>NC_142998.1:4800000-7200000 GCF_061535395.1 Colias eurytheme | reverse complement strand
TTTTCTCTTACTTTCTATTGTAACCAATTTTAATTTATAATTAAGTAATTGCTAAGAGGCTTTTTGTGAAGAGGCAAGCTGTTTCTCCTAAACACAGGTTGCCCAGTAACCTAGCTAGGGAAACATTGGCTTGTATAAATTGTTTTAGTAGCCTTTTTATATTTATATACTTTTACATCCATATTAATTGTATATTGTAATAAATTGTAATTATAATTGTATGTATGTATGTTTAATAATAAATAAATTTGAATTTGGTATGATTGAAATTTTTTCATTATAACATAGTTGCTAAAAACGTATAGAGATTTATGTAATACTTGCATTGATTATTTACATTTTCATAGGCACAAAAATTGCTATCCCCACGAAATTAATTTTTTTCATTTACCTATTCGTAAATTCTATCAAATTGTAAATTTTATAACGATAGTATGAAAAGCCCTTATAAAGATTGAAATAACTATAGGTAAGTAACAAAACACTATTTATATGTAAGTAATATTCATTAGCAGCATTTACTTTCTATGTTGTTTATTTGAAAATCAATTCGGTTCATTATATATTATCTGTAATTGGACAATTATGTCATTCCAGAGCATATATGGCTAATTAATTGAAATTCATTGAACCATTCTAACAATAAATTATAGAAACGGCCTTCAAATGGGTGCTATAATTCGCATTAGTTCCAAAGCTATGGAAGCGTTGTAGCAAGAATACTAAATTGGGCGATATTATCCACTTTCAAATGTACATATTATTCACTAATTTTAAATTGATTTCTCATGCTATGTATCGTATAAATCACACACATAGCCTGGAAGAAATCACTGATATCGAAAAGGCGCCTTTTATACTTCACGTCCAATCTGTATCTATATTTTATGTATTTTTATATTGAATATTGTGCTACAATAAATAATTGAAAAGCACAATTTCAATAACAATTATCTTGGTAAACCAAATCCGCGTCCCTGTGTGGTCGCATATTAATTTGTGATATTTCGTTATATGTTATTATATTCATGAAACTTCGTGGAATTTTAAACTAGTTAATCCCCGTGGTAGTGAGTGATCACTTAGTTGTTTCAGTGGGATCACTGACACGAATTGCAACTATTTCCTATGGGAATCAAGACTGCGAGTAAAATTTTTCTTGTTAGCGTTATCCCTAGTTTATTTGGTTTACTTTAAAAATTTAGAATTCATTTATTTTATCGAACTATAATGTTGAAATTTTTTATCTAAGATGCAATATGTATTGATTGTTTAGTGTTGTAGGTAGGTAGGTAATCAGTTAGTTAACAATTTTTATTAAAAATTTTGAGATACATTTGCGATTTCCAAATATTTTCCGATTATAAAGGAGCATTCACACACCTCCATCTTTTCTATACATTTGTTAAGCTTGTTCTCATAAATGCAAACTGTGTCATCTCTAACCTTGCGAGTGACACCACAGAATGTATGCATTTGCATAACTTGATATTATCCCGGTATATTTTGAATAAATTATATAATATTATGTATAAAGCGGTCGTGTATGAACTAACGTGTTTGTAAATTGAGGATATTTATGCGAACTAGACAATGATTTATTCCTTTATTTTATTAATAATATTTATATTTTCTTAATAACCTTTTTATATTGTGTACTTTTATAAAGATGATTATTATAACTCATGTTTTTTAAACATTTGGTAGAGCACAAAAAAATACTTACAACTAAAGTTGTTCTTTCAGGTTGTTATTTTCTTTCAACTTCCATGTTGCTATTTTTTTGAAAAATTCATAAAAAAAAACCTATATCATTTTCTTGACCAAAACACGTCTCGAACCTTCGATCTATACAAACAATGAACATGTTCGTATAGATCGAAGAACCAACATGCATTTGGACTATAATTCTACGATACTTATAGTTAATACGTAATAATCCTAGCATTTATTGTCAGATATAAAGTACTGCAGTGGGTCACGTAGAAATAATAAACGAAAAAAAGAAAAGTTATGAACTTCAATAAAAGTCGAATGAACGTAACATTGCTCTTACGTCGTAACAATTGTTACGTACGAAATACTTTTACAAGTTTTAATAAAAAACATTTTTTGTGTTACAACTGTAATAAAGCATTATTGTATGAAACGTGGGTTATTTATAGCTACGATTTATTATACTGTGTTTGTTCCAAAAATGCAATTCGTAACTTAACTCCTATTTATATTAAGTAAAAATATTTTGTACAGAACATTATAGATGCTTAACAATATATTTTGTCCTACCTAAAATAAAATGTATTAAGGTTCAAAATACAATTTTATCAGCAAATTAAATATAAATTTATTAAGGATCTGTTTAAATGCATAAGCCCGATACCACGCTTTAGCGCTTTGCAGTTTCAGCCGAATTGCTTGCGGAATTTTACGTTAAATAAATCATGATTGAAAGTAGAAATTTTTAATAGCGTTATATATTGAATGGTTGAATCCTTTGATTTATTAAATTACAAATAATTTACTTTATCCAATCAGTTGAAATAGGTACGAAATATTTTGTAGATCCCGTGACACGAGTGACTTCTTTGCAAGAAGTATCAGGACACATATTAAAATATCTTTATGATATTTGATGATAATATTATATTTATAAAAAAAGACTAGCATGTATAGTGTATGCCGTTCATTACAAGTTCTTAAAACTTAACCGTTCTTTTTACTTTTTTGCAATTAAATACAATAAAATGTCTCCATTAAAACACCAGTTAATCTTATCTTACATCTATATAACATCATATCTATAAAAACTTCAGAAATTTTAAAGCCAAAAGAAGTTTCATCTCAAACCATCGAATGAGACCATCGACCTCGGTTGGCGCCAGCTAGTCTGTTACAATAAACCCATAGATTATTAAGCAGAGGTATTTCCGCAGACTCAATATTTTATCTAATTTATGACCACGTTTTCTACATGATTATTCGTAGCTGCAAATAAATTTAATGTGCAAATCGAGTTAGTTTAATTGTACATAAATCTCGAATTTATATATTTCGATATTTTGAAACGAATTTACGTTTTGTTTATGTGAAATTTACGTTTAATTTAAATCTAATGTCAACTATAACTCCTGTAATAAATAAAATATTACTAATAGTACTATAATATTTCTTTATTTATGTTCCTACGTAACTTATCGCTCAATGTACAAATATTTCTTTAAAATTCATTAGCTCTGTCGGATTTTACGAAAAATTTATTTGAACAGCTTTTATAAAAACATTTCAATACTTTTATTGCATCGTTTGTGCAAAAATACAATATTTTTAAGCAATTTTAATACTTTACTCCAATTGAACGTACACATTTTTTCGGATCCGCTGAATTTAAAATTGTAAATTGTAATAATATGAATTTTATATAGAAATTACCACAAACAAACGCTCTTTATTTATCACAGATCGTTTTAAAAGTATAATTTTAAATCATACCAGTAAGTTGTTATAGTAAAACGATTTCATAGTTAACAATAAACTTCTTAACATCTATCGAAAAGTACTCAAGCACAGAGAAATTCAATAAAACCTTTGTGATTATAATAAACTCCTTCCCATATAAAAGGAATACAAAAATCCGGTTATGCTACAATCCACGAACCATTCAGGTGTACTGCCATAACATTTTTATGAACAACTGTGACATAAATTTGTCACAAGTGTCTAACTCGTCAAATTCTACGCGTTTTATTGGTCGCATAATTCCTATAAGCAAAGGTCAAGTATGTAAGAATGTGGCGCAGCTGTTGTTCTTATTCACCTGAATCGGAACCTTTTAATATTATATTTATTGAGAACGTTACGTGATAAGGGGACGATTTGAAAGGAAGATAGATATATCAGCAGAAGGATAGTTATGTGTACTTTTAGAAAATGCTATTTGAATAGTGAGTCTAAATATATGTAGATAGGAATTAATAGAGTTCAAGATTTAGGAAATGTGCACAATACGTAGTCTACATCTTGTTTTTTCAGGTACAAACAATTTCAAAAGCTAAAGAGCTCCTAAGAACGTTTCCCTAAACACAAAGGCAGAAAAGGTACATAGTAACTACACTTAGAGCCCCATTCCAAAAATCCTGTATTTCTTATCTTATCTTATCCTGTATTTCTTGCTAACGTGAATAGACTCGCGAGAAATGGGTGTGGATACGTGTTAACGCGACATAACAAAAACTCGAAATTGTCCAGGCTCAATACTCGTATAATGATTTTGACCGTAATATGAAGTTAAAATCAAAAATGTTATGCGGTCCCGTACTAACACATAAACTTGTAATTGCTTCAACGCTCAGGGGCTGTCGTATAATCAATTGCTGCAGACTCTCACATAAACTATCTTGCGACACAAGTGCGCGATATCATAGCTACACATATTACATCATTTTATTGCATTTGTACGACGAAAATAAAATTTTTAAATGCGTTTGCACCAGTCGCAACAGCCATTTTATATGCATATCCGTTCAGCCCGTAGACGCAATAGCATTTTCTGTGCTTTTCACTTTACGTGCGATATTTTTAAGGATAAGATTGCTTTCAAGAGTTATGAAGAAAATAACTCTGACTAATCTTAAACTTCACATAGCAGGGACGCGTCATGCGGAATTAAATGTACGATTTATATTACAATTTTGTTTTGTTTCAATTTAATTCAGTAGAGTGAAAATATGTAACGAATGAAGACTGCTGAATGTTTTTAACCGTATTTTTCCTACCTACCTACCTAATATATTTGAGGTGCAGAATTAAACTATTTCAATTGAATATAGCTTACAAACTATATTTTACTAAGCAATTAATCGCCATAAAAATTGTAATACCGTTGCCTGTGTACTGAAATAATTGGTTTCATGAAGAATTGTTATGGAAATGGCTCAATTTTTCACAGCACTAAGACGTATACACTATATACTGAATAAACCGATACATTTACCATTCTCGGGGTATCATTAGCATGTCACGACAAAATGTCATCAATAATTCTTCTATTTGGCTTTAAGTAACCACAAAATATAGGTCGAGAGAAGTAATAATCAAATAAAAGATCGATGATAATATATTCAATGGAAACAAGTGAACTGTTAACAGAGAAATAATTTCTTAAGGAATTGCAAAGTCATTGTTTTAGTGGGAGATTAGATTTGTGGTTTGTTGTTTTAAAAATAATTATGAGGTAATAGTTCTAAAGGATTAATTTCTTGACTTGTTAGTACAAAAATACTGTTGGTATAATAACATTAATAATATATTTTAAGGTGAAAGTTGAGGATATGTTTGTTACCTATACTTACACGAATTCAATTATACGAATACCGCATGTTGGTAAAAGTAGGCGTGGTCCAATTTTAGTATAAATTATGCAACATGAATGGTTTTTGAAGGTTGTTTTTAATGTAGGTATCCTGTTTGTAATCTAATGATAATCGAGTTAATAATCACGTAAAATAGGCTGAACCTATTATTAAATCAATAAATTAAATGACACATGTTTTTTAATTATATTACAAAATACAAATATGTAACTATACAATAGTGTAAACGTTGTAGTGTAGACTGTGACGATTTATTATGTCTACAATGAAATTTATCTAATTACGAACCTTTTTAACTCAAAGGAATATTGCATACGTTCAAAAAGCCTACCTTATTCAAACCATAAATGTCGAGTGTATTCACAATCCCATCCGAACGGGAACTGAGCAAATTTAATTTTTTGCTCGCATAAAGAAAATCGCAATACAGTTGATGATACCATGACACGCAGCTTGTGACAAAAAAGGGTAAAAACTTGGTGACGACTAGGAAACTATTCCCACGGGATTGAGATCTCTGTATCGGAGGATTGACGGAAGATGAACAAGATATATCTAGCTCTTAAGGGCGAAAGTTCAATGTGTTCTTATCATTTTATTCGTACTCGTGTGTAGGGAATTTGCCTTGTCCTGATATAGGGTTATGGAACGCATTCCTTTGAATTTAACAAAAATATTAGGTAAAGTTTAGCGGTATATACTAAACTAGTTGTACCCCGCGGTTTTACCCGCATTGCTCCTCATAGCCTTCCTCGATAAATTGGCTATCTAACACCGAAATAATTTTTCAAATATGAATTTCCTGAGATGAGTTCGTTTAAACAAACAAACTCTTCAATAAAATATTATTAAGTATAGATGTAGAGCATAGCAAACTAAGCTTAATTGCGGTTCGATAAATGTATCCTTGAACCGCGAGACAGAAATTAATACTTGTACAGTTTCGAAATTTACTATCAAAGATGAAACTCAACAAGCGTGGAACCTTAGTCAAGGATAGTTACTCTATGAATTCATCAAAGAAAAAGGTCGATTACGTGATCGAAATTTGTAATTCTCCGTTGATATGAACCACTCACGCTTTCATGAATCTCATGCAATGATGCAGAAGATAAAATATTGATTCTTATACTATTATATACTTTTTGCTAAAGCGACAATATAAAAAGTCTGTCATTACAATATTTTTATTTTACTGATTTAAAACCTAAATATCTTAATGCAAAGGTATGAATGCTTAAGATTATAAATAATAGCAATGCCTAACCCATGCAAAAAATATATAATAATTTGGAATTTCCCCTTAGAGGTATAGGAAAATATACAAAAATCTGGGGAATTAGCGAGTGAATATCTGGTAATATAAAATAGGGCAAGGCAATCGTAGTTGATAAGCAATAAATAAAATGCTCGTGAATAATGAAATAGTGAACATATTATTGTTTTCCTCAAGAATGGAATAAAAAGAAAGAAAATTAATAGGAAAGGGAAAAAGGTACTCATAGTAACCAGAGAAAAGCGTAACTTAAGAAGCCTTTCGCCATCATTTACGTAAGTCAGAACGTGATCTAACATTTTAACTCTTTTCTTATAATAATGTTAAGAAATTGCATGTTAAGTCATATACATGAAAATAGACAAAATATGAATTAAAATAGATAAATGAGTATTTGTGCCATAGAGTATATTAAGAAAATGCGAATGGAAGTAGTACATAATGAATTAAAATGAAACACTAAAAAACTAATATGTACATACGTAATAAATAAAGCTCTCGATGTAAAAAGCGAACGGTTATGTAAATCACACACATTATTATTGAGATAAATATAAAAATTTGAATTTTTACACCTTTTGAATTTTAACCGCAGCGCATTCCAAATATTGGATGGAGCCATAAATCGTACGTATGTAAATTTGACATATAATTTTTCAGCCCCGTTTTGTGGGTTATAAATTTTGTCCGCAGAAGGAACCGTTTACAATATAATTAAACGGTAATTTAAAAATGCATAAATCAAAATGCAAATTGCGTTTAATGATTGTTCAGAAGTATTTAATGTTTTGTGTTGATTATCTACAAGCCTCAAAGCAAATGAAAATAAATTTTATTAGAAATTTATACCCAGCGACGAAGATTTATATCACAGCCATGGCAGATGCAGCTCGGCATTAGGTATATCCATAAACGTGTTTATCATCGACCACTAAATTCTAAACACTAAAGATGCACTAATTTTAGCTAATTATATAATGAATAATTAAGAAACGACACGTTACTAGTTTCGGTGGTGTTGTTATTGACAGCCGGTGGAATCAACATAGCAGTGGGCGGTCCATTTATAACGCTTACGTGAACAAATCATTCAAATCGGAATATAAGTATGGATGGTTAATTTGGTGACATATCGAATGATTTAATTCAATGACTATTTACAGAGCGGGGACCGGGGTGAAGCGCGATACTATCCCCTGACGCGGCGACGTTTCAACTGAATCACCCTCAACTCGATGCCCCCGCCCAACATAGAGCGCTTGCTCGCCCCTCGACGAAAGGGAAACTAAATCTTCCCCGTCTTACAATAGATTACAATTTCCCCTGTACGCTCGCGTGTGGTGAAGAAGATTCGTGCTTCGTCCCCACAGCGGCCAATACGCATGTCCACGACAACGTAATGTACAGAAATTCGTATAGGGAACATTGTTTCCTTGTACATTCGGATTTTCAGAGTTCAAGGACTTGGTATATCTATTCGAGTCGACGTCAAAGATAATTGAACTTTTATTAAAGCGATATTTAAGAGGCGCTTTCTATATTCCATTCACGTGAACCATCTTTTTGTTTGCGTTCCTGATAACTCGCGGCTTTGCGCCTGTTCTTTGTTACAACTTTAGCTATGCTGAATAATGTTTGGTGTTGAACATATACGAAAATTCATGCCTTTGGATTATGTACGCATATAAACTAGGAACTGCGGGAGTGAAGGAATATTAAGTGGAAGTAACATGTTATTTTACTTGGCTCTGAATGTTGTACGCTTTGCGGTGCTTGTGATTTTAAGTATTACATATACCGAGGAAATGTTTAATATTAATATTATATTCTATTGTATTTCGTTAACATCAAAGCAATTTATCATATTATATTATATTATACAAAAGATAATTCATCTGCAACAATTAAGTAATGTTTAATTGCGGAAATTAATTTGAAAAATACGCACAAATATGAAATGTAGATGTAGAGTTTTAACTTCTGAATTCTGAAAAATGATGTACTTAATTAGAAAACTAAGCTAAAGTGCTACAAAACCGACCAAACACAAACAATATAAACATCACAGCAAACCTCTCACAAAAAGTTACACCCCAAAGCACATCACAAAAAAATTTTGAACCCGAAAACACGATAAATATCTCTCAATCTTTTCAAACATAATCAAATTAAAAAGCTAACCAACAAGATAATCGAATCCATTTCTTTTCAATCAGCAAGTTACCCCTTTCTTTGACAATGTCATAAATGCTATTTGCCGCTTCAAATCACTCTTTGTCGTGATTGTCCTACTTTAAAGTCCACTTCATAGCATTGAAGACTTATGAGAGCCATTATCGGATTGCTTTATACAGATATTATGTAGTTAAGTGAGGTTAGCCCAAAGGCGTTGGAGTATTTAGTCCTGTAATATTCAATTGAATTTAGATGTGTTTGAGATTTCCATGATGAAGCTTAATTGTAATGATGAATGTATCAACATTCATCATCATCAGAATGATGATGTATAGTTATATGATACATCCTACTTGGCTTATATTATCATGTCTCTAATTTAAACTCATATATGAAATATTTAAACAAAGAAGAAAAATTTTTTAGTACTTGCTACCTTTTTACTTATTCATAGTTTTATCGAAGATTTTATTTGTCCTTGATCATGTTAAAAATAATGACTATAGTCGTCGCTCTAATTATAATTGCTATATAATTACGAAAACAATTATTTCTTTCACATTAGTTTAATAAGGCTTACTATTTATGAAAATAAGTGTGTCCATGTAAAATTTAAATTTCTTTTTGCAATCAATACATTTTATTAACAGCAAGTAATCAAGCCCTCTACTGACTACGTGTTATAAATATAATCACACAATATTTGGTCTTATTGTAGCTTCATCAATTTGGCGATATTATATCGTTTTCGCAGAACAATAATTATTATCACTGACCGATGGACCAGCAAGAGTTAATCGAGTCAATACATCATAGTATTTTGCTTCGTGTGAAAGTATTAAGGTCCAAATATATAAATAATGATTGAATGATTACCAGGGGAGTAATCTACAAGTATTTCGTTGTTGTATTTCATATTCTACGAGTGGATTCTACGAATTCTACTAAAGATGAACTTTTGTTTCTTGGAAATCATTACCTTTTACAAAATTTTACTTCTTTATGACTACTGTATAATTTAAAAACTCCCTTTTTTCATTTAAAAGAGTTTTCTTAATAGCCAGGTTACGTTTATAAGAAAACTAGCATTCCGCCCATTGTGTATAAAACCTAATAAATTACACATATAAACTTCTTCAATCACTTTATCCATGAAAAAAAAAATCGCATCGAAATCCTTTGCGAAGATTTAAAGATTTAAGCATACATAGGGATATAGCGACTAAGAAAGTGACTTTGTTTTTTGCTATGTAGTGATAAACATTTAAAATTTATAAAAAAATATTGTGATATTCTAGAAAATCTTATGTAATAAGGAAGCAAAGCAGATGCTCCACTTGGCGATTAGTGCTAACACTGTAAAGGCATGAACAACAATTAGTTGCAGATGTGCTAGCCACAAATGGGATTTAGGATCTTGCGATTGTAGAATAGAAGGAATATTATAGTTAGGTTTTTGCATAATAATTGTATAAACGCTTACGATATTATAGTGTTCCTAGTCCCTCGTGGGATGCATATGTATTGCACTTCTGTTTCAATGATCTTTAACTACTGATCTATTTCGTTATGGTGTAATAAATGAACTTTCTGCCGTACCAAATCAATATTTTATTATTTATTGATTGGATAGAAGCCAGGATCTCTTGTTCCTATGCATACGTGCCTATCACTGTACATGAGAGACAGACATAAATGTATACAACACAGGAAAGTCTCATTATTTCCTTTAAAGGTAGTACCTAAAATGAATAGAATTCCCATATCGTAGACACCAAACATTCAGCCGTAACTAGCATCTACATGAAGTGCTACACAATAGTGCTACACAATAGTGCTACGAAGCTACGCTGTAGCACTATAATGTGCTAATGCTTGGCTAATTAATGCTAATTTTAAACGTCACCCTAGTCCACACAATTATGTTTGGAACATCAGCTTAAACTCAAGGATAACATTGCAGGGCAATTATGATTGTGATTTGGTTGATATTCGTCACTTTTACAAACATAATATTATATTGCAAACATAATATTCTATTGCTATAATACCTAGGTACCTAGGTACCCATAGGTACTTCAAATAATGAGCTATCGATAATAATACAGTAAGTTCGGAGAAATGCTTAGATATATAATATTCAACATAAAGTTTCAATTGAGTTTCGTGGTTCAGTAAAATTGAAATATTATGTTACCACATAAATTTTGTAAACTTGGTTATAACAAGAATGTTTTTGGTGTTAACGACAAATAAAAGAGTCATAGTGTATCATTATGGTTTTACCTTTTTGAACAACTTATTTAAGATTGCTAAAATAATATAACATGAAGTTATGTTATTTAAGATTGGTAAAATAATATAACATGAAGTTATGTTAAGTAAAAATTATCCAAATAAATGTTTCACTTAAACATACTGCACTAAATTTATCATTTTAAAGCGCAGTAACTCAACGTATTGACTTTTCTATTTTTGGCACCATGAACTTTATTTACAAAAGCGTTGGCTTTGAACTACATCCATCGATAACATTTCATCAAGGCCGTCTCTCATTTTCAAAAGGTATCATATTATTTTATAATTGATTGAAATATTTGTTATTATACAGGGTGTACCAAAAAGTAGTGATGAACGGAAGCTGAGAGGTAGAGGACCTAAAGGGCTATCCGAATCACCCCCATGTATGTTATGCGATTTTTCGTATTTTCGGAGTTATGACGTTTTTTTCAATTTTTCACCTATCGCCGAGTACGATGATATTTTCACTCATGCTGACGTCAATGATTGCGGAAGATGCTTGATTTTTTTTGTGTGCTAAGCTGAAAGATAGGCCAATTCAGTATGGTAACATTTACTATCGTTAGATCTTTGAATGGAATAAAAAAAAGAATTAAATGGCAAGAAAGATAAAATTACCCAGTATGTTCACCACTTCAAGGGCCCGTAAAAAAATAAAATCACATAAAAAAAGTTTTCCGTTTGACTTTTAAAAACTTGCTCTATCTATCAGATAGCTACCCTGAAAATTTCATTTAATTATTCAGAAGGCTTCAATCGAAAAATTTAAATCTAAATGTGGTAAGTGCAAAAATTGAATTAACTTGATGATCATTAAAACCAATAAATAGGAGTTTAATTACCAGAAACTTTTAAAATAACCCCGCTGTTGCTCAATGCAAGTGCGACATCACCGTAAAAAGTTGTCTTTTGAATGTCTGAATGCCCTTTTATCATTTTTAATGGTTTCTTCTGCTACTATGAATTTCCGGGTTATTTCGTCCAAATTGTAGCAGTCTCTCGTCTTTGTAGTATCCCCAAGGAAAAAAATCAATAGGGTTTATGTCCGGAGACCGTGCAGGCCAGGCTAAAGGGCAAAGATACCCTGAAAGATGGATTGGTCGTTGCAGCCTGCGCATGCGCCGGTGATGCCTGCCTTAAAGCCTGGCCTCCACGGTCCCTCGACCTAAACCCCATTGATTTGTTTCAATGAGAATACTAAAAAGACCTCGGCTACTTGAGAAAATGTCACAATTTGGACGAAATAACCCGGAAATTCATAGTAGCAGAAGAAACCATTAAAAATGATAAAAGGGCATTCAGACATTTAAAAGACAACTTTTTACGGTGATGTCGCACTTGCATTGAGCAACAGCGGGGTTATTTTAAAAATTTCTGGTAATTAAACACCTATTTATTGGTTTTAATGATCATCAAGTTAATTCAATTTTTGCACTTACCACATTTAGATTTAAATTTTTCGATTGAAGCCTTCTGAATAATTAAATGAAATTTTCAGGGTAGCTATCTGATAGATAGAGCAAGTTTTTAAAAGTCAAACGGAAAACTTTTTTTATGTGATTTTATTTTTTTACGGGCCCTTGAAGTGGTGAACATACTGGGTAATTTTATCTTTCTTGCCATTTAATTCTTTTTTTTATTCCATTCAAAGATCTAACGATAGTAAATGTTACCATACTGAATTGGCCTATCTTTCAGCTTAGCACACAAAAAAAATCAAGCATCTTCCGCAATCATTGACGTCAGCATGAGTGAAAATATCATCGTACTCGGCGATAGGTGAAAAATTGAAAAAAACGTCATAACTCCGAAAATACGAAAAATCGCATAACATACATGGGGGTGATTCGGATAGCCCTTTAGGTCCTCTACCTCTCAGCTTCCGTTCATCACTACTTTTTGGTACACCCTGTAATATGTCATTATCATAGTAGAATATCCGAATTAAGATCGACCTTTACTCATCTGATAATCAGATGGGACGTATTTTTTATGAAATAAAATTTATAAACAAATATGCCTATGATGCCTATCAAAAAGTGCTCTAACTGTATATAAATGCAGTAATTAGATTTTTTGTATACGAGACGCGAGAAGCCTAATTATGTCTTTAGGTACCCATTAACTTATCGATCTCTAACAATTTCTCAAAATAATTCCACCTAATTCCAAATTTAAACAATTATATTATACACGATTATAATATGAAATGGATATTTGCCTTTAAAATCTCAGTGATCCCTTAGTACAGATTTCATTTTTCAGCAAGTCATCAGTATACGAGGCATGGTTGTGAGATTTGGAAAAATGAACGTTCATCCTAATCAATCAGAATTCCTTTCCGGGATAAAAATTGTTCGTGTCATTGAGCTGTTGTTATTTTATGGAAAACCATCGTATCAGAACAAAATTATATGTAATCCATACTAATAATATAAATGCGAAAGTAACTCTGTCTGTCTGTCTGTCTGTTACTCAATCACGCCTTAACTACTGAACCAATTTGCATGAAATTTGGTACAGAGATATTTTGATACCCGAGAAAGGACAAAGGATAGGTTTTATCCCGGAAATCCTTCGGGAACTATGCGGGTTTTTCTTTGATAGCGCGGGCGATGCCGCGGGTGGGAAGCTAGTTACATATATTGTTCTACATTTCTATGCTACAAATTCGAAGCATAAATGTGGAAATTATACTAACTCATTAAAATATGCATGAACGTTTCATATTTAAATAATAAAAAGAACTTCCTAGTATCCTCTGCATTTTAGTAAACAAATGTATATTTGTAAATAATGTAGAAGGGTTGAAATAATTCTTAATATTAAATAACAATTTTATTAATTGAATGTATAATAAATCAGTTATTTTAAAATATTTAATAATGAGCTTAGTTACGTGGGTTTCAATTAATTATTATAAAAGAAAATAAATTTATACAATCACGACTAAGCTGGGATTACTGCGGTAGTCTTAACGATTTATCAGCTAAGCTTAAATCCTTCCATAAACCTACTTGAAAAAGTTATGCTTTTTTATGTACCTAATTGACTTTTTTAAGTCTTGATACTTATTAATAAATGAATATAGTGCCTGTTTACAGTTTGTATCTAACTTTTACGAAGTGCAACTAAAGTCTATTTTCTGGAAGAAACTAGCCTGAAGCAAAATCATGATATTATGCACAATAAAATTATTATTTTTTCGTTAGTCGTATTAAAATTAATCTCATTCACATGAGAATAAAATTATTTACGATATCTTTATGCAACTTTAGACACCTAACTCTTCTACAATAGATCGAGCATTTTGCATCACCAAAATTCTGCCAACACGTATATCGTTTCCATATCGATTCATACGTCAATTTATATTAACTGAGTAACCAGCTAACCACTCCATCTGCCATGATACGTGCGTGTTATAACTGACAAATTGACTTGGTAGCAACACGCCACCGCTCACTTAGGGATACGTGAAACAAATAGTACATTAAGAATGAAATATTTAATGTGAGGTTTACTTTGGAGTCGCGAAAATGACACTGTCAATATAGGTGAGCCTATTTTGATTCTTATCACGTTACAACATTTTTTTCATACCAAATGTCGTTGAATACCATAAGTAAGGAACATTTAAAATACTACATTCAAAAGCTGTTTCATTCCAAGTAAAAAAATAAGCGATAATCGCGCTCTAAAATAACGAATATTGCTTTTCGAAGAAAATTTATTACGAGAACTAATTTGCTAACCTATAAATGTCCGAAAGTATAGCCAAAAACCAAGTACGCCAATAGTTGGAAAAGTACATTTCAGGCAGAGATAAAACTCAGCCAACGAAACATTTGAATAGCAGCCAACCGGTTGAAAAAGAAACTCGAAGGCCCAGTACTGCCAAACTCAGACAGGTTAAGTTGTACGCAAGTTTCAAGACGATAATGAAAACAGGCGCCCGAAGTTATTTATTAAATTCTTTGAAGTTGCGTTTAGAATTTAAAGTTATGTTTGCTTTTCTTGGTACGCAATTTAGTGTTAAAATCAATAGCGACAAGGCTTTGTGGGTATCGAAATTGTGCCAAAAAGTCTTGCCTCGTGTATACTGCAATGTATAAAACGTACCTTGAAATTAAGAACTGTTTACGTTTTTATTTTATTTTGGCACTTTTTTTGGCCCATATAAATGTTTTCCACGTTGCGCAATAGCACATCGACTTGATAATTTATAATTCGTAAGTTTAATTATTCTCATGATCCCCAACTGTATCTATTAGCTCGGGTATCTTAAGTTTATTTGTATATCGTGTTTGAATAAAATTACACACAAACTAAAAAGTTTTTTTTAACTTCGTATTTTTATTCTTTAAAATAAAACGTATCGTTTTCTCACGTCAGAAAAAGGAATATATTGTTAATAATATAGCAGCACTGATATATAAGGGCTTTTCTAGACGACTATGCTATCCAGAAAAGCACTATTTCGATGAATTTCACTTTACTATAATACTATTTTGCAGAAGTAGAGCTTTTTTTGTTAGTAATTGTCGAGATTAAGTGAATAGTATCTATAATTTTGTTTATGACGTAATTATAAAGCTTTTTTTCTGTTTCGATACGAAAGTAATAACTTGTTTATAATATCGATTGATTATTAAATTCGCTTGATACAAAGTTTGACAGCCCTATAAATTAAACAAAAACCGTAATGTAAACAAAATTAAAAAGAACAGCTGTCGTTTTAAAGGTACATATTATGTACCAGTCTAATAAACGGTTGAGGTACCAGGCGAATATAAAAGAACAGCTGGTATCTGGGCGTATTGAAGGCTTCATTACTCAAGCTCTGGTAGCGATACAGCACGCGTTATGATCAGTCTTTGTTGCCTAGCCTATTCTATTTCATGGCATGTTGGAATTATTAAGTCTTCCCATTGTTTTAGAGACGTAGACATTTTGGACTGGATTTTTGTAACGCGAATTTATGCAAAAACGAGGCTGTATAAATGGTATCTATTTATGTCTGATGTCCTATTTGGACATACAAACAAGCAAACAAGGCGCCTGCCATGAATAAGATTAACAATTATTTCACTCTATCTTCCCATGAATGTTAAAAGTACATACATACATATACATTCTAAATGTATGAAAGTAAATGTTTTTACAGTGTGGCGATATCAACAACAACAGCAACACTATAAACACTAAACGCAGTTTTTATCCGCATCCGAATGCAATTTCTAACGAGCCCTCGTTCACTCGCTACCAGGAGAACAGCGACTCAAAGAGTTGCCTTTAATCGAATATTTGAAAGGCGGAATTGTTGACAGATTTCATTGTGAGTAAACTGGCTTTGCAAAAACTCTTTAAAAGGTTTTCCCTTGCGTGAAAATCGTTTGTGGTTTCTTTTACGTGTGATTTTTCAAAATTAGTTTTAGAATTGGCATGGAAGGTAAACGTAGAGTTTTGTAAGAGGAAAAGTTATTCCGCGTACCGTGTGATAAGTATAATTTGTCGTCCTTATCAGATGTGCTGCTGGGGAACGAGAGGGCAATATCTCAGAGAAGGATTATGAAGGATTAGGGCTATGACTGCTCTTTCGCTGAGAACTGTTAGTTGCACAATCTTCAGATAAATGGAGGTGCTTGTAGGTGTGAACAAAATACATTATGAGCTCCATATTATGATTAGATTCCTTATACAAATAGCTAAGGTATTTGGATTTTTTAAGGAAATTGTGCAGTCTTTTCTTCAAGCTGTCTCTCTATTCCCAATTTGTAGTATTGTGCGCTATCAGAATTCATGTAAAAAAGATTAAGAATATGCCACAATAAAAAGACCAATCACAATATGTACTACTCTAAAATAAACCATACAATATTTTCACATCACCTCTACTGCACCAACATTCCATCGATCACAATAAACCAATATGAAAAAGCGCGCTCAAATATTGTGTTTTTTACCACAAAAACTCATTGCAAGGCAATTTTCCTCATTCACAGTGTGAACTGTATTTGCGGCTGGGCTGGTTTCGATGTGACCACTACACCAGATGCGCCTGGGTTTAACATACAAAATGTTCCGTTATTTCTGTATGCCTTGTAGCCTGTAGATTTGGTCAATTGCTGTTCTTGTTTATATACTGCGAATACGCGTTAAGGATAATTCAGCATTGTTTTGAATGTACTATGTTAAAAAGTGTTTTATTTAAGGCTAATTCAGCATTGTTTTTTTTAATGTAATGTATTTAAAATTACTATATTCCACGAGTATTATCAATTCGATTCGTAACATGATGAACGTTCATTTCCTTTATGCCTCAACCACTGAAAGAATATGGATTGGTGTCATTTGATACGCATACGAACGATACCTTGGGAAATAGCAAATGATACCTTTTGTGACAAAATCTACCATAAAGAGATATTAATAAGTGTGAGAAATTCAAGATAACATTTCATGGAAAATAATATTCGCTAAAAATACAAGAAGCACGTTTCGTATTAATAACATCGATTAGTTAAATATAGAGTAGGTATAAAAATTCCCAAACGAACTAAAACTATAATGTTTACATTAATCGTAACAGGAAATATTTATATTCGCGAACTACAACAATATTTACATAATCAAAACAAGAGAAAATACAAACGTTCATTTGAATACACAGATTACGTTTTTGTTTTATTTTTAGTATTTCGAATTTATAATCACTCGTTTTAACTTTGTTCGTCGAAATTTCAATTTATTTACGGGTTTATTTGTAACAAAGGTACGTCAGGTCCAATATTATACATAATAATTATGAAACGTTTCAATTTTCATTTAAACTGCATTTGATCGGTCAGTACAGATTTCGCTTACAAATTGTGATTTTCTGCTGAAATTTCAATGTTAATTAAACGTAGCAAATGGTTTCACAATATAGTATATCGTTTTATGTAACTACTACTAAAGTTTATTATATTCGATTCTCCAGCCAAAACGGCAAAACCGATTTTGATAAAAAATTTAACAATAAAAGGGTTCCACTAAAGGCTTCATAATCAATAAATTATGAGTGACATAGAGCATAACATTGCTCTCTAATACCATACATAATCTGAAAACAAGTTAAATGGAATCCTTATTTTGTTTCAATCGTAAAAACAGCGATTTATTTACCTTTCAAACTGTTGAAAAATAGAAGCACGTTTGATTGCACGTCTACGACACACACGTTCCAATTTTATTTCTGTGCAATATTCAAAACGCTTAAAAGGCTTAGAATTAAATGCCAGACAAAAACCTGTCAAACATTTTGGTATGTCGCTCGGACGTCCGGACATATGCGAACAATTCATTCGAACAAAAACTCCACCCAAGTGAAATGGTTACAATACAAAGCAAAATAATTTCGGCCCCATTAATTGAAAATGAACCCTTTTAAAACGGAATAAAATTTAATTCCGCTTGTAACGCGATAGCTATTTCTGAACGCGCAATATGCAAATAAAATTGCATACATTAATTGCTAGGGTTTCACAGTTCATTCACCAATCAGTTTATCGTTACGTTAATAGTACTTATTACTTCAATGGAATATTGAGAGTAATTTTATGTATATTGAAACTTTCCAATTGACTGCACTTTATGTGCAGTTTTCAGTATCTGACTCATATTTTGAGTTTAACGCAATATTTTAAGAATAATAATCGAAGTTGTAGAAACTTTTAAGCGAAATTTCAACTTTCCTTGCGACATGAATTTTAAATCTATATTAAATTACAATTTTATGGCACTACAGCTAAAGTGCAGAAAAGTAATGGATATTCAAGTTTCGAATATTGATACCACTTTTGTCATTTGTTCCTATAAAATACTAGCGGTCCGCCCCGGCTTCGCCCGTGGTACCTACATGTTTAAACTATCCTATCTCTCAAGTTGGATCGAACTGCACATGGTGTGCGAATTTTATTATAATCGGTTAAGTGGTTTAGGAGTCCATTGAGGACAAACATTGTGACACGAGATTTATATATATTAAGATTAATGACAAAGTGCTACAAGATAATATCTGTAGCACTTTGATTGTATTATATTTTCTTTGCTATTTCTTTCAAACATACCTTTTACAGATTACCAATTTGATTTACCAAATGTTAACTTTTCTATCAGAAACTAGAATAAAAAAAATCATTATTAATTAAAATAATTAATTTGAAAGATAACCTACTTTTGTATTAAATTAAATGAAAGAACATTTTACTTTGAAATAAAATTAAAATTTTAACTTAATATTTTTCACTCGTTATTGAATACTAGGCCAAGCCAACACTGATGACATTGATTAAATTCAATCATTACAATATCCAGATATTATTTAAGTAGGTGAGTAAATTAAATAATATTTTCATTTACAAAAATATGAAGAAAATTTCAAACTTCATATAATTGTAACGATAATTTAATTTAAAGTGAAACTGCCTGAATTCTACAGGAAAATGGTGCGAAAATAGAACTGTATTCTATTGGAAACTACAATTGTGTAATACGACATTTCATAAATATGAAACGCGGAACAATCTCAGATTCTATGGGTAATCGTACAACGTAACATTTATTACTACAAAATGCAATTTCCACGTCCTTTCGCGAATCTCGCTCGGCGCAAACAACGCTTTCTCACATTTTCTTCAAACACAAAATAATACCGACATTAAAATGTAGATGGCGAAAGATTTAAAATCTAAGAGAAAACGGCGAGATAGAACTTTTCGTTCTACCTATCTTGATCTTAACTTCGACTAAGCGTAAAATTTTAGTTGAGAGATAAAATCGTTTGTTATAAGTAAAAATTACATTTAAAAAAAATTCTAGTTTGCTACTGTCGCGACGGAGAGTAAAAATAGCAGTCTTTGTCTATTTTTTTTATTTTACTCCAATATAACAAACATTGCAATACGATTGTACGAATTTGTGTACAAATGCTTCATTTGAAATTTGAAGTTAACATATTATAATCTTGAAAATAAAATATACACACGTGAAAAAGATGGCGCACAAGTAATCGGTCTTCGTTCCTTCTACTTTCAGAGAAAACACTGTAATATTATACGGCTTTACTTCATCTTTTAAAAGCGCTCCTCAGGCGCCGATTCGAGTACTTTTAAAAAACCACTTTAAAAACTCATCCGCTCGTTTTCGTTTTTGCTTTAAAAATATAAAAACCATCCAGTGTTGAGTGTGAAATTAAAGTAATCCTTCTTTATCGTATTTGCTCAGTGGACAAAAACACAATTAAATATTTTTTTAAGCCACGACCCGTTTCAGGATTTATTTTTTGACCATGAAGCCATAAATTAAGTGAGATTTTATAATCTCCGTAGGCTTAAATATTCTATGCAATACTCTCTGCATGTAAAATAAGGTACCTTTGGAGTGATTTATTAAGGGCCAAAATATATTGAAATTCCAATATATTTTAGTGTAATACTATCTCTAAAATGTGAATGATTAAAAGCTTTGCTGATTATTGCGATATCATAATATTGTAATAGTTAAATTTTGAATTATTTATAGACTAAAATGAGGCTTTTAGAAATTATGCTTTGTAACAACGTATAATAATTAAAGAGATTAATTATGATTTTCGTCTATTTTTAGATAATTATGATATTAATTAGCTAAATTAAACGGTATCGTGTAATTGTTCCAAAATCAAGTTATTTTGTTTTTTAAGCATAAGTGGGTCATATTTATGTTTTAAAAACGTTTGTAAAAATAGAGTTTTATCATAAGCAAGTACCTATTGGCCATTTAAGTAGTGAATTCGCTTTGGAATAATGTCTGTAGTCGCTTTTATAAGGATCAAAATAATATTATCAAAAATCTAGAACATTCCAATGTATTTTTATAAACTTTACGGTTGATTTCATAACTATATGTATTCGTGATTTTAAATGGAGCATGTGATTTGATGGCGTGACTTTTATAAGAAAACTACATTGAAATAATTAAAATGCAAGGATTTTTTTTTTCACACTCTGAACTCAATAAGTTTATTTAACATGCAATTTTATAAGACATGGTTTAGTATTGTCCTTGGATTATGTTATTGTTATAGTATGTTATTTATAAATAACTTTTTTGAAACTTAAACTTAACTAAAAGCGTAAAATTCAGTTATTATCTATACTATCATATTATAAAGCTGAAGAGTTTGCTTGTTTTTTTTTTGTTTGAACGCGCTAATCTCGTGACTTCTGGTCCGATTTGAAAATTCTTTCGTTTTTAGATAGCCCATTTATCGAGAAAGGCTATATATATATCATAAGCTTAGACCAACAGCGGCGGAGCACTGCGGGTAAAACGTCGGATCACAGCTAGTTTTAGAACAAAAATTATTGAATTTTGTAAATGCCTTCACAGATTGACCTTTGATTATATCGTTGGTTCAATTGCACTGATATTAACAATACATTGTTGTATCGGAAATCGACATCGAACATTTACGTCCAGTTTAATGCGTTTATTATAAATGCCATGTAGCACTTTACAATGGGCCTGCATGAATGATAAGGCGTGGGCTTTGAAAGCGTGTTACATTTTTTATTTATACTATTATGGGACGCGTGTCCTTGCAGTAAAAGCAAAATGTTGATGATTATGAAACCGATTATTGTGACCTTTTTTTTTACCTACCTCATATAGGGGTATTTTATTGAATTTTTATGTAAGTATATTAATAGCTATTATATACTATATCGCTATTATATACTATATTTGACTGACCGGTTGGCTTGGTTGGTAGTAGCCCTGCCTTCCAAGCCAGAGGTCGTGGGTTCGATTCCAACCCGGGGCAAATATTTGTGTTATGAACATACATGTTTGCTCTGTATCAGGGTGTTAATTATCTATATAAGTATGTATTTAAAATTATATATTATGTATGTTTATCAGCCATCTGGTTTCCATAACACAAGCGAAAGCTTAGTATGGGATCAGATCCTGCCGTGTGTGAAAATATTGTCCTATAATAAATTAAAACCAATCAATGTAACAAATAAATATTGTTTATCTTATTAAAAAAATATGAATAAAACTATCAATTTAAACAAAATAAAATAAAAAATGGCTTGAGACGATTGACTCTAACTCGTGTTAGAAATAGTTTAGTAGAGATGCCCTCCTCATGTACGTAGTACATGGTAACTCAATGTAAAATATTTATTTATTTACTATATAAAGATGTTATGTAAAAATAGTTTTAATAAGTAACATATTACAAAACATCACTGCAGTCTCGTAATAAATATGTAAAATTCGTCTCATTACTTTATAACTAATTGCGTACTAAACACACATTTGCAATGCTATTCAGATGAAAACGCGAGACACTCATCTTCCAAATTGCGTCATTTGTATTCGTAAATTCGCGCCTAAATTAAAACAATCGTTTTACCAGTTATATAACTCGATATTCGAAATCGATATTTCTTTAATAAACACACATTTGCACTATTCAGATGAAAACGTGAGACACTTATCTTCCAAATTACGTCATTAGTTTCTAGATTCGCGCCTAAATTAAAACAATCGCTTACCAGTTACATAACTCGATATCGAAATCGATACCATGGCGTGCGATCCCGATGCTTCGCTAGAGTAAACGAATAATTGATCGGTCAACCGCTGTTCTACTTTCAAGGAAATGGAACGTTTTGCTAAGTCTTTCCCCTGAGGCTACAGTTTTGAATGCGCATTTCGCGTCTAGAAGCTTCCTTAGTTCTGTAATCTGTTATCTGATGATTGAACAACTTTGAATCAGAGGTAATTGACGATACTTTAGAGTTTTTAAGGTCTTTAATTTTTTAAGCAAAGGCAAACAATACCCCATAAATGAAGTAGTGTAATACTTATAACGGGACTTAATTATTATTAAAAATTGAACTAAGAACATGCTATTTGAGCTGAAAAAATATTTAATCATAAGTCCATTTTGAAGAACAGTACTAAAGTACTACAAGACCCAGGTCACCGCGAGCAAAACCAATTAGGAAATTATTTTAATAGGGCCTAAATCTTGAGTTATTTAATTTATCCACGATTCATTAGAACACTCAAAGTAAATTGTGAATATTACTGCTTCTCTGAATCAAAATATTCCCAATAAGATTAAGATAATTTACTAAGTAGGTGTATAAGAAAATATAATATTCGTCTATCGCTTAAGTGTTTTTGCTCCTAGACACCCATTAACTGAGCAGAAGATATTGTTCGTAGTTATGATAAGAATGTAAATTACTATCTTGTAAGTGGATTATACAATAAATATATTTTTTGTAACGTGTTCTAGTTGTATTCTGTTTCAAATATAAAGCAAGATTTTGTCTGTACTGAAACATATTACGATGTATCAATGTCATTTTTTATCTTTAAATTCTAAGATAAAATAAAAGTTTTATTTTTGTATTAAAAAACCTAGGTATGAAAGGAAACAGGATCTTTAATCATTCAGTATCGTTTAAAACTTTGGTGTTTATGAGTAATTTTTTGAAGTCATAAATCAAAACTTTGAATATAAAAACATTTCAGGAGTCAAGACGTCCATACTTTTAAGAAATAAATCAAAGTAATCCATTTAAATTATTAGGAACACGGCGTCACCTAAAAGATGCCTTATAAGTATAAGAAGGAGATTATAACAAAACTTCTGCGCAATAGAAATAAAGAAAATGAGTATGTAAATCATGTCTTTTTCACACTTACTAAGGAATATCTTGGTTTTATACAACATTTTTTGTTTATGTAAGTACATTTCATTTTATATTATGTATTAATTGAAGGTATGTTATTGATAAATTAACCACTCTTAGACCGATTTTCATAATAGTAATTGGGCTATAATATACAGCAGTGTACATAATTATGTACACTTGTACCTGTAACTGTAATTACAGTTCTTGCCTTTTAAATGAAAATACCCCACGTTTACGTGGGCTTGTAATTATAAGAGATCATTAAATCAGTCCATTTTATAGTCTCACGGGTGTTGTTTAAGTGATTTGGATTTAAATTAGAATTTAATTCTAAATTAACCCCGTGATTTAGTTTACTCAAGAAGTTTGGCTTCGTAAAAGTTTTTAGCGAATGATGAATACTAAATAAAGATCCACTTTTTGCTTCTACTTATTTATATATTTTGTACCTTAAAGTTATTCTGAAAAAGGAAGATATTCGCATAAATTTCCATAACGTTGTATTATAAGAAGTGAACTTAGTGTTTAACTATAATATTCATTTAAAAAAATTAATCAAAATTGGTTTAGTTTAGCTGTTAATGCAACAGGGAAACTTTCACATTTATATAGTAAAGACTAAAGTAAGCAAGTACTTTCATTGAATTAAACTACGACCAGAGCAAAATAAACTCAACCTCAAGCAGCATTTTATTATCGCCTGAGCTCCTTATAAAACTGACAATAATAGAGTAAAAAGTACATTCAAAGGAAAACAACCAATAACACAAACAGTAAATGATATTAAACTTGCAATAAGCGCAAAGTCGACACAAATTACCTCACTGACCGATAACTTAAGTACTGTAATTTTCAGGTCATTACGTTATTTGCTAGTACAGTAATTTCTTTGAACTAGAGTACATCATGATATGCATATGTTATATGCAATAATTGAATAATAAGGTGTAATCAAGAATACTTTTTAAATCATCGACATTTTACTAAGTAGTAAAATAGGTAGGTAGGTAGTTAGTAGAATCTACTTACTACCTACCACAAATAATATATTACTATACAATCTACTTACTACCTACCACAAATAATATATTACTATACTAGTATTACAACTATGACTCTACGTAGGTATAATTCATGTATCAATAAGTTGTATTCAGATAAAATATCTAAAATTATTTACGTAAAAACTAAACAAGATACAAATTCTATATTCATTATAATTGAGAAGGAAACTTGAAACATCAATACCTGAATTTACAACTTCTGGGACCAATATTCTATAATCAAATAAGAGACCTTCGAGACTTCGTTACTATTTTTAGCGTCAATGACATAAATATATTGTATATATTTTACGTTATTGACTGTATATAGTTTAATAAACATTATGTGGATGGAAAAAGTTTCTTATTGGTAATAAGTAATAACTCTTCAGCTAGATAACTATTAAAGCCATAATTATAGTTTTTTATAGATATTACCTATTTAGCCTTTAACCTGAAACTACATACTACATATTATATTACTTGTAGATATTTCTATAGATCGAGAAAAAAACTCGATCTCAAAAAAAAGCTATACTCTGTGCTGATTAAATGAAGATTGATTATATTATTAAGAGCAGTAGGTTATTCAAATAAAACAAACTACATAAACTACAAAAGCAGATTATCAAACTGAACAGAACTTACTTAAAGTAGTAACAATTGAATGAAGCCTATTGGCTATTAAATACGTCTCGATGTGAATGAAACTAAAGCAATGTTCATTAATGCAAAATCTATTCTTGAATATTGAAATTTGATTCCATTCCCAATTCAATCTTAGTCAAGAGATTAAGATAGAATTCAGTGTCTTTCACTCGATATCTGATTATATTAAACTGTCTCAGAAATGCCATAAAGCTCGCGCCAAAATTGAATTTAATTTTGAGGTCACAAAATTCCGATACATCACTACATAGTATATAAAACAAAGTCGCTTTCTCTGTCCCTATGTCCCTATGTATGCTTAAATCTTTAAAACTACGCAACGGATTTTGATGCGGTTTTTTTAATAGATAGAGTGATTCAAGAGGAAGGTTTTAGTATATAATTTATTATGTTTTAGACAAAGTGGGCGAAGCCGCGGGCGGAAAACTAGTTATAGATATAAAACGAAAAATAGAATTTAATGGGAATGCTTCTTACACGTAGAAATACCAAAAAAACATAATAAGAAGAAAAATACATTGAAGCTTTGACGGTACGTTCTGACTCGATTTAAAACAAAAAAATAGACAAAGAGCGTCGGGCTCCGAAAGATTGCCATTTCTTCCATTACCTACCTGTGGGAATTCTGAGATTTTCTATTTAATTTAAGCTTTTTCCTGTACCTTACGATTTAAAATTTTAAGAACACATTGAAGTATATTATATTATCGAGGAGATTGTAATACGTAGGTACCGATGTATTATGATTGAGCACTAGATGTAATAATGTAATAATGTTATTTATATAGTTTTAACAACTGTTATGTTTTGTTTTTATATCTATAGGCACGTATATTTAAAACTACATCGAAAACTGAAAACATAACCCAATAGCTTCTTTCAGCGTCGATTATTTTACACGTTCCGTTCATACGAGCAATTGAAAATCCCAGCTCTATAAAAGATAAAGTTTTGAACTTCCAAGTTAAGTGTAGCATTAGTATATGCTTGGCTCGGGTCCAACACGACAGATTTCTGCGGCCGCATGCATAATGCATGCATGCAATTTACTCGTCCAGGCAGGACGAGTAAATTGCTAAGCATGATATGCTTAAATTGATTTTAGTGCTAAGATTACTGCTCTTATGAATGAAGTGACGTGATTTAGATTGAATATGAAATCATTACGAGGTGTTGGTTTTGGCTTTTATTAGTATGAAAAGATAATACATTATAAATTTAATATTTGTATTCCTATAGATGATCAGAAATGCTTCTATAAGAAGTCAATTTGATTGAATAATCGTTTTTATAATTAAGTTATTCAAAACTAGTTGGTTAACAATAAAATCAATTTTGTAAAGACTGCTAAATAGTTTACAATTCAGTACTTAAAAACGATAAAACAAAATGCTTAATCTATGAAGATAATATCGACATCTTATTCTTCTGTTACAATAAAACACAACAACATTCTCAACTCCTATGTGCTACATTGAGCAAAAACTTCCTCGCTCGCCAAATGGTATCTAATATACTCGTAATGATCTCAAGATATACGGGAACGGGAAAATGCTGATGATGCATAGAAACTGAATGTTGCCAAACTTTTAGGATCAAATTTATGCACGCTTTATAGCCTTATAATAGTTGTTCTAAAGTTCGCGACGATCTTTTGTGTACCAGGAAGTGATAGGCCTTGAAAGATCGTTG
The DNA here is from genome assembly GCF_061535395.1 of Colias eurytheme. Classification (NCBI taxonomy): domain Eukaryota; kingdom Metazoa; phylum Arthropoda; class Insecta; order Lepidoptera; family Pieridae; genus Colias; species Colias eurytheme. Next base: position 7,172,732 of record NC_142998.1, on the reverse strand, counting down.
GCTAATAATATGTGATAATATGTTTTCTTTTACTCCTTTGAAATTATATTCATTCAATAATAGGAAGAGAAGTTCAGGGCATTTATGAGCGTAAGAGAATTGCACAACAAATTATGATGTGAAAAATTTAAAAGAACCATTAATCTTCTTGTTTCTAGTGAGCCAATAAATTTTCTTCAATAACTTAGGATATATTACCGAAGTATTTAAATTTCACCTTTCTAAACTCTCTCTCTCTGTCTGTTTGTTAGAATAACCCAATGATAACAATTAACTGCGAGAACGTGATCTAATTCGCATTAAAGTTTATCCCACTAGACATTTAATTTGATTAAATTTCCAACTTTGTCATTGGTCTATTTGAAGATCATGTTACTTCGATACTGAAGTTTCACAGTAAAGTTCCATAGTCGGACTTAATGAAATAGACTAAATCAAATTCAATCCACATCATTATTGGATACTAGTAACCGGGATTTGCTCCGGTTTTACAAAAGGAAATATGGTTTCAAAAACGTTTACAATACGACCAACGTAACTTGGCGGGCCTGAACATAGCCTCTACGAACTTTTGCGCATGTACACTCGTAAAAAAAAGTGTTATAGGCATTTATTTCTTTTAAACTGAAATTCGAATAAAAATTTCCTTATACAGAGACCAAGTACAAATAAAATAAATATCAAAACGCTATGAGACATAAAGCAATAAAAATAACCTAATGAATTCAGGATTCAGTCAGCAACTCTTAAAAAAACTTTGTCAACATTTTTTACGCCTTCTTCTTTTTCTTTTTTAAAATACTGCGTTAAATCGAATATTATTTTTCTCGCCTGGCGATTTAAAACCATATTATGCTTTGGTGGCATCTTTGTTCCCGAATAATACAAAATTCCAAGTAGAATATTCCAAATTATCACTAAAACAAACTTAAACACGAACAAATTTAAACTTAACACTCAACAATATAATAATAACAAATAATAACGATCAACTCAACGAAAACTTTTGTAACCGCCTGTACTCAAGACAGAGATAGCGACACGAACACGACACCAATGTTAACGTGTGACTGAGATACATAATTGCGTACCGAGAATTGCCGAATATGCACGAAGTTATACGACGTAAACAAAAAGGGATGTCCACTATGCGTGTCTGAGGATATTGATTAATCGATTTTTTTTTTCAAATCGATTGAAATTGAATTGTGAAATATATTTATATTTAATTTTATAATAGGTTTCAAATATTCTCAATCAGTCCTTATTGTAGTGGTCGTTTATAAATAAATGATATTTAACTAAATCATGTCTTACAACCATGAAAATAAAATGTTATTAGTTTTTTTTTGCTATTAAACTCGAAATCTCTTTTACTAACGACAAAATTCAATAAGTTTGTAAAGCTATTTCGTTCAGTATCTCATATAAACAAAAATCAATAAATTTCAAATCGATAAAAATCGATTGCGATATTCGTTCGAATAAAGGGATGATTGTGTTTACATAGAGTCAATCCCTAGCCTAGATCTCCGCCCCGCGCACGCCGCCTCATGCCACCATTTCGTTCCTAAAAAACGTTCGTGCGCAGCCTTCTGCGCGAAGTTCAGGCCCGCCAAGTTACGTTGGCCGTAGTGTACCTTTCTCGATTTTATGTGTCAATGCTTCCGTGACAATAATAATTATTGTAGCAATAATTATTATTGCTAGGATGAATATTTTCCAATATTCATATAAAATTAACTTAGCTTTTGAATTAAAAATTGTGCTTTAAAATACGTTTTTGGGTATAAAATAAAAATCCTTCTACACATTGTATGTGTGTGTTTAAATGTAACCTTGCTAATTATAACAAGATAATTAATAGTTAAAACAACATGAAACCACAAGCACAAAAACATTATGATAAGCTAATTGTTTTGGTACAAATTAAAATTGAAATCAGCACAAAAACGCTGACAAGGGTCTAAGCCGCTGGCAATTCGTAACAAGAACGATGAAATTGCTTTCTAAAATATAATATGCAATTAATATAGTATCGGATTTCTAATGTAAATGAAACAAATTGTACAGCATTAAGAGAAATGCTTTTCAATGTGTTTATCAAAAGTGTATAACTACTCGTTCGTGTTCTCTGTTATATTTTATCACAATTAATTTAAATAAATATAAACATTGATGCGATTTCATGCAGCTCTGCATGCATTTATTTCGCTACAAAGTTTGTGAAAAATGGTAAGTAGCTTTCTTTTCTTTTAATTTCATTAAAGCATGTATTTAAATTTGCCGTAAAAGAATGCAAAATCTTTTCAAGGTTGGAAGTCAAAAAAATTAGAAATGTTCTGATTTTTGAAGTATCTTAAACACTAAAGAACCTGTACAATGTACATATGAATTTATGCGATAGCATCAATATGTAGGTATAAGATACTAAACACAGGAACAATCATATGAATCGTTAAAAAACATCGCAAAAAAATTGATCGATGTGTATTTAACAAGCGGAGCAAAGTTAAAAATTAAAGCATTTACCATCTCAATTAAACTCTTTCGCATTCGGAAATGAACGTTTTTATAATTAGAAATAAGAAAGTTTGGGGAAGTAAAAACGGTGACTTTAATTAAAGAGTCAAGTACGTACGGCCACTTCAATATCTCATAGTTGGTAAATTGCGAAAATTTGTTTTTCCCGACTTAAGTGTTAAGGTTGCAATAAGTCACTGATGGAAATGACTGGGAACTGGAAGTTTCTGTTTATAAGCAAATTGTGGACTCATTTTCAGTACCAACTTTTAAATTAGATTTTTGCTCGGAGATAACTTTATAAAGTTGCCTTACTTAATAATTTCACGAGTCGTGTTGACATTTTTATGTTCACATTTTCGGAGTGTGCTCGTCTTGCAATATTTAAATAAACAATTTTTAGTATGACGTACTTTTTATATCAAAGATTATAAATTCTCAATCACAATAATTTATGAATACAACTAATAACATTATACGAATTCACAGACATTCATAAAAATTGTTTTTTTTTTTTGTTGTATGTTCTACCGACTCTTGCTATTGGGATTTTTAACTGGTCTGTTTACTTCACAAAATAAAGTCCGCAAAAATAATAGCAAAACTAAAAGTATATTTTGTTCGATTCAATTAAAATAGTTTTGTTATTTTTACTACAGTTTCCTTAGAACCACAACACTAACATTTATTTTTGATTTTCTATGCTGCTAGTTACAATAGAACTACATTTCTCGAGATAACAAATTCAAAATGACGCAGTCAGTGGATAGAAATAGTTCGATGTAATAGGAAGAAGATAATTGAGACCACTATGTTAAATAAATAACTTTATCTAATTATTAATATTGTTAATTATTTCATTTTAAATTATTAATTATTTCTTATTAAGTCATAAATAGTAACTAAATATATTAAGTATATAAATAAATAAAAATCATTTATTGAGTAACAATACATAAATTATACAAATTATATAACAACTTTTGATGTAATCCAAGACTGTCTTCTTTTAAGCACTTTGCATCGAAACATTATCAATCTTCTATCGACTTATGCAATACCGCTCCAGACTCTCAATAACAAATGCACATTTTAAATATTATGCCTATTATCGAAGTTTCTTCAAATACACAACAATAACAATGAAATGAATAAAATGAATGTATGGGTGGACATTGATGGATCGGTCTTCAGCAAACCAAACAAACGAACCCATGTCCGATTGAAAAGCCCGGATTCGTGTGAATATGAGATATATATCAATTTATCAATGCATCAATAAGAAACGAAACGTTAAGAGATTTATAGCGGAAGCGTTATTTGGGTTTAAGGTTAATAACATACGCTGTATATGTATTATTACACTGGCTGTGCCTCGCGATTTTACCCACATTGCTCCGCTCCTGCTCGTCTTAGCGTGATGATATATGAGCCTATAGCCTTCCTCGATAAATGGGCTATCTAACACCGAAAGAATTTTTCAAATCGGACCAGTACATCCCGAGATTGGCGCGTTCAAACAAACAAACTCTTCAGCTTTATAATATTAGTATAGATTGGTGAAGCAGGTAAATGTACAATAGTTGTAAAATTAAATATCGCAAGTTGTTTAAAGGGTAATAAATGTATCCGTGTAGTGGAAGGAATAATTTTACATCGCTAAAACGTTGGGGAATACGAGAAATAATAAAATAAATTTAAATAATTTGCTGTGCGGAATACTACGTTTCGAATCAAGCTGTTCTTTTACTCAACCGATAATAAATAAAATTATGTAAAAGATTAGAAAAGTATAAAAGTATGAGTTTTCGAAAGAAATAATTTATATTTACATACTTGGAACAAAATAGATGTATCTAAGTATGTCGTCTATGTTAGATCTAACACGAATATTTCATGCTATGTAACATAACCTAAATATCAAAAATACCTTTAACCATGTAACTATTTACAGCATGTAACCCTGTCACAATACACCGAGGAGCACCTCATAAATAATTCTTATGTATGCATTTCTAACAAATTTGACAAATGATCTCATCTGCAATGATTTATATCAGTCATAATTGCCAGTTTTCCAAGCTCCGCTTTACAACGTATCATAAAACGGGATTCCTAATGCAAATAATATTCATAATGAGCCATTTATGCAAACAACATGGAAATCTTACACAAATCTTACCCGCACTTTAGTTTTAAGTGCCAATGCTTTCGTTTGTCATTCAACGTACCTTTTAGGGAAACTTCAACTAACATTCGTTCTTAATATTCTAACATGATGAAACAGTATTACCACGATTGAAACATTTTTCCTGTCCTTTAAATCTTTTTTTACATATTATTGTAATATAAATTTTTGTATGCAAACCAATTTGAAAGTTGTTCTGGAAAAATTAAATCATTATATTATGTTTCAAGTGCTTGGACACAGGCCTCCTGTGAGGGTTCAGACGATCAAGATCTACAACGCTGGCCAAGTGCGGGTTGGCGGTTGGAATAATCTATACTAATAATATAAATTTGATGAGTTTGTTTGTTTGAACGCGCTAATCTCAGGAACTACTTGTCCAATTTGAAAAATTAGATAGCTCATTTATCGAGGAAGGCTCCTGTTGGTCTTATCATTACAAGCGGGCTTATATGAGCAATGCGGGGGAAACCGCGGAGCACAGCTAGTTTAATAATTATTAATTGTTGTAGCCACATATTATATTGCAAATAAATAATTTAAAATAGCATTTGAATATGTTATTTTATCTTGTATTATGCACCTAATATTTTTATTTCCTTTTCGTTTCTTAGTTTCTCTTCCACGTGATGAAAGACGTAATAAAGCATTATTATTCACCCCGTTTCTATTTCCCTTCTTTATTTCATTCGCTGCAATGAAAAATTATAAGAGTGTAATTGCAGTGTAGTTTTTTCCGTTTTACTTTATATTTTCTATGTGAAATAAACAGTTAAACACAATAGAAGGTTTGTCGTTATGAAACTTTACGCGTGCAATATAAGCTGTTGCAGACTTGTGTATGTTTCTCTCCTCTTGTGTTATTTTTTATACTTTATGCTTGTTTTTATTTTTCATTTATGTTTATTCACCGACTTCAAAAAAGGAACAGGTTCTCAATTCGACTGCATTGTTTGTGTTTGTTAAATAACAACCGATTTTTATCATTTTTTATATTTGACTTTTTCGTTTAAATATTTTCCGGTCCTGACCATTTAAGGGTCGGTTAGTTTTTGTAAAAAATAACTATTTATTTTTCGATTAACGTAAAATTAATTTGACGCTAATTCTTAGATTATGAAACAACGTAGTGCTAGAGCAGCTCTACATAGGAACTACACTTGAGCAAACCCGCGGGTTATTGCTAGTAAGAACATAATTAGGTAGTTGACCCTGTCTGCTATGTCTCGGATTGCGGTAAGTACACAGCTAAATAATTATGTGTGCAACGAACCATATTGTAGTTTGTTTATTAGGATAAATGAATGCGCAGTTTAGTATGTAGTTTAATTTAGTATTAAATTTGTAAGTGCATTTTCACCGCTGAAACTAATATCATTTTATAAAAATAAAAATGTGTGCGTGTACTAGTGTACACACGTAAGAAGTGAAACTTCTTTATGACCTTATTTTTCAAAAACTAATTTACTATATGCAACTTTACAGAAATACGTCGAATCACGCGTGGTAGGGATAAGAAAAAGATGGCGCGTAACGGAAAAATGTCACGCGTAACGAAAAAATGTTACACTTAATTTTTTTCGAACCCCGATAAAGAAGTTTCACTTCAAAAATAGAATTGACATCGTTGTTTCTATTATTGCCACCAATATTCTTGTATTTGTACTTTGGATAAGTATTTTAATTTCCTTAGCATCATAAACTTTAAATTATTGATTTTTAACAAAATAATTGGCAATTTTTATAGTTTAAGTGGATATAGTGATAGTAACCAATAAAAATAATTGAAAATTCCTTACAATGATCTACAATACTATTTTAACAATAAAAACTCGACTATATTTTCCTCGCTTGTAATCTGAATTGATTCATTAGAATATGGCTGCCCACGTAAATATATTTTATTACCTCCTACTTCAATACTTTAGTCTATAACCTACATAGTGTCCAGACAAAACAAGATTTATTTGTATCTTTAATGGATCTAACCCACTCTCTATAAATTACCAATTAAGAAGATTAATAACAATTTCTTGAAATTATTAAGTTATAATTATAAAATTAAACTGATATAATTTAATTTTATTCCTCGAAGTGCTTGCAAAATATTGTACTTATATAATAACTAGAGTTAAAATTCAAGTGTTTTTTTTTATTTCAATATATTTATGCCAAAACAGTAAGCTTCACTCACGAAGACCTCATAATATATCCTTAATCGCATCCACATATAAATAAAAAGAGACAAAACACTCACGTATATTTCTGTCTCTATCACCTTTACTATCGGCTGAAACATTTAAAACACGTTAGTCCTCAAAGTTAATTGCTGCAGTTCAAACAGCGTTCGCTGCACGTTTTTAATATTTATTCTCTACACACGACGCAATGACTTTTCCTCACAGTTTTTATGCGATAGGTAGGTATATACGGTTTAATTTATTAGAGGTTAAAATCACAATATGAGTATGATTACGGCTTTATCGTTGTAGTATCTACGATTTTTTGTTGTTATGCAAAATTAAAATATTAAGTATTTGATATGAATTATTTATAATTTAAAATTTTATTCATTCTGAAAAACACATACTAAATTCTTCATAAACAATCTATTATTTTAACTGCATCTATAATATTATCTAAAATCATCTATAAAGTTATGGTTTTTTTTTCGTAAAAAAATTATGCACAAAATATAACATAGAAATTCCTACTTGATTATCTTTTGTTTCTAAAACTGTGAACACATTTCTGCATTAGCTGTTCACAACACACGATTACTCAAGGTTGTCAACATAACTGCCTGCTGAATTCATAGCACAAATAGATTTGGCTTGTCTTTACGATATGAGAATAAGAGCAAAGCCTAACCTATTGTTTCAGCCGAACTCCACAAAGGGAGTAATTGTACCACTGAAATGGGAGCCGAAGGTCGTACTAAATTGTCTGGTATAAATAACTATTTTGTAAGTGAATTGGGACCTTGTTTGGATAAATACATTTGATAACTGTGTTGAATATTCCCTAATATTCAGCCTCGTGATGATTAAGTTTTTTTTAATTATTATTAGTAGTAACATTTTTATATAAAAAAAAGTTTTCTTCTTTTCCTTGTAATTAATTTCATTGTAGTGAAATATCCTACCTAAGAATGGGTCACGAATATTTATTCTATTAAAATATAGTATATCTATATGTATACTATGTATATAGTATATCTTTGTTTATTTAGGGATTTTTTTCCAAAAGGATGATGACAATTCCATCGTACCTTCTACAAATATTTTACACTTAACAATCTATATTATATTTGAAATTTAAAGTAGAATAGCATTCTAGCTGCATCAGGAAAAAAAATTTAATACTTTCTATAACAAAACAATAATAAATACGCAATTTGTTAATAGAAAAAAATAACGCCCATACTTCCAAATCTATCACAGTAACCTACATACCCAATCCATATCGGTTACGAATATTTTTCTCACTGTACGTATTATTATTTTCGTCGTAAACCTCCCTATGTATTCAGAGATTGATCATATCGATAAGATTTAAGCAATGTTAATATAGTAATAAAGTGCAGCTATAAAAGTGTACCCAGACTTGAACAATGGCGAAATATTATTAACAGTAAAACAATAGTAAAATTGCTCTGCTTTTTAATCATAAATCAAAATTAACCAATTAAGCTTGAAGGATGCAGATTATAATGAACTTAAACTACAATAATTTAAGTAATTTCCACGTGCTTTTATTTGCTACTTCTACAAATTGTTATTTGCAATACCTACAATTCTTACTTTTTTTTAATGGCATTATGATACCTTAATTTCGTCTACAGTCGACATTTTCCTCGACCTTAACTTAAAAACAACTTACAATTACAACACAACTATTTTCTACACACGAACCTGACAAAGAAATTAATAACGAATTATAAACCCCAACCAATTTAATTCTTAATTGAAAAGCTTAAAATAATAAGAGCTTTAAACAACTAAATCCCATACAAATGCGCACACAGCAACTCGTACGCGACGACGCGAGCTGGCTTCAAATTAATTACAACTAAGTATTTATGATAGAGTAGCAAAATTAACTGCTAACGTATGCATAACCGGCACAAGGGAATTTTCTATAGTGTATTAAATCCTTGATACACGACGTACATACAAATGACACATGAAACACTAACTTTTGTTGGTAATTCGATTATTATTTACTAGCCGCGCCCCGCGGTTTCACCCGCGTGGCTCCGCTCCTATTGGTCTTAGCGTGATGATATATAGCCTATATATAGCCTTCCTCGGTTTCTTTAACGAGATAATATAAGTACCTACTTTCTATAAATCACAACCTAGTATAAAACCTAGATTTCCGCTACGTATGCTTGGATCTTTAAAACTACATAAACGAACTGTAATGCGGTTTTTTGGTGATAAATAGATAGAACGGTTAATGAGAATTGGTTATTTAAATTGAAATGAAAATGAAACCTGTGTCAGGAGAACCCGCTCTTCCTTAACTAAAGTTTGAAAATATTTTACGTGTGCATGTGTATGTGTTTGCGGGTGAGAGTGTATATGTGTGTGTGTGTAGTATATAATTTGTTGATTTTTAGACAACGCTAGCGAAGCCTTTTGGAAAACTTTTATTTATTATTTACGTTATTCATAATTTAGTCACCAAACACTATGAGATAACTAAGCTTTAAATGATTGTGTTTCCTACTTAATCACATAAACACAGATCTGATATTAAACTGAGAGATTAATGCGTTTTGGTACATAGATTGATGTTAGTCCTGTAATGACGAGCTATGGTGAAGCGGTTTAAATCAACAAACAACAATTTGTATTGTGACTATAATTTTGCCGTACTGATACATCTTTTCGAGGTTAAATTCACTTATCATTATGCCTTAAAAGTAATGAAAATTTTAATATGATTGTAACGTTCTTTATAGAATTGATTTGTCACATCAGCATATTCTGAACGTGAGCTTGACGCAAACGCTTTTAAATTCAATTTTATTGAAATGTAGTTAAAATACGACCAAGTCGACATTTTCTATAGAGTATGTGAGTTTTCCATAGTACACTTTTTTGTCGTAGTGTGTATTTTCATTGGAATACAAATTTACCAATCACTTCATAAAAATATTGCACTGTACTAATGTGAAATGCTGAATATTTTATAAGATTATTATCACATATCGATTAATAGGAAATTGAAAATGGCATAATATTAATTATCAAGATATTGCATTCGACTTTATTTATGTCATCAGTTTGTACATCAATACTATATTGAATCAATAGTTTTGTTTGATGTGAATCTACAAATTATTTTTACATTACTTTTTATTATACGTTATTTTTCAGTAACTATACAAAACATGATTTATTAACAACGGATCTTTTGTTTTATTTCTATCTCAAACTCAATTCGATCATTCTGAAAGTAAATAAAGTCTATAATAAGATCAAGAGTTATTGTAGTAAACTAAATAAATAGATTAGGCTCCTTGGGTCTGTATATTTGTACATGGTCCTTTGAGATAGCAGATATATCGTAATAATATGTAATCATAATATTTAATATAATTTTATAATAATGGTCCTCGTTTATAAATAAGACTTGTAAAAGAAGGTATTCATTATTTTACATTATTACTTACCTATTTGCATATTATGTAAATCAATCATGTTTTTCATAGTTTCATATTCATGTTGTATACTATTTTACTATTTCCTACAAGATTTACTCGAACATGTTAAAAGCAGTAAATCACGAAGTAAGTTTGAAAGTAAGGGTAGGTACAAATAAATTATTCAATACCTCTATTTTTCTGCTCACGATAAATCATTTAGAATTTCGTTTCTATTAGTAAATATATCACGTTTTACTAATTTATCATGTCATGTAATAGTTAGAAATGAATCAAAACAGTAGGATTTCTGTATCAACAAAAACATATAAGTTTGTTGTCATCGTAGGCCTTACTAATAGTATGGTAAGTCTATAAGAGGCGTTTTATGGTGTGATTCCTGATCAATGTTTTGGTGTCCAAACAATCCATTGCGGGATTGACATACTTTTTCGAAGGTCGGACAAAGGAAATTTATGGAAGCAGATTCAGAGTCGCTTTGATGACGCTTTCTGCTACTGTCTACGAGTATTCTGAACCTGGCTTCGTCTCAAGTTCTGTAACCCTTAGAAACACGTTATTTAAACAATTTAGCACCGCACTGATCGATTATTATTAGCGAGATTCTTCCAATATTTATAACCAATATTAAAAGAAGCCATGCCTTCTTTCGCACAGTCCTAGTTTCCACAGTTTGTAGGGGTACAAATAAATTATTACTAAATTATGTATTCAGTAAGTCACGTAGTGGTTCCTCCAATACAATATGCGGTAAACAATAACAGTATGAGGAAGTGTGCCAAGGTTAACTTTACGAATAGACGATATGGCGTTGAGATACGGTCTTATTTCCTGTAGTAACGTTATTTTTAGCTTATCGGTCATTTTTGGGGCTTTAATTTGATTCGTTGATTGCGATTGTTAATGGAACTAATTGTTGTTATTATATATGTTAGTTTTAATGTCTTCAATTTGAAGATAATATGAATTGGTTAATGAAAAAAGCATTTCAAATCTATTATAAAAATATAACATAATTATGTTGTTAATATTACAGCAGTTATTAATTAATGAAACAATTTAAAACAAAAGACGTGAAACGAAAACAAAACTGTATACTGTATTTACTGAACATTATACAGCTTAACGTTATAAAAAGTGAATAAACATAAGATTTACAACACAACAAAGAACACTCGCTAAGAAAAACTTCACACTCGAACTGTTCTACCTACTTTTTTATGTCTGTAGTATACAACTTCTTATCTCTACTTAATTCAGGTAATCTTACACGCTATTTTATCGCTCAATCAAACTCAAGACCGTTTAATTTATCCGCTTAAATAACGATTAAAGCTGAAGTAGAACAATGCTTATTCGATTAAGGTAAGACAAGCATGAAGTACTCGTAGGTTGAATAGAAATGTATGATTCAGGACATTTCGAGCCGAATCTATTTTGCATGATAATAGCGAATATTTTTATGTCAGTAATCAAAAACTTATAAAGGTATTCTGTAAGTTTCAGGCAGACCTTCCTTACTTAGGTATTACCAGTAACCACGTACTTTGTTTTTTTTATTTTTATTATTATACTTTTCAATAATCATGGAAGCACCTTGCGGAGGCTTTTGCTCATCATTGGGATACAACGCGCTAATACAATAACAATTATGTACATATTTTTATATGAAGCTGTGTCTGAAGTAAGAAATAAACAGATTCATAAAGTTTTTAATACTCACATAACACACATACGTTATATATTTACCCTTTGCTATAAGTAAATGTCTTATAATACGTATATTTATCTAGAAGCCAGTATATTTTTAAAGATATTATGCTATAAATAGGTTTACCTCCATACTTCTATCTTCATATAACCGGTTTATTCACGGTAAATGACTACATTACTAGCACTAACCTAATTATTTACTAACACAAACTGTTAATCTAATTACCACAACCAAATTAGGTCCTAAATCATCCTTTGATTAACTATCTGCATCCTATATTGCTATCATAATTAGATCGCGTAAATTCGTTGTAATAAATGAGTTTATATATTAATACTTAGTTATAAACCGTGACGTTGTTTGCGCTCTATTTCTGTCTCTAGACTGGCTCTAGACTTTAAGTTTCTAAATTCATTTGATTTCATTGTTTTCATCAACTCTATTTTCTGCAAAAAAAGTCCATGAACGTCAAATCCAAAATTAATTATCGAATATAAAATTTCAAAAACTCAGTCATATCCGTAAGATACAGATGCAAACTACAACGCATGTAATCTTGTATGGACATTATCCTTAAAAATACTTAATATAACATTCTATTCAACCATTATACGATATGGTGAACGTGTTCAAATAATATTAACATAATCTCGTATAATAAATGCAGAAATTTGTTTGAATATAGCCGTAATCTTGGGAGGGCTAAGCGAGTTAATTTCAATATTGTTCCCTCGAGGCGAGAGGACGCTCGCGCTGCATTAATCTGAGACAACTTAAGCTGCGCGTTATATACGTTAGGGCTTTTAAAATCCTGAATTTCGTTCGTTTTAATATAGCTCGATAGTTTGCAAAGCTAATTAAGTCGACTATTTGCATAGTTAGGTGGATATTTAAATTAAATGACGTTTGATAAAACTGTTCTTAAGTGTAACGAAATGTCTCTATCGTTGCTATGATTAGAATTTTTTAATAATAGTAAAATAGTTATTTTAAATTAGGATTAATAACCATAATTTTAAAGCTGATAAAAAAGGATTTCAGTCAAGTTTTAAGATCTTTGTATAAAATATTACTTCTTATTAAGGTATAAATAATACAATTAATACAATTTAGGGCCGATTTTTCAATGCTTGGATAAAGCATATTCGTCGAATAATGTATAAAACTACCATTTTAGGGCCGATTTTTCAATGCCCAGATAAACAGCTAGATAGACTTTATTCTTCAGTTAACAAAATATTCAATTTTTCAATAGACGAATAGGACTTATCTATCGAATAACTACGTTATTTGAGGAATAAATCTATTTGCCGCTCCAACGGCCAGATAGCGCGCTATTCGACTGTTAGGCGTTTGAGTTGACAACTGACGCGTCAAATTTGAGATATTTTCGTATGTCATAACATAGAGCGTAGAATTATTAACAATTAAACCTCTTTCTATATAATTATAATCAATTAAAATCATATTGAAATTGATGTTTTTGATAGTACTGATGACCATGCCATTGAAAATTTGCCGAACGCTGCCTTTAAGTATGTCGTTTCCATCGTAATATATATAAATTGAAACACAAATTTAACCAAACTCTTTACTCGAATCAAAACAACAATCAACAATCATAGAAGACAAGTGCACTCCTGACGTGAGTCATAATGACGGTTGTTGACAAATTGCAAGATTTGACTCTATCCCGCTCTAACCTGACTAATTTAATATGTTTGTTTCGCCACTCCGAGAGCAGTGCTACCAATATGGAAATATTTGGTCAGATAGTTATTCATCAAATAAATCACGATTGAAAAATAGGCGAGCCGTAATGAGTTAGATAAATAATTGAATAAATCTATTCGAGGGGTACTTATTAGACTGTTTATCTCGCGATTGAAAAATCGGCCCTTAAAAACATATTCTAATTTCCCGTATTTGATATTTTAGATTTTGATATTTACGTGACATTTTAATATTATCATGATATACTTTTAAGAAGCTTATATCTAATTGAATACTTTATTGGACGGATAAGTTTTATCCTAGCATTGAATTTTTCAAGAAATATTTTACCTACTTTTAAAGTTGTCAAAAGAATTGGTATTTTGCCTGGACAAGCAATTATTCGAAATGTAACACCAGTCTCAACTTCAATAAGATAATATACTTTAATGGGCTTAGAAATGATTGATAATTTCACAAGTCATTGATAATAGCAATGTGGCTGCGCTAAAATTGGCGATTTATTTTTACCTGGTTCGAATTTAAACTGAATTGAGGAAAATCTTTAAATAATTATGAGTGTGCGGTAAATTTAAATTACATTATTCTTTCAACTCTCTAATCAGAATATTGGCTTGAACATTTTTATTTCATTTCGAATGAATGTTCATTCCGTTAATGATTTTTAATTTTTAAAGTAGATAAATCATTTTTAGACAAAACACCTACAACCTATTGGATACTTTTTAGTTTTTAAAGTATCATAATATATAATATTTTTTATTATTATATTATTGCCTGGCAGAGATGGCTTTGAGCCATAAGGCCGCCATTTGTACATTTTGAATGGTTTTATTGTACTTTTATTTTATAAGACTCTTGTACAATAAAGAGTAAATAAATAAATATTATAATTGTTACAAAATGTTTTGTTGAAAAATCAAGTAATTAATTTAAACATCATATCGTCTATAAAGAAAACACTATACTTATAACTAAATTAAATACATGATACCTCATCTATGTAAGATAATAATGTACCTAAAAATGCATCCTTACACCCAAGATGGTATGAAAAATAACTTTCTGCTATATATTTTCATGATCAGACCCTTTTAGCAGGGATGCTCAGTATTTCGATTCAATAGCTGTATAAAACACGCTTGAATGCACCTCTATATTGCGCTTTTGGTAGTTGATGCCTCGCTCTGAGACGATACGAAGTAAAGCTGCTTAGACCGTCTGTTGATATAGTAGCCACATTTAGTAATATAGTCTGTTTATAGACGTCTTTAGTGTTATGAATATAGCAGATTACATAATACTAAGAACAAGAAGATTTGGAAAAAATAAGTATAAATAATTCAAAAGAATTAATATGTTTAATATAATTTATGTTTAAATTAATATCAATTATTGCGCAGTTAAACTTACTCAAATAAAATAAAGTTGTATTGTGGCTTACCCAAATAAATTAAATTGAATTATTTTATTTTTTTCTTGGTTTGAACCATTTTCATATCCGTAAGTGAGCTTACGGATAAGAAAGCTTATAAGCTTTTAATGAACGACTTCGAACCATTTATTAATTAAATTTTAATTATATGTTTTATGGTTATGCGCAAAGCAAGCAGTTAGTGTTTCGTTGATTGTTTTCTTATTATTATCATTCACACAAATTGCATGTATTGAAGAAAATTTGCATGAATTGTATATAAGGTTACCAAAAAGAATATTACTAATATTTTAAATATAAATTGTGTATAACATGAAAGTTTTGTTTAATCCTACCTACGTGAGCGATTATTTTAAGGTTCCCTTTCAGGGAATTCGATTTGGCTGAAAACCCCAGCAGTTATGTTATATCCTTAACAATTTGAAAACTTAAAATAAAATATAAATAGAACACATTTTAGCACTGATTACACATAAAGCTTAAACTCTAATTGAAAAAGCTTTACAAAACTGTCTCACTGATCGTGTATTCAACGATCATATAAAACGCGTTAGTGCAATCTAACAATCCATCTAAAGTGCATCGAACGCTAAATATTTTAAGTGAAATGAACTTAATGTGTACGTGCTGTGTATGTGACTTGAGTTGATGTTCCCAAAGCGTAAAATAACGTTTAAACAACCCAGAACATGAGTCAAATAAGATGATAGCAAAATATATCGGTTGCTGATGTAGACGAAAAAATGATACGCCATAGGCATTCGACATACAAAGCCAATTTGTCACCGTGCCAAGTGTGCATTGATGCGTATTTCTGTTCGTATAAAATGTTCCTAAATAAACAATTCATTGATGAAAAGCTACTTTGGGTGCTGGGGTAATCGAGGACGTGGGAACCGTGGTCTTTTACGAAGCTACAGGGACGTCACATTCGCCACTAACAAATTGCTTGGTGATAAATCACCACAGATCAACTGATCCTCGACTGTACAACCTAGTGTTCCGTGTCATTATACTAGAAGCTGAAGTCTAAGTGGACTATCTAAATGGTGTATCATGCTAATCACTACTGCACGCTTAGAAGCATTAAAAGCGTTCACAATTTTGTCGTCGAATTTACGGTGTCATTTATTTATCGGTGTCGAAGAAATTTGGAATGCCAATCGTGGGAGATTGTACAGTCGATTGTGGTTGGCGGTGCATAATTGAAGAATACGAGCCCACCGTTCTAACGTAGGTCACTGTATCTCCCGTGGCCTCAGTGAATGCGCGCCTCAGTCGGGCCCGGCGAGTCTGCGACAGGGTTTGTGGGCAGAGGAGCAGCCCCTGCAGGTAAAATACCAAATCAAACAATGGATTCGTTCGGAGACAACCTCAAGACCCTTACACAGCACTTACACCGGTTAAGCAGTCTTAACAGCTGAGAAGCGATATTCATGACGTGTTCTTTGATAATCAACGGTGTTTGTACATAATAGTGTCTGGACTCTGGAGTGAAGCTGGAGATCATTTTAATGACGGTGAAATGTGTCGAGTCAGTTCCAAATAGCGTAGGACGGGTAAGATATACGAGTCGCGTCGAGCTCAGGCATGATATTATGTCTTTCTAAGGATGCCTTCACATAGATCAGTTCTTGAAGTTGTAATTTACGCGTCGAACAACGTACAAAAGTGAATGTGTGATGAAGATATTTGGAACTGTTTAAGTAAATATAAATAAATGTTTAAGAGAAATATGATGTCACAAAGACGAGAAGAATTATCATTTTTTAAAACACGTACTCCTAAAAACTGTTAAAACAACGTTCCAATTATGTTGTCTTTTGTTTTTAGTTAAAACGTCGTTTATATTTATTAAAGTCAACGATATGATTACGTCTGCATCTAAATTGTTCCTAACGTGTTTAATCTGTAAGCCAAATGTTATTGGTTCCATTTTCTTTTATCACTTTACTAAGTAAATATACTTAGCCAATTATACAGATGTTTCCTCGAGGCAATTCACTTAGCAATTTAATTAGATTAGCTTCTTGCCACAGTTATACAGATTGTGACATTAGGTCAAATTTCATTGTAGCTTTTTATAAAGGATACTAATATTCTTGTAACATATTAGACGTATAATCGATATAGTGTACGTCCGGTATCAATTAAATATGAAAATTAAAGTTTTATGTTGTCATTGCTTTAATTATTCATTTTAATTGCTTCATTTAAAAAAGCGAATGAAGTCATTTAGAATTTACTCCAATTCTGTTTTTAATTAATATTAATGATTTTATTGGTAGAAAGTAAACGTGTTTTGTGTTTAATGTGTAATCGCTACTGCTACGAAGTATAGTAAAATTACAATACATAAATGTATATTGCGTATATACTGCAACTATATCCAAATATTAATGTATAATCCGACCATCTAGTAAGCAAGCTACTACTAGCACCATCTACCCGCTAAAGCCTTACCTGCTTGAAGGGTCGCATCCCTCCGTTAATACGGAGGGAATCCGCCGCGATACCAGCGATTCCATCGCCTGGTTCCCGCAGTTGCCGCAGGGAGGCGCTAGGGTGGTGGTGGCTATGATGAGCACAGTGCGCCGCGCATGCGCTAGACTCCGGCTGAGAACTCTGCCGAATGATTCTATTACTTGACGCCGGTAGCAATAAGGCTGGAGGTTGAATGACAGGACACGTGCTGACGGCGTGTAGAGAACTGCACCCGCATGGATAGTGCAAAGCTGAACGAACGCTTTCCCGCGACACAGATCGCGCTAGTTGCAGCGCTGATATTGGCGCCGTTGACTGCCTCCGTTCGCAAACGCGACATCTATTGTATGAGTGCGGAACTAACTGGCAGGTTACAGAGCCTCTGTGAGAGCAGGTTGCGACTGGTGATACTAAAGTTTGCGGGCGGTCCGCTTGGTCTCTGCATTGTAATTCTATGTCGGGAACGCTTCTAGTTGTTCCGTCTTCTACTCGTATGGAGGCAGCGCTTTCTTCGCTTCCGGGGCCACCAGATAACTGAGGTCTAAGATGGGTAGTGCAGTCTTGTCTTTGTAGTACTGGTTTGACGGTTCTATTTTCGTTCGGCACGATGACGGTAACTGAAGGGCCTGATACAAGGAGGCTAGCCGTTTCGTCGCTGCTTCCATAACCGGAATTTGTAATGGCTTCTGTACTATCAGTCGTGGGTACAGACATTTTTAACCTGAAACAATAAAAGCAAAATTATAATTGTTTTTCTTTCAATCATTAATCAACAGGTTAGAGCGAATTTCGCAATATTTCCAAAGTTTGCAAAGTTCATTTTCATATTAAATGTTATTTCAATCATATTATCTTGTGTAAATTTTTACACAAAGTTAACAATAACTTTTTCACTGTTATTTTATTGGTTGTAAAAATATAACGTTCAATTTAGTTTACTCATTCAAATGTATTCAATTCACACATTCGAGAATATCTCTATTTTCATATATATTTTCCATCACAATAATTCTTAAAATAATAACAATTAACATATTAACAAATGATTAAAATAATAATTCGCATAGAAAAAATCCTTAAACCACAAGTGAGTCTTGTCGCCAGCAGACGATGGGAAAACTTCAGTTGTAAAAAGCGAAAAAGTTAAGTGCCACTTATTTCATACTACGTAGCTGAGTTTGAATTTTATACAAAAAGTACCTCTTGTATGCTGCGTTAATTTTATAATTTTATTTTCTAGGTGTACAATAAGTTTGAAAACTTAGTCTAAGTACCTTAGTTTTTCTTTTTTTAGAAAAAGAATGTAGAAGAACGATTTGCTATTTATATTTTTTCTTCTCATATTTCTTATGTTATATAACTTTTTTAAAGTGAAACTTCTTTAGGCGCGTTGAGAGTAAAATATCCAGGTTCCGCCACGGCAATAGCATCACGTCATGGAGAAAGGCGATGATTTTGGTATCTTTGAACTAAAGAAATTTAACTTCTGGCTCATGTGTTCGGCACACATTCTCTTTATCTGTATTATGTTTCAATATTTTCTGTTGATTTTGTTGAAACTTCGATAACATACGATTGATTCAACATATCATAATATAATATTATGCCTTGGTACCTTTATCACACTTCCCTCTATTTGCACAAGTTTTAACTACGTTTCCACTGTCGAGACAAAACAATAATTGAGTTATATGAGATAATTACCTTTATCACGTACACACGTAACATCAAACAATATTGTCTGAATAGTGAATATTTAATAAGTTAAGATTATGTTTTACTGCTTTATAGTAGTATTGTAACGCAAACATCTTTCTTGTTGCATACAATTGAAGCAATAAATGACTTGCGTAGTCTAAACAAAACGTAACGTTGCAAGATTTGTCACACAAGGTATGAAATAAAAAATTATTGGTATTTTCATTCCATTGTTTACATAGACCCGCGTGTAAACAGTTGCTTACAATTATTGAAAATCCATTATCGCGCCTAAAGTATTGACTAATTGTCCTTGAATGTAGGTACAAGAAAATCATGTAAATGGGCCTGGGCGATATACCTACATAACATTTTTTATTAAATCACGCTCGTCTTATCAAAGCAGTTTCATGACAATGGAGGATTATATATTGACATTTTTCTGAAGAAGAGCGAACAATACCATGAGTCGTTAATTATCCTTTACACAAAAGGCGAAAAATACGAAACATAAAAAGGTATTAAAACATAATATTTTATATTCGTTATTTGACTCATTCCCGTTTTCCCGAACAATGTTTTGTTAAGGAAAACAAATTGGAAAGGTAATAAGTTGTTAATGGAATCGTATAATGCTCAGAAAGGCTTTCGTGTCCTTTAATGGTTCGCAGACTTTCAAAAAACAATAAACATAAAACGAAGTTTTGATTAACAACGGGTTTTATTGCCGAAATTAAGTTTTTCGTTTAACGTTTGGAATGTTTTCTTTTTTCCTTAGTAAGGCATGCTTCATTACAGGTTGTTTAAAGAAAAAGAGTTAGTATCGAATTAAAAATTATATCTATTGATATTCATTAATATGATAACCATGGAGAATATAGTAACTATCATACTATCATAATTAATATTATGTAAATACAATATTTTTATAATTTACTTTTTGAACCTAATCTTTAAGCTTGCAGTAAAAATGACTTACTGTAGGTAGTTACAAAAGATTACCATTTTATAAGAACAGAAAATTCTAAGAAAAAACCTTTTACACTAAGTATATTTATTATAACGCCTTAACTTCTATTGGATTGTGAGAAAGAGGAAAACTTTCTATGATTATAGTAATACACGTGTACACCATTTCTGCAAAATATACAAGTAAATGTTTAATTATGTGCCAAGTACGAAGATAAATTGATATAATGTGACTTATTTCCAATGAACTGTTTGCTTTCTGTTTTAGTATAAGAAATCTGCAAATAGATAATATAAATAAATACATCATCTTATTATTTGTGACGGTTAGCCATGTGAGAAGGAATTCACGGCATTCAAGTTAATTTATTTGTTTAATACAATATAAAGTTCATATTATAATATTTCTTAGTGTTGGAAAATTGTTATTGTACATATTATGTGTACAAGAAACTAGAAGAACTTCAACGCTCTACAAACAAGAGGTAGAAATATCAAGTGCGACCGGTGAGAGCCAGCTCTCAGTGTGAAATACTATTCTATAAATAATGGTCGAGCTGCTATAAAAACTGCGCTATAAGGACCAGTTTCCTACTGTGAAGCGTAATTTGTAGCTAAGTTTGCAATTGTAAAGAAAACGAGATCTCCAGCTTACAATTTATCCTAATGCACTGGAAAGCTACTCGAGAGTAGCTCGTATAAGTTATGATGTCCACATTTCTTGACAAAGTACAACTTACGTCATTTGTCTGAGTGCTGTGCAGCTAGTTTTCGTACGAGGCGTGCGAGTCACAATATCTCTTCACGTGTGAAACAAAAATTTTATTTTAAAAGGTTCCATAGTATGCTATATACAGGTGTAGTTATTAATATTTCAGGTGTTATATTTAACTTTTAAGAATCTCTATGCTGCGTCTCTATAAGACAAAGTGCATATTAATGTTTATGCTCTATGCTATTTGAGCTTATATGGTATTATTTTTCAATCTAGCAATTTTACAGGAAAGCGCTTAGAAACAGAAATCCACGACAAACAGGTTCGTAGGGCTTACTTTTTCATTTCAACTGGTAAATATATCTTGGTATTAATTTCCTAGTTAACTCACTCAAACGTTTATTAATTTCATTCATTTTATAAAGGCTTTTGAATCCCTTTATATTCAAAAACTACACCATGGTAGAGCAAAGAAGAAGCGGCTACAAATTCGAAACATGTGTTTTAGTTCACCTACAAAATAAACACATATAAGCATATATTCTACAATTGCGGTTTCAACTTTAGAGCGATTCGTTCCTAAATCTGCGATTGCTTTTGTTTACAAACATTCAGTATTCAAGCGGTAAGCGTTCTGTTTGTGAGAAACAAACCAACAATTTGTATGGTAATATGTACGGCCTTCGGAACATTGATTCTCAAGTTACTAGGGCCACGTGTAGCGGGATTAATTATTATCAAATACATCGGTTGGTGTAAATATTTTAATGTCCAACGAAATCTGTAAGATAATAATTAATGGTTTTATTTCATTAAGCACTGTGTCCACTTATTTTAAACGTTATGTCACTATACCTCGTATTGGATTACCAATGTTATTGTTATCCACATTTTTAAATAAAAATAATGTTCACAAAATAAAGTTTTCGTGATTTACACGTTTTTTACGCATCGCCTATTTTCCCATTAATTGTCAAAATACAGTGTAGACACGTGTTAATTTTACGCGTCAGTTGTCAATGATAATTAACAAAATACAACATGCAAATATTTTAATTGCTTGCAAAATATCAATAGCATATAATTTTATTTGTCAAACCAGTAAAATTATTAGAAAGATAAGCAAAGATTTATCATTTCGGTCGTTAATTAAGCTAGCAAAAAGTAAAACATACACTCATGCAATCTTTCTAGAAACGTCGTGGAAAATAAAGCCACTCTGGTCTCCCGCGGGTTCTAACCTAATTATCTCCTCACTGGGGACCCAATACGATGAATAAACACGGACATGACTCGTATATTATCCCCTGAACATCATTAGCTACACTTATTTACAGTACCTACACACTGCACACATCTTTACTATATTGTTAAGAAGTTTGTTTGTTTATTTGAACGCACTAATCTCAGGTATTACGCGTCCTAAAAATTATTTCGGTGTTAGATAGCCCATTAATCGAGGAACGCTTTATGCTATATGTATAGATCACGCTAAGACCAATAGAAGCGGAAAAATGCGGGTAAAACCGCAGACACAGTTCGCTTATTTTATAAGCGCAAATGTGTCTAGATTTGAACCTTAGATTTAATTCTGACCGACACGAAACATGCATAAAATTCAACTTGATTCCTGGTACCGTTGCCAAGAAAGTAATTTACCGTCTAACTGGAGTTGAGACGTACAAATTTGGTTGTGTATCATGTGCATTCATAATTTATTTTGTATATTCTAATTATGTGAGACGCGTGAATCATGTCTCATTATGAAGCAGGGAATTTGTAAGTAATATTTCATGTTAAACATGAAGATAAAGCCATAAAACGAAGATCTAGAATGATAATAGTTAAGTTAGTGATCCATCACGTTTTTAGATTATCTCTATATTTTTATATCAATTTAATATATATAAAAAAACAAATCTTTATCTTTTATGTGAGAATTATATTCAAATCATAGCGGAATAAGGATTCGCAGAAATATGGACCTGAAATAATTCAAGAAAATTGAGGAAATCTTCTGCTAAAAATATTACATTACAATAATTGAGCCATCGTTGGAGTAAGATAATATAAATCCTATTATCCCAGGATTTTGACAAGTTTCGTCGCAATAGTGTTAAACCTTGACTATCCTAATATTATAAAAATAAAAGTACGCTTCAATGACTAAAACACAGCACCAAAAAACAACACCTGAAGGGTTTTAATAAGATAAAAAAGTTTTTACTATCGTTTTTTCCTTCAGGTTAAATCGCTAAGAACAGATAGTGACATATTATAAAGCGCGTCACACACGGTGAAGATACTATAATATTTTATCTTAAGATACTGTAATATTTTATATTACAGTATCTTAAGGTATCCGGTATCAGCGTTCTGACCATCATTTTTCTTTTTGTCATTGCGTAGTACGCCTGTAGAACCGCCATCCTGTTACAATTGACCCACAAAATTTCGGGTCATTTGTAACCATTATTTATATTATAATTACACACACATACTCGTATGCTTAAATCTCTACAATACCGAATCCGCTTAAGACGCTATAATCTATAATGCCTATAGGATTGAAACCCAGAATTAAACATCTAATTTATTACATAACAATGAGTTTAATTCAAACAATTATTAAATACGCTAGTTTAATTACAAAGGATTTTGAACGTGTTTCTTCACTTGGCAATGATTCTTAACACGATGCTTACGTAATGTGTGTTTAGACTAGATGCTTCTCATAGTCTTAAGATGGTAGTAATTACATAGATAAAATATTTTCATTAGATAAATTAGGTATATAAGGCTTCTCAAACATATTTTTTAAATTTTCTCGTTCTTTCCTTTCATGAGTTATTTTTAACGTGTCCTTGAACCTAAACAAGTATCCGTGATTTATGTAAAAAAATCAATATATTTTATTTATATTTATTATCTATATTATATGTACAAAAGTCCGCAACGACAGTATACGAATAAGATCCAGATTTAATTCCTTAGAAATTCTGGTTATTTCTATTAGCTTATCCGGATTTATAAGTAAACCTACATTTCTATTATTCCACGTTCCTTAGTCTATATAAGAACTATAAATTAGTGCAGTAGGCAGTAATTAATTAGATTCAGATTGAATTATTCGTGGAATATTCTACTTCATATGACATATTAATATTATTGATTAATATAGAAACACTCCATACAAGTTGTTGTTTCTTAGAACATGGTTTTGAAAGTCTATAGCTTCTCAGATATTGCTTATTTCTTATTAAATGCTTAATTACGTGATTTTAATTTGCTCACAAAATTCTGAATAGAAACAATTTTGTATGGAGTTCTTCAACTAATTACAGGAAGACTTGTAAAGTGCAAAATAGACTCTACAAAACTTGTGCGCAGAATTGCAAGAAATTAAATAATTATAATATTCGCGAAATCTCTTGCTACTTATCTCATTTCACTTTATTAGAATTTAGCATCTTGTCCAATGTCTGTAATATAAAATGAGATTTTCTACGATTTCGCATGCAATAACCGTTTTCGAACTATAACAATTAAGTGTCTATAGATACCGTATACGAAGAAATATATGGAATTTGGATGAAATAATATTTCGGAACAGTGGAAACTAATTAAATCACATTTAAGATTTAACACTTGATTTAAGTACTGTAAGAAGTCTTATAAAATAATATTGACAGTTTCCATTATACCAGATTTTCTCTCATTTGTCCCACTGTGATAGCAAATACTGAATTAATAAATGAACAAACGTTGAAGATACCATTCAAACAATTATCAAACATCTTGTTCATTGTAATTTACAATATGTTACAAACGACCCTTACAAAAGGCGAACCCAAATTGCAAACGAAACATACGTTTATGTGACATTTTCGAAGTAATTGAAACGTTACGGATAGCTACCCGGGATGCAGCTAATCCCAGCGGTTTGTGAATTTATAGAACCGATTTAGCCGGTAAAAGAAGACATAATTTAACTGTTATATATTTGGTAAAGTGAAAGATGTCATTGTAAAACGAATACGAGTATTGTAAAGTATTAAAACTGAACAATATGTGCAATATGCCAGTTTTAGTTAATCGGCCTATATGTTAGTATAGTTTCATATGCAGCGAGGACGTTATACTTTTTAAGTTTCATATAAAATATTTGAACTTTTAGAAGTTTAGAAAGTACCTATACTTAATTTCACAACGATTAAAACACCATGCACTGTAAAAATTATGAACACTAAATTACAAGTCGCAGAAAACAGAACTCCACTCGCAGTTTAATTGAGCATATAACTTCTCGTTATTTAATCCTATGAAAACTCATTCATCCATTTTTTTCATTTAAATTAAGAAAAATTATCAAATACAGCACTAAATACAAAATTCACGGAGTTCATTCAGCGATTATCAGCGTTTCAGCTCGAATGAAACACTATAAATCATTAACGATTTCATTTTGATAAATTTAATGGACGCTTTTATGAAGCAAACAATGAAGAATGCATTAGTGAATGACATAACCATTTTAATATCATGTTTCGACTTTGCGATTAAATATTTAAATAAATCTATACTAATATTATAAATCTAAAGAGTTTGTTTGTTTGAACGCGCTAATCTCAGGAACTACAGGTCTGATTTCAAAAATTCTGTCGGTGTTAGGTAGCCCATTTATCGAGGAAGGTATATTTTATCATCACGCTAAGATCAACAGGAGCGGAGCAATGCGGGTGAAACCCCGGGGCAGAGCTAGTTAATAATAATAATGAAATCGTCTTTATTTGGTTCTCACAATATTAAAAAGTTACAATACTACATAAAATACAGTAGAGGATACGTTGTGAGAAACTGGTGCCTGAAATAGACTACATAGAAGTCTTAGGTACAGATTACCAGCCAATTAAGATATAAGTATACATATAATTCAGTATTCATAATATCAAACCGGCATATTTAATTTCATATTACAAGATAAAAATTTTAAAAACACTTTGCACTT
Source organism: Colias eurytheme (assembly GCF_061535395.1). Lineage (NCBI taxonomy): Eukaryota > Metazoa > Arthropoda > Insecta > Lepidoptera > Pieridae > Colias > Colias eurytheme. The sequence continues at coordinate 7,146,590 of NC_142998.1, read as the reverse complement.
ACAAGGTTTATATTTCTAGTAAAATATTCATAGTAATAGATAAGTTGTGTCATCATTTTACGCGATTAGTCGAAAAAAAATGTAGAGTTTCTTATCAAGAAAAGACAAGAAAACATTGTCGTAATAGAGTGTAAAATAATACATCATGAAGCGGTGCAAAGTCTTGCAGTGAAAATCCATTAACTACGTGTAAAGACAGATCGGTATTTGAGCGGGAAAATGTGTTTGCTTCGCAATTTTAAATACGCGAGAATTCAATTTAAAAGAACCCATTTGGAATGTGAGATGCTATAAAATCTGGCCACATGTAAAACTATTTAGAAGTTTACAAATGATTTCAGAGTTCCTGAGCTAAGTGTAAAGTAAGTATGTAATTGTATGTTTGTTAAGTTTTTCATAAAACGATATTTTTGAATTATCGTTTAAATTCAGATGACATCGGCGAATTTATTTTTTTAAACTATTATCAACATCCACAGTTTGGCCCTACAATGTTGCCTTATACGGTGGTGTATTTTATTTGCTTATTAATTTTAACATTTGTATACTGTTCTTAAGAACTTCTAAATTAGATAATTTCAGTTGTACATAAATAGTCACGATCTTATAAGTGCTTAATTCAGTAAACTGTCATCGGATTAATATATATTTTAATTATGTTCCAACTAAATATAGAATGTAGTTTCTGATCCAATAAATATGTTAATATGTTTAACAAGTCGTGAAATATATTCCTACTTAAATTGGAACAAATGGAAAAAGTTCGAATGGGTTTATTTACGAAGATTGGAAGGATAATAAATAAACAGGTTTGGTTTGATAAAACTTGTAAGCTTTTGAACGTTGGCAATAAAACATGCTGTATTTATTTTGCTATATTAAATACATAAAATAATATTATTAAATACTAGCTGAGTCCCGCGGTTTTACCCGCATTGCTCCGCTCTTGTTGGTCTTAGCGTGATGATAGCCCTCGATAAATGGGCTATCTAACACTGAAATAATTTTTCAAATCGGACCAGTAGTTCCTGAGATTACCGCGTTCAAACAAACTCTTCAGCTTTACTAATGCTTAGCTAATGTATAGGTAATATAATCAATATATATATCTACTTGTGTATTTTGTTTGTATTTAATATGGCTTTCCCGACATTCACTAATATATCAACCGTCAACAAAGTTATAAGAACTTTCTAAACTCCTTACTTGAAGAAATTTCTGTGTAGTTATACAAATTTTCAACGACATTATGAAGTTGAATGAGTCATTACATGACAATGTAAATTAATTTCCAACCGACTTCAGAAAAGGAGGAGGTTTTCAATTAAATAGTATTTTATTATGTTTTTTACTTCAGAACTTTCTACTGGGTGAACCGATTTTGATGATTCTTTTTTATTTGAAAGTTGTTGCCTACCAGTTACAGTCCCTCTTATATTTTGCCTAGTCAGTCAGCCAGTTAATATTTTTTTTTATAATTATGAATTACAAAGGTCTGAATAACATTTGTTAAAGTAAATCGGTAACAACACTAAAAAAACGTCGTCTCGACCTTCCTCTTTTTCTAAAGTCGGTTAAAAACTGTGTAAAATTTGCGTAAACCTACGTAAAACAAATCCACACCACTAACTAACCGATGTCGCAAATTTAAGAAGTATTTGCATAATTTATGGATCGTAATTACTTGCTTTCACAAGCACATCTTGTAAGTTGAAAGTGTTTTCTTCCTTTTAATTAATTTCCGCCGCAGGAAGATTTAAAATTCAAAATGTGTTTTACATAGAACGGTAACTTTTCTTAGTATTAATAATATTCGACCTACAGTTTTAACCACACTAAACCTAATTAGTCCTAACTATATTATTCTTATGTATAAATGCGAAAGTAACTCTGTCCGTCTATCTCTTCTTCACGCCTTAACCACTGAACTGAATTGGATAAAATTTAGTACAGATATAGCTTGAGACCTGAGAAACGATAAAGCATAGGTTTTATCCCGGAAATCTAACGGGAACGGGAACTATGAGGATTTTTCTTTGATGACCCGGGAAAAAAAGCCGCGGGCGGAAAGCTGCTTACATTCGCATGAAAATGTTATTCAACTAGTCAAAATTATAAACTTTATTCTTGGTCCTTTGTTTTATTTTATGACATTTATCAGTCTAGACACTATCAAATAGTAAAGATACCAAATCAATAGCCATCATATAAAACGGTTGGCCCAAAGCTTGTACGAAACTGTGTCGAGGGCGATCACGCGAGGAGTCAATTAAAATAATTCTAACTTCAATATTTACAATGTCATAATGTTCAGTGTTCATATAAATGGGTCATTTATTGCAAATCAAGTGACAAGTGAATGTTGTTTCGATTTGATTGTTGGTAGAGTGATAAAATATTTTTAATGTTAACGATTTTATAGCTGTTAACGTTTGCTGGGCTTACTAGTTGGCCAACGTTGTTCTGTCTTACTCTTATCACTTAGGGTATGAAAAATACATGGTAACGGTTTCTCAGATCTATCCAACATGCACAGAGAATTTCATGAGAATCGGTCCAACCTTTTCCGATGAATATCGTAACTAACACTGTGTCACGGAAGTTTTATGTAAAATGAGTTTCATCATTTACTGTATGAAACTGGAAAAGATCTCACGACTTGAAGCTAAACAAACCTAACGTGGAATCGGTTAAGGAATGTATGATTGATTGTTCAAAATGTGAACAATGTAAAAGAAATTAACACACAACTAAGACTAAAACTACTTAATGTCGAAGAATATGTTAGGTATATGAGACACTTTCTGTTTATATACTAACATATCCTCTATTACAGGAAGCAATAAAAGTAAGTGTACACTCATAAAATGCACTACTTTTACGATACAAAACGGATATAATAGCGTAATGTGTAGAACACGCAATGAATCTATCTGTACTACGAAAAAAGGAAGAAAATTGCATAATGTGTAAACACTCAAAAGGTACGGTTGATTTACAGTCTTACCTGAAAATTAATACTTGTAAGATACAGGATGTTCCAAAAAGAAGTGATGAACGGAAGCTGGGAGGTAGAGGTCCTAGAGGGCTATCCGAATCACCCCCATGTATGTTATGCGATTTTTCGTATTTTCGGAGTTATGACGTTTTTTTTTTCAATTTTTCACCTATCGCCGAGTACGATGATATTTTCACTCATGGTGACGTCAATTGTTGCGCTAGATGCTTGATTTTTTTTTGTTTGCTAAGCTGAAAGATAGGCCAATTCAGTATTTCGTAAAAAATCATTGCAAGCGTTCCTACAGCTACATGATATTTCATAGCGTTACATCTGGCCATCGTGAAAGGCCATAAGCAGCCTTTCACGATACTTCTGAATGAATTCATATACCTACTTGAGTTTGGACATTTTAAAAAAAAGCGTATAGTTTAGTAAAATATGACCATCACGTAATATAACTCTCTGCTACGCACAACTGTAAGCCAAATGTCACTAATTGAAAATATGTGCCTGTCGCGAGCGCAGTCGCGAGCGTAGCTGTAGGAACGCTTGCAATGATTTTTTTAAAGTATAGATAATATGTCACCCGGGCACTTTTTTTATGTGATTTTATTTTTTTACGGGCCCTTGAAGTGGTGAACATACTGGGTAATTTTATCTTTCTTGGCATTTAATTCTTTTTTTTATTCCATTCGAAGATCTAACGATAGTAAATGTTACCATACTGAATTGGCCTATCTTTCAGCTTAGCAAACAAAAAAAAAATCAAGCATCTAGCGCAACAATTGACGTCACCATGAGTGAAAATATCATCGTACTCGGCGATAGGTGAAAAATTGAAAAAAACGTCATAACTCCAAAAATACGAAAAATCGCATAACATACATGGGGGTGATTCGGATAGCCCTCTTTGACCTCTACCTCCCAGCTTCCGTTCATCACTACTTTTTGGAACATCCTGTATCTTACAAGTATTAATTTTCAGGTAAGACTGTAAATCAACCGTACCTTTTGAGTGTTTACACCCTGTATAAATAAAAAATAAAAAAGTATATTTAAAATACCTACCTTACAAATTACAAATATATACCTAATAATAATACCTTACAAATACTTTTTAAATATACTTTAATAATTGACACCGAAATAAAATATAACTATGATCAATTCAGAATCACAAGAACAAATTATTATAAATTATTTTCACAGGACACTATGAACTGTACTGTATTTTCTGTTTTTATAAACCACGTAGCATTGCATGGCTCATTTATCCTTATTTCAGAAAATGTGGTTGAGAATATAAACGTATGCTTTGCAAAAGGCATAATAAATTTTACTCGCAATAAAAATACATGATACGCAAAGCATTTCAAACGAACATTAGTACAACAATATGTCATAACTTGCCGAGACCTCGTTCAAAACGCCTGAGGTTATTTGTATATAAATAAATTTATTGTAAGTGGCTCTGAAAGTTTCGCGTACAATGTTATAATAATTCATCATATGATTTTGTCGTACGGTTACATTTTCATTACATGAAAATAGCATATCACAATTCTTATATCTTATATAAAACCTACATGAAGCGTGGGACCACCACCCACAAGATGGACAGACGACCATGGTCCGAGAGGCAGGGAGCCGCTGGATGCAGGCCGCCGGTGACCGGGCGTGGTGGAAAACCCTGAGGGAGGCCTTTGTCCAGCAGTGGACGTCCCACGGCTGAAACGACGACGACGATATAAAACCTACATATTGAGACCACAAAAAAAGCAAAAATAAATCTTATAATAAAATATAGCCTAAAACATAACTATAGTATTTTCAAAAGCCCAAAACTTAGTAATGGAATATTTAATACGTCTTGTTAAACTTTATGCAATACAAACTCATATTTTATAATCTTATGCATAGGAATTTTGCATTAATATGCATATGATAATTATGCATTTTGTTTTTCACCAGATATACCACGCCTAAGTATTAAACTTAGGGGTAGGTTAGGTAGGTATATTTACCGAATTTCCTACGAGCAATATACCTCCAAATATTACTACTAAAATAGTAAACCAAGGCGTGCGTGACGAAACCCGAAATTATAAATAGATGAAGGTTATTTTGAAACTGTATTTGAGTTATGTTACTCACGACCTATGTACTTATTAATAGAACATCGAGGAAACGTATAGTAAAACCTAGATTTACGTTGACTGTAAATAACAAAGATATGGAACCTGAAAATGAAATTGAACTTTTTATTTATATTATACTAGATTTCCGCCCGCGGCTTCGCCCGCATTTTCAAAGGAAAACCCGCATAGTTCCCGTTCCCGTGGGATTTCCGGGATAAAACCTATCCTATGTGTTAATCCAAGTTACCCTCTATATGTGTGCTAAATTTCATTGTAATCGGTTCGTTGTTTTTACGTGAAAGAGTAACAAACATCCATACAAACTTTCGCCTTTATAATAGTATTAAGATTATTTACGTTACTTTCAACTGTAGAATATGTCGAATTTAAATGTCAACACGAGTTCAGTTTTGCTCTATTATTATATTAAAATATGTTGATATTAAACAATAAACTACAAGAAAAAAAATAACTTTAAAATTTTGTCGAATCATTTTGAAAATTGTGGTGGTTTATATCTAGTGATTGAGCTTAGACGGATAAAGATACCGTGTACTCGACAGTAATTAAAAATAAACTCAGGAAGCTAATTAACTGGTAACATAGAAAAAAAATTGAAGGCATCTTTACGATAAAATTAAGAACTAGACTTCCAAAGCATGTTTTCAAACTTTGTACTACGTAAAACATTTTTGTAAAAAAACTAAACTAAAAGCTCTAAGAAAATTTACATTTTATGATTAAATGGCTAAAAATGTATAAAATACTAGCGGTCCGCCCCGGTTTCGCCCGTGGTACCTACATGTTTAAACTATCCTATCTCTCAAGTTGGATCGAACTGCACATGGTGTGCGAATTTTATTATAATCGGTTTAGTGGTTTAGGAGTCCATTGAGGACAAACATTGTGACACGAGATTTATATATATTAAGATTTCCTTTATAATTGAAAGAGCAATAGTACTTTTTTTTACAGTACAATAGGGGAGCGCTTGGCCACGATCTCGCCTGATGATAAGCTGAGATGTGGCCTCATGGAGCGCGCTTCCCTAGAATGTACCTGTACTATATAGTACTTAACCTATTTTTGATTTCCACTAATATTTTTCTGAGACGTTGTTATGTTTTTGTTATAAATCGAGACATTTCAGTGCGTTTATTTAAAACAAATAACAATAATATTCTATTTTCCGTTTTGATGAAGTATAAATAGATTTCCATCGTGTTAGACGATAATATGGTTCCAAGTTCAAACAGTACAATTTCGTTTATTGTTTCTTTTATCCTAAAACAAAGGGAAAGCTCGCTAATGACTTATTCTTTTACAAAAAATATTGAATAGAAATATGAAGTAAAATTATACAAATTTCCTTATGAACTTAAAAACGTAGACAATGAGAATGAAACGAGATAATACATTTAAAAATTATAAAGCCTCAGATGAAATCTATAAAAACTTTGAATTGGATTTAAGTCACAAATCAGTTTTCAAACTTTTAATGGGGTTTTCAAAAATGAGCCTTTTGTTTCTTTGTCTCAGTTTTATTTAACGTACCTTATCACTTATCTTGATCAGGAGTTACAGATTTAAATGTTCCTTTGATAAGAACTTTAATTGCACTCAGATTATAATACAAGTTGGGAAAGGAATATTTTAGTAGAATAATAATTATGGGAAATTATCATTCAGTAATCATCATTATTAATATAATTTTTTATTAAGTGTCATATTATTGTAAACTTAAATTATAAAGTAGAGTTACGCCCCAAATTGAATTAGAATAAGACAGACCATTTTAGAAAAAAATCCTTCCAACTTTTAATTTTTCATTATAATTGACCTACTTTTAGCTCAAGACTAAATACTTAGCTAAAATAGTCATAATCGTGTTGTTATAAATATCAAATAACTTTTCCATACAATTTGTTATAATTTCATTTTAATCAACACACAAAATATTGCATAAAAATATATAAAACGGAAATAAAAATAAAATAAAATGTTCCAAAAATGTACAACCTTCCAATTAGAGAGCACTTACAATCAATATCGTTCTTTTGATGGAAAAACAAAATGCTACGCTTCCCTTTATACAGGCGTAATTAGATTCATAACAATATTTATCCTATGTTAATCACATTAAAGTCTATATTGCTATAACCGATAATTGAGTTATGCCGGCGCCATACACTGTTATATTGAAGATTAAATTTGCATTGCAAAATAATGGTCGCAAGACTGAACCTCAAGTAAACTAAGCTTTAATGATCCTAGATAGTTGTTTGTCTAGATAACACATTTATTATCTCTATACAAGTTAACACAATATTTTATATTCGTCGTTGAATACGACGAAGTTTAAGATCAATATTTTCAATATAAATACAATATTATGTTAAATTTATACTTGGAAATTTTTTAAAGGAATTTCGGAAATTAATTAGTAATTTAAATAGACATTTAACACGTTTTAATAAATTCAGACGCGAATTATTCAAACTAAGTATTCAAATTATTTATCCTGACATTCGAACTGTACATATTATTATTATCAATCATACAGGAAACTACTACGATTCAACTTTAAAATCCAAACAAAAAATACAACATTTACAGAACACAAAATTTTTTTAACAAATTTTAGTGAACGTGTACACATAAGAAATGTACACAGAAAATCCAAGCAAATAATTTTCACCTCACCCGTATCTCATTTACTCGGTGTGTCGTCGCGATGCATTCTTTGCCTTTTCATTTTCTTTATTGTTATACAGTAAGGCTTACAAATAGAATGTATGAATTCTATTTGAACGTATGTTCTTTTTCACATAATATGAATACTCGTACTTAATACCGTCGTTAATACATAAAGAAGTTCAATACCTATTTCTGTATTGTCTTCTAAACTGGTTCGATTTTTAAAGAAGGTAATCTTTAAAAACTATTCATAAAGGATAATATAATGGACATCACTCGCTTCGCCTAGGTATTAGTTTTCTACCATTTCGCGTGATTCAACACAATATACTTAAAAATTACCATAGCGACCCTCACTATAAAGTAAAAATACAAATTTATGAGCTCTACATTGACATAATTATGCTTAAACTATCTACGTAACTTCCAAAGAGGTGTTCATTGAAGCTTCTAAGCGGCGTATCAAGGTCAAAACTGAACTAAATTTTAAAGTAGGCTTTCAAACAATACAACAAAACACATCCGTGTATTTTATAGAGTCTATTTTTTAATACATTGGTATTTAGAGAGTTCGATATTTTCTTTACAACCAAAATAGTATTAACATTATTTTGGACACATTTTATTTTAATACGCACCATTGTTTTTACATCAAGTATTTTCACTACAAATCTCTGATCCCATTAGTCTGTGACGCTGCCTTTTTTAGAAATATCTCTTTGTAATTTCAGTAACAGCTACCTACGTTATTTATAATAAAAAATGTATGAACATATTTATTGACGCATCTTATCTTTTGATAAAATGTAAACAGATTTTGCGAAGGCAATGTCTTGAAATATTGGTAAAAGTTGCGAACAATATTTTCTATATTTAAAAGGCACTACTGTTACTTTCTTATAATTCCTAATAATAATTTAATTAAAATATTGTGCAATATGTTCGTGTTTAGTATAGAAGTATTTTTGCAGTATACAAAGGTGTCGTGCGAAGTTAAATAAAAGTGAAACAAGCAGGTAAATATGTGTTAAATACGGGAGCAATTAGCGAGCGCTAAGCGTATAATTCACTCACACTATGAACAGAATTTATTATTCAAATACTCAACTTCAATATGGCGAAATAACAACAAATGCACAACATAATAAATTATGGGTTACACCTACATACGTAGCCTACGAAATTATTTAAGTTCAAATTTCAATTTATATCTAGCTAGCAGCCCGCGGCTTCGACCGTGTTTTCAAAGAAAAACCCCCATAGTTCCCGTTCCCGTGGGATTTCCGGGATAAAACCTATCCTATGTGATAATCCAAGTTATGTGTGCAAAATTTTATTGTAATCGGTTCAGTAGTATTTGCGTGAAAGAGTAACAAACATACACACCTACATATACACACCTACACATACACATACATCCATCCTCACAAACTTTCGCACTTATAATATTTCACAGAATAAAGGTCGCATGTCGTTCAAGAAAATAAATAAGTTTAAGGATAAATAAGGAACGTTTAACTGAAATACAAATACAGTTTATATCTCTACAAGATTACTAAATGGAATTATTGTAAATGAAAGAGAATTTACCGAAAGAGAATTACGTATTACCTAAGCATTAAAATTAACAAAAGTAGGTACTTTCCTGTACGGTCTAGTAAACTTATCTGCTTATAATTTTAGCCACACCGTGATTAAGCAGAAAAATCTGCTTCACAAAGGTTGAACTGAAAAAATAGCGCACATATCTAAATAGTACTTACTTAATTTTGTAGAAAATTTCTTTATAAATTATAAACAATTTCTTAATTAAATTAGCAGAGTCCGTTTCAAAGCTTCTAACTAATGGTATGAAATTCATCTTTCGTTAAATGTTCATTAGGAACGTAATCTGACAGATTATAAAGAGTATGAAGGTTGACTTGTTATTAAATTATCCTCAAGGTTTATTCAAAATAAGTTTAAACTTGTAAACAAAAGTTTGTTTAGTTATCTTATTATATTACCTAAGTTAATCTTTCAACCACTAATATTTTCTAGACATAATACATTAATTTATATTTTAAAAGTGAAAATAGAGTGAGGATGTGTTAACTATCCCAAAAAAATGTACGTACCTAGGTATATCATAATATTACTGTATTTTATGTATTAGCGTGTAAAATAGTTATAAGTATGTGTGTACCTGAGCGACATAATCATTTTGTGATTAAGCTCTTTAAATAAAGATTTAAAAAAATTACCGTAGCTGAATCTAGGGTGCTCATATTTAAGAATCATAACAAAAAGTTAATAAAATTTTATATTTATTATTATGATAATAAAATGATAAAAGTTAATAAAATTTTATATGATTACCGGTCCGGACTGACCGGTTGGCTTGGTTGGTAGTGGCCCTGCCTTTCAAGCCAGAGGTTGTGGGTTCGTTTCCCACCCGGGGCAAATATTTGTGTGATGAAACAGATGTTTGCTCTGTGTCTGGGTGTTAACTTATCTATATAAGTATTTATTTATAATTATATTATATATGTATGTTTATCAGCCATCTGGTTTCCAAAACACAAGCGAAAGCTTAGTATAGGATCAGATCGTGCCGTGTGTGAAAATTTGCCTGAAATATTTATTTATTTATTATATTGATCCAAGTTTTGTGTTAAATTAAAGGTATAACTACTCATAAAACCAGAACCTACGTTCAAAATATTCCACAGTAAGAAACAAAATATTCCACGTTCTTTACAATATATACTAAAATTTAGATATTTGGATTTGTTTTATATATTAATCATGTATTTATTCAAAAGCATTATAGTGTTTTGAAGATATTCTATAGGAGACCTTCCGAGAATTAATTTCGACACGCACTTGAAGTCAATAAAGTCGTCTTCAATATCACTTAATATTATGTAGATTCCGTAATTCCCTGAAGTCGTATTTTCCTTATTTTTAAGACGAACTGAAATTAACTATATTTTTAAGAGTATGATAAACATAAATATGCACCACGATATTTACTAATACGTTCATTCATCATTTGTTATGAATAGAAAAAGCCTGTAATTTTGTAAGCAATCATAATTAATTATTTTTTATTTAATCGAAAACTCTACAAAAATACAACATATTATTTCTCTTTAATATTTCTACTAAATCGTAATCATATTAATGAAATTTCATTAAATGTTCTTTTGTACGTTGAGCGATTTATCGACTGGAAACGAGTTTAATTTCAATCCTTAATAGAAATTTAATTATCTCCATACTATGGAAATGTGAGATAATGGCCTTTTCGTATTTATTCCAAAGTTTCCGCTTTCAAAAAGCATTGGTAGGATTCTATTAACGTTCTTGAAGCTTTATCTTACGTCGTTAATAGTTCTGAGAATCCTTTTTATACGTAAATTGAAAAGTTTGACTCGATTAGTGCGAGTTTTCTCTAATATTGCAAATTTATTTAATGTTATGTAGGTATACATTATAATAATAATAATCAAATTAATATTAAGTCTTCAATTAACTTTGTAAGTGTCGTAAAACACTTTAGTGGATAATTATTGTACTTTAAATATCGTACGTTTGTTATGATGCATCTTTATTGGCTTTCCTTAATAAATAAATCGACTTACTATCAGATAATTCTAACACCAGTTAATATATATCAGTTCATCAGTTTATTGTATATTATTTAACAAAATTATATTTTCCTTCACAAATTGTGATTCTAAATCTTTGTGAGCGCTATTTGAAAATAACATTGAATCAAATAGAAAAAGAAAATAATTATGTAATTCAAGGTAAGCAGGTTGGAAATGAATGAAATGTTTAAATTCAAATGAACCCAGTATACGGTGCTTTGATTGTAAAGATTTACGGATTTAATTAAGAGCTTCATAAAGAAAAACATTTAATATGTAAAGCATTAAAAAATTTAGCTTCTGAAATCTCATAAGTATCCATACATTATTAGAAGGAATATTCAGCGTTAAATCCTTCGTTGAAAGCATTATATGACTCAATTTATATTCATAAGCATTAGTATAATTAATATTAATTAAAAAAATCATTCGGAACTCGAAAGATATTTCTTGTTATTTTTAAATGAAAACTTTCAGTGATGCTTAAATACAGTTTTAAAATATTTTAGTTACTTGCTTGATAATTATAAAATTAATATTTACATCAGCAATATTTGATAAAACTAAACATTATAATTACCTACATAAATTTCACAAACACCAAGGTAAAAATAATTGAGAATTACCAATTATCATGGACAAATATATATCTAGCCAATTATATAATTTAAAGAGCACCTCTCTTGCTCAGTGCTTATCGAATGTGGTGTGGATTCAATCCACAGTCGTCAAAAATGTTAAGTATGAGAGTTTTGAAAAATTATATCCTATAAGAGCACTTAAACAAAATCGATCGTCGTAAAGGATGTCAAAGAATAAGTACATCCTTATATATGTATATCCTTATATCACTACAACTGTGTAAAACCAGTTGCATTCCATTATCTATTTATCCCTTATGTATCTATGTTTAGATTTTTAAAGTACATAACGGATATTCATTCGGATAAAAATTTATTGAAATTTATTCGACATACTTCCAAAACAAAAATTGTAATCCTATAATACTGATACTTTAATTTGCTGAACGAATAAGAATAGCAAATTAAAATAGCTACCTTTATAAATAGAAAAGTGAACCAAAATATAATCATTTCATTGGTCACCATTTAGGTTTACATGCAAAGCAAACCCTCCCTGGAGTACCACAGTAACTACAAGCATGTTTGTTTAAACCACAATGCGATTAAGGTTCAAAGGGTCTTCTCATATCTTATCAAGAGGTTTTAATCAGTGCTGGGTACATCTTACTGATGAATAAATTCATTCACCATTTGTAAGGTGATTTTTTTTTTTTTTTTCTTTGTAAACCCAAAACATTTACATTTTATAATGCGTACCTATTAGCAATGCACCAAATTTCTCCTGTCTGTATGATTCCTTTTATTATTCTAATGTTCTACGCTTATCATTAAAATACCGTTGAGAAAATAGAAAATACTTGTATGAAAACTGAATTAATATCGGCCACCACATTAAAATTATTAATATAACATTTGATATTCAGATCATTATAACGTTCTTTAATTGGATATTAAGAAATAGAATTCGTTAGAACTTCATTAGATTTATCTAAAAGGATTGTCTTTTTTTATTATAATTTAGGGTTAAAGCGTAGCATTATGCAAAATTCAATAGAATCTAAAGTAATAATTATTATGATTAACGTTTCCACGTCCTGGCGATATATCCATTCAAGAAAAATTATATAAGAACGTTTCAAAACAAATTGCATTAAAAAATATTCCTCTTCGCAATATTTTTATAATTTCTCCACGTATTATTTATAGCACATGACAGCGAATCTATTTTAATACAAGTGCGATGCACTTTAAGGCAGCGGCCAGCGAGCATTTGAGTCACATCGATAAAAATACATGAAAGCTTACATGCGGAAGAGCCTAAAATAAGACCAGTTATATTTAGTATTGCGTATTGCGATGTGGTCACAAGCTGAATCTGGATCGAATGCACATCTGACCATGAGTCGTAACTATAAATGACTGAAATACCGATTATTACGACATTTAAGAAAGTTCTATCGAATAACTGAACATTATTTTTTTTACCTCTATTAGCCTGTACATCACCATCATTAAAATTTATTTCATTTTGACAATTGCTTTCGAAAAAATAATAAATAAATCATATTTTATGTCCGCTATTGTTATATCTTTAATTACTGAACATACTTATTTAATACCTTTCTCCATAAAAAACAACTGAATAACCACATATTACGATATTTTTTTAGCATAAAACTGAAAAAAAGAGGATTGCTACGTTTTTTAAATATGATGATATATTACTTTACAAATTTATTATACGAACCTACAAATTAATGCCAAGACAAGCTTAACACTGATTGCTTTGCATATCAAATGTATTCAATACCTAACTATTGGACAATGGATTTCACTACGTACATGTGATGTTACATATATTGCCTAATAACATAATCTCTGGCACAATCTACAATATTATACATATAAATACAATATTACGATTGGCATTTGATGCATAGTACAAGAATTAAATTCTTGTACGATGCATCAAATGCCAATCGTAATATTGTATTTTACATGTTCACTATTCATATTGTATGTTGATTGCATTCAATTCTTTGAAAATAAAGAAAACTTACTCGCATACACTCAACATTCATGAATCTTTATTTATTGTTTCAGATCATAAATTACAACGGAGATATAAAATTTGTTTGATTGATCTTGCCTTACTTAGTACGAGCAGAAAATGCAAAAATAACGAATGAAAATAGATTCTTGTAAGATTATTTACGTAAAGTAGTCCCTAGACGATAATGAAAGCATGACAAGCACGTGAATTGTCATGCTGCATGACTGACAAAAAATCGAATCATGCATTTTAATACATTTCGCGTCTAGCCTTGATTTGTGATAGTACTATAGTTTATGAAAACTCTAAGCTTTTGCATGTCTAAACGACCATGCGTCCATACTTGCAGGATAGAAAATATAAAGGTTCATCAAACAGCTTACAACACGTAGTTTGCATGTCATGCATTTCAATCATCGATCTAAACGATCAAATGCATGACACCACGTAACGCATGTCATGCTGCATTATCGTCTAGAGACAACTTTATATTCTTGTTGGAAACAGAATTAAATCGAAGTCACGCATTTATAAGCCCACGCACTGCAATTTAGTTTAACAAAGAAAGCAGAACAAAGAAACTCCATCCGACAAAATCAATTATTCTTTTGTTGGTGTCCCCTTTTTCAGACTTCCAGATGATTTGCAGAATTATAATAAAGTCGATTTAAAAGTTTCTGAAAACATTTGCGTGCGGTATTCGGTCATCTTAAATCAGTAGCTGTGTATTTTGTTATCAAAACTTATTTTGATATTTCCATTTTTTTAATTCGAACAACCGAGGTTATTTAACTAATCAATTTAACGATAATTATAAGATTCGACTACAATTATCATAAAAAAAGTACTAAAAAAGAGGAATAATGCGACGGCCAATGATCAAAAACTTGATAAGTTCAATTGTACGAGTACATTAACTATATGGTCCATGTTTAGCAAATCACAATTTCAGAATATTCTGGAAACAAATAATATAAAAAAATCTTGTAAGAACTGAAGCTTTTGCAACAATGACAATTGAAAATTATTATTTAATCTAAATAACGGGTGATTTTTTAAGAGGTTAGGATTTGATTTTCAAAAAAAACACAAAAAATTTGAAAAATTTGTTGTAATCTATAATGGAATCGATAGAACGATCAATATAATTTAATGTTTGAAGATGATTTCATCCAAATGCTGGCCGTGGCTCCGGTTTAGATGGCCCATTCGCAAGGCCCAATTTCGGCACACTCTCTACAACATATCGGCTGGTATATCACGAATAAATGCTTCAATATTGGCTCCCAGTGCGTCAATCGTTGCTGGTTTATCCCTGTAGGCATAAGAAATAGTCCAAAGGCGTTAGATCACACGATCTAGGCGGCCAATCGACGGGCCCAAAACGTGAGATAAACTGTTCGCCGAAGACGGCTCTCAATTGGGCTATTGTTTCGCGTGCCGTGTGTCATGTGGCACCGTATTTTTGAAACCACATGTGAGGCATGTCCAATTCTTCCATTTTGGGCAAAAAAAAAATCGCCAATCGAAGAAGTGCATCGCGCACTTCTTAACCGACTTCACACTCTCTTAACCGAGCATGCATTCTGATAGTAAAATTCAATAATTTGCAAGCGTTGTTCGTTCGTAAGTCGATTCATGCTTAAATTATAGACCAAACTGAACAAGTTTGATCTATAATTTAAGCATGAATCGACGAAAGACGATGAAAGACACAAGACACGATTCACGCGTGATCTATCAAAAACAGTATTGCCAAAAAGAAACCAGCAAAAAAATCACCCTTTAGATGATAATTCAATTAGGTATCAAATTGTACACGTATATTAAAGTAAGAATTATGAATAAAAGGTTATATCGTAACTTACCAACTTAAGTCAAGATATTTTAAAACTATTGTAAAATTTCATATTTCCCCAAGTTTTATCCTACAATGGCTATTTCCCGAACATAAACTATACATTTTAGCGGCAATAGCTCTTAAGCTTTCGTACGACTTGGTGTTATGAAAATATTTTAACTTTTGAAAAGTTGGCGAGAATCCCGCGTATTATGGAAACAAGAGTCGCGAAAAGCATATTTTTTGTTACATTGTTACAGTATCTAATACATACACATACGGTGATTTTGTAGGCACTGTTTTAATATTAAAGAAAATAAAAAATGTCAATAACAAATCAAATTATTCAAAACTCTTTTTTAGACGAGAAAATAAATACTAATAATAATTGTTACATGGAAGCGAAATTAATCGCAACCAATAACATAAAAATTAATTAACTGAAAATTAATAATTGTTTGCATGTTATACCTACTTGTTATTCCATTTAATCACGAATAAAATTCTTATCGAGTAGAATAATTTATGCTATAGAAAATTATATTCTTTATTTCAACATCTGTTACCTACGAAATATCATATCGCACCTATACAAAGCCTTTATAAAAATCATTGGAAATCGCATCACAAGAGATCTGGATAAACAACAGCCCCCAGAACAAGCAGGATTTCGCGGTGGACTCTCTACTACAGACCATCTTCATTCGATTAACCAAATTTTAGAAAAAAGCCATGAATTCAACCTCCCCCTTTACCTGGCCTTCGTTGATTATTCAAAAGCATTTGATAGCCTGAAACACAATGCCATATTCACAGCCCTCAAACAACAAAATATAGAACCGACGTACATCCACCTTATACAAAATATCTATAGTACCAGTACAGCTTCTGTAAAAATTAATAGCAATGGCCCATCCTTCCGAATAACAAAAGGAGTCAAACAAGGTGACCCATTGTCTCCAAAACTCTTCAATGCTACCTTGGAAGAAGTATTTAGAAGCTTGGCAGCTCGATGGCAGAACAAAGGTTTTAAAATCGGTGAGCATCGATTAACAAATCTTCGCTTTGCTGATGATATTGTTCTCTTTTCCTCCACAGCCTCTGAGCTACAAACGATGCTCGAAGACCTGAGCGATGCAAGCCTCAGGGTCGGACTTCAGATGAACATGACCAAAACAAAGCTTATGACTAACAGCACCAAAACCACCATCGTTGTCGAGGGTGGGTCGGTTGCATATGTCGATGAGTATACTTACCTCGGCCAAATAGTTTCTTTTCAAGCCAGGCAGGATCAAGAAGTTGCCAAACGCATTGAAAACGCTTGGAGAAGCTTTTGGTCGATGAAAGAGCTGATGAAAGGAGACTTGCCTCTTTCACTAAAGCGAAGGCTCATGGACATGTGCATCTTGCCCATCCTCACCTACGGTGCACAGACCTGGTCATTGACTGATCGCCAAAAGTCCGCACTTGGGGTTTGCCAAAGATCAATGGAGCGCAGCATTTTGGGCGTAAAGCTTTCTGATCGCATTCAAAATAGAACGCTGCGCTCAAAAACACAGATTGTCGACGTAGCCCATAAAGCTGCCGAGCTCAAATGGAACTGGGCTGGACATGTTTGCCGGATGTCCGAAGAGTTGTGGGCAAAAATCACCACTATGTGGATCCCCGACAATGGAAAAAGGCTGCGTGGAAGGCCCAAAATCAGATGGCGCGACGAACTGGACTCTCATTGTAAGGAATGGGCTAAAATTGCTCACAATAGGAAGACATGGACGAAGGGAAGAGAGGCCTTTGCCCAGCAGTGGGACAGCCATGGCTGAATAATAATAACAACACATTAAAATTCTCTAAAGGGCCTCTGCGTGTTGGACCTGTGTCCCCACGTAAGCCTCCCAAAGGACCGGGTACCTTCCTTCTGGTGGTACCCGTGTATTATGGAGAGAAACATAATAATAATAATAAAAATACCTACGAAAAAATAACATTACATTACATTTTTTTACAATGAAAAGGAACTACATACTTTCCTGCACTTATAACTTTTCCGTTGTTTTATACAACTGTTATGTTTTCGCTGAAAAGCTTGCAAATTTTATTCAGGAGATGTAATATAAAAGGCATAGAGTGCCCAATTACTAGAGCAAACGAGAATCTCAGTCGTCAAAACGAGCTAACATAATTAAGCTTGCAAAATCTCAACTTTTAATTACACTGTGCCCGAGGATTTTTGCCTTAATTCCATCAGTATTTTTTCACGTGAATGTAGGTTTATTAAATTGCAATGGCCATTTTGTCCGTTGGGTGTGGCATTTGGTAGGTATATTACAACAAAAGTTTTCGGAGTATTTGATTAACTAAAATATGGTAGGAAGTGGGAAGGATAAAGTTCTTATTTCAAGATTTACAAGGCCTTAATACATTGTATTTGTATGGCAAAAGAAAGAAATTGCCACTGCAACCGTTTGTACAGTGCTATTTTAAAAATTATGTTTTTATGTATTTTAACTCTTAATAACATGGACTCATATTAAAAGACTATTCTCGCGCCTTCTTACAATTTGACAAAGGTAGTGGTTCCGTAAAAAAATATTAGAATATAGGTAATGCTTTAACATTGTAGTCTATGCTTATACCCAATGAACATTATAATATGGTGGTTTTCAAAGTACAAAATCATTATCAAATATTTCGAAGAATCAAACTTTTATTCAAGCTTGATCGCTTCATTATATCAAACGTCTTGAATAATCTCAGCTCCGATTAAGTGAATTTTAAATTGAATTTCCATTAATCGAGTCCCTTTTAACGTTTGATTAGGTTCGAAAGATCTCGGAAATCTTTGAATGATACCGGTTCATTTGTAGAAAGTAATTGAGGCTTTCTCGACAGTTTTAAACCACGTTATAACACGTGCCACACTTCACTGAAATAGGCATAAGTATTTTATTGGTTAAACCTCCGTCAATGCTGTATTATTGACGTATTCGTTACGATTAAAAATCGCCCCAAAGACTTCTTAATTACTTCCACTATATTTTTAAACCGTATATTTATAGAAATATAAAGCCCATAGTAATGAATACTTCCCGCCAATATCCGTTTATGGGAAACATTCGCAAAGTCTAATATCCGCAATCTTGAGAACTAATTATGATCAGTGTTCGAATATTGTAAGCCGATTTATTTTTTAAATCATTGTGACAGAAATTGATATCTCAGAAGCCCTCGATAAAACATTATCTATGTTAATATTTTCTCTAGAGAACAATACAAAAATTGTTCTTTTTTTTTTAGTGTGTAACTTTTGAGTTCAGTTGTAGAATTTTTGAGCACAATTAATATTCCATAGGTAAAAGAATTGATTTTTAAATTAGATAGAAATTTGAAATATCAATTATGAGGTGGATAATTTGTTCAAATCTTCTCAGCAAACAATTTTTACCACTGATCTTTTTCTGGCGACTACGATATTCCATTAAAACCTCCGATACGTAACATGTTGTTCTTCAATTACCTGAAAGAAGAAAGCGTTTTGTTATTAATGTAGATAATATTAAAAATGTGCTACTAAGATAAAACAAACGAGCTAATTAAATTTCAGTTTCTATGTGAATTGGGTTAATGTTTTTATCATATTGTATTAGAAAATTTCATCATAACGTACGACAATTAATTTATACTTTGCTTTTTTATATCGTCAATGTCGGTGATCATTTTAAAAGCACCTATAAGGTAAGGAAATTTTATACTTATAGTACTTAAAATATTCTCCTATATTGAGAAGAATTGAGATTCACCTGAAGTTATGAACTCGGCCTCGTTATAAGTTCAGAACTGCAGCGGGGAATAAATAACAAAATTTAAGCCTTCCTCGATTCTTTCAAGGATGTATATTTGAAAAATATGCTTCCGATATAGCAAACGACTTGAGAAATAAATGGTGAGGTTTAGAAAACTTTCTCAAGAAATAAATAGAACCAAATTTACGACTCAAACTTTTAAAGTTTTATTATTACTGCTAATTTAATGTATCCAAAACACATTAAAACAGTAAAATATATTTTCTTAAGACGTACTAATCATAGTGAGATTTGTGAGTATGGATTGATGGAATGTGTGTTTGTTACAAACGTAAAAACTATATGACGGATTTGAATGAAACTTTGCTATAGATTATTATAGTCATGAGCGATATAAGTACTTTATTTTACACGCGGGTTCGTTCGCAGGTGAAACTGCGCTGCTCTGCTAGTATTTATCTTTATATATTATAAATAATAAATCAATGAATCAACTTATTTCAAAATTAATAATATCGCAAATGATGTCGCAAACCTGTAATAAATATTATGTCCAAATCAAAATTAGTCAAATTCAATAAGCAACCGATAAAGTTTTAATGGCGACGCTAATTGGTACCAATTTCCGGCTTTGAATAAATAAATGTTACTCTAGCAGAGTTAACGGTGCCATTAATTCACGAATTAGTTTAAATTCTATCAAAATTTTATGATCTAAGTGCACGCCGTAGCTCAATTTTATCGTTTTACTGTGCTTTTTATTGATAGTTTATCTTGATGGTGCCTTATATTCGAATAATTCAATAATACAAATAGAAAAAGACTAAAACAAAGAAAGAAGATAAGTATAATTCACTTGTTCCACTTATATTTTTATCATTCTACAGTTAACACTGTTCTTTTGAATGTATATTTTAAATACGTATACCTAATAATTTATACTGTCTCATGTATAGGTACTGTACAATATACTTTAGAAAGTATTCTAATAAAGAGTCAATAACATAAGACATGTTTTATTCAAACTAATTCAAATCTCCTCCAAAAAGTCAAAAGTCGTATTGACATCGAAAAGACAATTCAGAAGCGTAGTCAAAAGATGTGAAACCTTTACATAAGAGGGATTCATCGAAAGCGATAGAAAATTGAAAAGAATGGCACTTTTGAGAAGATTGAGTGTGCTTAAAACATCTTACAAAAAGCGCCTTGGAGCAAGACCCTCTTTACATTACAATACTGAGCAAATATCGATGATACATTCAAACAAAGTGAGAGCGTTTGCCATTTTCCGTTCAAGACATAAAAAGTAACGAAAATATAAAATTTTATAAGCTGAACAATGGTGTTAAACAAGGTTACTTATTATAATTGAAAACGTATTTTTTACAAGAGACTTAGCACATATTGGTTCTTGATTAAATTTAATAGCCTTTTAACAACAAATTTTATTAATTAAAACCTAACAAAAGCCTGTAAACACTAGAAATAAAGGAAACCCTAACTTCAGATTAAAATTGATTTTATAAACCTGGAGAAAATTTTCGTTAACTTCATAAAATATGGAAGTAGCTTGAGTAGTAAACTTCAGCGAAGTGACCTCTTCACTTTTACTCATTAGCCATTCTTCAAAGTTTAACTAAGAAACTGGTGTTTGGGCATAGTATAAAGAGAGAAGTAAGCCAACTCCCAGCATTTAGGAGCGCACGGTACCTAAACTCGCGAGGCGCAGGGTTGTCATTTGTCACATTGATATTTTAAATAATTAATTATTAAACAAAAACCGAACGCTCACAGTAATGGTGCGGCCCTCACGAGACCGCGGAGTGGAAACCGAGCGGCATTGTGTGCTTGCGTATGTACATGAACGGCTCGCCGTGTACGTGGCCAAGCGCATCGCGTACATACAAACGGCGCGATGTACCTTTATTCGAAGTTAACTTACTTCTATCTTTATACTATGGTTTGAGTCAATTAGTGAAGGTATTCTCGAATTACTTCCCCGATACTTGACTACGTGTCGATTGATTGTGGGGACTAACAAGATGTATCTCCTGTCAAGGTGACATTGAAATAATAGATCTATTATTACATTGGTCCATTTATCAGGACATTGTTTTCTTTGTAACCAATTAGGAATAGTTTTCTTCTAATGGATTTTACGTTCAACATCAAATAGAGTAGGAATATTGGTTTAATTGTAGAATACAACAAGATATAAAAACAAGATACTTCTATAATATGTCAGATATTTCGCATTTTATGTGTATGTATTTTCTTAAATATAATTGAAACTTACATGCAATTTAGAAGTAAGTCATATTAATTGTGCATGTGTACTATATAGCTGAAAGAAGTTATTTAATAAACTGCAAAGTTATGATTGAATTTATAACCAAATACTCCAGAAGGTCCAAATTCCTTGTTGAGAACGCCAATACACAACAGTCTGGCCCATGGCCAGCTTATGTCGAGATGGCCGGTAATAGAATATTCGGGTTTACGTTACATAATTATTATGAACGGTCGTTGTAATAGTGTTTATAGCTTTGTAACTTTAACATCAAATATTGACACTTAAGCTTTTGGGCTAAGGGTTTGTAATTTAGTATTATTTTCTAACCTTAGTATGTGTGATAAACGTATTTGTTGAACCGTGAACCAAACGGGAACTTCAATACCAAAACATATAATTGAAATTGACGGTACTGAAAATGTAAAAGCCTCATAATTATATTGATAGCATATTTAATCCGCTTACAAAGCATTACAGTATTGCCTAATATAATATGCTTATTCTTTTTTCATATTCCACTCAAATAAGTCTCTATGAATAAATGTTTGTAATTTAATACAAATAAAAAATATTATTCTTCCAAAACTACGGAAAAAGTTCAGAATATGTGCGGTGAAAAAAATTATTCAATAACTATAATTATCTTTATAAGAACCAGAAACTTATTTATTTATTTACAACACTTTATTGTACAAACTAAAGCATGGAAAAAATAATATAACAAAAAAGGCATCGTTTGTACACGAGGCTATTTTGAATTAATTTAACAGAAAGATCATACTTGATTTGATGTATAAAGGCATGTAATGAAGGAAAGGTTAGTCACAAACATACGCTGAAATAAAAATCATACTATTACCTCATTCCCACCGGGACAGCAATATGAAAGTTTTTATTAACTGCTATGCGAGTGTTCCAAACTTTAGGGTATAACGCATAAACATAAATCATTGGAAAATTGTGCCCTTGATAACTGAACTTGTGTGAAATTTTTCAATTACCTTTTTGGTCACGTACAGAATGAATTGAATGGTTTTACATTACGGTTCGATAATTCAGGATAAATTATCGACATAAATGTAAATTAAAATATTATAATATTAATAATCATAAAAATTAAACCTACAATACAATTTTTTTTAATAAATAATATTTTTATTTACCTAAGACCACGATACTTTCATATTTATAATGTTGATATATACATATTATTGGACGTTTTATTTTCAGTACGTAAGACCTGAAAAGAAAAGCGTTTGTTACCAACCAGCACTCCATAGTCTAAAATTAAACAGCATTTAGCCATCGGAAATGCCAATCAAAGGTCGAAATATTCTCGTAAACAACCGCCTACTAATTGCATTGGAGCGTTTGAATCAATCGTATTTCTAACTAGCCGCTCCGCGCGGTTTCACCCCCGTGGCTCCTCTCCTGTTGGTCGTAGCGTGATGATATATAGCCTATAGCCTTCCTCGATAAATGAGCTATCTAACACCGAAAGAATTTTTCAAATCGGACCAGTAGTTCTCGAGATTAGCGCGTTCAAACAAACAAACAAACTCTTCAGCTTTATAATATTAGTATAGATTAGCGTTATAATACCTGGGAATCGATCTAAGCTTGGGAAAAATTTTCTTATTATGGGCATATGAGTATAATAGAGGAAAAAAAACCTTATATTGAATTTCATGGATTGTGAGATTTTCCTGTTAATGCTATTCCAGTTTTAATGCTTACGTGATAATTAAAGAAGAATTTGTTCTAAAATTCGTTCTGATCGGGTTTTATGATAACTAAGGGCCGATTTTTCAATCCATGGTTAAAACTTATTCGCCCAATAAAGCATTACACTATAACATTAAAATGTCACCCGTAATCTGTCAAATACAGGCAAAGAATACATTTTTGAATTGATAGTTTAATACGTTATTCGACGAATAAGTATTAACCAAGGATTGAAAATCAGCCCTAAGTGTACTTTAAAAGAAATCATGTCATTTTATGAATGCAAACTCTAATTCCACCAAAATAACTTTCCAGGCCAATCATCAGGTTACCACGTCTGTTTATTTATGCACATTTCAATTACAGGGGATAGTATACTATGAGACTGAGAGTTGGAACATCTGAACCAAACGTTCTTCAAAAGACTTCAGTCAGCACGGAACCTAATTGAAACTCAAACATGCTTTTGTATGACTAGTATAAACAGTAGGTACTAGACTATACTAACATAATTGATACTTGGCTCTTCCTGAACAATTATTTGTTTTATAATACTATACAAGCGAACTCTACACTATTCAATATACATGAGTATGTTTTTTTGGAATTTAAGTGTAAATACTTCATTTTAATATTTTATTTGGTTTGACCTTTTCATAATGTCACCTGAACGGTTGTAAAGTTTTTAATTTATGAATATTAGACCGTACTCGTAAAATATAGAATTTTCAATTATTAAAACTCTGTATAGTCTTAAAAAACAAATTTCAAATTAAATCAGTCATTATTCCCTAACTATAACTTTGGAATACGTAATACTATTCAACTTGTAATCATCTTCTATATATTTCTAAGACCTCCCACGCAACAAAAGTGAAACTTCACCAATGATTAGATAGATTAGTTACGCTTTTAACTTCCAAAACTTTGCGGTTCTATAGAAAATTAATTTACGATAAGGAGATTCCTCCTGAGCTATAAATGAAGCTTGACATCGATCGGTATCAGAGTTGAGATTTCTTTCCGTGTGATTTTATTTTCTTTTAGTATATTCAATGGGATTAGAAATATCGTTACGTTAAGAGATTATTTGTGGGAGTCTGTGGGCGTTTTATATATCCGTTCTTGATAATATTTGATACAATTTAACGTTCATATTTTATACGTGTTTACTAGTGAGCTGAAAGAAGTGTCAGTTAAATATAAGAGACCAACTTGTGGTGTGTACATAACTCTTAGAATTGGGGCTTTTCTAAATTAAATAGGACATGATGCTTCTACAAAAGATGAAAAGTACATTGTATTCATTTAATAATATTTCCGTGTAGTAGATTACATAATATAGGCATTAGATATATAACATAGTACGCCATTACTTTAATTATCTGTATACAAATATTGTTTAAGACAGCTACAGATTTTGTATTTTTAACCTTCAATATCTAATGATCTTGAAACTAAACGATTACTGATCTGAACTTGTCTGTTATCGATTAAAAGTTGTTTACACTAATAGGTAATAAGCTTGAGTAGAAAAAACACACTTTTCATAACATTTCATTTTCATAAACAGAGCTGAGTAATGTTTATCAAAATCCAAGAAGCTGAAGCGATGTTGGCTGAACGTCAAAATGTTCTTAGTTATAATGCAAATATATTCAAAATATTTTCATATATTATGCTTCTGCATAATATTAATTGTGATTCATCACTATCGATACATACAACGTTTGATGTTTGTTTACAATTTAGAACTATGTATAAAAAAATAATTTGGAAAATCCAAAAGTGCACGCCTCATAATTTTTTTTTTAATAAATATTTATTAATTATTATTTTTGTTTATTTAATAACAATTAAACCACATTGAATCAGACCCTGAAAAATGAAAGGGTTCTATTCCTGAGCATACTCAAGCGTAAGAGAAAAAAAAAGACTCGATTAGTAAAGTATTTCGGTCGCTATCGTGTTAACAAGAAAAAGGATCCGCACATACAGACACACGGACGTCCAAGACAGAACTTTTTTAAACTGTTTTTTAACTAGTTTAAATAACAAAAATGACATCAAAAATATCATGAACGTTAAAAATAGTGTTTTTTCTTAATATGTGTGTGTATGTATTATCTTACAAGTGCAATGTATGATACATAAAGACATTTTAAGTTTGAAAAATCAGATGTTTTGCGCGAAGTGACAGTAGTACCCACCTCAACGCTTCGCTTATGAGGCGTGCAAAACAGTTTTTAAATCGTTGTAAACATAATTTTACCATATTTCACTATGATTCAATCTAATCGGTGTTTTCCTGTCATATTCAATTTGTGGTTTTTATTGGGCTATAAGGTACGATAAGGTTTGGTGTTGGTGATTTTGTCCTTGGTATAGAACATTTTCATAATGATATCATTAAAATTGTAACAGTACTCGGTACAGTACCTATTGATAACAGAAATGTTTGTAGTATTGGATAGATAACATAAAAAGTGTACGAGACTTTTTGAAAACTTATTCGATATTTTGGTATTAATTAGGTATAAAATAATATAATATTTAAGAACCTAAAATATTATACCCTTTCTTCCTCCGGTTCTCAACTCAAACAATATAATTTAAACAAACTGACATAAAAAATCACAAAGCTGTTACTGCAATATTAAAAAACGATACTAACTTGTACGTACAGTAAAAATGCCAATGAAATATAAAACGAGGTGTTAATATTAACAAGGTCTATCGATCGCGGCCCATTAAACCCTGTTTACATAAATCAAGCTCATTCATTGGTGTGGAAAGTTGTACAATCAAGTAAGTAAATTGAACAATCGGGCTGATTTCCTTTGACATTAAAACACCATTTACTGGTATTGTACATTATAGATAGTTTTTAAAGAGAAATGTTATTATATTATATTAAAAAGTGCAGATAGCTTACTAATACGACATTCAATCTTCAAAATCGGCACCCTAAATGCACGCACGATTAGAGATCAAAATAAGTTGGCATGATTGAATGCCAGTTTACATGCAAACACAGTTACGAGTACTTAATTCTTTATAATACAATATCGCATTCCCGCATCATTTAAATTTTTTGATTTTTTAATGATGCGTCATTCCATAAATAATTTTGATTTGAATACTAAAATAATTGGACTACTGGATACCTTGTAGAGTCACATTTGACGGAATATACTAAAGAAAACTTTTATAATAAAATAATTATTATTTTGACTATGTATACAGCTATTTGCTACGTTATTCCTAAACTGTGAGATGGAATCCAAAATCATGTTTATACGCATGAATTCGCAAGTGAATGTTCGTCCAAAATAAAGTAATTTAAACCAGATGACGGTAAACAGAGCCCGTTGCCAACACTCATTTGTCATTACGAGTGTATACTTGAGTTCTTACAAAATATCCTATTTATATTTCCATTTCACTTATTTCTGAAAGCCAAAGATTTCGATTTTTATGAACTTACGGCGATGTCAATTCCAAGATTCGTAGAAATGTGTACAAATATCAATATCGTGTGACTCTTCATTTCTATTACATACAGGTTTCCGTTTTCATTATTGAGTACATTTTATTGGAAAATCGTTCTTACTCAAAATTTCTAAAGTAAACTCTACAACAAATTGATAAAGAACATTTTTTGCAAACCAAAGTGGCAGTATACGTCCCTATCCATACTAATATTGTAAATGCGAAAGTAACTCTGTCTGTCTGTCTGTTACTCAATCACGCCTTAACTACTGAACCAATTTGCATGAAATTTGGTATAGAGATATTTTGATACCCGAGAAAGGACAAAGGATAGGTTTTATCCCGGAAATCCTACGGGAACGGGTTTTTCTTTGAAAACGCGGGCGAATCCGCGGGCGGAAAGCTAGTTCTAAATATATTCCATAAATAAAATTCCAAATTAAAAAACTGTTGCATTCTAAATCAATCTAAGGTTTTGTATTCTTTTGTTTTGGAATTTTTGTCATGTTTATTAACTGAAAATACAGTATACCAAATCATATATACAATTATATTAGTTAGGGCCTACTTTTCAATGCCTAGTTAAAACTTATCCGTCCAATAAAGTATTACACGATAATATTAAAATGTCACGTAAACTGTCAAATACGGACAATTAGAATACGTTTTTAAAATGGTAGTTTTATACATTATTCGACGAATAAGTTGAAAAATCGGCCCCTAGTATATTAAATTTATTTTTCTTCAACGTTTATCACAGAAAATGTCGAAACGACACACAGAAAATCATATTTGTTACAAAGGGCGGGCTGAAAAAAACAAATGTTCTTTATGTTTTCTTTCAAGAGTCTTATTATTATTCATTCTCTTTTATTATTCCAAAGTTGCCATACAAACACCTTAAGTCTTATAACAATTTGAATATTAGATAACTTTCCATACATCATAGAATATGTGTATGGATGGTTTTTAGGCATTTGTTTTTTTATAAAATACAAGTTTCTATAAATTTACGATTATTATTTTAAAAGCGCTACAGTTTCAATGACTAATTTAAATATGAGTTATATTTTTGATGGAAATTACTATAGTGTCATAGCATAAATCTTCAATCTAAATCATACGCACATAGGTTTAAGAAATTATTTTCCAACTAGCTGCTCCGCGCGGTTTCACCCCCGTGGCTCAACTCCTGTTGGTCGTAGCGTAATGATATAATTATAGCCTATAACCTTCCTCGTTAAATGGGCTATCTAGCACCGAAAGAATTTTTGAAATCGGACCAGTAGTTCCCGAGATTAGCGCGTTCAAACAAACAAACTCTTCAGCTTTATAATATTAGTAAAGATTAACATTTTATTAAGAGCGTGTTGAACATTGGTTTTTAGGCAACGCTTTAAAAGTTTATGTAAGAGACCGCGATAAATGAAGTCAGGTCAGACTAGTGTTGCAATTTATACTATTCACAATTAAAGGAACCAAAAGGACTCCAAATAACGCTAATGTTAATGTAAATCAGGTGAAAATTTCAGGAAGTACTTATTTATTTAGTTTACTGAACGTTTGCTTCAAGAATACGTAATGCCTATGTCCTGCAGTGGACGTCCTGAAAGGCTGGAAATGATGATGATGATGATGATTCAACTAAGAAACACACTGGTTGATATTGTTAAATTTATTATTAGCACATGAGAAGTATTTATTGGGCACAATAATAATACTCAGAACCATATAGTTGTCTTCAGTTATTTCGAATTTAAATTTATAACGAAGAACTTGTGCTTTAGTTATATTTTAAATGGATACACATACTACTATATAATATAAAACATAACCTCAAAAAAGTTAAAGCATACGTAATAAATTCCTAACATTGAACTAAAATTTATTTCCATTCTTTTGTACATGGTTCCGCTAAACTTTGATAGGCCCGACCTTTACAAAAGGTATTCATTTGACCTTCAATTCCTTCAGTGGGCGAAAGCCATGTTTTAGGTTACTGTAATAACATACACAACTTTGTAATAAATGGTCCTACTATCGTATAAAAAGAAATTCGAACTACGATCTATACGTGTGTTGAAATTCAAATTTTACTTATTGAAGAATACATATTATTAAAAATGGAATCTATTTATCAATTATAAATAGTCATATACTATATCGCATTTGTTTATTTATGTAACGAAGAGAACTCGATGGCATGAAAAATAAAAAAATAATATACTCTGTGTATTTAAAATTGAGGTCTAATTATTATCTTATGACCACAATAAACATAAGAACGTGCCTGGCAGTGATGACATAGAGCGGTAAGACACCTATTTGTAGTTAAAATATTTTTAAGGATTTCTTAATTCTTTGCTATTCTATAACATCTTTGTACAATAAAAAAAGTATTGTTTGGTTTTATGAAACCACTGAAAAAAAGATTTTCATTCACGCAAATGCTGCTGAACCGAATTTCATGAAATTTGGCACACATATAGAGGATAGCTTGGATAAATACATAGGATAGTTTTTATCCCGAAATCCCACGGTAACGGGATTTTTGACTACGCAGGCGAAGCTGCGGCCGAAAAGCTAAGTAACTTATAAACATGAAATAATTTAATATACTTCAATTTAATGTTGTTTCCTGACGGATGCTGGCACGGTTATCAAAGCAAAGAGCAGCCAGTATGAGTGCAAAAAATAGTGTAAACATAAGTGCACTCT
Source organism: Colias eurytheme (assembly GCF_061535395.1). NCBI lineage: Eukaryota > Metazoa > Arthropoda > Insecta > Lepidoptera > Pieridae > Colias > Colias eurytheme. The sequence goes on along the minus strand of NC_142998.1, from coordinate 7,116,614 downwards.
ATTCCATCATTCGTCGAGTCAAATTGGATTAGATATAAACAACTCTCAGCTTTATTTTAAGGTTCATATGGTTGTAGTTTGTATTAAAGTCTTAATCAATGCTAAAAATGTATCTGTATTCTATATAATATATCTGTGTTGATCATAATCAAGCAATATAATATTATAGGTTGATTTTTTTTTAAACAATGTTCGATATAGTATATATACATATACCTAAGAACTGTTTCGTTTCCACTATGCGTACCTACTAATGTATGAGAAGCAATGAACGGTTTATTATCTATATATCTGTGGTACAAATACGGATTTAAACATCAGTCGTTATATATTAAATCGTAGGAAGAAATGAATGTCAACTCAACAACATGTTATAACAGAAACACATTGTTGATTGCCAGGAGATGTTATTTGGTAATTTATACATACAATATTAAAATAACGTTCCTCAACAATAAAGTAAAATATAACAAAACCCCTGTGACAAGGCTAAAAGGCCACATAAAATGACAAAATTCATGTTATTATGACGCGGTGTCAAAAGAAATTAATATACTGGGAAATGGGTTGGAAAACATTACGAAAGTTATTAGCTCTACGGGGCTTCATTTAGAAAGTAAGATATATTGCTAGAATTTATTATTTCAATAGTATTTGTAAGTGATAAATATACTTTTTAAAGAGTTAAAGTTTTAAGTTCCTACGCAGGGGTCTTTCACGTGCTGTTAATATGTTATATAATGTATTATTTAGTTCATAAATTATAACAATAGTTAGAAAGAAAGAGATTTAAGTTTTAGAAAAATATAAAGAGTATTAACGAAAATTCCGTGTAGAAAGTTATACAATTTCAATTATATTCAATGGAAATATAGAAAACGAAATGAAAACATTAATAAAATTGTTTTGTTTTATAAACCTTTTTTTGTTTCAGTGGGAGTTAGACTAGAGTAGATAATTTTTGAAACAAAAAAAAATCGCAGTCGGATGAAACCCATTAGAAAAGGAGGGGAATATGATAAAAATGTAAGGAAAAATAAATTACGGTCAATCCGAGTTCGGGAAGCGGGAGGGGGGAGCTTTTAAGAGAAAAAAATGGTTTCTCCTGATTTCCGACAAAACTACAAGTCCTATAGAAAAAAGTCCAATGGCAAAGTTGTAGGTAATTAAAAGTTCTACAACTTTTGTATTCACAATTTTTTCACATAACCTCAAAATTAAGGTGAAAAATTCAAAAAACCAAGTTTTTGGTCTTTTATTTTTATCTACTTCAAAATTAATTTTTTTTTCTACGAAATTTGGTAGAAACTTACTTTATTATGTCCCAAATACACTGTAATTTATTTGATTGAAAATATTTATTTTATGGCCTTATTTTGAATTAATACCAAAAAAACAACCTAATTTTCAATCGAAAAGTCACCCGTCAAAATATCAGCTTTTTTCAAAAACTTGGGGTGTCTTTTATTCATTGAAATCTCTACTTTCATATGGTGTAAAAAAAATAAACACCACCATAGTAAATGTTCTCAGGAAATGCATACAAACAGTGTGAAAATTAGCTTTTACTAAATCAGGCACACTTCTCGAACTACCTGAAATGTTTTTATCGACATCATTTTGCTGTAAAATATTAAACTTAGAACAGATAATTATTTTTCTTTTGAAATATTACCGAAAAGCCGATACAAGAGAAGATATAGAGTTCAAGAAGTGTGCCTGATTTAGTAAAAGCTCATTATTACACTGTTTGTATGCATTTCCTGAGAACATTTACTATGGTGGTGTTTATTTTTTTTTACACCATATGAAAGTAGAGATTTCAATGAATAAAAGGCACCCCAAGTTTTTGAAAAAAGCTGATATTTTGACGGGTGACTTTTCGATTGAAAATTAGGTTGTTTTTTTGGTATTAATTCAAAATAAGGCGAAAAAATAAATATTTTCAATCAAATAAATTACAGTGTATTTGGGACATAACAAAGTAAGTTTCCACCAAACTTCGTAGAAAAACAATAAATTTTGAAGTAGATAAAAATAAAAGACCAAAAACTTGGTTTTTTGAATTTTTCACCTAAATTTTGAGGTTATGTGAAAAAATTGTGAATACAAAAGTTGTAGAACTTTTAATTACCTACAACTTTGCCATTGAACTTTTTTCTATAGGACTTGTAGTTTTGTCGGAAATCAGGAGAAACCATTTTTTTCTCTTAAAAGCTCCCCCCTCCCACTTCCCGAACTCGGATTGACCGTAATTTATTTTTCCTTTTATTTTCATCATATTCTCCTCCTTTTCTAATGGGTTTCATCCGACTGCGATTTTTTTTATCTTTTCATTATTTTTAAAGGCTTCTACCCCAGTCTAAGTAGGTACCTATTGAAAATTCATGTCCACTGTTGTAAATCTAAAATCAGTTGTTACATATTATTTAATCATAACACAGATCGATAACGTCTTACATCATTTGATATCTTCAAATAAAAAAATATACACAATATTTCGGGGCTTGTATTTTCTTTACTTTCTTTCTGTGGAGATAAATAATAAATTTTAAGACAAAGAAAATATTCAAGAGAAGTCATATCATAATTTGGATTTATTCAATTTATATATGAGTTTTAATCAAAAGTTGGGACCCATTTGATTAGCATGAAGGCTTTGAATGCGAATTTTCCGTATGAAAAACGTTACACAAAACTGAGGGTTGTAATTTGGAAGGATTTAATTTCACGGTAAAGCCATATACATATCACTTGCAAGCATATTTCATTTTATGCTAGTATAACCCTGCTAAAAAGAGTTGTAGCAATTTCGTTTTAAAAGTTGCATATAACCGGGAGAAATGAAGAGGTAATTAAATTATATGAAATTGCACTGTGTGTGTTTGCGTAATGGCATTTGCTTGTACTTTTCCCACGACACACTATATTAGAGTGTTTATTTATATAGTTACTCTAATAGCGTAGGGCGTTTTTAGGATGCATGCAGACACTAAATAAAAATTAAATGAAAATAATTCTGAAGGATTCGGAGTATTGTTTTTTGTAGAACACTTGGTGGACATAGGACAATTTTTAAATTTTTAGCTAGTATAGCTATATTTTATGCCTACCAGATATTCAATTAATCGAACTGTAGAATAAGTTATTTATGTACTATTTTAGTATCAAATTATTAAGCGGGTCTTACATTAATGTAAATTTGTCAATAAAAGAATCATTGTCATCTTCACTGGTTATATTTTAGGTAATTCTTTTTGTACAACAAAAAAAACGATGTTAATCAAACCACCTACATATAAAATTCATAATCAATACAACGAAAAATAATGATGACAAAAATAACTCATTAGTTCAGGCATATCCAATAGGTATCCACGTCAAAATTACTGTTGTATTTATTGTAAGCCATGGTAAGCGTGTCATTATTGAGTTGACAATTCATAAAGTTCAACTTGTGGGGAAGTAGGGCATGATAGAATAAGCGTGGTTCAATGAACTTTTATTCCAGTTACGTTATATTACTTACAGTTTCGTAGTACAAGGTAAATAGTATTGAATCGAATGAATTTTCATCTATTTTTCTGACACAAAAGAACGTTCATTATAAGGATTTTGACAGGAAGGTGGCTAGAGTGAACTAAGCAAATTTGCATACTGATTCAGCACCTGGTCATACTGGTACATACCCTATATATTATATTACAATAATAAATTTCAGAGTCAATGTCAAATGGCAAAATTTATTAACGTATTCAAAATCTGATAACATCGCGCATTTCTCTATTACATATTTCCGTTCAATCTGGAAAATTAATTTTTGACGTGACAACGTCTTATAATTCGATAGAGCCGGCTGCACGCACGAAAAAACATGACTCATGCGGCGTTACCTCGCTCTGAGGCGTTCCATGTCAGGCTTGAAGTGCAAGCGAGAGCGCGGAACGAGCGACAAAGAAGCACAATCGGCCGTTGTCACGTTCAACTTTTTTTTTTTTTTTTTTTTTTTATTATCAGAAACAATAAGGTTTACAAACATAAGTGTACAGTTGTGACTTAAAAAACCACTGAGGTTTATAGTGATGTTCGTATTTATATACTTAATGACAATTTCGGTTTAACTGTTTAACAATTTTTATAAGTGAAGACTATACAGGGTGTCCCAAAAAGTAGTGATGAACGGAAGCTAGGAGGTAGAGGACCTAGAGGGCTATCCGAATCACCCCCATGTATGTTATGCGATTTTTCGTATTTTCGGAGTTCTGACGTTTTTTTCAAATTTTCACCTATCACCGAGTATGATGATATTTTCACTCATGGTGACGTCAATTATTGCGGAAGATGCTTGATTTTTTTTTGTGTGCTAAGCTGTAAGATAGGTCAATTCAGTATGGTAACATTTACTATCGTTAGATATTTGAATGGAATAAAAAAAAGAATTAAATGCCAAGAAAGATAAAATTACCCAGTATGTTCACCACTTCAAGGGCCCGTAAAAAAATAAAATCACATAAAAAAAGTTTTCCTTTTGGCTTTTAAAAACTTGCTTTATCTATCAGGTAGCTACCCTGAAAATTTTATTTTATTATTCAGAAGGCTTCAATCGAAAAATTGAAACCTAAATGTGGTAAGTGCAAAAATTGAATGAACATGATGATTAATAAAAACAAATTAAAACCAATAACAAGGTGTTTAATTACCAGAAATTTTTAAAATGACCCCGCTGTTGCTCAGTGCAAGTTCGACATCACCGTAAAAAGTTGTCTTTTAAATGTTTGAATGCCCTTTTATCATTTTTAATGGTTTCTTCTGCTACTATGAATTTCCGGCTTATTTCGTCCAAATTGTGGCAGTCTCTCGTCTTTGTAGTATCCCCACGGAAAAAAAACAATAGGGTTTATGTCCGGGGACCGTGGAGGTCAGGCTTAAGGGCAAAGATACCCTGAAAGATGAATTGGTCGTTGCAGCCTGCGCGTGCGCCGGTGACGCCTGCCTTAAAGCCTGGCCTCCACGGTCCCTCGACCTAAACCCCATTGATTTGTTTCAATGGGCATACTAAAAATACCTCGGCTAATTGAGAGAATACCACAATTCGGACGAAATAACCCGGATATTCAAAGTAGCAGAAGTAACCATTAAAATTGGTAAAAGGGCATTCAGACGTTTAAAAGACAACTTTTTACGGTGATGTCCAACTTGCACTGAGTAACAGCGGGGTCATTTTAAAAATTTCTGGTAATTAAACACCTTGTTATTGGTTTTAATTTGTTATTATTAATCATCATGTTCATTAAATTTTTGCACTTACCACATTTAGATTTCAATTTTTCGATTGAAGCCTTCTGAATAATAAAATAAATTTTTCAGGGTAGCTACCTGATAGATAAAGCAAGTTTTTAAAAGCCAAAAAGAAAACTTTTTTATGTGATTTTATTTTTTTACGGGCCCTTGAAGTGGTGAACATACTGGGTAATTTTATCTTTCTTGGCATTTAATTCTTTTTTTTATTCCATTCAAAGATCTAACGATAGTAAATGTTACCATACTGAATTGGCCTATCTTACAGCTTAGCACACAAAAAAAAAATCAAGCATCTTCCGCAATAATTGACGTCACCATGAGTGAAAATATCATCGTACTCGGCGATATGTGAAAAATTTAAAAAACCCTCATAACTCCGAAAATACGAAAAATCGCATAACACACATGGGGGTGATTCGGATAGCCCTCTAGGTCCTCTACCTCCCAGCTTCCGTTCATCACTACTTTTTGGGACACCCTGTATAATGTTTACATAGTATGAAGACACCTTTTATAACTTTAATATACATAACTATAATTGGGCTATATAATATTGCTTGAGTTTACGTTTGATATTTATTTAATTAATACTATTTCTTAGTTTAATATCCAACCCATTCAATATATCCGGTAGCAAGTACGCGGTACGACGTTGACCATACATGTTTTTTGAGAATGGTTTAGTTAAGTTCTTAAGTGTTGTGTTACGTGTGTGGTAGCAGTTAGAGTTTATTATTTGATTTTTTGTTTTGAAAAAGTTTTCCTTGAGCAATTGAAGTTCAAATTTGTAATTAACTGGCAGGACATTACAGTGTTTGAAGAGTTTTGAGGTATCATTTTTAAATTTCATTTTTATTTGTGGTGACACTATTATTTTAAGAATTCGAACTTGTAGATTCAGAATTCTTTTTAAGTATGTTTTGTGAGTCCTACCATAGCTAGTTAGGCCGTATGATATTATGGAGTCAGCAAAAGCATTGTACAACAACAGTCTTGTTTCGTATGGTAATCTGTTTTTAATTACATACAAGATTGCCAGAAAAGATCGCAGTTTATTGCACACTTTTTCGATGTGCATCCTCCAGTTAAACTATCGTCAGTAAACCGACTTTACAGACAACCAATTTTTTTTAACATAGTTATTGACCTCTTTATGTTGTAAAAAGGGATTTCAAAGTTTATCCTCTTTGACCAATTCAAAGTTTTACTCAAGGGTCTGGATAACACGATGTCAGAGATAACCTTATCACGTCATTTACATACAGTTACAAAGCCCTTGAAATGCTTTGAAAGGATCTGAGGGCGCGATCGAAGTTTACATAGAATATAATTCTTAACTTCTTTTTCTTCTCTCTTTTAAGAAAACCTACACCGCGTTCAAATTGTCAAAATAAACCAAATATAAATGAGATCATATGGAAAGCATCAGCTTTCAAATAAAAAAGAATTATTATATATCCAAAAATTCTATAAAGGCAAATTGAGATATTTTAAGAAGTAGGTAGATACCAGTTTTTTACAATATTTCAGGTTTGAGCTATCCTTTTTTTTGATAGTTTCGTGGGGGAAAGTCTATTTTATTATTTTCTTTGATTTGTCTTTAAACGTTTCAGTGTTTTATATGACAAGTTATATCTCTTCATCTAATACTCTAAAAGAATTCGTAATTAATTGATTTAAGTAACCTTAAGTAAAAAAATGACTGTGAGTAAATAGTAGATGATCTATTAAAATGACAACCTAACTTTAATAATATCTGATGTTTAAATTAATTTTAAGCATAAAATATTCTGCATTTATAATTTAGAATACATCGTTCGAATGAATGTCGAGAGCCATTGCAAAAATAATAATTATAATATTCGTTTTAAATATAATATAACAAAACTGCTCTTAATTAACGACACATTTAAATCAAAGAACAAAGATAATATTGGATTCATTAAATTTGCGGTGAGCTCCCTGCTCCAATTATCGGGTTCCTAGAGTCATGTTTATCAGTTCATCAAGATCGATTGCTGACTATATTGACTTAATATATTAATCTATACTAATATTATAAAGAGGAAAGGTTTGTATGTATGTATGTATGGTTTTCACGCATGAACTACTGGGCCGATTTTGATGAAATTTGGCACAGATAATCTTCAGACCCTGAGAAGGAACATAGGCTACCTTTTATTGCGAAATATGTACTAGTATATTATATTGTGGTATATTTCCTTATATCTATAAAATTAATGAACCACTCAAATAACCCAACTAACGCGATATTAATAACCTAAATAAAATAGAACTTTAAATGTGCTCATAGTTTGTCTGACTGTCTGGTAGAGACGTATCCAAAAACATGAATATCTACAAATTTTGATTTCTTAAATAACAATCTTAATTGATAAAATATGAAAACGCAATACGCCCTTAGTAATGATGTTCGTCAATAACATAACAATATTAAATTGGATTAATCCAATTTTATTTCGCTTTAAGTAATAGTTAATAACGTGTGATAAATCGTGTATAACAATTGTATTTAATTTAATATAATATATTATCATGTTTTATGGCCATTACAAAACTTTTAGGTCCGATGTAGGTACTAAATTTACAAACTACCCTAATTTACCCTTTTCATTTCCGTATAATATGCTCCATTTACTAGTAATAATTCATATAAGATTATTTTATGGCTCTAAATATTATTTTTAACTAACCTTAAATAATGATAGTCTAGACAGACTAGACTAATGACGTTAATTTTTTTCATTGCAAATTGTTATAAACTAATTAAATACCAAGGTATTATATTATTTCATAATCCATAGGTACTCTCCATAGGTACCTACTATTTTTCCAGCTATTTCTATATAATACTAACAAACAAAAAGACCTAGTAACTCTAAGTTAAGACAAACATTACTATATCTATATTCTTATAATAGAAAAACTACATAAAAGAGCAATTGTCTTGAAAGATTCCCTGCAGCTGTTCGTAATCATAGTAAATAAATAACCGCTAACCTTTACAGTTTACCTTGTATTGATCGACACAAAACCAACAGTGTAATAAAGCCTTATATTAATGAAACCTTGATACGTCATTATTACTTAATGCCGCAATTAAAAACTCGTCGGCCACATTCATTACGAGGCTTAGAAATAAAAAATATAACAAATTAAACCTTTTGGCCCGTTTGCGTAGATTACGCTTTTATCTCGTAAATATAATGTACATTTTTGTGTTTCATCAAAGAGGATTACGTTTTGGGTAATTTGTTACATTTAAAATGGCAGCTATACTTATATTCAAGTAATAAAAGAACTTAATCGATTGTAACATTGTAATCTTTAAATATTGCAATATTTACCATCATTAATTCAAGAAACTTGACACACGTCCTCAGTAAAGTTACCATAATACAATTTAATGATATTCAAGACGTAGAATAATAGTTAAACTGCAAAAAGAAATCCCGAAGACGACACAGTAAATTTAAAATGTCAGACATAACAGGACCGAGCCGATTTGTCTTATTCTAACCACCGCCATTAATCTTATTTCACTTGCAAACGGCCTAAATGGATGCTGTGTTCACTTCATTTTCATCAGCTTATTGGAAAACTTTCTAAACTAGATTTCAACAAAGAATACGAACAAAAATTTGGAGAATCTACTTTTCATCACGGGTATGTAGCAAGATAAGGTTACATTTTTTAAATCTCTTCTAATAACATTTATTTTGTGACCTCACTCGATATAAAAATAATTCAACTGCTAATTTTTCCTCTGGTTACTCTATAGTCGCAAAGCCTTACGCGAAACCAAATACTTCAGCTAGGTTATGGAAAAATGTTTCTGTTTCGTAAACAGCCACTATAGTACGAACACTATTCACACAAAACAATACACAAAATAAGCAATAAAACTTCCAACTAGACACAACTTTGACAATATCGCAAACATTCCTTGAAAATAGTTTAAATTGAAATCAAAGTACTTTTTCACGGCAAGCCGATAAAGTTATTTGAACATAAATTTCAAAGCGTGTCAGTCAATTCGTTAAAGAGCGTCTTAAATCACTAGCTGTTAAGAAAATTGGATACAACATTTAACAAGTCATTGAACTTTTGGTGAATCGATCATGAATAAAATTTATGGTTTAATCAATTGTATTATTAATTGCAAAAATGGCGGCACTATGAGGCACCTCTAGTAACCTTGGCGTGAAAATAAAACATAATCTTAATATTGAAATATCGAATAATATCAATATGTAATAAACATTAATAAGAATTACAGAACCTGACCGGGTTTATATTAGAGGTTATAAATATTATTCCATGCATATCATACGTAAAACTCTTGCATATTTTTATCTCCGCCACTTCAAACTTTCAGTCTTTTCTTACTTTTAATAATAATAAAATATACAATACATTTAATATCTATAATCTATCATACAATAAATATAAAAATCAATAAAACAAATATAATAAGTACTTCTTCCAATAAAACTCTCATATCGTTATACGATATCCGAATAGATTTTATTACCCTTTTAACTTAGCACTTAACCCGTCGTGAAAACTTTACTACGCTGAATATAAAAGGCTATGTGTAGAACCTTTTAAAAACGACGTGGACGTCATCATTTTAAAATTATTATTTGTGACCCTATAATTCCTTGTTTTCTCACTTTCACGGCGGTTTAATTTCCTTGTTAGGTATGCAAACTCACAATTTTAAACCAATATTAAAAAACTTTCATATTACAGATAATAATAGCTTTCCGCCCGCGGCTTCGCCCGCGTCTTCAAAGAAAAGACGTGTGGCACTCGGGGACTGCCGCGGTAAAGCTATTGCATAGCATGCCTTCCAGCCACACCTTCGAGCCCGTCGTGGGGAGCGAGAGATTTTTTCGTTACGGAATTTCTCGATTCAGTCCCCGCGCTTAAGGCCCGCGATAGAAGCTATGCAATAGCTTAAAAAACCCTTATAGTTCCAGTTCCCGTGGGATTACCAGGATAAAACCTATCCTATGTGTTAATCCAAATTACCCTCTATATGTATGCTAAATTTCATTGTAATCGGTTCAGTAGTTTTTTCGTGAAAGAACAAAACACACACATACACATCCTCACAAACTTTCGCATTTATAATATTAGTAGGATAGGATAGGACAGGATTAGCTTAATAAATTGTGGAGTCTTAAACTGAAATTGTTTATTGTTAAATGAATTACTAGCAAATAATTTAAACTTTAAGTAACCATATCATATCCTTTCATCTAAATCTTCACCTAATAAAGTACATAAAGTTATCTACTGTTTACAAAATATTGGATTTCCAAATAACTTGGCGCATAGAAACTCTTTCGGGTTACGTGTGGTAGAGGAAATTATGTGAATCATCTCTAACAAAACGGCAACATATTTTTATGCCATCATAAAATTCCCACTCATTTAATTTAGGAAACCAATTTTTAGATGAACCATGATCTGTTTTTAGCTCGTAAAACACCCACAACGTCTAGTTTAGTGGATAACTGCTAAATATATATTTAAAAGAAACCGCAATTATATAAAAATATCACTGATTTAATACACGATACAAATCGGTTACACCAGAGACTATTGCAATATTATTCTATTTATTATTGATTATAATCTAATACAACAATGTAGTCAATGTCAATCAATTTCACAGCCTAAAAAAATAACTTTATTTCAAATGCAAGGATAATTTAACACCAATTACATCAATTACTTATTAAACTACTGCTGTCTCTATTAATATACAAATATCATCTCTCGTATACATTTATAGCAGCTAAACACGCATAATTTCCATAAATGTGGGGCTTGATCCAATTTACAATGAGTCCATATAAAGTACACACGTGAAGAAATGTGATAGAACCGTAGATTGAAAATCAAATATACCTTATGTAACCTGTCGTGTCAATTGGCAGTTTCACACGATTATTTGATCAATAATATACACAACTGAATTATTAAACAGACCTATAGAATATGAATCGCTCATTCTGTCTCTACCAAGGCTAAACCAGTGTAGGTAATAATTGTCTATGTGTTCATTCAGATTTTAATAAGGGTCCGATTTTTATCAAAAACCATAACGCAGAAATGTGATGAATGTACACAGTATAATTATAAACATGTATTGTAGACTCTATAAACATACCTATTATAAGGTTTAAGCATAGTAAAACAATAACTTTGTTGTAAAGAACTTCTTTGATCTCAAGAAATAAAGTTCATAAATGTCATGAGCCTAATTTGCAGTCATAAATTTATTACGTAACATTTTGAGTGAAAATTAGAGACTGTCTATTTATTCTGAACTTCCAAAAGGGCCAATTCTCGTCCATAAAATATGGGCTATTTGGGAATAGTTAATGTCATTCTCAGGGTTAAATGAGGTGCCATTATTTGTAAGGTGAGGCAAAACGGTAATTTCCAAAACGTGTTTCACTATTTGCAGCGCTTTTATGAACATCTATTATCATTATTTGGATGATTATTATGAATGTTTCTTAACGATTATGTATAGCTGCTGGCTGACCTGATAGATGGTCTACGAGGACAATTTTTACACTCGGGGCTATGATCCATACTATAATAATCAAAAACGTTGATCAAGCCATTTGAAAGTTTGGCTTCAATTTTGTGATACAATATTATATTATTAGATATCATCGCTATAGGAATTACGTGTTGAAATATTAAATTCTCCGCGGTTTTACCCGCAGTGCTCCGCTCGTGTTGGTCTTAGCGAGATGATAATTATATCCTATAGCCTTCCTCGATAAATGGACTATCTTACACCGAAAGAATTTTTTAAATCGGACCAGTAGTTCCCGAGATTAACGCGTTCAAACAAACAAACAAACTCTTCAGCTTTATAATATTAAAATAGTATAGATAAATATTTTTGATTGAATATTTAAAACGCTACCAGCTGGCTACGCTAGTCGGCATCGTTATATCGCACGATAAAAATATATATTGTATTAATATTTATTTTTATAGCTTCTATGAATATCATGTAACACGGGCGAACGCAGCGTGTATCTTCGTCTATTTTATGAGCAAAATGCAATATTAATTATTATTGATAGTAAACAGCATGCCCGATATAATACTTGATATTTGTTTTTAGTTATACTATAACTGATAAACTTCCTAACATATGACACGATCGTATGAATTTCAATTTAATAAGTAAATTAATATTTTAACAAAATGAATACTGTAGACTTAACATATTGTATTTTGTACAAAGACACTGCGAGAAATACTAAAAAAAGTTAATATTTCAGCTCTATCATAATATAAATCTCAATCAGGCCAAATTAACATGATGACCAATAATAATTTCATTTCCTAATAACATAATATACGTCATCAGGATTAGCTGCTATGTTTTCTCTGCAAAAAAGTACCATAAGTCACTCTCAAACTCGTATACCATATGAATTGTAGCATTCATCGCAGACCGCAGTGTGATGGAACATAAAACAATGGGATTGGACTGATTCGCCAACTACATCGTTCATACAAGCGTAAAGTAATAAATGTTAGTACTACAACTCATAATACATTGTAGAGAACATAAAGATACATTGAACGAATAATAAAACAGGAATAAATACCAATATGAAAGCATGCGAATAAATATTTGATCAATTCTATCTCCGTTCACACTTGGGAAGATCCATACAATGAATGTTCAATCCAAGCTTCTGTGTATTGAATAATGTGGCATTTTCATTAGTGAAATCATGTAAGTGATCAGAAATGAAATACATACATTTATTATATCGAAAAAGATACTTTAAAATGCATTTGAATGAGCGTGCCAAATACCTTAAATACTCTCTCCAGGTATATTTTAAATTTTTCATTGATCGTTAAATGTTTATTTTCATATTATAATAATATCTACCGTCTCTATAACCAAGTTTTTTAAACGTAATTCCAACTGATGATATTAATTCCAACAATTTGAATAAATTATCATCATAATATCATTTGATATATTTTTTCAATAAAGTATTATTAATGTTATTATAAACTAGCTGTGTCCCGCGGTTTCACCCGCATAGCTCCGCTCCTGTTAGTCTTAGCGTGATGATATATAGCCTATAGCCTTCCTCGATAAATGGGCTATCTAACACCGAAATAATTATTCAAATCGGACCAGTAGTTCCCGAGATTAGCGCGTTCAAACAAACAAACTCTTCAAATTTATAATATTATTAATATCGATAAGCATTCAATATTAATGAATTTTAATATGAAATGTTTAATTTAAATGTATATACACTACTTAATAGGAATTAAGGCTAAGAAGCATTCCCTTAATGAATACCTCTTCAGATAAGCCTCTCGTTCAATGATAGAGCACGAACTATAGATTAACTCTTACACCTTTATAAACGAGTTTACTATTTTCCACTCTTAGAAAGTAAACATAAAGAAAATATTTGTTTTCTTCCTATACTCTCGACATACAACTACGTGGATTTAAAAGCACGATCATGTCGCAAGCAGACCTAGTCACTAAAATATAATCTCTATAATATTATTTATTCTATTAGCGAAAATACAATTTAATGGTACATGTACCTAGTACTTACAAAAAACCAAACACCTAAATAAAATACTTGAAAGGTTAACGACCCACAGTTTGAGTAGGTAAAGATATTGCCAGCCTATTGATAGGCGCTTGGTGATACTACAGTTATTGTATTCTCTGCTTCAGGTGAGCGCCAGCGTATCAAGGGTACTTAAAAAATCGTTCCCTCTTGTTTAAATACAATAACCGTTAGTTACATGTAGAAAATACATATACACGAACATAGCACCTTGTCCTTTTTTGTTTTGAAGTCGATTAAAAACTTATTATATAATTTCATAGTTAACAGCTACATCACAAAAATCGTCCTATAATGCTAAAACACAAAGACTCCTTGTAACAGAGTATAAAATATTATTTGTATGAAATTGTGTCTCATATAAGTTGGAAATTATATCAAACTCCTTTGAAAATTTACTACAAGTGTGATTAGCTTTACTCGTGCAGAGTTAGAATAGACGAGTTATCTTGTAAATGATGGAATAACGTAGTTTTAATTTGTTTTGTTCAATATAGGACAAAGTTAGACTTGCATAGTTGCTACTTTGTAAGTCATTACAATGTTCTCAACAGAGATGAGTGTGCGAAATTATGTACATTTGAAGCAAAGAGGATATTATTGCAATAAAATTAACAATATTTTACATTTACTTTTTGAATAAATTTCTATCTGTAATATAAAAAAAAAATATGTATGAGAATCTAATACTAACCCTAAATAGTTGATTACTTCTGTACCTATTCTTTTAAATAGACCAAAAACTATATTATTTTCCCGACGTTTCAAACACTTTACAGCGAGCGTGGTCCCCGTGACCACGGGGAGTGTCCCCGTGACCACGCTCGCTGTAACGTCGGGAAAATAATATAATGAATAAATCGCGTTTAAAATCCGTTAAAAAGTCTTTAATTTCTATATGTATAATACTCGCGTAAAATCAAACACTAGAAAATACTAGACCAAAAACTACTTTACTAATTTTAAAAATTATTAATTATCAAGTTAAACCCTTTTATGCTAAGTTACATATTATAGCCTTTTCTCATTCTAATCGAATGGGGCGAGCGTCTTTCGTAATATAATATTATATTGTATTGTAAACGATACAATTTTCATGCAAAATGTTTCTAACTCGTCTCGGACACTTAATATCGGGTCAGCGACAAAGGTCTTCGATATGTACGTAAATCGATCATCGCTTATCGACCTACGCTTTTACAACTATAATAATATGTATTACTTTTATTTGTAATATTTTGTTTTCGGAAATATATAGTTCAGTATTTTAATATTGACATATTTACATGTTTTAAACGTTTGTATGTTGATGATTTTGGTGTATGGATAAAAGGTAACTAAATGTCTTATGTTATTTTACAGAATGCCTAAATAAAAAGAAAAGGAAAAAAGTAAGATTGACCTTATACGTCATTATACATTTAACAGCTATTTGCTTGTTCCTTGTTCAGTACGATCCCTAACAAAGGCTCGAGAATTGTTATTATTTTACTCTTATAATATGAACCTTTAAGGAGTTTTTTCTAGTTCATTTATATACCACATGCAACGATAAACTGCTACATATTGACTGAGTTATCGACTAAAACCGAGCCCTTATGTGGTCAGTCGACGTATGTAATGAGAAATGACTAATAGGATTAGCCCGGGTTCGCTTTACTTGAGTGGACTTCGTTGTAAATGTTAATTTAACATATTGCCCACTTACCTTGAACCTATTATTATGGCAATAATTCATATTACGTGTTACATAAATAGACTTACAATTAAAGAGCAATGAAATGAATTTTCTGTTGCGAGAATTTTTTAGCGCCATTTGCAAATAATGGTATTTTTATTGTTTTCGTTTTCCTTTCAAGGATTAACCTTTCACGAAGTATTTAAATAATTATTTTCAATAATGATAATGATGAAAGTATTCAACAGATATGCTAGAAAGTGTTATGCCACTGGTAACAATCATCCACAAAAATCGTAGCATATGGCTACGTGCTACGAAAAATAAGATATATTGTAATTTTAATAAATAAATGGCGGTATAAACTTTCTTATTTTCATATTTTATCATCCGACTGTTGCTTCTTGTATATTGTTTATATTTCCTTCCTAATGAACTTTTTTACATCAACATTTTAGCAAATGTACTAAATAAAGATATATTAAAATAACTACATAATATTTGTTTCTAAAAATAATACAAAAACACGTGTAAGAACCATTTCGTACAAGTTTCCTGAGTACTTCCCCATTTATAATAAAGAGCTTCGTCTAGATAATCTATTTATTGTCTAGGCTTCAAGATAAGCTCTGAATGACTCTTACAATATTAAGAGCTTGTTATAATTATGTTACGTTTAACGTTCTGAAAGAAAATTGCTTTTAGAGATAAGATCGAGCCGATATTAAACGTTTTTATCAGTGCAACTTGAAACCTGATTCATAATAGATATCAAACTAGCTGTACCCCGCGGTTTTACACGCATTGATCCTTTCCTATTGGTCTAACCATGATGATATGACTTCCAAGATAAATGAACTATCTAATCTTCTTTCTTATATATAAAAATGAATCGCAAAATGTGTTGGTAAGCGCATAACTCGAGAACGGCTGAACCGATTTCGATAATTCTTTTTGAAGTGAAACTTCTTTATCGGGGGTGGACAAAAATTTTGTGAGACATTTTTTGCGTTACGCCGCGCGCGTTACATTTTTTGCGTTACGCCGCGCGCGTTACATTTTTGCGTTACGCCGTACTCGTGACATTTTTTTTCTTATCCCTACCACGCGTGATTCGACGTATACTTTCTCCAGCGGAGTAGGGATATCGTATCGTTTTAACGTACGTCCTACCACTTTACTTGACCGTTTTTCTATTGCACTCGTATTTATTTCCAACGCACTATGGTGACGTGATAATATTATATTAAAGTGATCAGCACAATCAAAGTGTTTATTTTAATTATTCTAATTCCAGTGAATTTAAAAAAAAAGTAAGTAATTACATATCTTTTTCTAATACTTAGGTGTAATTATGGTATTTATTTTTCTAAGTTATTTAAAATTAACCTCACTTTTTGATTGTATTTTTCAATTTTTTCAATTTTATTATAATATGTATAGATAATATGTATAGATACACTAGCACGTGGGTGGAATTATGTATAAATTTTTTCTAATACTTGAATGTTATTGTGGTACATATTTATTTTTCTAATTCTAAAATATTTACAGTTATTCTCAGTTTATGATTGAATTTTTTAAAACACCAACACGTGGGCGTGATCATGTTATTTATTTTTCAAGTTATTTAAGCTTAACCTCTGTCTTAATATGTATATATTATGTACTATGTGCGTCATTAATTTCTGACTGTTTCGAGATTTGATGCAAAATAAAACAGTGTGTAAATAAAATTAAACAATTGAGTAAAAGTATAATTTCATAGATAACACGTTGAGAAGTTCCCTGTATAAATATATATACATATCTTGTATAAATACATACATAATATGCCTATAGATCTTTACTCAATTGTTTTATTTTATTGATTTTTTACAAATTTTATTTACACACTATTTTATTTTGCACCAAATTTCGAAACAGTCAGAAATTAATGACGCACATATTATATATACGTTTTAATATAGAATATTTTTTATTTTACAACCTTTACAACTTGATCATTAGGAATTTATTACCTCTATTGTTCGAACAAAAATAAGTTACCGACTTTAAGAACGTGCCGACAATGTAAGTACACTATTGTTTCTTAGAAAACATTTTAGGAGTATACGATAATAAATCTATGACTCACGTAAACATGTGTTTGCTTGATTGGTGTCAGGTGTTCAATTATAATTTTATGAATTCAAAATTTATAAGAATAAACCTCAAACTCTCTGTCCAATCAAAATCCGCCTAAGTCGAAATCCTTTATAAGCTGAAAACGGCAGTGGCCGGCGTAAATATTCTAATAGGTAGCGAGGAGCGAAGCGACGAGCATCTTAGGTTAACTTTTGAACTACCGCACGAGCCGAGCGAGCGAAGCGAGCGAGTTGCAGCAGCGGCCGGTGTAAATATTTAAATAGGTAGCGAGGAGCGAAGCGACGAGCATCTTAGGTTAACTTTTGAACTACCGCACGAGCCAAGCGAGCGAAGCGAGCGAGTCGCGGCAGTGGCCGGCGTAAATATTCAAATAGGTAGCGAGGAGCGAAGCGACGAGCATCTTAGGTTAACTTTTGAACTACCGCACGAGCCGAGCGAGCGAAACGAGCGAGTTGCAGCAGCGGCCGGTGTAAATATTTAAGTAGGTAGCGACGAGCGTGTGACTAACGTATTTCTTTAATATTGTATATAGTAAATTATTTTTTGAAAAATAAGGACATAAAGAAGTTTCACTTCTTACGTGTGTACTCTAGTACACGCACACATTTTTTTTTATTATATTCCTTGAAGTACGAAGATGGTTCTTATGTAGAAAAACGTAGATAAATATTATGTACCACGGGCGAAGCCGGGGCGAACCGCTAGTCTTATATATAAAAATGAATCGCAAAATGTGTTGGTAAGCGCATAACTCGAGAACGGCTGAACCGATTTCGATAATTCTTTTTTTATTATATTCCTTGAAGTACGAGGATGGTTTTTATGTAGAGAAAACGTAAATATGTACCACGGGCGAAGCCGGGGCGGACCGCTAGTTATATATAAAAATGAATCGCAAAATGTGTTGGTAAGCGCATAACTCAAGAACGGCTGAACCGATTTCGATAATTCTTTTTTTATTATATTCCATGAAGTACGAGGATGGTTTTAATGTAGAGAAAACGTAAATATGTACCACGGGCGAAGCCGGGGCGGACCGCTAGTAGTGAAATATTTTTCAATGTACCCCGTTGTTCTTGAGGTTAGCTCGTTCATACAAACAAACAAAAACTATTCAGCTTTATACCTTAATATAGATACAATAGAGGCCTTGAAACAACCTCCGTTATTATTATTTAATTAGTCTCAAGGATGTTTAGAAATATATGGGTCGAATTCATTGAGAATACCGACATTTTAGGAACTTTAACCTTATAGCTTGGGTTATTTCGTAAATGTAAATGTGAAGGCTAAATAAACATTATTTATTCACACATTTGGAGTATATGGTGACTGTTAAACCATAAATGTTAATAATGTGGTAAAAAGTTTTTTTTCGTTAGTTTAATACAATGATTATAAGGGATGGCATAATGTAAAAGCAAATAATTCATGATCTAAAACTTAATATTATTCAATAAAAAATTCGCTTAATTTTGTTTAATTGCCTACCTATATACTCATGTACCTACTGTAAAACATATTACTGTAATAGGTTTACATAAACTTATAATTCAGATGTTCAAAAGCTCATCAAAAATCGATGCATAGTGAAAATACTTGCATGACTTGGCATGTATCGATTTATTAATAAATCCAAGTGTATCAGGAATATTTAATATTTGAGGTGAAAAACAGAGCATACAAAATGCATGATGTAATTTGAAGGAAAATTGAATCGGAGATAGTCCATTTGCAGTCACCGTTGCTTGTTGTTACTAGTTTTTTTTTTCTTTTTAAAGCCTTGTCAAATAGGTAGTATAGACTATTTGGAAATTATTTTCAAGGCATTGGAAATGGTTTCATTTCTAAAATATAGCTTAAGATTTTAACTCTTATTGTTGAAAACAAGGTAATTTAAAACGACAAACTATAAAATTATATTCACATTTACATTTTATAGGATAAAGTAATGTGCCTTCTGACCAGTAAAAATATTTTTTATCACCTGTTTTATTATTTGCATTATTGCATAAGCCATAAACGTAGACAAATATTTACAACCTAAAATATTATTAATCGAATGGATGGCATTATTCTAAAAAATAACAACAGTAATTTTCGTATGTTCAAACTTTGTTTAAATTAAGTGTAAGTTCAAAGATTAGATCTTAAAGTTAGTGTTTCAAAAGTAATACCCATAAGTTTAGTAACAAAGGATCCGATAATCTCAGGAGAACACCACAAAGAGACGGTGCTGTGATCGAAATTGGATAGAAACTTTCCTACACATCCATGAAATATATGATAGTTTAAATTATTACTATAGTATGTTGTGTCTGATTTAAGGCGACTATTTTGATGATTGCAGACTAGTCTCCCCTGACCACGCTCGCTAGTAGTCACTTTAGTATTCGAAACGTCGGGTTAAATAATATGATGAATAAATCACATTTAAAATTTGTTAAAGTTTCTAAATTAATCACCATAAAGTTCGTTATAGTCTTCAATATCTAAATTAATCATCATATTATGGAAAGGAGCTTTGTAGTTTCACTCGCATGATTTATGGATTTTATTTACAAATACAGGTACTTATATTGTATAAACTATACAGGGTGTAGTCGGTAAGTGTGAAACGCGCCCATACATTTACTTCTCATACATTACATATTCAAAGCAAATGTTCGAAATGACATCCTCGTTTTGGAATACCATTGTATTCCACGTCGAGCCCTATTTACAGTTTCTAAATGAACTTTAATTAAAATTTGCGAAGTAATTAAGGCACAAAATCAAATAAAAAAGCAAAACCTTTCATATTAAATGTTTGGAATAGTCATATTTCATACTAAATGTAGATACCTATGGGAGTGTTTGATGTAACTTTTTTGGATATTTCTCGTTTTATTTTTAAGAAGTCATTATGGTCATTTTACTCATTAGGTTTAGTACTTTCAATATCAGTTTAAAGTTTTTTGATATCTGCAATAGTTAAGGAATAATCGCCTGCGCACACTTAACGATTACACCCTGTATATAAATGTGAACAAATACTATCGGATTTACGCATACAATTTGCAAAGCTTTTAAAAGCTTTTGACTTTTTATTTAACATCAAAATATCACTATAGTCTCGCTGTAAATACAATATTCAACGCGGAGACACTAATGTTTTATGCTCGACTTAACAATAACCCACACTTACATATATGTGTCTATATATGCTTATGTATATAGACCGTCGTTAACAGTCTAGACCTAGCCAAGCTAGACGTTGGTGCTTAACAAGTGTTAAAAAAAGGATCCGTATTGAAAAACAAATAAAAAAAAGACGTGTGGCACTCGGGGACTGCCGCGGTAAAGCTATTGCATAGCATCTTCAAGCCACACCTCCGAGCCCGTCGGAGTGGGGAGCGTGAGGATTTTTCGTTACGGAATTTCTCGATTCGGTCCCCGCGCTCAAGGACAGCGATAGAAGCTATGCAATAGCTTAAAAATAGGTAATTGAATGATGTTGAAAACAAATCAAGGCTTGTATGAGGTACCAATACTTTATTTACTCACAAACATACAGGCAGCTTTTGTAATTCGCTAATTATTCTGTTAATTCAAATATGTTTTAATGAATGCAGCAACCGAAAACATGAGACGCCAACCATAGTGAAATTATGTTGTAATTTACTAGCAGTCAGCCCACTACTAATTAATTTTGGCGGGAAATTAGAATTTCTGCGCAGTTAATCATAATACTGAATGTGATATTTTGCCTCAGCTTGAAATGTTATCCCTGGTGTATGAATTATTTGTGTGCATATGTGCTCAACTATACTCATACACAGTTTATATTGACTATATGATCATATAATATTTAAATATTGCAACGATATTTAAAACAATCGATTTCAATTTAAATTTATACCTATATTTAAATTTTATAAAATCGCTCTAGCGTCCTTTATGAATAAAAAGATTAGATCTATCTTCATTTTCATTTTATTCATATACTTTTTGTATTTAATATACAATTTTATTCGAAACTTATAAGAATACTTACTCATAAATCTACATAACTAGGTATACCAAGTAAACACAAGGAGTATTACATAAATAATTATAACACACATAATACGATACAATATTCACGAGTAAAACCAGCATGTTTTGCGGTAAAGGTTCGATAGTTACATGGTAATATAGATATAGGTCAAGTTCTCTCCCTACGGTAGGTACTTGACGTTTATATCTAGAAAGGTAAATTGGACACACGAGTGACCCTACCATAGTTACCTGTGATCTTAATTGAAACGTGTTTCTGAACGACAGTAACAAAAACAAATATTTGTAGTGCTTGTATATTTATTAACCTAAGTTGAAGGAAAATGTATTTAATTTTTATACGGAAAATATTCAAAAATTACCAATAGTAAAAATGATAAAATCGCTTTAGTCGCTATTGTGCAGAAACTGGCTATATATATTATAAAATAGATATCTAGTATAAAGACACAATATCCATTGATTGATCAAAAGGAACTAATACGACATCAATCAAAGAAGAAGTTATGCTCACAGCAATCCTATGAATATTATAGCTGTTAAAGCATGCATATTTATCCGTTTCAGATAATCTTGCTTGCTCAAAACAGCTAAATTTAAATTAAATTATATGGACAAGCAGATAGTACCTATATAATTTAAAAAATATACTTTTTATTAAGACAAAACTTAAATGAAAGACAAGCCATAAAAATTAAGAATAACACTATATGGCACTTTACTGTATTATCCATACGAAAAAAAAACACGGATAACTACTCGCGACTTGATAGGAGCAGACACGGGAAAATTGGATAGGGACACCCAATAAAGCGTTGGTATAGAAAGGACAACATAATGATTTGAAATCAAAATCAAAATCAAAGTAATCTCTATTCTTTGTTCTATAACGTTCATAGTGAGGTCACTCTAATCCACTAAGCATTTACTATAGAAGGTAAAGTCAGGTCAAGTCTACGCTACAATAATAAAAGTGAGGTCATTGTATTCTTATAGATTACAACCTAATGTTTTCATTGTATTCGCACAAAGAAATTATTCATGGAAATGATTATGAGCAACTTTAAAGGAATTTATGTAACGTGAACTTCAAATGTTTGTAAAATTAAAAACGATAACAATTCTCGTGTTTCACGATTCCCGCGAAATGGGAATAAATTGGAAAATAATTGGTAAGCGCAATGTTGCTGAAAACATGTGAATAGCCTTCTATAATTAAACCGTTTAATTAATCAATATTTTAAAGTTTGTTTTTCCTTGTAACCTGAGATGTTATTTGTTATAGTGTAAAACAAAACATACAACACTTAAATGCGTCCGAATAATCGCGAATACTATCAATCCTTCAATATGTGTCATAATATAATTAAATCCTCATAAATCATTGTTACATCCATACTTTATCATTTCATTGTTAGGACTTATCTGACATAATAATGCTCTTTGTTGAAAATGTATTGACTTATCCATACATGTATTTTACAAATAGAAGTATATGCCATGTGTACATTGCCTCGACTTAATCTAATCCGGGCATTGTCAAACGCTAACGTATTTGTTTGTTGGCAAATTAGATAAACACAATCCGTAAATATGCTTACATACTGTTTGTTCTAGTAGAGACAGTCATCGACTGAAATGTTATTAATGAACTTTCTGGAAATCGTAAGTAATCATCTATTTCATAGACATAAAATATTATAATGACGCTGTATTATATTTAATACCTTTTATTAAACAAAATTCAAATTCACGTTGTAAAATACCAAAAAATGTTTCGATTCGAAATAAAAATAATATAAAAATACTTCAAATAAAGTAATAACTGTAAGTAACTCGCAGTAATATAACAAAAGATAAGAGAACACTAAAAGCACAATGATTACGAGAGCATTGAAATAAAACGTGCTGTAAACATAAAATGCAACCGACTTCAATCACTTGTCCCTATCAGATTAACGAAAGCTTTCTCCGTCTAGACGATATTGTCTTTTTATCAAATGTTACCGACCCGACAAATGCTACGAGTATGTTGATGTGTAATGGCTCAATCGTAGTTCATTTAGTTTTTCATTTCTTTAAGCATTGTATGAGATTTTTTTGGCTATATCACATTTTATGATCGAAATTATGCCGGCTCAGAAACCAAATAGCAGTCTTCTGTTCAGTTTTCTGCTAAATACAAATTTGATTTCATGTTTGTTTTCTGGGCTCTTGAACAAAGCTACATAGGCCCTTACAGATATTATGAAAAAGTAAAAGTTAATATTTGTTGAACGACATTTTAGCCAAATAGTTAGTAAATTTAAATGATAAACGAAAATAATTCATAAAAACAACAAAAGTTTATAATATTATCATGGATAACTGAAAGTTATTTGTAATAATTATTGACCGTGTTTTATCTATAAATATTCGATCAATAATAACCTTCGAATGACACTGAACAATGTACTTGTATAAATATATAACATTATTTATAAATCTCTTAACTAAGTTTCATAAAAACAAATAGGTAGGTACCTAGTTACAAAACGAAGAAATTATAAGATTAGAACCTTACTTTCAATGAGTCATGTTAATTTATTAAAATTGCAGGACTATCACAATTTTAAACAAAACTGATAGCATTCACAATAAGAATACATACAAAAGTATACACAACATTCATTTCCCTAACAATTTCGATGTACAACAGACTTAAGAACGCGGAAAGAAACTAGACGTTCTCATTCCATTGTATCGCAGTTATGCCATTTCAAATGATTCTTGCTATTTCTGAAAATGTATTCACACAACGCAGTAAACTACTACAATTTACTAGCATATGTACTTTACAATCAAAATAGTATAAAACACGAGTCGATGTATTTCAAGCGCGGCAGATTCAGAAATAAAAAGGATATAAATTGCACCTGATGTGGGTGTTTTATTTAGGCAATATGGCGGACTTCACTCTCCGACACTCAAACGGATTCATAATAAATCTTAGTCCATCCTCGGCTTCGTGAATAAACGTCTTTCTTTAATAGATGAAGTGTAATCTAGCGAGATTTGTGTGTAAGTTTATTTACAATACACTTGTTCCGTTTGTCCACAAATAAAAATTAAAGATCTGTATGTTTACATTTGTTTGTAAGGTATTGTAATTATATACATACATTAGGTATTGTAATTATATACGTACATAGTCCCTGTATTGATTGCAATTATTCAAATCGATCACAAATTATTGAAGCGAATATACTGTAACAATTATGATAACTAAGGAATAATATTACGTAGGTAAAATGATAACAGTTCATAACTAATACTGAAGGTCAAATCGTCTAGATATTTTCTAGGTAATCGTTAAAAAAATACGTCAAAAAAAACTTGATATTCTATGTTAGATATTTTAATCGGTAATTATTTGAAATACACAAGAAACTGAAATCAGAACGGCTTCAGAAATATCTGATTGATCGTAAGCTTTACTAAATTAAATAGATTTCCGCGTAAATTTAAATTTATTTTTAGTTTTGTTTGATAATAATAATTTATTTTCAATTCCGAACGCAAAAAAACATTTAGAATCATTCAACTGCCGTTTTTCAGTTTAAATCTGTATTTTTCTGTACAGATTATACATATTGTAGCCTTTTTCCAATGGAAACAAAACGAGTTTTCAATTTAATCCCGTGGGGACATGTGACGAAATGTCAGATAGCAAACAAACATTCAACATAACATACATACTGTATACATATATAGTCATTGATAGAAAAGGATATCCGTGTTCCATTCTAGGGGGAAAAACACACTGCATTATTTTTTGATTACTCTAACTTGACGCTCTCTACAGTATTTATACGTGAAAAGATGTTGTTAAGACTGTAATATTATATGATATTAGAATAATTGATTTATCTGAAAATTTATCTTATTACAAATTAAAACAATAAAAGCTTATCGCTATAAAGTGATTTCCAGACGTACGTAGAGAAATTAGTTATCATTATTTTAACCATATATTGTTGATACATAAGTTTTGATTAAATATCTGTGGTGTGGATAATAGTGGTCTGCCACTATAGTCACAGATTAGAGAATAGTTACTTCGTAACAGATACATCACTCCCATACAAAAGCTTAAATACCTACGCTATATTTACCTACAAAATGCGCCGCAACTCGGCTGCAGTAAGAAATGTACTCTACGAACACGCAACGAGAAGCGAGTTTCCCGCGCACGCCGCGTGATTGCGTCATCAAACGAAAACTTTAGGGTTGTAACTTGTAGCGAGCGCGTAAATTAAACACAGAGTTGCTGAAACACTTAATTTTTTATTGTTAATTATATTTGTTACATTATACAATAAAAAAAATGAAATCTTATTGATAGTAGTTGTTTCCTTCGGTTTCACCCGCGTGGACCCGCTATATGTGTCTCCTGGATAAAAAGTAGCCTGTTCCTGTTTAGGCAATTGAAAAAAAGACAATCCTTGTTATTCACTCTTAAACTCCGACACCCGTCCACATCGCAATAACCGGGCATCTTGGTAGCGAGCGCGGGAAACGTGACGCGGGTGCGCAGTCTCGCGTGTGCCAACCAACTGCCGCTTGGGTCGGTAGTCGGTACCGACCTACTGTGCGGTAGGCACTTATAGCGCGACCTTGAGCGAGTGACGGAGGCCTGCTATAGTCTCCTATCAATCACAATATCCAGTCGCATTCAACCGTAAATAACTTCATATTAATTAATACCAGTGCGCCATATTAATATACCAATACCATATAATATACATTTATTTTCTACACGCTAGTATCAACCCTTCGACTTTACGAATCGATTTATTCCTTTAGTCCATATATTTTCCACTTATAAGACCATTTCGACGTCCTCTATTCTTAATAATTAATCTAAATCCTAGATTCCTATCTATCCAAAGATAAATAATCTTAACCTACGTAGAATAAATCACGCCTTCCTTTTTCATTCGTATCATAATATTAAAATACGTAAACAATTTGAAAATACCTTTAACATTTCACTTAATATATATTGAATTTTAATCAAAAGCAATAATATTATTGTAATATCAATTTAAATCCGATCATTACAAATCTCGTTACAACAGTTATAAGCTTCATTGCGAATTCATAAAATGTTAATGAGCAATAATATTTATGTATTAATTATGTTTATGCTGGTATTATATAATTGCGTAGTTACAAATACATTGATGAATATGATACAAATAAATGTGTCTGTATTTCAAGTAACACTGAAAATTTAACACTTAATTTATATAAGCATAAGCATAGCTATGTCGTAATAGATTCAGTTCACTCCATGTTGTTACTTGCTTCGCCAATGCTTAAGTTTAAAAAAATAAAAAGTCTTTTTAAATTTCCAAAAAATTATATGGAACGAACCCCTATTTCGATGTACATACATTTGTTTTTTTTAACGAAAACAAAAAATAATAATTTGTGTAGCTAACCCAGAAGAATGTAAGAAAAGAGCTTATAATATAGACTAACATAAAATTGAACACCTTTCTGTCCTTCCCCTAATTAGATGTAAGATCTTGTCCCTCGATTAATACTCATAGCAGAATTGAATGAAACAAAGGTACTGATTTTCATATAAACAGAATAAGGATGAATATAAACGTGGAATGATTCTGTAATCTCTACAGTAGTTCGACTGATCTCGATTACACAAGACATTAAAGAGATATGTAACTTCGTAGTATAAATGTTTAATATTACTTTTTATTAAACACTAGCTTTCCACCCGCAGCTTCGCCCGCGCAGTCAAAGAAAAACCCGCATAGTTCCCGTGGGATTTCCGGGATCGCGTCATTTTCCCGGGATAAAAAGTAGCCTATGTCCTTTCTCGGGTATCAAAATATCTCCATACCAAATTTCATGAAAATTGGTTCAGTAGTTTAGGCGTGATTGAGTAACAGACAGACAGACAGAGTTACTTTCGCATTTATAATATTAGTAAGGATTCGAGACGGTATAACTTTATGAGTATGACATTTATTCTAGTGTATGTAGCCAATATACAGGGGACGTTGAATGCATTAGATATATTATGCTCACTTCAGAACTGCACCTTTTTCATTATAGTGGGTTTTTTGGTAAATATTTTCGTATTTTATATACATATTTCCCTTTAATATATTGTATAATATGAAAATATAAACATAGATGATTGTATCTATGACGTATTATTTTGGGTGTTCTAATATTAGTTGTGAAAAATTGAAATCATAATCATAAATAGATTTAAAATGTATACCTCAACAGTCAACGTATTCACGAAGTCTGAAAAAGCACTCGATATCGAATAAAATGTATTCAAATAAAAATATTTTTGTTGAAATACAAGCGTCCAATTTGAGAGGATCACAGCTTGTTCCGAGTTAAAATTAATTAATCCAATATACGCCAAAAATAAAAACTTCACTTGATTTTTGCAAACTTTGTCATCCTTCATTCGTTTGTGTAATTGCTATCTATGTATATATTATAATGTACTTAAGATTTTTAAACGCGTAAAAAACACAGGCACATAACTCATATAAATTTATTTATTACACTGTATTAGAAAATATAAGAGCTTGTTTCGCCGAGCACACGTGCCAGAAGTGAAATTTCTTTTGGCAAGATTCAAAGATACCAAAATCGTCGCCTTACTCCATGAAGTGACGGTATTGCCATGACGCGACCTTGAAATTTCAAAAAAATCCAGATTAAGTCGTCACGCGTCCTACGTACATTATTTGCTCGTAACTAAATCAGTATGTTATAGTAGGACGCGTGAGAGATTAACTGAAAAAATTCACATTCCTTCATTCAATCATTCTCAAATTCAATAAATTATCATAAATTTCATCAATTTGAACAACAATTTGATCCAATATAGTATCTACTATTGCATATAATAATATATGTTGTGCTACAATATTCATCTTCAATAGGGTGCATTCACCATTCATTAGAGCACGATTATCCATCTTACTTGTATGACAACAGCGTAAGCGTGCCATGTTGCTATTGTTTACTGCAACTCATGCTGCATTCATATACTACAAGTACCTACTTAAAAGAATATAGTAGTTATCATAACACGCATGCAATTTCTAAATATAACGTAAGGTGGGGTTCCACCTAAAAATAAATGTTACGCGCAGTTTGGCTGTATAAATTTAAAAATATCATTTATACTACATCATGTATATCTTGAAACTACAGCTTTAGTAGAATATGCCAAAAAAACAACGAAATCGATTGATAGAGTTTAAGTTCGTCACAAAAAATCCATGTACCTTCGGAGTGTGAAGTCACAGATGATGCATGGTTAATTTATACTTTTACCTCTTGAAGTTTTATCATAGTCAGTTCTAATCTCTAAAGTGGTCGTATTCAAAATAAAACATTATAACCTCAATTCCAGAAAGTAGCAACGATAAAAAAATAGATTATCTGCCTCTATTAATAACTGAATCTGAAACACTTGACATAGATTTCATCATTTCATTCCTCATTTTAATCTTCTACAAAAGCGGTACGTCATAATGAATAAAAATAATAAAATACAGCTAGATACTGTTAAAATATAAATGACGAACTACTGGCAGTATTTCCGTGATGAATTGCTAAACAGAAATGCTAGCCCGATAATGCATCCGATTCGAAGTCCGGAAATAACGATCTGATTAAGAAATACATGAAAACAGTACTGAATAGCATTTATGAGGATTATGTAGAGATATTTCAAACGTATATTGTAATTATATTTATGACGTAAAATATTATATTATTGTTGTATCAATTGAATGCAGTTGGCTTGGTTGCAGGTTAAATCACAATTTCCATTAATTCAATAAGTTTAAATTCAGTTTTTAGAGGTTTCTTTAATATAAATGACCTTGGGTAAGATAAATACAATCTCAAGCGATACGTGTTTTATAATTAAAGTGAGTGGAAAAATATTTTAATATTTCGTCAACCATCATGTTCTAGAAACATGGTTACAAAAATAGACCAAAAGGGAACCGAGTACGAACGGCCATTCTGTATAATATGTGCATTCATTCAGAAAATATCTTTTGAACTTAATGAAAAATCTGTAGCTCATATAAATAATATTATGTATACAGTATTCTACAGTTACTTTATAGAATCGAATGTAAATGAATTTCTGAATAATCAATAAACAATAATTTTATTTTCCAAAAAATATTGCATATAAACCAAAGAAATATTGCTGATAAATAAATAAAATTGTTCTGCTTTCATAGTATTTCAATACGTATCTTCAGAACTGAGAGCAATTGAAGCAAGTTCCCAGATAACGAGTGTCATGTTCGCTCACCGAACCCTTAAAAATGATGTCGCACTATGTTGAGCAATTTAACCACTCACTGTATACGTGTACGTTTTGATATAGTGGGTTTTGTTGAAATATACATTTTCTACACGGTTCACGCTGCAGTTTTAAACACGTGGCATAAAAATACAAAGTAAAGTATGTATCTACTGTTCCATTCATGTGGTAAATTTAATAATCTGTGTACTTTTAAATGTATAATAATAATAATATAATAATGTGTATAAATTATGATCGCAGTCGTACACAAATATAATACAAAAATAAAAACAAAACCGATTTTATCAAAAAGAGATATAAGCAGAAGAATTTATTCATTTTAACGAAGAATAATATAACATAAATTGCACACACTTTTACTCTTTTATTTTTTATTTGCAATCTACCTCAATTCCCTCTCCACCGCCGCAATATCTAAGAAGACATCAAATTCAAACCCTTCAAGACCGGTAATTAATATCAGAAACCAAAGATGAAAGCGATGAAACCATCCGTCAAATGATACAGATAATATTTTCCCGGTAATTTACAATAATTTTCAGCGGAATATAATCAAGAAGCATCCCAATAAGCCGAGGGAATGTAATTGCCTTCGTTATTCGTTCGCACCTCCCCTCATTCCTATTTTACGCTCTAGTTAGTCTATATCTTCAGTAACTGTATTATACAACTATTATACCGGACTAGCTCGTAATTATATCATAACGTCTTTTTAGCATAGTTTTTAATGAATGAATGCATTCAAGTCTATTGAATACACCAAAGAGATTTAATAGAAAATTTCGAGAGGTAGAGTGTTGGATAGAGTACTTAATGTTTGTGTTAACTTAAAAATTTGTACTGTATATTTAATTCATTTAAAGTATACCGTTTTACTATTAACAGTCATAAATATTAAATACATTAATGATTAATTAGTTAAAAAATAATTCATAGAATAATTAGAGAGTACGTAGGTACTTTGGTACTATATAAACTTAAACTAAATTAATCTAGAACTATCATTATACCTATTAAACACGTCCCATGAGAATGTTAGTTTTTAATGTAAAACGGCAATTAAATAACGAGTATTACTTTTTGTTATTTTTAAGAACCTACGAGAATTAGACAGAACATGCAAATTACAACAAATTAACATACAAGCGATGGCTTTGTGATGACAAAGTTAGGAAAGTTTTTCTTTTAAAACAGATTGACGAACTTTTATAAAATACGATCGAATTGTGAACCAGTCAACTGAAAAAACAAATAAAAAATTTATTTATTCATTGTTGATTCTTAGATCCATTGTATGATACAAAATACTAACTAGCTAGGCGCCAATCACTTCAAAAATATTATAAAAAATTATGAAATGGAACACAAATAAAGTTAAATTATATAATTTATATACGTTTTAAAACCTAAGTATTTAAAATGAACACCAACACGTAAACTAGGTCGACCTTAGACTTAAAATTATTTGAATTTCACATTTATAACCAGACATTTACTATATGAAAACATATAAAATATTTTAAATTTCGTGTTTAATATACATAATTATAAAACTTAGTAGTACTTTGTAGATAAAATAACTTAGTACGTCATAGCACATTTAATTATATCTTTGAAAACATTTATTACATTTGTATAAAAATTGCCGCAAAAATTTCAAGGTTGTCTGGAAGAAATCGCTCTCAAGCGATAAGACCGCCGTTTGTACTTAGTTTAAGCTATCTTTAAGCGCAGTTTTTTATTCTCTTTAAGTGCAATAAAGGATTGATAAATAAATAAATAAATATACATTTCAGGAACTTTTATTCAAAGAAATAGGTTAAAATGCAACCTCTAAATGTGTGGTTCTAAATAATTTATCAGTTACTGTTCGATATCGATTATTCGATAATTGTTTTTCCAGAAGTGACCTTCGTACCAGTAATGGATTGCTAATGAATTGTTTTTTAATTGGAGGGGAGCGGTTATCTCGTTATTTGGTTCATATTTGACACGTTTATGAAAACTATAATTTAATATAGATAACACACGAATATCACGTTTTATACTAAAAGTTTCAAATAAAACTTGTTAATCTGACATATTAGAAAAATATTTTCAAAGAGATTCAAATAACAGGATAAAGGGATATTTCATTTATAATTTGAAACAACGCAATCACGAGAAAAATCTTCGGATATCCAAATAATATAATATCAGAAGCGATATCAAAGAAGATCCTTTATTGCGTTTTACCCTTTCTCAAAGTAACCAGGCGGAAGAAATCGCTCAAGTTTCAAACACATTTTGCCTCAATTCCTTATGAAATTTGTTTAACATTTCTACGAGATAATTACACATGTTAATTACAAATGACATATAATGTTTAACACGTTAAGGCGCCTCTACACGGTAATGCAAGCATGACATGCGGTTTTTGAATTGTCATGCTGCATGAGTGACCGAAAAAATTTGATCATGTGTTTTTACAATTCACGTCCAGCCTGAATATAATGCGTGATACACTCGAAGTTTTGCATGTCATGCACCGATCAAAGATCATATTACCACATTAATATAATATTACCTTCAGTTATCCTTACAGGATAGAAAATTGAAAGGCAAGTCAATAAGCTATCAGTACGTAGTTTGCATGTCATTCATATCTTAATCTTAATACTATTATAAAGGCGAAAGTTTGTAAGTATGGATGTATGGATGTATGGATGTTTGTTACTCTTTCACGTAAAAACTACTGAACCGATTAGAATGAAATTTAGCACACATATAGAGGGTAACTTGGATTAACACATAGGATAGGTTTTATCCCGGAAATCCCACAGGAACGGGAACTATGCGGATTTTCCTTTGAAAACGCGGGCGAAGCCGCGGGCGGAAATCTAGTCTATAAATAAAAATGAATAACTTTTTCCTTGGTCATATCACGCGTGAAGGGATGGACCGATTTCGATAATTATTTTCTAATAATATTCCTTGAAGTACGAGGATGTTTCTTATGGAGAGAAAACGTATGTATCACGGGCAAAGCCGGGTCGGACTGCTAGTCAAACATAAAGTTAAATGATCATTCATGCATGACACTTCGTAACGAATGATAAATACCTAATGGAAGAAGTAAGTAAGTAACTAAGAAAATTAGATCCCGAATATTCGTTGACAGCTTTGCTAATGAAGGATGTACATTTCCAGTTTTAGCTGTTAGTGTGATTACATTAGGGTAATGTGTTTTGGGTGCTCTATACGTTAACCATTTGATTGGCAAAATACTGTTTTCGTGTTTGCTTTTGTGGCAAAATTTTCCGTTGTATCTTTAGAATTTAACAAAGCATAAATGTGAAAACTTTTAAACAGTTTTTGAAAATAATGATGATTCTGAACTCAAAAAATATTCTCAAACCTATAAATACGTTATAAATTCTGATGCTATTTTTGATGTGTGGATAATATTGGCATATTATCCACATAATATAGGCATAGTGTAATTTCATACAAATATTATAATTCATTTCAAAATCACATAATGCAAGCTTATTAAAACATTCTCAAAATTGAAATTATATTTGTCATACCCCGAAGCGATACAAAGCTCTAAACATTAATAAAATATGTATATCATATTGTTGAAACATAAGCATTTGAAAGCTTGACCAAAATTAGCCGAGGTTGCGTATCCATGATACGGAAAAGGGTCATAATTGTGATCCTTCTAAATAAAACTCAAACAGTTTTATTATGGAACGGACAAATGCTCCGAGAAATATGCACGTGACTCTTGAATTCAATGTGATGAATTGAAAGGGTTTTATATGTTTCCCATAAAAGTCTGGATTGAATAGGGAAGGGAAATCGTATTTTCATTTTTTTCTTCTTATTACGAAAGGGATCTAAATTGGTGTAAATGTACTCGGACACTTAGCTAAGTTGCGTTTGAAAAAAAAATATTTCTGAGGAACGACTTTGCCTTGAACTTTCTTGTTTTAAACTCTTCGTAGTTCGTGTAGGTTCTCTTATGAAGAACTTTTATAACTATAGATCATAATATTGCTACAATAATAATTATGAAACATGCACACACACATTATTTATGTTAAAAAAATAAACATTTGGTCGACTTAGTTAAAATTAAAATGATGTTATGATATTTTTCTATTAGACGTAGGTAATGTCGATCACGCGAACGGTATAAACAATTAAATATTATGTTTATACCGTTTAAATATTTTCGTTAGCCTTAAATTGTAGAGAAATATAAGACAGCAATATATCTTATTATTTTAATAATAACTACGTACTACTACACCAAAGATAGCTAAAGTACTTTAGAAAACTCTACACAAAATAAATATTTTTCACACAGCTAAACTTTTCGAAAAGTTACTAAAAGTTCAAGCAAGAACAAAATAAAAGAATCACAAAGTGTGAATAATTGACATAACATAAATCAATAAACCAAAGGACCGACAAATGTACATTAGTCTCACCTGATATGTTACACGATATCGATCAGAAATCGTCGATTATAAGTTTTCAAGTGTCTTGACCTACATAGGTAACACCAATTATGTACACACTACACTACAATATACATTTTTCCGAAAAATATATACAGTTTTCCAAACTTTGGTCCACACACTCGAATTAAATAAATAAAGTTACAAATAGGATATGAATTGTATCGATATTGTACGTTGTTTAAGTCACTTTTTTGGACCAATGGGTTGTAAGGGTTTACTATAAGGGTTAAGTAATTTGTCCTAAAACACAAAAGGCTTAGGAGAGCGAACAAAAGTTTATAGGTACCTCGAATCCATCACAAACACATCCACTTACGATCGGCCGCTGCTTTTAAATAAATTGCTTAAGCGATATAACTAATAAAGTAATAAGATAGCACTTTTTGAATCATAGATATGTGTAGCTTTGTTTTATTAAGCAAAATCGCTCGTGGAGATAACGAGCGAGTTTCGAATACTGTGCGAAATTTAATACAGACGGCGTACATACATCCGTTCGCCGTGCCGCACGAACGCGGACTGAATAACTGAAAGCTTTCTCTACGTTCTGAAATTCGCGCTCACGAAACGAAAAGCTTTTCATGATTTTTCACGTACGTGTGAAAGAGATGACTATATTTTCAACACTTTGTCGTAGAACACTAAAAGGAAATGCAAAGGTATAATACGGATGAAAATAAACATGCAATGGTTCGTCTTTGGTATGTTACGTTATGCAAATCTTATTTCAAACAGTATTATGCGGTTTAGTGACCTATTATATTTAACGGTATAATGTTCTAGTGGTATGTGGGCTTAGTTCACGTGACCATTATAGACTTGAAGTAATCCTCTTACCGCTATTAGTATCCATCAGTTATTACATACGCGATAAATTTTATAGAGGTTTTAATAACTATCCACTTATATGTCAGATATTAAACTTTTAATAAAAAAGTTATAAATAAGTTTTTAAAGTATTTTTAGGATTTACATTTTAATTGCGAGAGCTACAACTGCGAGAACTTTTTAAATATTCAAGAACTTAACTATGCGGTATTATAATATTAGGTATATCTTAATCATTATCTTCATTTTACGTACTGACAACGGTCAGAGGCTGGTGATTTTATGACTTCATAAAATCACTGTCATCTCTGACCTTAGTCTGTATTCAAGGACTCAATATTTTTTTATTTATTTCCACTATCTATATCCTATATCCCTCATAGGAGACCCGTGTACCAGCAATGGGAAGGTATATGGGCTGATGAAGGTGATTATCTATATAACACATAAAACGGAAACATTGAAGTAAGTACTTTAAAATCACAAAATTATATTTCGTATTATTGTGTGTAGTTAATAATATTAAAAATATACTCTACTCTCACTAAAAATCTCAAAGTTTCTTAGTCATTATTTTTCTCACACACATGACTATTCGAATTTATTGCAAAGCGAGATCAAACGAAGATAACGCAAGCACTATTGAAATAAATATAAAAAATCGTAATATCTCGACCGTCATCTTGTCATTATCCGCAAATTAAGATGTGCTTATATTAAGAGGTATTAAGAAACTCCATCAAATTATTTTACGAACGAAAGCTGAATCTACATTTCTAAATTTACCGTATCTACTCATCTCATTTCATGAAATGAGAACGCTCTTAGTGCGTTATTTTAGAACCTTAACGAATGTGAACTTTTTAACGCGAGCACTTACACTATCTCATTAATTTTTAAATGTATGCACTTTTTACATCGCCTGCTATTTGATAAATATACAAAAACTTTTAAATGTTCAATTTTGTCCACCCGTTTGTCAGTATATTATGTTGAAGATAATGTCTAAATGACTTAAAAATTCTTCATTTAATCAATTAATAAATGTTTATTTATTCATTAGTAACAAGTAGCCTATATAAGTTAGGAATTACTTACAATTATTTTAGGTCATTCCACTATTTAATGTTATACAATATTTAGCTGAAGCTACCAATGATCACAGTCAAGATAACCGTTGTTATTTGAAGTTACATCGACCGGGAAACTTCGAGAAGTTCAACAGAGATCGGTGAGATAGCTCCGGGAATCTAGTACTAAATATTCAGTTCAGTATCTGGGTGTAAAATAACATTATTGCCAAAATTATTATTTACTAGCCACATATTCAATAGCAAAATTGATTTATAGTGGTTGGTTTATTTGTGTGTTAAATCATATCGTATTACAAAGAGAAGGTATTTTATTCGGCTATATATAAAAGAAAGGAGGGTTAGTTACAACACTTGTAACTCGATAATAGAGAATCGGCTATCCTGTTATATTATAGTGAATACTTGGTGGTACACACTAAATAATTATGACATTGTGAGAAGGGGCATTATTATGTGGTCGTAATAAAATCCAAAATCTATTTACTTTACTTTACTTATTTAAATATTTTATTAATGCTTTCAGTACTTTAAATTTTAAATGAAAAATCATTACCTTTAACCGAATCAGAATTTTTAATTATAACCTTTTAAATAGGAGTGTTATTTATTTAAGTACATTTAGAAATTAAAGATTTTTTAAATTTAATAAACTAACGTTATAAAGAGGAAATTTACGACTTTCCCATCGCTGCGATTTTACGACAATCCATTTGTAGCGATTTGCATTTCAATCAAAATTTCGAAAACCCGGAATACTGAACTCGACTGAACAGTTAAAATCAATCCGTTGGAATGATTTGTATGAAAAAGGTCGATAAACATTGTACCGTTAAATTTTCTTTTGCGGATGATTGGAATTTGTTATTTAAAACGCAATTAAATTGAATTTTGAAACTGAATTTCTACTTTGAAGTAAGTACAACTACGTAAGTATCTTGACTACTTAATTCCAATAAAATATTAATGGTTCAAGCGATCCTATTTTCATTCTATTTACATTTTTAAATGGTTTGGTTTATCATGTCAAAAGAGTGATATAAAAAGTATTTGTCAGATGTCCAATAACAGATAAATTATAAATTTAGGCACTGTAATAAATGTGCCATTTGTCCTGTTCTATTTTAAGCCTAAAATATAAGCAAAACACCTGATTTTTTTACTTGTTTTTAACATAAGCTGAAGTCAATTTTAACTTCATTAGACGCCTATCAAAAGGCGTCATATCTGGGGTGAAATATTTCCAAAAATATCTGCGCGTCTGTTATTAAAAAACTTTGTGAAATGGCTTTAGCCAAAACGTAATATTTGCGTATTATATAATATCTTTGTGTTTTATAAATTATGTAGAGTTTATACTTTAAAATGAAAATAATATCTTAAACCTACAATCTACATAATATTTAATTGGAGTGATTGCTATTTGCTATACGTATATTAATAATCAAACTTTATAATACCTAATCATTAACACTAAGAGAACGAAGCAAAAATAGTTAAAAATACAATTTGTACAAGTTTGTAATAGCCTTGAAAATAATGTAGCTTTCTAAGGGAAAAAACTTCAAAACGGCCCAATATTTTCAGGGTTTGAAACAAACAAACAAAAATCTTCTCAAGCAAACGCAAACTTTTCCTTCATTTGCAATTTAAGCTTACATAATAAGCAATGCATAACGTGCCTAACTAACGTAGACTTAAAAATAATGGCCACTCAATTTATCCGTCACCATATAACTCCCAGTTTCTAGTCATTTTCATAATTTATTACCTTACCGCTAACAAATTATTAGAAATTAGAATGGAGTATGATGGAATACCACTACATACGTAGGTATACGTTACCGCATATTTGACATAATACTAGTTAATTATCAGGGAAAAGCTATTGTTTCTTGAATATTTGTTTTACTAATGAAACTAAACCGTATTTATTTTATTGAAAGGTTAATGATGAAATTGCTGACGACTTTGACTTCACTTCGTTTAAGCTGATTTGCTGTTTGATTGATGGTAATAAATATAATATAATGGGCTCTTAAAATTATATTATTTATAAGTTATCGATAATTAATCTCCGTATGTACAAATTTTTGAAGCAGGTAAGACTAGTGATAATAAAGTTTAGCCAATCCTAAAACATCGCACAGAGTCGTTTAGAATGTATGTTATATTTTTGACTTTGCTTGTGGTAATATAAATATTATTACCACAAGCATCTACCACATCTTATAAACGTATATGAATTAAATTTATACGTTTTATCCAAGACATTAAAATTGAATATAAAACCAGGAAAGCTATGCATTATGGCTTATGCACATCAAATTCCTTCTTTCTTCTTGTGCCCGAGGAATGCATTATATTGAAAGATAAACTATATCCATGCCTGTCATAAAGAGTGACTAAGAGATTCATAGGCAGTAAAGATCTTATGGTTACTGAATTATTGCGCAATAACCATCCGAGAAATGAGCCGGGTCTTAAATAGCTCAAGTCTATATTTAGTGTTGCCGTTATATTTTACAAGCTCTAATAATCATTTTTTCTACGTCGCTGACAATATTTTTGCTTCAGAGCAATAGAGAATATAGTAGTGTTTTGTTTATATTTAAACTTCTAATTAATAGTCTTATTTTCCAGTTTTGATTAAAGCTGAGTATTTTTACTTTTGATGAACCCAAGTTCTTGATATTAAAATTCTTTTTTATGCAAAGAGATTAATTATTGCAAATAAAGTGTTTGATTTTAACAAGACAGCGCTGAAAACCCATTCATAACAAATAACAAGATTGTTAAAGCTTGCAACATGTTCGTAATCTAATATTTAAGAAAATCCAATTAATAACGCTCAAGTTAAACCCACCTTATTCGCATTAACAAAGTTACGAAACATTCAACTATCTTGAGAATAAATCCTTATGAATCAGAGAGAGGGTTCAACGTTATAAAGTTCTGTGGATCGAGTTGCATGAATCTTCTCTTACTTTGTACAATTTGCATAAAAGCAAGCAAAAGTTAATAATCTTTGTTCAATTTAATCATGCCGAAGTTAATTGAGTATGTTTCGTTTTTATTGAAAAGCAAAAAAAATGCATCGATATTAAAATTATTCAACCATTACCTAAATTTTTAAGGATGGATAATTGTATCTCAAGTCATATGTATCAAGTTATGTGTATTCTAAATAATTAAATTCTCGTAAATATATGAAGTACAGAATACTGAATAGTTTATTTCTACTCTCTAAAGTTCATATTTGTATGTACCAGATGGATACGCGGGGCGCCGGCGCCGGCCGCCGCTGCTGCTGGTGCCGTCCGCTCGCACCAACTTGCTAGGTCAGGCACCTATGACGCGTGCACTTCGTTCACTCAATGAAATAGCAATCAAAACGGATATATTTTGTTGCACTTGGGATGAATTCACGCGAGTAGCTTTATTTGTAATATGCTATAAAAAGTAATGTATTTAGTTTGTATGTTATATTATATTTCTAATTTCGATGTAATCATGATGTAACCAATTAAATGTAAAACCACTATCGTATTGGGAAACTGTAATGTTAGTGTGTGTTTTCAATAAATAAATAAATAAATAAATATTTTCAACTAAATAATTTTACGTAAAATGTAGGCCATCAGCGGTGTCATAAACCAAACTACGTAAAAGTTGAGATTAAAGTTAAAATTCCATCTTTTTTAATGAATCATCGCCGGTGTCATATTAATTTAATATTTAAATCCAAATATACGGTTTGTATAAGGAACGTTTCATACTAGAATAAAAATAGGATATTTGTAAAGTTAATTTTGACCATGTCGAAACCAGAATATCTATAAGTTTCAATATAAGTTCTATTAATAAAATTGTTAATATCTTAAAAATCTCTCCTTGTACTTATTCTTGAATTATAAATAAATAATCAAATCGACGTAACAGTATTTATTTTGTTTTTGACGTGTAGTTTATCAAAAAAAATAAGATGACCCTCACGACTTATGAAATCGATTAAACTTTAACGTTGTAAATGTTAAAAATATGTAATGACGATTCGAAAGTGCTTCTAAAAGAAGTCTAATTGAATAAATACATGTTTTGAGTTTGAGTTTGAGTATGTCAAAGTTCAAACCTAAAAAGATAGAGATACATTCTAACATGTAATTTACTTAATATGGTCTGTATTAATAATAATATGAGATTTATTGTGGTACCGTATCTTACTAGATACATATTTGTACTTGTAGTTAGGTACTTAATATATTGTCTTGAGAAGTCTACCCTGTGGATTATTAACTACTAGTTGTACCCGATTGTCCTGTCTTCGCGCGAATTGTCAAATCGTGAAGCTTAAATAGCCGTTAAGTTTTCGAATTTTTTATTTGTAGGCGCAAAATTTTTTGAGATTTTCTATCATAAAATCCTTCTCCTGACAATAACGAACACACCACGCTAAGAATTATCGAAAACGGTCCAGGCGTTTACGCGTGATGCTGTGATCAAGGGGAAATAGGGGTTCATTATTTATATAGAGATTTCTCTCTCTCTCTCTACTAAAAATCTCTTTCTCTCTCTACTAAAATTAGATACATTGTGTCATCGTTTATTTACAAACTGGGCATTTAATTAACCCATAAGAGAAAAGAGTCACGTATACGAACCCTATAAAGCCAATATTTGTAGAGCTTTTGCAAACATATGCTTTGGTTTTGCGAACGTGTAGTTTCAGAGAATAGTGCAAACTATTGTACTATCGTAAAAACCTTCGATTCAAAATCCAACAAAATCTGTGTAAAAAATATAAATATTTTTTTAATGCAGTTACCGCTTTTATTGCTAATGTGCTAAGGTATGAATGATGTTCCAATTAATAACCTTTTTTTAATTGAATTGTAGCGAAATATTTCTTCATAAGTTAGTTAACTTTTCAGTGGAAATGTTTAATTATTTCAGTCAGTAATCAATATAAACTTTGCAGCTCATAAAATAAATAAAGTAGAAGAATATAATTTAATCTCTCTAGGTACATAGCTGATAACAGCTTCGGAAAATTAACAAATTTCGTATATTGCAATAAAATTATATCTTAAAACCTTGACCTGTATCTTGCAAGAAATAAATGCTGTCATTAAAAAATCTATTTCCAACAATCAAGTAAATCGAATAAATTGTATGAAGTTAGATGAGACCAAGGCCTTAGCTACAGTAGCAATGGGAGGGTGCCATTATCTTAAATAATTACGTTAGGTGTCGACGAGTTTTGTTCCTATGGGAAATTACGAATATAACCCGAGTACAGACCTAACGTCCAGCCCGATATATACTCTAAATATAAAAAGCAATCCCATACTATTCCCAGCATTCAATAATGTTATCTGAGTAATCTTATCCAACTTTTATGAGGATGTACCTCGTCCTAATCCGCTGTTTTCCGCACCTGGTTTTTAGAAGAGATTTATTACCCCAAGGTACCTTGTTTGGTTCTATTGTCGGTATTTGCGCAATATTTACCGTTATATTTTGTTGATTTAATATTAAGATGTGTAAGAGTATTTTCTTACTTTTATATTAATATAAAAGTGACAAAAGACGGCGATACTTTTTTTGCGATTTTCATAAATTTATGTGTCAATAAATATCATCTCACCAATAAACGAATTACATAGTATATCCATATTGAATAAGATAGGTTTGAATTTAATCCAAACACGATCTAAAAGTAAAATCTTAAAAAGAATTACATATTTACTCTACGACAACTATACATATACAACAAAGAAACAGTTATCTATATAATATTATACTAACACTAATGTTGTGTAATAAACAACCAAATTAATAAACCGAGCCGACAAGGAAATGACCAGTGCAATTCTCTTTCCCTGTATACAATTGAATTAACCCCTCACTGTTGAGGAATTTCCTCTTATTGAGACACGTGTGCTTTTGTGTCCCAAAGAAAGGTTGTCGTGTGGATAATACGTTTTAGATTTTCCTGAACCCATTGTGCTGTTTATTATAAGTCGTTGAATGCATACAACACAATTAATCTTACGAAATGGAAGGATTGTTTGTTGTATTATCGTTGAATTGTGTAAAGGAATATTGAAAACTCTATGCAAAATATCATTCAA
Source organism: Colias eurytheme (assembly GCF_061535395.1). Classification (NCBI taxonomy): domain Eukaryota; kingdom Metazoa; phylum Arthropoda; class Insecta; order Lepidoptera; family Pieridae; genus Colias; species Colias eurytheme. The sequence continues at coordinate 7,073,812 of NC_142998.1, read as the reverse complement.
ATAACGCTAAAGTAACGCTGCAAACATAATTAATTGTAGACTAACATAACGAAATATTATACACCTACTTTATTTTTTCAACGTACAATATTCATAAAACTTGTAGATATCCATCATTAAAGCAAATAAACTACTATTGGTTAAAGAAAATTTATCATTCCAACTAAATAGAGCATGAATAATCGAAAGCCTCCTACATAACATTACCTAACTACTACAAAAACAAATAAACGTAAATATCGTGACCTATGCTAATAACACGAATGAGGCACAAAAGGTTCTTTATAAAAGCATGTAATAAAAATTATAGATACTGGCGGTTTGTCGTAAAAGCTTCGATCTAAATTATTGAAATTCACTGTTTAAGGCATTGTCTCAATATGGATTAATGTAGCGAAATAGTTTGTAAAAATAGATTTTACTTTTTTTAATTTAAAAGATATAATCTATAATGAAACGATCCTATACTAAATACAATCTTATTTATAAATAAGGTATAGATTTTTATTATAGCTTTGGTTTGTTATTATTTGTGAAACATCATACTAAGTAGCTTTGTAATACAGTTTATATTAGAATTAAGAAACTTATTATTCCATTTTTATAGATCTATATTATGCCTTACACAGTGACCTAAAAACACAATCTAGACATCAAATATGTATTCAAAGATCTAGAGCAGAGTTCAAACGTTTAGCTAGCGTAATTGACAGTTATTAGTTAACAACGTTGCTAAGTTATCCGTAGCACCTCACACACTGTTTCTGAGAATTACTCAACGATTCCCGAGAGACCTTATTTGTTATAACTGTATAATATTGGTAGGTATATTATTTGGTGCTATCAAATTTCAAATTATAATATCTATTTATTATTTATAGCTGATCTTAGATTGGTGGATATTATTTCCCCTTATAAGATTCCAAATTATAATTATCTATTTATTTATTATTATATCTATTCTTAGAATAGAAGATATCATTATTTCGTGTTATCAAATTGCAAATAATAAATGTCTAATCATTTATTTAGTAGCTATAATTTGTTCTAAAAACGGTAGATATTATATCGTACTATCAAATGACAAATTAACAAGATCTATTTCAATTGTAATGAGATAATATCTAAAATAAGACTTCGAGCTATGATGATATTATGTCTCTTTTCTGAAAATATTGTTTTCCTGTCTATTTTTGTTGAAGCTTTCAATAAAAATTACTACACAAATAATTATAAATATAAATTCTAATACATAGCCGGCTTAAAAAAAACCACGGAAGTATGTTCAGGACGAAACAATATAAAGTAGTTTTTAAATATATTTTTACTAATAAAATGAAAATATATAACAGTGACGTCATTACAAGGATACTTACCTTTAACCTCTTTATAATATTCGATGAGTAGGGTCGACATGATACCTACTTACCCTAATTCCTTAAAAACTACTTCAACTGGTGAATGGCGGTAATCATCGTTAGCTCGCCCTGGCAGAAATATATTCTTTATAAAATATCTGTATGATAATGTCGATTTATTTTGTATAAAATCAATTATGTGACTAATTTCTGGCATTCGTGTTACAACAACATTAAAATTCAACAATTTAATTTTGTTTCATTTCATTAATTATAAAACAAAGGTTTTAATATTATGATATAATTATTATAAAAATACAGTAGAAAATAAAATGTTTTCGTACTTGTTTCTGTGTGGGTATGTGTGTGTTTGTGTGAGATTAGGCTTCATATTTAATATTTTTCTGACACAGTATTTTATATTAAGGTCATTCCCGAAATTATTGTTTTATCAGGATAATTGAATATTATTCACAGATAATAAATCCAATTCAATTTTCTTTTGGACTATTAATAGGTAAAGATCACTCACTACTGGTTGTCAAGTGACAACCACAAAATATTTTTATCCGAAAATAAAAGCATAATAATTAAAAGCTGGCAATGAAAATTGTTTGGAAAATTTTCCTATCAAGAAATATTCTGCGAGGCATAAAAGATATTTTGGTATTTATTCAATATTGTTTATTATTTCTGAGGATACTTTAATATAAAGCGTGGGCCGATTACTTTTTACTAGAAAATATCTTTCTATTAAAATAATTGTTTTTATACCACAAAATGATCTTCATGTTTAGATTTTTTTATTATCATAGTGAATATCGATTTATGATAATCATACGGAAACAGGCCTAAAAACTCTTGTTTGAGTAACTTAATATCCAACTATCCTCAGTAGAATATTAAATTACAATTGCTCAACTAAAACTTAAATTATCAGAACATCTTTAAGGTATTAATTAAAAACTTGTAAAATACAATATAAAGCTTTTAAAATAACAAATATCGTGGTATTATCTAGTTATTGTTTTCACGGTTTTATCTTTACTCGAATCATTGAAATGAAATTGTAAATTTCATCTATTCTAATCTGGTAAATTAGTAATTTGTAAGAAAACATGGATACTCGATAAATACAAGGTATATGATTTCCACCTAAAAAGATGCGATGCCCAAAAACTTTTACTAATTTACTGTTATTACCGTTACTTATTTATTATTTTGACAAGAAGATGATCACCATAAAACCCTCAGTAAAAAGTGAGCCAGGAAAGTTTTGGATATTCCTTATCTTCCAAGAATAAGTTACAATATTTTATTTACTAGTTGGATGAATTCCTTGAAAGCAATATCAATATCTACCTAATGTTTTCCAATCTATAAACTCAATTGTTATAAAACTGATACATTAAAGGTACTACAAATCAAAAGCCACGAGAGACATTCTCTTGAAAAACCATTTTCTCGGATTACGTTATATCTTTTATGGAATGTGGCTTTGAGCATTACAAGATTTTACCACTCATCGAATTGATCTGAGCTAGAAATATTATAATACCTATGATAGGATAAAAAAAAGTATTTTAACATATTTACGAGCTTAGTTTTCTATATCGGGGTTTATCTTATTTTCCCTGACTGTTTGGTTATAATAAAAATATTGATGTGTGTTAAAATATAAAGCCGATAAAGTGCTGTATGTTTATCGTTTATTCAATATTTAAGAAAATAGTATTAAGGAACTATATCCTGATCTCTATAATATTAAACCAAACGAAAAAAAATATGCGAGAATTGGACATACCTACTTGAATTTAATTAACTTAAGTTTGAAATTAAAATAACCAATAGAAACAAATTACTTCGTATTATTGAGTAAATTGATAAAAGTCCAACTGATAAGGTGGCGTGTGAAACTGTTAACTAATTTAATACAAATCATAATATTCCTAATTACTTTCAGATAAGGTGGGAATAAAAACGTATGTAGCAGTGATTATGTGTATTTCTCAGAATATTATGTATAATATGTAGTTACATATATTTTAAAATTTATTGTTATTAAGTAAAAAATCCAGTGAATTTAATAAATTCGTATAAAATTAAATATTTTTCCAACCAAAAACCGAGCTTGCAAAATATTCAACATTTTGCCGTAGCACGAGCCCAGAGCTTTTTATTTTGTCCCCGGAATTTTTGAGCGGGTCAAGACTCAAGATAACTATGAAAACTTAATATATCTAGAATTTGTTAAATCTATTCGACGAACAAATTTATTTCGTGGAAATATAGCCAAGAATATTACAAAGTAATATGCAATACAAAAATTCTGCACTCACAGCGCAATCAAAAGCATACAAAAATTTACACACTTTTATTTGTTGAAGTTTCAATTCCTATCTGTAGAAAAGCATAATATGTAGAGCACCCTAGCCTTCAAAAATATACTAAATCTCGGAAACAATATTGAGTTATCTACAGCTAGCGTTTAGCTACTATTATGTATTCTGTGCTACAGCTATAATTCAAGACCAATCGGTATGATATTTCCTACGTAGCACATAACTTTATTGAATTGCATTTAAATCTAAACTTTTATTTAATTAAACTAAATATGAAAACTACTTCACGTCAAATGTAAAATTACAGTGGAAGTATACATATTATACTCCAATCACTATTAATCAAAAGTTTTAATGACTAAAAAATTATATACTTTAAATTTCACATATTTTTATTTATTTCGTAGAGCCAACGACAGTAAACATAGTTCACACGATACGAGTTTCTTACATATTCATATCTCTCTAGAGCTTAACGTACGTGTCTTTCAATATAAACCGAATGTAGATTTCATAAACATAACCGTAAGTAAGTACCTATATTTATTAATAAAGTACCCCCGTTACTCAAGTCTTTTAAAATTCATTCAAGAGTATTTATCACCTTAGAAACGCCTAAGGGATGAATTTCGCATCTTGAACGCTACCTGTGTCAAACATTCGTAACCTATAAATCATTTATATCCCCGATAAACGAGACTCGATAGCATATATGAATAATTTATGATGTGAAGTACTTACCCCAAAAACGCTCATACGAGCTTCTGATTTCCGAGATTACTTTGTACTGAAACGTATCCGGCATGTGACATATCGTCGTACAAAAATGTAGCATATAAATTTGTAAAGAATAGAAAAAATTCGGTCATGAGACGGGACTCGAACCCGCATCCTTTCACGCCAAACCGGGGCGGATGCCTGACCAATTCAGCCACTCGTGACCCACCAGAGCGATCGAATTTTTTCTATTCTTTATAAATTTATATTTATAAAGCATTTGAATGTCATTAAACCAAAAATATCAAATTCAAAAATGTAGCAGTTAACTGGCATGTAAAAAATTAAGGACTCTACCCACTACAGCGTGACATACTATGACCGTTTCAGGATCGGAAAGTGTTAGATACGTAGTAGGGAACAAGTGAAACACTTAACGGCTCGATTCGCACTGCTTTAATTTATAACTTGAACACCGGCGCGGACGCAGCCACGCACACATATACAAACTAAGTATACAACATTCCTCCCCCTATTATAATAATAAATTAGTAAAAAGATACAAAATTAACAGAAAAACCCTCCACCCTTATGTTTCTGCTTCATGGAACTCATCTTCCATATCACCAACATCCCTCACTTCCATTTGCCCCTCCTGAGCCCTCTCATCACCACCGTCCAACGTATCTGGTGGAAGATCGCATGGCACGTAGAATTCTGCTCTGCGTCCTCTCACGTGATGCGGCGCCTGGCTGGTAGGCGACACACACGATCGCGACGATGACGACGGTGACGGAAGTGTGGGTGGAGGTTCAAGCAGGTCAGCGCTTGGACTGTCCCTGATATCCCATTGATTGTTACTTATACCCTTATACCGTAACAACTGATTAACATGCCTCTTTATTGTTTCTAAACTGTCGATATCTCTTATAATATACGTAACCTTTCCTAACCGTCTTTGAACAATACCTTTCTTCCATGAATATTTGGATTTATTTTCAAATTTTTTGTATAACACAATATCGTTCTTTTTAAAATCAATTATATGTTTATCGTTTCGTTCCTTAGACTGCATACACTGACGATTATCATTATTAAGGTTAGACAGAGATGGTGACAAGGGTAACGATGACTTTGGATGAATTAAATCTAAACGAGATCTTAACTTACGTCCAAATACTTTCTGAGCTGGGGATAACCCTGTAGAAGTATGAACAGAGTTGCGGTAATCCATGAGATACTTAAGCAAATTTAACGACGTATCTCTTATGTTATTTCCCGACAATAAGCAAGATTTTAATCCCTTTTTAACTATTTTAACAAAACTTTCCGCCTGGCCATTACTCGGCGGATGATACACAGGTGACGTCACATGAGAAATTCCGTTTAACTTGCAAAACGATTGGAATTCTTTAGAACAAAAAGCTGTGCCGTTATCGCTAACTATCGAACATGGAACTCCGAACCTAGATGAAAACTCACAAATATTTTTTATAACGGCGGCTGAAGATGTAGCAGTTTTCATGTTATAAACTTCAAGCCACTTTGTGTGTGCGTCAACGACTACCAAATAAACACATCCTTTAATAGGACCTAAAAAATCTATGTGTATTCTTTCAAACGGATGCGACGGGTACTCCCAAGCGACGACCGGAGTGCGGGGGGGTGAGGGACGTAATTGTATACACACTTCGCATGAACCTATCATTGACTCAATAGCTCGGTCAATACCGGGAAACCAAAATCTAGAACGGGCCTCAGCTTTGGTTTTAACTATTCCCAAATGAGAAATATGTAATTCATTTAAAATTGTCGAATGCAAGCTTACTGGTAAAACAACTTTATGACCCCTCATAACGCAACCGTTTTCGTATGACAGCTGATTCCTACATAAATAAAATGGTTTTAACTGTATATCGGCTACTTTCGGAGGCCATCCATTTAAAATATAAAAAATCACTCGAGCTAAAACCTCATCACGTTTAGTTTCCGATCGCAACTTGTTTAAGGTAACCGGTATACTTCCCTCGACGACAAAACAAACATATGTTGCCCGATCGTACGCCACCTCGCAATCACAACACCTACACTGTTCGGTACACGCGCACTCGTGCGCTTCGCGTTGCACGCTCGCCCGTGAGAGATAATCCGCGCTGTTATCAGCGCTCCGAATGTATTCTATTTTATAATTATAACTACTTAGGAATAATGGGTACCGTTGCAGTCTATTCGCCGATAATTCAGGTATACCTTTATGCGGGCCAAAAATTGTAATTAAGGGTTTATGGTCTGTACGTAAAATAAATGGTACTGTTCTACCGTATAGATATTGATGGAAACGACGAACTCCGTAAACAATAGCGGTTGCTTCCTTTTGTATCTGAGCGTAGTGCTTCTCCGCGGAATTTAAAGTACGTGACACGAAAGAAATAGGCCTTTCGATTCCCGACGATTCTAGCTGAGAAAGAATCGCGCCGAGCCCAGTGGGCGACGCGTCTACAGTCAAAATTAATTGTGCGGTCGGGTCGAAATGTGCTAAAACTTGCTCAGATGTCATTAAACTTTTAATATTGTTAAAGGCTTCGTCCTGGACTTCTCCCCATTCCCATTTACAATTTTTTTTTAACAAATCGTACAGCGGAGTTAACACGGTTGATGCATTCGGAACAAAATTCCTATAATAATTTATTAACCCTAAAAACGACTGCAATTCATTTACATTTTTTGGAATCGGAGCTTCTAACATTGCCCTGACTTTCTCTGGCTCTTTCCTTAATCCGTCCTTAGAAATTATGTAACCTAAATAGCGCACTTCGTTTTGAAAAAAATTACATTTTTCTTTCTGCAAGGATAGGCCGGCGTCCTGTAGACGTTTCAGGACGGCGTTCAACCTCACCATATGTTCCTCCTTGTCCTTTCCTGTTATAAGTATGTCATCCAATAGACACAATACTCCATCGATTCCCGACAGCACCACTTCCATTGCGCGCTGAAAAATAGACGGCGCGCTAGCTAATCCAAATACTAGGCGTGTAAAACGAAATAATCCGCGGTTAGTATTGATGGTAGTGACGTTTTTTGAATCATCTTCTAATAAAAATTGATTGTAGGCCATCGAAAGATCTAGCTTACTAAACTGTTGACCCCCATGAATGCGTGAAAATAATTCACTAGTGGTTGGAAGCGGATATTTCTCGACCACTAATTGTTTGTTAATAGTTCCAGAGTAATCGGCACACAAACGCACAGAACCATCACGTTTAAGCACCGGTACGATAGGTGAAGCGTAATCGGAATATTCAACAGACTCTAAAATACCTAATTCCAACAACCTATCAATTTCTCTGTTTACTTTTTCACGCAATGCAAACGCCACCGGGCGCGCCTTACAAAAAATTGGTTTTACATTATCTTTTAATACTAACTTAACCTTATATTTATTAAATGTACCAAGTTTATCTGAAAATAGTTCAGCATACTGTTGTTGTAATTTTTTTACTAGTAATTCGGAATCTTCGCGATAATTTACAGGGACTAATTGCAATTTAAAATTTGAAATAAAATCCCTACCCAACAGCGGAGGTCCCCCATCGCGCACGACATATAAAGTTATAACGTGCTTTTGATTTGCATAGCATAATGGTAAACTAAACGTACCTAAACAAATAATTTTCATACCATTATAGGTTATTAGCTGCTTGTTCGTACTAGATAAGGGCACGTCTTTAAAATTGATTTTATAAAAGTGTTCCGATATCACAGATACAGTAGACCCGCTGTCTATTTGAAATTTAAATGGAACATTCCTAATTAATACAGTTTCTACCATAGGTCGCCCCCTGAACGAGCGTATATAAAAAAGCTTACCGTCATCATCCACGTTATCCTCACCCTTATCACCACCATCCGACATTACATAATTGACTTTGGTGCACATTTTACGTAAATGACCCTTCACATGGCATTTCCTACATACATAATTAGCAAACCTACAGTCCGACGATTTATGATTTGTAAACCCACACACACTGCACTTCACTTTCTTTTTTTCACTCGAAATTTTGTAAAACTCATCGACTACGGTAGCCGCCGAGGGTGCCTCGCGCGCCGCCGCCACTGCGGAGCGCGCGCGGCTCAGGTTCTCCGCCAGCTCCACGACCTTGGCCAGAGTAAGGTCAGACGGATCCTTCGTGTACAACTCCTCCTTTTCGCGTCCCGGTTGCATGCCCATTATAAACTTGTCACGCAACGCCTCTTCCACGTTGAGAAAGCCACACCTTGCTGTCAAGCCACGTAATCTAGCGGCCCATTGCGAATAAGATTCACCCGTCATTTGCACGGCCGAATAAAAGTTATGACGGTCACCAAACCCAACACTTTTGGGCGTGAAATGCGTGTCCAACAAAGCCAATAACTCATCGTATGGCACATCGTCGATATCCTTCGGTAAGACCACTTCTGTTGCTAATTTGTAGGTTTCTTCAGTGAGTGCGCTGAGCAATATCGCCTTCCTCTTCTTGCCCCCCGTATCAGAACGGTCGGAGATCTCATTTGCAATGAAATATTGCTTAATACGACCTTTATAAGTTTTCCACGTTTGTGTGTTGTGGTCAAAACTATTTAGAATTCCGTATTGCACGTTCGTACTCGACATTTTACGCTGCTATTCTTATTAGGTAATTCGTAACGTCGCGTGGGTATATCGTCGCCACTGTTAGATACGTAGTAGGGAACAAGTGAAACACTTAACGGCTCGATTCGCACTGCTTTAATTTATAACTTGAACACCGGCGCGGACGCAGCCACGCACACATATACAAACTAAGTATACAACAGAAAGCAACTACTATGCCCACTTGAGCGTATCAAATGGTCTCAATTACATATCAAAGCATGTATGGCCAATTTTTGACGCTCTGTGCATGCCACGTGACGGTGCTCAACACTCTAATGGGCATAATCTCATACTTTTCAATATAAAGATTTTTTTTTGCTTGAAGCTTTCCTGTTACGGTCATAATATTATGATAGTACATTGTAGTGGGTAGGGTCCTTTATAGTTACTGAATTCCTTCAATTTTACAAGTTTTTATTAAGATTTAATTCATTTTATAAAAATTACTGAAGGAATTTAATGGAGTCAAACTATATTTTAGAGTACAAAATCCACGTTCCACTGTTCTCAAAAATAAAATTCTTAAATATTTTCTTGTAGGTATGCTAAATAAGAACTTTATTTTTAGAAAATATGAAGAATATTTTAAACAAAAGATGAGTATTTTTAAGCATCTAAGTATAAGCTGACGTCTTAAACATTTTCTGTTTTGCATAATTAAGAAAATTATGCTAATAAGTGTTATACTGTATAGAAAAAGCTGGTGCTATTTAGGTCTAGGGTCTAGTCTCTTGAAAAATAAAACACTTTACTTCGCTAGTTCCAATTATTTTTTATTTACAACAAGCTTTTTGCCCACGGCTTCGTCAAGTTCTCTTTCTCCTTTTGGATGAGATTGAAAAGTGTTTTTAATTTGAAGTTTTCAACCACTATTCATGATAATCCATTCACCAGCATTGTCTTAAATGACAGACACATATTAACATTGATACCTACTGTAAGTATCATCAATTTTTTTTGCTTTATAATTATTTCTACTTACCATATTAAGTACTTTCAGCACATCGTTTTTTTTTGGTATATTTTTTCAGTTATATAATAATTTAGATAAGTCACGTGTTGATAAAACTGATAAGATACCATGTACTAAATGACAAATCATTGCTAAAATTGCCTATTACAAGACCATCGTAGCGTTTCTAATTGGGAAAATGTAACCTTGGTATCGTCAGTAATTAATAGTTGTGAGAACACAGTGATAAAGTACCTACAAGTTGGTCATGCCATGAAATTAAGTGTCTCCTCTATACTTAGTAATATTATCTCAGTGTAATACATGTGACAAAACCTCTTACAACTATGAAGGAAGGATAGTTATCATTTTCTAACGAAGAACGCTAATCCTACGCTGGTAAAAGGCAGTGTTCCTCGCCACTACAATTCATTACGAAACTACTCCTTCTATAACAAAATAAAATCGCTTGAAATGACAATTATTAGTCGAAGCACTGTACATTTATATTATTATGACTGAGGTATCCAACGATAATTTGGACTTTTTAAACACCATTAATAAACATGATTATATTCGAACTTTTCATTAAAAGAATTGATCATTTTCGATTCAAAAATGTAGAGCTACTGATGTAGTAGCAAAAAATGTAATGTAGGTAATATAAAATTGACATAAAAACGATGCACAACACAACATTGATTTACAATTTCCAATAAAAATATCTTTCGTTCCCTGTAAATGCGAAATCGCCTAATTAGATGAGGAAAGGGCTTATGAAAAACTGAATAGCATAGATTGTTATCTGATACCATTGACGTCATTGTTCAGTCAACAATAGCTGATGAGAGGATAATCTATGGAGTCTTTTGTTGTCGACTTTACGGATTGGATTAATAAATTAATGTTTTTTATTCAAAGAAATGTTTTACTGAACTTTGGCATTGAGGCTCTTATCAAATACCAAATGGTTTAGACGTAAAGAGCATATTTGTCATACTTTATTTAATTGGATTAAAGAACAGAAACAGATTAATAAGATAAGATTACTTAAAAAATGTGATAATGTTTATTTATTTTTATTTATTACATAATGTATTAAGCATTGCCCGTATTGATTGGTGACTAATAAACAGGTACTTTAATTAAGGATAAGTTTAAGGATAAACGGTCACAAAAGCAATGCTTTTCAAATGCAACTTTTAAATAAATGTTTTAAGTGAACTTTGGCATTGAGGCTCTTATCAAATACCAAATGGTTTAGACGTAAAGAGCATGTTTGTCATACTTTATTTACGCTTTGTGTAATGATATGGCAGCTTCTTTGAAGAATGTCTCGGCTCTGTATAAAATGGTATGTTTTTACTTTGGAATATTTTAAAAGGAATCTCTCTACTATTTCATATAATATTACGTATGTTCATTCCCTGCTTGATAATATGTATGAAAAATATCTTGTTTTTGTGACTTTATTTAATTTATCAAAGGGACCCAACATCCGCTTTTCAAGTAGCATTCCGTTACTTTAAAATATAGTAAAATAACAAAAATAATTAGTATGGGTTTCCGCCTACATGTATAATTCTATTTTCCATGTATAGTTAGTAGTTTTTTTCACCCTTCTCAATTTAGGTTCCGAACACGCTGGCATATTTCTCATTATCATTACAAATCTAATTTCGTTTAAACAATTTTAAAGTTTTAAACTATTTTGTTTTAGCTACAAACTACATGATTAAAATAGTGACATTTTCGAATTTACCCTGCGCACTTTGTATTCTAAAAGCGAAGAGAAATAAACGTCCATCGTTATAGAATATATTCATTGCAGAAGTTATAATGTTGCCTCATTAAAATATTCTGTTAATGATGGTTTTGCTTTCATGAATATTTCATATAGTATTAGATGTGTAATTTTTGTTTTACTCCGAATAATGTTTTACGTTTTTTTTCTTATTATTTTTGGAGAGACAAAATAAGAAAGGTTTTTTATCAAAGTATTAAACGTAAACGAATCGATAAGTCTTCGTTAAATTTGTTTTTAAAGAAATTACTTTTCAAACTTTTTTACGGTTTGGAAAACAAAATAAATATCTAATTAATTTACGGAGTGCCAAGATAGTATCACTAGGGAGTAATTTGTCCAACTGTTTAATCATTTTGCATTGGGATAAACAACAAAAGAGAAACAAATTACTTATATTATATTTTTTTTATTAAATACCCATGTAATGTATTTTTAAGCATTCCCCGTTTTGTATTAATTGTTGACTGATTAGCAAGTAGGTACCTTAATTTAGAATAAGTAACAGCATAAATTGTGACAACAGCAACAGTCTTCAAAATATACAGAATAATATATAATTATAATATTTACTCCAATCATTGACCGAAAATCTTTCGCGATTTTGAATCTATTATGTATAAAATATTTACTAATTTCTTACACTAAACAACATCAAAAATAGCCTATGTTAATATGCCACAAAAGTGTTTCCTAATGGCTGTGTCCATAAATAAGATTCGTAAGAAAGTTCGAAGTTCATTGGAGCGGTAATTACAAACACTTAGCAACTTGTCGAGTCCCGACCCGAAATAAAAACAAAAAACGCTATTATTGGTTGTTTTGTGTATTTGGCAAATAACCAAAACAATTGTTTGTATCATTATAGCATTTAAATGCAATTTATAGATAGCGTAGAGTAGCGCTATCGAGATAATGAATCAAGATGTAACAATTGCTACTATGTTTCATGTGTGTTTCTAATAATAATAAAAATCAAAGTTCTCTTTTTATTTGTCAGTTATATTTAAAAATCTGTAAATAATAGCAGCTGCCAGCTGTACAAACTTTATTTCCTCAATTTATTGTAGATTGATTTATTTCAGAACACACACAAACTGTTTATTTGTATAAAGAATTAGACTAAATACAACTTTTGCATTTCATAATCTTATTAATGAACAATGTTACATTTAATTATTGTCCTATATAATACACAGTATATTAATGTCGAGGACATAATACGAACGTAATTACAAAGAGCAAGCTGCCACTTAGAAATCTTACGGTAAAGCCCAAAAGCGTTCAATTATATGTACATAATAATGTAAGCATCTATAAACATACATTGCTGAAAATACAATAAATTTGACAAATTTCCCAGCTTGAATATGTAAAACAATCTTTTTTCTGCACAAAATAACAGTCAGAACTCTAATAAATGTTCCCATTCTGTAGAAAAATAACTCAATAGAATATGTTGGGTTTTAATATTATCATTATCGAGAAAATTCGTTGTCTTCTAATTTTTTTTATAAAATAATTAATAGGTAGATGTTTCTTTATCGTCTCAAATTACGCGATATATTCATTATTATGGATTCCTCATCAAATGTACATCAAAAAAGGAAAATATTATATTTCTTATTTGATATTAGATTATTCAATTAACATTCATATATGTATTATAATATTAAAATATTATATACTCTTTACAAATATTATCTAGACAAAAAATAATAAAGCCCCAATTTAAAACACCATTTAACAAGCCACATAGAACGTGGAATAATGCTATCAAAATAAAAAAGTTATCATAACATTTTCGCATCAATAAATGCAAATAAAAGTATTGACATTTCCGTTCACTGAAAACTCAACTTGTTGAAAGTGGATGTTGAGCATTGCGTTTCAATACAATGGGCGCCAATTAACCTAATTTGTATTCCCTTTTGATGGAATCTAAAGTCTCAAGTACAAATGTAATTCAATTGATTAAAACTTATAGTTACAGTTTACTAAATCTATCTATACTAATATTATAAAGTTGAAGAGTTTGTTTGTTTGTTTGAACGTGCTAATCTCAGGAACTACTGATCATATTTGAAAAATCTTCGGTATTAGATAGCCCATTTATCATGGAAGGCTGTAGGCTATAATCACGCTAGGACCAACAGGAGCGGAGCAATGCGGGTGAAACCGCGGAGCACAGCTAGTTGTGAATATAACTCGTTATTCACTATCAAATTGATAATAAATCATCTAGTAACTACGCTACAAAGAAATGAGAACTAAACAATGTTTGCTAGACATTCTATTTAATCTTACATGAAATCCAATTTATATAGGGCCCTTGCAATTTTCTTTAAACACATTAATTTCAAACCGCTAATAAATGAACATATTGTATAGGTGGAGCAATCGAGTCGGCCATTCACCGTCTAGCTACAATTACAGAAATCGATTGTCGCTACTACGGCTTGGTGAGTCGGAATGCACACAGTGGGTCAGTGATGTCTTCAATTAAAAAGTAATAATTAAAAATTAAAAAGTAAATAATATAGAGATAGTAGATATAAATATAATCTATGGCATATACGATGTTGTTTATGATAGATAGAAAGCAATTGTAATAGACAAATCACTGCAGTCGGAGCAAATAAAATATAAAAACACATATTATACTTTAAAGGCGTACGAAATAATAAGCATTTAAGTAAATAACCTAATTATTGGATCGATTCACTGTGGTTAACAAATGAACGTGGGATTGCAACAGTACTATCGTAAGTACAATCGAGTGTGGGATTGCAACAATAAATGGCAAAACATATCGTACTTTTGCTTTAGTGCTGTATATATTTTATAAGAACTTATAATTTTTAGATATTAAAATGACAAACACACAACGAAAATAATCTAACAATTGCTGATTTCAAAGGCTGTGTAATATTATGTCTTACATTAAAGTTCTATGAACATTCCCTCGTTTTATTCGACACTATCAACTCTTAATCAAACGAATAAAATAATAATCGGTTTTATCCATACAAAAATCTCATTAACCAAGCCATTCATTTATCGGGAGCAATCGATTTTTTCAATAAACAGTAACTCTGTGTAAATTGTCGTTGTTTGCGGCGCGGTCGTTTCACTGAATAAATAGCGATCATTCATTATTCACGCCGACGGACGTTCATGGTTGGTATCGCATATCTGCATTTCCATTATAGAAATAAATGTAAATAATAAACGTTGGTATGACAATGTACATCTTTGGTGCGTATTTATTAAAGTTCCGTGGAGCGAGCGGTTTATAATGACTCTTTATCTCACAATGCTATTGCTTTTCGTGCTAAATATTGTACAGTGGTTAAAACAAATTTATATATTTTATAAGATAAGTTGATAAGTGACATATTTATCTCAATATTGTAAGCACATTAAGGTAAACGAAGTTATGGGCGGAGAATTGTAAACACGTTTGTAGACACAGAAATGTTAGGTCAAGGAAACTACTCATTTTCTCTAAAATAATGTAAATGTAGTAGGTATATGTATTATAAGACGGTGATAACATTTGACAGGTTAAATAAAACTCCATAGAACTCTTCCATTATAATATTAATTTTATTATTACAATAATAGTCCCGGCTTACTTCAGGCACGCAATTCATGCTAATTTAATCAGAATAAGTGGATACGCATTTTCCTTCACACGAGCCAAGCCTCTTCATATTAAAATGTGAACGAATTTTCTACATCAATTCGGATTCGTGAAAATTCGAGTTATATAGGGTAATATTTATGTTGACATAGAAATATGCTGGTACGTATTATAATATGAAAATCTTTACTAATATTATAAAGCTCAAGAGTTTGTTTGTTTGTTTGAACGCGCTAATCTCAGAAACTACTGGTCCGATTTGAAAAATTTTTTCGGTGTTAGATAGCTCATT
Source organism: Colias eurytheme (assembly GCF_061535395.1). Lineage (NCBI taxonomy): Eukaryota > Metazoa > Arthropoda > Insecta > Lepidoptera > Pieridae > Colias > Colias eurytheme. The sequence continues at coordinate 7,058,026 of NC_142998.1, read as the reverse complement.
AATTGAGGAAGGTTATAGGCTATATAATATAGTATATACCCATAGACCAACGGGAGCGGAGCAATGCGGATGAAACCGCGGGGCAAAGCTAGTAAGTTATAAAAGATGAGACGATGTATTCCAAGTACAATTGGGAATAAAATTGGGTTATAATAAAATTACAGTTGGGAATAAAATTGAGCACTAAGGAAGCATTATTGAGCAATTAAATTTAAGAACGGAATAACACAATTAGTATGTCTATTGTATTACTTTACTCAAAGTTTGTTCAGTATGGATAATGTAAAAAATTCTTATATTTTTTCTTAGAAAATCCTTAGACTGATATTAGTCACTAAACTTTCAGAAAAGTGAAGCTATCGGTCTGCACCTGATATTTTTACTTTTGTAAAATTATATTTATTCCTTCAAGGGCTACTTTTTCTCCAGAGACTAAATGAGTTTTGTATTATAATAAATATTATATTATGGGCTCTATGTATTTCAATATTTAAGATTCATATAAATTCGTACATGATAATATTTTTTTTAAAACTGTGGCTTAGCAGTTAATATTGTGTAGATAATCATAGAATAAATTATTTATCAATGGCGTAAGATTTATTACCAAATTTTCTTCTTATTATGTTACTAGTAATATTATTTTAATACAATTCAGTTACCTAATCGTTTTTAATAAATCGTTACATAGTTTGATCATCTTATAACTTACACATAAAATAACATAAAAATTTCTTGCCTTTAAAATATATCCTTTCACGTTATTACGTTTACAAACAATATATTTGCCATCCAAGACTTACATACTTTCCAACTTGCAATATTCGAAGTTGACTAACGGTATATTTGCTTTACTCTCGTATAAACTCGAAATACAATTTATGAGAAAGCTTCACCAAGTTCGAGTTAACTAAAGTCTAACAAATGGCAAGAATTAGATTGAAAGGAACAGTATATGTGGAGAGTGATTTAGATGATTGCTATACGAACACTAAGTGAAAAGTGAAAAATTGAGAGGTTCTTCTTCTGGAAGGGTACAGAGTCACCTGAAGAATTATGTGAGTGAATTTTAAGGGCATAGGTTAAAAAGGTATTCGGGGAAAGGTAGTCTCGACAAAATACGATCAGAAATACAACAAAAGCAGTTGCTTCGTAATAATATATAGTAATTATTTCGGCACTATTATCAGACTATAATTAATCAATAGAGGTCGAAGCCAAAACAAATTTAACTCAATCAATCAGGTATTACATATTATACTAGAGTAGATTACGAGAAATATAGAAACGGCTTATAAAAGTCAAATATGAATACTTTAATAACGTTTACCATAGACGCAAAAATATATGATCGTTGGTAGCGTATAGAATTCCCTATCAGGCAATTCAATCTCACTTCACACATAAAGTATTTCTGAAGAGTTGCCTGAAGCCGCTTGTACTGCTTTCAGAGCATAATATTGAAATAATAACACCCCGTTTTTCAACGTTTACAACGGAGAAATTTGCGAACTGATTTTGCTTTTCCTTGAACGCCGGTCACAAAAATATTTAGAAATTTGAATTTGTTGGGTCTGTAGAAAAGCGTATACATCTGTTTGTTGTTAAATTAAATAAATTGTTAAAAATGTAAAGGGAGCTGAATTGAATGTTAGTTTTAATGCAATAAGAATGTACTTATAGAAATAATTGTGAGTAACGGAATGATAATACCATAATTCACAATTTCAATTCATGTTTTCTGTTTAACAGAAGCGACTAATTCAGCTTCATGCGACCTAATTTGTTATTCTATTCTCTCGTTACATTTCTACTACGAATGGTTTAACTTCTATTCATCTTACAAGAAGTTTAATTTTAACCATCAATTCCCATTGGAATTAAGCATTTTTAATGACGTACTTTTACTCAAAACTTTGTCAGCGTAGTTGTAACGAAGCGCTACTTTGTTTCTTTCTTCCTTACGTTGGAAAGCTTAAATTAAAGGAGCTAGTTCACTAATTTATTTCATCTAACACAAAGTAAAGTCTACTTAGTATTTCATTGTATATCTCATGTTCGTGTTATGAATAGACATCCTTATCGGTTCAGAAATTCGCTGTATCATTTCACATTCCATTAGAGATTGTGTTGAATCTGTTTATCTCGTATTGTCGATTCTAATTCCCGATATACCCGGCCCGAATTCTGCAGACATGACCAAACCAACCACAACTGATTTAATCTGGTTTTGATTGAATAAACTGATCAGATAATTTCACCGGGTTACAATTTTCTTTTAAATATTGAGTTAAACCGTGTAGGGATGTTGTTAAAGATTGTTTTATCGATATTTTATTTCTTTCGTTATAATTCAAAATGAAAACTTATAGTCACGCTTTAATTCGTCAATTAGCGAATACTTATAAATATCTAATGTTAAAAAGTTATTTGTGCTATACATATTTTTTCGTCAGTTAGCATAAAATATTGTAATTTAATATTAATATTATTTTGCTCTACATATTATTGCTTTAGTAATTAGTACATTTTAAAGTATATTTTATTTCTTCGTGAATATTTTCATCATTTTACACATTTTTTTTACCATCATTAAAACAAAATCTATCTACACGTTAACTGTATAACACAATGAATATATAAAATAATTTCACGTTCATTATTCAGTTTATTTAAATTTCACCCCAAATACGTTACCACGTAATAAAATCAAAGTACAGTTGCCGTTCTCACAAACCACGAAAGTTAACCGACATTTACATGCTACAGCAAAAAGCAGTACATTACAAGCGTTGCATGCAAGGCGGGATTTTCAAAAACAGTTACCGCTAATGGTGCCAGCAATGCACTAGAATAGATTTGTTTTGTCCGGGTCAGGGGTTAAGGAACCCTCGCATGATCGCAAAACGAACTGTAACAAGGAGATGCGAAATAATGGACGGTGGTATGTGACATTATCCGACAGCTCATACTAATTTTATACACGGGGTTCTGTACCTTACTATGTGTGTCTTTTCCGTGATCTGTATATGCAAATGCTGACAAATTCAACAGCATTCTTGCATATTTAATTGATTTCGTTTAAATTAATAAGCTAATAAGCTTATCTTTAGTTCAAAATGAATTGCAAAAGCTCCATAAAGATAATTCAAAACCAAATTCGAATTAAGAGTTGACAGTAGATGCTTATCTAGTAGATTATCTGCCCAAAATTTTAATTAAAACAATGGATACACTGATAAATTTTTCACCTTTTTATATTAATATCACTACTCATTTTTTATACTAGAGCCTAAATTGTATAATTAAACCAGTTTTCTTTCTGTGATTTCTTGTGTTTCTTCTATTAATTATCAAATTAATTATTGAGTATGATTTTACGTTGTTATTAATTTAGAAAATAAAAACTAAAGTTCAAAATATTTTGTCTCAAATTGCTAAGTGGGTGTTTACAATAACATCTAAAATACCTACAGCTAGCTATTAATGTTTTCTGTCTATTCTTACGACACTTTCCAAATTAATGTCAATTTGATAACCATATTTCACCTCTAAAAACAATTATAAAATATTTATCCATAAAATAAATAAAATCACATGAACCCTCCATTTTTCGTAGCTCGTGAACAAGATTTCACACGAGCCTCAGTTTAAATTTATTGATAGAGGATATCCGGTAGATAGGGACGTCTAGCCACAACTAATTTAGTAGTGGAGGTGCTCACACCGTTCTAACTGTGGGGTCATTAAACTGTAAGCTTCCTTTTAACTTGTAATGTGGTTTGATTTACCCTTAGAAGGTTCTCGATGTTTTTGCTGCCAACATCGAAGTACAATAAATGCAGCAATTTCGCCAGGATAATACGAGACAATATTTGTATTTGTCAATTTTGACAATATTGTATTTGTAATTTGAGTTTCAAACCGAAATATAAAAAGGAAATTTTCACTTATAATACCAGAAGAGTTTCAAAATTATCGGGTATTTTCCGATAGGTTCGTTGCAAAGAAATGAAGGAGTCAAGTTTTTCAGGTTAAAAAATGATTTTTCCTGAAAAACTTGACGACTTTATTTGTTTGCAGGGAACCTTGAGGGAAATGCCAGATAATTTTGAAGCTCGTGTGGTATTCGGGGGATTATTTTTCCGTCCCAAATGTCGGCCAATAATTTCACAATTGAATTCAACCTGTCAGTTTGACGTCAACGACCAGAGAAAATTTTCAAAAAATTATCAGTATAATACCATGTAGGTTGTACCACGTGACGTCGAATGGTGCAATTCTATCAATTGGTCGATATTTGGGTCGGAAAAATAATCATAATTAACTTTTCACGAAGCTAACACATAAAACCTTAATTTTCAGTCATTAGGTTTTAGTGATAACTCGAAGTAACAACCTAATGGAGAGGTGGAATTACCATCGTAAAAATTATACATTTCATAATATTACTTTCGTCCATGTTTTCCATTACATATAAAGGCGTACATAATTTTCTAGGAAAAGGTATATAACATAGGTTTGTATATACTATAGTACTAGTTGTTTTATATTGATTGAATCTTGACACACGTTTTTATTGAATAAACACGAACATGTACAAACTTCACACAATTATATTTCACCACAATTAAAACATCATTCCATTTAATTTCGAAGTTATAATAACATGACAGTAATAAATCAAAATCACATTAACTAACTAATTGATCACGACAACAATAAACAGCCTCGCTATTATATTACAAAACAATATTGAAAACTAATTAATCGTTCGAGTAGAAGCCAAAGCAAAGCTCAAACAATACGCATCATAACTTCGCAGGCTCTAATTGCAAATTGCCTACGCACGTGGTCAGAAAGTTAATGTCACCCTTTGTACTGGCTACATAATTATCTGCGTCTGTATGTGACTTTTACTAGAACAAGCTTTATTAGAATGGGCCTAATTTGTGCGTTTTGTATGCGAAAGTAACGCTACCTAGCACTCTGGGGACGTGTAATGTTGGGGTCTTTTAAAAATAGATTATATCTCACTAATTAATGTTGTTAGTTGGGAAAAAACAAAAAATTGTTAACAGAGCACATATTTCATAATATATTACATTTTAGCCAAAAGTAGCGGCTTTATAAGCTATTTTAAAATAATATAAAATATTCAGAACTAGCTGCTGATCCCGGTTTTATAATAAAAATATACAGTTAAGTTTATAATAAAACAACACTATAATAATAGTAATAACATTGTTCGTCGTACAAATAGTCGTGTTCCTTTTAAAATAATAATGTTCGTAATATTTGTCTAGACATTCGTTTAAATTTGTATGTTACATTCCGAACTGAGCCTTATTTCGCTAATTATTAATTATAACCACTTTTGTTTAAAGGCTTATCAAATAGGATTATAGTAAGGCATTTAGTACGATATCTATACTTATATTAAAGCTGAAGAGTTTGTTTGTTTGTTTGAACGCGCTAATCTCAGGAATTACTAGCCCGATTTGAAAAATTCTTTCGGTTTTAGATAGCCCATTTATCGAGGAAGGCTTCACGCTACGACCAACAGGAGTGGAGCCACGGGGGTGAAACCGCGGGGAGCAGCTAGTTAAATATGTAGGTAACTAAAATATAGTTCAGTTCATAAAATAAATTAAAATGTGAAACTTTATAGTGACTGTAACTTCTTACTTTGTTCAACAACCCTGCCTCTAGTCTTATTAATTACATTTGTCTCAGCGGAGATAACATTTTCAACAAAACGCCAAAGGCTAGAGACTAATCTAGTCGTATTTTCACAAGGTTTAACGACCTTATTATACGTTGTTAAACGTCAATCTGATTTCTTTTATTATTATCAAAAAAATCTCAGAAATTAGTATTGTTTAAAATAATTTAAGATGAAAGCTGTATCACAACATCCAAAATATAGAGGGCAAAATATAATATCGTCTTCAAATATACAATTTTAAATGGCAGCAATCTTATTCTTATACAATTAATTCTATAATACATTCAATACTTATAGTTATTATTTCCACAATTTTCGTGTCTTAGTTACCATACTCCTCCGAAACAGCTGGACCGATTCTCATGAAATTTTGTGTGCCTTTAGGTAAATGGGTCGATCTGAAAATCGTCCAACATCTTTCATACCCCTAAGTGATAAAAGTAACGGGAGAGCAACGTTTGCCGGGACAACTAGTAATTGATAATTCAAACCATGCCCACATTACATTTTTGCATGATTGTCTATCATAAAATTTCAGGCTATAAAAATATATGAAAGATATTTCATTTGTAACCCAAACGACAACGACAAATATGCTCCACTGCACATTTAGTTTTCGAGAAATAGGCTCAGAAGAATCAGCCGATAAGATTTTGGAACATTTGTACCCGTCAGGGTCGCAATTTCCGCCGCTCTTTGCGCTTACATTAAACCCTAAATTGTCATGAAATAAAATAAATATAAGTTTTTCGCAATTCCAGATAGTTCATGCATTTAAATGTATGGCGGGCAATAAAAGCCACATTTGATATGGATGATTTTATCCCGTTATACGATTATTATGCACAATATTTGAAAAGCAATCACGAGTTATCCGACCAACCGCAACAATTGTTGTTTCTATGCATTTAAATATGACCTTTGAAAGAGAATAAATAAAATTGCTGTGGAAAGGAAATAGAATATATAATATTGAATAGGTACATTATCGGCTTGAGTTCCTACGACATATTAAGTTTAAATAAAATAATCTTGAAAAATTTCTCGTCACATTTAGACCCTGAAAGAAACATAAAATTTAATATAGGTACTATTTTTTTGTTATATACCATTTACTTTGACTTTTTTATTAAGTTCAACTATAAGTTTCAAATGTACTTCCAAAGTCAAAGAAAGTTTTACAATTCGTAGTCATATAACCCAATGAAAGTTGACAAATAACTTCTTCCAGAACTTTAGATCGATTGCGATTTGCTCCACTCTCTCGCCGGCGACGTTTAATTAATGTGTAATAAAATTTGCGAAGCCGTTAAATAAGACCTAAAAATGCTGGATTACGGGTACGCTTTATTAAATCTAATTAAGCCATTATTACCTTCGGAGACGCCATAAATAAATGAGATATGACAAGATATGAAATTATGTATAATTCTCCCGAGTCTGGGTGTGACGGTAATTTATGCAAGTTGCAATAATTATTTTTTTTACCTATTTCACGGTTATTCATTATATTATACTTTTCCCTTGGGACTTAAATTTTACAATTAAAAACTGCTATGTCAGGAAATGTTTTATAATGTATGCAAACAGATTTTACTGCCCTTTCCATAATTTTATGTTTGTAGTAAGTACGTGGGATATCGCATGAACATAATATTTTTTACCAAAATAAATATTTTATAATACAAAACCCTAAATATTTAGTTTAAGTTATTTTATCGATCGCAAACTGAAGATTGACAATCGTCTTCATTCATTGAAATCCTAAACACAACTTAAACTGTACTAAAACAACTGTTAGAAAAAGTGAAATACTCCTCTACCAAATTGTGACCCGTTTTATGACAAAGAGGTACGTTACTGCAGAACAATTGTCTGAATAATTCATTTGCAGAAGTAACTGCGCCACAGGAACTACACTGAGGTCTTTTTATTCCCTCTTAGTACGGAGTGGGTTGTCAATATTGTTTAAATATTTAAGTTTAAATTGAGCCACATTTAGACTGGATTATTGTGTGGGAATATGTGTGTCTGTGTTTAAATTTCCCATACAATAAAATAAAATGAAAATATTTTAATCTCACACTAGCTTTATACATATTAGTTTTATACTGCGTAGAAACTAACCAGTATAGGAATTGAACTTTAAACTTTCTCGACATACCTTCACCAAATCCATGCAATACGATAGCCAAAAAATCATATTTTCAGATTTTTTACATTTACCTACTAACTTAAACTATAGGTACTTAAATATACCTATAGTTTCTTTGGTCGTAACCGCTCATATTTTCCATGTCAATCTAAAACCTCAAGGAGCTGCACTTAAGTGCACCTTATACGGTGATTGATGTAGCTATTACAACTATATTATATATTCAGAAGATAATGTGTAAGCAGTTAGCAAAAAACCTAGAGATGCATTCCAGTTTAAGAACACTATTTTAAAGCAAATGATTTAACATAATGCATTAGGAACATATAATTCATAATCATGTAGTTGCTGTTTTTGTGAAGGAAATATCAAGACTTGTACCGAGGCTCAAATCTAGAACATTCAGTTTTAAAGCGTCCAAAATAACAACTACACCAAGTAAGCGGTCGTCTTTTAACCTACGGCAGATTAAAAAATTCTCTTTGCATACACTGCAAACAGAGGTAAATTTTAATGGTGCTTCACTGTGTCGCAGAGCTGCCTCCGGGTTTTTACTAGTTTTTGTCTTTGTTATGAAAGACGCCTTACCCTTGAACCTTAAAGCATTTTACCGAAGCTTTACCGTTCCTTTCCGAAGTACGGTACGATATTTTATACGTACATTTGATTGTATGTTTCATTCTCTTGTTTTATTTGGAGCTCTTCATTTAGGTGAGCATACGCGTGTTTCCCAGGAAGAATTGATTTCTATTTAAAGTACAGATAGTATGAAATCTCCCGCCGTTCATTCTTAGAATAAATTTTTCTCTTAATTAATTAACACCTATACTAAAATATTACATTATGAAAGTATAAAAAGATTCAGAGGTACCAAAATCGTCGCCTTACTCCATGACGTGAAGGTATTGCTATGGCGCGAGCTTGAAATTTTACTCTCAACGCGCCTAAAGAAGTTTCGCTACAAAAATAGTTCCTGAAACAATAAATGATTCCTAAAGTAACATCGAACTCGTATACAAGAAATCTCGAAACTTCAAAGATGATAACAATTAAATAATAATGGTCTTCAGTTAATCGTTTAAAAGTTAACTGAAGCCAAAGGAGAATAAGCCAATAACAGACCGTCTTAACATTGGTGAAGTTTAATTATGTCGCTACCGCTGTCCAAGTGAAATCCTTTTGTATTTAATTGTTTACTTATTTCGGTGAGACATTGTTGTACACAGATATAAATTATTCAAAGGAAGATAGATAAGAATCCGCTTCAACGCTTTCACGGCTAAAACTTAAAAATTTGGCTAAACATTTTTAAAGAATAGAAAAAATTCGGTCGCTAGGCGGGATTCGAACAAGCGTCTTATCACCAATCTGGGGCAAAAGCCTGACCAATACGAGCACCCGTGAACCCGCCAGAGCAATCGAATTTATTCTACTCTTTCAGTTTTATAGGCTAGAATAATATATATATGTATCTCAAACTGATTTAATTATATTATATAGAGAGCAGTAAAACAAAAATCCAAATAAGACACAATAATTTGAAGATTCCTTTACTTAATCTGCAAAGTACTTCCAGACAGTATCTTTGTATGTACTTATAATTACAGGCGACCTCATTTCTCAATGGTCCCTAAATTCCTCCAGGATTACAAGACTTGAACAGTTAATCTTTTCAATAAGAAGTAATTAGAGATAAGACATTAAGAAACATTCATGAAGACTATCTTGTTTAAAAAGAATTTGCGAATGTTAATCGTTTGTATTTTTAAACTAGCTGTGCCCCGCGGTTTTACCCGTAGTGCTCCGCTCCTTTGGTCTTGGCTATCTAACACTGAAAGAATTTTTCAAAACATACTAATGGTTCCTGAGATTAGCGCGTTCAAACAAACAAACTCTTCAGCTTCATAAAAATATACTAGATTTTAGGAGAGTCTATAGATAACAACAACATTAATAAGTGAGTGATCTTACCTAACAAACAGGTCAAGTAAATAATAGGATAATAGAGGACTATTTACGTAAACAATAATGTTACCCCGATTACTTGCCAAGTACATAAGCTGTCGAAATCCTTTATTCAAAGAATTTCCAAGTTCGGGGTACAAACTAAACAGGATAAAGGTTGACATGGGCCAATTTGAAAGGCCCATTTCCGTAATATGATATTCAAAGTCAAGTTCGTCCCATGTCATTGGTGGTATTGCGTTAAGAAAGTCATGATCGAAACTTTTTCTTTCTATTTGTTGTTAGAGACAGAACTTCATCTTGAATGCCTTTGGGTCTAATTTAATACTAGCTGTGTCGCGAGGTTTCACCTGCGGAAGTACCCGCAGAAAAATATTTCAATAGCTCATGTGTTATGCTGATGGAAAAACCTAACCTAACCTTTACTGTAAAGTTTCACCCAAATCAACTCAGTAGTTTGAAAGAGTAACAAACCAGCCATCGTTACAAACGTAGGCCATTATAAAATTATTATAAGGATAGCATAGTAGGGATAGGATCCTAGCAGTAGATATTGAACAAAATACCTTTAAATTCTTAAATATATTTTTGTCTCATAATAAACGAAAACATTTTTATCGTAACTTGAAGTCCACATGAGACATGCAGATCGCAGAAAAGTAGGCTGACCTATTTGAACCTTTGAAAGTATTCAAAGGGCTCCTTCAATGGCTGTTGAGAGTTCAAGGAGACCATTACATTGCAGGGACAGGAATAATACATGTGAAATATGATATAACAAAATAAGATATGATAATAATATAGTGATATAGGGTAGGTATATAGGGTAAATTAATTTTTCAACTGCTCCATTGATCGATGTTTTTATGCACAAGTAGGTTATCTTATATAAATGTCCACAATAACTAATATAATATTATTATGTTTCCAACAAAGTAAAGCCTTTGTATGAAGAAGACAGAAGCAATAACAAAAAATAAAACCCAAATACTTATTTCCACATTTTTATTAAAAACAAAATTATAAAACCCTGTCTCCATTTTCCCAGAAACTGAGTATATATTTTCCTTATTACAACAATCGTTGAGAACGGCTTGAAAGTAAATTTTGTAAAAACATAGCGTCCGCCTGAATTTGTGGTTCGCGTGCTTGCGCTAAAACGATATCTTGTTCATGAATATCGTGATGAAATGTTATTTCGGAAGAACTTTTCAAGCTGTACTTTGATGAAGTTTCTGGAACTCGTTTCCATGCACGTCGGTCAAAGGTAGATGGAGTTTGTACAATTAAAATGTATATTTAAAACGAACGAACGTTTCCTCTGTTATTATAAAAATCATTTGATTTCGTACATGGGTATTTTATAATAATACTTTTTACTAGAGATGTAACATACATATTATGTCAACCAAAATTATAGCTGTATTATATTATGTATAGTTTATAAAGAGTACGGGCGTTTGTCCACTACAAGGAATTTTACGGTCCGGCATTCCGATTTTTTACGGTCCGGTATGGCACGCCATTAATTAATATACTAGCTTGTGCACTATACGTAATTTTACTGTCCGACATTTTACTTTTCCCTATTCCGGATGGTTTTTTGTGTCTACGAGTCGCTGTAGGTATAATTGTTTTCGAATGCGTACTTGCTTGGATTTTACTGTTTTTACTGCATATGCCAATTAAAAGCAAGCTCTTGTTTTACTTTCTTTTAGTTGGCAATGAGATTTGAGAAGTCGGTATTGTTATTTTGTATACATTGACCAAGCATTGACCTATAATTATTATCTAAGTAAGTGTTGGTAAGTTAAAGTTCAAGTGGGAATAGCTTTAGCTCCTCGTCACCGATTAAAATAAATAAGTGAAACACGCATTTTAAATCTCTTACGGAACTTTACTTTTTATTATAACGAAGTAATATAATATTTCACCTTCTATATTTTTAACTCGTTTCTTGTAAAATGCAAAAACAATCATTTATGATAGCATTATACCGCCAAACTTCCTTGAACTGTACCGCACTGATCCGAGTAAAGACGGACAGGTGCACAAGCAATTCATCGGTTTTTTCATGCCACACCGGACCGTAAAAAATCGGAATGCCGGACAGTAAAATTCCTTGTAGTGCACAAGCGCCCTACCTATGCCCTTGTAAATACTGTTGTTTAGTTTTATTTTACACATCAATATCATAAATCACAACCCGAAAATCTTGAGTTTAAATTACAATTTATATGAGAAATTCTCAAATTTAGTACCTAACATAATTATTCATAACTCTATAATTTTAAATGTGTAATAAGCAAATAATTTAAGTACACAAAGTCACCTTATAACAGTTGCCCACTCAATTAACCTAATAATTTCGAAAAACAAGAATTCGCTAAAATTTCCAATTCCAATTCCAACGCTACCAAAACATAATTGCATAGCATTTCTTCATAAAATTCACGCGTCAATTATTCACTAAACATGTGCGTTCATGCAAATATGTTAAACTTGTATATTTATACCGTTAGCAAGGTTCGCCCGGTGGTCGAAATTTGACCTTATAATAAAATAATAATAATAAATGCATTGTATGTACCATAAATTCAGCATAAATAACGATACGTTGTAGGCATCGCTAATCGTTGTGAACACGGGTGGATCCAGGCGTCAAGTTAAGTTTCAAGGCGCGTGCTTCACTCATTTAGGTACAACTTTTTATTTTTTATTTAATACAGATTCGAAGCTCGATCAAGGACGCTCATATTTTGTTGTCATCTATTTATTACATCTTCAATGTTTTTCTAATAGCATGTACAATGTTTTCCAATAATTTTAAAATCAACATCTGTGGTTGTACATAATTTGTTGATGAAACAGCATAAAATCACAAGAACGCAATATTATGAAAAATGTATGAGAAGTTGACCAGCTGCGTATTAATATAGATGTTAATTTATTACGAGGTGTAGACGAATTCTGAAAGAAGCCTACGGAAATAGCACCTTAACCTGACCCACTTCGTCATGCAGTGGGTCGATATTCGAAGCCGTTTAGTGTACAATGAATTTACGTTTATTTTATTTTAGGGAAGGAAGATAAATGGTAGACTCGCGTTTAGAATTCGTAATGAAAATCGCTAAATCTTAATCTTAATCTTAATACTATTATAAAGGCGAAAGTTTGTAAGGATGTATAGATGTATGGATGTATGGATGTATGGATGTATGGATGTTTGTTACTCTTTCACGTAAAAACTACTGAACCGATTACAATGAATTTTATCACACATATAGAGAGTAACTTGGATTAACACATAGGATAGGTTTTATCCCGGAAATCCCACGGGAACGGGAACTATGCGGGTTTATCTTTGAAAACGCGGGCGAAGCCGCGGGCGGAAAGCTAGTATGATAAATATAGGAAAGATAAATACCTATTGTCAAAAAAATCATCAAGGCATTAGAGAAGAGTAGAAGAGCAACATTATTATTTTTTAAGCATATTAATTTACATTGAAAAGTAATAGTGTACAGACACGAACAAAATGTATGTATAAGCCTATAAATAAAATGATTTACAAACATTTCGTCAATATATGCATGCATCATTAACGCGAATATTCGGGTAACAGCTGTTGTATTTTGCAATAATGTCAAACTTTACGCGGACATTAACTTTTATATTGCTTCCTTCATAAAACGATGTGTGAAAACAGATTTAAATGTGTAGATTAATAATATGCTTTTTCTGGCGATTTGCGGGGTATCCGAATTTTTTTTAAAGGAAATCCTTAACGTCTTGAGGTAAGTAATAAGAAATAAGATATTCCGTCAAATTCCTTCAAGTGGTTATATTTACCTACTATAATAGATAAAATTCTTCAATCAGTATAAACAATATGAACAGATCTCATTTTAATAATCTTAATAGATCACAATCCCGGCTTTAGCGTAAAGAAAATACAGCAGGTTGGTTAAGAAAAGCGTTCTAATTGTAAACATTTCAATCGGTCAAGTTGTTTTCAAGTTAAATCGAAATAACAATCAATAGATCTCCTTTGTATAATAGCTAAGAATCAGTTATTTAAACGAATATATTTTGACGATTTTCTAAAACAGATTGTTTCAGCCAACAAATAACAGCCACGTCTCACAAAACGTTCGACCCGGTTAGGAAATAATATATAATTCAATGAACTGCTTTTGGTTGCCATGAACACTGGCGTTCGTACTGCAAGGCATTTTTTAACCCGACCTTTCCAAAAGGCGGCGTAACTATTAGACCGGGAGATACTGACACAAAATTTCGAGTCATTAGTAACAGGATGGCGGTTCTACAGGGGTCTTAGTACACAATGACAAAAAGAAAAACGATGGTGTGAACGCTGGTACCGGCGGCTTAGTTGCGTGGGCGTTAGTCGAACTCGTCGGAAAAATAGCGAAGTCAAACGATTTGTAACACAAAAATTTTAGAATTTACCGATAGCCCATAAAAAAGAAGTAGGCGGTAGTGTCATGCCATACTTTTCCGGTGTGACTTACAGCCCGCCATACCGACGCGAATGTGTTGATTTAAAAAAAACAATTCAACCATTTGTACCAGGCTAACTTTTGCACAGGTAACCATCGTCGTGCAGCCATTTACGAAAATCGCCATGCCATACTTTTCGGACGATTCCAAATGGTCGCCATACCGCCGAAAATCTGCAAATTTTTTTTTTCGCCGTACCATTTGTAACACCCTAAATTTTTTTTTCAACAACTCCTGAATGATTATAAATAGAAGTGTGATAATGCCATACCTGTGGGAGGTGGCGAATGTGCATAAGATTTTTTTTTATTGTATGATTTTATTCGTATTTTGAACGATTTGTAACAGTATGGCATTAATCTTTCCTATAAGTTTGAGGTTCAACAAATATAAATACAAAATTTCAAAGATCTAGGTGGTAGAAATCTTCACTTCTATAAATTAATAATAAATTTATTTATGAAGTATGGCAGCACTTTTTCCCCCTACTAGAAGTATGGCAAATAAAAAAATGGTCACATTTTATCAAATACTCTCCAAAAATCCAAATGCAATACTGGTACAAAAAGTTTGGCGAAAAAAAAAATTTTTGCAGGTTTTCGGCGGTATGGCGACCATTTGGAATCGTCCGAAAAGTATGGTATGGTGATTTTCGTAAATGGCTACACGACGATGGTTACCTGTGCAAAAGTTAGCCTGGTACAAATGGTTGAATTGTTTTTTTTTAAATCAACACATTTGCGTCGGTATGGCGGGCTGTAACTCACACCGGAAAAGTATGGCATGACACTACCGCCTACTTCTTTTTTATGGGCTATCGGTAAATTCTAAAATTTTTGTGTTACAAATCGTTTGTCTTTCGCTATTTTTACGACGAGTTCGACTAACGCCCACGCGACTAAGCCGCCGGTACCAGTGTTCACACCATCGTTTTTCTTTTTGTCATTGCGTACTAAGACCCCTGTAGAACCGCCATCCTGTTACAAATGACTCGAAATTTTGTGTCAGTATCTCCCGGTCTATATATCAATGGGCGTAGTATTGTTTTACATACTGGCCTAATACTTACTACTACAGCTAGTATCGTACGCAACGTAAATCATCGTTACTTTTACGTAAAAGAAAACTAACAAGTTTAAAAAAAACTTGACTTTAAATTTACCAATGTTCCTTAAAACACCGGCCAATTTTAATTTGAAGAATCGTATTTATTAATATCGACGACGTAAGCGCCAAAAGTTCATTATAATACAATACTTATTTCTATTTAACTATGCATCGTAAAATCTTCTTCATCATATTACGAACACAGTTCAAAATCATTTTCACATTCTCTTTGTATTCGCAGTTTCATACCGCATAAGTATATTCACCAGTCACCTCCAGAAGATGCAATGCGCAATGAATAATTCTTTTGGAGTTTCCACTATTTCACACTATTTCAGTTCTGGTTTTGTTGATTTGGATTTTATCTCGATTTAATAATGACAGACTTGTCTTAAAACTTTTGTTATTTTCCGGTTAATATTGAAAACAAAAAGTCGTAAACATCTCTAAAAGTTATTATTCTGACATCCTTTTCGGTTAAGTACCTGATGCTATAAGACTGATACTAAGTAATTATTTATTAAAAAAAAGACGTGTGGCACTCGGGGACTGCCGCGGTAAAGCTATTGCATGCTATGCCTTCAAGCCACACCTCTGTGCCCGTCGAAGTGGGGAGCGTGAGGTTTTTTCGTTACGGAATTTCTTTATTCGGTCCCCGCGCTCAAGGCCCGCGATAGAAGCTATACAATAGCTTAAAAGTTTGAGCCTAAAAACAAAGTAAGGTAGATCTCAAATTTATATTAATATATGTTTTCTTCGTTACTTTTTATTCTTATTCTGGGTCTCTTTTTTACTCTTTCATAGCTATAGGTATATATAATAATAAGAGATCTAACTGTTAAGAAATATGGAATTATATTCATCGTACTTTGACTTTATCCCTTGTACTTGAGTATGTACTTGTGAAGCTTAAATACCGTTAACACCTAAAAATTCTCTTTTTACTTCGTCATAAAAAGACTCAACGTAACATATTTCAAACAGGCTCCTTGTATCATTAATTTGATCCATATTTTTTCTCAAATGGTCCCTAAAGCCGACGCTAACATATTACGAGGGCGGAATGTTACCGTAGGTAGCAGAGACAAGAATTTATAAATCCAACACCATTTCTCACCCTTTCGTTAAAAATGAAAACAACACGTACCAAGATACCTTATACCTTGAATGGTACGTTAAAATATATGACTTGAACAAGATTCTTTACATCACTTTGATCCTTATAATTTAGAATTTAATATGTTAAAGACTTTTATTCATTTCGTGTGTCGTTGGTGTAATTGTGTGTTATAAGTTGAATTTAGGCCGCTATTATTTGTATAGGTATAATATTTTAATGTAATATTGGGGATAATATCTTATAAATAATTACGTATATTCTCAGTTTATTGGGTAATGATATTATAAGCTACACGACGTAGACTATTGTAAAAGAGCATAAATATTTTTATTCATCTGTTTTTCTTAGTATGTACATTTGAAATTGTGTTAAAATTTTTTACGCATATATATTTTTATATATTGTAAGTTCTTAACTTACTGGTCTTACTTAAGAGATTGCTAAATAATCATTGTAGAACTAGCGGTCCGCCCCGGCTTCGCCCGTGGTACATATTTAGTATTTACATTTTCTCTACATAAGAACCATCCTCGTACTTCAAGGAATATAATAAAAAAAGAAATATCGAAATCGGTCCACCCGTTCACACGTGATGCCGTGACAACGCGAAACGGGTTTCATTTTTATATATTGTAGAATAAGCAGTATTGTAAAAATATTCACGTTGAAATTCCAGCAAATAAATAAATTACAGCGAAAATGTTATTTTTATTTTTATTTAGAGACAGACCCAACTAATTAATTAAGAATTCCATTTCCCTACAATAGATAAACAACAACTAAGGACTAGAATGAGGAACCCTTGTCGTGTGTGAAATAAGGGTTCAAGTTAATATGTTAGAGGCGATCTTTCTGTCAATTTATTATCCCTTTCTTTCTAATGGTTGTATTCACTTTTTCCTTTACACCAAAGTATTCCTATATTTTATTTAAATAACACAAAATGTGAAAAATAACTAAAATAGATAAAAATAACTCTGTTTAGTTGAAAATTTGATTTTTTATGATATCTAATTTAGAATACAAATTACTATAGTTTCGTAAAATTTAATTACTTACGAAAATACTTAAATAGGTAGGTACCTACTGAATTCGTTAGTAGGTAGATATAAGTATTACTAAACTAGATTTCCGCCCGCGGCTTCGCCCGCGTTTGCAAAGGAAAACCCGCATAGTTCCCGTTCCCTTGGGATTTCCGGGATAAAAACTATCCTATGTGTTAATCCAAGTTACCCTCTATATGTGTGCTAAATTTCATTGTAATCGGTTCAGTAGTTTTTACGTGAAAGAGTCAAACATCCATACGTCCATACATCCATACATCCTTACAAACTTTCGCCTTTATAATATATATATTAGAAATATATGAGATATATATTACTAAATATACCTATTACAAACTTTAAAATTGAATCGTTAATTATTATAATTACTATGGTAAGTACCTACATAATAAATTAGTGGTAAATACCTATACTTGCTGATAATTTCTAACTACTTGAAAATTAATTGTATAATCAACGAAACTTTCCTAGGAGTTCGAATGGCTCACTATTTGCACAATAGTGAGCCAATTTAATAATTTATTGATCGTGGTTTGCTGAATTCGATTATTAATTATTTTGGGTATTTGATTTTCATTGACTCACTCAATGTTCTATTTTTTTTATTAGATAGGTAGTTACTTACTGAATTTATTAATCATTTATAAAAAAATATTATCAACCACTGCATTCTATAATAATTATTCATATTATTTGGTCGCATCTTCTTTTGCCATATAATATTAATATTCTACGTAACAATATAGAGGGCGTGTAAGCTAGCTAGCAGCGCCATCTACTAAGTACAACGTGTATCAGGTGAATGCTTATCGTAATGTGTCATAGTGTTGGGGGTATCCCGTAGATGGCGTGATAAACAATTTTATTTTATGTTGGATATCATCACAGATCACAGAAACTAAAGGGATATTATAGTGAACTTTTTATATTAATTAAATTTTTAACCATGAGAGTTAAAAGGATTATATTTAATGAAATATAATTTGCGTATTAGCCGTGGCGCGCGGTTTCACGCGATTTGAACCAGCAGATAACTGACAAGTAATTCTTAGAGCAGGCTCCAAGGAGATGTTCGTTTGCAAAAATAGCGGACCTAAATCTGACTTCTGATATATATTGTATAGCTCCCAGACATCCTATAGACAGATGTTGCCAAACAGTTTTGTGGTCCCCCTGCCCGCACCCCGGTAATTAAATATGGCATACAAAGAAAAAAATAAAAATTTCCAAAACATGCCGTGTGGGGTATCAAATGAAAGAGCTTATTGAGTAGATTACGAATATATAGCATACTATATACATTTCTTACACTTTCTCTAAGATTTTTTAGAAAATTTACGAAAATAGTCCATTTTTGAGTTAACTTTAAACCACTAAAGATTGAAAACTCATGAATATATTTTTTAAATTATTATTTTAAATAATTAACAATAGTCCATTGTTTATGATTCATTAGTTCGTAATATAATATAAGTGAGCTATGTGGTGGATTTGATGAAAATAACTATATACTATATGAACTTGAAAATATACTCGCCATCTTTGAATGCTCCCCCCACTCCCCCATGCAACTATTTCACTGTACGGAATATTGAATCGTAAACAATGGACTATTGTTAATTATTTAAAATAATAATTTAAAAAATATATTCATGAGTTTTTCAATCTATAGTGGTTTAAAGTTAACTCACAAATGGACCATTTTCGTAAATTTTCTAAAAAATCTTAGAGAAAGTGTAAGAAATGTATATAGTATGCTATATATTCGTGATCTACTCAATAAGCTCTTTCATTTGATACCCGACAGGGCATGTTTTGGAAATTTTTATTTTTTTCTTTGTATGCCATATTTAATTACCGGGGTGCGGGCAGGGGGACCACAAAACTGGTTGGCAACATCTGTCTATAGGATGTCTGGGATCTATACAATATATATCAGAAGTCAGATTTAGGTCCGCGATTTTTGCAAACGAAACTCCACTGAGAGTCCGGTCTATCTTTAGCTTGTATTATTCTGCTAAATGTTCATCACTGTCGTCTGTCAAGTATTATAGAAGTCCGTTCAGTGGGTATCTTTTGAAAGGGGAACATTACATACATCTTTCCATCCTCACAAACTTTCACGTTTATTATATTAGCAAGATTAATTATTAAATTACTTTATTAGTAAACTTTATACTCTCTGTAGTGCCATGAATTTAATTAATATAAGAAGTAAGGTTCTATTAACCTTTTTATTTGTGACTAACTTTTCAAAACTGTAGAATAGTATAGACTATACACTATAGAACATAATTAATGTACTTTTTATAACTTAAAATTAGTAATAAAAACTTATTACTATTTTAAAACCAATTTTGAACGCTTTAAGAGCAGCTTTATTGTTTGGTTCTGTGTGTATAGGCCGTAATAAATGGCACCTTAAAAGGGCTGATAGACGTAGGAACTTTAAAACCGCGGTTTTAAAGTTCGCGTACTTACTCGGCTCGACGTCGGTGACACACGCAAGAGCTTGGTCAGTAGCTTCTCGCGTGTCACCGATATCGAATGTCTCTATGTCATCAACAGAGGGAATTTTATGTTATTCAGGAATTAAATATAGACATTTTTAATTAACCAGCACTTATTTTTAAGTAAATAGCATTCTAACAAAATAAATGTTCAAAAATTGAAGGATATATTTTCGTTTTTACTATTATATTTTGAGGGTACATTACAAAAAAAGAGCGTGTGCGCCGAGCCCACGCGTCAGGAGTGAAACTTCCTTGGCGTGATTCAAAGATACCTTCGCCAATATTCAATTATATTATATTCATTCATATTAATTATATTAAATTATTTTCATAAAACTAAAAGAAGAAGACGAAATTAATTGAACTTTTGCACTTAGTAACACCTATTATAGCTAGACAGGCTAGGCTCGCGGCTCGCGGCGGTGACAGACGTGCGAGCGAAGGCGGGCTACGAGTAAAATTTCAAACATGTTGGATCGTCAACGAACTTACTCGACGGTTTTTAAGTACGCGTACTTGGGGTGACACACGAGCGAAAAAGGTCGTCGAGCCACAAGTTCGCGTACTTACTCGTACGTCTGTCACCCCATTAAAGTTTAGCCATAATTTTATGGTTTTTGGTTGTTTCAGACTAACTATTAAAAAAATCAGGAAATATCGAATATAGAAAGATAAACTTTGTCAATTTAAATTTCCTGATATCTTTATGGGATATAATCTATTTTATATATAATATATCCCTTTCCCCGAGCGCTCGGGGTATGCCAAAATGCATTCTCCACTATAAAAAAGGTAGGTTATAATCATAGATATTCAATTCTAAAGGAAAACAGTTGAAGTAGGGTTATTAACCATCTAAAATTAAAACAAAACATATTTTTCAAGACTTTTATTACGTCATTTATTTCAAACTACACCTTCAAAATTATATTTGATTATAACTACGATAAGCTATAACATTACCTAACATTTGACCAAAACCTATCGTTTTATGAAAAATTTTGACACGTTTTAAGACTTCCAGAAATTTCCATGCTATCATTACATTCCATTATATACTTACTACGTTAAATATTAAACGGATAATTGTTGGCGATATACAATAATAAATTATAATTCATTTCATAATCTTTACAGAATGGCTCTTGTTCTGGAAGATGAACAGAATATTCAAGTTTGAATCGAGCTTTGATGGTAAGCATATGAAAAAGTACTCTGTAAGATGGTAATTTAACAAATTGTAAGTAAAATACTTGATATGTAGTCTATTAAGATTGTCGTTATAGAATTTGTTAATGATTCTTTGCAATCCATACAGGTTTTCCAGATTGGAACATAGAAAACGCATTAATTTTTATTGTACATCGCCTACGCAGTTGCTTAGTAATAAAATCGTACATTAAATATTAAAATTAGTTGCACGCTTGCAGAAGCTGCTTTGCGGTGGTTTAGTACATATTAAAATGTCTCACATACATAAAAATTCGCTCGTTCCCATATAAAACTACTATTACACCTAAATATATTGTTATACACGTAACAAAATTGTTAAAACGTATTTTAAGTCTCAAACAAGTGTTAGTCAAAATCAGGTACAAATTAATCAAAATTAAATCTAAGGTAACTGAACAGTAGAGGAAGATTTTGAGATCACGTTGCATTTCTTATTGATTAATCCTCTGAATCAATTTAAGAATTCATTGAAATAACTCATATTACATGCGTACACATAGATTTATTTCAGTTTTTGGCGTTTACAAACATTATATCAAACTAAATCACAGAAAATTACTAAACAAATTATTTTTCTAACCTTAAATGCGACAATGAAGTATCTGAATTGGACCATATTTTCCAAATGAAAACCTCATAACACAAGGCCCATAAATAGGTATTTCTACTTACATCTAATGTAACAAAAAATATAAATAAGTCAAAGTGACTGTTACATAACATGTGCAATCTTTCTATGATCTTACTTACGCATACATTATGTGCCATAAAAGATAACTACGGTTATTTTTTTATATAATATAACGCCCACCGTTACTTCTGTATTACATGACATCAAGTATGGCGATGAATTGTTGTGACTGCGACGTATTCTTCATAGAATTGCAATCTGACGTCTCAAAGGATTTGCAATGAATAAATTAAACGATGTATTTAAGTTGTACTCTACTAATCTAAGCTCAATATTTTAGTTCGTGGATGAAAAACTAATTAATAACTACGGTGCAAAAAAGAAAATTCCTTAGTCTATTACGGTATAAATAGTTAAAGGTCTGTCACAATGCGTGTACCAGTTTGTACCTTGCTTAAAATCGATACGGTATTCGTGACCGCCTTGAAAACGATGAATCACTACCACTTTAATACTATTTAAGTCAACGAACGGACTATGTGGACTATATTATTTTCAGTTAGTGTAAATCAGATATTGTTCTGATTTTTGTGCATGAACGGTACTTATTTATCGAACCCGCCAAACCAAGCCCAGTAATATAATTAGGCCCCAAATTATGTACATAAAACACATAAAAATACATAAATTTGCTTGTGGTTACATCATGAACTTATCACTTACGTCAATAAATAAACACATAAATGAATGTTTACACATCTTAGTATGATTGTAATGAATTAATAGCAATCGATAACAAAACTACGTTCTGATAATAACTATAATAATATGAATATGAAATAAATAAGTAGATTACATTCACTAATAAATTATTTTAGAATACAGGTTGCTGCGGTGTATGGACTAGCATAATAAGAAAGAGTGTAATGCGAGCGGTTAAAATACAAAAGCCCCTTAAAATAGCTAAACATATCCTAGAACTCTTTGGTATTATTCACTGGACGCTAAAACTATACAGAGATACACATACAATTGCTAATGTATCAAAAATTTCTAAACGAAAACTTGCTTCAATATTTACACCCGTCTGAATGCGATGCTAACTGAAACCTGATAGCGGACGCAACTAAAATCATTGGCGATTTTTCCTCCTCCGACCCGAAGGCTTTCAATTCTCCAGGCTTTGGCAGGATGAACTCGAGCGACTCAAGCAATCGCCAATAAGTCGATTGCGTGTCAGAAGAAACCCGGTGGACAATGTCCACAGTCTCCTTCTGTTCTCAAAGCATAACGGCAGGCAGTGGAGTCGACAGAGCCATATGTTCCGCTCCCCTGACCGGCAGCCTTTGAGCCGTAACATAATGTCTCATTAAAGCAGGCACTGTAGGAAATGCAGTCGAGGCCCCTCCCAAAGTATATCCATCACCTCCACGACATATACGCATGTGCATAAAACCACGGGTAGACCTGAAACAAAACGAACAATTATTAATATCGTGACTCATTTTTATCTACCGAGATAGTATGTTATACTGATATGAATATGATGATATTTGTTGTCTACATGATAAAAAATATTATACTCACTTCAAACTAAGCGAGTAATCGTGTTTAGCAGATTCGCTATTCCGAACCAAGAAAGCTCCTTCCTCTGCATCTCTGAGCAAACTTTCAGCTTCTATGCGCGACAACGTTCCATGATACCACCTGAAATAAAAAAAAATATATTAATATAATCAATATCAAAACAAAACATATCATAGTAAAGTGAAGTGACAAATTAAAAGATAAGAGAAAATGAAAAGAAAGTAATTAAATATCTATATCGTATCATCTTTGAAACTTACCCTTGTCGGTCAAGTGGAAGAGACGCATCAACTAAATCTCGAGGTGGAGCTATGGGTCCCAAATTTAAGTGCAATCCCTTAGATCCGCTTGATCCACTGCTGCCACTATTGAAATTTAATGTAAGCTTCTCACGATGCTTATCTGGAAAATAATACACTCATTATTGATACAATTTTAAAAGTAAAACACAAAATGGAAAGCCTGACAACTTCAGTTATATTCAATGTAAGTAATATGTCACTTCTCGTAAAGTATCAATCACTAACTGTACACAGTAACATATTACAACAGTAACTTGAATGTACGTTTACAAATTGCACACAGCATAAAGAAAAACTTCCTTCAAAAGGCACTTTAGTAAATTAAATATCGGGAGGGCGGCCTACCAGAATATTTTGTGCGGTGCAATCTCAGTCATGTATCTTAATCGGTATTATTTTGTAAAAGTCACGTCAAATTACAATAAATGTGAATTGAATGTGGCAGACCCTTTTCTTACTATGTTTGTTAATAAATGATAATAGAAAATGATATTTCCTATTCTTTTCTATTAAAATAATGCAATAACTCACCTTGATTTAGGTCTTGTACGCTTTGACTCGATGAAGCGTTAGATATAGCTTCGCCGAAATCATTATTTAACTGTAGGGACTGGCCGCGTAACTTTCTTCGCAGTTTTGGCATATCAAATGGCAAGGTTCGTAGATCAACTTCAGCCTCAGCCCGTCGTCTACGAAGTTTTGGCATATCAAATGGTAGATCTGAAAGATCCACGTCTTCATCTTTACGTGCTTCCTCAGTATTGCTGTTCTTAAAATTTATGAAAGCATTCCTGGAATCAACACCCTCTCTGGAGTGTATTGATATACCACTATCCGACCCTTGAATCTCTGTATCACCTGGTGTTGAATGTCTAAAAGTAAGGTTCAATAAATTCCTATTTTGTAATGCACGACGTTTAGGTTTCTGAACAATTTCTACAGTTGTTTGGATTGTAGTATTTCCCGTATCTACGTCTTCCGGAGAAACTTTTTGTGAATTATTATTCTTATTATTGTCAGATGTTTCCGATGCTGGTTCTTGTGAAGATTTATCAGATATAGGGCTTAAAATGTGCAGTTTAGCCGGATGATGCCCAAACCCCGTTAATTGCATATGGTGTGATTTAGCAAAAGGAACGTTGCCAGAATCCGAGCTGTGCGAGCTTAGCGAAGAGGAATGTCGACCTTCAGAGCTACTGCTGCTTCTATCACCTTCACTATTGCTACTTCTTAGTGATTCCATACTTCCTCCGCTGCTACTTGTAGCCATGCTCTCAGTGCTCGAATACTTTCGTCTAGGGCGAGCTATACCGGGCCTGCCTTTAAACTCCATTATAGGGCCGACCCCCTTTGGCCCCGTGTACCGATTCAACTCTGGTGTGTCTGAATCGGAAGTGGGTCGACCCTTAATCTCTAAAAAAATACCGTCCTTTGATTGCCCCCTTTCATCATCACCATCACGTGATTCCCGACTTGAATCTCGTAGACGTTGTCCAACATCTAATTCAGTAGAAACAGACGCTTTTACATCAGTCATACTAGCATCACTACTTGTGGGCGTGTCTCGAGCCCTGAGTGATTTTACAGGTAATCTTAAGTCTTTCAGACGTGGGTGAGCTGGTTGCGACTGAGGCAAATTTGGGGCGCTTTTTATACTATTCATGGCAGATCCATCTTTCTGTTGAAATTTTGTGGGTAAAGGCGCTGTTGATGGCGGCGATGGAGTATAGCCGCGGAATGGAAGTTGCGATGTTGACGCTGTTCGCTCTTCATCATCTATATGAACTTTTTCTAAGTCTTCTGATAATGCTAATGCGTTATTTTCACTTTCCCTTTTCTGTCGTATAGTTGGTATCTTTGAGCGCCGGACGCTATCTGTTTTCATAGTCACCTTGCGGCGTCCTTTGTAGTCTGGTTCACTCCGCTCAACTGCTTCAAAAGCTGATGCCGCTGATGATATAATTTTACGCTCTTCGGCTTGTAACAAGGCCGGATGATTACTAACGCGGTCAAAATCATCCAAATCATCGTCGGAGCGTGCGATTTTGCAGTCAAAAGCGGTCTCATATATCTGTCGAGTGGTCATCTCTTGTGGCCAGCGTGGCAAAGGCGCCGGCACATAAAATACGCTACGAGATGGACGGTGCTCGTCTACATCTTCGGGCGCGGCGCACGCGCAGCCGGCCGCGTCGCGCCCACGACGCCTCGGCGGCATCCACGCGCTCTCTCCAGACGAAGATGACGATCGTTCTAGCTCACGAAAGCCATCTTCAGCCACTGAAAAGCGTTTTGGCAGGTTTGGTCTTTGAGCAACGTGTGGGGCGTCAAGACTAGCCGATTTTCTGTAGCGCGTTCCTCGTGAAGATGATGTCGAGGATGCTGCTGGGGCGGAAGGTGCAGGTGGGGGCGGTGCAGTTTTAAACAAATCGCCGTAATAATATGGACTGGGATTTCTGCGAGGAGCGTTTGCGTAACGTGGATCAGAACGTCCACTGTCAGGCGAATGCAAGGACGGTGCAGTTGCAAATGGATCGAATTCACCGAACTCGTCTTCTTCCTCTTCTTCTTCTGTTGAGGACGACCGGTCGTCTGTAGATGATTCTATAACAATAAAAGAAAAACAACAAAATTAATATCCTATATCCCGATTTGACATAACAATACAATTATGAACATAAGTTGAAGATTAAATGACGAGATCCAACAAAATTTAAAGGCTTTTAAGAATAAAATGTGAGTAACGAGCTAGAAACATCCTTCAAGTCTGAGACCACGATTCGTCTCAAGTGGTCTCTTAAAAATAAACGAGAATGTGCACATATTGTGTATAATAAATTCATGTTAAACGAGGGAGTTTTTAAATCTTTTCTGAACGTATTTCAAATAAGATTTTTTCAAATAAAACATCGAACTTTACTTCTTAGCTCAAATTTGTGGACAAAAATATAATATAATATATTTGTATAAGCAAATTATTATAATTTTTACATCTATGTATTATTATATTAATACAGATTACTTCATAAGATTTAATTTAGACTACTATGTGTGTTTATTTATTCCTTTATAAATGAGACAAATTCATAGATTCCCTCGAGAAAAAAAGTCTATGTCCTCATGCATACGATGCTAATGTAATTTCAAAAGCAAGCAGGAATACCCTAATGAGAATTCCTTGCTTTGAACAACAAAGGCATCCCTCTGAATGCATGTTAAAGCCTGGATTTAGCCCTCTAGCCGCGACAAACCCTTACAGGGAAATTGCCTAGCAACAGCGTTGGCGAATATTGCCAATTAGACATTATTGGCTAATGACTAATGAGAGCTCACATTCTTCAATTTACAATTTAAACTAAAGTTTGAACGAGAATTAATTATCTAAATTAACTCGAATCATTGCAATTTACTTAAAGATGCGTAAGGAAAGAGATTAAAATTAACTAGAAGCTTTCTAATTCTAATAACGGTTCCTAAAACACGAAATTGTCTATTAGTGACAGGGGTGTGTAAAGTGACGTCATTAGGTGACGTAATTACGTTTCCGCGTGACTGGACGTGTGCCCTACGAGCACGATTTTGTTGAATTGCCACGATTTACATGTTTAATGTCTTTTCAAAGTTGGGATATTAGAGGAGATAAAGCAATGTTATTTGACCATAACGGTTCAGATTAAAACGTATTGTCATTCAGTTAATACTGCCATACAGAAAAACATAGCAATGACATGACATCATCAAACACGTAGCGGAAATCCGATTTAAGTTAATAACCCTACATGGTGGAATCCGAAACCATTTAAGTCCGCGTTAGCACGGCTTATTCTGTCTTTTAGATAAATTCTGTTTATAAATAAAAGGTACTTTAAAACATACAGCCAAATAATGTTTCTAAAAGAGAATTACTAACTTTTGTTATTTTATGACAATACGATAATTACAGGACGAATTACGCAAATAATAAAGAATCTGGTTATAGTAGAAGAGAGATAAGTCATGATTTCACAGTGAAATATTGCAATCAAAAGCCTCTATTTATTACGTCCGAGATTTTTTCAGTCTAGACGAACAAACGGGAAAAAGGCTGATTAAAAGTTGCCATTGTTGCTTCACTGCTAGTGCAGGTTTTATAAGCTCCGCCGCCTAATTGTGGACGTCCAATCGGCTTCTGTTGAAACTACTAGTTGAACGTTTCCACAACACTATTGGAAACGAAATGAGGCATGAGATGCGATGTCTCTCAATCAATCCAGAACGAAATGTTACAAATACGTATTCAGATGTTTAAATAACTGTCCTTTTAATTGTCATGAGAAATAATAATAATACAATATTAAATGATACACTAATTAATGTTACGTATATTTGTAACTTATTACATGTGAAATTTATAAGTGTATGCTTTTAACATTTTTTTACTTTTTTCCAGGTGTATGGACGGGAAGGACAGGATAGTTTGGTGCCTCGAGAACAATGCTTTTAACAAGACTCTACCGCGATTGTTTTGCAAGAAGAAAGGATCTTTTGTCCTCATTCCTCGGAGATGAGCTCGTCGCTACTTTTATAATAATATGTTATATACACGTACCTCAATATAATTGTTTATCAAGTGATTTGTATCGTATTATGTATTCGTTACTCATATACGACTTTATTTTAAAGGTCTGATTTCTAAAGATATAGTATGTATTAAACTTACCAGACTCGTAATATTGCTGTGAACGATGTCTCGATTGTCGTTCCTGTCTCAAAGGAGCAGACGGCGCTGGCTCTGGTGGGGAGTCTGCAGAACCCTCGGGCGCGCTCTCAGGACTTCTTCTACGCGATTCGGGAGCAGACAAATCAAAGTCTGTCCTTCTGGCCGACTCGTAATCCGCGCGCCTTCGCGCTGACTCAGCGTCAAATGGCCGCCTTCCTGAATCTGCGTCGTATTCCCTTCCAAAGTATCTCCTTGATTCGTATTCGTATGGTCGTCTTTCAAAATCGTAGTTTTGTCTACGGGAATCGTTTCGCCATCTAGTGTCGGGTGAACGACGTGGTTCTCGCGAGCGACGCTTGTGTTGTGGAGATCTGCGCGCTGTGTCTCGAGGTGTGCAATATGCCTCTAGAAATTCAACCTGCAACAAAAAAAAATTACATCAGCATTAATGCTATCAAAAACTCGAAGCTATATTTTTTTTATTTCTTTCAGATGGGTTTTAAGTGCACATTGAAAATTTAATTTGGCCGGAATATACCTGACGACGATTAGATGAAAAGAAGCCCTTAATCATGAAGGTCGATTATGTGGCAGAGTAAAGTGGTAATAAAATGCAGCGGTCACATATCCGACGACCGTAACGGTCGGTTAGGCGCTCTCTCCCCTCGACTGCGATCATTATTAGGGACCATTTCTGTTTATGAGGACGAGCATAAAGAATATTATGAGATATTGTGCTTGCATTGTATAATACGATTAGGTGATAAAAGGAATGCCAATTTTTTGAGTTACTGCCAAATTTTAAGAATTGAGTCATAGATGCATAGAGCAGTGCCATTGTAACGATTGATTATAAAAAAAATGTATGCGTATTCTTTGATTAAACAAAATGTTTGTGAAGCTAAAACACCAATAATTTCAAGGGCCACAAGCTTAGCACTCAAGTATGTTTTGGAACTAAGAAACACCGACCTCGAGATGTTTACGTAAATGCGAGTTGAATGTACCGAGTACCTACCACAAGCATTGCATAATATATTACACAATGTGATTGCTAAACGATTAAAAAAGTATAGCCTGCCTACGTGAATATTTAAATTACTAAACGTCGGTTTGCTTGAGTTTGGCTTACCGTTGCAGGGAGGCTTTTAATCATAATAATTTTATGAAACAAACGAGCATGCCAGTCATTAAACATGAGGGAGACTTTAAAATAAGAAAAAAAGATTGGCGACCGGTTTCAAGCTGCCCGCAGGGCTGTTCTTTATTCAAACTTCAACATCGAAAGGCTAGGCTCATCTGGTGCATTGTTTAACGATTCCTTCGTACGCATGAAAATTTATTTACATAATTAAACATCGGCTCTACCACCCTCGTTTTGATTTGCGATGTCTACAGAAATTTTGTCGTTATTTGCATATTTATTTTCACGCTTAATTAGAATTTGTAAAATGCTTTTTGTTAGAAATCACAGTAGCTCATTAAAAGTTTAGCATTATTAAGTTGAATAATTTAATGGGCAAAACGTTGTGACTTGTGTGGTCGAGGTTTGTGGACCATTCTCGGAGAGTATATCCGATTGTATAATTAGGTACTTATATAGGAATGCTTAATGAATTGATTTGATACAAAAAAAAATATATAATAAAATAGTGTTACACATCTCCTGACTATACAGCTTAATTATATTTGAAACTACCAAGCTGGTGAGTGATGGTAATTGATTGAACGATCATCAATGTATCGGGCTTGGTCCCTCTCGTTTTATTTACCAATTCAAATCAATGCTAGCGCTGGAACGGAAGGGTTCGAAAGCATCGAATTGAATATTGCTCAAACACAATTCGTCAAATTGTAAAGGGGTAATAGTGGACTATTGCTCACTTTCCGGTACAACTACAGATACTAATGATACACTTCCGAGCAAAACCGATATAAACTGAAGGTCTAAACGACCGTTTGAATCTATATCCTCATTCCTTTGATGTGCTTGATGAATCTTTATTGCAATAATCAATATGAACGACTAATTGTTTGTTTTGTAATGAATTATTCATGTTTATAATGTATCTCATGTCATTAAAGTACATTGCTCGTTGTTTAATTTCATACCATTAACTTATCATTCGTGTATTTTTATTTTTTTATGTTTTATAAATGAAGATAACGCTTAATAATGTTGTTTGCATTATTTGCTTCTTAGTCTTCGCTTATGACCTAAACAACATTACTAGTACCAATATAGGTAAAATGAAGAGTACAACTGCTAAATATAATTTTTAATTAAAGAACACAACAATTCATATGATAATAATTATACCTACGCATAGTTGTCAGTTATATAAACATTTCTGCAAACAAAAATTAAATCAATAATGATATAGCGTTTATATTGAGTATGACTAATTTTCAGCATTATAAATTAAATGTGTCACCAAGTCCTAATCTAACCTTTATCTTATCCAGAGTGGCAGAGATAAAATAAATAAATTGCATATCATATGAGTCCACAATTCACATCGTATTATCGGTATACATCGCTAACCACATTTTAGCAGACACCTACTAAAATAAACAAACATCTAAGCCGGCCTAAAATTCAGAGCGCAAAAGAATTTCAAGACTGATATGAATCATCGTGAGCGTATACAAGTGTTCGCAAATAACATTGAAGAATGACAATTAAACAAAGTAAACAATGCACGGTTCATATTCAAACATAAATAACAATAAAGAGCTGATCTTATTATAGAGAAAGCTATAATTCCGGGTTTGCACTTTGCCATGAGTAATGCCCACAGTATTAAGGATGTGGGACAACTTTCAGACGGCCACATGAGTCAGCCCGGCGATGTATAAATACCGGAGACACGCCTCCTGGCTCGCCGAGCTAAAATAGTGCACTGCAGTGTCGTATAACATAAATATAAACGTCTCGCACATCTGTCATGAAGCCAGATTTTTAGATTCTATAAAAAACGGATTCTCAAAACTAAGTTTAATTATAATCTCTAAAGAAATTGTTGAAGCAAACAATAACTATGCGTAGAAAAATCCTTCAGCACCATATCAATTCATATTTTTCAAACTGATACAAGTATTACCCTTATCATAAATGCATGATTCATTACTTTTAACTAATCTTTATCTGTTATTACCAAGAGGAAAATGGCATGTTTACTATTAAAACTAATCCAAATATAAGCCAAAAAGTTTTCAAAATGTAATCATTTTAATTTTGCCAAGATAGATAAGATTTTGTCATCGTGACGCCACTGGTTATAAAACTAAAATATAAACAACCGAACAACGATAAGATCGACAATCACAGCAATGGAATATTACGTGAGAAAATAAAAGTCTAGGGAAATTGGAATGAAAACCATATCGGAATCAGAATGTACGAGCGTCGCGGTCAATTCCACGTCGCCAAACCTTGTCTGGTCACGTTCCGCAAACTAGAAGCCGAAGCTGCAAACAGGTCTATACAACTGAATTAAACAGACATCCTTTTTTCTTTCCATTTCGATAAAGTCCGCAAACGTGCTTTCCAATTGTTTTGATTTCTAGACTGATGGCGACGCGACGGAACGTCTGCCATTTGTCTAGTTAAAGAAACAATTTACTATGATTATTTTTCCGACCCAAATATCGACCAATAGAATTGCACCATTCGACGTCACGTGGTACAACCTACATGGTGTTATACTGATAATTTTTTGAAAATTTTCTCTGGTCGTTGACGTCAAACTGACAGGTTGAATTCAATTGTGAAATTATTGGCCGACATTTGGGACGGAAAAATAATCCCCCGAATAGTTACCACACGAGCTTCAAAATTATCTGGCATTTCCCTCAAGGTTCCCTGCAAACAAATAAAGTCGTCAAGTTTTTCAGGAAAAATCACTCGCGCTTCGCGCTCGTGATTTTTTAACCTTGACTAAAAACTTGACTCCTTCATTTGTTTGCAACGAACCTATCGGAAAATACCCGATAATTTTGAAGCTCTTGGGGTATTATAAGTGATAATACAAATATGAATTATTCTCAGAAAGGCGAAGTACACGTAATTTCATCTAGCTTCACTAAATTAGACACACAATTGTTGTAAATGACAAAACAAGCGGAGGAAATAAGCTTAATTACTAAGTTGCCAGTCCGAATCGCCCAGAGGCCGGGGGTCTTAAGTAGACCCTTACGAGTGTTTCAATGAAGGAAACAATTAAGGGCGAAATTTTCAACGCTCCTTAAAGAGGACACGTCACTTAGGATAATTATTATATTAAATTTATTTAAGACATCGTTGTCTTCTAGATTCAATCTAACACATAAAAAATGTGAATGAAATCGTATGGATGTATGCCTCATTGTTAAAGAGATTAATTTTTTCTTTATTGATGTTGTTCTTATTGTTAGAAGTTTGAAAGGACATTCAAAGGCGAGAATTTTGAATGCGATGCTTATGACACGTTTTAAGGAAAGACCGGATGAAACGTGGAGATAAATCATTACGAATGAGAGCTATGAGAACCCTTGTTCGTAAGCAGCTGAGTTTGAAAAGTGTTTTGGTTTAACATCTGCCAGAAACCGGACGTTCTAATGTTCGGTTAAAGATTATATCACACATTTGTATTGTTCGAAACATTGTAGATCTGATAGGAGTCTTGGTTTTGCGTATGCAAACAACATTTCAAGTAGCAGGAAGTAGTTTCGTAGTGTATTTTATTTCCTTATCAATAAAAGGTTGCGCCGAGTACGCTACAGCAAACTTTGCTCTTTGAACTTGTAACTGAGTTAAGTCAACCCGGGGGTTTGCTGGGGGTTCTAATCAATATCCACTAGTGTCTCGATTTAACAATGTTTCTTTAAAAGTTTTGAAAATCTTTAGATCACATTTATATTTATGGGTAAGTATCAATCTAATAATGTGAAATATTTCTTTTGATGATTCTTAATTACCTATATTATTTTCTCTTTTCATTCAGTTCATTTCGATATATTTTATGACTCAATTATTGACCATTTTTGTATTCGGATAATAAATTACTTCGGCTTTTGACAATCTTGTGGGCTGTTTGTCAATATTCGTATTGGTAGGTAGGTGGGTTGGTAATAAAAATACCACGGATATGTATAAGAATGGGACATACATAATCTAAAGAACATTGTAAAGAATCGTCCTTGTTTGTATAGTGTTTGATATAGGTACTTCGTATAGCGATATTTAGAGCTATACTAGCCGTGTCCTGCATTCGCTATTTCAATAACCTCTCCCATTCCTTTGTCTTACAGGTGTGGTTTGACAACTTTCAGCCAAATCATTATGCATCCAGTAGAAATTAATGTTTTAGAATAATTCTTGACAATTCAATATTTGTCCTTGTAATCATTTGTAATTCATATTAGCATTGAAAGGAATTGAAATCAGAACTTTAGCTATGTAATGATTCGCAATCAGCGGTTGCATCCGTTTTACATATTATTTAGTATATTGATTGTTTCCTATTAAATAAATGATGTATTTTCATTCATATCTTATCCTATGCTAGGTAGTTGAGTCCACTTTTTCATTACTGTAACTAAAACTAAGATATCTTAACTGTAGTTTAATAACAATAAACTTACCACATGCACTACTAAAATCCATTGGGCAATCTGCTTCATTTTCGATATTAACTTCTTATTAGAAGGCATTTTTGTAGTCACTACTATAACTATGTACGGAATCCACAAATACCACTGTAATCATCAACGTATCGACCGTTTCACTAGTGACACGCACACATTTAAACTAACAACTAGAACTAATACACTTTCACAAACTTGTTCTTAACACGTACTGTTTTTATTGTCCTTTATCTCGTCAACTCTTGTGTAAGTATTGGCGTTTGGCAGTAAAAACCTGCGATATAAACGCCTAAATCGGTTCGGTTGCCTACTTGACGAGTCCAACTGTAGACTGACAACACTTCTCAAACACTAT
Source organism: Colias eurytheme (assembly GCF_061535395.1). Classification (NCBI taxonomy): domain Eukaryota; kingdom Metazoa; phylum Arthropoda; class Insecta; order Lepidoptera; family Pieridae; genus Colias; species Colias eurytheme. The sequence continues at coordinate 7,023,418 of NC_142998.1, read as the reverse complement.
ACGCGAATGTGTAAAACGGTGACTCATCGGCCCCGCATACTGTTTACCGAGGCTTGAGTCATCGCGTGGTAGGAATACACCGTCGAGCGCTGCAGCGCTTTCAAAGCACGCATACAGCAGTGCGCCGCTAAACAATACACATTCTGCTAGCTCTACAGCGCTTTGTTATAAGAAATCGACTCCATTAATACCTCGATTCCGCACGTGTCCCCCAAATAGCTATGCTATAATAAACTATAAGCTGTTCGACTAAAAGCTATTTTCGCATGATATTAAGGTAGCCAGGGAAACGAAACGTAAACTTTCGCGTTTGAAACTCGACTTGTGTTATGTTAGATTACGACGTCCGACTAGGTCGAATGCCGTTTTGAGGTCGTTTACGCGATACATACTTTAACTTAATGTATCTTAGTAAATTGCACACAAAGATACTTGATATAAATGACTAATCGAATCAAGAATGCGGCCTTTTAATAAATCTAACGCGCAATTAAAATTCGGTAGTGTAGGTAATTAGGTTATTTAAGTACAACTAGCCAGTGTTACACATACGTAACGTCAATATTATCATAAGTCAATATAACTGAAATGTAGGTAATTAATAATTAATTACAACCTATAATTTGAGGTTAATACTGAGGGTTTATACATTTACCTACTTCAGTTAGGTAAGTACCTACCTACCCCCTTAAAAAATATTATTAATAAGTAGAAATAATATTCAAATTCAGATGTTATCTACTTATCAATTAAAATTTCAAAATAATATAAAATATTTAGACTTATCGATCTATAGTAAAGTGCAGCAGCAGTGTAAGTAAAGCAGTGTGCACAATGCACATGTCCTTCACATGTCGCATGAAAAATAAAAAATAAATGTAGTTACATATTGAATTTGAAGTATCTACTTACATACTATTAAGTAAGGTACCTACGTAATATAGTTATTAAAACAATAAAAAAAACTTAAATAGAGATTTTGTAGTAAGTAATTCATAATAGAATTAATTGTAAGTGCAATTTGTTTTACAATTACAAAAACTCGTGAATTGTTTAATTATGTATTTGCATTATTTTTCTAAATAATTAATAATAATATATTACCTACCTATGACATTTTCTACAAAAATCCCATTTATTTAGTAATAAAAAAACTGTCACTGTCACTCTTAATTCTTAAATATTTCATAAAAATTATAGAAGAAAAAAAATTAAGAAATAATTAAATTATTAGACATGAATCACGACCTATTGTTTTAATATAATCAATTTTATAATACAACAACACAACCCATAATAAAGAATCGAGACCGGCGCGGCATCTCGAAAGTTCGTAAGGCAGATCTTTTTTAAAAGATGATCTAAGTTCGAGGGTGAATGCACTCGCTTGTATTGCTTGTATGGTGTCGATGACGTTATCGCAATAATATTGAACACTTATTGAAATTTACATCTAATTTTTAAAAAGCTTCTTAAACATCATCTTACTCATCAAGCTGTAGATGCAACGTGGATCTATAAATACCATGGCGTCAATTGATTGCTCTTAATTAAGAATTGTGTTCAGTTTATTGTTATTTTTTTAAATGATCTTTTTTTATCAATAAAATTTCTGGGAAAAGAACTGCACTCATTTTTAAGAAAATTCTATTGCAGATTTACAATCAATTACAGCAATAACTATAAACTATTATTATCAAACAATAAGTTTTAATATTTATACAGAACGGGAAAAAACCCTAGAAACATATTATATTACTTAGGTACTTCATCTTTGCTAGTGTTTATAGGTCATCCGAATAAAAATTACATCCAATTTTGCATTTAATTTCAATAAGCATCGATTTCGAAACGATAATAATCCTTGTCATTAATCCACATTAATAACACGACTTTTACTTTCAAAATCACGTAAACACGTCATTGAAATCGAATGAATAAGGTCTTTCAAGGTCTTCGTTACAGAAGACGTCTCAGTAATACAAGATAGGTCACGTTTGAGGCTTCTTTTAGATGAGAGTTCTGAAGATTTATCATCGACTTGTTCAAAAATATCTGCTTAAAATTCAATTTGATATTACAAGCACGTGAACCTATAGGCAAACTACATATAAATGACCAAATACTAAGTAGATATCATAGCATTATCGTAGTATATCAGAAGTAAAAAGAAGTAACTGGTCAAATCTATCCATGTGATATTTCTATATTATTCAAATTAGCTACTACAACTGCATGTATTGAAGAAAGATAGAAAATAAATATTTTATTGCCGAAAAGCATCAAAATTCTGCACAAAAAACAGCGCTGATTTACAGGCTGTACCGATGAATGAGGTTCGTATTAATATTATAAAAAATGAAATGTACATACCTACTTAAAATAAATACATATTGACATATAATTCCTTGATCGATCAAACGATCAAAACTATTTATATTGTTACCATATGGTCATAAAACGGTAGTGTTACTCGAATGACCCAAAGAAAGTCGTTAGTTCAGTCTGTCGGTATGTTTTTCAAAAGTCACGGGCACCCCAAAATCGTTGACTCCGTGACTCACTTCCCCTATGTTTCCAGTCACATATGGACTGCAACCGTTCATGTGGAATAATGAGTCATTTTTGGTACAGGTGTTCGTTTGATGTACATGTGTTTATGTCGTTACTTATCAGGATATCTAAAAGGGGAACCGAATTTATATTGAATTTATATTGGGAGCATATCGGTTACCATACGGTTTGTTTATGTTCTGTGAAGATAGTTTGGTCACAAAGAAGTTTCAATGTAGCATTATATTTTTACTTGTTCTGATTCATACATAGGTAATGATTTGTTTTTTAATCTGAAAAATGATTATTTTTTAGTTTTTACCTAAAATTAGGCGTACACGTTTCATCTCTTTTCTCCCTAAATTACGCTTGCATTTCCTCCTAGTGGTTTCCCAATACAAATGTTATGAGGCGTGAAGTGTAAAATGTGTCGCTTATCACCAAATGACGAGTCTACGTTTTCCTTCCTCTGACATAAAATAATTAATGTTAATTCATTAATATTAATAACAATTAATGATGGATTAACTACATTTGGCATAACTTTTAACACAGTAAAATTCAATGTTATTCACATCTGCATACGTATTAACGAAAGAATGCAAAAATACTGACGTCACAACTACATGACAACTCATATTTACATTAGCTTATACGGTCATAAGGCTTTCAGTTGCGTCAAACAATAATGAAAATCCGAGTTAGTAATTCCTTTGAACTTACCTTCAACGCACTATTTATTAGTAGAAGTAGTACCTATTGTGATTTTCTGCTAAAAAAGTTTCATCTTCTAGGAAGACTGAATATCTTGGTACTGCAAGATAAGCTATGTTTTGTTCAGTTGATTTTCACCAGTTATTCAATTGTTCTCTTGGATTACAATTATAAAATAATTTTTTTCTTAGTAGCCTTTATGTAATTATAATTATAAGTTTGTAAAAACGTCATTAAAAGCGTATAATAATTGCATTCAATATTTATTAAATTCACGGTAAATCATAGCTAAACAGTTTTACATAAACTATATAACCCAACACCCGTATAAAAAGAAAATCGTTTAACGTCAAGAGAAATACCATTAGTGCTTATAAAAATGACGTGTGAGGATAATGACGCATGCTTCCAGTGTTGGCATAACAATCACATGACAGATGCAAAGGGGTTTCCTTGAATACAACGATGACCTAAGTCCGAAGCTCGCAATTTACATAAAAGCTATATTTATAAGCTATATTATAGCCTTTGGCCAAACCGAAAACTTGCGTTGAATTCAGTACAAATTTCGATGTTTGTCACGCGATAAGAGGTTATCAGTGTTTCGTAAATATAGATAAGTTTTGACATAGTCATGCTAAATATAAAACAACGCTTATTTATAGCTATAAAATACAAATCATGTTACTTTTAACTGTCTACAATGAATTGTCTTTTTGCGTCAATAAAAATCTATTTGGACAGTATTATATGATAATTCGTATACCTACATTTTTGTACTGTTTTGCATACATATTATTGCTACGTAATGCTGTGGTAATGCTAAATGAATAACAAGATGTCAGGTAATTCCTCACCGCAACTGCTCAATCAGCATCTCTTAAACAAACACATAACCAGTAACATCATTTTCGTCCCAATCAACTATGACGCACCCCTATTGTTTACGATATGACACAACCCTGTCCTGTGGGGATGAAACTGACTCACCACCTGACTCATTAACTTACAATCAATCATTATAATAATGATTAATTTCAATGACTTATACCATTGTAATCGTTAATTGCGACTCAATGAATTGAGCTTATAAAAATTCTAAACGCGTTCCGGATGAGTCAAATTGTTTTGTTATATAATCGTTATAAGGACTGATTGTTTTAATTACGAAATGGCAATGACGTTTTAAATATTAGTAAATGATTCGAAATCGAATAATTTTGTTATGAGATATTATCTTAATTGCTTCCGAAAATTTATTACAATTGCCATAAGATTGGCGCCGTTTAAGCTTCGACACAACAGAATACCGGCTGCCTTATTACGGATCTTGCAGACGATCAGCAACAACCAAAAATTGCGCAATAGTTGTTGTCAAACGTCTATTTCTTATTACGTAAAAGCAGACAACAAGCAGACAATCTGCCGTCAACAGTGCTGCCTCTGTCGAGCAACTGAAAAACTAAAAATGCAGTTGTCGCTAATAAAAACTCAAAGGTTGCTTTGCAAATGGTATTAGCTATGACTTGCGACAGCAACACGACAGCAACTACCAAGCAATTGATTTGTCAAATATGCGACAGCTCTAATGCTTGTTGTTGACTTGTTGCTGGTTGTAATAGGAACAATAAAGTATATAAAAATCTCAAAATAAAATAAAAATTATAGTTTAGAAGATTGATTCTTAACTGAGATCATCGAATACTTAAAAAAACTTATTAAAATATATTACGGTAAGTGTGCAAAATATTTTCATCGGTCTAGAAAAGGTGTTCGACAAGTTTTCGAATATAATTTTACTAATAATTACATATTAAATTTACTTTCGGGAATATTAATCATACCTTCTTAGACAGTTTTATATAAAATGGCACGAGCATTCTTATTAATTGAGGCACTCGAGGCCGAAGTTAGAAGACAAGAAGCTCATGATGTGGCTCAGTTACGGCGAAGTCTTCGTAACCAAGCAAGGACTTTGAGCATGACAGATGTTGAGTTCAAGGCACACTACAGAATCACCCAAGATTCATTTGAAGAGTTGTGTTATGGACTAGCTCCACTAATGGCTAGATCAAAGAGGCAAACAAAGGTTTCTGTAGAGTGTAAGGTAAGAAATTGTTATAAATTCTTGACTTGAATACATTCATAATATTGTTAGCAGGATTGCAAGACCATGTTTGTAGTCTGCCCATTTATTAAATTATAATAATCACTTTTCAGGTCTTAACAGCTCTGTCTTTCTATGCAACGGGTTCATACCAAAAGCCAGTAGGAATGAGCTTTTTGCATGGTTTAAGCCAGCCTAGTGTGTCAAATGCTGTGAGAGAAGTGACAACAGCACTAAACAATATTAATATACTGAATAAGTATATTAAATTTCCACAAACACAGCAAGAAAGAAATATCATCATTAACAAGTAAATTTCTATACCTATTTGATATGTACCATGAAAGTTTCACATATCATTAATTTTGTCTATAATTCCAGATTTTATAATAAATTTGGAATTCCTGGTGTCCTGGGCTGTGTTGATGGTACACATGTGGCATTAGTGAAGCCTTCAGAGCATGAAGAACGTTTTTTTAACAGAAAACATTATCATTCTAGAAATGTTCAAATAGTAAGTACTCACTTACTTAACTAAGCTTTAATTTATTTATTACCTATATTTAGTTTGTACGAACCTTTTATTACTACAATTATTAAAAAACTGACTTGCACAATGTTTCTAATACTGTGAGAATATAAGAATTAATTTCTTGTAAATAATGTTTTTTTTAGATATGTGACAGTGATCTTAATATTTTAAATGTGGATGCTACTTTTGGCGGAGCTACTCATGATGCATATATTTGGCGCAATTCGGAAATAAATAATCATTTGCAGCAGCTTCATAATAATGGTGAAAGCATTTGGTTATTAGGTAATTATTTTTTGTATTATTAATGTAGTGTGTGTGTTAAGTGTAACAGAATTAATGTTCAAAAATACCTGTTTACTAAATATTTTAATTTTATTATTTATTTTATTTCATTTTTAGATATCAATTTTGTAGTAATTTATACATTATAAAACACTGACTATGCTTTACATTTGCAGGCGACTCTGGATATCCACTGCGGCCATGGCTTCTGACTCCTATTGTTAACGCTGTTCCTGGGACTGCAGAAGAGCATTACACAAATGTCCACTGCAGTGCTAGGAATACTGTTGAACGTTGCATAGGAGTTTTGAAAACTCGTTGGCGATGTTTGTTGGCACATAGAGTACTGCATTATGACCATCACACTGTAGCCAAAATCATAAATGCATGCTGTGTTTTACACAACATCGCTAACCAACAAGGAACAGAAGTCATAGAGCTATCAGATGAATATACTAGACATGATTCTGACCGCCAAATATCTGACACCATCAGCATTGATGATGAAACACACCAATTAGAACGTGGTCGTTTACAGCGATCACTTATTATGCAGCGTCTATGGAGGGAGAGGAGACCATAGCCTTTATTTAGCGTTGTACAAACTTTTTCTAGTATTTAAACCTAAGAATATTTATATTTATATAGCAGAAACCAATGATGATATCATTGTTAATATTTGTGTGTGGTTAACAAATATACTGAAATAAAGGCACTAACTCACCACCTGTAATGTAACGTTACAAAGTCGAGCATTACATAGGCAAGCTAGGAATAACTGTCATCACAAAATCGAACCTGAAATGTTAGATTATAGATTGTGAGGAAGCACCTTATTCAAAAAGAATGTACTTGAACTATCTGTAGGTACTTACTAATAATTGTGTAGAGATAAAAATATTATACATAGCAAAAGTAGTTTATGATAATAAGTAGTTAATTTAATACTGTTCACTGATGATATTATTTTAAATTTAAGAGTTTAGTTTGGGCATATAATATGTAATTGTAATAATTATTTAAATTTTTTCTGGTTATTATTGTATCGTTATTATTTGGTTACTTATTTTTAGTTTTACAATTTTTAGATTATTAGAAGATTTAGATTATGTTTAGATTATAATTATAATGATTATCTTGTGTACTGAACCTTTCTATTTTTGTGGTGTGATTGTGTGATGCAATAAACATGTCTATGTATGAGTCAATGTGTACTGAAACCTTAGGTATGTACCTTCTACCTTCATATTTCACTTGTGTAAATTAATTCAATTTTTTATATCAGATATTTCAAATATTAATAACTATATTAGTAAAAAAAATGAAATATTTTCAAATAAAACAATTTTAAAAATGTGAATGAGAAAAATGTCACAATATAGAATGTATAAGAATAATAATTAATCAGATTTTGAATACTTAATGTCAAAAATAATGAATTTGGAATTAAAATAATGATAACACAAACAATAAAATAAAATAAATGTTATTTATTTTCTAAACAATTTTTTAATACATTGGTTAGTTCGCGCAGCGCCTGAGCCAGAGTCTCTGTAAGGGCTAGTTGTCTGCGCGATATATCTAACTCGTCCCTCCTAGCCTCTGCAATTATCATCATTGCATCTACCAGCTTCTGCTCCGCGTCGATCCGTCTATTTTCCATATCAACGATCCAAGACGGGTCAACTCTTTGACGAGTCCTGAGATCAGATATATTTCGGCTCCTAACAGAGCTCCTGGGTAGTCGCCGTGACACTGGACTATCTGTAAAAAAAAAATATTATAATTACAACTAAATAATTTAAAGCATTCGTATTTCAACTTTCAGTTCATAGGAAGCACCACCAGCTTTCAAGTAAAAAAAAAGAAAAATTAAAATTTGTTCAACCAGTCGATAGTTCTGACTTCTGACATCAAAAATATTAAAAAATAAAAGTGACAATTAGAACTATATATCTGACCAGCATTTGATCTAGGACCCCGCGTCCTGTTAGGGTCAGCAGAAGCCGGTGCCTGCACTCTATCTGAAACTAATAAGATAGGATATTTTGAAGCAACAGTATGTTTGCAATTTTGAAATATTTGAATCATTTGTTTTATTTATTTTATTTATTTATTTTTTTATTTATTTTGTCAGGTTTAAAACAATATAGATAATCGCATGTATAATAAATATTATACATGCGAAAGTAACTCTGTCTGTCTGTCTGTTACGCAATCACGCCTTAACTACTAAACCAATTTGCATTAAATTTGGTATAGAGATATTTTGATACCCGAGAAAGGACCTAGGCTACTTTTTACCCCGGGACATAGGATAGGTTTTATTCCGGAAATCCCACGGGAACAGGAACTATGCGGGTTTTTCTTTGACTGCGCGGGCGATGCCGCGGGTGGAAAGCTAGTTAAATATAAATCTCTATGTAAATACCAAATTTTACCTAAATTGTTAAGAGTTACATATAATAACAACTGATTGTTTATGTAGGTATGTTTTTCTTATATTATTTATGTAATGTAGATGTATAAGTTCAACTAACAAACTTTACCAGTATTTCCTCTCGTTGATGGTGATATTGGCGTTGTGGTCTGCCCAATATCTATGAGCCGTTCACTGGCTGGTGGTGGTGGAGAAGACTCTAAAATTGAAAGGGTTTTGGATAAATTATATACTTAAGTAACAGATTTTTTTTCACTCCGAAGTTGGTTAAAATAAATGTCTGTTTACCTATGGTTATCTCTACACATTCAGTTGCTATATCCTCATAGATGGCCGAGGAGGTACTTGGTGTTGGTATAGGCTGCAATGCAAAAATATGATTATAATCATTACATATTAATTTCAAGGATAAAAGACTATTTTGTTTCTCTTACAAATGCTGGCACTCTATGCTGAGTATCTCCATATGCAGCACCCTCTCCAATAATGGCCAACACCTTTTTATCAATTTCTGATAAGTCGTCTTTACAAGCCGGCCCACCACCAGTACCAGAAGCTGCCCGTCTTTGGGCTGATGCCCTCGCCTTTACCTTATGCTTCAGGTCAGCCCAATACTGTAAGCATAATGCATGCAAGCTTATTTAAATTTATTTGTTTGAAACCCACAGCTCTTAATATATATATATATATGTAGTTATATATATATTATATATAGTTTATATAAACTTTTTTTTAACCTTTTATAAACTATAATTTTATGCATCAATATGGAATTGATGTACTAAAAATGCAAGTAGGTAGGTATAGACAGCTATTTAGTATTTCTATTTTCTGTGGTGTAAAAATACACACATGGCGGTGTGAAATCAAGTGATGTGTTAGAAATATGAGCAAAAAGGATTCAAATTGTATAGAAATAGCAAATAAATAATTCTTTATCAAATATACTTACACGTTTCCAGCGATATCCAGATTTTGAGGCACCACTGCCATGGGCGTTTAATTTGGAAGCTAGTTCTTCCCACTGGCGATCGACTGTTTCTTTCGATCGTGGACCCAAACCAACGCCTTTGGCCAGAGCCTGATGCTCCATTAAATAATTAAGGAGGTCCTCTAATTGAGACTTGGAAACTCGGTGTTCCATTTTTTTCAACTGAAAAATTCACAATATTTTGTGAGTAAATAAGTAACGTTTAATGCATATATTGTAACTAGCGCCTTCATAAACAAAGAGTTAGACTTACCTACTTGTGCAAAATTACGAAAATTGTAACACTAATATTCACCGCTGAGCACAAACCACGACAAATCACATTCACGAACTGATTACTGAATACCTTTCCCATATCCCAGTAATAATATATTACGTTGTTTATGTGACAAGACCCACTTACAAGGGTTATCGCAAAAAAAATCCCTGGAGTGGTCATGCTGGGATCCATCCACTTCACAAGTTTCTTAATCTTTTTTGCTAACGCAGATCACAGATGTGACGCAGTTATGAATATGAGAGCGAGTATTGTTTAATGTTTAACAAACATACGTAGTACCACCAGTTGCCACCTGATTGTGAGTGGCGCTGCTTTCCATACAAAATCAAGTGCATCGGTCGCAGGAAGCAGATGTTGTGCGACAGCGGCGCAACAGCTTACATAATACGAAATTTTTTGACGTTTCGCGACCAGTCGCAAACCTGTCGCGTTGCTGTTGCGCGTCGCTTGCTATCTGCTAATTTTTAGCTAATAAGGCTGCGGATCGACACTTAAAGCTTAAGCCCATTGTATTCAGAGTAGATAACCATTATATATATTATCTAGTGTTAAGTGTCGTTAAGTGCTAATTTCACACTATATTTCACACGTTAGTCACTTCTTGGCGATGTGAAATCTTTTGTTGCAAGTATTTGTTTGCTTATAGAAAGGAAAAAAAGTAGTGATAAGATATAAGATATAAATAACGCTAATGCGATATCGCTGAAGCCTTTTTTGGGTTAGTTACACGTGTAGTACTTAATATTATAAGTGAAGAAAATGTATTATAATCAAACAGATACCAATTTCTTTGATTCAACAACATTACATCTGTAACTACTTGCTTATACTTTATGTAAAAATGTTTCAAAGAAAGTTTCTATCAATAATAATAATACATTAATTCTCAATTTATAGAACACTATTTTGGGATATATGCATGACAGCGTTTATTCACCTAATCACAACCTTCTACAATTATCTATATTATTGTAGTGAGAAGAGCATTATTCTTACGAAGAACAACTTTTACTTTACACATCATACGAAAACATATTCGCATCTCTGCAATGTATTGACCCTTACAAATGACAACATAATATGTACAAAGTGCACACATAATTAGATCAAGAATGCCATAAACGAAGGGCCGTTGCATCATATGTTTAATATCATTAGCCAGAAAGACTCCAAGTGAGTCACTGAGCTTAAAAAGGATACACAAGTAAACGAATGTGTAGTTCAGATACAACATGAATGAGTTTAACGACACTCTGACTCACAACTTGGGCAACGTGTACTTGAAAGGTCATGCGATTTGCTCAATTTTTTTAGTAAAAGTCAAAATAATAATCAATCTTCGTTAGGCTATATTGAAAGAAAGATAAATTGTTTAAACTGTGCGACCTGGCGTGACTTTGGTCTACCTCAATTACGATGTTTTTTTGTAAAAGTTAGCAGTTGTAGGGAGTAATTGTCGACCCCTTAATAAAAGTTGGCCCACATGTTCCTTTGCTTTTTACCCGACTACGGCAAAGCAAAAGGAGGGTTATGATTTTGACAGGCTATGTATGTATGTATGTATGTATGTATATATGTATGTATGTATGTATGTATGTATGTATGTATGTTCATCTGTTCCCTCGTAACTTCTAAACTACTTATCAGAATTCGACAAATGACATATCATTAGAAGCGTCTTAATTGTCCGCTGGTTATAGGCTATATGGGGTTTCACAAAATCTAATGTGGCGCCCTCTAGCGGACAAAACATACAGAGTAAAAAAATAAAGTTAAGATAAATATGCCGTGTTTGGTATCATTTGAAAGCTTTTTACTTGCAAATTTTGAATATATATATATTACTAGCATTTCCTTGTGACTTTACCTGTATTCATGGGCTGATTGCATATAATTCACATCTTTTCGTTCATAGCTTCTTTATTAGTTCATCAATTTAACTTTTGTTTTATACTTTTTCAGCGTCGTTTTTTGTCGTAGTTGGGTTTTAGGTGTTTTACTTTTTATCTTGTCTGATTCACAAAAGTATTGCTTGCTTTATTGCCAGATAAGAATTAGTTGAAGAATTAACTGTTGTTGCGTGAGTTCACATCAAACTTTATTTCATTAAACTTTGTACATTTGGCACAGCCCATTAAATCTTACGAATATTAAAGCAGAATTATGACTTCCATGATCTAGCTGAGTTTCTCTATTAAATTCGTGGTCCTGTTAATTTTTCTGGTATTACTATGTAGTGGGAAAACCAAAGACCGATGTGAAAACTCTAACTAATTATTATGGGTTTTTTGCAGGAGATAATATTTACCTTAGGGCATAGGGCCTCAGCGATACTATTGTATGGATAATGGATATATTTATATTTAATAACCAAATAATGTTCTATGAGTGTGTTCATGTAATCATAACTAAGCACCCAATTGCCTATCAGTTAAGATTTTATCGTTAACTTATAAGTCACATAAGTATAATTTATCGATTTTGGTAAAGTCTTTAATTCTTAGTCATTATTTTAATCTTTTTAATTACACAATTGCGTAAAGAACAAAAATTTGTACGGGCATTTTAATTTAGCCAAGTAATTTACTTTTATTAATGTCTTTACAGGATATGCTGATACGTAATACTTATAGCTTACTTCTATCTTGTTATGTAGAGATATTTTCTTCTCTGGTATTTATTATAAAAATAACAAGACATAAATAACTGATGTATGTACCTAATTTAATACATACGTTTGATTGTACGATGGGAATTCCTTGAAATTTATAAATTTCAAGGAATTCCCATCGTACAATCAATTGTTGCAGAAAAACCACAGAAAATAATTAATTGCAAGAGATTCCAAGATTTTAGTATCATACCTCGAATGATTTATTGTTTTATGATTTATTATGGCGTACTATAATAACATAGGTAGTCTGCAATTCAATATATGTATTTACAATCTTACATAAGAATTTAAAACACATAATAATATGAGGTGTTTATTATCTCCTTTTATTTATTTAACTTGTCTCGTCGTGTTATACATAAAATAAGAAATATTATTTTGGCTACTTTTTACTTTTCTACTTTTTATGTAAGTTATAGAACTGTTAATAACTATTTTTGCCCCTTACATCAGTTAATCCATATGGCAATGTTAAATCTATGCTAATATTAATATAAAGCTGAAGAGTTTGTTTGTTTGTTTGAACGCATAAATCTCGGGAACTACTGGTCCGATTTGAAACATTATTTCGGAGTTAGATAGCCCATTTATCGAGGAAGGACCAACAGGAGCGTAGCACTACGGGAGAAACCGCGGGGCACTGCTAGTTAATAATATGATAATTAAAACACTCATTATGTAAATAGAAAAACTATGCTTAATTAATCTAAAGTTAAAACTATGCTTAATTAATTTAACTCCTGCAATATAATCAAGCAAACAAGATACTTCATACAAGAAGACCCGCATGCAAATTGCCAAATTATACAAACGTTAGAATGAAATGAGGTGACTAATTGATAACGAGTATGATTCACTCGCTATCTGTTATCAGTATTTATTGACTGCAGTTGCGGAAATCGGTCAAGTTACAAGGTGATCGTTACGTCAATGTGAAAAACGTAGTTTTTACACGGCTCTTCCATTCAGTAACGCGTTGTTTGTTGTTTTGTTTGTTGTAATTTCCATCTTGTTTTTTTTATTGGGATAACATAAATACACATTGTTTTGTTGTCATAGTTATGAGAGCTTGCCATTGAATAATTATTTTTTAGATAAATAAAGATTATAAAGGCAAACGTTTAACAATAAAGAATTAATGATTTCCTATTTAGATGTATAATGTGTCCATTTTATACGACTCACTATATTCAGTAATGTCTAATTATATTTGAATCAAGAGCTGATGCAGTTATCAGTTAGATTTATTTAAAACAAAATACATTATTACTCACTTTAGGAGCGGATATCTCGTGGAAGGAGCTCGGACGGGGCGCGGGGCCAGCGGACACGCAGTCAACGGGCACGCTGTAGTCTGCACACAACGCAGCCTGAAACCAAAAAAAGCGTGTAAAAAAATAATTGTATGTGAAAGATTAAAAAGACGTGTGTAGGTATAGCTTTTGTTGAATGGTAGTAGGATTCTATCAGGTATTCTTATAGTTAACGTAATTATGTGGAAGAAAAAAATCTGAAAAAAAATATTAGGAGACTATTAGCACTGCTACAGAATACCTGTACCAGTGCTTCTATTTATCACATCGCATTTAGAGCTACATTACTTATTGATTTTTTTACTTATTCACCAATATTATAAGTTTCCACAGTAAAAGTATGTAATAGAAGCAATATGGATGAGATAGCAGGAATAGGATGAAGATAAGAAACTCCAAATACCACTTCAGCGTCAATATTATTACCATTTACCACCGCAGCAAGATCCACATACCAAATAATCCGATAATGTTATCGAGAAAAATCCCTGCAAAATATTTACCCCTACGCTTCATAATTGTACGCAATTTCCCTAAGTAATTGAAATAGATGCAAATATATGGAATTCCTGACGGGATTTTGCCCGCGGCGTTTCGGGGGTTCCCTCCCGCAGTCGCACACCTCGTATCAACGTAGAATGCGATAGTGTGCGTAATATCTCTATGATAGTGTGTATTATCTCTGTAATAACACTGTTGATAATAACTGAGGCTCTACACATTTAGGTACTTGATATGATATAGGTTTCACTTGATTTTGTTTGTGTAAATGTACATAGAATCATCTCTAATGATTGTATGCTTTAAACGAGCTCTATGATAGCAATAGTTCCATATTTGGACACGCTTTATACTTATTAATAATACTTCACACTTACAGTAAATAAACTTAAATGTAAAAACTACATTTCATATCTTTAAATAAAACATCTTTTAATTCTCAAGCATCAAGGCATTCTTTAATCAAGCTTAAATCACTTTCATGAAACATAATTAAACAGAATTGTCTCCTACGTATGCATAGACTAAAATGTATTATGTATTGCCTATCTTAAGAGAGCTCAAAGAAATTAATTAAAACCGTTCAGCTCTGATGTCCATCATATTAAGAGACATAGGAAATAAAACAAAACAGTTGAAATCAATAAGAGCATGATACACAAAGGAATCCGATCCCCATTCGGAGTTTAAATTAATTGGTCTTAATTCATCGTTCTGTTTTTGGCCCCGAAGCTTTCGTTAATTATACCTAACCTTTCTATGCGGTATCTAATTTTTCTTTGCTGTAGAAGTTACAAGCAATAAAGGCTAAACTTTTATTGAAAAATTGCTAGTAATAATGGGAAAATAGTAATAAATATAGTAGGTATAGGTATATGTTTTAAAGATATAACTATAATATAATACTAGATTTCCGCCCGCGGCTTCGCCCGCGTTTTCAAAGGAAAACCCGCATAGTTCCCGTTCCCGTGGGATTTCCGGGATAAAACCTATCCTATGTGTTAATCCAAGTTACCCTCTATATGTGTGCTAAATTTCATTATAATCGGTTCAGTAGTTTTTACGTGAAAGAGTAACAAACATCCATACATCCATACATCCTTACAAACTTTCGCCTTTATAATAGTATTAAGATTAAGATTAAGATGGTACAGCTCAGCAGGAGACTTTATCGTCGTAAGTCGAAAATGTTTATTAGGTAAGTATGATTTAAATGTAAATAATCTTAAATGAATTTAAAGCTAAACAATCTAAGTTGTAGAATTGTTTGTGTAGAAACACGTGCCAGTAAAGACAATATTTATGGTAGATACACGCTCAACCAATAACCAAAATTCGTGATCGAAATTCTCAACACTCACAAATTGTTATCAGTTATTATTATCAATATATTCAACACACCCAAAAGCTATGAAAGCAATATTCATATTAACAAAGCCTAACTTTCCATAAATACATATCAATAAGGGCTACACAAACTGTTAAGTAAACTGAACTTAATGTACATATCCCTCGTCAATAGCAAGCTTTACGGTTGACTACTCGTGTGTCGGCATTATGAAAACCTCGCATAGTTCTAATATTGAGTTATGCAGACGGGCTGGAGGTGATGGCTTTTCCAATATCGACTGTCTGGTTATTTCTTAGTGCTTATGGCCACTAAGAAATAGCTCAGTGCCTAATATCATCGTGCCGACGAGATTTATCAACGTCAACCAAAAGCCTTTGTTGTCAAAGACATTATAGCGTTGTAGTGTAACATTTTATAATTTCAATATCCAGCCGCTTTGTGTGATGTAGGTACGGTTAATCTTGTTTTACCTATTAGCGTTTAAAATAGCCTCTGTATGTACTTTATAAATTTGCGTCAGACGATTATGAATTATAATTTCATTATTATAAGATCTTTCGCTGTAGATGCCGCTATCAAATTGAGAAAATGTTTGCTTTCAGAAAATCATTTCACAAATATGTACCTAAGTATTACCTTTGCGATTTCGTCGAACTTTTATAATCTTCTTTATCTCACTACTGTTACAATCTTAGTTATCAGTTGTTTTGTAAAACACGTTCAAATCAGATAAGTACGTAAATTTTATAATTCTCACAATAATTCCCTTTTTCGGATATGACGTCACTGAATTTGATATCATATCGTAATTGTTTTGATAGCGCGATAATAATATAAGCACAGTACGAAAAGACATGGAAAAGACAGTTGACAGATTAAAATGTATGAGGACTTAACTTAGGTGGAGATAGTAATTGTTTTTATATCCTTAACAGATCCTTTAAGACTCGTATTCACTCCCCCTGTTATTATCTAAAGTCACAGATCACCGGAGCGGAGAGATAACATTATCGGCAACAAAGGACACGATAATTATTTTATCTCGTGGTCACAGTTCGCTTGCTTAGTAGAAAAGTTTGGATGTCTTTGAAAGTTATTTTAGAATTTAAGGACTATCTTAATGAAGATTTGCATTGTAGAATAACATATAGAATATTTTATGCAGCATAAAGATATTATGGTAAGATTTTAATTTTGTCTCTGTAGTCGAAATGATATTAATTGAAAAATTTCGATTTATTAAATGTGTACCTATCGGTTCTTACATTGTGTTTCCAGTCTAAAGTTTACAGCTTTTTTATTTTAAAGATACGTCGAGACGAATCTTCTTTATTAAGTTACAAACATTCGAACGATTTTACAAACTTAATTTTGTACTACAACCTAGCTTTCTGCATGCAGCTTCGCTCGTATAGGTAGTAAGTTCCTCTTTTAATTTCGCAACACATAGGTATATGTTTTTATAGAAGTCAGTCTTTTCAAAATTCAATCTGTCTCTATATGATTCCTCTGTAATTTATGAATAAAGCTGTAGTTTTCCCACTTTATAAATAAAGTTTAATTAATCTGGCGTATCCAATAAAGTTGCCTGAAGCAATTTCCATACATCCGGATATTTACATTTAAAAATAAATAATAAAATAGCAATTCATTATTCACTAGATTTACAGGTACGTTAACGTTGTTAAGTAATTTTTTGTGTTTCATTTTCGTAAGTAAAAATATATATGTAATAATAATGTCTGCATATGTGTTTTAGTTATAGATAAGGTTGTAGGTACTTAGTTTCTAAGTTTTAATGTACTGAATTAATTTAATAAAAAACTTAATACTTTTACAAAAGAGTCTTCTTTTATTGTTTCATGTTATGACTTCGAAACTCAATTTATTTCAAACTCATTCATGTTCCAAAAATATATTTTACACTTGATCGACTCAATAAACGAAAGCAACAACCAGTGAAAGCTGACTCAGACAGCTCTTGATGTATTGTTCTCACTAAATATTATATTTCATCGCTTCATTCTTCAGATATTATTTACTATGTAGTTCCCTTTTTCAATGCTAGCAACCACGCACGCCTTTAGATTTTTTTTTTTTTTTTTTTTTTATTTGAGGGTATTACGACCTGACAAGTATTTGCTTGCTTTGTACGATGTTCATTCCTTTTTCGTGCGCCGCAACGTACGGACGTCTTAAATAAGTGCAAGTTTCGTCATGTTGAAGAGAAATTCAAAGGAGAAAATTGATTATTTTCGTATGAAGATTAGGAAGTTGAAGAGAAATCATCGTCGCGCAAAACCTATAGATAATATTATCATCTTCGGAATCCGAAGACGATACAAGTAAGTACTTTGTAGTTTTAAAGTGTCTTTATTTCGTTCTGTAATACGACGTATGAAAGTTTCTTATAACTTACGAAATTGAAGCGTAGAAAAATATTCAAATATTTTTCGTTTATACCGGGAGGTTGTCCGAGATGGCATCACAAAGGTAATTTAATAGCTCATTACTTCTAGAAGTGAAATAATGTTTACATATTACTCAATTTATGCCGGGAGGATGTCCGCGATGGCATCACAAAGGTTATGTAATTTTTTACTTTCGAGTACATACTTAAGTATCATTAATGTATTGATATACATATTTATACCGGGAGGATGTTCGAGATAGCATCACAAAGGTAATTTAATAGCTCACGATTTCTAGAAGTGAAATGATATTTACATATTACTCCATTTATGCCGGGAGGATGTCCGCGATGGCATCACAAAGGTTATGTAATTTTTTACTTTCGAGTACATACTTAAGTATCATTAATGTATTGATATACATGTTTATACCGGGAGGATGTTCGAGATAGCATCACGACGGTTAATATCGAAAATTTTTTAATAGAATAAAAAATAAAAATAAAAGCCGGAGGATATCCGCGATGATATCACAATGGTAATTTTATTGGAAAATTATTAATCTATATTGGTATATAATTACTTATTTAATAATTACCAGATTACCAGGAGGCTATTCGAGATAATAGCACGATGGTTTGTTAGTTGAATATCAACTTATGTAAAAAATAAAATAGCCCTAAATCATAATTTTATAAGTACCCTCGATAACAAACTTTTTGTTACCGGATCCAGATATCCCAGTAACTGATCCACCAACAAATTCTTTGCCGGGAATTATGAACAATACGACTGATCCAGCTGCGCTTCAAGCAAATGAACCAGTAATGGTTGATACCACGGCTCCTCAATCGGAGCCTGTTGACTTAGAACCTGATATCTTAGCAACATTGCTAATGATGAGATTCCAGAATATGGTGAAAAAATTCACGAAAGTCTCGCCAAAATATGGTTGTTGAGCCTTAAGAATGGGTTGATAAAGGAATCAAGAGAAAGTTTTCTTAAAACTTATTAGATTCCCGAAAATTGCGTATTACTCCAGGCTCCTACATAAAATCCGGAGACTCAGGCTGCTACCCCTGAATCCGGTAAATTCCGGGATAAGAAAATGGCTAATTCACTGCAATAATTGGGGGCCGTTATAACAGCCGTTAATAAGGCTTAAACTTGCGTAGTAACGAAAATAAGATGGAGGCCATTAAGTTATATATATGTCGCATACTCTCGGACCTCCATCATCGACAAACGGAAACAAGAATCGATCATTCTGAAAGGGATAATACATTGTTTGGAGACAATTTATCTGATAAAATAAAAGCTTCGAAGGTTATTACAAAACAGGGTCAACAAATAAAGGTAACATCCTGCACACCAAAACCTTCTAGTTCACATGCTCATACAGCATACACATCTCGCAGTAGTTTTCAGAAACTGGCAGACACCTTCTCGCTTTCAGTCAAACAGGGGGGGGGCGAGGAGGTTACAAGACGAACATACAAAGACCAACCCCCTCTTCGCAGCCAAAGATGACCAGCTCGAGCAAATATTGTGCACCAAAATAACAATAAAGAATTACGTTATTTTACGATTGCTGGCGTAAAATTACTAATAATACAACCGTTCTTAAATGGGTTAAAGACGGTGTGGATTTACCATTTTCTAACGAAGTTTTTCAAAATTCAGTGCGTACTCAATTTTGGTCGGGGCAAGATAAAGTTGACATGTCTTTGGCAATAAATAACCTTATAGACTTGGGAGCTATTCATGTTTGTAACCCAATAAAGGGCAAATATATCTCAAATATATAATAATTAATTAATCTTAATAAATTTATATCAAAATGTCACTTTAAAATCGAAGATCGTAGGACGGCGTCGAAACTTATTCCCGAAAATGGTTTCATCGGCTACAATAGACCTTAAAGAAGCTTACCTTTTTAATGCCAATTGAGCCGGTATTTCGCAAATTTTTACGTTTTCATTTTATAAAATATAACAAAATTTATAAACATTTTATAAACAAGGTAATAGTGTGACTTAAGAGTTTAAAGCTATGCCCTATGGTCTTTCCATTGCGATAAGAGTGTTCACTAAATTAATGAAGGTAGTTATAACACCCCTTAGACGCCGAGGTTAAGCCTGTCATTTACCTCGACGATATTTTATGTATAGGTAAAAATTATACAGAATGCCTCAATAATTTTAACGAGACAATAAAACTATTGTCTTGTCTAGGCTTTGTAATCAATATTAAAAAAAAAAAAAAAGCTTCATTGATTCCAAGTCAGAAATGTAAATTCCTTGGGTTTATATATACCTATAATATATGATTCATGTATCCTACTTTCTTTGCCTGATGATAAAGGTAATAACATTGCACATTTAGTTAATAAATTTCCAAAATTACCCATTTGTACAATCCGAGAATTTTCACACCTAATAGGTGTTTTGATAGCAGCTTGTCCTGCAATTAAATACGGGTGGCTTTATACTATGATGTTAGAACGGCAAAAATATTTATTTTTAAATCAACATAACAATAAAATTACGATTCCAAAGTTCAGTTATCAAGTTATATTCTAGGTGAATTAAACTGGTGGTCAACAACATATATATAATAAAACAAATTTTATTAAATCTCCAAAATTTACATTAGAGATTTCTTATGGTGACTTTTGAAATAATAATCGAGTACATGGTTCATGGAAAAAATGTGAAAAAATCTATCTCATAAATTATTTAAAGTTAATTAATGGCTGTCTTTTTAACTTTAAAAACATTCGCAAATACCTATTCTAATTGTGCAATATCATTACGAATTGATAATAAAACTGCTGTTAGTAACATAAATAGAATGGGCGGCATACAATTTCCCCACCTTAACAAACTAACAAAGCAACTGTGGCAATGGTGCGAGCATCGAAACATATTATGGTGGTTCGCGTCTTATATTAATAGTAAAGATAACGTCGACACTGACAGAGTCAAGAAGAATTATAAATCCTGATATCAAATGGAGTTTATGTAATGAAACATATCAAAAAATTTGGATGAGCATTAGGTAAAGCAGATATTGATTTGTTCGCTTCTCGCACCAATGCTAAATGCAGAAAGTAAGTGTCGTGGCATCCCGACCCTGATGCGTCATGTGTCGACGCATTCACCATAAATTAGAATAATATAATTTTTTTCGCATTTCCCCATTTATTTTTATTTTGAGATGTTTACAAAAAATAGTTAATGATGATGCGTGTGGGATACAAGTTTTTCCGTGGTGGCCTTCGCAGCCATGGGTTCCTCTCGTCAGAGAGCTATAATATCATCAAACATTATATTATTATATTTGAAAACAGATACGAATCTAACGCATTCTCATCCCAGTCACCTGTCGCGCTCACTGCACTCACATCTTACGCTGGCTGCAGCGAGGCTCTCCGCGAAGCCTTCCTACGGAGATACATCCCATCGGAAGCTATCGAACTAAAGTTGGCATCGCTTTCCAGTAACACTAAGAAGCAATATAACGTAACAAATCAATTATGGTGGCAGTTTTGTCTAAATTGGAATATTTCCAATTTTGAAAGTACAGTAGCGGCTGTTATATAATTTTTAACAGAAGAGTTTAACAAAGGGGCTTCGTGTGGTACTTTAAACTCACACGTCTGCCTATCTTTAATATTAGGAAATAATATCGGGTCAGATGAATGCCTAAATACAATTATTCTTGGGACCCACAATTAGTTTTGACTTTTGAACCATATTTCAAGCTGGTTTCCTAATAGAAACGTAAATTTGGTACAATTGAATAAAAAATTAACTAGTAATTTTATTAGCGCTGTGTTCAGCACAGCGAGTGCAGACGTTATCTCTTATAAATATTAATAATATTTATTTCTCAGACAGTGGAGCTAAAATTTTCATTACAGACCTCGTAAAAACTTCTGCTCCTGGTAGAGACCAACCTTTTCTTATACTTCCATATTTCAAACAAAATATAAGTATTTGCCCACTACTGTACTGTCTGATTACATCTATGTCACAAACAATCAGTCGTTGGATCAAAAAATATGTGTTATCGGAAAGTGGTGTCAACATTTCAATATTTAGTTCACATAGCACAAGACACGCTTCAACTTCTGCTGCTTGTGCTAGTGGTATATAATATACGTAAAACCTTTGCAAGGTTCTATAAACTTAATGTAATTAATGAGAACGAATTTGCATAATCGATTTAACAGAAATAGTATTTAATTATATTTTTGTTAATTTATAAAACAAAATTAATAATATTGATGTTTACGTTTTAGGTATTCTAAACTTGCACACAAAATGGTTCTTACAAAACTTTTATCTCTTAACATCTACATAGTAAATAATATCTGAAGAATGAAGCGATGAAATATAATATATGATCAAACGAACTTCAGAGTGAAGTTCGATCATTATTATATGAATCGCTTCATTCGAAGATATTAACACCCACCACACCCTAACCCAAAGTTTTGTAAGATAACAGGCTCTAAAAATAATGAACATCGTACAAAGCAAGCAAATACTTGTCAGGTCGTAATACCCTCAAATAAAAGAAAAAAAAAAAATAAAAAATCTAAAGGCGTGCGTGGTTGCTAGCATTGAAAAAGGGAACTACATAGTAAATAATATCTTCGAATGAAGCGATTCATATAATAATGATCGAACTTCACTCTGAAGTTCGTTTGATCATATATTATGTTCTAATCGAGCGGAATAAGCGAATATTAATTTCCTTAACTTTATTAGCAAAATTATTCCGTTAATATCAAATTATGATCGTTCACTATCTTTATAGACTACAATCTATATACATTCTATCGAACAATCTTTAGGTATATTTTATGGTAATTACTAATTATACTAATTTACTGAGAAACTATAGATTTGGAGTACCTACCATATTTCATTCTTATCTGTATATGTGTTATCAATCAAAACAAAAAAGTTTGACAATATATTTAGTTATAAGGTAAGGTGGGGTAAGACAATCATAGGGGGAAGACTATCACAGTGTATTAACTCGATAAGCACAGCTTCTTTCTCTAGTTTGATACGCTGGTAAAGTAGGAAATACTCAGGAAGTTCTCGGCTCAAATCACAGATGTCGCTACTTAACGTAAAAAATGTGAACATGAGACATTTCTAAGTTGACATTTGAGGAGGCAAAACTCGAGGTCAGCGTGTAGTGATTAGAATAAAATTTTCGAGGGAAAAAGTGGTGAATTTGGAACGTTACATACGTGAATATAATTGCAATAACACTAGCTTTTAAGTAATGATATTGGTCCCACATAAAACCAATTTATTTAAAGAGAAATTGATCAAAACAAATACATGACCGCGACCATGAAATCGCGAGGTGGGGTAAGACTATCATTCGACCTGGGGCTAGACTAACATATGGCAGTCTTGCCCTAAGTCAGATGTTGTAAACATTTTTATCTATGGTAGGTACAGGTACTTATTTAGGCCTATGTCCAGCAGTGGACTGACACAGGCTGATGATGATGCTGACTTATTTTAACAAATTGTTTTGACGTTTGGATGGTTGCTAATATTGCTCTCTCTGCATATAAACAATTAATTTAAAAAAATATCCTCATAAATATTTATTAAGTAGGTGGAAAACATCGCGAGCCTTCAAGCACAACTTTTTACTAGTATAGATAATATACACATCTATGTAGAACATTTTATAAATTGCCATTTATGGTCAAATTTGATAGTTAGTTTTCTAACAATAAAAATCAGGTGGGGAAAATATTTAACATTTCAATTAAAATCAATCACCAATTCAAGACCTATATATATTCCTACTACCTACCTACCTATATATATAATTCTTTTATTTACACAACATTCTTCATAGATTTTTAGATATTTACAAAATGCAACAAAATATCCCCCGACTTTGTTGATGTGAAAGTTTTCCTTGTTTAACTACGCTTTGCATTGGCCATTAAGATTTATTAGTGTGTAAACGTGTGTCCAGCTAATCCTAGACGCGTCATAAGTCATGTCCACATCTGGCTCACGATGTTGGCTAACACGACACTTAGGCAGATTCATGTATTCTAGACTAGACAGATTTCATTATACATAGCCAATAGATAGAGGAAGAATGCCATATCAAAATAAGTATTATTTTTGTAATTATCATATTCTTCAGCCCATATTATTATTATGAGTTATGACCCCACTGCTGGGACATGAGCCATCTATAGCGCGGCTTCGCCCGCGTTTTTAAAGGAAAACAGATATAGGTAGTTCCCGTTCCCGTGGGATTTCTGGGACCTATCATATATGTAAATCCATATTACCATGTATGTGTGCTAAATTTCATTTTAATCTGTTCAATTGTATTTGCATGAAAGAGTAACAAACATAATATATACACATACATATCCATCCTCACAAACTTTCGCATTTATAATATTAGTAGGAAGGATAATTAACTTATCTATACTTGCACAAAAGTAATAAAAGAGGTTAAATAAAAATATATCAACATTCTACACTATTTAAATCTTTATCGAATGACCTACGACTTCTAACTGATTTTAATATTCATACACGTCACTAATTAATATTTAACAATCATTAGTTAATAAATAGTGCATACATAATATTATCTATGACTCATATTATAGGTCTAAAGAATATCAATATCAATGAAATGTTTAAATATTAATTCAAGATGTGACCTTATTAGTCATGCTTATAACTCTTATCAATATCGTACGATATTTCGTAATTCAACAGATAATTAACGTACCTATATTTTTTTTAATACTTTTATCTCAGTTGTGACAAAAAATATCAAAACAAATATATTATTTGGTTACGCCTTTTTATGGATTAAACGTTGAATATTTATTTAATATTTAGGTATGTTATTCCATTATACTAAGTATTAAGTAACTTATCTATATTTTGCAGTAATTTATGGATACTAATAAAATATAGGTATACGATTTCGTAGTAATATAACCTACTAAAATGTAAAATCTATTTTTTGTTTTATTTTAATAAATCTTTCAATGATAAAAAATCAATATATACGATAAGTTTACAACAGTGGTATTGCACCATTATTACACTACGGGAAAATAACGAATCTGCAAGAAAAGCTTATCTATATAAAGATATTTGTTATCTACAACCACGGAAACAGAACGCAATTCTTGTACTAATTTTATCAGGTATAAAAAAAAACTTAATACAAGATCAAATGCACAAAACATAATCGAGATGATTATAGAAGACCTATTATTTACACCACTTACACTTCACTACAGATTTCAATGTTTTTTGGTTAATTTATCTCCTCTCGAAAAAGGTAATAACATTGTTAAAAACTTATAAAAAACGTGTACCTGGGCAAAGCCGTAGCGAATAACTAGTTCAAAATAGGTCCACAGACAGACAGAGAAATAGGTCCATTGTAGAACCAGTAAGTACATAGTAAATATAATGTATTAAATGTAACTACTAACTAGTCAGAATGTATCTAGTGCATATCTCGAATACTAGACGAGCCGAAATTTAATTAACTGCGCCGATAGACCTAGCCCCCGGACGTAGTTTATAGCACAATCTTGATTGTGTTTACTGTAACCATACCTACCTGGTCATATGAAATGCGTACTTCCTATTAATATTAGTATTAAGATATATAGGAAAGTTTGATTGGACCAGTCAAAATTTTAAGGCATAATTTTAGGTGTCAGTAACGCTCTAAGTTCATCTGAATGCTTTCTCTTTTAATATTTTCAAAATAAAATTTACATAATAATAATATGTATTATGGTATCATCGTAAAAGTAGTATCTTGATGTACCTTCATGTATCTTATTCAAGGCCGCTTATCATTGTCAGATATGTTTAGAGAATTTTTTTTAGTTCTTTTCCAACGTGACTTTCTTTAATATTATATGTATGTATAATTAGATAAAACTAAACGCTTAAGGATAAAATATCGTGTAAAAATCAGAGGCTAGATCACAAAGCTTGTTCAAACCGCAACGAGGAACTCCAGCTTTAAAATAAAGTTCCTAATCTTAACTATCCTATGGCTGCTTATCTCTATTGCTACTGCATAGCATTCAATTGCGGTTCTTTAAAGAAAGTATTTGTTAGACTATGAAAATGAGTATAAATATTAAATACTATTCGCTTCGCCCGCGTTTGCAAAGGAAAACCCGCATAGTTCCCGTTCCCGTGGTATTTTCGGGATAAAAACTATCCTATGTGTTAATCCAAGTTACCCTCTATATGTGTGCTAAATTTCATTGTAATCGGTTCAGTAGTTTTTACGTGAAAGAGTAACAAACATCCATACATCCTTACAAACTTTCACCTTTATAATATATATTAGAATATATATTAGATATTAGATATTAAATAAAAAGTATATAATTTAAAAGCACTGAAACTTAATGATTATTTAAAGACTTATAATGAATAATGATGTGCAAATAATTCAACATGATTGATCCACGTGATCGCTTATTTACAATTCTATTATACTATTTCCTGAATCACGACTGAATTCATTATCTTTCTAAATTAAAAGAGTTATTTCTGTTAATTGGTAACTGAGAGGTTAATGTAAGGTAAATTTATTTTTTTAAATACACATTCAGAACTTTCTTTGATACGTTGTGACTTGAGGCGTTTTATATGATGAGACACTCTATCTTAATATTAGCACAGTATTACAAGATAATATTAAACTCGATTTATTAAAAATACACGACAGAATACCTTGTAAGAAACGAATTTTAAAAATCAATATGATTATTATTTTTCAAAGCCCATCAACATAAACGAATCATTTATAATAAAGCTAAAATAATGGAATTAATGCGCTTAGATGCTATGTGATTAGATTTAATAAGGAGGACGTACAATAAAAGATAATTTTTAAAGGAAAGCATACCACTCATAACCCCGCAATATACCTAATAGGTATCTAAGCAGTTTCAAAACTCAATATAGGCAGCAGACACGTACCAAAAACCGCAGCTCTCCCTATACCTCATCCATCCTGTTTTATTCCTGATCATGATTTAATAATGCTTTAATCGGATTACGGTGTTAAAGTGAGCTAGACCACAAAGCGTATTACAGATGCAATTGTACCGCCACCTATTGTTTAGTCTAGCTAATGTATTGACGATTTAAATGAGATTGTTTGATGACAATGACTTTCAATTTTAGTTGGATTTAACATTTTTTCAAGGACTTGTAAAAAGAAGACGTCATAGAGCGTTAGATTGTTAGCGTTTATAATCCTAAGACATAGTACTAATTCTTCGAAAATCTTTACATTATAATTATGCTAGTCATGGCGCAATCAAAATAAAATAATAAAAAATAAACCGATAAAATTAAAAAAAACGTGTACTCGGGGACTACCGCCGTAAAGCTATTGCATAGCATGCCTTCAAGCCACACCTCCGTGTCCGTCGGAGTGGGGAGCGTGAGGTTTTTTCGTTACGGAATTTCTAGATTCGGTCCCCGCGCTCAAGGCCTGCGATAGAAGCTATGCAATAGCTTAATAAAAAAGAAATGTTCCTAAATATCCTTGAATCTACTTTACCAGTTCATAAACCGATCAAAAATAAAAACGTACGTCGCGTATACTCAACAACAATAAAACCTCGATGGAGCAATAATGCATAGCAACTTTCCTAAGTACGCTCGAACGTTAAAACAGGTCCATAAGCGGATCGGAGAATATTTACATTGAAAACTTTACGCAGGTATGACTCAAAGGATCGGAAGGGGTAACTGGTAGCAAGTTTAATTTCCGCTCAAACATTTCGCGAAGCGGGAAGTTAGCCCATTATAGCTGGACTTATAAATGACATTGTCCAAATTTGGATACAATGCAATGGAACGTGTACAATGGAAATGCGGAAGGTGAAAAATTATTTTTCTTGTGCTCTGCTGTTTTTGCGGCTGTTTTAATAATAAAGCATTATTAACTATAAAGGTAATGTTGTATGGGGATCATGAGCGGGCACGCGTCTAGAGGATTTTTCACTAAGAAATGTAAAGTAGTGGAGTTTTTTCTCTGCATTAATTTGACCGCGACTAATTTTTGGTAGTATATGAAGTCTTATTTACCACATAATACTAATGCATCACTTATTACCACTACAACATAAACATTATTTTTATTCCAAGCAGTAAAATTGCGTTTACGTTACATTTTTGGTATAAAAATGCTCCTTAAAGGAGAGAGACAAAGTACGTTTCTCGTAACGTCTAAGTTAAAATCAATAGAGATCTTGTACAATAAAACTCAATACTTCTAATAGCATGTAACCCCTTGTACAGCGCACTTTTCATACACCCTTCGAATCCTTTTTACGAAGATTAAAATAGAATGAAGATACCTATAAATAGAATATTTTGATAGACAGCAGCACTACCTACGAACAGTGTATTGATTTTAATATTAAGAAGTATCTGATTCAAGATATTCTAGAGAAATTGTTTTGAGGCCTTACAATATTTCATCATCTTATTTTTTTAAAGGTTAAAGTCAATAATAGGGTGCCAATATCTAAATGTTTTATTGACGCACCTTATAATTAAACACAAACTGTGAAACATTGATTCCATTCAACAAAGCAATAGGTATTGGATTCTTCACTATCCTTAGTTAATCGAACCGCATTGTGAATTCTAAACTCAGCTCTTCACCGCAGACCACATTCAATCGGCCCTGCGTAACCCTAACCTCAGACATCGGGAACCCTTAGGGAATCTCGACTATCCGATGGTTTTAATTCCGACTTGCACAATAAGTACATGCATCGCTCAAGAGGAGAATGCGGCATGAACAAATACGGTGTTCGATTGTATTCAGTTTTAATTGGAATTGTGGGTAGTTGGATATTTTGCTGGTCAATGGGTCATTGACCTAGATCTAGTGGAGAATAAAAATGCGATATTTCTACTGATTTGCATACCTAATATATTTCTTTACATGCTAGTAGGTCAGCTTTCTGGGCCGTATCGCACCAAGACTTGATTTTTTAGATATAGAATTAAATCTGAGCTTTCTTTGTAATATCAACGTCAAGAGACGTTAAAAAGAAACTGAAAGTATTATCTCCATGTTACAAATTATAGATAAATATGAAATAAGGTGTTTGAACAAATACTTGTAATAAATTACATAGAGATATTATAATAGTACGAATTCTTTGCAAATAAATCTTGAAATCGATAACTAGGATATTGGCTCAACTACGAATAAATTCCAAGGAGCGATGATAAATTCAGTTGAATTCAAAAGAGAAGTTTTAGTCGACTTTACTGGAATATAAATTGTTTGGAAACCTTGATTTTTCCATCATCTCCGTGATATCATTTAATTGTATGAAATTGAATTTATGAAACGGTGCATATCTCAAACCATTATAAGCACCATAAACATTTACCCCTCAAGCACACATCAAAAGGAATTACGAGATAAACTATGAAAAATTATACGCATAACGGTGCGACGACTTAAAAGTACATATATGGGGAGAAGTATAGATGTAGGCTATGGGGCTGTAAGGGTCTCGCGTTACTAGCATTTATCAAGTTGATGGGCCAGTAGTCGATATCAGCGAGGCGCTGATTTATAAGTGTCAGTAATGCCCATCGCACATTTGTAATGTAGTAAATATTTTACTTGTGATGGATTTGCGAAGCGTTGGGTTCACATTTCAGGAGTATTTATGTAAATAACAATTCGGGTACAGTGTATTAAATTTCATGATAGAATTCCTCTTTTAATTCGGAGATAAGTTCACTTCCATGTTCGGTATATGTGTACAATGTGAACGATGATGATATTTTATTCTCTGAATATAAATCTAGAAGCATAGAAATAAACTGGAGAGATAACAAACAACCCCAAAAGCATACAACACATTAAGTAATGAAGAGCGACACGAAACAAACATTTGAAATAGTTATCTCATTACAGCTCCTCGTGTTTAAATAATTAATAGACCTCAATACAAAACGGGCAAATCTAATTTCCTAAGCAAACAATATCCACAAATATTAAGTAAATGAGGCTAAAGATATCGGAATAACAATTTGCTATGCGACGCGTGGGTCGAGTTACAAGACGTATAATAGAACGTCCTATTTGGTCTTTTTATAGGTAAATGTTGATATTCGAAGGTAGACGTGCCTTTCAAACCGTGAAATAGACGGAATAAAACCCCGTGACGTACAAGTTGATCATTGAGGACGTTTCAAAAGTGTCCTATTTTTATTTGGTGCGTAGCGGTCGATATCTAACGTCTGCTCACTGATATACTACTCTACTTGTATTATGTATGATTTAATATGAACGTGTTTTCAACTTTTTGACTAATTACTCACGATGTAAGCATAAGGGGTCTATTTCATGAATATGTTCATTGACCAATCGCAAAAGAAGGTTGCTGATAAAAATAAAATGGACGAAAAAGTTTGTTAAAAATTTATCCTCGGAAAAAGCTATTGTCACTCCCCAAGGTAAATACAAAAAACATGCCGTGCTGACTCGCTGAACTGAACGTCTCTTTGCAATCAATGACATAGGAAATCTGTCCTCAACGGTTTAACAAAATGTATCAAAGCAACAACATTAAAAAGAACGGAACAATTCGCGTCAAATTCACTCGTTTAGGTAGCATCGTTGAATTTTTTGTTTGCTTTTATTTGAGCCTCGTGTGGGGATCTTTTTGAGCACACCCTATGTTACGCAGCAGACTGTTAACCCTTCAGTGTTTGCAAGCAATGCGTATAGTTTATACGTTTAATAAATGAACGGAAAGCTCCAGCTATAAAGTACCATAACGTATAGTAGGCTATCTTATTTATGATGTTTACCTATTCGCTATGAGTAACAAATGAAAATGCTCAACAATTCTATCTTCTGATTAATATTAGTGGACAGAATGAAATGCGCAAGCATCATAGGTAACAAAATGAGTGTTTTCCAGAAAGAGAAATAAAACTTAATTGAAAGCAAATTCCCACTTCTATAGTATCACTATTGTATAAGCTTTGAACTGAATATAGTCATATAAAATTACCTCAGAGATTCAAAGTTTCAATTTCAATTCAAAGATTTAAACAATATCTTTCTTAAACAAAAGAAGCACTAGCAGACATACCTTTCGATAGCTTAAAAGGATAATCTATAAAAGCGTAATAAAAATCGTTACTAGAACATATTTGTAAACATCTATCTTCCTAGAAGCGAACATAAAAACCACTTACTATCACGAGGTAAGCCAGTTTTTTTCTTGACTCATTTTACGTCCGGATCGAATTCATTATTCAGATAAATTAAGGAAAGGACTTAGTAAAAGAATATCCGTTGAGCTTACAAGGTGATTTTAATTGGTCGTTTAGTGACTAATATAAGCGTTCTTATTTAAACTTTGCAATATCTACTTCTAGTAGGTACAAGGACGCATTCCAGATCTTTCATACATTTAAAAGCTTTATTTATTAAAAGTCCATTCGTCCAACCTCTTTTGGGCACATTCAAATAGACAGATTATATAAAGTAGTGCATTAAAGAAACAAATCACAATTTAACAAAATTCGAATGAACATGAAATTCAACATTAGAAGGGACCGTTTTATACGATATTTAAATATTCGTCGTTTACTAATTGTTTACAGCTAAGTCGGTCAATGACTAGTCTGTCAACAGACGTTCAATGTCAGTAGCAAAGGTATAGAAAGTTTGAAGGGGAGATGATTGCAGTTGAAAGCTCTGCCAACAAAAGAAGTGAGTGTTCGAGCACACTCTTAGGTACCCGCCGCGTCAACAAAATGTCACATCTGCGAAAACACTTAACTCTTTGACAGAATATTTAGGCATTCCAAAATGTCTTGAGCTTCATTTGATCAAAATCATTGCCTCTCTAATTTTGAGTAACAATAAAAAAAAATATAATCACAAAAAGTAAGTACTTACTATAATTAATGGTACTAAAAACTTATTGAAAGGTAAAATTAAAACCTACAAATACTTTTTTCCTACTAGCGATTGCATTTAATCATATTATTATAAAGTGAAAGGTAGATTTTATGCCACATAATATTATATCAATATATAATATTATGTGGCATAATATTATGATATATAATCAAGTTGTTTCTTTTATTTCTACGAATACCTATGTACCGATTAGTTATAATATAAACAAACATATATGAGTCACGAACGCAAAATGGATCTCAAAATCAAAACAAACTTATAAATGATTGATGTACAACTTAAACGATTTACATCATAATAATTGTGTGACGTTGTTACGGGTTGTTTACATCAAGAGAAAAGTTATTCAAATTCCCTTTGAATGTTTTCTAACGCACTTCATTTCGTGGAATTGCGAGGGAGTTATTATTCAGTCTTAGATTACTTTATTTGTGTGGAGGAAGGAAGGTGGAATTCCTCCATCGAAAAAGGGAGGATCCTCGACCAGTCAACTTGACTGGCCGGCCGTTAAGGCCCCGATGGATGATGTCGGAAAGTTGTATATATAGCTCTGTAGCGAAAACATTTCGCTTGCGCGATTCAGAGCGAGGTGTCGCTACAGGACTCCCCTCCGAGACCGGAGGTCGTAGTACGAGTTGCCTTGCCAGTGCCAGGTATGTTCCAGTGAGTCGGAACAGGAAGCCGCTAGTTCACAGTGAGTCGGAACTGAGTGCGGTGATGCTGCGTGTAATGCTCCAGTGAGTCGGAGTGTGCAGTGAGGGTGGCTGTGGAGCTGACCAAGCATGTGCGATCGCTCATGGTAGTGGACAGGACTCCATTTGAAGCCGAGTGCGCTGGCTGGCGGGCGGTGATCGTAGGCGGGGAAGGGATAGGTGGGCATGGACATCATGGATGGACAGAAGGAGTTGTGAACTGTCAGGGGTCACCACTGTGGAGGAAGGAAGGTGGAATTCCTCCATCGAAAAAGGGAGGATCCTCGACCAGTCAACTTGACTGGCCGGCCGTTAAGGCCCCGATGGATGATGTCGGAAAGTTGTATATATAGCTCTGTAGCGAAAACATTTCGCTTGCGCGATTCAGAGCGAGGTGTCGCTACAATTTGTTTTGTAAGAGCCTTTGTTTGAATTAAATATCCGTTGAATAGTACGCTGTTAAATTAGGGACGACAAAGTTCATGTATTTATAAAGGTGAAAAGAGTTTTCTTGTTCTAAAAGTAAAATTATTTTTCATCTCATTAAAAGTTAATAACGCGTGCCCTCAAAATGTTCCATTCATTCAATAAACCTCAGTATACAATTCAGAAATACAAAGCTCCAAACATTCTAAAAAATGGCTAGAATTCTAATAGTTTAGAATAAGTAACAGCTGCACCATTTACGTCTCATAATAAGACATACATAACAACGCTTAAAGCGAACACTAACAAAGAAATGTCTTTATTAAACAACAATTCAATCGATAAATATGCCTAATAATAATAAACTATACTTACACGTAACCAAAAAGCCGAATTCAATTACGGCTCTTGTTCACGCCATTGCCTAGAACACGGCGTCTAAATTGCGGGAAATAGGAAACTGTATACGAAAATATATTTTATTTTCCACAGTAATCTTGCTGACGGTTACAACGCTGACGTTGCAGCTTCCCACCAAAACACGAGTACCTTA
Source organism: Colias eurytheme (assembly GCF_061535395.1). Taxonomy (NCBI): domain Eukaryota; kingdom Metazoa; phylum Arthropoda; class Insecta; order Lepidoptera; family Pieridae; genus Colias; species Colias eurytheme. Next base: position 6,989,543 of record NC_142998.1, on the reverse strand, counting down.
ATTACAATTGTTTTTTGCTATGTCGACACCGTCAATTGTTTTTTCATTAACGCCATTACGCTCTGGCTGTGGTTATGCTAGCTTTTGTTATGATGAATGATACGAGTAAATGTCGTATTAAAATAGATAATGTTGAATCTCTTCTATAATATCTATATCTTGATATTTTAAAGCTGAAGACAAGACCAACAGGAGCAAGCACTGCGGGTAAAACCACAGCTAGTGATACAATATTGTTTATTAAAAACAAATTGCTAGAAAACATTTAGGATTCCAAATTTGATAAATTACACAATTTCACACAGATTATATTGTAGGTACAAACGTAGTAAAAATTCTAAAGGCATAAAATTGCACTCTCCCTGAACTCCAAAAACTTCAAGCGGTTAAAAATTCTTGAATCTTGCAAGCTAAAATTAGTTTTAAAGTTTTCTTATACACAGAAAACTTGCAGGCTAAGGTCATTAGCAGTTGTAACTGTAAAATGAAGCAAAAATCTGCGTACAAAGTGTATGCAATTGGGTCTAAGCATTACCCACTTTAGCCCCAACTCCCGGTATAATCGTTTCCTGAGCTCCACGTTAATGCATACGAATATATATGACTGCAGACGAAAAAAGTTCGTCTAATTGCTATAATAGTACTGCTTTAATGTACAATTTTATTTTCACCCTTAACCGACGCCGGGAAAATTGTTGCGTCTTAGCTTTTACAGCGCTATTATGAATACAGCTTTGGGACTTGAAATTTGAATACGTGAGGCGATTTGCGTTGCTATGTCCTTATGGGAACTATTGTTATAAATATAACAACCTAAATTAATACTATTTTCTATGTAGATACTGTTAATGTCTTTGTTTACGTTTACGACACTTTGTATAAAGGTTTATTGCTTTGGAGCAAACCTATAAAAATACATACTATACATACAATACATACATACTATAATAAATATGAATAAATCGAGTCTTAAAAGTTATAAGAGATGATTCATCAACAAACTTAAGCCTTCATGTTTAAACGCTCCGTCTGGTCAAAACCAAATGAAAACTTTAGCCTGAGATAAAGGCGTTAAGATAGAAAATGGGACCAATTAGTATACTTCTAACATTGTAATTTCATGCAATTTAAAGCTCTCTAAGGTAATTCGACATTACTTTATAAAAGCAAAATTTTCATTTCATTATTATAAAAATAACTTGATTTTAGTTTTCATAATACAAAATTTTATACATACAAAAACTTCTGGTCGTAAATCTGATATGAACTAAGCTTTTTTTGGAAACAACAAAGTTTCACATATTTCGGATAGGTACGTGGCTGTAACAGAACAATATTAACTCAAATATAAAACTATATGAAGTTTCCTCAGTATGTTTAGTTCTCAAGGTCAACTTATAAGGAAAGAAAACAAGACAATTCATGAAACATATTTCTGCGCTTATGATAAGTATTATGAATGAGGATTATTCGAGATATAGTATTTTCCTGTCAGCGAAACGTAAATTATGATACAATATAGTAACAGTATATTATATAACTTCATTAACTAAATTAAATTGGACTAAACATTTGTTTTCAGTAACCACTTTTGCAATTATTCGAAATCACATTGTTTATTATTCTGTTTGACTTAATTAATTAGTTTAACATTAGTCTGTGTGTATTTATGTCTGTCTGTGCCATTCCCAAGTGGATGAAGGGTATTGTTGTAATTAATAATATTTATAATAAGATGTTTAAAGTTAAACGCAATATTCTCTAAAGTACTCAGTCAGAAGAGTTTTCTTTTTAATTTTCATTTAAACTGAGCTTTCTAAAGTGTTTTAAACTTGGTATATTCTCTACTCTCTACGACTAACTACATTTTTAGTAAAGTCTCCTGTATCGTCCAATAATATTTACTACCTATTGGTTTTAATATAGGGTTGTTGTTCAATTTATTATAAGTAATTATTAAGTTGAAAATATAAACCCTCAATACAAATAATAAACTGCGCATTCAATTACGTTTCATCTTTCTTATGTATTGTTCTTGTTATCATTTCTTTTGTAATAATGCGAGTATGTATATTGTGTGACTAAGAGATTGTTTACAAATATACCAGTGAGATTGTATGAACACAACGTAGATTGTATAGTTGTTTATCTAATAGGCTTATGTACATCGTATATGCGACATGGATAATAATATTTTCTCAGTACAAAATAAGATTCTAGAGGGCAATTTCACAGTATATTACAATATATTTCCTGAGAAATAGTAATACTGTAGGTACATATTGCATGTTGATGCACTGATTCCTTATTGGTGTGGAAATGATGTATCTGTTTTCAATGTTGTTGTTACACTGTAATCTAATGCATGGACAATCGAACATACAATGGAATATATTCTAGATTATTTAATACTATCTAATAGTTAAGGTAGGTATGGTGTAATAGCTGCATCAAAAGACATAAAGCGTAATAATAATCGCATAGCTTAAAAACTATTTTAAATATGAACGCCATTTTAACAAACACAACAAAATTAATATGAAGAAGCTCCTGTTTCCTTACTCTGTTTGTTCCTCCATTGTCTGTCTATGTCTTCACGAATCCTTGTTTTCCAACAAATAGAAAACGTCTTGATTCTTCAAGCAGCGTATCCACATACAGTTGAGTGTTTTCTACGATCCAGACGCACTCAGTAGAAAATTGATATAAACCTGTTGTGGGGAAGCTCAGTTTGCTCAGGTGACTTATTTGTCCGAAGCTCACGACCAATTTTAAACTTTAAATCTTTTCCTTAGAGTGCACATTCAGTCGTCATGAGACATGAAGCCGGGAAAATGCATTACAATACTTGAGTATAATGTTGTTCGCAAGTTGAAAACAAGTAGTGTGAAATAACCCGTGCTCAGGCGACTTTCCTCCTTAAATATTTAAATAGACCGTTCAGAGCATCTATCAAGTGCACGAATTTATAAATTTTTAAATAAACCCTGCAACTTTCTCGTTGCTTTTAATATTTGAGTTGTATTAGAGTTAGTGCTCAGTTAGAATGAAAGTTAATGTAATTATTATTACAAGCTTAGGTATTGTTTGAGAAAAGTTTTACGGTGTATCATTAATTACTTGTTATAAAATGAGATATCTGCTTGTTATTTTCAAATAATTAAGAATAATATTAACTAGATCTTTGTACACAGATACTTTAGAAATGTAGCTATTGTAATTTGTAGTATACACCGCGTTGGAAGAGCATTGTAGATTTTTCAATGCAGATATCTAACCAATAGTACTTACAGGGTGTTAATCAATTTACGTCCAACCCGTAAACAATTAATTCGTTGCTGGTCCATTATAATCAGAATTCTAAACGCACCAAGAGAAACGTCAGTGTAACGAAGACAAATCAAAGTGTCGCTGGTCAGACGGGCCGGGACGAATGGTCGCACGCAAGACAAGCTATTAACTCAAGATGGTGGTATTTATCTTTTGTCCCCTCGGTATACGTAAGGTGACTCCGATGTTTTCCATTAAAGAACCGTGCAGCCGTAAATAAATTTTATTTATTACGATACTTTTTTACTGGGGTTTACCGCGGCTGTAAAAACAAAGGTTTCATTTGGCACTTTACTGAATGACGTGAAAATTATCCAGCAATTTGAAAACGACAATTCATAATCTATCCACACAGATGGATGGATCTATTTAATGTAATTGTTTATTATTTTTCTCTTACTTTAAATATAATAATAAATATTATATTGCTACATATATTGATACAGTAGGTACCTACATATACTCGTTTACTTGTCTACAATGTTAACCGAAAAATAAATAGCAAACAAAAAATAAAAAGATTCCACGCATGAAAATAATAAACCCCTTCCACAAAATAAGAGTTAAAAGAATCATCCCTTTAATTGCCGCGAGGTATATCGTTAATCTAACATCTCTTAATTAGATGAAATGAACTTGCACCCTCCATATTTACATGTGGTATGTTTTTCTTTATGCCGCGCGTTTAAAGAACGGTCGATTTTCACCGCATATATAATTCTCATAAACATGTAAATTTTTTCATGGGCTAGGGCGATAAAAAGCTTTTCGAATGACTTTCCACGGTTAAAACGAAGATTTACGGAAAAGCTAACGTTTAAAAAATTTGATACAACTTTGAAGCATAATTTTGCATTTAAAACTGTCTAAGTGTCATTAACTCCCTTTAAATTTAATGTAGAATTTAACGTCAAAATAAGTTATATCTACTCTGCGTATATGCATTCGTATAACCTATAAATATTTATAAAAATGTTCAGTTTTTTTAATACTACATAATTATATACCTACATAAAACTAAAACCTTTATGTTAGTATAACAATAAAATATATTGATTAAAAATCGCGTGCTCGTAATGTAAATGGAAAAATATTATTGCTATGAAAAGAGTTTTACATGGAAAACATGCAATGCCTTCGAAAATCGATAATGAATAACTTTTAAATGTGTTTTTAATTTGCAAATCTATTTTCATTACCTACACAAATTTATTATTTAAGGGTTGCGATCAAGTTTGTATTTCATTAGCTGTGAATAAAAAGAAAAAGTTTTCCTATTGTTCTAGGATTTTGGGTACGATATAGATACCAACTTCTAGCCTTTAGACCACAGCTTTAGACATATATTAATAACATTTTACTATCGTTATTACTATTTAACATTTTAATCTTCCCTCACCAATAACAAATTGTGTTCTAAAATGCACGTCCAGTTTAAAATAACCTGACGTCACAGTAACACCTACCTACTTGTAATAAATATGATTGAACAACACCATTAACTACGCAAATCATCAAGTTAACCTTTGACCAAATTTAGGACATAAATTCATTGACGTGAGTTGGTAACAAATAACATTCGAATAAATATTAAAAACAATGTTAAAACGTAATTGTACCGAAAATGTGTGCGTGATAACAACTCCAAATAAATTTGTTCCAATTTTGTGGTGTGAGTCATCAACGTGTGACCTTCCAACTCGTAATGATACCCTTACGTATCGACCGTTCTATATAAACCGTTAGAAGTACCTAACTTTAGAAGTGTTCGATGTTTACTATTAACTAGCTACTACGTGCTGTTTACCTTTATCCGTATGTTATGTACTAGGTAGGTTAGTAATAGTAGTAATAGTAGGAAATAATATTGTAATACTGTGGTAATAGTATGCATACATAAAATATGTTATAATTTAAGTGGTCATACACGATATAAATACATAATATTATGTGCTTTTCTAATTTGACTAGATATATACTGGTTATGTAGTTTTCTTGTACAGTTACTTTGGACAGGAATTTTGAGCATCATGTTTAATGTATATAAAATCAGCAATATTAACTACAGTTATTCAAAATACGATAAGTAGAACTAATTTTATTAATTCAATAATTTGCCCAGTATTATAACTTTTATTTGTTTATTATGTTTCGACCACTTTACAGTACCTACCGTCACCCCGTGATCACATTATGGTGTTACCACAGTAAATCATGATTAAAAACCCATTTCATAAATAACTAGTGGAAAATGAAATACAGGAATATACTATTGGTTACAAAATAGGGGAATAGTATTAAAAGTGCTATTTAATATAAGATATTGGCTTTCGTAAAGACCGAAACAATATTTATAATATGTAAGTATATTGAAGAATAGGCCTACATTATTTACCTACGTCAAAGTGAAGATATAGTATTAGTTCAACTTATGTAAAGTATCAACATAATTGTCATCCTTCTTATGTCGCTGCTTTAGTCTTTAAGCTATATTTCTTATGTAACAAATGGTTGTACTGTTTCCCACGTACTTATATAATACAATTACCTTTTCAAGGTTCTTCTTATGTAAACATGAAAGAAAATATTATGTCATTCGACCGATACCAAGGATATTACTTATAAAATATAAATAATTAAGAAGCGCTGCCAAAAATAAAGTAGACTGAAACAATTAGATAAACATGACTTTTAAAACAAAAATAATGTAATGTAAATAATATATAGTAACGATATTACATCTAGAAATTGAATCGCATCGATTATTCTACACTATCTCATATTAAAAGGAAAAAGTAAAATTAGTAATTAAAGGTACACAAACATTAATAGAAAAAATATCAAAACACGGTGACCTATTCGGTCTAGTAATAACTATCGTTACATACAACAATACGTAGTACAAACAATTTCCTACATTTAACTGTATGACTCAAGGGTTGTTATATTTACCATTTCGAAGGCTTTTCATGATTCACGCGAACTAACATAGAACTGCTAAGTTCACATCAGCATTGCATCATAAAGTTGAATCACTGAAAGCTCTAATGAAAATGTTAGGAATATCTTGTTACGTTATTAGTACTTATTTACCTACGTGTTGATGATCATGCCATTGATTAGTTTTTGCTCATTGCTATTAATTTATTTCGTAAAAAGAATATACCTAATATATAATAGGATAACGAATATTAAATTGAACAATAGAATGTCTGATTCAGTTTTTTGTTTGTGCGTTTAATTTTAAGTGAAAATACCTTTTCTGTGTTTACTTTAAAAGCGAACAACGCAACACTCCGCTGCTGGGTTTCTGAATACAGATGAATTAAATTTTATAAGCAAAATTTCGGTTGCAAAAAAATCATCCTACTATCTATTCTATAGAACTGGCCAATGAGTAGATAGCTAAAAAGAAGACTCGACTAGTTCGACTACGACAAAGGGTCAAGCATCTATCTCTTGATAGTAAAAAATAAAACGTACAAAACAAACAGCATTAGTATAATTATTACGTTATAGTTTTTTTAAATCACTGATAGAAAATATGTAAAGAGGAAAGGACGTTTTAAGGGTTTTGTTATAAGTATGATAGGAATGTTCCTATTAAAAATAGTACAGATCGAGAAATAATATTGTTCATGCTGCACATGCATATGTTGTTTTTTGGTTTAAATTCGTGTGTATGCGTAATTCTCATGTATTTTTAATATTTCCTACAGTGTTGCCACATGCCAAATCGATAAATCTGGATATAGTAGTCTAAAAATCTGTATAAAATCTGTATGAAATCAAACCGTAAGCTGTTTAAAATCTGAATGGTATGTTTGTTAAAGAAAACATTGGATTGTACTTAAAACTTATTGATTAAAAAAATACATACTTTTATTCATTTTATTAATCAATTTCTTGTGAACATTGAGCTTAAAACATGCCTCGTTATTCAATAATTGTTTTGTCAAAATTAGCCCCTCCATCGTTTCGGTGCCTAAATGGTTCCTGGTTTTTGTTTTAATTAAATTAATAGATGAAAAAATCCTTTCATGTAATCAGAAAACGTAGTCGACTCGTAATCATCGTAATGAACGAATGATTGATTTGCAAACATTAAAAAGAAACAAATACATTCATTCGTTAACAAAATACATGTTTCGGGAAATCCCCCAGAAGAATATACAATTATTGTTTGTTTGTTCCTAGGGAAATCCCCGATGTACGCCATGAATGTTGCCGGATTTAAACAACTGTATAAAAATAATATACTTAGATAATGGATTATTTTATCCTAGTAGTGTCCTTATCCAAAAAAGGTTTTAACAAATGTATAAAATTTACTTTGCTTATCAATTATTTTATCATAGTTAGTGTCCTTTACCTAAAATCTGTATAAAAGTAAAGCCAAATCTGTAATCTGTATAGTGGTCTTAAAATCTGTATAGATACAGATAAATCTGTATATATGGCAACACTGATTTCCTATTTATAACTATTACTATAAACGGTCATACCAGGAATCTATGACACATGACGGATGAACACAGATTTTTCTTCAATGAATCGAATTAAACGTAAATTTTTGAATCACAACAACGGATGTAGTTTTGAGAAACTGTTGCGGTTGTTTCAAAGGGTTCTTAGAATGTTATTAAGAGGGTTCGGACTCAACAGTTAAATGTAAATTTAGTATTTCACAAGCTAACCGTTTCCTTTGTAGGTAGTAGGTACATTGTGACAGTCAAATATGTACCTACATAGACTATAGTTTTGAAAACTTGAAACTCACATTTATAAGTTACTAGAGTGTATATGTGTATACATAACAATGAACACTTTCTGAACGATTCCCGTAAATATGGATGAAAAATTTCTAATTAAAATATAGTTTTCATATCCCGACTCTATTTAAAAGGATAATCTCTAGAATTACTTATTTATATAAAGATAATTCAAAGTATAATATTTGCATATTTGTTATTTAAACTATGAATGTTGAACTACTGTTTAATCCATACTAATATTATAAATGCGAAAGTAACTCTGTCTGTCTGTCTGTTACTCAATCACGCCTGAACTACTGAACCAATTTGCATGAAATTTGGTATAGATATATGTATTTTGATACCCGAGAAAGGACATAGGATAGGTTTAATCCCGGAAATCCTACGGGAACGGGTTTTTCTCAGAAAACGCGGGCGAAGCCGCGGGCGGAAAGCTAGTATATAATATTTATAATAAAACATATCATCTGCATAACAACAAAAACCGTAAACCGACTGCACTGCAACAATATGAAAGTTAAACATATCTTAGAGACAAAGCTTTAAATTACTAAAACTCCGGTAAAATAAACAAAAGCGAGCATTACGTTCCAGACGAAATAACGTGAATAATTTGCTTGGTATATATTTATAAAAAATATTATTCTGTTCTCGCAAGAACTCATATGAGACTACACATTTTTCATTTTGTTATAAATATGGTAAAAACGGTATTCGTCATACGATGCGGTCTGATCTTGCTGGATTAGGAAGATTTATATTGCCGGATGAAAAATTTTGATCGTACCTACGCGAAATGGGACGCATCTTAAATTACGTGTGGATAAACTTTTCAGTAAGGGGTCTATTTTTTTAACAATTAAATGAAAACTTTGAATGATTTGAATATCAATAAATACGAAATATTAAACACATTTTCCATTGTTAACGCTTCATAAAAATAAACAAAATTTTCAGTTTACTATTTAAGTATGGAACTCCATACCGGACACAATAATTGCAACCTGTGTTGCAGCTTTGTATGATTAATTATCTGAATTACATTACTAAAATAAATAAAACGTAATATCTCAATAGATAGAGTCAAGATATTAATAAAGTCAATTCTTTAATTAACAAAAATAACAATTCGATTCGAACTATTGAAATCAAGTGTTTTGATTTATAATCTTATATTTGACATGTTCTTACGTTATAACTTGAACTCAAACAATATCAAATAGAAGTATGACGTCATCAGCGACCGGGATTGACCTTACAAAAAAATTATGCAAACAATAAGAAACAAACCGTCTGAAACCGGATGACGAATAAAGTTAATGTAGTGTTTTATTTAAACAAATGTATTCGTACATAAATTTCATTTCGTTTCTTGCCCTTTTCGTTTCATGTTGCTAATGCGATTATATAATATAAGAAATATTATCTTTACATAAAATTAACGACCTTTTAACAAGTATTCTATAACTTAAATGCTTTTAGAGTGCTTAAAACAATATTTAACTAATCATTTATACATCGTTTCATAAGTCGCTATGATTACCATTATAACTATAGATACCTACGTTCCATTGCATATTGTACCTTTTAGCCATACAAACAAGGATTAAATTCCTAATCAATGTAACGAGAACTTTATTAACAAATCGGATTACTGAAGTCTACGTGAACACGACATCTCGCGTGCTTCATCTGAAACTTTTTAACTCTTATTAGCAGCTTCTCTTGGGACCAGTGATCACGCGATCTTCAGGAAGAATTAAATGTACAAAATGACGGCGCATCTTTTTAATCGTAGGATGTTTATAAAAGAAGTATGACTAAGCTGATAATATAGTTTATGTTTTGAATATCTGAATTATTTTAATGTGACATAATAAATTGTTTAATTTTTAAGTTTGTAAACTGGCGGTAGCGATTCTGATGTCGCAATTGTTCTTCTAACAATATGCATTTTAAACAACATTAAATTGCACCCTTTTTATGGAAAATTGTAAAATAGTCGTCTTACTAATTATTACCTACGCCCGAAGCTTGTAAAATAGTTTTCTAAATTTAGGGTGGATCTATAGTGTAGCGCCTCTTATTTTTTATTTAACATTTAATAGTCGTCTATTAAAGTGTGCTTTAACAGTTTCTAAAAAGATTTAACAGTATAAATTTATATTAAAGCACCAATAATTCGCAATGAATCTTTTCCGAGATACCCCCCAAAGGTAAGACAGCACACAGTTGGCTCACAGTACTTAATTAGAACACTATTGTGCAGGAAGCCACATTTCTTTTTCAAAGGGACACGCGGAGCTAATCTAGACTCAAAGATGTTTCGAGAAAATGTGAAAAATGTCAGCTGTGGATGTCACAACATATGTGAGACGCTTTTATATTTTCTGTCGTGGATTATTATCAGCGAAGATACTGTAAAATATTTTCTGTTATTTTTATATCACAGAATTTAACTCTACCTACTCGGAATACTATTAAAATTTGTTAGTTTTCACAGGATAGAAAATTGTCTAAAAATCAGTCAAATCAAAATACACCCCAGGATATTTACATAAATGGTTGCAGGAAATAATTGAAGAAAAAATTTAAAGCAATTTTCTATTGATTTTTATATTCAGAAAAGCATCACGGTCTGATAGAAAACAATACATGACACCCAAAAGCTTGTACAATTAGTTTCGGACGTATGATTGAAGTACAGTAAGACGAAGGGTTAGGGTTCTCCCCTCGATTCAGGCTACTCTACTGACTCCAACTACACTATTTTCAAAAGGTGATGTACAAAATGATAATAATAAAAACCGAAATATTTAGTCGGGTCTGCCTGCGTCTAATTTAGGATTTAGAGGCGGACATGCTACCCGTATCTACGCTCGGATTAAAGTGAAAAAATCAAAATTTTAAATCGCTCTAAAATATTAAAGTAAAAACAAGAAGTTAAGGATCTTTATTTTATTAGAAATTGCCCTTTTACGAGTCACTCTCTAGCAACTAACACTCACGTCTCGATCACAATACACAGAAATCTTCCGATCTCGCCCTGGCTGATCTATTTGATAAAGCGATTAATTACCTCATTCCTATTCAAGATCCATCATCCATGTGTCACTTTGCATACATTGACAGGCTGCAAACGTGTTACTCGTACAAATATCTAACTGAAAACGCAATTAAAACCATAAGATGGTCATTACTAACCGTCGGCGAGAAATTGAAACCGTTTAGGGGAGAAAAAATTAAAATGCGATTCATTGCATGAAACAGAAATTCATTTTGCGTTATTAAAATTTTAGTTTCACTCCCATTCGGTTTGAAGGGCCGCATGAAGATTAAATGAATATTGTAATGAGTGAATTTTGTGATTTAATTGCTTTATTTTTCAGCTATTTTGTTGGCATATTTTACAATCTATACATTTTTCATACACTCAGATTGAATTCATAATGTTCTCTTCGTACCTTTATAAGTAGTAAAAATTATTAAGCTATTGCATAGCTTCTATCGCGGGCCTTGAGCGCGGGGATCGAATCGAGAAATTCCGTAACGAAAAAACCTCACGCTCCCCACTCCGACGGGCTCGGAGGTGTGGCTTGAAGGCATGCTATGCAATAGCTTTACCGCGGCAGTCCCCGAGTGCCACACGTCTTTTTTTATGTTCTTCCAACAAAAAAGGCTTTCGTATAAGGAAAGCTTTTAAAAAAAAATATTTATTGATTAGCAAACGTCTTTACCGAGTAACTTTTTTTTAGCCCGGCTTAACCTGTTCTAAACTGAGGCAAGTGGCCAAAATGGTACAAAATAAAGATATTTCCCCACAAACAATCAAGTAATAAATTCATTGCATGCAACGAGAAGACCGCTTAATCTACGGACGATACGATCGCGTGAGATGTGGCCATTCTTGAGATCGTTGCACTTCCAAGGTTCAAATTCTAAGTTAATAGCTGTATATTATACTCATAGATCATCGGGACCCTTAACAGAGTTGTAAGGTTTTGGTAAATTAAGAAGGAGATAAATCATTGGATATTTGATACATGTGGCGGCCGATACGTGGGTTTGTAGCTAGTTTTAGAAATATGTAGTGTAGGAACCGAATCTATGTTCAGATTTACAATAAAGAGTCTTACATTTAGTAGACATTATTGTTATAAATTTAATTATTCATTAATCAATACCACGTTGGTTTTAATAATTTGTTATTTTCATTTTTCGTTTTGATAAGATAAAATGTGAATTATACTAAAGGTATTTCAATATGTCAAATTTTGTGAAAATCAAATATATTATCATAGCGAGCAATCGTTTCAAGATAGAGCCGATGTTCGATATTCAGCAAAAGAATTTCTTTAGCCTTGATAATATTTTGAGAAAAAATTGCAAAATTGCGTCGCTCCGTCAACAAAAATAAATGAAATTATTATAAAGGTCGCAGACGCGAAGACGATGTGCCGAGTCATTTTGAACGCTAAAATTATCAAGTGTGCGAATTTAGACAACCTGAAAATATTTTGTGTATTTGTCAACTGAAATATTGTAGGAAGTGAGAATATCCAATTGGTTCGATTTGTAATTTTTTTTTAGTATAAATTTAAACTTAGGTAATATAAATATTTGTAGAATTACAATAAGGATTTGATATTAGGTTATTCAATAGGTTATTAAATCAGTAATGAAACAAATGTTTTTAAAATTACCATAGATCAAACTTCAATCGTTTTACAACCAAAACAGACATAGACTAACTAATTATATTGATTATTTTAATATTACCTACCTAGTATCGAAAAAAGTTTATATTGAAATAAAATTAATTTATGAGGGCAGTTTGGTTTGAGACTTCAATTAAAATAAGTCTGTACAAAAAATACATTCCTATCATTCACACAAGCCTATTCTTTAGCCCATTAAAAATGTCTCTTGATCTCAATACAGTGAATCATCGCTTTGTTTGTCCAAGTGTATTTTTATTTTCGTCTTTCTCATTTGCATAATAAAATGCCAATGTCAACGTATCTGCGATGTGCGTGCGTTTTACGTCACGCGTCACGTGACAAGAGTTTTCCACACACTGAGTCACGTTGGTGGGACAAGTCATAAGCTATTTTGGTATTTGTGTCTTGAAAAATAATGAGACAATTATTTAAAATTCGTCTAAAAATATTTGCGGATGGCATGGAATCGGGAGACAGAATTAGCGTCAGTTTATTAAGGAAACATTAAAATTACATATTTCTCGTCTGTATTTATTCATTATATTATTCTTTGTTCTGTATTTAACGATTATTGATAATAAGTTTGTAACGATATTTTATTTAATAATTTTAATTTTATCTATTTGTGTTATGAACTTTATGGGTAGATGATAGAGGTGCAACAATTAAAATTTTATAATACCTAATTATTAAATTATTTTTAACGGGTATAAAACCCGTACAATTTATTAGTTTTCAATCATAGACAACACCAAACTCGCTATTTTCTCATAAATTACGCACCAACATGCAGAAGGTACTAACCTTGAACCTAGGCGGTGGAAATTTTAGTCGTGCTTTCGACTAACAATGTTCTTATATAACAGTAGCATTGTTACATTCGTTTTAGAATAGAAGTAGTGCTTACTCACTCTCTATTTTGAAAACAGGTCACAACTTAACCTCTTGAACAAAGAAACATCGAAACTGTAATAACATTTCTATGTTTCTTACGTACGTATCTTTCTTCTTTCTTCTATCTTTGAAGATATTACGGAGATCGAATCGAAGAATTTAAAAAAAATTCCATCAATAATAAAGGACCTCATAATATAACGGTTCCATTAATAATCTTATTTTTATGAAAATAAAGTATTTTTATTTACAACTAGCGGTCCGCCCCGGCTTCGCCCGTGGTACATAATATTTACGTTTTCTCTACATAAGAACCATCCTCGTACTTCAAGGAATATAATAAAAAAAGAATTATCGAAATCGGTTCAGCCGTTTTCGAGTTATGCGCTTACCAACACATTTTGCGATTCATTTTTATATATAAGATAAGTTCCTTAGTTAGCTTCCGCCATCAACAATTTAAAACCACTAAAGCGCTCTTATATCAAGTTTACGGTTCTTTTATCTAGTAATTAAATTTTACTGGTTCGTAACTAACATAAATGACTTTGTTGCTTACTTTTATGTATTTCTTTAATGAAAATGTTACAAAAGATAGTTTATATAGAGCTCAGTCTGTAGAAACTTAGCGTTTATTTGTTCCCCATAAATTGAGTAAAAAAGGTTCTTTAAATGTATAATGTGTATTGTGTATATTATGCGTATATTTTAGTTCAATATGTATTTTTATTAAACTTCATATAATGTATGATGTGGTGTTACTTAAATAAATAAATAAAATAAATGTGTAAATAACTACTTAAGATCATAAAAACACAATTCTCCTAAGGGAAGAACGCTCAATCCTTTTAAAGGGTCGTTCGCAAAGAAAAGGGACGCAAAGTTAACTTTTGACCTAGTTAAGAAAAATTGCACATGTAAGAGTGCTTTTGTTTACTGTATAAAATTATACAAACATAAATTATCATATCTCACACATTGCTATTATTCGATAAGTTAATTAATTTCCACGTAATGTGCCAATAATCCCGTGGAAAACATGATTATCGGAATACCTAAGATATAAATTTATAATCGGTTAAAATATTCGAGACGTTGATAACAGTTTATGTTCCAAAATAACTAGTTATAAAACGTTGTTTGAAATTGTGTTATCTATACCTACTAAAAAAATCAGATCTTTATATATCTCAACAGATTTGACCATCAAAATTTTAAATCGTAAATATATACCAAACTTAATATCTACAAAGCAGAATATCATATAGTTTCCACAAAGTAAATTATATTGTGTGATGACGAGACCGTCTGTTATGTTTAAAGGAACCTTATTTTCTATAAATATTATAATATACAAAAATTGCGTGTTTTGACAAAATACACGGCGCTCCATAAAACAAGGTAGCATCTAATAGCGTCCGAATTAGACAATCCTCTAAATCCTTTAAAAATTTATGACGATCCCGAACACTTAAGTGCCTCAACTTTCGATAAATACAAATCCATTCTATTACCTCTCGAAACTTGTTCAATACAGTTGTTCCTTCCCACAGGAAAGTTCATAAAATAGCCGGATGATTTACACTCACGCTTATCCGAAACTCCATTAAGATTAGCTATTCATGTTGTACACCTGATACTTTGAAAGCATTTGACAATGTGGTCGGAAATCGAAGGTATCCTTTAAGTACTATAGCTTTTTATGGGATCAGAGTGTAGGAACGCATCTGATGAATACGTTGTTTAGGATGATTAAAATTGTATATTGTACTAAATAAATAATAGCATTGCTTGTTATACCTGATCACTTTTCAAAGATACATCATACAATAGTCATAGATGTACACAAGAAAGGGATCTTAGCAATGAATAATGCATCCAAGATTTATATAACATCTATATTCATGTACCATACTAATTATAAAGGGCTGCAGCTTATGACACTGATTTAGATTCTTAATTATTTATATGATTATTTTAAAATTAGACGTAATACATATCCACTTTATTAATCATTATAAACTTATTATTATTATGTAGAGTTTTAATGTGATGTACAAGTATGTCGGTGAAAATGATTATTGACTACCTTGAAACTAAAGAGATTACGTGAAGAGCAATTTAATAGACCTTTGAACATTATAATAATATCTCAACCCCTGGGGTAAGTTTTCAGTTTGTGTAGATTATTATTATGTGTAGAAAATAATTAAAATAATCCTCTCTACATAATATATATATCTATTATACAATTAATTTCAGTTATTTATAACCTAAATCAGAAACAAATGTTATTACGTAGTAGTTTTTTAATACCTAGTTGATAATGAATTTTAAGTTACTTTTTAAGTAAAGCGTATATTCATTAATGTAAAGAAATTTAAAATTAAGTTAGGTACCAATGTAGAAATACTCAATTTACTTGTAAAACTTCCAAGTTACTCAAATGCAGCGCCTCTCTAGAGATTAAGCTCATGTCTGATATGCCAAATTCAAACTATATTTTATTCAAATACCTCCTTTGATTCGTCGCAACTTGTATGAGAAACGATACTTCCACAAATACTTTAGAAATAAATCGATACACTCAGAACTACGTTTGAAACGAAAAGTTATTATACTCTAAACAAATGTTGTCATGGAAATTTGATCTTTAAAAGACTCATATTAACAATTATATTTGCATATACAAAAACATTTTTGCTAATTGATTGTATCCGTATTTAATTTTCCTGCTTATTTATTCCGAATGAACATGTTTTATTACAAAAAAATTAATTTGATCTTCATGACCCAACCTACAACATCCAAATCCCAATTAAGTTTGGCAACAGAACTGCAATTAATTATTGTTGATTCTTGGCCTGTAGCTTCCCCGTAGGTCTGGCCACTAGTACCTATCAATCAAAACGTATTTAAAACACAATAAATACAGGCTATAGCCTATAGTATGAAGAATTCAATACACAAAGTGTCAATATCTAATCCAATTCCCATCGAATGTTTTAGTTTGAAACTTGATTATACAATTCTGTAGTCCGTTTAATTAAGCGCCAATAATTTTCCCGCTATAGTGGTAGGGCTTGGCGGCCATGTTGGCACACATGTGTTACGTCATTACACACACTACGTGTACAAGTTATTGATGTGCACTAACTACCTATTTCCCTGAACTTGGATTAACGTTACCTATATTTATATTTACTGTTGCATTAACCCATTGACCACCGAGCGGCCCGATCGGGCCGAGACACAATAGATTTTCTATTGTGTCTGTGATCCGAGGACTGACGGATTGAATCTCTCTCATAACTCGCTAAGTACTTTTAAAGAAGCCTAGTTATGAGTAAATGCGGATTATAAATGTATGAAAGACGCAATATGGAAAAGTGTGCATGTTTTATAATATTTATGTCAAGAATTTAAAGCACAACTTATAGATTTGTTGTGCTTTAGCTTCATTCAAGAATATTGATGCCAATTTTAATGGTACATAATACATTCAAGTAGTTTTATTACGCTTCAAGACAAGATCATATCCACAATCATATCTATCACGTAAGGTATAAGTATAAAGGTACCCGTTTTATTTGCCATAAACCCATATTTATTCCAGACAATACATCGGAACAATCAAATAATAGTTAAGGCGAATCCGCGTGATCGTAATAAATATCACGTTACTACCATTTGGTAGTAACAAAAAATTACGGGACACTTTTTGGCAAACGCGCCGACCCGAGAAAGTTTCGCAATCAACAGAGAGGAAAAACAAGCTATTTTTTAAACCAATTCGGTTGGGGTTGAAAGTTGTGCAATGGCATTAGCTATGACACATGTTACAGGGATATCGGCAATATGGAATGTAGAATTGAAAATTTTTAAGTGATTAAAGGTACAGACAATTTTTTTAACGTATAATATTTATAAAGATATAAGTATAACATCCCTAAGAAACTTTTTTACTAAATTTAAGCACATATCTATGTTCATACCTTTGAAGTCACTAACAAAATCGAAATGACCAGACTACTGAAATTCCCTTGCGAATGTAATGAAAAAAAGTTTTGGTCCATCAAAGTAAACCAAGGGGATGACAGGTGTTTTGAGGCGTAGGATGAGAACAGATATTTCTTCAAAAATATAATCGAATCGATGAATATTAATGAAAAGATAAGGCATAGGTTGCAGGCTATTTGAGTTTTATCTAATAAGGTTTGATAGATCGAAAATTCATCCAAAATTTTCCAATATTTTAAATAGGGATCCTAAATTTCCATTAGGATCGTGTCTTCCACAGTAACTTTTCGCTCATTACTCTCAACATTCTTTACCAAAATTATTTTAAAGCTAGAACTGATAGTTTATGTGAAGAAATTGAGTGTTATTCCTTGTCATTAGCAAAATCTTTTTTGTAGCTTGAAACTTTTCAATTTAAGAGTAACCGGACAATTGCGGTGTTCCTTTGAAGTTTATTTAAAAAGTAGCTTTATAAAAGGTAAATGAAATTTCCTAAGTTTAGGGTCCATCGAAGACATTAAACAAAAAAGGGCCGTAATGTGATTTAAGGCGCAGGACAGACGTGCCACGTTAATCTCGGCTAGCTCCCTCGGGTGTGATTCCCACTTCCTGAAAAGTACGTGATTTCTTCTGTGTGCCTTAAATATTATTATTTACACTTTTTTCAACATGTTCTGATGATCATCGTTTATTAGGGAGAAAAATGTTCAATGTTATTATAAAACATGGGTGTATTCGCGTAGGGTTTCAAAAACTTGCCCGGTCGGCGCTACGCTCACAAAACTACACGAATACTCGTACGTAAAAACTTTGATTCAATGAATTTTCATGATTTAATAAAATGTGCTTTGATTTAATTTTTTTTTCGTTTTTTTTTTACTTTATTTCACTAGCTATTAACGAAGTAGGTGTAGTAGAAAAACACATAACTACTAAAATGCTAAAATTACACATACGGCCATACCCACAACATACATTCACGACCAGGGAATACATACCTACTATAATCTGGTATTTAAACATAGAGGCGACCGGCTAGGCGCAACAAAAGACCTTTTTGTTTGATATCAGTTTACAAGATCGCGTTACAAAACACAATAAGTCTTCGTAATAATGTCAGAGGTTAACGGAATACACTTAAGTGGACATCTCATCTTTCCATATGACTCACCCATAGCACCGTAATTATAATTTTGATACATAGTTACCCTTTTAAATTACCTTCATATTTTAGCATTCATTACAAAGTTTCACTGACACGCGCTTAATTAGGTTTATGATTAATTTCTGAATGGTAGCGCAATATTATATTTTACAGTTCTGAATTAATTGCTAGCGACCACACGTTTATATATATTAAATATAGAAGTTGTTGGAATAAATTAAATTTAATGAAACAATAGGTACTCAGTAGATTCTTGTATAAAAAGGCAGGTCAAAATACGAGTTGTAAGTTGCTTGAACGTTTTAGAGATAAGGCACCTCAGTTATATAAAAACCATATTACTTGAAAAGAAAAGTCAATCACACGAAATAAAGAATTATAATTATAACAAGGGTGTACTTAAATACCTTTAGAACTTCACCGCTACGCCAATTGAATTCTCCTTACCTGTAAAAAAGGCTCTCATGAATATTCTTTAGAAGCTTTAACTAAAACTTTATTGAAAGGCAATGGCGGCCGACGGATAAAGCCGGTGTCCTATAGAGTGCTTATAATACGTCGAGTTCGTTATTATAGATAAAATACAATTTAAAAAGGTGAAAGAATATCTATAAATAACTATAATTATATTATATATGAATTTAATATAAAAAAAAGTTGGTATATTTTTATTACGTCAATTGAACACTATTGTTCTATCTAACTCTCATGTATAAAAATTATCTTAAAATATCCCTCATTTAATTCAAACACTATAAAAATATAACGAAATGTTTTATATAATATATAGATAGATCTTTCCATGTAGAACCAGTTGTGTACTAAAACCACAGACTAAAACATACATCTTAGAGACTATAATCTGATTTTTAAATATGTACATACTTTACACTCTACAGGCGCTAGTATTTAACTCTAGAGAATTATTATTTTGTAAATCCAAAACTAGACAGATCAAAAAATAATTAACGGAAGGCCACTAACTACCATAGTAAATTTTGTAAACTTAATTTATGAACTCTCCAGTTCAGTAAATGGTTTTAGACAAAGTAGAACAGCGTCAGGTTTACGTGCAATTTTGCTAAAATATGCTAATGTAGTTTATTTAGACTCTCATTATTTGCATAATTTGAATTGGAAATTTCACCACCACTTTTTAAAGTCTCAAATGCTTTTAAGATCATTACAGTTTGTTTTCGAACATTTTACATTGGAATGTGTAATGGGAAATTTCTTGTCTCTCTGTGTCAGTTTTTACATTAACAACCGAATTCATTTAAAAAACTTGGACATTTAAAAAACGTAAATCAAAATTAGTGTAAATATTTTTTTTTCATTCCACTTTACTTTAAGTATAAAAGCGGGTCGAAAATGTGTAGAATAAATGAACATGTGGTCATTAGAATGTAAGTACAATATCGTCTCTATCTATCTAACAGTTGAGACTTAAAATAAATTATACAGGATTTTTTATCAGTTTTAAAGCATAGTAAAATATGTATCGATCGTTTTGCATTCTATAATCAATTGCTTTTTTTCTTTAAAACAACAATCACAAAACACAATGTGAAACTAAGAAAAGATTTTATAACAGTTCAATCTAAGACCAGTATACATAATAACAGCATTCCTTTTAAACATAATCCAGCACATTGTGTACTACAAACATTCCAAATTGCGTACAGATAATCCCATAGCACGCTTATTATCCTAATAGATAACATTGGATATCGCAAAGTAACGGTGACAGGCTGGTAAGGTAACGAGATACGTGATTAATTGTGGTTACCATCGATTATGACGTTGACGACATAATGAACCAACGCCCCAATTAGTCTTATCATATTGTTATCCTACGCCCTTGAGGATCGTGTATTTAAACGGATATTTTGTGAGATAATAATCAAGTAATCAATGTTTAATGTTGAAAAAGGTATTTTTTATGTTTTGACCCCTCTTCTATGCTTATATTACGTTTTTTATGTTATAATTTTTATATTAAAAAATATGGAAATGTTTCAAAAAAATCTAAATTCCCTGAATCATTGATAACATTCAGAGCTTAATACGGAGAAAGATGTATTTTGCTTTCCTTTTTAATTCACAAACTATAGCTATGAAAATAATTATATCATATTCATCAATTTCATTTAAAATACATTATAGACAGCCCTAAGTGAGCAATCCGCCATTACCCAACCCTTAGTTAATAGTTCCGTTCATTGTGAAGCAAGCTCGCATATTCACCACCTATTAATGATACAAGTACAACAATTTGCATCACTTTGTATGAATCAAGCGATGACTCTCACTTCCCATGTCCTTAGCCAGGTTTCGAGACCTTTGAAGTTACGTACTTTAAGATCTTGACTCATATCAAGTCTATAAGGAAATTCCAAGGAAACATCATGTGCTACGTAGTTTTGCATCATTACAATTTGCAGCGTCATTGTTAAGGACTATTTTGTTGCATGAAAACTATACTAATATTATAGAGCTGAAGAGTTTTTTTGCTTAAACGCAATTATCTGCAAAACGACTGGTCTGATTTGTAAAATTCTTGGAGCGTTATGTAGTTTGTTAATAAGAGCTGAGCATTGCTGGTAAAACTATAATTAACACAGCTAGTAAACAATAATTAATTGGTCACAATGATTGACGCTTGAGTGGTTTGCCGATTCATTTTATTTTAGGCAATTCATCGACAGTTTATTATCAATTAAACTGATTATTTCAATATTATTGCATTTACCGATAATTTTCGAATATCGAGAAGATTAAATGAGAATTAATATCAAAGAGATTAAATTATATAATAGTAATAAATGAAATGCTGAAAATAAAATAATGCAATGTAATTATTAGCATTGTCAGTCGAAATAATGAAATGTAATTCCATATCAATTAATATTGATTTTCAGTAGACAGTTACAGTAGATATGTGATAGCTTAAGCTTTGTAAAAGTATGATTTCATAGGACTAGATAATTGTTATACAATAAGTGAATTCGACATTAAAATCCTAGAAAGAAATGTTGTTCTATATGTTTAGCTGCCCCGCGTTGTACATATTAATATGCTTAATATATGTATCATTTTAATAAATCTCACATTATAACGTCAACACATTAATGTTTTCATTACATACACAACCTTGAGGTATTAATCGAAATAAAAAGCAATTTAGCAGGGGATTCGCATATAAATCTATCCGGTAATACGTGGAACTCGTAATGACCCGTCATCTGCTTGTAATTGCGTTTCCGCTGAAAAAATGCTTAATTGTTTCACGCACGTAGCCATCAAATTCTAATATTCAGTAATGATGCTTGTTATAAAACATGGCGGAATAAAAAAGCAAAATATTTGAGTTTAACAGAGATTATGAAACAATGAGCATAAAAAGATTATAATATATCGTAAGCACAATATACCATTTCTGATTTCATCATAATATAGGTAAAACTCAAACTCAAAACTCAAACTCAAACATTTGTTTATTCAATTAGACTTCTTCTAGAAGCACTTTTGATTCATTAGGTACATATTTTTAACATTTACCACTGACAACAGTCACGCTTTATTTAAATATATTTTTAACACAAAAATGTTAGAAAAACAATGATACAAGTAATGAATTATCAAAAAGCGAATAAAGTTTTAAACTTTAAAAATACATGATATAAAGTTACACGAAATATTATAATGTAAATTATTCCATTTGCAAATTATGTAATTACTAGACCTTGTATTTTTATTACGATAATACTTCAGGTTCTTACATAAATAGTAGAAACTCGGTCTTATCTGAATAAAAATAAAAAAAGCCTAGAAATATTATAATAAATAATATAAAAGTCCTTTCAAATGTTTTAATTATAATAATGGATTAACTGTTCGTACTAGCATTGTAACAAAACAATGCCGTATTTTCAATTACTAAGCTTCCGTTGAACAATAGTTTTAAAAGCAATTTCTGTTATCCTGTAGGTACTTATTTTTTATACTGGCTACAGGAGTTAAGTATTATTTTGTAAGCAATTTATTGTACAACAGCTTGAGTTTATATTCCTCGATATAGTTTAAAATGTAGCTTATTTGTGGCATCTATGGCATTATTTATGTGACAAGCGACATAGTTACGAATATCTATTGTGCTGCCAACCTATAAGGAAAATATTGAAGGACCAAAGGGCTCAACTATAGCCACTGGCTTCTTTCCCTAATCGATATTCAATGAAAATATAATAATTTCGAAGAACCTTTATTAGATTTCTCTATTGAATTCTAACTCTGGAAAAATACCTGTTTGATATTAAATATAATTGATATTATATAATACCTGTCTTTGAAAACAAATTAAGCCAACACCCACTGAATAAGCTATACCCACACAAAAATCGATTGTATCCAATAATAATTTTGTTCTGCGTGGGTAGTTTCATCTTTACTTTACTTTGCCAAACGTGCCTTACTCCTAAAAATAATAATAAAATATTTATCTTCCAGATTTGCTACTGCTTATAAAATCCCTATCAACGACAAATCCAAAAATTAATTTCTCCATGCTGAGTCATCTCCAAATATACCTTGCTTGAATAACGTTTTCAAATCCGGATTATATTTTCATGCGGGCAAAATGTATTTTATATTTATCGCAGCTGACCGGACGTTTTTTGCCGACAATGGCTGATACCTCCTACAGGGGAGATTGCGCAATGGATGCTGTAATGATGTGCCTTTATAACGAATTCAGATGACCGGACGCCTTTTCAGGTTTCATAAAACGTGTAATAAAGTCCGTCATGATTTTATATTGTCTAGCCGAAGATTATTGAGTTGTTGAAGACGTAGGATTACATTGAATGAGCCTGTAATAAGACATTTTGTAGCTTTCTTTGTTATTTTTGCCTCATAATTGAAGTATGTAATTTAGCAGTTCGGTTCAACAAACAAAGAAACTTACTTAATTTACTACATAACTTACTCTTTATAAAACATTATTTAAAATTCATACAGTACACACTGTAGAAAGACGGTGAACATTTAGTTTAACTTTTATTTGCCAGTGATAGTTATAACAATTCCTGTAAAATAATAATCAAATTTCAGATTGGGAAATATCTCAACTTTTATGAACTACAATTTATCAATAACAGTACTAAAATTACTATAAAAATAAGTCAAATTGATATCGGGATGCATCACAACTTTTACGGGAGTCATCAGTTACAGGAAAGTTGGGATACATCGTCAATCAAAAAAAAATTAAAACCTACGAGAACTATCCCACAGACTAACTAATTAACATTCCAACTGTATTGTGAAGCCTAATTTGACGTGAGCAAAGCCGCAGTCGAACAGTAGTCATACAAAACCGATACCAGTGGCCGCAAAGTAACTAATTATGAAACAAAAGCAAAGTTGGAAGAGAACAAAGCCGCGGTCAATCAGTAGTCATATAAATCGATAGCAATTACCAGTGCCGCGAAGATATACCGGGAAAAAATCACAGTAATATATTTATCGACTAATTTATTGATTATCTATGTAATGCAACACACTTCACGTTTGTTTCGATCCGCGGTAAAACAGTAGTCATACAAAAACCCACAGACGAATTCATTTTATAATGAAACTGGTAACATAACCCACGTAAAGCAGAACCGCGGCCAAACGGTAGTATAAACCGATAGTGGTTGTAAAGGGAAGTGGGCACGGATGTGGCTATCAGGTGTAAATACAAATATTCCGACCTCGGTCCGATTGAAACTTTGTAATCACCGCTGCATTTTGGAGCCGTTAAAACGATTTATGTACTTGCGTGTTTTCGGGTTTAAATGTGTTTTTGAACTCTATATTTGTTCATGTACTAAAAAAAACTTCACCATTTACAATCATTTCAAAAATAAATTCGTATTAAGTATCTGTTTAAATTATCTCATTTAATTGTTTGTAAATTGAATAAAGTTCAAATAAATCATGATAACACTATTCGATTAACTACTATAACTACACCACACAGCAGGAGATGTAATAAATAAAAAATAATAAGAAAACTTTCCCTATTTCAGTGCTCAGGCATCACGTCGGGAGATAGCAATTTAACAATTTTCGTTCATAACTAGCTGGATCGATCGCACAAAAAGTGACTTTATGTTACAGACGTAAGGTATCTTTTCACATACACCGGCGACAAAATGACATAAATCATAGTATGCAACAGCCTTAACATTCACTTTCAACGAGCATACCCACAAGTTAAGAAAAAGCAATCACTCAGCATGTAATCTCTTAGGATTTTCCGTAGAGTAAAAGTTTCCGTGGAGCGCACCTTAGCGCCCTAACGTTGAAGTGGGCTTAGTGCTTTTTGTTTTAAAACCCTGCAACTCGCCGATAAGGTTTGAACCAACGAAATGCTTTAGTCACCCCAAATTACACTGGAAAATCAAATTGAAGAGACGTAGCAACCGAAAATGTTTTCACTCTTGCGACGCTATCGAAAGTACAACAAAGAAAAAGCAAAATTATAATCTTCAAGTTTCTAACTATCAACACCCCGTCAAAGGCGTAACATCGTCCCTATACTCGGAGAAAAACAGCGGCACCCCAGCCCGCCATCTTGCTATTTTGTTTTTGACACTTCACTTTAATCACTGTGTGAAAACATAAACAGGCGCGTTCTCATTTCGAAAAGAGCAATGTTTTCCAGAACACAGCAAAGGTGCGTTTAAAATATGTGTTGCCTTTGTACAAAGAAAATTATTTCCCCTTTCGATACATAAATGCATTAGACGATACTTTCATGTCAGAAGCATAACATTCCATGAGAAAAATAAACTGCACAATCCCTTTACTGTTTTTGCTTTTAAAAAAACCTTGCAAATTTTCACTAAACTTTTCTCTACCACATTTTTTAGTTAGCCTAAAAGAAATAGTGATGCGGACATTTGCAACTGATTTTAAGTTTGAAAAAACATTGAATATTAATTACGTTCTATCCCTCAGCATAAATTATCATTTTAATCGTTTGAAATTCAATTTACCCGTCAATATCTGCAGTTGCCATAATTCAATAGTATCACAGGGAGATTTATGTTACATGTTCCGGTTGAAACTGAAATTAAAACGAGCGAATGCGATTATTATCAGATTTGGATGGTAATGGATTCGATGATTGAATCACGTACAATGTGAAATGAATAGTCTCTTGTCCGGCTCGCCTGAGGGGTAGATAATTATTGTTTTACGGTTGCAATACGCGTCAATAGCATTGATTGGTTGTAATGATGTGCGTAAATTCTATGCACGGCAATGTAAAATCACTGTTTTGCATAATATTGTAACAGAAAAGTAAATGCACCGTGTTTTTAGTGAACATTCTTGATAATAAATAAAAATATTGGTGTTTCATGATAGCATTTAAACACGTAAAAGACATTTTTATGTCTCAATTGTGAATAGTTATAAGAACAAATAGTGTGTTGTACCAGATGCAAACAACTGTTAACTTTTTCTTTTTCAAATAAAATCTTACCAAATCATTTTCATATCGTCCATGGCAACATCATTCACATTGTATAACTATTCTATATCTGATCAAAATGTTCCCATCGTTCGAAATCCAGGAGTTCAATATAAATTAATTATTGAAACACATCTTTAGTAGATTTTAGAGGGTCCATAAGATAAACAGCCATTAGTTAATCCAAGGGCGGGCTGGCAGTAACTCAACCGGTGTAATGCGTATAGCCTACCGCTTTAATGAAATAAAATTTGCATATAATCAAGATTTATGTACGTACGGATGTAAGAAATTGGAAAACAATGATGCGGGGATTTAGACTTGTTTGTATCTACTAGATATTGTTAATTAACAGTTATTGTTAATTAATATTATACACATACTAGATCTACATATTTTACAATAGATACACATTAAATATTGTATATATTATTGTTAATAAGATATAAAGGCATTCTGCCTATAAATCAAAGGTTAAAAAATCATTGTCAGACATCTATGATATTATGGGACGAGTATGTCACTAATAAAAGTGAATTATTCATGTACTCAAATGATGATAATATAACCATGTAACTGTGTTAATTTAAGATAAGATTACGATTATGTGTTTACGGTGACACAAGATATTATTTAAGTATAAAATATATTAATTAAAGGCCTTAAAAATTAAAGCCAATTCGTACAGTTATAAAATATTGGTTTTGTTTTGTATGTCAAATATTTTGTTAGCATTCCAAGTGTTGAATTAATAATGGAAGCATTTACAGTGATATAATATTTCAAAAATTCCACTCTCTCCAAGAAATCCCTCTCTACAATTATTATTCAGCTCTACGGAATGCTTTACACAATAATATTCAACAAGCTGTTACATTTAAGAGAATCCAACAGAATCTGCGAATGCTTAATAGGATTAATTTATTACTTTACACTTGTAAAAATAGTCTGAAATCCTGCCAAGTGAATTAAATGAAGACCGTCTGCTTCCACATTTTTACACTAAACTTATTTAAAACTTTCGTCTCGAGGTAATGAACCAATTTAGCTCCATACAATGGAAGGAATGAAAAGACTTAAAAATCTTAAAATAGGATTTCACCGAATGGGTAAATAGCGAAATGGTTAGCTCGCCCTCATCATTTGTACTCAGTATTCAATTTGCGTGCGATGTCTACGAGAATACAAAATGAATTAAGGCAATCGCGATCATTAGCTTCTTCAATTTTAAATATAATACAAACAGAATTGAAGAGCAAAGGTAGATACATACTGATTACAAACATTAAAGAAATTTATATAGTGAAATTTTATTATTTGTCTATTATTTATGTTTTCCCTCCATCCTACATGTAATTTGGGAATATTGCGTAGGAAAAATTTACCAAAAATCGTAATCACGCCCGAGTCTTCAGGGATTCCAACATGATTTCTTTAATATAGCACTTCCGCGATACATCAATTAGTGAATTGTGTAAAAAATATCATCTCCATATTTTATTCCCAATGGACATTATAGAGAATCTGTATCTCATTAGTCTAAGTGGTATAAAGGAGGGACAAAACCTAATCACATTAAAGTGAACGAGCTTAGATTCATTTTACATTTTTTTTCGTCTCAGACTGTGTTTTGTTTTGTTTTATTTTAATATAATAATTATAATTAGACTCATTTGTGCAATATGAAAATTCACATCATAAAAAAGCTTGCAGTCATCGGGATAGAACTGAAAACTTACAACTTAGAATTTTTGAGTTAAAATTTGAAACTTAAAACAATAGCTTTTCCCTTACCGAAAAGTACAAAACGCTTAAAAAAGTTTTCACTCCACAAAAATTGTTCTAAAGGATAACAATATTTTAAGAATCGTTTAAATATTACCAAAATCTTTTGTAAGCTGTAAGCACCCCTGTTCAATTGTTCGTAAAATCGGAAATTATGACCGATTCACGGCAGGACTGTCTTCCACACGAGGTAAGTCAAATTTATGATAACATTGATTATATTGAAATTCTATTGGATTTAAGATAAAAATATTTTAAAACATGACTGCATAGAGATAATTTTTTTTTTTTTCAATTTTTATCAAGTAATATAATATAATGTGAATATGTCTATGTCTATGCGTCCTAGTATTATTGAAATGAGAATATAAAATATTAATCATTTCTCTATAGTTATTTTCAGGAGGTAGGAATTTGTTTACAATAGAAGGGTATAGGATGCATAAGTAATATCCATTATTATATTACTTATGCATCCTATATCCACAATTTATAAGCTAAACACAAAATAATAAAAGATAATATAGTAGTTAATACGTTCAGTAAGCAACCTTTGTTCTTTTAAAGCAGAGAGATTATTTAATGCAGATATAGCGCATATAACAAGAAAAAAACAAATGCTTAGAATTGTGGGACAATACCCCGAGTTACCTACTTATTGAAGGACTTGACCCCGTATAGTTTCTTTCACTTAGCAACCACTGGAAACATACATATTATATCATAATATGTACTTAGTTTTACTGTATCAGTAAATGTTATATTAAATGTTAAATAACTGTTTTAATTACCACCTATTGTTTTAGTATCCAGTGCATTGAATCTGGCTTGTAATATAATTGTTAGTATACACTAGTTGTGCTCTATGGTTTTACCCGCATTGTTCCGCCCCTATTAGTCTAAGCGTGGTTATATTATTATATTACCTATAGCACATACAAATAATTATAATACATTCCTTTGTTGGTAAGATAGAAGGGAAGAAAATATAAATATCTTTATTATTTGTCCACTACTCACTTTATACGAGTATTGTTATTATATATATTAATGTGTAGAGCCGTAATTAAAGAGCTTTACAATGTTAATTTCACTTCCAAACTTTATACACCTTCTTATACTTTGTCATTAGTAAAATACGGCGTTGAGCAATAAAATTATCATAACAATAACAAAGTCATAACTGAAATAAGCGACAAAATACCTGACATACCGTTTACGAATTCTAAAGTTTCTGGCGCTTCGAGTCAGACTCATACAAATGCTTAATTGGACGATTAAACTATTGTTCTATACCCTCCTAAATCATGGGGGATAGCTCATAGAAGGGCTCCTTTAAGCTCGCCTTTCATACTGAATTTAATTTCATTTTCGCCCCTCTCACAACGGTCTTTAAGAAAAGAATGACCGAAAGACTTCGTAGACTTAAGGGATGCGACAATAAAGGTTTAATAAAAACGTCTTTTTTTCAAGAGTAGGATTTTGCTGAGCCGCCAAGTATATTTTGATTTTTTATGACTTTGCATTGTTATTCACAATTGAGCCTAAATGAAACCATTTTGTAAGCTGGTTTAGTCACCTTTGCATATTTAAGAAGTAAGAACAATTAATTCTTTTACATCTTTTATCGTGAGAATAAATAGCAATATCTATTTGGTTAATATAATAAGAGGAATGTACCTATCATATTTTATAAACTAGTTATATAATTATTATTATACTAGTACCATCATAAAGATAACATGCCATTTTTTATCAAATCTATCTTAAACAATCTATCGTTTATGATATATCTTATCCTAACATATTCAAATTGTATTCACGCCATAGAGACAGTGATACTAAAATTTGATTAACTCACTTCACACATACATCAAATAAGTCTAGGTAATTTCATGCTTTATGTATGCAGTCTACTCTAGTGAATTCAAACTTTCCAACAAAATTCGTATGATATTCTGATATTCATAGCATTCGTTCCCTTGCATCTGAATCATATCAATGTATGTTATGTTGACATAAAAAGTTCCAGGGTTGTCCATGTGTATTATGATAAGTTTCTTGTTCATAATATTACATTAGTTAGGTTAATTCCAATGAAAAGTTAACATTTTAAAGTATTATCGATAAAATATTTATAGAAACGATTGAGTACGCTTCTTAAATATTTAATAGGAGTTCAAAAACAATTAAATTTTGCGTTGCTTACTCTTTTCAATAAAGTCGACACTAACCGTAAACCTACCGTACATAAAACATAGCCATTGAAACATAGAAAAAACTAGAAATATTCCGCAGAAAATAGAACACATTCTATTCATAAAAATGTTCTTCAAAAAATGTTCGCTATTCAACACGTGGTTTCAATATTACGTCGACTTTTCGTGGCTGAAAGCAGAAAAATGAAAATAACAGACGGAAGAGTTATCATCAATCACTGTAGTATTTTTCAAACAGATTTTAGTGTACTTTATCACAATAGAAGCGTTCGGGACTGACAATGGAACGCATTACCAGCTAGTTTTTTCAACAAAACAATGAAGAGAAATTATTATCACTAAGCGTATCGAATCAGAGACTATTAATTATTCATTGTTAGGTTTAATTCTGTTGATGGACTTCTGTTTTTGTATCTAACGAAAAGTAAAAACCTCAAATTTTCTTCCTTTTGTAACACACACACACACATTTACGAAATTGTGTACGATCTTTATACATGAGTACCTATAGCTAATCATAGACTACTAATTAATTATTCGATAAAAAAGAAATGAATAGAGTTTTATAAAATGATTGATTGGAATATAACTATACTAATATAATTAACTACTTACTGATTAGATTTTAGATTTAGTTATATAAAGTATCGGGTGTGTCGGTTCAAAACAACATAAGAAATTCATAAGACTACGTAATATAATATCTACAAGGTATGTAATATCCCTAGTTACAGGAAATCGGTATTTCTATAATCAAATTCCTTCTTATTGAAGTAGTATAGTTACATGAATGTCTTACAAATCATTAATTAGTCCATAATGTGTTTAATTTAATTAATTTAATCTCAATTGTAAATACTAAATATAAATTAGAAACTTACTGAGAGTTTGTTAAAAACTATATAATATAGAAACTTGTAAATTCCATGATGTCAATTTATCAATAGATTCTTAAAAGCCATATTTGCATTGCATCATACACCATCTTTACACACTGCTAAAATCAAACACTAATATGTATTCAAACAATAAGAACTACGACAGAAATGTGTTGGAACAGCATATATTACATATCTTAATCTAGGCAAGGGTACTATTTCAATATGTATTTTTATTTAAATATGGTTGTCTAAAGTAGGTAGAGATTGCGACCATATTTTGTACAATGCTTTGTTGGTTTTCTATCTACATATTAGGTATTATCTTGTATGTGATTATTGAGTTTGTGTGTGCAATAAAGCATCTATTTCAACAGTCTAAATTAATATGTTAAAATCCCATTTAAAATCAATCAGTTCCACCTACCAAGTAATCTTCGTATGTGCTAACAAAGTCGTGTTTGTTAGTACGAGCTGGGAGCAATCTTAGCGAAGGCGAGACTAATCCAATCGAACACAATAAGATCGAATTGCTCAGAGCCAACATCGCACGTTATTGCCACTAAATCTTTCACTCGGAATTCGTAGGCTCCGAGAATACACCCCGTGGCTATTGCTTTAGGCTTTTTAGGCGAAAAGTATACAATATTACGCTCACTGATGCATGTAACCCGGGATTGAATAAGTTTTTCTATTTGGCTCTTCTTATGCTGCTGAGATTTTGATGGTTGATGGAAATATGCCTGAGGATGTTTGAATTATTTTAGTTTCTTTTAAATAGCGTTATTTTATTACTATGTCTTATACATTAAACTTATCTCTTAAACATATTTGATCAAAGAATTGGATTGCGATTATTTTGATAACATTATTATTTAAGCGTACAAAGTAGATACCTAAATAAAATCGGCACGTGTAAAATACCTCATAATCAAAACACGACTTATCGGATATCTTATAACTTCTATAATCTTCGGTATTAATATTGAAATAACAGATGTTCTTCGAACGATAGATAAATAATAGTAGTATCTACCTAAATTTTCTTATCATTCGATTGTAATAGTATCGCAGGTATTATCTTTAAAGATAGTATTCTAAAAAATCGCACAGGGATTCCCATCGCGCATAATACTTTATCTTATTTATATCTTTATTCACGCGAACCCAAGATATCGAGATTGTCCCAAATCAGAAACATTTTACTGTAACATTTCCCAATCGATGCTTTCAGGCCGGAGGCAGAACAACAAATATTTATCGTATTGAACCTTCGTTCTTATTGCGGTGTTAACAAATAGAAGCTGTTTGTCCAGCAAACAGTGCGCTTGGACGGGAGATTTTTTATAAGATAATTGTTAGTTATTTATCTTAAGTCGAATTAACGGAGACAAAGGTACAAGTAAAGCTAATGTTGTAATGTAAATTGTAACATATTTAATAGTAAACCACTATGGAATTGCCACTTTCATGTTTTTGTTAGTCAATTCTCATTGTATAACGGAATCGGATACCTAATAGAGGAATAATTATTGTTAGATGGTTTAAAGTAAGTATATTTAAATTTTCTGCATTAATCCCATAAAGTTGGATACTCCATGTTATCTTCTTAACCAAAAGAGAGCTTTCGCATCAACATCTCGAATCACCAAAACCAAACACTATTCCTATTCCCCAAAAGCTGGTCAAGAAGATACGAAACTCATGTAAATAACACAAACGTAAAACTTCCGAACATCTTAGCCCCTCATTGACGGGCGGGAGTCAAAATAAATTCGCACCCGCAATCATTCAGAACACGTACCATCAAATTTGTCATATTGGATTTTGTAGGCGGACGCCCGTCATACGTTCCCTTCCTGTCAGGATGCGAAAATGAAAACCTGTATCATATTTTCTAATACACGCTAAACACAGCCTTATATATAAGAGAGAGAGTACGACAATAGCCTGGCACCAATTTCTTGTCAACCTGATAACATGGGAATGTCGAATTACTTTAGAATACTTAGTTAATGGATTTTTTAAATTACAAAGCCAGCGAATTTTGTACTGCATATTTTTTCAATACCTATGTAAAAGTTTCATATTATGTTTACGCAAAGCTAATACGGTATCTAGAAAGTGTAAATAGTTCTAACTTGAAATAAAACAATCATAGTCAAAATTAGTTCATGCACTATTGTGATATTACTGGAACTAATGATTCACACCTTACGACTACAAAAATTTAAATATTACACTGGTCAACAATGATTTTGTTGCCCTGGATGTGAAAGTGGTTTCGAATAATTTAATGCATATTATATATAAAACTATTTATGGTTTTGGTAGATTGGCTCTAGTTTTTTTTTTAATCCTAATTTTTTTATTAGACTAAAACGCAGTATGAAATAGAAGGTACTATATTTGTTTAACTTCATTTATTTATTACAAAGTTTTATTTATTGTTTTGTTTTAGTATTTAATTAATTCAAATGGATAATATAAAAATAGAGAAAAATCATTAAAACTTATGAAATAGTACAAGGAAATAGATTTTATAAGCTTCTCTTCTTAGTTAATTTTGGGACAAAAGTTTTGTTATGGACCATCAGTAATCTGCCATCATGTGACGGTCCCATATACCCTGATACCTTTATTCCATAATTTTTACTTCTTTTTCGATGCGTTCTTCGTTTCTTCAGAAATTTCGCAGATTAACTGGACATCTATCCAGGAGACTGTGGGGAAAGTGTAGCTTTATGTTCGTATTTGCTCATAAAATAATGAAGTTTTTTAACAACTGTTGTGCAATTTCTTTATAATTTGGTGTTTTAAATTTACCTTAAATTAACCAATACTATATCTCTCCATAATTGACATTCAGCATCAGTTATAAAATTTTGTTAAATTTTCATATTTTATGAATTTTCGACACGCCCGTCCTGTAGGGCCGTCGGGTATTCTTCTTATACTTCTAGATTCCCTCAAAGGCCTAAATTTTCATATTTTATTAATTATTCCTAATGAATTTGCTTTGTCTAATTCTATTAATAAAAACATCAAGGGAATTTCGTATACCTATCCACTTTGCTGACCAAGTGCTACTGGGTTTCTTCAACTCAATACAAACCGAACATTGTTGTTCATAAAAATGATTTTTTTACAGAAACCATTTATTATTCTGATATTCTACAGTCAGTTTTATAAAATAGGGTTATGTCTGAGCGAAGAAATGTGCAGAAAACATAATTCACCAAAAAAATAAACACTTATTAGTAACCCGTATTCTGAAGGGCCATAAGAAAATTTAATATATGAAAATCCAAATTTAAAAAAAACTAGAGCCAATTAAATAATTTTAATTATTACATTCGCAAACTGGGTACTTGAAATATATAAATCTGTAGAAATATCCAGGGCAACAAAAAAAAATGTTTTTTTGTTGAGCTGTGATTATACATGTACAGTACCTAAAGTTTGTGAAATACACCTCCTTTGGAAACTAATGTATTCTCATTAAAATTATTCTAAATCGCAATAAAATAAGTAACAAAGAATTCCTCGTATTCTTTATTGAATTTATCCATAAAATTGTTTGTCATCATTTATGTTATTGTCGGCGTATTGGAATAAAATCCACGTGTCTCGAAAGCTGACTCACCCAGCATCCTGACTCAGGATGACATCAATGAATTCACCCCAAAACAAATCGACATATTATCCTCTCTTGTCGAATCCGATATCATACAAATTTATACTTTATTCGCATAATGGAAGTTGCTATTTTTTGGGACGAAGGTACTAGTTAACGAAGTACAATTTGAGGTAATGCTATGTTAATTAAGAGTAAATTAGTTTAAAGGTTAGAATTTTGTGTATTCTTACCTGCGCATGAAATATATTAAATTAACTAATTTTTTACTTGAAACGATATTTATAGCTAGATTTCAATCCAATTCATCGTATATCATAAAATGTGACAAATTCACACTTTCTCACTTTGTTTTTTAATCAAGAATAGGACCATTATGGAAGTTGGCTTAAGTTTAAGTGAGGCTCACGCCAAGTTTCAATATGATTGCTTGCTAACTTTGGTCCATTATTCTTGAAGAGCTTTAGGCCTCTGCATCTTGAGTGTCGAGTGTTTCACAGAAGCTTTATTTCATAGCAATTAATTGAATTAAATATATCCATAGGTCTATCCAATGGCCGCTGGCTTTGTCAAAATAGCGAGAGGGCATTTTAAACTCAATCAATGGAAAATCAAAACGCGGAAAATGTGAGGGTCTCAAACGGAGGGTTAAATTCGTGTTATCGATTCGTTTTATGATTTTTGCTGACGGTACGTTCCTTTAACAGACAGACTGACGACTTTCACATGCCTCGTTGCGTTTCTCATATACGCATTCGTTGACACGGGAATCCTGTGGAATTTTTATGTTCACGACTACGAAGAATTTTTAGCTTAAGCTTTAATGTAGATTTAATCCATTTTGTATGAAAACGTATACAATTTTTTGATGATAATAAATTTTGAGCCTAAAATATTTAAAAAAACGTATGTTTAAAAAACATACTAATTTAAATTTGAATCATTTTTGTAATTACTTATAGGTGCTGTATAAAATGTAATTATTGATGAATGAATTTATTATACTATTTTCAGTACGACTAATCCTGTATATAAAAAATATAATAAAAAAGAGATTTTCTTCGAGATAAGAGCAGCGCTAATCCCATTCGTTAAAGTAAAAGTAAGTAAAGTAAAAAATATTTATTCAAAAATCAAGCATACAATCTCGTTGAACTTATTACAATAAGGCTGTTAACACACTAAATAATATGTAGTATACTCTATACATTATTTGAACCAAGATGCCCACACTAGACTCGTGGCCGTGGCCGTGGCCGATTCTTTACCTAATAGATTAACCGTGCTCTAAGCCGTAGTCTGCTTAGCATAGCAAGCATGCGTTTTGCAGTGTTCCAACGTAATTAGGCCTGATGGGCGTAATCAAAAGAAGTGCTGTCTTCAGAGCCAAGAACAAAACGCTCCCGTCTATTTTCAGTACACAGTCCACTACTATAAGCCACTCACCACAGACAATAGCAGATGACATGCTCGTCAACCCACAATCAGGCCGCTACGCCAAACAGAGCAGCTTTAAAAAGAAATCCAGTGACAAGTCGCACAACTCATCCGGCGACGAGTTGCCCGACTGCATTAGAACAACTGAAAGCATAACAAGTTTCGCTATCTGTCCCCGATACTCATTATTAGAGTATTTTTTCGCATGCTCACCCTTGATAAATTCCTGCTATAGGGGAGATATATAGAAGATAACAGCCACATTATCGAAATACCGATGTCCTCGTATTAAACCGGGAAAACTGAGAGTTAAATGGCGATTTATTATCTTAGGGGATCGCTACCTTGAAGCGGCTTATTTGAATATTTGTTCCAAGTGTAAAATCCATAGAGCCTTTAATACTTTTACAAGCATTTATTTCGACATAACAAATTGTGGTAAAGTAATTTTTATTATTACCAAAATTGTTTCTTAAGTGCTTTATCTACAATGGCCTATTACGAAAAAATCTCTTATGTATCAAATAGATGATCTCAGTAACGTTCAATAACAAGGTAAGTGCCCGCGTCTAACCCGTAAATTATGATGCCATTAAATAAACATATTGCGTACCGCGAATTCCTCATAAAACCAACATATTGGGCTACTGTTTAGTTTCCCATATAACGATTACTGGTCCCGATGTCGATATTTCTTTCGGCGTCTTTATTGAAATTCTGCGCTCGTGACAAAGTTTCCGATCACTTGGGCGTCTTCCCGAGCTCTTCTGAATGACTCTTTGTGGATTTAATCTGATTTTTTTGACTCATCACATCGATTCTGCCGTGAATACTGATTAGATTTCACACGAAATGGAATGTTACGATGTGTTATGAAATGGATGGAAGGTTTTGGTTTTTTATATCTAATATCTTTATTACAAACATGTGTATGGAAATAGCCATTACTAACACTTTTATTAATCTGATTAATTTTTGTGGAAAAATGTTTATCAATAAAATTATAATCAGCGTTTTTCTAACATTCATAACGATTAAAGTACAACAAACCAAACATGTCCCTCACAGTTACATAAAACGAAAACTTTTTACAACTTTATTGTAACTACAATACGACCAGAGATTTATGCATCTTTAATATCGGGATCATGAATATAAAAGCCGAACCCGACCTCTCCATTTTTAAGCGACAGAAAGGCTATTATGTCCCGATATTAGACCCTTATTAGGTAAGTTTTCAAACATGCGTGTACCAGCAAGGGCATAGTCAATACCCATAGCAATTGTACAACTCCCATGACGGAGGGACAGCCTCAAAGACCCCTTGATATTGAAATTCTTAAGTGTTAAAATACGTACTGTTCCAAGAATTCAAACGTGCTTCTAGGGTCTTTTGTCTTTAGTATGTGACGGTTTTAATCAATGTTGGTATGTTTGTTTTTTAATGTTAGTTTATGTGTTAAAGAAGAAATAAATGACGAATGTTTTTGAATGTTCGTCACTTATTTTATAATAGATGCACTCTGAAAATACTTCCCTAGATCAAAACGAAACTTCCAAAAAAGTCAACGAAATTAAATAATCTGTATCTAAGCACGTTTCGTCTCTTACAAGTTAAGTAGGTAATTAAAAAGTCGAGAATAAATCCGAAATTCCTCATCGCCCTTTCAAGTTGTACGATAAAAGTGGGATGTTAATTGGATATTTTATAATTCGCCAATAAACGGGTCAGCGGAGTTTTCGGTTCAATGAGCTAAAGCTAAATTATATGGGCACATTAATTAGTGCAGTTCCTAATGCATCGTTCCCGTATTTGAGGCTAGATCTGGCACGGTAGGTATATTAATTTGGATGTTAACTAATATTGATACAGTAAATTTAGTTTATGTATTATATTATATAGAGTTATGTAGGTACAAAGCCTTGTATTAAATTGATTTTATTTCTGAAACATAAATCCTATTAAATGCATAGTTTACTAAGATATAGTTAAGCTGATGATGCTTTATAACCAATTAAATTCTTACTTGATTGTTTTTGGTAATAAAAACTTATTCTTTCTTCTTCATCCAAGGTTGACAAACTCACTTTTAAAATTGAAAAAGACAAAAAATGTCCTCATAAATTATTGTACATAATCCCGATATTATATCAACCCATAACTCCATATCATTTTAATCCACTTTCAATATAATTTATTGCAAGTACTATATAATTTGATTTACGTTTGTCGTATACAAAGGACATGCTAACGAGTTTGTTAGGAATTCCACAAACCATGAGCAAGTTTGCTGTTAGCGTAACGAACCATCCCGAATTTTGGTGTAAGCTTACAACTCACAAAGCATGTTTTTTAAAGGGTTTTCACTGCCAATGACAGCTCTGAAAATTGAAATGCAATTTTTCTTATAATTTCGACTGAATCATTTCACGCACAATTTTTATAACATGAAAATGAAAATGAAAATTCATACCCCAAATAATGTCGATCTAGTATTTTGTAATTTTGATTGTAGTCAATTTTATTAAAATAATAGATTAAAAAGAGAGTAAAATTGTCATGGAAGATAGTCACGTAATTGTTAAGCTAGACTTTCCAGTCAAGAGTGGTTAAAAGTTTGTTTTAATACCACGGAGACTTCAAGTAGACATTACAATGTTTTCACTTCCTACTCAAATCTCTATAAGAAAACTTTTCAATAACTTTTTATGTACTTACAGAGTTATATTATGACTTATAAGATATATCTGTTAAGACATAGGACACAAATGATAATACTGCGAAAATATAATAATATATGAGCAAATGAACAAACATATTGTTATTTTACCCTTGAAATGAGACAATTTGTGTTCTAGAAACTTTGCCAAATTATACCGCAGGCGCTTACATAAATACAACTTAATGTATCCAAGTTCTTTGACCATAACAACATTCATTACTTTTCATCTTATTTTCCCTACATATACATATTTAAAATGAATATCAATAAAAAAAAAAATGTATGCGTGTACTAGAGTACACACGTAAGAAGTGAAACTTCTTTATGACCTTAAAAATGTCACGAGTATGGCGTAACGCAAAAATGTCACGCGTACGGCGTAACGCAAAAATGTTACACTAAATATTTGCCCAACCCCGATAAAGAAGTTTCACTGCAAAAAATGTGTGAGTACTAGTGTACACACGTAAGAAGTGAAACTTATTTTTCAAAAAATAATTTATTACTTTAAGCAACTTTACAGAAATACGTCGCATCACGCGTGGTAGGGATAAGAAAAGATGAAGCGTAACGGAAAAATGTCACGCGTAACGAAAAAATGTCACACTAAATTTTTTTCCAACCCCGATAAAGAAGTTTCACTTCAATAATAATACAAGTTTAGTTCTTTTTATTAAATACATTGGGCAATAGGCATATTATTAATGCATTTAACAAATTTTATATAATTAAAAAACAAAAAAATCGTTCATCGCAGCTGAAGTCATGGGAATGAACTAGTATTACATAATATTGCTACACACGTCATCTAAGCTCATACTAAGCAAAGCTTGTACTACGCAGTTACGCACACAAGCCAACTGGTAAACATATTAGAGGTATTCAAGATAAACAACGAATAACAGGCTATATTCACCAGCATGAGTAGAGACTAGAGAGACTGTATAATATTACCTTTACTTTCTTCAAAGTATAATTTTAAATTGTAGACAAAACAAACATACAAGTTTTACTTCAATTCAAGGTTTGCACTAACGAACTCGGATCTTGTGCATGTCAAAAGTTTACATATTATGTAAATTATGCAACCCTTTACATTTTGTTACATCTTACCTTTCTCGAAATTTAGTAGAAACGGTTTTGCTCAGTGAATAGAAACAGGTGCTAGTGTTTTATATTTACCTGGAACAAAAACATATAAATAATTAATTTACAAACGCAGTAAGGATTTAATCAATAATTTATTATATATCACATTTCGACTTTAGTTTGCACCGCTCTTCAATGCAGAATCTGAACCTTAAAAGCCAATTTTAGAAAAAAACAATTGCATATAATAATTGCTATTTAATTTCGGCACATTTGAGTTATAAAACTATTATAACATTACTTTTCTAACATTTATAATTTTGAGATAATAAATAGAAACTTATTTCAAAGCTTTTATAGGTGCATAAGTATAAACCGTATAAGATGTCAGGGTCAGGACAAATTCGCAAGGAGCTTCAAGCTTAAATTAGCGTCGACTTCATCCGACAGTAGAAATTAGAGTTGCCATTCATGAAAACCCTTAAAACGCGATCCAGTATCGTACCCTTGGGAAATTATGGACTTAGCACCTGACAAGGCCGAAATTTTAATGTTTAAGTCACCCCACGCTTACGAATAAATTAACACGTTTTGTTCATACGAATTACGTCTGTAAAAGGGAAGTATTTTTTATATCCAGTTATTAAGGATTAACTTATTTCCAGGTTTGTTTATGACAGATAATATATCACTACATAGTATAAAACAAAGTCGCTTTCCCTGTCCCTATGTCCCTATGTCCCTTTGTACGCTTAAATCTTTGAAACTACGCAACGGATTTTGATGCGGTTTTTTTTAATAGATAGAGTGATTCAAGAGGAAGGTTTATATGTATAATAACATCCATTAAATAGTGGAGAAGTACTGTTATTTTCGAGGTTTTTAATGTGATGTCGTAAAAAATTACATTTTTTCCGCTTACATTGAAAACGCAGGCTGAACCCTACGAGTTTTATCAAAATGATGTACTAAGTATTATACACATTGCAAAGGTCTACAGAAAAGTCCGCGATGGTATATGTCTATCTCTTATGGATAACCCACAATATTTTTTTTTTGTCATTTACTTTTTACGACAAATAATGGCTAATTTTCGATGCGATTTTAACCAATACAGCATTAATCCTTAACCAATTAAATACCTTGAATACATTGTTCATTTAATATAGATCTATATGGCCCTTTACACCGTATGATTTAAGTGAATATTTTCGAAGATATTACAGATTTAAAAATTGCGGGACGTAGCGTTTGCGGCGGTACCGAATACCGTTTATACCCGTGCGAAGCCGGAGCGGGCCGCTATGTTTTTATATACAACGTTCACAGTTTTTCTGTAGTGTATTTAGTATCAGCATTGCACCCGTGCGAAGCCGGGGCGGGTCGCTAGTTATTATTTATATATTTTTTTATGCTATAGGATAGGATAGCAACCGAGTAGACGCGTCGCGTGGTGTTAAGCGATACACGCCGCCCATAAGCATCCTCTCCACTATAATATATTATAAGCAATACTGATTCAAATTAAACCAATAGAAACTTAATAAATAGTTTGAAAAATAATATTTTTCCTACCAAAATTGAATTTCCGTTTCAATTCCTTTATAAAAGGGAATCCTTTTCTCATTTGAACATGATTATAATATTATGAATACTCACATTCGGTTTTTTAAACATAATTGATTACAGAATTAAGGCTTACTTTTATTACGTTTTAATCCAACGGATTTGTTGAGCTCTATAATCAGAGAAAATTGTTGTTATGCTCAGTTGAAGCTCACATCTTCACAGGAAATTATTATAAGAAGTTAATCTAGTTGATGCTTACGACTTAACTTCTTAGACCGAGCAGGATAATTTTCTGGGTAAATGAAGCGATGAATATGAAGTTGCCCGCAAATGACCGTTTCCTCGTCCCGGTTCTTAATAACTACGATAATTATAAGTCACTTTATTACACCAGTAAATGACCGTAAGTAAAATCTGTTTAAACACCATGATATTTTTAAATTTTAGGTACTTTATTTACATCTGAATTAAATAACGAAATTTTAGGTAAGTAAAATATAAATGCAATGAGAGATTCATTCAAATAAATATCAAATTAGTTATAGAAAATTATTTGACTCAAAATATCAACAAAAAATTATCTGTCTTGTAAATCGAATTTCCCAAAAAAAATGTAAAAACAATCTCTAACCAAGTGAATTTGAATCAAATTTTAATTAAAAGGCGTAATAGCAATAAAAGGACCTCAATAACATTGTAATTCTCGCAACGCCTATGCTTCTATACATAGCAATAACATAACATATTGCTCGTTATGGCCGAATTTTTCGACGCCGCGTCATTACGTGTTTTATATTCACACAAAAAACACAATCTCTGGTATGCGTAATTACGAACCTAATGTCACGTATAAATGACAAAATTCCTAACTTTTATAATTACGCAATTTTTTTTTTATGAAGAATGTAATATAAATATCTGTGTGGGAAGTAGGTATTTAATAAAAAAAATCGTAAATCAGAAAAGTCTCTACATATTTAGTATTGTACCAAATAATAATTTTAGATTATAAATAAAAAATCAAAATGTAGAAAATATTTAAATGCAACCCTAGACTGGACTCTGGTTGCTACTTGCTAGAGGCTTCCCGTCACGTCTTGCGGATAGAACTCGCACAACTATCTGAATATTTACAAAGTTGGAAGGACCTTTAGTTTGTGATGCTCGTTAAGCCAACTTGTCTATGTTATGGTCTACGTTTATCGTATTTCTTCGCTAGTGAGAGCACCGAACACCCTGTTGTTGAAAATTTATCGTCTGGAAACTGCAGCTTTTGGGAAAGCGTGGAGATTTTCTGCGTTATTGTTTTGCTGCGAATTGCGATAGACATAATGTATTGCGGTATTGAACAGTTTTAGGTTAACTTCTCAATACTTTTGGCAGCAGTTATGGAAAGCTTCCGTGTCGCAAAGTTTCAAGTGTGCATAAAATATGTTTGGTAAGTCAAGTTAAATATTGTTTGGATACCATTTGGTATGTCCAAAAATGTTGTTTATTTAGGCTTATAACAGGCATATCTATTACTTCCATTAACACATTATTGTTATTTAGTTTTACATAAACTAGGAACGTATGTACGGTTCCATCACTTCAAAGGTATTCATAATACCTATATCCCGCTAATGAGAACTCCGTTATCAATTTGCACGTCCGTAAATGAATTCTATTCGCACTATGTATCCAAAATCCAATGATTTACTTGTGTCACGCCCACATTTTTACATTAAGCGATCATTATAACGGAATAGCAAATATAAAAAGTTAAATGAACTGTAAATTTATCTAGACATTTATTACTTTC
Source organism: Colias eurytheme (assembly GCF_061535395.1). Classification (NCBI taxonomy): domain Eukaryota; kingdom Metazoa; phylum Arthropoda; class Insecta; order Lepidoptera; family Pieridae; genus Colias; species Colias eurytheme. The sequence continues at coordinate 6,945,975 of NC_142998.1, read as the reverse complement.
GCATATATCTGCAAATATTATATGTGATTACGTCAATAATTTTTTAGTTGTGACGAACCGCCACTACGTACCTATTATCCAAATAGATATTAAGATTGGCCTTAAAAATATCCTACGCTGCGAACGATTAATATTACTTCTGGGTTTTAACTTTCATGTCACTTAAATACATTTGTGCACTCATTCATTTTATCATCATGTAAAAGATAGTTGTAAAAGATAATTTTCTAATGTCTTAAAATAGATAAAATTTGAATAAAAACATTAAAGAATGCAAAAAAATTCGTTCATGAGGCATGATCGATTTTCTATGCTTTAAAATTTTAAACATAATTTATTGAGACAATTTGAGTCGAGAAACACTGCCAATAAATAAAAGCGTTTTCCAAATTGAACTCGTAAATTGTTTAAATAGATTTATTACTATTTTATTCAACACAGTCATTAAAGACTAAAATACTCAAAGAAACATGGTTTTCGTTTCTACAAACGACCAAAGAAGGTTAAGTTGCCTGTGAGAGATAGCTGTCAATAAGGTTGCTGTGTTTAATTTTTCTGTGTACATTAACTTTTTGTACCTATATTATAAATAATTAAATAAAGGTTAGTGTTCACTCCCCTCTTCTAGCACTCCATAGCACGTATATACAAGGCTTTACATCAGGCGCCCACCGTTTATGAATAAAATATATCAACATATGTCCCTGTGGCGGCGCTTTGCCAAAAACGTGGCGGGGATTCGTTCTGGTTCATTGTTTACAGAATACCGAGAATAGTTAACCATTACTGGACAGATCTTACGACTTTACCGTCCGTGAAACAAATAAGCTCTTGCAAAAGTAGGAGGTAAAATCAGTTAATTTGTTTCTGGTCATTTGGGTGGTGTTTCTTTGTATGATTATTTTCAGTTATCAAATCAGCTGCAATCTACCTTTTACTTGACTTCTGTTTCTAAAACAATTGTAATCATTTTTCGGGCCATTCGTAGCTCTATATTTTAAGTGGAAGTTTTTAATAGGTGAACGAGATGATAGAATTTTTAGAAACATGTCAGGCCGTAAATTCTTTGTAGATAATAATCTAACGTCCTCGTCCCTAACGTAATAATCCTAGTAACAAGAAAAGTACCAAACAATTCCTGCAAAGGAACCTAGATTATCTAAGCTTTCATCTTCCATTGCCTATAGAATAAGAAAGCTAATCTTAGACTAATCTCAAATCGAATCGCACTGACGTTCCACTTGGACCCAACCCCCTTAACTAAACACTTATTACGGGAGGGTGGAGCATGTTCTCATTAATATTTTATATCCTGCATGCTGTGTAACCACAACATCCCGGGTTACTAACGAATCTTTTTATCCGCGTTTAAAATAAGGTTGGTATAACGTTTCAATTTGCTTATTTAAAAGAGTATTGCATTAACAGCTCTTGTTAATAAATAAACAGTTGAAATGGGCCTTCATAAGTGTAACTACGTAAAATTGTCTAAATATAAAGTTACGTAAATTTGATTAAAAAAAGATGATACACTTTCGTGCAGTTACCATTCAGCACATTAAAAGCTAACAAAGACGTAGGTAATTTAAAAATGAAATATTGATTTTAAATATTCCCTTTAAAATAACATAAATCATAGTGGACCGTGAACAAATCCTTTAAACCGCGTAATGTCTCACGTCTGCCTATTACAGAGCGAATTAAAACGATTAAACGTGTAATAATTTAAATTTGGCGATGTCACCTCTCGAGAAGGGTTTTGTAGGAGCACCCTAATTCGAGTGAGTATTACCGTCGCCCCCGGCGTTGCTTGAGGGCCGGTATTATGTAACCACCTCGCTACAATTTTTCAATCGGTTTACGCTCGGAGCGAGAATGCTTCGCTCGCTCGCTAAATTGGGAATGTTTAGTAATTATTTACGAGGTGACGGATTGAGTTATGCAAATATCGTCTATGATATTCTATCTATAAAAGCTTATGAGACCCGTGTAAAAAAATGCGATGACACTCCTTGTAATATTTTAAATCTCTAGAATAATTTATATGCGTTTGCTGTAAAATTAGTGATATATGGGGATACAAAAATGGGGTAACTCGATGTCATCAGCCAATTTAAACAAAGTCTTATTATATTTTATTCAAATAACAATCTATTTTAAAACAATGAAGCGTCCTTTATTTGGTCACTCAATTTCACTTCTTTATTTAAAATACAAATGAATAAAAAAAAAATTAATACCTCAAACGTCAGTACTTTGGCATGTCACAACTCCGAAAACCAACAATCAAGTGACTATCGTTTAAACATTATCATCGATTTAAGAAAACTTACTAATTCACTACAATCTTTGATGTACATCTATACATATAATAAAATCGTAGGAAAGTCAAAACTGTACATTGAATATTTTTTTAAAAGAATAATTTATCCATGATCTATAATCGATATAGAAGCCAAAAATATAGTTTTTAGAATTTTTGTCTGTTTGTCTGTTTGTCTGTTTGTCTGTATGTTTGACCGGGCTAATCTCGAAAAGTACTGCATAGATTGACTTCAAATTTTGCATGAATATTACTAACAGGTCGGGTCAGGTTATAGGCTACATATTATCAAGCTATCACCTGCGGGGGAGGAGCTGTGAACCTTTATTTTTCTTACGTATTCTCTGTACTACGATAGCGTACAATCTAAAGACTCATGTTTAAATGTTGTTTTTGAGTAAGCCATGCTATTGTCTACCTTTACACTATAAAAACTACGCCATTTAAGTAATTTTGGCAGAGAAACAGTATAATGAATCTTAGTAGTATAATAAAGACAAATTTAAAACAGCGCCATCTATGAGATTTCATTAAAATCAAATCAATTTACATAATATTAACGCTTCTTGGAAATTCATAATTTAAATATTATGATGTTGGTGAGGTTGTTTTTTTTAAAGTTAAATAAATAATTCATATCTTCCCAGAGTCCATTTCAGGTGCGCTTATATTTCATGTGAATATACTAAAATTTTATAAGTGAGGGTAGATGTTTATTATTTGATGTCAAACAAGACACCATTACAGTTAATATAGGTAATAGTAGATAACAGTGATTGTGTTCATTCGTTACATTTTTATAAATCTTCGGCTTTTTTTTAATTTTCGCCTTCTTGCGTTCCCACAAAAGGTAAGTTGTAGCTTTTATATTTATTCTTTATAATTATAATTATATAGTTAGACTCATCTTTATAATTAGTTAAAGTATGACAAAATAAGAAAATGATGAAATTTTATTTTTATGTATAACTTTTACAAGACTATATTAAACGCCCAAAGAAGGTCACTTTAGTTCTTGATAAAACTTTATTTGTTAGTAGCTTTTTAATAAACTAAGGTACAGTTATCTTTTGATTTTTTTTATTAACAGATTCAATGTTAATAAAAATTGACGATTTGCGTGAGGATGTAGTGGAAATTAGTAACCTTGCGCGTGGTCAATCATCAATCATCAATACATATAATAAAATTCTAGAAAAGTGATGTCTGTACAATGAAAATATGTAAAAAAAATTAGCAGGGGTTAAATTATTAAATCGATCCCAAACCCAAAACTGTAGTTAAAAATTTAACTTAAGCTGAGGTAGAAGGGGGAGGGGTCAAATTAAAATTATGCTTACTTCTAGGTAAATTTTCTACATAAATTAATGTCCTTTAAATTATGTCGTATTATATTTTTAACCCCCGACGCAAAAATATGGGTGATAAGTGTTTGACCGCTATGTGTGTGTGTGTGTCTGTTTGTGTGTGTAATCCGAATTAGATGCGGTTTTGATGTTAGGCAGCATATTTTCCGACGCTGGTTCTTAGATAAAGTTTATCAAAATCGGTTCATCCATTTATTATACCTTTATAGGGGTAAAAGTGGGAATGTGGGAAAAAATATTAGTAATATTTTTATCCAATTCGGTTTATCCATTACAGCTTCTATTAGATTACAGCGGTAAAAGTGGGAATGAACAATAATGGAATGCGGTCAAATAATATACTCAAGCGGTAAGTATATCAAAATATGAAAGAGTAACGTGTGAATTACAATTAGTAATGTTTTATCGAAATCGGTTCATCCGTTTATTACATATAGGGCACTTTAGGGGTGACAGTGGTTAGATAAATAAACCAAATGGAGCATCAAACGACAGGATATGACGTGTACATATAGGTACAATTAGATAATATGGTTTACATCAAAATCGGTTATCCCATTTACTAGGGGTGGAAAGGGAAGGGTTGAAAGTCTGTTAAAGAAGAGGGGGATATGGGAGCGAGAGGATAGCCACACTCTGGAAATTTTGAACTCTACTCAAAGCCACATAGGCCTGGCCCTTGGCAATTTTTTTTTCCTAAAGATACCACTTCTTTTGTCACTGTGGTCCATTACAATTTGTGCACGGTTACGGGCACCTTAACCGTGCACAAATTGAAAGATGTCAAGGAGCAACAAACTTATAGATATCAATATGATGTAGGAATGTTATATGGAGGTAGGTCTCGCTTACTTGAAAATAAGAAACCGAAGTTAAATATTTAAAAATTAAAAAAAAAACTAACGCAACGAATGTAAAGGAATAAATAATAATTTTACAAACTTCCCGACGATCTTTAAAATTAAGTACCATTATAAAAAAAATATAATATATGATATGATAATGATGGTATGGCAGCCCCGACGACTTTGTTTTTTTATTTTTATAAATATTTAAAATGGTATTTATTAATTTTTATTGCACGGTCTAAACGGTTTAGTTACTACAGGCGTGAGACAGGAAAGATGAGCGCTGAGACAAACGTCAAAACGCAAAGGAATAGAATCCGCTATCGATACTAATTGTCATAAGCGTATGATGTTTTGCTAAGGATTTGTTCACCCTACCAACGACGTCGACGACCACGAACAAAATTTTCACCCAGTTGTAATTTAACAAAATTGTGCAAAACACAATTAAAAATAAAATATTAAAATTTCCTGTCGTTCTGGTGATTGGAATTTTTATATTTGAGATCAACGAATGAAAAAATAGATTATTCGTAGAAACGGTGGCTCCTAGAAAAAAAAATATTTGAAGTTTTTTATAGATAATTTTATTATCTACAATTTTGGTAGAAGTTAATTATATGATTAACTTACCGTCTCGGCGAAAATGCAAAGAACCTATTTTTATATTAATTGTCCTCGAATTTTTTTTATTTCCGAGTACCAAAACTAAACTTCAAATAAATTTTTTCTAGGAGCTACTGTTTCTACGAAAAATCTATTTTTTCATTCATTGATCTCAAAAAAAAAAATTCCAAGCACCAGAACGACAGGAAATTTTAATATTTTATTCTAATTGTGTTTAGCACAATTTTGTTAAATTGCGACTGGATGAAAATTTTGTTCGTGGTCGTCGTCGTCGTTGGTAGGGTGGACAAATCCTTAGCAAAACATCATACGCTTATGTCAATTATTAGTATCGATACATGGTATCGATAGCGGATTCTATTCCTTTGCGTTTTGACGTTTGTCTCGGCGCTCAGTTGCTTCACGATTTATTATCAAAAACATCCATACAAGGAAGGAAGAAAAATAAATTTGCTCCCTTCCCCTCTGGTGCCTAAAAATAAATTTTACGTAGAAAATTAATTAGGCATTTATTTTTATATTTTTAGCTCAGTTTAGTAATAAATTTTACTAACAGTTCTTTTAATTATTTATGGTAGTACGTGTTTATTCAATAAAAATTAAGTAGTAACTACTATGCAGTCACTATTCCACGCGGACGAAGTCGCGGGCACAGCTAGTAGTATTATATACTACAACTTTCATAAGTTCATAACGCAATGTTTTCCATTTTATTTAAAAAATAAAATTAAACTTTGTCATCGTTTTCACTAGTCAGTCCGTTGTGTGTTTTTTAAATTCGTAATTCTCGCTAAATATCACCAAGTCGAGGTCAAATCCCTGTCTAAGTATTAATGTTGGTAATGAAGTTACTTGTGCACCGCATATTTTGACGGCCGTCATAACTGTACCAGCGCTAGGGTTGTGTTTGTCCTCTAAAATCTTGCTGCGCCAGTCAACATTTCAGTCCTATGGTGAGTCGTTATTTTATTGTTAATCCGATTTTTATTTTCATTTATAAATGGTTAACTATGATTTGTAAAAATATAGTTTGTTGATATTAGAAATTAGGCAAAAAAACATAATTTGTGATTATAACCTCATATTAAGTCCCATTTCATCAATCCGCTGGCATCAGTCCTTTGTCAGATATCGTGCCAGAGGACTGACGCGACCCCATAGTACTGATGATTCTGTCGTTTTTGAGAACTTTTATCTTGATTGCTATTGGTATAAGCATTTCTATTTTATATTTCAGTTTAAAACATCCTGCGCCACGCTAAAAGAACCTGAATTTGACTAGGGAAGAAACATTTAAGAAAGAGTAGCAAAGAAAAGAGCTATTGAAACAAACTACTAATAATTTTATTAAAAAAGATCTTATTTTATTTTAATTATTGATTTTGATGCTTTCAGGGCATAGCTTTTTATATTTATCAGATAAATACGTATACGTATATTACTGTGAAGTAAAATTACCTCAAAATAACATAAAAGTTAATTAATATACTTAATAACATTATAAAAATGTCAAGGGGCTCTTATGAAAACTCAGATGAGACTTTCATTCGAGACTTTGGTTTTTAATTTTACTATAATTAGTACTTTTAACATAAATATTGGTAGATTTTTAGGGCTCCGAACCTCAAAAGGAAAAAACAGAACCCTTATAGGATCACTTTGTTGTCCGTTTGTCTGTTAAGACGTTTTTTTTTGGAACGCGTGGAGGTATCAATCTGAAATTTATATTGGATACTCAAGATTAAGAACCTTTGGGGCTGTAAAAAAATCAAACTTATAACGCAACGCAATCAAAAGATACCTCAATCCGTTAATACTGCAAATTTCCGCAAAATTCAATATTCGCAAGGGAATAAAAAACACACAGGATGCTTGCCGTGTATACAGTCTACTATAAACTGCTATATAGTTTACTTCTACTTGGTAAATAGCAACGTCTTATAACACAGATAAGGAAAAATTGCTAAAAGTGTAAATTTTTAGTTACAAACATAATAAAAAATAGGTTTTTTAGGACTCCAACTCGCACTTGGCCGTTTTTTTGTTTCTATTGTTTGTGAATTACTTGAAATATCAAGTAAAACTAAGTCAAAGTAGAAAAAGTTAAGTAAGAGAGTAAGAATATTCACGTAGCGTTAAATGTCAGAAGTTTGTTTTGAAACTTGAGACATTGTTTTTTCCCAGTATCACAATTATCATTTTTAAACGTAAGTTATCATTTTTAAACGTAACTAAGTGATTTTAATACTTAAAAGACATGTGCCATTATTAAAACTGAGAGATTTGTAGTAATTTTCATTCAATTTCTTTAAGAATATTACAAAATTGTGTTTTTTATAAGTACCATGTTAGCCTCGTCAGTCCCCTGGAGGCCAATTCCAGAAAATTTAAAATATCTCACAATCTACTTAAAAAACTGGCTGGCCCGATTTGGAACAATATATTCATTAGATTAGCTATCATATACACCCTAATTTGTAACAATCTGATATAAAAAATATAGTAAACAAAATATCCTCAAAAGTTACCCCATTTTTGTATAATCACCCATATATATTAGTGGTAATATTTCAAAGCTGTAAAATATTGAATTGTTTTTTTTAACGTAGATTCGAAAAATCCTGTAATAACCAAAGTTAAATATTTTTAAATGCTACTGTTATTATTACATACGTAGTCGTGATGTAATTCTACTTATTAATGACTTTAATTATTACCTATAGCAGTATATTTATAAGTTTAATTACAGCTATAGACAGGATTGGTAACAAATATTGATTTACGAGTATAATAGTGACAAAGACACGTCGACCTTCGTAGCTTGAGTTACATTATTGGAACAATTTTAGTGAAAATGCCGAATTGTGTTTCGATATATTTTTCACTAATCTATTAAATTTAATTGGAATTAATGACAAGTATATTGTATAAAGTGGTAGCATCAATGACGAATAAAAAGCTCTACATCTAGCTAGAGTAAAACATTGGAACCCTGTTGGCTACGAGAAAACAACACCTACGCAAATAAAATTACAAAAGAAATCAAAGAGTAACGAGAATAACATTACTGAACGATGAATAATATTTTTAATTGAGTATTACGTCGAATCAATCCAATAAAAAGTCTTAACAGAGAAACAGTAGAGAAAAAGCACAGAATTATTATTAATTCGAGTTGTAATTAGATGTATACTTATTATGATTTCGTACAATGTTTACAGCTTCATCATAAAGATCATCAGAAGATACATCTCGGCCATTATAAACGAGGTCTTTAAAGCAAATTGTAATTTTCCTAACGACCAACCCATTTTTTAGACTTAATTTTGCAGACCCCAGCAATGTCACCCTGAGACAAAAGATTGATACATTCTTTTCATTACGTTTAAAAATGATAAATATCACAGGGCCTACGTCTTCGTGACATTACCGAATAAATCAAGTAGCTTTTACCAAACTTCTACGTTTTTATTTGACACTTTCAAAGGATTAACGCCGATTTGAAATAAATAATGGGGTTAATGAAATTCCTTAGACCTTTTTAAACTGAAATACCGAATGGGAAACCCAGATTTTTGACCTTTTTATAAGCTTTGTTCTGACTCATTTTTAGATATAATATTTTTTTGAAAATATATCGCTTAAATCACATTGTAGAGTTTTATTAAAAAGTGTTTCTCATTGTACCCAAAATTAATACCTTATTGAAAAAAGACATGTGAAAATTACAACAATATATTGAATACTTATAATAAAAGAATTTTCGCCTCGAACAAACGAGCTGAGTGGTTTCTCTTGTATCTCTTATAGGGGATGAGAAAGCAATCAATAAACATTACCGTACTTACATAATAATTAGGAGATTTGATGGAGTAATAGCTATACTATAATATTATATTAACGATTTATTCTTGACTTGAGAAGTATTTAAAAATTAATCATAACTGTGCAATGTAATAGATCCTAATACACTCAATAAAATAGTTTTCGATATTCTGCTCTACACGTCTAAATATGCATATCACTTTTTTCATTTTCGTCTATATTATCGGTAAAACCAGAAATAATAACTTACGAAGTGCTTATTGCTTTCAAAGATATGCTCTTAAAAAGATGAAAAAGTAATATTAAACTTACTTATAGAAATTGCTTAATCTGCTTCAAATAAATATTAAATATAAAACAAACACGCTATAAATGTTAAATTTCGACCATTGTCTCCGGTTTCATTGTCTCTAGATATAAATCATTGGTGGCAACTATAATATTTGTAACAGATTGGTTTAAATTCCGATGATAAATTGCTACAGTGACGTAGAGATACAAAATGGTCCGTGCAAAATTTATCGTATTTATTCGAAACGCGAGTTGATAATTTTGAAAAAAAATACATGAATTTATTTTGTATTAAATTCTATTTTATACTGCAGTCAATAAACGTACGTGACATAATAATAAACTTATATGATTATAATACAAGTTGTGCATTTTGATATAATTTCAGGAAAAAAGGTGACGATTAACTTTAACGATAGAGTTTTAATACGTTTAAAAGAATTTAATAGCTCAAAAGCAATTAAATCAGCCTATAATAAACTCACGAACACACCTTATAAAAACGCCATAAAACCTACATCAGAAGGATCCTAGTTACAGTACGGAGTACCATCTCTTTGGCAGCTGCTCAAGAGGCAATCAAATTAGGTGTGATTACCCCAAAACGTCGATCGAGGACCATTTGCAATCTACGGATTAAATTCTTTTAGCTGAGTACTTGGGGACGGTGATAATGTCGTTTTTCGCTGACTGCTATACTGTGTAATGCAATTTGCTGCCAGCTAGTCAGATAAATTGGTGCATTCTGCTATATTTGCTGGAAATTGGGTCAGCTTTCGGATGCAATGCTTTGAATAATCTGCTGATCAAATGATCGTTGTAGGTATTGATATTGATTTAATATTCTGATAGCAAGAGATATTCCTTATACCTATATGTTTCAACTAGTAAATGTTTTTCATGGGGCATAATATGATTAATAGAAAAATATGGAGTCTGGACTGGTTATTACATTACATTTAATTCCTACCATCACATAAATCTTTTTCACAAAAAAGAAACCCTAACCAACTAGAGATATTTCACTATGCATAAAGCGAAGATATTTTTTACATTATGTAATCTAAAACAAAAACAGTGAAGCAAATTACAATAAGGGAATAAAAAACCCATCAACACATTCTTTAAAGCTGACCCATCAGACTTTGTTTCACTGATTAGTCCCATTATTGGTATTCTGAGGCGCACATGTGAACTGTAATTGCCTTTCTATCTTTCGTTTCTATGTGTTCATCATTAATTACATTTTGTCTATTACAATCAATAAAAATAATAATATTTTATAAGATAAAGAGCTATTTGTTTCATTCATTTTGTATAACTATGATTAATTTATATTTATATAAGAGAAAACCTATTATAAAACTACAGCCCTGATATTTTAATATTCAGTCAGTAAAGAATTACGCCCTAGATTTTTGGTCGATGTATAAAATCGTCCATCGAGCAATAGGTATGATAAACTTTTAAGTTGTTCAGGCTAGTTTACCATATTATTTTCTAATAAAATTTTACAAAGGAATAACTGTAATCTGTACATTTAGAGATCATGTAGAGTTTTCTCATGCGCAAGAAGTTATTAACTTTCTCCTCGAATCGCCAAAGACCTTCCAAAATTTAATCTATCCGTGACCTATCTTTTATTTGGTATAACTGTATAGTTATACCAAATAAAAGATAGGTCACGGACAACTGTATCGGCCTTACATTCAAGGCAAAATAAAACGTAAAGAAATGCTTGTTTTGAGAAACACAAAGGAAAAGTAAAAACTCATTTTACCCGCGATTAAAGCCCTATTCAGGCCACGTTGTGGATGAAAATCGAATTGTAAGATGTTTATACCTATTATAACAAAAAATACATAGTATATGAAATACTACTCAGTCGATTATAATCCTATCTAATCTATCTCCAAAGTCATTAGAAAATAGGCAGAAATTTGATAATATTCAGATTTATGTAGAGTCAATTAAACTTAAGATAACTATAATGAATTGAAGCATTCGTGGGAATATAGAAAATATGTGCTGTTATTGAATTTAAACGTAATAAATCAAAAACTGAAAATAGTCAGCCAATAAATATAATATAAAAATATTTTTAAGCTGACTGCTAAATATCTATACGTAAATGGAAGTACTTATTGAAAATCTATACATAAACTAGAACATATTTATATCCAACCCAAAAAAGAACAAACATATCGCGTGATACCATAGCACCAAAAATAATACGTCATGTTCCGAATACAGTGAGTCTATTATTACCAAACCCACGTTAAGTTAAACCCTAAAGCCGAAGGGATATTCAAATGAGTCACTATCAAAGCCATTATAGCACCAAAACCTTCCAATAGTTCAATGTGACTTTATTTTCTTTTAAATATTCAAATTTCACGTTGAGTGCTGGCTACGGTTTGTTAACTGGGAAATAAAGTCGCTGCCACTGCGATGCTGCAATTAACGACTCTTTTTTTTGTACGTTTCAGAGTACTTTTTATTGACATTTCTGTCGAATTTTAATTCAACACTATGTAGTATAATTATCAAATTTTAATAAGGCCCTGCACCTACTGTTTTATTAGTAACCGTATTGTTCAAGATATTGTATTTGTTAGGTATTCTTATTCGTATTTATTAATACATCCATTATTCAACCGACGGTTACAACTATAAACCTTCATTAAAAAACAAGAAAAAAAAAAGCTAACCTCTCCAACATACGTTTACTTCGTCTTACGTTTCTCTATCCCGTAGTTCCTTACAAATTTTGTTTCATATGTAAAAAGCTCCGTCAATTTCCATAGTGGCTCTACATTAAATAAAACGGCGGGGTTGTTACGTGGCTACGCATTTTTATTTTTCCCATTTTCAAGCTGTTTACTAAGTACTGAGTAATACGCCTCAATACTTTTTGTTTGAAATTTAAATAACGGTGGAATATACATGTTGAAGAGGTTCTTGAGGTCTTTATTTTATGTTTATTAGAAATATTAACATTTGTGTTTCATAGAAGTATATTCATTACTATATTCCAGAAAAGATATCGAATCGAAATACCTATAATGCTTCCAATACTCATCAAATGAAAATTGTCATACCCTAAATGATGAGCCTATCATAATAATTAAAGTAAGAATAACGATACAAGAAAATTCATATTCAGTTCTCCTAACTACGTTTCTCCGAAAAGAATTCGTCGCTTAACTTTATTAAGCGAAGAAACGTCGCAAAAACATTTCTGAACAAATATTTTGTCAAATAAGAACCAAAAACACAGCTCTCATGTTGGGCTTGCGTTGCAAAACGAACGGTAAACAACGTACATTCATACCTTTGAATAGGAAAGTCTTTGTCGTTTACCAAAGCGTCACTTTCATTGAAACACACGAAACGATTCGCATCACTGTTGATTGTTTATCAACGATAATGTCTGCTGGTCAGCTAGGAGCGATTGTTTGGGTATAGGCACTCGTATCACGTGGCTACCCTCCGACTGCCGCGGGGTGACTGTTACTGACACTCAGATCCACGGGTTCACCCCGATGACGTCACCCTAGACCAATAGAGGGAGGTTTCCTACGCATGCGCGCCACTCCAGCCACCGCGGCGCCTCGACGAAATCTTGGAACGATGTACATCATAGCATCGCTCATTCAGAATACATCGCCGCTTAGCTTAGCCGAGATTTCAAAGCTGATCCTACAAAAGCAGTAATGTGCATGCATCACGATTTTAATATAGATCTGAAAAGATCATAGTGAAGTGTTCTTCTGGGAGTGACAGCTTTGCGAGCGCCCCCGATAGGCTTTCAAAGGACCACCGCTACCATTCTTTTTTCGTCTGTGGATACGCCGCGCTTTTCAAATAATTGAGACGTATATGTATGATTTAATTTGCCCTTTTCGGGGCTTTACGTTTTCAACGCGCCAGGGGAAAATTTCATGCGTAGTAAATATTGCAGCGAAAGGATTAACTTTGGGGAGTGATGGCGTCAAAATAAAAATGAGAAGTCCAGTCCTGCGATCTTCTATCGCTTTCAGCTTAAACATTTTTATGGGCAATTAGGATTACATGCGAGTGGGCATTCGTGTGAGGGAAGCTTTTAGCTTGAAAAGATTAATATACATCTGTATTATTTAAGTGCATGTTATGAATAGCAATAAAACAACTTTTAAAATGTTTGTGATTGGGGTTTTCATTAAGAATGCATTTGTTTTTAACTCGCCTGATGAACAGAAGCTTTCAAAACGAAATCTTTGTTAGTACATATTTTGAGAATCATATGTATTATATAATTAAATTAATATTATTTATTTATTAGGCATTAGGCCAAATTACGACTAGACTAGAGGTAATAGTCAATTAATATGATTTAACTTAAAAATGTTTCCATTAATATGCTTTTAATAATAATTTGAGTAAGTATATAAGAATTTCACTTCATCACTTTGCACTAAAGAATATCTAAGCCTGCTTCCAATCAGTGCTGATCGATAGATTATTTTTCCATTGCTGTGCGAGTAATCCAAGTGCTTTTTCACACTCAATCACTACGGGCAAGCTATACTAAAGGTTTTAATTTGCCATCCGTCTTTCAACAATAGGCCAGTAGACGGTAGAAGGCAATCGGAGCTCTTTTATGTTCATACTACATAGACATGACGTGCTGCTGTGTGTGCCTTTGAAATATTTTTCTGTTGCAAAAATGTATTTGTAATTTTTGTTCGGAATTTAGAAAGAACTATGTATTCTTCTGTCGTCAACTAATGAAGAGGCCTTCATATGTTTTATATCACTTTTTTTCTCATTTATATACAAAAAAAAGTAATTTTGAGATAATATTTATTGTTTAACGAACATTTGATGTCAGTATTTCAATACTCAATAGGTATAGTTATATATATATATATATATATATATATATATATATATATATATATATATATATATATATATATATATATAACTATATATTATATATAGTTTATAAATCGTATCGTACCCTGTATTACGTATCTTCGGAAATTTGTACTTCATAAAGTGTCTATTTCTCTATTACATTTATCGTCCCAGAAGCTTCTAATCAGTAATCATACGACTCAAGATACAGCTCTATCATTCCACATATAATAATTTGCGCTGAATATTGATCATCCAAAGAATTGGGAACCTAAGTTAGAATAAATTATCTAGCCTAATTCTATTAATTGTCTTTAACGTCAATCACCCATAGACCCCTGAAACTTACTTTTAAGAAACTATCCAGCCCTATTTAAGTCTAAAATGTAACACGGCTGGAAGTTGTCGGAAAGCTGTGATAGTCAAGATAGCTGACGTTTATATCATAACTCAACACCACGACAAAAACTCGACGAGACGGTAAAGACGTAATTGTTTCCTCTTAGCGTAAACGAAATATAACCTCAAAATTTAGCTAGCTATATAATGAAATCTTGCTTTAATAATATGCTAATTTGGAAAAAATGACTAATGCGCTGTCTTATTTAATTATTATTTTGATAGAAAACAAATGAGGATTCCAAAAGTATAGACATTTACAAGATACACATTGAAATGATTCAGATGAAATGACCTTATAATAATATGTTGCCACCTACTTAGAGCATAGTTTGAGCTGAATGAAGTATAGAAAAGGATCCTTTATGGTTTGATCTCTATTCGGCTTTGATGTATAAAATAAAAACAAATCTACAAATTAACTACCAATCAAATTGTTAATTTATATATTTTCTTCTAAAAGTGAAAACAATATTTCAATTAGCGTGAACACCCAATATTTGTTATGCGTATTTTATGATACATTTAATATTGCATCGAGTTAATTTAAATTACAAAAATATACAATTTTCCTTGTATGTTTCACTAATGAACATTAATTCGCTTTAAATTTTAAATAAGCTGTAATTTACTCGCACCTTAATGGCCAATGTAAAACATAATAATATTATCATGATAAAATCTTTCGTGCCAAAAGCTTAGAAAATTATTGCATTTTATTTAGATGTGTCACAATGCTTAATGTTCATCTTGTACGCTACTACTGATTTCGTTAAAATCCTGTTAAAAATCATCAGATAAAAGTATCAGTTTTCATCTTGAATTGTAAAAATATGTTTCAAGTTATAAATGTTTTAAAGATGCATATTGAATAAAATCTCTGTCAGATAAGGAAACATTAACATATTTTGCATAAAAATATATTCTTTAATACTTTGTCTTTATGTCACTACACCTTCAATACAATCTTAGTTTAAGTATCATTAATTAATTGTGTGATTGTGTACAAAGGAAAACTTAACGAATATGCATTATATTTAACACATTATTTCCACTAGATAGTTAAAATACGTTTATTAAATAGTAAAAAATAGTACTTCATTCGTTTTATTTAACATACGAATCAGCTTCATCGAATAGATACAAAAAATACAAATTACTTAACAACATCTGTATCATTAAATTTTTAACAACGCGTCCATCGATGGTGTTCATCAGTAAATACAAGATGTATTGTTCAGGGATGAATTAATCAAATCGTATTCAAAAAAGGTGAGTTCTGGATGGGGTGGCGATAGTATAATCCTGGCGACAGGTAAGCCGGGCTAATTTATCATCCCGAAACAATGGGGAACTTTACATAGCCTATGTGCTAGATAGAGGGTTCGATAATGATGTAAACGGTCTAATGTTTGTTTGTTACAATATCTGAATTCGCGCCTAGCACTCTGAATGGAATATTAACGAGTGTTGAATGGAAATTCGGTTAACGTGTACCTACTGTATATTTTGTTATTATTACTTACTAGCTTTCCACCCGCGGCTTCGCCCGCGTTTTCAAAGAAAAACCCGCATAGTTCCCGTTCCGGTGGGATTTCCGGGATAAAACCTATCCTATGTGTTATTCTGATGTATAAGCTATATTGTGGTAAAGTTTCATTCAAATCCATGCAGTAGTTTTTACGTGAAAGAGTAACAAACATCCATACATCCATACTTACAAACTTTCGCCTTTATAATAGTAGTAGGATTAGGTATGTGTTAAAACTTGGTTAAAACAGAAGTTTAAAAATGTAGAGTTTTATTTTAAACGTCTTTATGACTATGATGATGTGAGTTGTAATTTAAAAGTCTCTTATTGTTCGAGTTAATGTTCTGTTTAGATTATGCAATTAGACATTAAATACACATAATTCACGTTAAATAAATGGAAGCAGTAAATATAAATGGATAATAAATGAAAAAAATTCTATGTTGTACAATGCTATCTATTCCCAAACTACCACGAACGAGACACCAAACTAACGTTATATTGCCGTATTGTGACACCATATAATATCATCATAGATGATAAGTAAAACAAATACTATTTTTTTTTTAATTCTAATCTTAGTTATACCATGGTTATACATTAACTTTTGTATATAAATTTCATGTAAGAGCCAGGCATAATAAAATAAACCGTTATTAACATGTAAAAGTATTTCTATGACATTTGACACAAATTTCATTGACATTCCTATTCTTATTTGAATCTATTTGGAATTGCATTATATGCGTAAATTGTTTAATATTATTTGTGTATGTATGAAGCCAGACAATAGAAAAACAAAAAGTTCTCGCCAGCTGGTCATCAAAGTTTAAACTTTAGTCATAAGTCGTCTTTACAAAACTAGACTAGTGAAACAAAACTTAGCGTGAGTTAAAGCTAAGCCTCTTAACGAGCTATTTGAAGAAGAAAACAAATGCTCTATATATATATTTACATAGAATAAAATTCAAATTCAAATTCAAATTACATTTATTTGCAAGAATGCAGTTACAAATATAGGTGTTGTTATTACAATTTTATAGTGTTAATACATTCTGTGTGCAAATATTTAAACAGAAATAAGTTAAACTAAACTAAATAAACTAATTCTATAGAATACCTCTTATATATTTCTTAGATCGTTATAAGAACGACTTCCCTGTTCACTATTAAAAGGGATATACAGAAAACGTGCTAAATATAAACTGTATCTAGATTGCCCATTCGATAAGGCCATTATAGCTTCATTTTAGTATGTATGAAGGATCACACGCTTGAAGGGCAGGATTACCCAAAGGCTAGTACTGGCCTTTAGGGTTTTGAACGCTCCAGATATCCCAATAAGCCTATTTTATTGTTCTACTATTGGCCCGCGGGTTCATTCAAAAGAGATGGCTCTATTTTGCATACAATCACTGCAGTGCATTGGCTTTCAATGTGTAATAATAATTTGAAATAATTGGAAAATCCAAAAGTGCACGCCTCATAATTTTTTTTAATAATTATTTATTAATTATTATTTTTGTTTATTTAATAACAATTAAACCACATCGAATCAGACCCTGAAAAATGAAAGGGTTCTATTCCTGAGCATACTCAAGCGTAAGAGAAAAAAAAATACTCGATTAGTAAAGTATTTCGGTCGCTATCGTGTAAACAAGAAAATCCTCCGCACATACAGACACACGGACGTCCAAGACAGAACTTTTTTAAACTGTTTTTTAACTAGTTTAAATAACAAAAATGACATCAAAAATATCATGAATGTTAAAAATAGTGTTTTTTCTTAATATGTGTGTGTATGTATTATCTTACAAGTGCAATGTATGATACATAAAGACATTTTAAGTTTGAAAAATCAGATGTTTTGCGCGAAGTGACAGTAGTACCCACCTCAACGCTTCGCTTATGAGGCGTGCAATAATAGAAACAATTTACTGGAAACTTGAATTCGTTGAGTTAAATTCTCCATGTGTAATAATAGTGCGAGAAATTTGTATTTTTATCAGAAATCAAACAAAGTTATAGAAATTAATAATATAAAATTTAATACTTTAAATCATGGATAGCTATCTGATAATTATTATTTTTTAATTGACTGATGAAGTAAACCGAAGCTTCGAACTCTACTCGTGGATATATGGTTGTTGTTTCCCTTGACTTACTAAAGAATTTAGATAAAATTTGCCATGAATTGTCTAACCGTAGACACTCAAGACAAGACAGGTTTACATGTAAGTATACCAAAAAATATTTTTTTCTTACTATATTATTGACTGTGATATAATTAATATCATTTCAATTTATGTGTTGAACATAAATAAATTATTTTTATTATTTATTGTACATATTTCCTGTCAGGTTTGATTTCAAAATCAGTTCGGTAACGAGGCGTGTCGGTCATAAAATTATTGTATTTTTGAAGGCTAAATGTATGAGTGTTTTATGGTTTTATGCCTTTAATATTAAATATATTGTAAAGATATACAGCCCTGGATCATAAATTTCTTATAAGCTTAATTAAGCCTGAATACGTGATCGAGGTAAATTACTTTGATATATCTTCGGACAGAAAAATACCGATTGTATTATATGGAGTATAATTTGAGTATAATATTATGTCAATATGTGATGACGATTAATATTGAACAATGTGTTTAATTCTTTTTCCACATGAATATCTATAAAAATTACGAAAACATCATATTATTATGGTTAATTTTAGCTTTAACTTGCATGTAATTTCTTCTCAATGAGACATAACCATTTATTTATAAGTTTTTGATATGTTCATATGTATATCTCAAATTAAGGGACAGAAAGGGTGTCGTGTTATTTTTCTTTGAGTTGATAAAAAGGTATAAAGCACATAAAGTTGTTGGTCTTGCTATCATATCTCCCCATTTTTGCAAAATCTTTATCCCATTGCAGTTGGAGTTGTTGATAAAATACTAAATCCAAGTTTAACATAATATATTAGGTACATATTCTCTTTGTTTGTTTGGCTAGTACCTGAAATAGTAAGCACTCAAAAATCAGCCGATAAGAAAAATTATGACGACAAAATTAATGAATGTCATTAACATATTAATTAATTTTATATTTCATAGTATCTAATGACTTTATTACCATAAAGTATCATATCCGTTGTTTTTGCTACCAATAATATACGAAAAGGGTTTTCGCATAATATGATATCAGAAGTTATGAGCCGTCCGTAATAAAAGTTTATTGCAGATATATGACGAATCGAAATCTATGTCTTTTGCCTGTATAAAACGGGATTTAGCAAGTGTTAAAGTAAACTAAACGGATATTTTAATACTTAATAACCTTATTGTCAAAATATTTAGCTTCTAGAGTATTGATAATTGATTAAGAATTTACAATAGACAACATACAGATTACAGATATTATAAAAAAATAATAGAACTTAACGAGAATATCGATAACCTGCAAGATCGAAGCAATATTTATAAAGCATTTGAATGCCATAAAACTAAATATTAAATTCAAGATCTAAGCAGTTTCATTCCATAATACTCGTAGGTATTACATTTAAATTTTATAATAAAAAATTATCTTTTGAATATAATTTTTCCTCGTGGCTAGAAAATAGGGCGGGAAGTTAGTATTAAAATAATGTAAACTTCTCTTCTTGTAAATTATGGAAAGAAATTCAACCCCATTTTATTGATAGCTCCAAACTGATAACTCAAACAAAAGTATTAGCTAAATCATGCTGAACATTGACTAGAAATTAATCCACTTCGTAAAGTTTAAGACATTGTAAATGTTCCACATAAATTAAAATATCTTGCGGTAAACTTGAATCTCTTCTTTTCGTTTTGAAACCACTAAATGAATAGACAATGTGTCATAACCAAGTTTTATAAAGAATTAATTAATATTTTGTTGAATAGATGAAGGATTTTAGAATACAACATGATAATATGGTGTAGAAATCCCCACTGTGAAAGAGATAAATCGAGAGACATTTCGTATTATTTTTATTCGTCGGATTAATGCCCTGTCCACTTGTATCTCAGTTCAACATTTGAAAGTAAACAGTTGCTGAATAAATATTCAGAGAACCATTAACAAACATTAATATGCACTTTTGTCAACAGTAAATCTTTCCAGAAAAAACGCAACCGTTAAAAATTGCCTTTTTTATAGAAATTAAAAAAATAAACATGTAAAACCTCTGTAATATAATATTTAAGATGATTTGTCACGTCTCGTTTGATTTATATGAATTCTTTTCTAGGTAAAAATTTCGCAGCTCGATATCATAAATTAAGTTGTTGGCGAGTTATGGTAACCACTTTTTTGATTTATAATATTAACTTGTTAAAGATATCATATTACAATTAGGTATATATGTATTTTATGCACGCTCTCTGTATGAGGACAGACTGTGGTCATGAAACATGACTGACTTACGTTAAAGTCGGTCCTTTTGAAGATTTTTATATGTAACTTACCTATTGTATTATTATCACACGGACTAACAATGAATAAATATAGAGACATTATGATATTTCATATACCTCCAGTAAGTATTGTAAGATTATTTACTGATAGAAACAACATACTTAATATTAATTTTAAGTTTCTTATACTTTGCTATTAACATGTCCCAGTAACTCCAGGCTTCAGCCCATCTATCAAGTTTAAAAATGGCAAATAAATGCAATTTATTAATAAAGTAAACAGTAAATCCAATTACCAAACATGTAAAGACCTCGACTGTTGCAATTATCGTTAAAAATGCGTTTATAATGTGCACTCAAAGTGCGTATAAACTGTACGGTCACAATTTCATTCCCCAATAATTTAATTCACGATACATTGAGGTCAGATGAAATTACATCGCGAAAGGAAACGAAATTGCCGTATCAAACTGACAATCGGCCGAATTCATCAATAAAACCTTTAAAGATAACTGTTCTTAACTGTTTTCAACTTTAGAAATGGCAGTGTTAATTGCTGTGTAAAATGTCGATATTTTTCGTAATTTTTATTACTTCTAGGCTTGAGGTAACTTTATATTAAATATAGTTTACGTTGGTTAAGATCTCAATACTCAAGGAGATCTGTGAGAGATTCACGTAATGAAAACAAAACTTTCGTTGATGACAATGTCGATGAAATATCGAAAATCGAAAGCTTTGAGCTTTCATTGCTCTATTTGATATAGCAGTATAAATAACTCCAACCGTAGTAGTTAGTGTTTATCTGCTTTTATTAAACTACCACTTATGCGGTATGCACCGAATTCCGTGCCCCTCCGAATATCATCATTTATTATTTTAGTATTACCAACCACGAATTAACTTTTATTAAATAGTGTAAGAAAACAAACAAAGGATTAACCATGGATTAACACAATTAAATACCACCACATACAACTAAAGCGTGATTTCAGTATAATATTACAATAAAAACACATAAGGTCTTTGACTCATACATTCGCAAAGTCAAGTGAACCATAACGATAACCATCTATAGACACTGTCAGAGTTGTATAGGTACATGAGTGCTCCTACTTCAGTTTTTTTGCAAGTCACTAAGTACAAAAAAACTAGCACTTATTGACCCGTGCTATACTGGACAAGATTGATTAATTGTAGTTTGATACCTTTGAAGTTATGAAATTTATTCATTTCATTTTTATTTAACAATTTTATGTACCATTACATTAAAAGAATTACATAATATTAAAAGAAATGGAAAAAAATGCATAGTACATAAGGCAATATATTTAATTTAAAAATTTCATTAAAACAAAAATGAAATTTTTCGTATTCATCACATTATATTAAGAAGAAAATTCTTTCCATGAAAATAAATGAAAAAAATGGAAAAACATCATTACAATTAAATTTTCAGGTGCTTTCATTTTTCATACAAAATTTTAAACCTTTATCTGACAGAATATATAATATGAGAATCTGTAAATGGCTTTATTGTAAGTATTATATTATGTGACTATCTTTAAGGATACAGCTGTAGATTCTCCTAAAATATAAATAAATAAATAAATAAATAAATATCATAAAATATTAAAAATACTTCATATATTTTTAAATATATGAGCGTGTATAGATTCAATCATATTTGTTCACTCAACCGCGATTAAGCTACGGAACTAAACAGAAATTCGATTTATTTTTTTCCTTAGCTACTAGATAGGTAATCCATCTTGTAAATGCTGATCTACATTGAAACGCTTTTTTGTTTATCTATGATATTATCTCTGTTCATAACATTTATGCGTCATTGTAATCGACTTTAAGATTTTCATCGCTAAGAATAGTGGGAGGATTATTTATATATTAGGTTACAGTCAAAACTCATTGTCGGTCTAAAACACTTTTGTCTGCAAAAATCTGTCAAAAACTTTTTTTTACCGACGCTCGATAATCTAATTTTTGTAGTTAAAATTGTTTTTAGTGCAAAGGCAAAGAGAGAATAAGCGGAAACACATAATATCTCATAGTTATAATTGGTGTAATAAGCGAAAAAAGTTTTAGACCTATTTTTGCTACCTATCAAAAATTGTTTTGACTGTATTATACATACTATATAAAATACAAGTCTTGATAAAAAAGTGAAGAAAGGAAAATTTATAAATTACTAATTTCAATGCCATCTCGTTTCACTTTATTTATAGTAAAATATGCAAATGCTATCTCATACTCGTATCATCGACCCTTAAAAGGCATTCGAATTCATTATTTAATATAACGATCATTGACATGTATTATGAAAGCGATTGTAGAGGCAGGTCACCTGGGGTCAGGTCCTTCTGAGAACCTGAACAGATTGTCATGCTACGTCAGGTATTCAGACCCTAATACACGAATTAAATGAAAAGTGTAAAGGAATTAAAATATATTATCATAAATTTTAATGACGTGACTTGTGGGAGTGCTAACAGCAACTTCGAAATAATATCTTTCATATTGCAATATTTTTTTTTAAAACTGCAGTTTCCCCAAGAAACTTTAAAGAAGATACCTAGATGTCATATGAAAGTAACGTTTTTATTTTCGATAGATATAGAGGATAATTTAACAAAATTACAAATATTAAAATCATATTCGAAACCACATATTTGATCAGTTGATTATTTCAAGTATCAAAGCACCAATTTAGTTTTTCTCTGAGAAAAAAAAATGCATAAACTTGATATAAAAATGCCTAGTGAGCCCACGCTATAATATTATTCACATTTTATAAGCGAGTGACATTGCTATTTTTGGAATTATAAAGATAAACATACAATCAAGATATGTTGAAAGCTATAAAAACGTTAAAAAAATAACTGCAGTATAAATGAGTAATAATAATAAAATTAAAATTTAGTTTTCACTAAAATAAATTAAAGGAATAATGGCTTTAAATTTTATCTACGGAATAAATGTACAAGACAATTATTTTTAAAAGGCATAATAATATTATACATTAACTTATTTTCATATTATGATGTCAACAAGTTTTAAAATTATATTATCGTAAAATGTTTGCAGTTTATAAAGTTTTTTTATCGAAAAGTTATCACAAGAATCTACATAAAACTATAGGTAAATTAAACTCAAAGAAACTAATAATATGTTTACGATAAATAATACATATAATGATGAGGCAGTTGCTTGTTTGAATGCGCTAATCTCGGGAAGGCTTCATAAATTATAGTTCTATAATATTATGTACTACGAGCGAAGCAGGGGCGGACCGCTAGTTTCATACAATTGACTTCTTAGCTCTAGTTTTCAAAATGTTATAAACATAGCAGTAATAATATGAATCATTTAATTTACATACATTGTCCTTACATTTATTTCAAAAACAACTACATCCTTATTGGTCGCTACACGCATCACTTACACTAATCTTATAGGTATATTTACACAGAGATGTTAATCTAATATGTTACTAGCATATCATACTAAAATACAAATGTTACTTTTATGAATAACATCACGTACTATCCCTATTTTAACGTATATTCTGAAATGGATTTTGGACCTACATTCTTATCCGTGTTTTCAACATAAAAAGTAGTTTATAACATTGAACATAAAAGTTTGAAGCATCAAAACATAATACACCCAAAAATCCACCAATATTATAATTAATAAATAATAATATTACGAATTAATTAAGTGGCAATAGCGAACTAAAGAATCTCACCTAGAAATTTGAGGAAATTTCCATCATAAAACTGATTTACAACCTGGAATTTGATATTGCCAGTGTTAATAAAGTTAATAATAAAAATACTAGAGCTATAAATATGAAGATAGCTTAACGAATTAAATATACCTACGAGGTGACCTAGTTTCCTTAATTGTGGGGTATTTCAGGGATGGCAGCACCAAATGGGTGAATCTACTGAGCCACATTACAAGTTGAGAGGTCTAATTACCTTCACTTTACCTACTTCACTATTTTTAACCTAATTCCTATTGTTCTACTTTAAGGAATGAATGTTACCTTGTGTTTTATTTTAAGCTAATGGTGGCCACGATTTTATTAGAGTATATTTTATAATATAACTTGTAATCATTTTTGGGATCTTGACCAAAATAAATGTTGTATACTCTACTATTGTATATCAAAAAAGTTAAAATTAACAACGCAATGTCCGATTCAGTTTTTCAAGACTCAAAAAAAAAACAAACGTTCAAATAAAATTCGCTTACAATATATATAAGTATTTTAATTAGTGAATCTACTCGTTCATTAACCCCTCAACGACCTTGATAAGTAGATTTGGAAAGGTCTACAATAAATATTTGGAATTTTTGTAACAGTAATCTTTTAGGTCCTGCTTTAGGACGTATTGCCTCGTTTTTGAACCTCCGACCGATTTCACAAGTGTACCCACTGCCCATATTAACATAATGAACTCATTTATTTTATTTATATCGAGGATGCAGCGAGAAATGTAAGACGCCGCTTTTTAAAACACTGAATTTTTGTAAATCAGTTAGCAGCAGTTGCTAAGGAAAAAGCTTAATCCTTTTCTTTTAAAATTCCAATGGGATAAACCGATGTTAATCTTATATATTTATAAACTTTGATAAAAACGTGTTACCATTTTCTATATCCTAAAAATCAAGCTGAGTTAAAAACGAATTTGTGTGTTTATTATTAACCTTGTGGTTATATTTATTTTCAATACGTTGGTTGCATCATAAATAAAAATCACATGTGCCCAAATCAGATAAGCCTAGTGTGGAATGTCGAAAATAAATCACTTATCACTTATCTTCTTTTTCAATTTACCGTAGAAACATTAAGAAGCGGTTACACGACTAATTAACATAATACTAGACAATTCCATTGGTCACATTTGTCAAATATTAGCGGTTCATCAAATAGGAAGAATCCCAGCGAGATAAATTAATTAACGTTGTCTTAATAAAACGGTGTTTCTCAAACTGTGAAACCGGACCGTAAAAAATCATACTAGGACTAATGGCTTTAGTTTATGTTCTTAAACACATGTATAGGGTATGCTCTAACATTTATTTAAATCCAATCTCTAAGGCAATAAGGCACATAGTAAAGTACAATAACGAGTACCTACTAGCGTACCCACAGTAATTTATTTAACTTAAAAACTCTACCCTTTTAATTTTCCACTCTTGATATTTTCCTATTCAAATGTTAAGAACCACTGTAACAAACGAACGTACATATAAACTTTACTGTAAATTGATTATTAAACCCAAGTTTATTAAGTGTGAAATAAATCAAAACAAATTAACAAACGTCTATCCTATTCCGACTAGTGTAAAAATTATAAATATGTAAACAAGTGAATGAATCACCGAGTTCATTGACATCACAGAACCAGTTACAAAATTACTATATTTTAACGTGCAAATGTTTTGGTCCGTCAAAATATATGGCAGTGTTCTGCGAACTTGTGAATACAGCCGCCATGAATTTTAAAAATAGGTCAAAAATATTTAAGCCGATAAAACTGATCCGCATTCCTTACTGTTTCTACTAGTCTTTAATATTTACGTCTTGTAGATAAACCAATTTAGGTAAATTCTTTAAAAGATTATGATTATAACATTATGATGCATAGCTAGCATAGCTAAACTATAGTTTTAGTAGCGTTGTGTGTGTATATCGATCAACTTATTGGGAAAAACTTGGTTTCTTCTTTTATTTATTTATTTATTTAAAAAAAAGGCTTACCAACTAGATACATAATTTTTTGTTCAAACAATTCAATATTTACTTAAAATAAACATTAGTATTTACGTATCTAAATTACAGGTAGGCACCGCTTTAACAATTTTTCATAAAAATTAAATTATGTATATCTAAATTGAAACCAAAAAGTAAAAACTTAAATTACAATTTGTTTAATGTTTTAACAATATGCTTTTTGAACGAGCTTAGTTTTGAAAAATAAATATCCGTGTTATGATCAACTGCAAATATTCTATTATATAATTTTAAAATAAGTTGTAACGAGGAGTTCGAACCATATTTATTTTTTGAAAATTTTGTGTACATAGGACAAAAAGTACTTAGCCGACAATTATAGATAGGCACCGAGAGACCAATTTGCGACAACAGTGATGGACAGTCTATCTCATTGTTTAATAATTTATGTAGGCATATTAGCTGTGACGCGCTTCTGCGCGCTTCCAAAGACTCCATTTTAAAAAAGTTTAGCTTTTCGCTATAATTTGTAAGAATATTGTTTTTGGTGATATAACTTAATCTATTAATAAATTTTTTCTGCACTGATTCAATACGAGTAATATATTTTTTATAGTAAGGACACCAGACAACTGAATTGTATTCAAGGTTGGACCTTACGAGAGAATTATAAAGTATTTTCATAGCGAGAGTAGATTTAAAATCCTGTGTATTACGAAAAATAAAACCTAGCATTTTAAAACTTTTGCGAACCACCAGATCTATATGTGTATCAAATCTGCATTCCTCATCCAATGTAATACCTAAGTCTTTAAGATTGTACTTTTGATTAATAGCAATATCATCAATTTTATAAGTTGTTTTGAATCTAACATGTTTTCTGGAAAGTTTTATAAAATTACATTTACTTCCATTCAGTTGCATTAGGTTATTCTTACACCAGAGAGATACTCGATTTATATCATCCTGCAGTTTTTGTTGGTCTTGAGAGCAATTTACCGATCTGAAAAGTTTCAAGTCGTCCGCATAAACCTCATATTCAGATTCCAAGATAACATTTGTAATGTCGTTAATAAATAATGTAAACAATAATGGGCCTAGATGGGAGCCTTGGGGAACTCCAGATAACTGATAGTATTCTTTAGACTGATATCCGCTAAGCCTAACTGTTTGTGGTCTAAGGTATAAGTAAGACTGCAACCAGAGTAAAACCTGTTCTGAAAGACAAAAAGTGTCCCTAAGTTTTTTTATTAGCAGATGGAGATTCACTGTATCAAAGGCCTTACTGAAATCAGTGTAGATTGCGTCGACCTCATTACCGTTACTTATTTTTGTTATTACTGAGTTAGTGAAACTTAGCAAATTGGTAAGTGTCGAACGTTTTTTTGTGAAACTATGCTGGTTCACAGAAATAAGACTCTTGGTGTGCCACGATATGTAACCATAAACGAAAGACTCAAAAATTTTCGCGGGTATCGATAACAACGTAATAGGCCGATAATTTTTTACTTCACACTTATCCCCCTGTTTAAAAATTGGCACTATCAAACCTTTTTTCCAAAAAGTTGGAAATATTCCGCTGTTTAGAGATTTATTATAAATTATAGATAGAGGAACTGACAATTCCGTTGCACATCTTTTGTAAAATACCGTACTGATACCGTCATAACCCGAACCTTTATTAATATCGAGTAATTGTAATTTACGCTTGACCTCCCGTTCATTAATATTTATGTTATTACGAGCACACATAGTTAAAGATGAAAGTACGTTTTGTGACGACAAGGATGACGATGATTGACTGTATACCGAAGAAAAATGTTCAACAAATAAGTTTGCTATTTCATTACCATCATTTGCTGATTTATCATTAAGTACCATAACAGATGGAAAGTTGCAGGCATGACTCCTCTTAGATTTTATGTAGGTCCAAAAGGATTTAGGATTTTGTAATATATCGCCCTGTATTTTAGTTATATAATCTTCATAAGACTTATCTAATATAATGCGAGTTCTATTTTTTAATAAATTATACTGCAGTTTATCCATTTCGTTTTTATATATTTTATAGCGTTTACGATATTTTTCTTTTTCACCTAACAATTTAATAAGCCTATTTGTGAACCAGGGAGGATACTTAGAGTTGCGCCTTTGCTTAAGTGGAACGTATTGCTTTATTAAATTTCGCAAGATAGAATAAAATTCGGAAACCATAGTATTTACATCCATGTCGTTGGGTAGCCTTGATGTCCAATCAATCACAGATAGATCATGCTTAATATTATCATATTTACCATTGAAAAAATTGAATATGTCATTCCGTTCTGTGACGTTGTGTTTTAGGTAAAGAGGTGTTTCCAAACTAACATTTATGATTAGAGGGGGATGATATTTATCAACTATGGATAGGGGCTCCAATGCTTCCGCGCCATTGTTAACTGTAATAATATTCTATTATTACAGTTAACAATGGCATTATATTGCTTATTGTTACAGAGAGCCATGAAGTCAATAAGTGAAACTGCAATCGGGTTATTACAATTATGTGGACACAAAAAATTGTCGTAATGTTCTTTTCTAATCCAACTTAAATTACTACCCATATTAAAGTCACCAACAATCAGGTGGTTTACCGACTGATTAGCAGCAATGGAAGATTTATTTAAAAAGTTTTCTAGAACCGCACTATTGATGGGGGGAGGAATATAGACCGCACATACACTAATTCTCTGCAATCCATTTGTAGTAGGAAATTCTATTGCTACCCATAAATCCTCAGCAGTACTTTCAAAATTAGTCATTCTAAAGGATTTCACTGATTTATGCACGGCAATGAGTACTCCACCACCCTCTTTATCCCTAAATAATGAGTTAGACTGTCTATCTCTTCTGTAAATTTCATAACGATTATCAAGTATTTCTCCATCAAATATATTATGGTTAAGCCATGTTTCAGTCAATACTATTATTAAGTAGTTATTTGCCAGTACGTTCTTGTGAATCTCAAGTAGCTTAGTTCTCATTCCCCTGATGTTTTGGTAATAAATACTTGGTTCAATTTGTTTTTTAATGTTTCGAACTCGATTCATAATAAAAAATAAAAAAAAAAATACAAAAGATATAAGTAGTTACTTACTAGAGCAAAATAAAAATTAGGTTGTATCTCAATTTGAAAAAAAAAAAAAATTATATATAAAATCACCGAATTATTTGAGTAGCTGTTGAAGGTGATCAATACTTAGGATATTCCTTGCAGGACTCGCCTCCTCCTTACGAATAAAAATTTTCCCGTTTCGCACCCAAACAAATTTATAACCGTTCCTTAGCCTGTTTACGTGTTTCAGCATGCAGATGTTTGTTTGCCAGTGTCAGATGTTCATTTACGTATACTATATATATTCTTAATATTCTTCTTCTATTCTTCATAAAAGTTTTCATGTCATTGAAGATTTTAATAAGCCATTCTTTTCCTCTTTCATTTCATCAATACCCTGCATACATCTTAATTTCTCTATATTAAAAATGTATTTTGTCAATGTAATGAAATTTAACATTGCCAATTAAGAACTTAAATCACATAATTAAGACGTGATTTATAAGTTAATTTATTTTACAATTTTTAGCGGTCCCTTTGTGAATTTTATTAGCGCGCAAAATTGAATGTAATTTCTTTTCCAGTTTTTCTATACTTTCATGTACCTACCTAGTTTTGAAACCGAAATCGATTCTGTCTAATAACAAAGAACAATACCTCATAAGTCGTAACGAAGACGTCATCTGACTGTCAAAATATAAGAGCAAGATCCGATTACAATCTCAATATCAAGTACTCGTTTTTATGATACAAATTTGTCTTACACTCTTAATTAACACGGCAGGGTACTGATCGAGAATTGATGACGGCGCTTAACAAGAAACATAGCACTCAGTGCGTACTTAAATAATTTAAGTAACGGTATTTTTATTTCTGCAATACGCTGATGAAAATATTTTACGTGCGTTGAAACAGACCGACAGTATATTTCATTTTGCGTAGCGTAAATCAAGTAACCGAAATGTGTGGTTCGTTTAACGCTTCAAAGAATTTCGAAAATATTTTGAAAAAGTGATAATATATATTAAGCAATTCAAAAAGTGTAAAATCAATACCGTATATGTATCTATATAAATACGATTTTAATAGTCCAACATGCAATTGCTCTACATAATATTATATTTCATACAACATAAGATTTTCATAATTTTATGCCTGCAAAATTCGAAAATTCTACGCTTTTAAGGCATGAAAGCGAGCAACTGAAGTTCTGGCTTCAAAAGTTATATGAATTTCTCAAAAGCTGAAAAAACGTTTGTTATATCACATTTTGTATTGGGTATATAGAGAGTTTTACAAAACTATAAAAAATATAAAAACACGAATTATATTGTCGAAAAAAAGCTCTTGATATTCTAAAGAAACGAAATGTTAAAGCAACTGGTTATATTCATCTATTTTTATACTCCATGTACATTGTACACTATTACCTATATCGTGTTCTATAAAAATCTCAAGTTTATAGCGCTACGCACTATATAAAAACAAATAGGTACGGTACTACCCACATAAACTTTACCCACCCTTATCACTATATTTTAACAAGTTTCCATATACGCATGTAGCTTTATCACACCCTTATACATCATTTCAGAACGATGATAATGATAGAAAATTACATCTCTGTCACTTTTGGACGTATTTAATAAATGATCATTAGTGCACATGCATCAACCGTAAAAGCGCCCATAAGAAGCTGAGTCACACATTTTTGAGGTTTCTTGTTTATTTAATTCGACAAATATTTATATTTCCCGCATATTTTCCTTCCCGTCTAATTATTGTGAAATTGTTTTGACGCCTTACGACACTTATCCTCCTCTGTAAAAAAGGTTTGCTTGTGCCCTTTACAAATCTATGATTAACGTATATAATTTGCGTTTTAGGTTCAGAATTTTAATCAAGTAGTAAACATTAATTCATCTGTATAAGTATTTATTGAGAAATGCAAAATACAAATTAGTAGTAGAAGCAGTATCCTGCGGCTTCACTCAACTAACGAAAGCACTCAGACGAAAATTAGACATTTTAACTCTCTATAGTCTATTTTCTACATTGCCCTTTTAAAATATTTTACGTAAAATATGTGCGACAAACGACGTTTTCCGCCGATATATTTCTATGAATTCTTTCAAATGCATATTATTTATATGAAATTTATTAATATTATTTATCTGAGCAGTTTTTAACGTCCTTATTTTATAATTTAATTCATAAAACGGTTAACAACGTAAGCTTATTCTTGTTAAACAATTACATTGTTGATAAAACTCACTAACCTACTTTAAATAAAGCTTAAGTACATAAAAAGAAAAAGGTGAAAATTTCTCGCAGTCGCGACATTCCCAAGAGGTCGCCTTCGTCAACATGTGATTTAGTGTAACGTTATAATGTACTTTTATCGTTTTCTCACAGTTATAATATATTCATCTCCGTGAGACATTTTGTACACACACAATTAGTTTATCTTAATTTTAAAATTAAATTTAAAATTAAACTTAAATTGTCACTTCTTCGAACGAAAAATGGTTTCCTGAGATTTATAACAGATATAAAAAATGGCGATATGATCATATTTTAGAGCTAGATTAATAAAAAGTGTGTATAAATTCTAACAATGCATATGTATTTTGTATTGAACGCATAGACCATAAGGATGACACGATTTACTTATACATACAATCTTAAAATAATCTGGGTTTGCTATATGTATATATTAAATTAAATTATAAAATTGCAGATAAATATTTGACCAACGAATCACAGGTCAGAAACAGTTTAGTAAGTACGGTAGCCCTAACCGTTGAATAAATAAAATGCACACAATTTGGGACAAAGTAAATGCATCATCATGACACTCAAATGTGACTCGAAGGGACCGTTAGTGACTTAATGAGATTTAAAAATAAAGAAAATCTCAATAAATTCCGCAAACTATAAGAATAAGGTTAAAATTATTTTATCGCCTTGCAATCAAGTGATTAAATTCTTATTACCTATAAAAGATTCAAATACGACAGATACTGAATCAAGATCGAAAACAAAAGTATAGCTGATTCGCGTCGTATTGCTTAATGAAACTAATGAACGGTAAATGAATCAGATAGCTTAAAAGGTTTTCCTCGTACATTGAAATGTGTTACAGAAAACTCAAAGCGCACATACTTTCTGCGTACTGGCAAAGTAACATAAATATTACAAGCCTTTTAACTTTAATACCTAAAGGGCACAAGATCCGAATTGATTAATCTATTTAATAATAAACTATGGAAGCTTATTTCATCATAAAGCATACTTAATATCAAGATTGCTCTAGAGCTTATTTTTAAAATATGAGCGCATTGGTCAGTTTCGCCATATAAAAAGACGTTAAAAATTTTATGCCTTTAGTCCGTTATCCTATCGTTTACTTTTAAAATTTACAACTTTACTGAATCTATACTTAGACTCAAACACCTATATTAAGTAATTATATTTACGTAGGTATTTGTATGTGATAAAATTTCCTTTAAGATCAATGCACTCTAATATGACAAAATATTCAAATTAGTTGCCGATAATTTATTAGCCGTTTCATTAAATTTAAAACCGCAAACATTTGAAGAATGTCTTGTATTAGCGCGCCCTACAGCGTTCGCTAAGTATATGAGAGATAAAATGTTTAAAAGCATATACCTCAATAAAATATAATACCATTACTTTGAAGGAAGATTAATATAATTCAATAACCATTTTTAGGGGTTCGTACATTCTATCGCATACATGCTTTATGTTTATAAGAGCCTAAACGAGTTCAGGCGGAGACATTCCAAGATAACCCTGTAACTCAATAATGTTTCGTGAAGATTCCAAACAATATATTATGGGACGAAAGCTGACGTACACAGTAATAAACTTGGGGTTGGCCGCCTTATCTCTCAGCAAAACACACGTTTTTAAACTTCAATAAATATCGTTATTTTTTATCAAATTTGCAAAAAATTGCTTAGTTCATAATAGCTATTCTGAAAAACACATTAGAATATTATAGGTAGCATATGTACACGTATAATTCAATAATAGACAGCAAGAAAAATATTAATTAATTTATAACGCAGTAGCATTAAATATTTGGATAACGATAATGCATCGTGATACACATTGACATTTGATGATGTATTTTTTCGTTAATAAACCACTGCAGCATTAATATAAGAAATATTAGCATTTAATCGGGTCCCCAAATTGAAATGCCAGAACTTGAGTAACCGCTAAGTGTTAATTTACTGATGCATTTAACTCAATCACAGAAAGAATTTTTAGTGGCGGCAGGAATTAGATGTCCCAGCAAATATTAATGTATAAACCCATGACATGAGATCTTGTTTTATTGTCAAGATATAAATCCACTTAGGACACGAAGATAAGCCTAAAATCGAATTATGTGCTTCATTACAACGTTGTATGACGTTAGCTTTTGACTTCATTTTAAACAAAGGTTAAATTCAAAGTTAAACTAAAATTAAACGGATGATGTGATAAATGTGATACGGGAAGGTCCGCTAATCAATTTAGATAAAATATTGTATACGAAATATTGATCATGCATTTGATATGACTCATTTTGTAACGTCGACACGATTTTCCTTGTTATTTTTTAAATTTTATAATCTGTACGAATTATAAAGAGCGGACTGAAATATGAAAATAAGTTATAATAATATTAAGTAAACATCACTTTGTTTTATTACAAGATGTAAGCAGTAAAATCTTCTTATCATTCAATAGTGGTGCTTTCTTATTAAGTCCACAAAGAACTGAATTAAAACATACAATAAAAAATAAAGACATTTAAGATTTATATAAATTTAATAAATGTGAGAAAATCCCAATTCACATTTTCAAGGATTCCAATAAAGAATTATTTTATGAGAGCTTACGCTTCACTTGGTTGTTTTCGCTTTGAATAACATTTTTCATTATTCGTTTTTTCATATCGAAAACGAACAAGTCAAAATTTCTAACGTTATAAGCTCGTTGATTGATTTTTTCGGATGTGGTTATTAAAATGAACTGATGTGTGAAAAAATTTTAGTGATACATTCGAGTTACATTGATATTTTAATCTGAAGCGCTACCAGATATAATATACCTACAAAACATAAATAACATTAATCATTAATCATATTAAATTAAAAAGCGATGTAGAGCTCTCTAAAGTTTCATATTGAATTTTATATTTTATTAAAATGCTTAGCTTCGTAACGAGTTGACCCGGAATAAAAAAAAGTACGAGTCTTTCCTGAATACTATAGCTTGCTGTTTGTGAAACTATTTTCAGGATGGGTTAAAAAGATAAAAAAGCAACAACAAACAAACAAAATTAGACTTTACCTCTTTGTAATATTATAGATCATATAATTTAATCCTTCAGACTAAACACGACCATTTTCTTTAGATAAGATAGATTCTTCAGTTTAAGAAAAGTTTAGACAAAGGCGTTCTTTGTATAAAATAATGTATAGTAGCTGTCTCCTAGATGGAGCCTATTTACTAACCTGCACATGTCGTTTAAGCTTTGCCTCCGATCTCAATATATATCTTTCATATAGGTAAACCAGAATCTGATGGCAATTAGGGAAATCAAAATTTTGAGTGTGCAACCCTAGGGAAAATGGACTGAACGATCTTGATACTTATATTTTTTATTTTGTCCTCAACATCATTAGTCACATTACATAAGTGGACAATACTGTACTTATTAATGAGATATCCACTAATATTATGTAGGTACATAATTACATGTATATTGTATAATATACATATTAGTTTTATATGTATATTAGAAATATTATTATTTACATATACCTATATTTGTTTAAATCATTATCATTATGCCATGTCAAAATATGGATATAATGATACTGCAGATCAAAACTAGATTGCTTATAATTTTTTATAAAATAAAACAAAAATAAAATAAAACTATGTTTATTTTCGTAAGTATTATCAGATACACACATTATAAAGTTGACTTGGATAGCTTAGACTTGACTGATAGCCGCATTGGAAACTCCTGTAATAAGTTTTCATAAAATTATATTGCAATCAACAAAAAATATTATAGTTTCCTACTTATAATATTTTTAATTAAAAGTATCAAAACGGGTAAGTCAAATTTACCAATAAAATCTTCAAAATTGAAAATTGTTATGTTTCTGACCCTTCTTCATCGAATGTTTTTCTATACACATTGTAAACAACACCTCTTGCTTGTGATCGCAGCCGCTTTTTCGACGTGTTCGAAGATTTTTTAGACAAAATCCTAAAAATTATTCATCAACTGCGAAGAAGACAAATAATTTGACAACCAATTTGATAGTTGTCAAATAAAGTTGCCACATGAAAATCTTTTATTTTATAAATATAAATATGCCATCAGATTCTGGTAGACCTATAAACAATTACATCCAACATTATAATTACGAGATGAATAATCCGTCCACGTTTACTTATGAAGTACCGACTTGCAAACTTAATCTTGATCTCTCGATAACTTAATAAGAATATTTAATGCAACATCTTTTGTACGATCCGTCAAGACCTGACAAAGAAGCTTTTAACCAGTTATGGTATTTCTTTTTACCAGCCTAATAGCTTGTGTCGATTTTAATTATCGACATTTAACATTACATTCATATTTCATTTATTAACTTTAACCAATATTGATACTGCCAAGTGAAGTACATTTCAATTACTTCTTATAATTTTTTGTTAACACCAGTGTTAAAACAATCAAAGCAAAAACAATCAGAGTGCATCTTGAATTCTATTTTTTCACTTACATAAAAATGTATTGACGGTTCGACTCGAAATGTGACTCATACTTATAGCCTTTACATTTATTAACAAATTTACAGAAATGGTATTTCGCTAAGTGTACGACAAACTAACGCAATTCACTCCTACAATTTATGAATGGCTATCTAACCATTCATTCATACTATACCGACCTCGTAAAATAGACACGTTTTTCAATAAAACATGAAAAAGCACGTTTATTTGCAACGCATTAATTGAAAGAGCATTGAATAAGTTTCAACAAATAAGAAACACGTTATACAAAACTAAAAATCATCGAAAATCGAAATTAACTGTGATGTCACTATCAAATTGGCAAGTTCAGAATGCGTTTCTCTAACGCCATACATCGGAGGTATAATCTGTAGCGAGGTCAATGTGTCGCGTCCAACCCATGATGCGCAAACGCACGAGGACGAAGGATAATTTTCCTATAAAAATGTGCGAGGACCCCATACCATCACAGTTTCGTACACGCCGCGAACTCGGAAGGACATCAACATGAAGCTGGTGAGTCCTTGGCGTTCAGTGAAATTAGTGAAAAAAAATCGTGCTTTTAAAAATTCGGATCTCAAATATTTTATTCGCTCAATAATAAATGGAGTGTATTCGTGCTCACACTGTTGGAGTCAAAAATTTACATTAAATCATTTATAAAATTGAATTAATTTTGCAATTTCCTAATGACACGAGTTTGGCGTGGACACTTAATTATAGAGGAAGCTTACAACTTATTTAATTTAAATAATTATTATATCTAAAAATCTTTAACGGTCTCCTCGTTCTCATGTTACACTAGACATTAATAATTAATGGAGACCGAAAAATAAACGCATTAAACTGTTTATCTAACTGCCCCTACAAATTAAATTAAAGGACTGAATATTAAACTAATATTTTAACCAGATAATTTTTATTTTCAGCTCTGTATATTCGCCGTGTTTCTTGCTATTTCGTTAGCCGACGAAATCAAGCAAGATGAAAAAGTAGAAGATGCGCTCGCGGTTGCACCAGTGAGCTTACAAACTCACGAAGATCTGAACCCGGTGACCAGTACACCACACTTGAAACCCAGGAGGAAGTTGAAGAGGCGTGTGAGACCACGCTACTATGGTGCTAGCGATAATCAGCCCCAGAACAACTACAACCAGCCGCAAAACAACTACAATCCTCCCCAGAATAACTATAATCCTCCCCAGAATAACTACAATCCTCCCCAGAACAACTACAATCAGCCCCAGAACAACTACAATCAGCCCCAGAACAACTACAATCAGCCCCAGAACAACTACAATCCAACTCAGAACCCACAAAATACTCAGAACAACTATTGGACGGAATCATGGAACAGACCATCGCCCTATCCAACGGAAGGGGCGAACTACCCCTCAACTACTCAACGGCCATGGTCTACTTGGAGTCAAGCTCCCACCACCGCCGCACCAACCACCACGACCTTCGTACCAGTGATCAAGAACGAACAATCCATGGGAGCAGACGGCAGCTACAAATATGAGTGAGTATACTATTTTTATAGTCTTTTACATTATTACTAAATTAAACTTAATGAAATTATTCTTGTAAAGTATGTGATGTAAAGTCCCTTTAACACTAGTGAACTTTTCTTTATGAGTCTCGTAAGATTACAAGCATACATATAAACTTAAAACGCTCTCACTGTAAGATATAAATAATATTGTATTGTAAATGATTTACTTTATTGAATTTATTAAACAATTCATAATTTACATAGAAATTAAAGACTTAATTACTAAAATAATGAATCTGTAGAAAAAAATCAATAGTCGGTTCAACGATAAATTTGCATAAAATTATTGATATAATCGTTAGTAAAGTTATTAACTAGTTTTCTACGTGTATAAAAAATATTCATATCAGTGTCTCTACAAAAAAAACATTCAATTTAGCAAATAACAACACAAAGATACGTTTTTACGGGCTGATTCTTATTCTGATACTTAAATCCAAGAAATGCTTTTATCTTTCCCGTTCAAGGTTAGTGGTCGGTTTTAATTTTGCAAAGGAAATAAACCCGAGCGTGGTTGTAATGACCACATCCTTTCTTAGTGTTATTTATTACGTACCCACACATTAAGGATTTTTATTAAAAAAAAGCTAAGCCATATAAATTTGATATAAATCGACAACCTCGCCGTAAATTCATTTTAAATCTGGCCGTTTTTAAAAGTATTAGAAAGATGTACACTCTTTTAACGTTCGCAGTTTTCTTCTAATTAACATTTAATTTATTTGTTTTTGCGTCTTGTTTTTGTCACATTAGTGATTTTTAGGAATGGAACTAACGGTTTATTTTGCTATTGTATACATTTGACATAAATTTGTCACAATATCCTGTTATTTTATTGGCAATTTAACTGTTTCCGAATATTGCTTTTAGCGAACTTAATTTGCATAAAACGTAAATTTATGCTTGTATATCGTTACTTTTAGAATCTATATTTATAAATCAATTCCTTTCGATGTTGCATTAGTTAAATACTTGTAAATTTTCTTTAAGGATATCTATCACTTAAAAAAAGAATTATTGAACCACATCCTGTGATTAATCCTGGTCGTTATTCAAATAAATAAAAGTATAGAATTCTTATTCAAAGTCTTATATAATATCAAACATTGCCTAAATATGTACGATTTACATAATTAAATAGCACTTAAATTATTCAGTTCATTATTAATTATAACACTACCTCCAGATACGAAATCGGAGACGGCACGCACGTCATGGAAGAGGGCTACCTAGTCAACCCAAACACGGAAAACGAATACTTAGTCAAGAAGGGCATGTACTCCTTCACCGGTGCTGATGGCAAGGTCTACACCGTCAAGTACTGGGCAGATAATACCGGGTACCACGCGGAGGGCGCTCACCTCCCACAGCCGCCTCCAGTCCCTCCCGCGATTCAGGCGTAAGTTTATTTTGATATAATATTACTCGAAAGATACAAAGTTCAGTAAAGTAAGCGTTTACTATATTTATAGGTTATAAAATTGTGTGTAGTCTGTGCTGAAACGCAGTTTAAAATTATGTAGAGCAACATAAATATTAACTTGGATTTTCTCAAAGTTAATTTTACTTAGAAGTTACTCATTTCTTTCAATCGCTTTTGCGAACTTTTTGTCACATATACAAAGTAAACATTATTTTTGTATCAATGTATCGTAAGATGACGTTGATAAGTACGGTATTGTAGTAAGCATTGAATATAGAGCTCGCCAGTTGTAATAAACGATTATTTTTATGATCGTAAACTTTCTGTGTATCTTTTCACAGGCGCTATTGGATTACTGATGTTAAAAATTATTAATATTTAATTTAAACCTACTGTGTGTATTATTAATTTGTGTAGGAATTAATATTACAATCTATTTATTTTATTTTATTTTATTTATTTGGTCAACCAACATTTGTTTACAATGATTCTTAAATATAAATTTTACATAACATATAGTTCTTGCGATAAAGTAACAAATAATTAGAGGTTGACACAGCATGCGCCAATTATACAGAGTTAGTTCTTAAAAGTAGGATACTTGTTATTGGTATTTATTATTAACAGAATAAGAATTATTTAATTATGGTGATGACAACAATTTAAGGTTTTAATTTTTGTATATCCTTCACTATAGAACGGAGCTTGTTGGGGGTATGGAAGAAGATGTCGATTTTAATCATGAATTAATTAAATCTAAAAAGCATTCACTCGGATACAAATAAACAATAATTTTATATTACAGATCCATTGAACAAAACGCCAAGGAGGAAGCTGCTAAAGCCGAAGCTGAGAAGAATAAGCCACAAGCCCAGCAACCACCTAAACCCATAAGGCCTCCTACTCAAATCCAACCTAAACCTCAACCAGACAACAATCAGCAAACTAACTATCCGCAACAAAACTACCCACAACAGAACTATCCACAACAGAATTATCCCCAACAGAACTATCCTCAACAGAACTATCCCGAACAGAACTACCCTCAACAGAACTACCCTCAGCAGAACTATCCCCAACAAAACTATCCCCAACAAAGCTATCCTTCTGAACAACAACAACAAAACAACTTCTATCCACCCCTTTCTTACGGAAAGTAGACACGAAAACGAAATGAGACTTCATAAGTTCATTGAAGCCTAACGCATTTAAAAATGTTACCTCAGTTTAAAGTATTGCTATTTCACGAACCCTAGTTAAATGATGCGTTGATATTTTGTAATTCAAAATATTTCTCAATGATAATAACTTTTTGTTTGATGATTGATCAACGTTGTTCGTGATTTAGTTAATCTATACATAAGACTAAGCAGTGATCTCGTTCACGACATAAATTGTGAACCTGATTTCTGCGAGCGATGTATACTATAATATGTGATATTGATTGTCGATGCCAGTTTTAGATGTAATGTAATCTTAATTAATAAATGATGAAATGATTTTTTGGTTTTATTAAACAATTCACATTCATTAGATAATTTATAACGAAATCTATTTACGCAGTAACAATAACATTACTAAAAAGAGGCTATTTCTTGACAGAATATGATTTCCCTGGTTTTAACCATGTACCCATGTTCATACTTAAAATTATTAAGAGACGAGATAATGCATGTACTATTCCAATAATATTCTTTCGTTGTTATAATAAATTGCAATATATATTGAGTTAATCCTAAACGGATATCACTACACCCTACACGATTTAAGATTTAACTGTCGGCCCTGCCCTTGAAATGTCAATATTTTGAATAACCGGTCGATTCGGACATTGACACTGACCAATACGCGTTGCATCATTTACGCTTTCAGACTCACGCATGCACCTCTCGTTTTGTTTAGAATGTCCAATTTATCGGGACATTTATCGAGTTGTCCCTCTCAAATAAAAGTTGCTGCGACTGTACCCTTTTTTAATTAATAAAACAGCAAGGGCCGCAAAAAGACTGCCGTGCATCATTTTGCTTGTGTTTGTTTTGTTTTGTTGATACGAACAAACATTTGAAAGTATCATACATATGTACAGCTTAAAGTTATTTGGTAATGAAATTGTATTTGTTTTGTGGAAAAGTATAATACACAATGTACTCAAGATACAAGTTCATTAAAGTAATTGTTTCAACGGAGAAAACAATATCCAAGCGAGATTTTCACGAATGCCTGGACATCACATCGCGTGCATATAAATATATGCGGAATTCATTTTCATTATCAGTCTATTTTCTACTTGTGCTGCAGTGTGACGTATTAAGTTTGTAAAACAATTAAACAGCTTCAATAAAATGAAGCTGGCAAGTGGAAGTGATCGTTGTAGTGTGAATATAATACTAACATTTTTAGTACTAAGTTTGGCAGTGTGTACAAAATGTCAACGGATTCAACAGGAGCAGTTTCCATTTCCACCGCAATTTCAAACACCCAGTTCGGGGATAATGGTATCGGACAGTTCAATTTACTTGCCACCTGAACCGCAAACACCAATACCATATTTTACAATGAATCATATGAACAAATTACCATTTCAATTTCTACCACCCAGTGGAACGAAAGCACCGTCTGTATATCCGACACCATTTTCTGGAATGTTCTCTTCAACACTAAGACCTCGTTTCGATGACGATGACGAAGATGATAATGAGCAAATTAGTCAAATACGAATATCAACTCCAAGGCCAGTAATTAATCACAATCTCAGTCAATTAAAGAGAAATATGACGCAAACTAATCAAGAGAAAAGGGAAAGTAGGGCACTCCCTGAAATGTTTAACTATCAACCGAAGTTTCAACAAAAACCACAAAGTAGAATCGATGGGAAAGAACCTCAGTCGTTTCAACCTGCCTCAACTCAAGAGCCCCCGAATTCAAACGCAGCCTCTAGGAGAATGATTTTAACTAGTGAAATTCAAAGAAACGATTTAAGTGACCATTTGAAATCACATTCAAATTCAGCGTATTCTCAGATCCCTAACATATTTTTTTCGTCTACCACGGAACCAGCGATTCCAATCTTACGTTTGTCAAACGAAATGGATTTGGATGGAAGTTTTAGTTACGAGTAAGTAAAATTTTCAAAAGCCTCATCAAGTTATGTTTTATAAACAGTTTTTATTTTGATGCGTGATTTATAATAGTATATTGATTAAATTATTATCTAGTAAAATAACATGTGGTATAGGTGCATAAGTCTTCAAGATTAAGTAAATTCTAGACGTAACTACACATGTACTACAAATATTAATAATATTGCACATGAAGCTAAACTAAGCAAGACCTTTTCAATTATTCGTATCGATTACCTTATGAACACCTGTTTAAATATAATTTTCTTACTGATTAGAGCATTAGGAGCAGATCAGACCCATTACGTGCAACACAGTCGCATGGAAAACATGGGCACTGATAAAGAAGAACAAGTAGTGGAAGGCTCATACTCTTACGTCGGTGATAATGGACAAACGTACACAGTTCATTATGTAGCAGACTCTAACGGATACCGAGCCAGTGGTGAGCACTTACCATCTCCACCGCCAATACCAGAAATTATACAGAGGTAAAATAATTTAACGTAATTATTTGTTAAATTTTGATACAAACTTTGTTTTATTACACCCATTGTATTTAAATTGTGATAACACTATTAAAAAATAAAAATAAAATTTCAGAGCTGTTCAATATAATTTGGCCGAAGAAGCCAGAAGACCTCCACACATGAAAGCATCTTGGGAAGAATACGAAAATGAAAACAACGCTGGAGATAAAGCATCTCATTACACAAATGCTCCAACTCGAAGTTTATTTACCGGTAGGACACCGGAAGCATTCTCTTTTGGGTTTGCACAAAATTCCAATTCTCAAAATAATATGCCAGTAACGTCAGCGAGCAACCAGATTCCTAAGACAAGCTTTGACATTGCCGTTGAGTTAAGCAAGGCTAAAGCAAATGTAGGACCAATAGGTCCACAAATTACATTCTCTGCATCTCAAGGTGCTCATAATCCAACATCTTCTGTCCAACCTATATCTAGATCGTCAAATAATGAGAAATCTTCAATGCCTCAGCTAATGAACTATGAAGCCAGTGCTAGGGAAATTGATTCGGAAACTAAACCGCTTTGGAGATGGCAGTATGGCATGAATTCAAATAATCCTGAACAAAATCCTAACAAGAGCACAATTTCACGATCCTCTCCAGATGGTGATGATATTATTATTAACTTTAATGATATGACGCCTGATCAATATACAGACATGATAAGGAGTCAATTTTTAGCAAAAACTGCGAACGAAGTAACAGAATACAATAATAACCATAATTTTAAAAATAACTTTGAACAATCTACTACAATGAAACCCGATCCTCCTAACTATACATTAAATAATAATTATAATGATTACACTTATAATAACAAGCAAAACAATAATAACCCCGAGCTAAGAAATTATAATTATCTTGAAAATAGATCAAGTACTCAAAATGAATTATACGCAAAATCTAATGAAGCTAACACATTATCTACAACAACTGAATCCCCTCATATATTTCAACGTTTTGAAGGATATGAAGATGAAGTGAAAATTCAACTTAAAAATAATATGCACAATCCGTATCCTAATATTATAAGGCAGCATAATTTTATACCCCCTAGTCAACAAGTGACACAATCTTATGATTATGATGATACATCATATGAACCAAAGAAAGTGGAAATTGACACATACTCTACCAAAAATAATGAAAACCTTTATAATCAACAAGTAAACATTGTTCCCGCAAATAGATATTGGTATTCTACTGAAGAAAATAGGCAAACTACAACCATTCAACCACAAATAAGCACTACAGTTGAAATAAAACCAACCATTAATAATAATTTTCAGCCCATGATACATTCAAAAGATTCAAATAAACAAGAATTGACAACAGAAAAAAATATGGAAGAGTTGATCCAAGAGAACATATTTTTGAAAAATTTAGTTCGAAATCGAAAACAAGAAAATACTCAACAAACCAGTAAAGAGCAGAAAACAGATGTAAAAAATAATACAAATATTTCGGAACAAAAAGTAGAGAAACCTTCAAACAATGTTCAGTTTTATCCTAAACCTCAGAATGAAATCAAAAACATGAAGAAAAAGCCTATGGACATTACTGATGTACTAAACTACATAGCAATGAAAAATCACATGGAATTTGCAAAAACGAAACCTAAAAGTAAATCAGCTTACGATAACTATCAGTCCAATAGAGATGCACCTGCGAACTTTATTCCTTTAGAAGAGGAGAAGCAAGAAAGTGTGAGAGGTGCAGAAGAGAGAAGTAAATCGTATCGTACATTAAATCAACAGGAAGAAGAATTGCAAGGCATAATTAAAAATTACAAAGTACTGCAGCGTCAAAGGAACTCGGCTCATAATAACAACCAGTATTCAGATGTTCCTCAAAAACATGTGAAAACTTTTCATTCACAGGGCTTACCACCTTTGGGCCGCGCCGGACCTTCTATGAAAAGCTATTTACCCCCAGCGTATTTGTAGAAAAAGTACTGTGATTATTTATATTTATTATTGTAAATATTTCTCCAATGCATTTATAATTGTAAGTATTAAAATATGTAAGGTTACAAAC
The DNA here is from genome assembly GCF_061535395.1 of Colias eurytheme. Lineage (NCBI taxonomy): Eukaryota > Metazoa > Arthropoda > Insecta > Lepidoptera > Pieridae > Colias > Colias eurytheme. The sequence goes on along the minus strand of NC_142998.1, from coordinate 6,901,070 downwards.
TCATGTTTTATTTGTTAATTTCATTAAACATAATATATTATGATATACAACTATTTGTTATATGAAATTCTGTTAGAAACCTATGATATTGAAATACAAAAAAATATAATAAAATAAATAAATAAATATTATAGGACATTATTACACAAATCGACCTAGTCCCACAGTAAGCTCAATTAAGGCTTGTGTTGTGGGTACTAGGCGACGATAAATATAATATTTATAATTACATATATAGATAACACCCAGACCCAAGAACAAATAATTGAGTTCATCACACAAATATTTGCCCTGACCGGGGATCGAACCCGGGACCGTCGGCTCAGTAGGCAGTTACTTTACCACTGCGCCAACCGCGTCGTCAAATAATGAATGCTAATATAATCGTTTGTTAAACTATTGACATACAAATCGTCCGTTTATTTATAAATATTAAATATCTCGTATGGTCGAACATATAATATTTAAATTATTCAAATTATAACGTTCTTGATAATGTAAAAACTAGGTAGGTTTTTAACCTCAATATCTTCCTTACAACCTTCTGAATCTCTTTTCGACTCCAAAAACAGTCTCATTTGATTTTTGAAATAAACAGACTCTATCTACATCATATTCCTTTCACTTAATAGGTTGAAATTAGTTCAATAGTACCTTAGAAAATAGGTCATTCTTAATTGTTTTAATAGGTGGTCCGTTTGTTGTAATAGCATGCAACAATTTTCACTATCACACTTGAAAGCGTATGCATTCCGCGGAGTCAGCCATGTATCTTCTAATTATTGTATATGTACTGATGAACATGATCTCAACAAACGCATCTCTTATCTGACTGAGTTATGATTATATGGCTGCTGTTTTGTGGTATTTTATCTATATAATCTAAAGGAATCGACACTGTTGATTGGAATAATCGAAAGTATCATTTTATAGCTTTTTTATTGAGCGAATAAAAAGTATACCTATTCGCAATCAAAAGTAATAGAAATTAGAAAGTAAAGTAAATTATATTATTGTGTATCATATAATCATATTGCATGCGAAATTCAAAGATATGAAAAAAATACTTGTCGAAATGCAAATGAAAACAGTAGAGCAAAGTTTAAAACTTTATAATCAGTTTTAATAATATTATAAACATCTTGTACACAACAACCAAAACACAAAACCACAATGTTGAACCAGCACAACAAAACAACACGATACATCAAACGACTGAACTTGCAAGCCATAAAGTTGAAGGGAACAAAAAAATCCTAATCAGAAATTTCAAAGTTAAACTCGACCAGACAGGAAACCTTATTGTTATTCAAATTCCGTGACTTTTTATTGGATGCTTAATTAAACCGAAATCTACATCCTCATTTAGAATTCACAGATGCCTAAACAACGGTATTATTTACACAGACGATTTGCTTCCCAATTACCAAAAATTCCATGTTTTGCTAGAACCTTCCATGAGACTACAAGCTATTTTTAGCGAATATTAATTGTTGTCGTTTTAATGTTGTTACTTGTTAACACTTAACTCAAGATATTTTAATTATTATCAAGGCCTCTATGCATCATGATTATAATATAAAGTTAAAGTTATAAATTAAAGTTGTTTCGATAGCAAAAAAAAAGTATATTCATCTTGAACGGAAACAGACAGTCGTGGGAAGATCATAAATTATTATAATGTTATTTTACTTTACAGGATATAATTTAAACTATTGATATCCTTTTAAAATTATATTAGTAAATAAATATAATAATTTATTGATATTCTATATAATGTTTTCTTTATCATGTTCGTTCGAAAGTTAAGTTGGTTTTAAATTACAATATCAATACAAATATCGCTTTGACGTACTTTAAAATAATGTATTCAATAAAAAATAATACTAATCCGTATAAACACTGCTATTTCTTTAAGAAATGATATAAAAATATATCTTAAAATATCCGTATCACGTTCATTCTATTACATTAACTTTCACCCTTTTGAATAATCAAAATCCACGCTTCTAGTCATTTTACTCCCTAATACCAAATAATCTTGCAAATAAAAACGGGGCCTCAGTTTTTAATGTCTGATTGGTTGAGAAACTCATTAAACTTCTTTCTCTGTGTTAATGAATATTTTTTTAAGGTTGGCCTGAAGCTGGTGCACTGTTTCAACACCTAAATCTAAATTACAGTAGGCGCTCGATAATCCGGCGCTCGCCAATCCGGCACGCTCAGTAGTCCGGCACTTCGGGACTCAGACAGCCCGCTCTATAATCCGGTATTTTACATGGCTTAACGCCGTATTACTGAACGAAAACGTCACAAACGATGAACCTAATATGTAATTTTAATACATATTTAATTAATATTTTAATTAATTTATGTATTTTTTTTTATAATAAATTCAACTTACTATGAATATATATATGAAGTCTTATTTCCTATACTAATTCGATAATCTGGCATTTCCGACAATCCGGCATAGAGGAAAAATTGCCGGTGCCGGATTAGCAAGCGCCTACTGTATATAGAACCCAATGCTGTTTTATGTCGATTTTTTTCATAATTAGACATAGCACGTTAATAACGAGCTTTTTGTTACATTTTGATTGGCATGAAATCGAAGGGATACCAATGTATGTGGCATATTAAATAATAATTATTACTTGATAATTTTTCATTAAAAGCTTCATGTCACTCCACAATCATACATAGGAATATATTAACAAAACATTAAATTATAATAAATCTTAATTTCAGTTTTATGCAAGGATAATACGCATACAATTCATATCTACTTTACTGCCCTTGAATAGACCTGATTGCGTCGCGCCGCCAGACAAATTAGATGACTCTTAAAATTAATTTATATCTACTATATTAGAAATAATTTTCATGAGAGCGACGTTTTTGCTAACATAAAAGGTGTAGTTAAATGGTGAACAAGACAGTTCGATGAAAACCTAATTTGACATAAAGTAAGTACACTTTAAAAAAAATTCTCTTGTTACTACACACAAATACGTTACTACACTATACACAAATACGTAATACCTTTATGTAAACTTCAATTAAAATAAAAAAGCCTGAAATACAATAATAAAAATGTGTTAGTTTGCGAAAAAGGATCATCTCTAATTTTATGTTATGAAATAACCTAGCCTGTTCTAAAAACAATTAAAAATATTTCATTCCACCAACTTCTATTCCTTCACGACTACATAATTGGCTTCTTTATGACGCATGGTTACAACCGTATGAAAAAATCCATATTACTTGAACTCGTATATACATATATTCCATAGAATATTAACCTGTCAGCTTCAGGCCCTACATACTGCCATAATAATAAATCCGTCATTAAACTGCACAATAAACTAAGTCAAAAACAGATTTTAATTTTACCATGAATGCGTTTTTATAAACGTTATGTTTTTTATTGCATGTCATAAAAGCATTTTATTAAAACCTCAACACTAGTAAGAATATTTTAAAAGTGAGTAAAGCTCTATATGTAGGTAAGTGTTTTTTTTTTTAACAATTAACATTACAATTTCTCCATTTTAATAATGTTAAGTTATTGCAAACAAGCTCTTAATGAACTTATTTTTAATATTATTTAACAATACGTTAACTTTTTCAGTTGTTTTAATGAATTCGAATTTACAAATAAGTGACGTAATCTATCCTTTGAACAAAGTAAAGCTTTCAGTTTTTGAGTAGAACAGAAAACAATTTATACTAATACCTACTTGATCCTGATATCCCCGCTCAACTTATTATCATTACTGTACAATACAAATAAAACCCCGATAGAATACTTATTTAATAATGTTCAAAATACTAATACCGCGGAGTATTTCAAAACAAAGGGTCCGAAAGTGAGTTATGTCGGTAGCGCTCAGCATAAACAAGTTACTCCAACGATCGATGTCTCTACACGAAGTTAGGAACCGCATTGGAAAGGACATCAAAGTGAAAGCGCAAATACAAACAGAAAATATGTAAATTTTAATGCAACCGATGGTGAGATCAAAGTCTATACCCGCCTCCTGATTCTCGCTTCGATATTTCACTACGAGATTTCCCTCGCAAATAATTCGTTTTCAGTCTGAAAATAGTGGTGCAAGATTTACAATATAAGTAGATATTTTATTTTAAATAAATATTTTATTTTCATAATTCAGTAGCACGGCAATATAAGTTGATATTATTACCGTGTCAGTAGTGTTATTAAACCAGCAATTCTTTTAATTATTATATACCCAAGAACAAATTTAAATTGTGGCATTCACTACAAACAACCATCAAGACATATAGAACTTACTATAACAGAATAACAGAAGTTAATCAAATAAGTTAACACCTTCAGGATAAAATAATTCTACAAATCGGTGACATTGAACAATAACTATTCAATGAAGATAAACGTATATAATCTTATATATGTATCTCATACGCAGCAGTAACAATAAATCTTTAGCTCTATAAAAATAAATCTTTTGTCACGGACATTTTGTTATGTAGTCGGTCTTATGATGCCAAGGGTGAAATAATAACTATAGTGTGAAATATACAATACAAATAGTTTTAAAAAATATGACATTGATATTCACATCTAATCCCGCATATATAATGTTAATTCTCAAGTATGTACCTTTGTATGTTTCGTTTTTTCGCTAAAATCTCAGCAGTTTTATGAAGAGTTTACCTGAAGTAAAAAGGCATATTAAATACATCCACTGTCAACAAGACATCCAAAGGCAACCACTGAAAATGAGTGCATTGCACTGAGTGGTAGGCCTATTGTGGTTTCTTTGTATCTTTTTTATGTATCCATTATAAAATCCATAATAAACGTGTTTCATTTCATTTTTTTATTAATTGTTTCTTTCCACTTCATTCATCTTAATATAATTTTATAACTTCACACTTTAAATAACCAAATAAAAAGCTATTAACAAATACAACACCCTAACTCGTCTTGAGCCATCGAATCGTCAAAACACCTATAAATATAATTCACGAGTGCTATAAAATTAAGAAGATACTATCTCACCTACCCTAAAGAGTTTTATTTCTTAAGCAATCTATAAAATAACAAAACAATACATAACGAGTTTGTATTCAGTATTAATGGGGTATTTAGGATGAAAAGACCATATCGTACTTGGTAACAATATAAACGACTAAAGTTTGGTTATAAAGGTAGTAAGAAAGTTATTTATTTCCTAATATGCGGTAATTGGTTGCAGTAAAAGCATTAACAACAATATATCATCGTAGAATCTCGAAAATGATGGAGTTAATTATTTTTATAAGTGCTATTAGAAAAAGATGAAAATTAAAGTAAATACAATACAATTAATTTTAAATAGTGTGGTTTCCATAGAGATTTCTAGTATAATATTAATGAGAACAGCAATAAAAACTAGGTACAAGAAATTGCTCAAGACTCTACATCTTATATCTACACAGTTTTCATGTGACTTTTATTTTTATAAAGTCTAAAGTCAACACAATATACCTAGAAAATGATATTTGCCTCACAATATAGTAACAAGTTCTGAAATTTCATATGATATAACTGAATAAAATATAAGCGATACACTGAAAGTATTTGGGAATAAACCCAACCTATGTTTTGCAAAAGCAAGTTTGTAGTAAACAGAAGCATGTCAACTGGGAGCTTATTTCAATCGAGGCAGTATTTCGTTACAAACTTTGCCAATATCGTAGAACCAATCTACACGGATTTTCATAAGAAAACACAATCGGATTTAGTATTTACAGAAGGGAACGTCGTATACCAATAGTGTTTGTAATATTGGGACTGGTGTTTTAAATATAAGGTTTTGTTTGCCACGATTTCAAAAAATAAATGGGATATAAGTTTAAAAAGATAAGTGAAATGTCTACGAATGTATACCTATTTTACGCTAAAAACTCATCTATTTGTAAAGTTTTCATACATTAGAATGGGTTCTGATGAATTAAACGGATTTCTAAACAGACAGAGCGTTCGTTCCATATTTTATTTTCACAATAATTGATAAACTCTACAATTTAATATATAGATACGATAGAAATATTTCCTTTGCCTTTTTTTACAATTTCTTGTAGAACGTCACCGACATATTTATAAATATTAAATATGTATCTTCATTTTATGCTGCCACAAAAGATGCATTTTATTGGTCGTATATTAAATTAAGGTAGCAGACATCAATTTTAGAAATATTCAAATAAACGTCGGCTTAATTCAAACTTTACTCATCCATAATTAATAATATTAATATTGAAAATGTGCAATATGTGTGTGGTTTGTAATTTATAGTTTATAATAATCGCTAATAATATTATGTATTTAACATAAAATTTTTTGATTTATACCACGACATTTCTTATTGTCAGCAAGAAATGTGCTTGAAATTTTATGTATTCATGTCGTACTTATTATAGTTTAAATTAGTATTACCTAACAGTAGTTGTCTCAACTTAAAAATTGTACATTAATTGTATTTAAAATGTATCAGACATAGTTTTAGAATCTTTCAATCTATAATAATAAATACCACCTATTACAAAATCCTTAAAGTAACCATTTACCATTCGGTAACACCACAGTAAGGGTTGCAATGTCATCAGAACGTTTAATTAGTGGAAAATGAACATTACACCGATCGACATTTTCAATTACATCCATCCAAACCAGACTTAATTACCGATGGCCGAAGGGAAGTACAAATCATAATGCTCAGATTTAAGACTAAACACTGTTTACAAGGATTAAAATGTACTATTATCGCAATCAGTCTTATTTTCCCAGTCTATTAGAAAATCCATAACTTAAACAATATTCATTTATAAAAAAACAAAAATTAAAGAAAATATTTTAAAGTGTCTATTTTTTTTTTTAATTACACACTATTTTATGCTTTGAATCAAATGTACTGAAATCCATGTATCTTTTCATATTATTCTATCTATTTATTGTTTTGCAACAATACTTATATTACTCTATAAACGTTTAAACTTTAAATTATTTTCGAGAGTCGATACATATTATAATGCCGGAAAAATGAAAATATTGCAACCGTAAAATGAATTTTATCATCCCATGCCAAAAGATCAAACTTCGCAGATTGAATCTGACAGGGATTTCATGATTTATGAATCAGGTACTCAATGCTGGAGCCAATTTTAAGTTTATTGATAAATAATGTGTATAAAATTGGGAAATAAAAATACTACAAGCCAGAAAAAATATACTAATATATATAAAAAAATATACTTATAATTAGGTAATTAATGAAATATAATTGTACTTTATAAATTAACCGTTTCTTGTGTAGGTACAATACATGAAACTTTTTTTCCTTCACCCTTGAAATTAAAATAGGTTAGGCCAGGCTATTAAAATAAATGTAGGTACTATTTCTGTGGCATCTGGGAGACACCTGTTAACTCCATTTTTGGCAAAATTTTGTTAGATACATGTTTGATAAGTACAGAAAGCGCAGATTTTTTTGATCCAGGCGTGATATCTCTACGTCCACGGGAAGTAAATGAAAAAAAAATGTACACTCCTGTTAAATCCAAGATTTTTTGCTACAATCAAGATATATTATAATTATCATTAATATATCATAGTAACTTTTGATGCCAAACCTGATAACTAATATAACAAGTACATAAATGTTAATTCCAAGCTTTATGCCTATGGACTAAAACTTGTTAAGTCCCAGTTACCGCGTATGTACCAAAAACATGAGATACCTACATGTTAATTATTGCAACTTATCAGATTTGGATTTATATTTCCAATTTGGTATATATAACGGTGACTACTAAATAATTAAAATACAGTGTTATTTTAATGTAAATATCTATTTATTTTCAAAATAACCACCATTTTGCCGATGGGGGATAATTTATGTGGCTCCGGGGCGACTAGGAGAGTAAACTCTATCGTTATGGCGGTTATGAGACTGTTCAATCGGAAAAATTTCTTCATCTGTGAAAAAAATATTTTTCCACGCTTCACCAGCGAAGCGCGCTTTCAGTAAGCGACATATTATATCAAGGAGTATTTTTATACCTTTATCACCCAACCGCTGCGCTTTTCGCAGCTTGTATGCTGTTAACTTGAGTTCATTTTTAACAACTCGTTGCAACGTTGAATGACTTACACCTAAATCTCGAGCCATTTTTCTTACCTTGGCTTGTGGATTGCGGGTCAATCTTTGTTTGACGATATGTCGAAGCCTAGGCGTCCTCAGAGTTCTTTTTCTGCCTCTTCCCGGACGATCACCAAGATGGCCAAGCACATCGTATTAAAGTCGCAGTATCTCGCACTGCCGCTTACCATATAAGGATATTATTGCAAAAAATTACTAATTTTTAATTTATGCTCTTCACAAATAACTTTAAGTTGGCGCCAAATCATGTGAAAATAATAATTAAAAAACAAAAGCAACGCAGCATGCCCCATTTTTTTTAATTTATTATTTTCAAATTTGTCAACGTAATTTAGAACCACCCTGTATATTACTTACCTGTTATGTATTGTATTGCATTGGCTCAAAAATCTACCGAAATCCACCACAAGTTTCTCGTGCCAGGTCACACTCATTTTATTAGAGTGTGACCGGTGATCATGCGTTGATAGAAAGATTTGTTAAAGAGTACAACCCGAATATTGCAGTTGAATGTTATAAAAATGACAAGCAAAGATTTCTCGGTGAAATTTATGACACAAACCGAATTTTACGGTTTTTCGAAACTACTAAGAATTTTGTCAAAAAAAAATTGACATTTCAAAACAATCTTTTGCTTGGAAAAGTATTTTCTGGCTAAAATTTGAAAAAAAATCAGCGGAAGTAAGTTTTAAGTATTCATTGGAGAAATCTTTGAAAAGCCTTTTAGGACATTTTCAATGAAAAGAAGAGGAAGGCAAAGTATATTTTGTTTAGAAACATTACTCCCTGAACAGGCATATGTCGGAGGATTGGCGATTGATCCATTAAATCTTTAACCAAAAAGTTTAAAGATTTAATGGATCTTATGCAATTCATTGATCCAGTATATCGCGATTTCTATTCTAATTTAAACCAATCAGCTTCTGTTTTGGAAAACTACTCAGATAGCGAAGAAGATTATGATTAGTATCCAAATGAGTGATTCTTTTGTTTTGATATTTATTTGATATGTGCCTTTATTTAAATTTTTCGTTGCATGTACACTCCTGTTAAGTCCATACTTTTATTAAAATTAGCCATAAGAGTGATTCCATTGTGAAATTAACTTATAAATAAAGAAATATAACAAAAATAACGTAAAATTGTTTTAATTAAATGAATAGCAATGAAATAATCATTATTTTTATTTTGCTCATTTTGAGATAAGTCCATTCCACTGCAATATTTTTTTTTTGGTTATAATCTGATAAGTCACATTATTCGCTAAACTACTGCGTCAATTTTGTAAACTGTACAAGCAAAAAAAGGGTTAATATATGATATTTCATTATAATATGACATAATTCATTTATATCTTATATCCGATTTTTAGCAGCCAATAATACATCAATAATATGTTAAATTGCTTCTCCTGAAAATTTAACTTTTTGGAGTTAACAGGTGTCTCCCAGATACCACAGATTTATTTTCTTAAAGGTCGTATATTTTCAATGCTTTATTATAAAGTTATGTTGTTTCTAGTGAGCAAATTCGATGAACAATTTCATTTATTGCCTATATATACTAAAAGACTTATATATCATTTTATGTGGACTATTTTTTTTTATATTTCTATTATGTTGTCGACGCAGCTGCAGCAGGGACCACTCTCATATTATTGATAGCACGATAGCACAACGTGTGTATTATATGTATATGTAATTGTAATAAGATTTGATATTACAAATACTTAAATAACTTATCCCTGTATCCCTTGTATTATTTTCACATTAATGTACGTATAATACCTACACAATAAGATTAAAATATTAATTACAAATAAACTTAAAAATACACTCTTACTCTGGAGCACAGAAATAATCTGTATGGGCTATTACAAAAATTGACAAAATAACATATACGTAGACTAAGGCTGGTTGCAGAGCTTGACCGACCGTCAGTGCGTACCGTCGGTCCTGACGATACGCATCAACAATTGTATGACTATGACACTTGCGCATGACAATACGCGTGCGTATGGTCGGTCTAGCTATGAAAGGTTTTATGAATTTCCATACATATGACAAGCGCGACTGACGTACGCACTGACGGTCGGTCTAGCTCTGCAACCAGCCTAAAAATGCATTCAACGAGATATTGAAATTAGCGCCATCTATTAGCATACTATTGAAGCACTACAAAACCGAGAAGTACGGAAGATTCAGATAGTTTCGCTATTCGTCACTAGATGGCGATTTCAACATTACATTTACTATTTTTATTAGGTATTTATATTGATTATATTTTAGTATTATTATTAAAATAGTAGGATTGGAAAAAATAGTTATATGTATTAATGAAAAAAAAATCGTTGCTCTTATTTGGTACATGTTTTGTTCATTTCAGAATGTGTCATCCTTTCATGTTTCAAGTCTTCAGAGAAGTGCCCATTTGATAAAAAAAAACTTTTTTACATAAAAACATAAAAAGGATGATAAAATTGACCGGTAGGAAAAAAAATATTATTCATAATAATTTTTGATATACCTAATACCATTATTATTAGTCTGTGCCTATGAATAAAATATGAACATCTGATGGCCCAAAAACTTATATTTATTGTATCTTTCTTCTTACCTACAACAACGTATTCAAAAAAGATATTTGCATCGAAAAACATAACATAATTATTAATATTCTTTAAGCTACCTAGTTCAGATACTCTATGTTTTCTAATAGTAGGTAGCTTCGTAGCCGCTATTGTAGTTGAAAGTGTTCAGAAAATCCTTTTAAGTGTGGCGGTTTATAAGCAAGCCTTTTGTGAACAAGATGGCTCATCTAGATAAGTGGGTGAGGCTTTCATACTGAACTGAATATCCTTGCAATATCACAACACTCGAGCCTCAGACGCGGTCGATGCGTGTTTGAAAAAGAAAATCTAATTTCACGAATGTTGGATTTAAAAAATGACCTTTTTATCTGTATTAGGTAAAATAATAAACTAATAAGAGGGAACTTTCGCTCCTTATTCATAGGTAGATTGCAGGTACAATTTGATACAAATCATTTTTTATCTAGTGGTAGGTACATAACATCAATCGTGTAACAAATAATTCGCGCAATTATTCCCCTAACCATTCAATTAATCTATAAGTACATATCTAGTTCCAAAATCTTCAAAAAGTTTTAAAATCTTTAGCAATACATTCGTGTATTTTTGATGTTTCTTTCAGTAGGTACCTTTTTAAGCAAAACCATACACAATTTATTCGCATGTACATTTCAACATTGCATTAATTTGCCTTCAATATGTAAACGTGCATATGCCATGCTATAACCGCATTAATCATTACTTTACCTGTGAGCTAGAAGTGAACTCTTCCGCCGGCGGTTCGCGGGCGAACCTCTCGAACTTGAAACTGTTCGAACGGTAAAGTTCGTTGTCCTCGCGCGACCGCCGCCCGCGGCAGAAACGGCGGGTGATCGAAGTGTGCCTGTCAGTTTAATTGCGCCAATTAACAAGGATATCATTGCGGACTTGTGGATTTTATGCCTTATTAAATGTATCTACGATGTTATGTACAACTATTGTAACATTTGCATTCGAATAATTGTAAAGTTAATATAAAATACAATGTAGAGCTTTTGCTCTATTATCAAAACTATTCAATGTATGATGTTACTGTTGTATTTATCAATAAATTAATATTATTTTATATTGTTAATTAATATTATTAATTATTAACACATGTGAATTATGATGCTTATACGTTAATGATAGGGTTGATTCAAAATAGTGTTTAATATTTATACAAAAAAATAAATAGCAATGTAGGTAATTTACTCAATCGTAGGAATCGTCCTAACTATCGAGTTACTAGTTATTATTCTGTACGACACAGATCTCAATCAAAACGTGCTTTGGCATAGGTATTTCAATGTGCAAATCGATGAATTATTTAGTATAGTATACATGTAGCTTCAAATTCACATTTCTTATATTATTATTGACTCATAACATTGTATTATTATATTATATATATATTATATAATCATTTGATTACAATCATGCCAAATAACAAACTATAATAATTATGGTTTCTTATTATTGAATTACTTTCGTAGATCAAAATAAAATATATTAGAGACCCTAACCACAACATCAGGTCCGGTACGTAGCTGTATGTTTAAAATAATAATCACGATGAAGTATTACTACTTGGCGATAGATGGCGCGACGTGTATGTTAAGAATGTGTTTAATAATTACGCTATGTAGAGTCATAGAGCCTATGCATAAAAACAAGTATAAATATACATTATTACTTAATGTTTATAAGAAGTATTCAGGCAATTAGCAAAATAAAGCTTTTTGTGCGAGCAATAGCGCAAGGTTTCCTCAGGTCAGATCGTAATATTATTTTTACCAAAGTACTTAGGTACATATTATTATAAAAAGTGCTTAAACAATGGTAAACAATGTTATTAAGCAGTGTAACGGATTGCAAACGCCGCATTAATTATATGAAGCTATCCAGCGTAAACTGCGTTGCTTTCAATGCTCATTAAAAATTGCAATTAAATAGTTCGCAGCTATCTTTATGCTCACCTCGAATCACTTGAATGTAAAGGCCATTGAATGCCAAATATTTTCAACTTGGCGGGTGGGCGGCGCTTTTGTTCGGTACGGGTGTTCGTCTCCTCAACGGGAGGAGTATGATGCCGCCCGCCTGATGATGCCCTGGTTCCACTCCTTCGACGCCTACGTCTGCGTCTCTCGACGAGAATAAAATTGTCACCGTTCCGTATAATATACGACGAACGAAGCGTCGACTTCTCCTCTCCCTGACGCTGACGTATCAAATCAGCTGTTCTTAATGTATGGATATTCTGGTACTCGGCTTCTGGCGGACCCGATGACGTCACTTCCCTGCTAGTCCCACTTCCATCCCTTTTCTTGCGGGAGGAATGGAGACCGACTCGACGCCAAACCTTTTCCATGAATCCGTATTTGCTGTCATCCCATTATATTCTGGTCACTGCTGTCACACCACGGCGCAAGGCAATCCACTTAGCACAACATTTACAGTTTATCACACAATAATTTTAACAAGACCGGGTTCGAGGACTCTTGAATGAATGCCCGCGTGGTGTCTCCCGACGATTATATGAATAGAGTCACGTCACAGACCACTGAATGGTTAGGCACTCATTATCATTGTTCGCGAGACGACCGTATAGTCAAATTCGCGTATCGGGAATTTTAGATCGGAGATAGAGCACACAATGATGAGTCACAGGAACCAGGGCGTTAGTCATTAATTCAACATATCAAGACGTACTAGGTTAGTGGAATGAAGGGAGAGAATAACTTGTTTTTTGACATCACATTTAAGGTCCCGGCCCTGTAGACAGGGTGCGGACGGCTCACGCATGCGCAGTCCCCCTCGCCACTTCAGCCCTCGATCGTACAAAGTGCCAAAATGGCGGAACTCCGACCCCCTTCCCTTTATTGAATATCTAATTTTATCCTTGCATTCGTTATGTACATCGGCTGTACTGCACTCTCAGCCTACTTTTTATTAAATTCACTGCGATTCTTCCGCGAACAAAAGATTAATTAGTCGCTTCTGAAGAGACAAACTGCAACATTTAGTTATAACTTAAAAGAGCTCGTTGTATGCAGATTGTAATGCAGATCTTTTTTACGTTACGCATACTTACGGCGTCAATAAAATGAGCTTTTAGGGTTTCGCACCAAGTTCGTTTTATTATTATAAAACATGTATAGTTAACTAGTTATAATATTTTAATGTATTAGTTTCACTATAGCCAAATAATAAACATAGAAATCACACATAATCATGAATGTTTATCATTAGAACTCATTTTTTCTCTATTAAAATTAAAAATTAAAATTCAGCAACCTACGATAAACAACCATGCATAATTTAAAAAAAAAATAAGATATCGGTGGGTTGGGTAGGTCCCTAAATTGACCAAGCATAGAATTCTGTGGTTAAAAAAACATTTCCTGCACACCAGGATCAAGGGTGTCCATTGATTGAGAATGGGAAAGATGTTAAAGTTAGTAAGTTATACAGAACCCTTAGAGAGCCAGACATACTTACTCTTGTCTCGTTTCAATTTATTTTATACCAGCAAAACCTTTAGTATACTGTTCGTTATTAAAAAACTTTCAATTAGTTCGAGGAACTTACTTCAAATAACTCATAAACTAAAACACCTTTATATTCTTCATACACAAAGTTCTCATCTCAAAAAGCTGTTTGAATTTCTAGGCACACAACATCCCTTTCATGAATGTATCAGTAAAAGCACAGTAAAAGCAGTAGTAGGTTCCTTCTTACTTATCTATTTCAGTTTAAACCTACCCTTAGTATTCAATTCAAATTTATTTAAATTCTATATATTTAGAACTGTATACAAAACACATAAACAATCGGATATAAAATGTTTACAAAAAAATGTAACAAAAATTATGTATTCTTAGGCCCAAAAGCCAAAGGGGAATTTTTTTAAACTATTAATCGTATTGTGATCATTGAGATAATATTACTACGTATGGAGGAGACACCACGAACAAAATCTGTGCGCCATTTTTTTGCTCTAAGTTTTCAAAATTATTATCTAGTTAGGTACTTACCGATGAAAGTTATTCCTTTGCACTTTTCCGTATTATTTGTATTATTTGTGCAATATCGTAACACACACGAAGGCATATTTGATGCGTTTCACTTTAAAACCATTAAAAAAAACCGCTCAACATACGCCATATGGCGTATGGAACATAAGTGATGTAGGCGGTGTCGTCTCCATATATTTACATATAAACATGAGGGAGAGCGGTTTATATAAAAAAAAACAGTTCAGTAGTTAAAAAGCTAAGGTTCTTACTTCTTTTAATTATGTTCCAATCTATACTAATATTATAAAGCTGAAGATTTTGTTTGTTTGTTTGAACGCGCTAATCTCAGTAAGTACTGGTCCGATTTGAAATATTCTTTCAGTGTTAGATAGCCCATTTTGTCGATTAAGGCTATATATTATATCATCACGCTAAGACCAACAGGATCGAAGCCACGAAGGTGAAACCGCGGCACGCAGCTAGTTTGTAATAAAACTTGTTTAGGTACAATTATTGCCATGCAGAGACAAAATTAATCCCATAAAAATTATGGTGAAAGTAACTATATAAACAGGAAGAGTGTTTAAATGTTATTCATCCCATAACAGTTTTACACAAATACAGGAACTGAACTTAAAGCTTTTAAAAGGTTACTTCCAATTTTTTATCAGACCATAGTTTACTATCAGAACCTATATGCAGAGCTGCAGAGGTTTGATAGACACATAAAGAAATAATGACTTTAGGTACCTACATCTCGGCATTTTCTCTCGGGAAAACTAACGATGTTACTCATTGCAGTTGAAAGCTAGAGTTGGGGAGTTTTAAAAAGTTACTTATCGATAATTTCATCTCGTACCTATATCTTGTCACTGATTCTAAATGTGTCGCTATCGTGAATTTAATGTTAGTGAACTTAGCAGATCATTTTTAGCAGATCAAAAAAAATGTGATTTCTTATCGCGTGCAGTTGAGTTCTACAGTTCCTGATACTTTTTAGAAATAGTTCTGGCGTTTTACCTTAAAAAACGACATTTGAAAAAATGATCTGCCAACTTCCCGTAGCAGATCATTTTTAGCAGATCAAAAAAAAATGTGAGTTCTTATCGCGTGCAGTTGAGTTCTACAGTTCCTGATACTTTTTAGAAATAGTTCTGGCGTTTTTACCTTAACAAACGACATTTGAAAAAACCCGACCTGGACCCGGCTTAACGTGATGCTAAGACGTAATGCTACGACGTGATGCTACGACGTGATGCTACGACGTGATGCTACGGCGTGATGCTACGGCGTAATGCTACGGCATGTGTTACGGCGTGATGCTACGGCGTGATGCTACGGTGTGATGCTACGGTGTGATGCTACGGCATGATGCTACGGCATGATGCTACGGCGTGATGCTACGGCATGATGCTACGGCGTAGTGCTATGGCATGTGTTACGGCGTGATGCTACGGCGTGATGCTACGGTGTGATGCTACAGTGTGATGCTACGGCATGATGCTACGGCATAATGCTACGGCGTGATGCTACGGCATGATGCTTCGGCATGATGCTACGGCGTGATGCTACGGCGTAATGCTACGGCGCGATGCTACGGCATGATGCTACGGCGCGATGCTACGGCATGATGCTACGGCATGATGCTACGGCATGAAGCTACGGCATGATGCTACGGCATGATGAAATATGACATAAATAAATTTTCTAGTGTTTCATTTTACGCGAGTATTTCTAAAAAGTATCAGGAACTGTAGAACTCAACTGCACGCGATAAGAACTCACATTTTTTTTTTGATCTGCTAAAAATGATCTGCTACGGGAAGTGGGCAGATCATTTTTTCAAATGTCGTTTTTAAGGTAAAAACGCCAGAACTATTTCTAAAAAGTATCAGGAACTGTAGAACTCAACTGCACGCGATAAGAACTCACATTTTTTTTTTGATCTGCTAAAAATGATCTGCTAAGTTCACTAACATGTGAATTTATTGCTTTTATTAACATGTAGGTACGTACTTACCTAACTATTATTTTATGATTATAATAATATACTTAACATTTTTATGGTTACTTACGTAGACTATAATTACTTACTGAAATAGACAAAAGAAAATAATTATAGATAACAATTGCGATATATACGAGTTCAAAGACATAAATCGCAAAGTATTATGAACTCATCCGCTCCTTTCCTTTAATTAAACAACGGTAAAATCCCAGGTAGCGCTTCACTGCATCCTCTTAGGCTCCACTTTAACGTGCAGTTGCATAATGTAGTTTTAGTTAACATCGCTACGATTGCGCTTGTGCACCTAGATTCAGGATGCAAGACAGGATAATCTATACATATAATAAATCTGTAGAAGGGTCAATTCTGTACATTGAAAATATTGAAAAAATAAATAGCAGGGGGTGTTACTGGATCGATACCAAACCCAAGTAGGTATTAAGTGATTAAAAAATGTTTGTCTGTCTGTCTGTCTGTATAATCAGGCATCACGTGAAAACTAACGGTTCGATTTCGATGAAATAAACCAATTTACGAAATTAGATAGTTATGTTCATATATGTCTCTTTTTTATTTAATACTTGACTACTGTTAAATAAAATAATGATAAATATTAAATAATTTGAAGAACTAAAATATTTGTTTGAACTTTTTTGGTTTATTATTCACTAAGTAGCTACCCAAGCACATAGGTATTAAGAAAAACATTATCCGCAGCGTCTGTCTTTCATTCTGTTTTCACCGATGGATAGCGTGTGGTTCTCGAGGTAGTTAAGATTTAGACAACATAATCCATATTATTATAAAAAGTAACCATTTATTGTTTTGTAACTATGTGCCTATGTTTGTAATGTAAGTATTGACACAAAAACTCTATAACTGATTACTGATTTCACTGACATTGCATATTTTGTACGTGATCCCAGACGACCCAGAGCAGAGGATAGAATATTTTATGTAGCATGGATGGAATCGAAGCAGATAGTTAGTCCTTACTAATATTAATAATAATTGTTATACCAATAAAATGATAAAGTGTGTTATCTTATTTCACGTCGCGTCGCCGCGCCACGAAGGGATTTGCATTTCAGCTTGCTGGCGAAGCCGCAAGCGGAAAGCTATAATTATAAGCTAAGCTATAATATTACGTAAAAGACGGAATGCTTAGATCTTATAGTTAGTTATAGCTTATTGAGGCACGGTAAGCATAAAAAATGCTTAAGGAGTCTTTTGTTTCTCGAAAATGTATTTTTACGTAAAATGTAGGAATGAGCTGGATTTTTATTATCTTGTTCTATTACAAATAAGCCAATTGTCATTCTTTCATAATACCTATATAGTTAGGTATATTTCTATTCTTTATAAATTTATGTTTATATCGTACATATATTAAAATGAAAATGTATGCTATGAAAAGTCGCAAAAGATTACAGTGAAAAAAAACCAATCATCTTTTATAGATTTATTAAGCTCCAATACATCTTTCAAATGATGTGGTATACAAAAAATACTTACAATCATTGGATTTGAACAATCAAGTCAGTAGCAACAATAATGATGAGTATGTAGACACCTTCTATTTAATCTTAAATGAAATTCGGTTTTTCTTAATTAAATAAAATTCAAATATAAATAAAAAATAAATATACTACATACAAAATAAATACATAAAAATGCAAAATAGTCATAATAATCTTATTGACAAAAACATTTTATTTAATAGGTGCATTCTTCATAGACTTGGTCATAACTGGGTTTCCATTGACTTTGCTTATGAGTTTGTTTCCTTGCCATACAGCGAATAGTTGTTCATTCGTTTTCAGATCAGGTTGTAATTTTTCCCAAACTTTCTTCTTAGGATTTAGCACCTCATCTGGCTCTCCATTCTCGTAGCCTTCTACAACTATTCGGTCACCAGGCTTGCTATCTTGTGGGGGCAGTAAAGGTTCAACTTGCTTGGGCTCATCAACAGATGCACACAGAACCATACCCTTTGATTCTACTCCTCGCATTTTAGCAGGTTTCAAGTTACATAAAACAACCACATCTCTATTCTGCATCTCTTCAATAGGCACAAAATTAACCAAACCAGAAACAATCGTTCTGGGTTCCTGTTCACCGAGATCAATTTTTTCAACATATAATGCATCAGCATCAGGATGTCTAGAAACTTCTACAATGCGACCAACTCGGATGTCTAACCTACTCGGAACTGCTTCTTCTGTAGCAGCCGCAGCATTTCCCTTTACTTTAACAGGGGGTGGGTAAGCTTTTTTGGCTAATTCCTGTAATTTAGGCTCCTTGAATGTTTCTTGTATTGGAGCTAACAGCTTGTTAATAGCTTGCTCTACTGATGCTTTCAAGTCACCTGGATGAATGTCTTGCTTGGCGAAATCACTTTCTAAATCCTCAAATTTAGAGTATTGTACATTGCCACCATGTTCAGGTGCCCTACAAATATCAAATGTTTCACCTTCTTTCATTAACGGAAATAGGACATGTTTAGTGAATGAAAGGACTCCATTGTCTGTGATGTTACCAGGTTCGCAGAAAGCTTTCTTTAACTTTTTCTTTACATTACCAGGATTGTCTAATAAGTCAATCTTGCTATCCTCTTCAGAGGCAGACATCTTACCCCCTGTTAAACCGGGGACCATTGGATTCATTAAATGTATGCGTTTAGCATATCCAAGTTGAGGCAAGTATTTTTCTGACATTGTGAAGATTTTTCTTTGATCTACTCCACCAAATTGTGCATCTACCTTTAAATACTCTTCATCCAAAGCTTGAAGACCTGGGTACAGGAGACCACTTAAAAGTGGATGATCAACCTGCTTGACTACCTCAGCTCCTGCCTTCTTAGCATCATGCTCAGTTATAACAGAGGACATACGGTACACATCCAAAGTGTACTCTTTATTCAACTGGTACTCAGTACCTTTTACAAATTTAAGTTTTTCCAATGGCACACCTATAGACGTTAACATCGCTTTAATAGCTGCTTCATAATACTGCGTACGCAGATTGAGAAGCTCCCAAGGTGCTTTCATATTGTCTAGATAGGCATGTAAATCAGCAAATAATATAGTGACTTCACAACCAGCTTTGAGAAAGTCAGCTATTTTTGACATTGGAACAAAATAAGCGACGTGGGGCCTTCCGGTTGTTGCAGTTCCCCAATAAATTTTTAGGTCGCGTTGTTTTATAATTTCCGTGAGTTTCTCATCCCCCAAAACCTCTTGAAGGTTTCGAGTGATTAAATGTTTTTTTTCCTCCCAAGTAGCCATCTCCGGCGTTTATATATCTGTGAAAATATATGTAAAGGTTATAACTATTTATCAAATTTATGTTTAAATTGAATAAGCATATCTATGTTTGCATTAGTAAAAATAGTAACTTTTTTAAATTTACCTTTTATTTCACAAAAGTCTTAATTCCAGTCAGATTCTGTAGACGTAAAAGCAACGTAAAAAGTAAAAGTTATAGCTGATGAAATTTTTTATCCAACTGGACCAAAACACATGCCACATATGTCTAATTCTGAGTTCTGACAGTGACAATTGACAAGTGGTCTGTGATCTAATATTTTATTGACATACCACCAAGCATACCACGAGAGACAAAGACGGATGGTAAAATTATGTTCAATCTTATTATTATATTTCTTACTCACATTCATATTAATTTATAAAATTGTGAGTAGAATAATATGTAGGTATGGTATTATTACTTAATTTATAATACAATTATGTATTTGCTACATATTTTTTCACATTTTATTATTATTTTATATTGCAACATTGTATTTTTAGTTTTTACAATAATTATTAATTTTCTGTTTGCCTTCTAATTAAATAGGCGTAGAGTCTATTCTAATTAACAGTAATTGTATTTTTATTTATTTATGTTTAATGCTGATAGAAAATAATCATCAATTAATAACATAGTCAGGTATACGTCATAATATATAAAGCAAGTCTTTTAAAATGTAATAATTTGTTCAAAAACAGAATACCAAGATATTTATTGATAAAATTACTGAAACGTATTTAAAACCAAGAAATACTATGTGAATATGAGTTTATTTATTATAAATCTTCATTTAACTAAAAATAATACAATTAAATCAAAAAGTAGTAATTTTAAATTTGGCGCCACTATTGCAGTGAATGCTCGAGTTTCCTGTCAAAAGCGCCATTGCGCATGACAGTCAGTGCGGCCTTGCAGACTGAAGAGCGCTGCCAACAAAGGCCGAGTCGATGGGGTTACAAAAAATTGTTAATTTGATCAGCTAAAACCCTTTTGTTATTGTAATTATAATTTTAAATAGGTTGTGAATCTGTGATTACGTTAAGAAATGTGTGAATGATATGAATCGTGACGGCTAGCAAAGGAGTCAGCTGGTCCATAGTGCGAATAGTGAATAAGAAATGGCGGCCTTGCCAGCAGGTGTTCAGTATGCGTTATCATCAGAGTCTAGTTATAAAGAAAACAAGGAACTAGTGTTTGTGAAATTAACGGATTCAGCACTAAAAGCTATAGAAGACTTCATTAGAAATAATAGGGTAAGTACATACGCCATATTGTTAACATCAAAACAGGCCAACAATGTCAGAGGCGCCATACTTATATTTCAAGTAATCAAAATGAACCTGCAGAATGTAATATTTTTGCAAATAAACATATCCTCTAGTATCAGGAAAGTTGGCTACGGTTCTAGTTTGTGTAGATAGCCTCGCGACAGGTATGTTCTCTACAATGTCACGCCACGTCAACATGTAGAAATTTTGCTCTGTTATTTTCACAGATTTACATTTCATGTCTATATTTAGAGACTTCTAAGTTATTGTCAATGTAATTTATATTTACCTAGATATCTCTTACATCTCATAGTATCGAAATTATAGCGTTGTTATGCAAAGAACTGATCGTTTTTCGTGATAAAAACAATTGACTGATAATTTCTTCCAAGTAAAAAATTACGGTAAATATTGCAAAAAATGGTCTTGCAAATATCCAATAGAGACTTAAATTGATTATTTAAAGCCCTAAACCAATCCATACAGTTGTTAATGTAAAATAGAATATAAAAATAACCTTTACTTCAAATAATATTGTATGGTAATTTGACATGTAGGATTAAGACAGTGTCTTTCTATTTTAAATATGTATTGGATTTGTAAAGTGAGAACAATAATGTGGTTTGTATTACAGTAGCTTAACTTGTTATGCAAAAAATAATAGTCTTAGAAAATAAATCTCACTTGCTCTTACTAATAAAATTTAGTTTGTACAGTAAGAATTCATTTTGATTTTTTTAAAGGACTAAAGGAGAATTTCTTGATTTGGAAATAATTTAGTTGTTTACATACATAAATAGGCTAACAAACATCTGTTTGGTGAGGAAATAAGAAAAATTTTAGTTTGCTTAAAATAAGAGTTTTGAAAGAAAAAATCTTATAAATATTCTTCAATATAAAACATTTTTAAGTTATCGCAGAGTATCATAGTCATTTATCAAGTTGATTATATACAAAAAACATATTTATTTAATATGTTTATCATTTATCTTCTGGTCATAGTACAAGCTCGGCACAATATGAAACTAGATGGCGTTGCATGAATCATGGTCTCAATATATATTTTGAATAAAAAATTATTATATTATAGAGCTGGGCCCCATACAGATAAATTTTTAAATATATTTTTCAAGGTACAGAAAATATTTACCAAAACTTTCACTACAAAAACCTTTCTAGACTATAACAAACAAGTTTCAGTTTTGACTTTTGGTTTTCATGATGTAAATAAATGATAAATTTAATTATATTATACAAAGTTGGTAAAGTTTTCCAAAGGGTTTTCACCAGCGTAAAGTATTTCACTTCTTAGGATTTTAACAAACCTATTTATTTTATTAAAATGTGTATAAATGGTTTATATTATTGTTAAAATAATTATTTTCCAATCCAGTGAAGTTGTATAGTGTGTTTAAAACTTTTATGACATTTTTAAGAATAAGAAATCATTACTTAATTATAACAGATTTCTCTACATTATTTATTACCTACAAACAGAATCATGTAGAATATAATATGTTTGAAGAAAATTATTAAGAACTGCTTTAAACATAAATCTTCATTTTTTTATATAAGAGCAGGTAACTGAGCAGGTGGATCACCTAATGAAGTGACACCACCGCCCATGAGCACTCACAAAGTTACCTTTATAATTCAAATATCATTATTTTTTTTAATATAGACTGTATATAATAGTCAGGCCAAAATTTATAGAGAGACAAATCAAATAAACATCAACTTCCTAAGAAATCCAAATTGCTTTAACAAAATGATTACATCATCATTCATTCCAATTCAAGAAAATTTTGGGCATTTTGTTCTATTTAATTCATAATGAGTCTATTGTAAAATATGTATTAAGAAGCTGTTAATCACATTTCTTATGATTATGTAATAAATTACATTTTCTAATATCTGTTTGAACAAAATTCAATTTTCTTGTGGACAGTGGTTATTATGTCAGTGCCAGATGTAATTTGAGTGCAACAAAAATTGGAGGAAGTTTAATTTTAACCATTTATGAGGCTTTAGAAGTAAAAAACATGTTATTATTTAAACATAACAGTGTACAATTATATCATATCTAGAATACATGTTGAACATTCAAAATTAGCTACATTCAGCTCACAAATCCAGAAAATATTTCATTATGTTTCATATTATGAAAATTTTCGTTTCCATATGATACAATGTTTGTTTTTGTAGATTGTATTGAGATCATGTTGGGATATACAGGATGTCCCGCTTTCGGTATACTAAGCGCGAAGGGACTTGTAGTTTTGCATACACTGATCACATAAAAAATACTTAAATAACAAAATTACGCGGCTTCGCGCAGCCGGCATATACCGCTTCGCTAATGTGAGTATTTTGTCTATGAAAACATAATCTTAAACGATAGCTCACATGCGGGTGGCAAAGTTGGGCGGTTTGCTTGTTGGGGGTGTACACATGGAATTTTAAGAATTCCTCTATTTAAAAAAAAATGCGTCTGGAATTTTATAATTATTTTTTACGTACTCAGCGTATGCAAAACTACAAGTCCCTTTGCGCTTAGTATACCGAAAGTGGGACACCCTGTATATACGCCCTTGATTGTATTTTGCATGTATAAATGTTACAGTCACTTATTATAAGATTGGCGAGGAATATCAAATATTGAAATCCTGTTAAAAATAATTTTTTATGACCAAAAACTAAAACGAGTGGGAATAAAGATGAATGTTTATAATTTAATAAATTAAATGCATGAATTTTCAAAGTATTTATTTCGTATGTCAAAGACTTCTCATGTATTTTACGTATGTAACTATAAATATCTTATTTTCCTTTTATTTTTAAGAAGACTCATGTTTTTTTTGAGGATCTATAGAAAGAAGCTTTGATATTTAATGAACCTATTGCTTACTAAATAGTCCCAGATATTTTATTAAATCTCCTTAATAACTGGATATATATATTACTAGAGGTCCGCCCCGGCTTCACCCGTGGTACATAATATTTCACAATAAAAGGTAGCCTATCTCCTTTCTCGGGTATCAAAATATCTCCATACCAAATTTCATGCAAATTGGTTCAGTAGTTAAGGCGTGATTGAGTAACAGACAGACAAACAGAGTTACTTTCGCATTTATAATATTAGTATGGATTATATAACTATAATAGAATATCATATAAGTATTGTCTACATTATATGCTCTCTATGAAATATATGACAAATTATTTTAATATCTTAATACTATTATTAAGGCGAAAGTTTGTATGGATGTTTGTTACTCTTTCACGTAAAAACTACTGAACCGATTACAATGAAATTTAGCACACATATAGTTAGAGGGTAACTTGGATTAACACAAAGGATAGGTTTTATACTGGAACTATGCGGGTTTTCCTTTGAAAACGCGGGCGAAGCCGCGGGCGGAAATCTAGTTGTAAAATAATTTGGCAGCTATTATGTCTAAAGTAAACATGGTACTGGGCAATATTTATCTGATTAGATAATTGTATTCGTACAATCAAAATCAAGGGTGAAAGGAAATATTAATGATAGATACTCATCATGTTGCTGAATTTTGTTTTTATTGCAAAAAATCTGTTTATCATTAATTAAGCATAATATCTTGTTTTTTTTTATATTTTTTGACTTAAGTATTGTAGGCACCCTTTCATGTTCTATTCTATCCACTTATCTATGTCCATATAAGTAAATTTTTTTTTGAAAATATGGCAACTAGTAAAAGTAAAGTTTTACCTACCAATCAATAACAATATACAGGTATAATAATCTTGTTTTGAGCTAGATAAATATTGCAATAATGTAGAGACAAAAAGTTAAATTCAAATGAGTAGTATGTAATTAATTGCCCATAATACCTCTTATGTTTCTAACACTAGCTAGGAAAAATGAGAAGGTATTACCAATGAGTACACAATTTTATTTCAAATCAAATTTTGATTCAAGTGTACCAAATCTATCAAAAATAAGGATGTTTGCGACAAAAAGTCACAATTCAAATGAGTAGCAATGTTTGGGCTTATTGACCCGCACAGAAGTCGTCTCCCTCTAAACCTATTCAGTAGCTACGTATCAGTTCCGTCAATTTCCGGCCGCTGAATACAAAATGTCCTCTTACGGTAAACACTGGTGACTATTAAAATATTTCTATTCCTAAGTCGTAAGCGTTCGGCGCGTGTCGAGTGGGCTATTTCGCAAACTCGTACGGATAGCGAATCGGGCGCACCGTCGCAATGACAATGTTGAGGCGTGGTGAAAGTAATACTACATTATAAAATATTTATAATACACAAATGTTATTTAATTCAGTATTGCTCTTCATCAAATTGGTATAATTGTTGTATATTTATTGACATATTCTCACTCATGTTTCCTTAAGAATTCCATTATTACATAACGTGAAAATACAATTTTGCATGTTGCACTCGTTTACTTACAAAATTTATAATGGTGGTCTATTCATTCGAACCTCTATTCGCATTTCGTCTGCCAACTAGAGCGTGATTATCAAAATGTGTCTGCTATTAAGAAAATGAGAGCTTTAACTTAGATGTACGAAAGCATTACACAGGCAAATGAGGTTAATTATCGTAGAAAAAAATTAAATTTTACTTTGAAATCATGGAAAGGTAAGGTAAGGTATAGGTCCTGCACAATTATCTTGTATTAAGTATAAATACAAACAAAAGGAGAACGATGCAATGGTTTAAATCCTAGTGATATAAAAATTATTAAGGTCAGTGAAGTAAAACTATACTTAAATATTAAATGTTTTCAAAGCTGATCAGTGAATAGGTAGTTATAACAGAAAAGGCTTGTATAAACAAAATTTCAATCTCTTAGTAAAGAAATGCGTGGACTAAAACTTGTTAATTAATTACAAAGTAATTAAAAGGGTCAAAGATCGTAGTAAAGAATCGGGTCGGCGACTGGACTTGGAAAAATTTCGCCCATTTATTATTCAGTAAACAATACTTAATACAATTTTTCATGGGTATACACTTTTCCGTGAAATAACATTTAACTAACAGAGGTAAAATAAAAAAAAAACACTATGTATTAGGTTTAACCTATTGTTGTAATTTAAAAAGTAAACATATTATAAGTAAATCAAAACAAAGTGTCATTGATACTTTCTACTAAAATTCGTATCGTGATTGTCAAAATTATTTTATGATAAAAATACCAGTCTGTATGAAAAGCGACATTTTATAGTGATAAGATGGTGATAAAATTTGAATTGATATCCACAAATAATTACCTTGATATAGGTATTTAGTATTTACTCTATTCTGAAATCTGAAGTATACAATCTAACTCGAATTTATTTTGTTGAATGGATCATTGGATGCTGATTTCGGTTACTTTATTGCCTTTGGTTTCGATAATATTCTGTCTTATTTAGAACACACCAATATTTTAAAAGACAGTGCATTGCAACCCTTTGAACCATGAAGCGTAATTACCGTGAATCATAAATACTAATTTATGTTTGTTTTGTAAGTATATGCGGTTGAAGCACGTGACAAATGTCAACATCGCAGGTCGCGAGGCCCACAGGAAATCATTAACATCCACGGCGCCCGATGGCTCTAGGCCATTTCTCTTGGCTTACTTTTAAAATTGATGCGTGAACATAATTACGATAAATTAATAATTGCATTTTTTTAGAAATAAACCTACTTTATGATGCTAGTCAACAATTAATTATTAAATAGTGAAGAATGAAGATATACCTAGCTCTAACGACACTATCGATAAATGTGATGATTTCAACAGTACAATATATATTTTTCGTCACATTTATTATGAAATAATATATCTTCTTAGCATGTTTCAAACCCAGTGATATACCTAATTAATATCAAGATGTGATTTCTAAATAATTTCTTAATAACTGACGTCACGTTCGATCGCATATCGTTACTACTTGTCCTTTTTATTAAAGCTTATAAAAGTACCTGGCGCAGCAGATGGTATAACTGATTTTGGCCAAAAAAACACCAAATCCGGCGAGTTGGCAATATAAACAATTTAGTTCATAGCACAAGTCCGCAAAGCTGGTTCACCACCTGACAGATTCCTTGTCCATTGCACGTGTTTTCACAGCGATAGGCCTTGCTGCGCTTAGATTAGGGGAACCTAAACCAGTGATGTTCTTCGCAAATATGAACTCTGCGTAAACTGCATTTAGACTCAAATTTCCATTTTTTTTTGCTCTTAGTCTGACTTTAGTTTTTACGTTACCGTTTCGTGAACGTGCCACCTGGCCTTTTTTTCTTGCCCATAACGCCCATTGAAAGTTGTGAATCACTTTTGTAACGACATTGAATAGTTTTATGTCCACTTTGTTGTGAAATGAAAAAACAATTGACGAGTACTTTTTTTTTCTATGGACATATTAAATTACTTATTTTTTATTGTTGAGCCATTCAGAATTATTGAAATGCGGATTTTGTTGGATCTAAATTATAGTACGTAATTACATACTAGTAATGAGAATTATTCCCAATTTTTTTTTTTCATTTAAAAAAAAGGATAAGTTACAACATATTAGATAATGTAAAAGCAAGCTTGACACCGCTATGGCTTTTATAACAGCAAATTTATAGCATGCAATTTATATTTAGCTAGCCATAAATCGTCAGTAAATTGCTTTTAAAATAATGAGAAATCCTTATGTAGCGGAAATATATTATAAATGTGTTTTCTTCAAGCTAGAACTCGTAGAATTGCTGTAATAATAATACCGGATGAAGCTCTTTGCTAATTTGTTTCTTATTTCAAGTTGACAAATTATAGAGTGATTAAATGGATTGAAATATCTTTCCATGTGTGTATCATAAAGTGCACGTCTCGAATCCCTTCAATCGGATCTTTCGATTATCAAAGGACGTCGGGATTAGCTTGGGGAATGACATACCTAGCGAGTGGATAGGGTCTCGGGTCGACGCACCCTCTCCCCCCTAATTCTTGCCACCTGGTCGTCCCTCCTTAACAGATGTGTTGTTCTCTTTAGTTATTCACCCATAGCTCGTTTTAAATCGTATCCTTATTGTATTAACCAAAATAAATAATACTTTCTCTAATCTCCAATAGCATACATAATTTGGTAACATTGTAATATTTATCGTTGTTTACTAACTTCAAATGTTAATTAATCTCTAAGATACTAAATAATAAAAGGTTATTTTACGCTAAAATTGTGTTTTAAACCTTAATTCAATCAATACCTAGATTATACACCTGTATTATTTATAGTATAACGAAACCTGTTTGCAAAATGTCAGACAATCTGTGCAACTCTTGCTGCGCTTGACGTAATGATAGGTTAAGAACGAATCGAAACATTTAATGAAATTTATGTATGTATTCATTATAAAATCCAAAAACGGACAAGATTTAAATCGTCATCATTAAAATGTCGATACAGAAAACGCAGTCAAAAATGACAATAAGGTTAGAAAAGGACAAAAGAAGTGGGGTGCCGGTATGGGACACCGACCTTATGTTAATGATTTAACGTATAGAACACAATCTTTCATTAAGTAAATGCACTCATAAATATTTAAGTAGATTCTTGTAAAAAACCAATCATCCATTTTTAATAGAGACTGGTGATCACAAGAAATACACATTTATTAATCAAACTAGCATGCAAAAGCATACAAGCTTCGCTTGCGTGACCTAGAGAGTGTTGGAAATGCTTATAAATCATCTATTGAGAATTGCGATAGCTATTTTTACACAACGGACACACAAATAAAATACACATTTTGTGTGTGCAGTAATAGTTGGTAAAGCAATTGGACATATTTATGGTCTAGGACCTAGGTTATCATTTGAAAAAAGTTTTAAGTAATTTAATATGTAACATTGCATTTGCATTTACTTAAAAAATCAATTTAGAATTATTTTTTCTAATAAAGGGAATACATAATATTATGTTATACAGTACATTGTGCCTATATTCATTCAATGCACTACAATCAATCTGATTTAATTTTCTTGCTTCATATAATTTAAAGATCTGTTATCGATTGATCGGCGTAAAATGAAACACGCAAAATTCTCATATTGCCAAATCTTTCGTATCCATTTCGACACAACTGTTATGTTATTATAATGAATTGAATAATAATACGATTAATTGACATTGACTTCAATTGAAAAATTTACGTAGCGGTAGCACGCTAGCGGCGAGGACGACAGCTTTTTTGACTACGCATTTTCTATCGTTCCGCAGGTAGATCCGATCATTTTAACATTACATATTTCAAATCGTTTGTCGGTTACCTCCAAAGTTGACATAAATTTATAGACGTTATTGATGTTGTCTTTCTCTAAATTCTTCAATGTTGTTACAGCTTTTGTACATGTAAAAACTTTTTAGTAGTTATAGGTAATATTATTAGTGAAGTTTTACCTTCGTAAATTGCTTGCAGAGTTGCAGACCGGTTGACTTCTTTAAAAAAGTTGTAAATCTAAAATGACACGGCATCGCATAGTCGGCCAAATTACTCAAATAGTTGAATACTGATGTCATTGATGTCCTAATTGTATCCTTTGTAGGTTGGTATTTTTGTGTTGCAATAGTCAGATATAAGATCGTCATCCACTTTCTCTGTCGGATAAATAAGAAAAACGTGCAACTTCCATCAGTGCCTCCACTAAAAATGTATGTCGGCGTTCGGACCGTGTCTCGTACAACGGTTTTGGACCCGCCTTGCAATTTAATATTTTCTTAACTTGACAAATCACCTATGCCTACAGCTGACCTCCAACCGGGAATTGTTAATTCGCATTTTTATTCAACATGTTTTGACACGTAAAGATGGCGAATACCAACCTGGCTTGAATATCGTATAACTAGGTTTAATTTATGCACCGTCCAAACATGAAATCAACCGTATTTCATAAATCTTTATTCCATATCAACTCTATTTGCTATTTACTTTTTAAAAATAAGCCTAAACATATAATCACGAATCTGTCATTATTGCTAGCAAATATTGAACAAAGTAAAAACACATAAAAGCACCCAAAGAATGGGTAAACGTAATGAAGATAATAATCAAGATTGGGTGTGTAAGTTCAGGGCTCTATTTACGCTATAAAGGGTCTTCTCAATTAACCTGCAGAGCTTTTTTCCAAAAGGTCACAAGTTTATTCCGCTAAGGTCAATTTGAACGCTTATTTTATTGCTTCACTATATACGTAGCTATTCTAACCAAGGCCAAAATTACTTGATATTTTTAAAGATAAAACAAGTACTAATAACATCATAATACACACTTATATGGTTCGCTATTGCGTATTTGTTCAAAATATCAAGTAATGGTACTTATAATGAATCGTATTTATTAAATGTATATAATATATTAAATACCCATTTCATATCTACGTTAAAAAAGAAACAAAAATTAGTTACTGTTAATTAAACTTATGACGTAACACTGAATAGTTGAGGTTTGTGTATTGTTTGAATTAATTTAATTAAATAAACTATTAAGAACAACGCCATTAATTTGTCTTTTTATTAATAGAATATCAAATATGCCGAGTGTAGGTACCACTATATTTAAAATAATTTTAATTACAAATGATTAATAACATTCGAGCACAAAACGAGTTCCTCGAAATAATTTATAAGATATAATATGTACATCTTTCTTAAAGTGAAATATAGTACTAATAGATTAACTTAATTTTGTCCAGACTTAAAGTAAATTTGTATTAATTTAATTTTTAAGATAATTGGAATAACATTATTTACCACGACCTTGCCTCCGACCGGTTCGGCATTCGCGACTGGTTTCAATTCTTATATTTAAATTGTTTTTAAGATCACGATTCAGTTTGGATAAATTTAATTCTATTGATTTAGAATATGTGTATGATGTAAATGTGCATTTTCACCCTTACATTTAATTGTCAATACGTATTGTTTTATAAAGTCTGAACTCTGAAGGTAGACATAAAGTTACGTAAGAGTTATGGCCATGAATGCTAGTTCCGGGTCATCCCCACTTGTAAAAGCAGCGATGCAACTAAATTTCACATTGAGCTCGGTTGTTAAGTAAGTAACTAAAGCAATTTTTAAGTTTACATCATCGGCGCTGCCGGCCGCCCAGCCTAGTTGTGTTTCTCGCATTCGACCATCGCTTGTTGTGCAACGGCCACTCGCAGACACTTAGTTATTGTGGCAAATCAGGCTCGTTACCCAACCCGTTTGACTTCTAATCTTCCAATTAAAAGTAAATGGATGATTTCTTTTATTTTCTTCGGAAAATTATCGCGTAAACACTTCCGCGTCTCACAAAGCTGCAAGAGATTCAACCTTCAATGCTACTTAGTTTAAATCAGACCTTCATGGCCTTAACAAAATAGAGGGTCAACGTGTTAGAATTATATCAAAATAGATTGACTTATTTAATTTTTGTATAGGAAAGCCTTTAGGAAAGCACGCATTTATTGCACACTGCCTGATTATTGACAAGGTTCAACAAGGACACTTGTGTACACAATTTCTCGAAATTGACAGTAAAACAAATATCACAGCCTGAATATTTATTGTACAAGGAAACATCTGGGTAAAATTATGATACATTACTCGTTGCATTTTCTACATTTGTTTCTATTCATTTTCCCTCTCTCTACTCCCATGTACCGTAGCAGGAATCTGGGTATTTTTGCAACTGCCATACGGGACAGTTTAGATAAAATCTAAATCAATTATTCATAAAATATCAATATAACGGAATGTATTATGAAAAAGCAAATTGCATTCCGTGTTGAAACCAAAATGTGTGAAATCTCATTGTGACTCATACCGTTATCAATAAGTATTGAGCATTGAAGGCGTCCCCTGCATACTATTGCGTCATAGTATTTTCCACTATCCATACTTAGGATGTTTTATGGCTGTCTGAAACATGAAAGATTCAATTGTAATGATTATGAATTTTTTAACTCTTAAACGAACTAATCTATACATCTATACAAATATTATAAAGAGGAAAGGTTTGATTTTTTGTTTGTTTGTTTGTTTGTATGAATTGAATAGGCTCCGAAACTACTTGGCAGATTTGAAAAATTCTTTCACTGTTGGAAAGCTACATCATTTCTGAGTGACATAGGCTAGGTTTTATCCCGGAAATCCCACGGGAACGGGAACTATGCGGGTTTTTTTTTTGAAAACTCGGGCGAAGCCGCAGGCGGAAAGCTAGTAGTAAAATAAAATCCAGCAGCTTCTAACAGCGAATTTTACTGAATGGTACACTTTTATATAAATCAACTCCCTCTGCGTCTTATACATTCCATTGTAACTTAAATTTTATTGCAAGCAAAAAACATCCATCCAGTCTTACAAATTATTGCATAGATTATATTATTTGTTTTGTAAGAAAACCTGCATTAGTTATTTAATCTTCACATAGTTGTGTAAATACTCATAAAGACGATTTCAAAATAATACTAGTAATTTATCTATTTTAAATCGAGAAGAAGTTGGTATGGAAGTGGATGAAAATTAATCAGGAAGAACCCGAACAATACGGTGTCCATAGAAAGTATCATGATAAATAATAATGCTACAGATTGACGTTGAGGTATGACTATTGACTAGGTTTTCCCCGCGACTGAAGGCTATGTATACTGACCTATAGGTATTTTGAAACGTTGCTTGAATACCACGAAACAATGATCATTATTTATATATTCTTTACCATTGTTAGTGTAAGGAAATTTTTAAGAGTTTTTTATATTTGTTACTCATTACACAGGCTCTGTTATAATTATAAATACTGTTCTAAAATACTAATTATTCTAACAATATAATACGTAGGTAATTTGTATATTAAAAATTTAGATATGTTTTGCTGTATGTTTGTAGACAATGTAGAATATGGATTTTGATTTACATCCTACTAATCTCTTGTCATTTGTGCACTATCCTCTTTTGTTTATATAAATATGTCACCTATCTAATCGGATTTATTTTGTAAGATTTCCATACATTATCACCCTCTTTCATAACAGATATATATAAAATTTCAAAATCAAATACTTACCATAAGGTACCTAGTCAATTAATATACTGTAAACTAAATAATCTAGTTTCACGTAAAGGGGCGATATATTGAGTTGATTTAATAAATAATAGGTTATTTTATTTTTATTTTTTCTCATTAAAGTCACAATAAGTCATTCAACTTGCAACTAGCTCCTCATATCGTAATTGATTAATATAATTAATAACTATACGTACATATTTTTTACCTTTTACATGTAATTGTGAATCATTATAATTTATAAATTATATCCCTGAATATTCATAGTTAGCTAAGTATATTTTTAATTTACGATAAAAGTCGTTTCAACAACAATCAAGAAGAGAAAACTTGAATATTTCGGTCATGTGATGCCTTCACCTAATCATGCAGGGCAAAGTGGCAGGTAGAAGGAGACCTGGCCGCAGACGGATATCATGGCTCAGAAATCTTCGTCAATGGTTTGGGAAGAGCACTAAATCATTGTTCAGAACAGCGGTTTCCAAAATTGAAATAGCACTAATGATCGCCAACCTCCCAAAAGAGAAGGCACTTTAAGAAGAAGAAAAGTCGTTTATTAATAACCTTATTTTAGAATTTGAAATGACTAAATGGTCAAAATTTCGTTCATTTAGTAATTGAAACGGTTTGAATATGTAATTATTATTATGGAGCTTTGCTTATTTGGTTACTCGAATTTGGTTGGTGGGAAAGTTATCAGTCAATTTATTGGGTAAATATTATTGTAAAGTATAAATATATTTTAATTCGAAACATGGTTCGTTCTTCATTAAGCTATTTATATTTTAGGTAATTCAGAAATACGCAAAAGGCATTAACAAATCTTGTTTTTGTTACAGGACAGGTTGGCAAAACCTAAAATACAGTTCCTACCCGGAAATGAGGGGGTAAGTTGTTGTTTTTTTTTAACACAGTTCCGTGATATCGTTATATTTTTATGTGTATTATTTTATGATGATATAATAATAGCACGTACTTATCCATGAAGTTTACATAATTCTATGACCTTATCATACGAACGTTATTAGGAAATAAATTGAGCAATGCCTATAATTACGACTCACTTGTTGCACATAATATACTAAGATCTTGCATTAACTAAGACCTTTGGACATTCTATACAATATGTCTATACTCATAAACTTTTGTTAAATTTACAATATGAATTACTTATGATTTAAAAAACTAAGGAATTGAGAAATTATGCACGGATTATGAAAAAAAATCTTTGACGACATTTCCACATAATATGGAGATATTTTGAATTATGTTATGACTTTTAAAAATGTATTCATTATGAACTAGATTTCCGCCCGCGGCTTCGCCCGCGCAGTCAAAGAAAAACCCGCATAGTTCCCGTTCCCGTGGGTAATCCGGGATTGCGTCATTTTTTCGGGATAAAAAGTAGCCTATGTCCTTTCTCGGGTATCAAAATATCTCCATACCAAATTTCATGAAAATTGGATCAGTAGTTTAGGCGTGATTGAGTAACAGACAGACAGACAGAGTTACTTTCGCATTTATAATATGTATTAGTATGGATTTGTTACTTTACTGCTCGTATCTTGCATTAAAGGCGTATAAAAGAATCAGTTCTAACATGCTTCAAATAATTAGTATCTAATTTAAATTAATTAAAAGGTAAGCTTGTTCGCAATTAATAGGACGCAAGATAATCAGGTACGCAATGATTAATTGTCATTTAAAGAAGGTTCAAATATCGAAGCAGGAGTCGTGGACGTCGCCAGCGGGCCTTGACTTGCCTCGGGCGTACCAGTTAACGCTTGCGGCACTCGATACGCTTGCGAAATTATATGATGACCCACTTTACCGATTTCGTTTTGCTGCTTGACGTTGCGGTTGCTCTACGAACAGTTTTTATCTAAAATTTCGAAAAACAAATTAAACCCAAGTCGTCGTCGAATCGCCTCAATCTGTTTCGAATTTAATTCTTCAATGAACCATTTTTTTACCTGAACGCGCTTACGTTTTTTCTATCGCACTACTATGTAATGTTGCACCATTCTTTTCTGAATAACTTATTTTGATTGTTTAGAAAGTGTTAGTTTATTTACTGCGATTCCGCACTAACTTACTAAACCATCATTTTACGTGAACTGTGATGATTAAGCGATAACACAAAAACGTAACTAATGCAATATTGTTTACACGGCGATAATCCTCGAGCTGTCCCCTGTCGGATGGACGGCGCCGTCGACCGGTTTAGTTGCCACCGTCCCTCGCTCGCCGGTTTGACGTGATCTCCTCTCTTGTTGTTCGTTGCCACTTGTCCATATCATATGTAAATGACCCCCGACAAACCGATTCGATATAATACATTTAACACGACGACGTACAATACACGCGCTCGAATCGCAATCGAGCATCGACATCCTTGACTTTGTTCGAAAAAAGCCCCGTGAACACAGCTGAGATAATTTTCTGCGAACCACTTTACCATCATAATATCATTCCTCGAATATCTCGGTATCGGTGCGTTAGGTCCGAGTCGCTGGCATATATCCAACTTGCACATAATAACCACAATTCAATGAGTCGCGAGACCAGAATAGTAAATAAGATACGAGTGGAGGGTGTAAAAATAGCAACAGTTCCAGTCGCCTAGCGAGCATGCGATTGCACCTCCCCAGGTGCGACGGCCGTTGTCCCCTACTAAAACACTCGTTACTCCCGCGGTACTTTACCCTACCGTAAAACCCCGTCTCGCCCGTTGAATTATTCGCTACTTGCGAACAAATTGTTGTCTCGTAAAGACAAACCATTACAGATTTTTCTAATACCTAATATATCTTACTGTTTTTTTCTTTCTTTTTGATTGTTGGATGATGATGAATTGCCATATCCTCTAATGAAAAGAATTGTAATCCTCATTAGTAATATCATTAGCGTTAATTGAAACTTTACAATACACTTTATGATTATTCATTATAATAATATCCGCTGTTGTATTATTCTAAAGAATTTCTGAATAATAATTATAACAGCGGCAATATTAGTAGATATTACCAAAAACGCAAAGGGTCAAGCAAATTCGAACCTTAATAAAATAATAACGTACTTATATTGTATAGTTTTTGTCAAAACGGTTCAAGGAAAATCTATTGTTAAAAATAATATAAACAAACAACCGAACATAAACAATAAATGTTCTATGTAAATTCTAGGTACCTACCATGATTTTCCACTCGTAAAAGGATTTGATTATTAAAATAAAGAAAGTAAATTATATCAGGAAAGAAGATTACTTTTAAAAACACGGTATAAAGCTCACATGCAATTGTTATCTATGCAATCTAATGAATCATCTAGTAATCTGTACGATGAACCCAATACAGTGTGAACCAATAGTAGGTAGGTAGGTACATTATTATTAATGTTGCTTGAATACAATTTGATACACGCGGGTCGTTGTCCTGAGGAGTCGCTTTATTTACACCATTACTTTGCGGACCCGTTATTGCAAACCTTGAAAACAGGATCGCTTTTATTATGCACATGAACGTGTATTTGAATTTACTGCTACCCGCATTACATTTGGCTCAGCATGAAGCCGTGTTGGATGGTAATTATTAGGTAATCCCTTCAATACCTGCAAGGGACGGAGTACTGTCCATTAATAAATGATCTTGGTCTCTAATGTTTAAAAGTAAGATTATCAAAAAACATGCCTATGTAATATGTTTATTTTAGTTTCAAAAGAAACATGCGACAAGGCTTAAGTGCCTAAGTAGGCTTAAGATGTTTAAGGCTGCAGTCTAGCAAAATTGCGTTTTCAACAAGTTATTTGACAATTTTTTCCCGGCTAATGAAATGATAAACTGAATTTTTTTTTCTTGTTTATCAATTAGTGTTATATACGCAATGCGCGTGAATTTTTTCACATTTATAAAGTTACTTTAAGTTACCTTAATCAGGCCTTCAAGATAAGTCTCTTTTCCCCAAAATCATTTCGAGCTAAGTTTGTGCACTCACTACGTTGCAACCGATTACAATTTACACAATCTGATCAGCGCATTATTATCCTTATATAGTCGTTATTAAAAACTGCTGAATACAATTGCCGAAAAACTTATGATTTTCTTAATTAGAGCGTTATAAATTTATTAAATTTCCCATTTTTTGCCTGACAAAATCGATTGATAAATACTGCTAAAAGTTATTTTTTCCATTAATTTATTCGAGTTGGTTGAAGACCAATGAGTATTAATCCTTTAAAAAAATTTTTTTTTGAATTTTGATAATTCTTTAAATATTAAAAAAATATTTAAAATAATAAGGAAAAATCCTAGCGAATTTCTTTAGTCGCGCTCCTTGGGCCGGAGCGTTCTGACGTGTGCTCTACGCTCGATTTTCCTTCATACCGAAGTGAAAGTTGCTCTACTTCATTAAATTTAATATTTTTGTTAATTGATTATTTTTATCTTAGTTTTGTGCAAATATTCGTATTTTTAAACATTTGATTTCGATATATAAAATAAACGAAAAAAATACGCGTGTAACTACTAGAAAAAAAATTATCTTCGAACATAAAGTTAATGAAACCAAATAGATTGCAAAGGTGATTGGCAACAATTTCTTTATTTTACGGGGTGTCAGTAAAGGGATGTATATTTCTTTAAAACTTAAGTAAGCTCATAAATTTTCTTATAATATAATTTTTTTGAAGTTCCAAAAATGTTTATTTTTCGTTTGAGAAATACGAAATATAATATAAACTTGTATTGAGAACTTGAACTTCCCAAGTTCATCCGGGAAAATCCCCATACGGGGAAAATGATTTGTTTACTCCAAAATTGATCCGAGGTGTTTTAATTTTTTCTTCTAGTCATTTTCAACGTAGCGGCATGTTGTTTGATTATTAATTTTGTAACTTAAATACAGGATGTTGGTTTTATATTCTGATCTTACAGACGCGCTGACAAATTTAGTCCACCATTTCTAGTTTAGTCTACCAACTCTAAGTACCAATATTAAAACGAATGGATTATCATCACATCATCAAAATTCACTGGGGTTGAGAACTAAACAAACAGAAGTAACAGAGACGCGAAGAATAAAAAAAGAGGACGAAAACGATAATTCGTTGATGCTTTCCCTTTTCGACGTATTGTTAGGGTACATCACCAATCTGCAAAAAACAAAACTGATGATTCCCAATTGCTGATTAAAAATGAAAAACAAATAATCGACAACAGTGGTGAAAATTTGCTGATCACAATGAAACATCCTTCAGTGGTAGCAGATTTACTCATTTAAAATGTATCGGTGAACAGCGTAAAGGAGAGGAGGACAGGAAAACATTATGAATGTGGATGGTGGATTGTATACAGGGTGTAATCGATAAGTATGTGCAGGCGATTATGACGTTATTATTGCAGGTATCAAAAAACTTAAAACTGATATCGAAATTACTTTACCTAATGAGTAAAATGACAATAATAACTTTTTAAAAGTATAACGAGAAATATCTAAAAAATTTACTTTATACACTCCCATATCAAAAAGGGAAAATGGGACTAGTAGAAGTTAAATGTCTAATTCCGGCAAAAGACATGAATGCGGAAGATGCGGTTAAAAAAAAATTTAATATTTGAAATACAATGCAAAAAATAACACTTTTGTCATAGATAAGAATCATGACTATTTTTTCCAAATTCAGGGACAACTAAACGTTGCAGAAGCAGAAGTCTGCTTATGTGCTGTTTGGACTGGAGTGAATTATTCGTTAAAAATAGAATATAGTTATAAAAAAGTATGTAACGTTTAGGCAAAATAAAATGATGGACCATTATTTGATTTTACATAAATTGCCTACTGTCAGAATTGATTGATTCGAGACTTCAGCATTCGATGCCCATCAAGGACCCATCCTATATCATTCAAGCGATTGAAAAAAAAGAGATAAATCCAGTGCAACCGATAAAGCATCAGAATGCTAGCAAAAGATTTATTAGGTTTATCAATATAAATCTATATATGTATTATACATAATATAATAAATCTGTAGAAGACGCGAAGACTGACATCCGCGCGGACGGAGTCGCGGGCGGAAGCTAGTCAGAAATAAATATCTTTTGTTTTCATTTGCGTATTTTTCTATTTTATAATTTTTTAACACAAACATTACATTTTTTTTATTAAATACAAAATTTGTTTATCCGTTTTATTAGTTAAACTGAACAACTTTCACTAAGAAACTTAGGTCGAAAAAAATGTATAGAGTTATGCATTTTGTATGGAAAGCTTATTTTTTTTTATTTTTCTGCCAAATTTCTTTGTAAAAGTTGATCAGTTATATAAACATGAAGTTGAAGATATCAATAGAAAGAATTCGCAAATTTTGTGTACTGATAAAAAAAAATCACCCGGTGTAATTTTCACGAAAATTGTTTCAAATTGTCATTTTTGGTACTTATTACGAATATTAAATTATACGAATGATTTAATTTTTAAAAATTAAGTGGAGCAACTTTCCCTTAGTACATTTGTATTATTTACATATAGGATGACAGGATGCATTTGTTTGCACTACTAGACCAAGCCCTTAAGAATAATGAATGATAATAATATGCAAATGATTTTTTTATAACTAGAATAATTTCGAATTTAAAAAACGTACGTATGAAACAAAAAATTCAGTTCTTGCGAATTTCTATATCACTGCTCGCTATTTATGTACCTCTCAATAATGGCATTGTTGTCGAAGTCCAATACGTACATAGGTGGCTTAAGCTAACTTCATCTGATTATAATGGGCAGCGGGCACACGTGATCAAACAATGGTGTTTACATTAGCGACAAGGACGATTTATGTTAACCAATTAACGAAGACCCCTATTTATTTAGCTTTCCTCTAATATAAGAGGTCGATATAAATTGAACGGCAGGTTCAAGATTTCTTTTATTCCTAGTGGAAATCGAAGAAGCTATGTGCAAAACAAAAAGTGTCAAACAGCTCATAGGGTTCTGAATAGCCATTGTTAGATGTGAATGATTGAGAAAACTATAAAGATAAACGAGTAGACCAACTTTATTATGAAATAAACAAGTTAATTTCGAGTTTTGTTATAATTTGTACTTTGTTCATAGACTATTAATTAATTGCAGTTTGTATAAAAATAGAATATAAATTCGATTAAATGGAGACATTAAAAAACCATCTACACATATTATGTAAAACGTTTAGAGGTTTTACTTATCAATTCATTTGAGTGTTTAACTTTTAAAAACGACATGGTAATGATTATTGTAACTTGTTTACTAAGGTTATGTTCGTAGGTGTAAGGTGAAGTGATGTAAAGTTATAGATAATAGGAGTAATGTTATCAGCATTGTGCATATTTATTTTATTTTAACTTCGACTCGTTTCGCGTTAATGTATATTATCTGAAACCATTCGGAGATTTAAGTGTTGTGTTCGTTCAAATATAATTAGAGACAAGTTTAAAAACTTTGTGTTCATTCAAAATTTGTTGGCATTGTAACAGCAGCTAATGTTAATAAACGTAAAGAATTCACAGTTAACGACATCGATAAATATATTGTAGGTATATACCTACTCCACAGAAACAACTCGGTTGCGACATTTGCTACGTATATTAAGACGTATACTAACAACGTTAGCGGTTTCAGTATATAAACATTTATGAATCTTACATTTACTCCAATCCAATAAATAAGTTACTGATCATTTTCTTTACTCGTTAACTAATACAGAAGTCTCTTTCACCGCCTCATAAAAACATTTATTGATATTTAAGGGTCTATTTTAATAAAACTTAAGACGATACACAAAAAAAAATCTACTGCTTGGCGGGCGGAGTCTAATAGCTCGCTATCGCGAACGCGGGTGTGCGCGAAGTCATTCTTGCAAACTTGCCGCGCTGCCGCTGGCCGACTCGGGACAAACATGTATGGAGTCGTCATACAGTTATAATATTCTTATACATATATTTAATTGTTGATTTATTGGTTTTATTTTCTTGCTTATAAACAAATAATCTTCTTTTTAACAACTACTTAGACATTATTAATAATTATTATTATTTCGTAATGTTTACTTTATTACAAAATAATACAGGTTATAAATAATCTTTAAAATAACAAAAAATATTGTTACTCTGAAAAAATGAAATGGTACCTACTCAATAACGCGGACTACTGAATGGATTTAGATTGATGAATTTGATGCTGACGTAGATATTACGTCATGCCCAGAAATGAAAGTTAATATTTCTGAAAGAAGTTATAAACCCTAATTCTTCTCAGTCAAAGTCAAGAGTGGAAGATATCACTAATACAGTAAAACTGATGCGAAACTTTGGATGTTAATTTGTATATTTTTTTGTTAGTTGTTACTTAATCACGTCAAGACTACATTACCAATTTTGATAAAATATAGCTAATTGCCTGGATTTACACATAGGATACTTTTTATCCGAACTGAACACTTATGTGGGATAAGACAGGATTCACGATATAATCTAATTCCACGCGGGCAAAGCCGCGGTCGGAATGATATTTTTTTAAATAAAAAAATTGTTTAAAAAAAACACAAAATATATTGACGCATGTATTTATTTTTTGCACTCTATTATAATTGTAATTATTCATTACAAATAATCAAAATAAAATAGCCAGAACAAAGTTAGGC
Source organism: Colias eurytheme (assembly GCF_061535395.1). NCBI lineage: Eukaryota > Metazoa > Arthropoda > Insecta > Lepidoptera > Pieridae > Colias > Colias eurytheme. The sequence continues at coordinate 6,858,902 of NC_142998.1, read as the reverse complement.
CCTGGTAGGGTAGGTAGGCAGGTACAGCAATGTGAGACGAACACTGGCTTATTTATACCAATAATAATGTATTATAAACATTAAATTAAGTTTACTTTCTAACAACAAAAATACATAATATTAGCTAATGTGAAAGCGAATCAACCAATCATCCCACAAAAATGAAATGTGCACACAAATATTCATCCAAATCGGTTCATATGTCATTAGGAGGAGTGACTGCAGCGCCATCTTCCGGGCCCAATTGTGTTTCCAGATCACCCAGGAACTCAATTTAATATACTTACACAAAATTTTTCGAAATGAAAACTCACATTACTATGTAAATATGAATATAAACCTGTTTTATTACTAAGCAATTTCCCGCACAGGTGTAGTAAGTAATATAAATGAAATAAATATCAACATCAAATTCTTTATACAACATACTTATCTACCACCTTCTAAGAAATGTAATTCTTGAAATTATTTCGTATTTTTTTAGATATAATACTACTCCAATGAGCTCCTGTTCCATATTATGTCCGCCATACTTCCACTAAGTTCACCATGATTTTTTATTTCTTTGCACTTTGTTGCTTTTTGCTAAAAATGGAATCATGCGATAAAACCAGTAGAGCTTTGATAACATATATTTTTGACTGAATAAAGGTACTTACGAAAGAGTGGATTCACATTGTGAACAATCAGTGGGTTTATTTTCCTTCTGGATTCCGGATTTCTGAACAGATTATTTATGCTATAAATGAAAAAATCTTACACATTCATTATGTACTTAAAACAGGGGTACATATCAAACATCGTCTATAATACAATTATCATCAAATTTAAAATAAAACCAACTTACTTCATTAATTTGTTCCAATTGTAAGCATTCTTTTTCCTCCAACCTTTATGTTTCTTCTTCTTATTTTCTTTATTGTCCCCATTTGTCTCATTTTGTCTTATCGTGTTGTCACCCTTTTTTACGATTGCGCGAGCGACACAAGTTCCCCGTGTGACGGCCGTAGCGGGAATGACTCGTGCAGCGATCGGGGTAGGAAGGTACAGGGCGGCTCTCGCTATATTGGCTGGTCGCGCGCTAATTTCAAGTATTTCTTGTTTATTTCAAAACCATCGCATATTTCAAAATTCTAACACGGTAGACGTATAGGTTGTATATTTTATAGTTAATATCCAAAAAGTCGTAACTTTACGTTTGTTATTTTGAAGATGCCAGAGATTAAAGAAAAATAACAATGATAACTTTGTATTTTTTTTCTATCGAGAAAATATCATGGAATCATGTTTCTAAAACGGTAGACGTATTGTGTTACTATTGAACTTTCTTGTCAAGAATTTTCATCACGACAACTTTAATAATATAAAAATTACGAAGGTTTGAAAAGGGCCGTAAATGTTAGAAAAATTAATTCATCACCTTTCTCATTTTTTTGTAGTGTTCATCATTATGAAAGTAAATATAAGTAGGATTGTTCAATAATTTTACATATAAAGATTTAATATTATGAACTAAGTTGAAATTCTACAATTTCGGAGTTATAAAATATCGTTAAATGTAGGAGAATTTTGGCACACTATTTCAGATCACCGGTGTTTTAGCAGTAAAATAACAGTTACACGGTATTTAACCAACGCCCGTGTCTTTTTATAAACTTGTTCGATGCTCTAGCTATAGGCACAATTAATTTACACATTTCAATTTGGCAAAGATTAGTGTTAGTTTGGTTTGGAGAATATTTAACTACACGTAAACATTCTTTAAAGTTATCACTTTTCATAAGAAAAGCGAATTTGAAGAATTTATATTAAAAGCATTAATGTACATTTAAATATGCAATTCTAACTATTGTATTAAATTAATGTTAATGTTTATTTAATTAACATTAATAATTCAATCTGCTATAAATGTAAGTGTTAATTATGTCTTTAGGTACGAGTATCATACAATTAAACTACATAGATTGTTTCCAAAATTAGTTGACCCATTTCATAGAGCACATTCAAAAGCGAATTGAGATCATCTTCATTGTTAGATTTCGTGTTCAGGTATTTGGATGTAATATCAGTGCTCTAACTAAGATTATGATCATTGTATAACGCACGGAGACGTTTGAAACAACGAATCGTGTTTGCGAGGGTGCTGGGAGCGGCGGAACCGTGCTGATTTCCTAGTGGTAATTGCTGAGGTATGCGGACGACGGTGTCGTCTTATTGGGACTGCGGATTGTACGTGCGCGCTGTACACTTTCACTTCGCACTGCGCACAGTAGTGCTCACATTACTATCCGATATTGACCTGAGGATCACACCTCACCACTAACATTTCACGACGAAGCACCCGTCCAATCCTAAACGCTTGAATATCCGCGCGATAACTTCTTCGCGTCGCGGAAAAGGTCACAAAATTGTGTTTATAGAAAGATCGACTATGCGTAACCTACATAACTTTCACTTTTAATGCCACCGCTTCCTTTCTATAAACAAGACCGAGCTAAAAATTTTTAAACAATTATTTGGTGGGTCTGTCTACAAAATTTAATGAAGGCAGTTTGAACAAGCGACCTTAGCACAAACACCACTCGACCTTTAAGGACAATGCGGCGATGGCCATTGCCTCAATCGCACTCAACTCAACGAGTCTAATCATATGAAAAAGTATATTAATCTTGAAGCACTCCGTTGCTGTATATGTACAATCTTTGATAATAAAAGCTTAATCATTTGCAAATGTTAATAACATAAATGCTTTTTTGACATTTAAGTTTTTAAGTAAATTGCAACAGCTTATTACATTTTTTGTCCTAATTTGTTGGCCATAGAAATATAATTGTATACTGCAGTTAACTTGTAGTTTAAATAGCTGTTATCCACTGATTTTCCGGTGGAATCCAAGGAAATAATATAGCAGAAGGTTGTCATGTCACATTTATAATATAGCGCCATCTATCGGAATTTATGAAACCTGCATTGATTGAAAATAGCGTCATAAATCATGGATCATCGATCATCATGGATCTTCCTTAAGGAATGAGATGTTAAACTCAGAAAGAGATATTACCTTTATTCAAGATCCTATCGACGTGATGGAAAGACAAACAAAAAGAAACACTTTCGCATGTAAACAATTACATAGTAAGGATAATTTAAACTTTTAGCAATTGCATGTTGTGTAAATATAATTTATCGCGCGCTAATATTGCCGTCAAGGTGATGTGGTTCGGCATACCGTATATTGATCGTGGATTTCTACAACATGTTTTTTACATTTCAATCAATATCTGTAATATATTTTAAATATAAAGTACATCGAATAAAAACTTGAATCGTTTTCTTGTTTTTATATCCTTATAACAAGGTGTGCCAAGTACTTATCTGGAAATATGATTATATAAAAATATTGGTATTTACGTATTTTAAATTTTTAAATAAATAATACAAGTCGTATTCAAATACAGTACAAGATTTGCTGTAGCGGACGTGCTAATGTTGTTTTTCCTTAAGAGAAAGGAAAGTCACTAGAGAAGTGTTCATCATCTGCTTTCGATACGTTATAGGAAGTCATCCTTGACATTTTATTGTTTTTGCAGCAGATTTAAAGACTTAGGTACTACTGAGTGGTCGAAATATTGTCTACTGTGTTATGTGTATAAAGCTCCTATCGCATTTTGTAATTTCGATGTGAAATTGCCCTTATGTTCGGATTTAAAAATAGTAAAGAAACTTCAATTTCTTCTAGTTAAATGTAATAAGAAATGTTATTAAATTCTATTCATTCAGTTGTTTGAATGTTGATTTTAAAGAAACTTGCCTGTATCGTTGATATGAGCTGAGCGGTTTGCAAATAAATCTGTACAACATTTAAAACCACAAAATGGTCACTGCAAAGAGAAAGGTGACGTAAGCAATATTAAGTGCAGCGGTGTTAATAAGCAATTGATATCACGGACGCGCGGTAACCCGTTTGACACGACATAATGTTGGTCAGATAACACTGGGCTTTCGATTAATGAGACAATAACATTCATGTGTCCAATCACAATAGCAATGTCACACTGTCATACCTACTTGAAATAACTTTGTTGCGAAGTGAAAACACCTGATAAATTTAGAGGCTAATAAAAATTAGATTCACTGATTGTTATTTGTCGCAAACACGAAGCAATTTTTTGTAACAAGACTATATTTGTTTTGCGTTGCTGAAGTGAATTGTATTGTCTCGGTTACTTTCTTTGAAAAACCAAACTTAGTTAAAGTTTCTGGACAACTGTTGGCTTATCAATGTGACAAAAAATTAGAATCTTAATATCTCAAAGCTATTAAGTGTAATCGTACCCATGATTGTTACTCAATTTAGCTATCAATCAAATTTAACGATTCGAACCTACTTAATGAGCCGCCAGTGAGCGCAAAAAATTATTACTTGCAAATCGTGACGATATTACTTTCTCTCATGTTTACGAGAATTAAACGCTATTATTATTATCATATTGAACAAGTTAAACTGCATATCAGTAGAGTTATCATGATTTGTGTGATAACCGTAAAAGTGAAACGACGACAACATCGATGAAGTGCCACATGCTATTTATTCACAAATTAACTTATTTGCACCGAGAAGACAAGTAGACAAAGTGTTAAGCATAAACAGTTCTAGCTTAGTTGTATTACGAAAGCTCGCAATGGTGCCGATAATAAATTACACCTGGCAGACTTACGTAACCCAGGTAAAAGTTACCGCTCGCTTACGGCTCTATTCTGAACTTCAGTTACTGAGAGAAAATTAAATAACAAAACAACATTCACGTCTCAAATTGATTTCACCGACGACCACACACCTAAGAATATGATTAATTGTAAATAATTGATTCATTCGTTCTACTAAATGTTATTATAATGCATGCAAGTCTCCGCGTAGCCTTCACCCAAAAACATGTTTTAGGTCGAAACAAACACGACCACCAAATGTGACTTAGATACATTGGTAAAGACGTTTCCGTTAATGATTTAAACTATTAAGATATTATGTTTCAGAAAACGTTATATGTATTATATATTATGCTTTGGGAATAGAGAGTTTTAACAACATCAGCTGTTACCTTATACTTAAAATAAATGACCAGAGGAAAAAACATAAAAGTAAATTCTTGAATCGTTAAATCTCATCACTACAATAATTATTAAACCAATTGTGAACAAAGCCTTCAGAGTTTCTTAATGAAACCTTACTTGCCTTATGTGGCTCATTAAAACTTATGACCGAATTGTTTTTCAGGAACGCATACATCTGTTTGCGTTAACGCACGGTACAAATTAAAAAGGAACCGGTCTTGTTCACAATTGTTTTCGCCCTGCTGGTCGTCCGCCTCGTAATACCCGTTATATGTACAACAAATCTTATTAGCTGAACTAGAGTTAGATACTAACAGTTACGTGGTATCTATTCCACAACAGTCGTGGTCAATTTCCTATGGCGCATATCTAATTGCTGTATATAATTTTTCTTTGTTCGTTTAACTAACCATATTAGATTGAAACGCAAGACAATTTTCTGTTCCTACTCGAGCTGTGTTGGACGTGTAACCGTATCTCGCTCGCTCTTCAACAACTGTTCGTTCAATTATAACATTTTCAGCGTCCACGTCGCCTCTATTGTCATTTACATTTTCTTTGACATTTTTATATACAGCAGCTATTTAAACATTCTATGGCAAAAGTTGGAACGTGTTTTGCGAAAGTGAAATTTTTCCAACTTAATGCAAATTGGGTAAACAGCGACATTCGTTGTTCATTGAAATTGCAAACATTGTTTCTGAAAAATCCATTCATAGTATGTAGATTGTAGGTAGTATAGTTCTCTAATCTCTTTGTACAAAACATACCTGCGGTCTACCGTCATTAGCTTCAATATTATTAGCTTATAGTGTACTTAATAAGCGATCTTCACCTCGTTACACTAACAATGCTTCTTGTAATTTTAATCTTTTTCATAATATAATACATAACTACGTATTTTATAATTCCCTAGGGCAAAGGCCTTAAAGTATAGTCATTAATTATACACCCGGAAAATAAATAAGTACATTTTATCGCTAATTTGGTGTTTTCTTGAATCCGCAAGCTTTTGTTTTACATAAAAAATTTGCTAGCGTTTAAAGTACCTAGAGCTGAACTGAAGAGATCTTTGATAAATCGTTTTCGGTATCTACATCCGCCTAGAAACAATGAAGAGGTGTGCCAGCGACTGTCACCATACGAGGTATTGAATTAAACCGCCGAGTTGTTTCGCAGTCAATTTGTCTGCTTTATTGTCTGTAGACTATTGCCGATCGCTACCGTTATTAATTTTAACTGGATTGTCGAAGGCTAGCTTCATGATATTTTAGAGTTTCCATTTTATTAAACATATAAAGTAAATTAGAATTCTATGTTTCTAAGTAAACAAGATAGAATTTACTTTTTTTTTAAACCTACATAATTTGAATAAGTAAACATTCTGCATACCGACTATTTGAAAACAACTTATGACGCAATTGGCTTGTAAAGTGATTCGTTTGTACCGTGTCAATTACGCGTGTACGTCGTTATCTATATGGTTATATTTAAAAGATGTATCATTTGCGATATATGTAGTATGGCATCCAATAGACGGAGGCGTGGTTGCCGTCACGCCGCGTCGGCGCCGCGTCTACTCGATTGTTTTAGATCCAATTTTCACTCCCATCCTCCTCAGATGTAACACTGACATCAAATCATAATTACGAATGTAAACCGAGAATAAAAATTGTGGATAGTTTAGAGTACGTTTATACCTATTATTCAATCTATTTATAACAACAAAAAATGTAGTGAATTTTATGGACGCTGATGCAATAAAATCGTACGCCTAGTTAATGTGCCAAATTACATGGCAAAACACCATTACATTCAAATAATGATGTAGTTTAAGTGTAATTTTTCGTAAATGTGATAAAATTATCTGCTTTATTTAGGTTAGCGTAATTTAATAGCACATAATATGGTGTTATCTAAAGAGAACATTGGAAAATATTTCCTTATATCCTGATTCCTGAATCATGATCATTATTTGTAACTATAATCATTGCATTAGAAAGTAGGTTGCTTATGGAATATATAAACCTTGATAAATATGATATTATGATGTTCGAAAAAATGTTTACAGCAGATCTCAACTCTCGAGCGAGCATTTCGCACCTTGATCTAAATACTTGCGACATTGTCTAGATGCGACGTTTTGATTTACGTTTTTGTAGTACAACTCTAGTTGCATTACATTCAATTCAATTGACCTCAATAGAAATTAGTCTAAACCCAATTATGTATTGTACATAATACACACATACATTTAGGACAGGTCGTTGTACATAAATGCTTTTGTTCAGAAAGAACAAAGACATCGTCGATTGTTGGTCATTGACATATTATATTTCTTCTATACCTATACTGAAAAGTGTGTATGTTTTGCGATTTTTTTATCGTACCTATGCAGTTTTAAAAATATCATTTATTTTTATCAATTCTATTAATAGATTATTACATTATTTTATTTTCACTGTCATTCGACTAATACTAATGTAAATGTCCAGTTGTAAGAACAATTTTAGTAAACGGAATTAAAAGTGAAAAGTAGGTCAGTATGTAACGCAATTTGAATGTTTGTTTGTCGTTTAGTAAAAGTAAATGTTGGAAATGTTCGCACAATGACGTCGCCGATCTCATGCTGTGAACGCCCATTCGCCTTTTACTTGCTATTGTTTTAGGATTTTTTACAGAGTAATATTTTTAATGAAACTAAATTGCTTTTTACTTTTTTAACTGTAATTATGTCTTTCTATATAACGATGTGAAGTAGGTACAAGTTTTTTGTCTCTACTATAAAAGATTACGGATATTGCTTCATTGCGCAAGCTGCTTCTTATTCGTGTGATCAGGCAGTAGCTAGAGACAAGTTATAGTTTATCGACAAAACTCCTATCGAGCGTTGGGTAACCGGTGGAAAGAGCTTCGTTACGTAGAGGTTTCGATACAGCCTCGCGACGTAAGGCCGTGGTTGCAGTCACGTCGACGGTGAGAGGCGCCCCTCCTTTGACGGAAGGTCGCGAGCAGATATCGTAAAGAGAACGGCACTATAAAATGAATCCTTACAAAGACACGCCCGTCAATCGATACATTTCTGTTTTATTGTATGATGAATTCACATATTGACTATTCATATTTGTCGCTGTTTACAAAAGATAACCGGAACTATAAGTAGGTAAATTTTAAAGTATTTTTCCTTCTTGTTCAGGAAATGATTGCTGATAACGAATCACACATTCAACAATGTAAAGTATTAGTAATCTAATCAGCAGGAACGTGCAAAACAATTAATAAGAATATAGTTCATTCACCGTAATGGAAAATAATTTGGAAAATCCAAAAGTGCACGCCTCATAATTTTTTTTTAATAAATATTTATTAATTATTATTTTTGTTTATTTAATAACAATTAAACCACATCGAATCAGACCCTGAAAAATGAAAGGGTTTTATTCCTGAGCATACTCAAGCGTAAGAGAAAAAGAAAGACTCGATTAGTAAAGTATTTCGGTCGCTATCGTGTTAACAAGAAAAAGGATCCGCACATACAGACACACGGACGTCCAAGACAGAACTTTTTTAAACTGTTTTTTAACTAGTTTAAATAACAAAAATGACATCAAAAATATCATGAACGTTAAAAATAGTGTTTTTTCTTAATATGTGTGTGTATGTATTATCTTACAAGTGCAATGTATGATACATAAAGACATTTTAAGTTTGAAAAATCAGATGTTTTGCGCGAAGTGACAGTAGTACCCACCTCAACGCTTCGCTTATGAGGCGTGCAATACTGTCTTTTAGCGCTTTATTGATGGCCGCCGGAATTTTTGCAAGTGAATACAAATCAGGTGATTAGAAACAATGCAACGCTTATAATTAACTTGCTTGGCGAGCGTGCGCGCATTCCGTGGTTCAGTAGTGTGTTTAAACTGTAATCGAAGTTAGAATCGTAAAGCGAGGGAATAACGATCGAATACGATTTTTAAACCTGTGGTATAATGCTATCCACACACAGGCAGGAATGGACGAGCAAAAAGTTGAATCGAGATTGTTTGCTAATATGCGCGCAAGTAGAATATATTTTCCGCGTATTATAGAAACATAATTAAATGAATCGTGTTACCTCACCACCGCGAACGATTGCGACAAGAGGGCCGTATCGTCCATTAGAAAGTCGGTGAATATGCAAATAGTATAGTAGAAACCTCACGAATAACTGGCCACTCACTTTGCTTCTAAATGTGTCTGCGATGAAAGTGACGACTACCGTTAGTAATTGTGTTAGAACTGGCCGATGTTTTATATAAAAGAATTAAGTTTCCCTGCATCAACATGAAATTACTCTCTTTACTACCGTAACAGTATCTTTGAATTGAAAACATCTTGTTTAAACAGGGCATGTTGTTTATCAAAGTGTCGACTACTCGAACGTTGAACATTCATTTGTTTATTTATAATTACTATAGTTTCTCACGATAGTTCCGTACGAATTGATTCGATTTTAGTCGTATACAATTTCTAAATTTACTTTATTTGCAATATTATATGTCTTTTATGATCGATAATTATGAAATCAGTTCTAATGATTTGTTGTGCAAGAATATGATTATAATGTTGTTTGGTAAAACGATTTTCTTTAATTATTTATCATTTATCAATATTACAATAAAATGAACGCCAATCTCGACATATGCTGATTATGTAAACTGGTTATCTAATGGCAACAATGATGTTTTCATTAAACTGGCCTCTCTACATTACATAATGTAATAAAGACGGTCGGTACCTCAAACTACCAGTCTACTGCCTTGGTTAATAGGACTGTTCTTACGAAACATTATCAGGTAGTTTTTTTTTAATGAAATGCAATAAATATTATTGATCACGTCAGTCACTATAAAGGTGATCATATTAATATCAAGAGCATTACGGAAAATAAACGGGAACTCTATTCAAGGTCAATCTGGGCAATTATTGCAAATAAATGTTGCTCAAAGATTGTGAAAAGTATTGTATTACACAATCCAAGGAAACCAAAAATAGTCACGCTGTATACGCTGATACCTTCGAAAATGCAATCTGTTGTCTCTTTGTGAAGAGAACAAACGCTAACATTGAAGGTTATATTCGTACAAGTTCATATTGTCATAAATATTGCGCACAGATATGTTGTTTATACAGAAAATAAGATAATAAAGAGCTGGTTAGCAATTAACGTGGTGCCGATCACAACTCGCCTGCGTGGATTTCCCGCTACGATGCGTGTTGAGGAGAACTATTTATTATCGTTCACTGCTGACGTGTGCTGCTGTCTGACCGAATAATAAAATGCTCTATGCCGCTGTTGCTACGGTCGAAATTCCCTCGGACGACCCGTTCCACCTCCACGACGTTACGTCAATAGCCGCGTCCAGACCGACCGAGCGCGGCTCGCGAGTCCCGCTCGCGAGCCAATAGCTCGGCCGGTGTGGACGGCGCTCGGGCTTCCTCGGGCGCACGTTGGCTCGGCCGAGCGCCGCTCGACCCCGAGCCATGCGTTGTCGGTTTTTGGCGATGCTCAAAGGCGGCTCAGTCCGAGCGGCTCGCCCGGTGTGGACGGACATAACGACGCTCGCGAGCCAGAATCAAAAATGGATAAAGAAGACAGTATTCGCTTAATACAACTTTACGGAAGCTTCAAAATGTTATGGGATTCGAAAGATCCAGATCATTTAAATAAAAACAAGCGAGTTCCTGTTCCTTTAACAAACTGTTACCGTATTGGTTTCGGTTTTGGTACAATTTTTTAATCCAGATTTTTTGTTTCTTTTTTCTTTTTTTTATGATATATCCCGACAACACAAGCGCCGCAGCAGCTAATAAAACGTGGTTTTCCATCGTTATACGGAGATAAACTGAATGCTCAAACCGGCTCACCTTGGCTCGCGAGCGCGGCTCGGAACTTTTCACAAATAGCTCTGGTGCCACGGCTCGCGAGCAGGAAGTCTGAGCGCGGCTCGCGAGCCGCGCTCAGCCGGTCTGGACGCGGCTATTAAGATACAACACGTTAACTGGCTAGGTTGGGGCGTACGGCAGCTTGATTCGCGTCCGGGTTTGTCGCGTAGAATCCATAATAGAATACTTCTCGAAATGTTTACAGTTTGTAGCGAAATTAATCCAGTCTGCTTCGACGTCTCGTACATTTAAATGAATTTGGACTGCAATAAAGACAATTTTAGATAGAGATACTGTGTACCTATAACTCTCGGTCGAATGAACCAAACCGGTTGCAGCGGCCTCTCACTTTGCTCGCCGCTTGCTGTAAAATTAGGTAACCAACAAAAGCCACGGTCGCTGCGCACGATAGGCAAAACACAATAAAGAAATCCTTCCTATAGTAGTAACAGTTTCGTGCGATATACTTACTACGAGGTTGTTTATCATAACAATACTTGAATTGGATTAAAATATTAATTGACCAAACAACATTCGAGAAGTGCCTTGAAAAACGGATGATGAATTTCCTCGTATTTTCCGGTCCAATCGAGGCGTACAGTCGAATGACCTTCGCTAAAAGACAAACAATGAAACTAACGACCTTGACTCGTTACAATTTGCAGCTGATGCATCGCTCTTATTATCTATAAATACTTGTCTAATCATATGGGTTGTTATTGCGTTAATGGGTGTGCCTTAAATTAGTTACAAAACAATAGTGAATGAGACAATGAAGTGACATAATGAACACAAATGTAGCGGGCGAGACGGCTGTTCACCGAATGCCGAAGTATTCCATCGCGACGCGCTCTTTATATCGCCCGGCTGTAGGTACGGTAGAGAAAGCCGCGCCCCGCGCTCCACCGCGGCGCCTTCGTGATCGTCTGTAGCGGGTTTTTTCCTCATCAACACTATAATTGAGCACAATATATTATGTTTAACTTACCTCGGTTTCATCTGACGGTGGCCGAGTTCTGAACTTGTAACGAGCGTCACATATTATTATGATCAAAACGCCTATATGTACGTATTCTATCATGCGCAGGCCGTCTCTACTTGTTGTACATATATGGCTATAAGAGAAAACAAGTATCAGTTAATGACTGATCTATTCAATACTCTTTTATTATTGCATCTAGGCTCACATTTATATGACTCAGACGAACAATAAGTATCAGGTTACTTTTACGCAAAAGAGGATCAATTGATTTCAATATGTTTATCAAGTTACAAGAGATACATTATGAATCACTACGACTGGACTTCATGGGTTATTGCTCCATAGTGTTCGCAACGAATCAAACTTTTTAATAGGTTAATTGGTTGGCATTGTAGTACTGGGCACTGGCAGACGTCGGCACTCGCGACCTTAAAAGCAGCTCGGGGCCACGCATGTATAAAGGTGTCCGCGTCACCAAACAACGCGTGACATGCGCCTGCGCACATAACTGCTGTTTTATCTAAACTTTGATAATCTATGCAAATGAAACATTACTCGCCAATTAATTGTACCGAATCAACAAACAGTCGTTATAAATAAAAATGATAACACTGATAACTCAATCCTTCACAGTATTGAACAATAACATTTCTAGAATATTTATGTTTTGACTTTAGTTTTCAATCGAGATACTTAATTTGTTTTTACGGACAAAGGAAAATAATAGTGTCCGAATCGAAAGTAAAAAAGCAAAATGTCCTAATTAATTCAGCCGTTACAGTTTCACATGAATACGGTTTCATTAAACGTCGCGTGTGTATCCCTACTACAGTGAAACGGTACGATGCGCTCGGCGGCTGCCCGTATTCTTGAAGAGCCGCGACGTTTGCCATTCCTGGCGATGAAAGTAGTCGCTCACTGTTTATACCACGGGCGTATTACGCACACTTCACATATAAAGTGCATGCCAGTCGTCCCCTACTTCCCGTATTTGGTCTAAACCACTTTTTGTCGTGGGAGTCATCTGATTTTATCGAGCGCAGGTGCAAAATGTCAACAATAGACGTTTTGTGATATACAGTACACATTCGTATTCGTACGATCCAGCGATCATAAACTATGATTCATGTTAATTTATTTGTTCGTCTTCAACAGTTGCACTGCCACATCATAATTTGTGAATAAGCTAAATTTATATTTCAATCGAACATAACATCGTTACCTAAATTAAATATTATAATGTGCAATAATAATTATTAATGATACATGATTTGAAATACAATGAAAAAGAACACAACAAGTGTATGTCCCTAAAATCTAATCTCGTTCGTTACTAGAAAATTTGTTCCAATATAAAAAAAAATTATGTAAGCCATCGAATAATTACTACACAAATTACAATTAGATTAGGACATAATAATTATAATGATTCATAATTTCAATCGGTTTTAAAGAATATTCGTGTTGCCTTTTCAGAAAATCTCGATTCCGGCACCATCCAGTGGAAATGGATCGTCGGGCGAATCCACATTTCACTTTAGCATCAATAGCAATGCAGAAATGGAGGGTCCACAGGTAAAAGGAATTATCATTTGTTGTTAATTTTACTTTCCGACTATACAGGATGACTGGTAAGATGTCAGACGAATTTTGACAGGAGCTTCTTCTCATGAAACTGAACAACTTTTGTTCTACAACTTTGCTGAATTCATAGAAAAAAATTTGGACTTTGTATGGAAATCGGTCAGCTGATTAGCGAAGTTTCCTTACAAAGTCCAATTTTTTTTTTACGAATTCAGCAAAGTTGTAGAACAAAAGTTGTTCAGTTTCATGAGTAGAAGCTCCTGTCTAAATTCGTCTGACGTCTTACCTTTCACCTGGTATAATATGCACCTACCTCAGGTAATGCAAATCAGGCAATGCTGATGTTTCATCCAGCATAATATCATTATTATTACGTAACCGATTTTGTCAATTAAGCCTTGATATCTTGAAATAGGTAATACCTAATTTATGTATGGGTGTTTCTCTGCTATTTGGAAACTCGTTGAAACAAGACTGTCCTAACCAAAATTTATCAAATTTTGAGAATGTTTGTCAATACAAAACAAGGTAATAGTATATCAAAAATATATATTAAAGAAACACACACATTTTTTTCTTTGTTTTTGAGTTATGAGCGGTTTTGTGCAAAATCGTGACAGGGTAATGTTGTGACTAACCAGGGGAATGTTTTTATGAACTAAAACTAATATTTTTGTATGTTTAAATAATCAAATCTTTATTTTTATTTACTCTTACAATGTGTAATTATTACTTAAATAATCAACGAGATCAAAACTAAATTCACTTACAAAATAGAGACATTTTTATAACATTTGTTATAAACTGAACAAAATCAACTTCTTACTTAAATAATAATAATTAGTCTTTCTAAAATACTGATTGTTTGACATAAGTCAGCTCTTAGAATGTTAAATAAAATAAAAACAAAAATATTACCTCCGTTATCGAATTATCACAATAAACTTTTTTTGGCTTACAAATAAGAAACATTTATACTTTTCAGGTAACTTGAAATAATTATCATTGCTGGCACAGTATACCACTAAAAATCAATTTTATCTTTCAGGGAAACATCTCTTATTTCTCAAAGAGATGTACCAATTTTGGAAAACTATAAAATAATCTACTTCCTTTAAACAGTCACGTTTGGATCAGGAACTTTTCCAATATTTGGTCAAAACCGACATCAGACATATCATTCTCATCTATTCTAAACTTGTAGCCCTTGTTATCACAAATTTTCAGAAAAGTCACTGTTAGTTCGCCGTCCTCATCATCTACTTTATTAACAACCGCAGCATAGCGATATTCCCGACAATAAACTTAACTAAAACGTATAATACGTACGTTATAATAAGTTTGCCGAAGGACGCTTGTACTAGGCTCCGCAGTATTCTCAAGATCAGTCTTAGTATTTTCAATCGGTCTTAAAAGGATAGTCTCTGTAATGCAGTCATGTCCGTGAGATTTGAGATAGCGGGATTTCGACTTCGGAATCAGAGTCTGTGGAGATACAGGCCTATCATTTTGGAGGTTCTAGACTTCAGCTGAGCCTTCATACTGTGTGTTTACAGACTAAAAATGCCTTAAAATCCTATTTTAGAACTTTAACATCGCATATTACCGGCATTCATTTTGTGAGCGACGGACCGTTACACAGTATCGAAATAAAATGATGTTCCATATTGTGACTTCGAGGCTACATGTGGAGGTTCCAAAAGTAGAAAAGTTCTCCTGGAATTTTTCAGAGAGTGGCCATGGCAAGAGTGCCACAGATGGTATTGGCGCCACGTGCTGATGCTGTCGTTGCTGCAGGAGGAGATATCGATAGTATGGAATCTTTTATAGACTCTGTGTGTCAAAGGTGTCCTTCAATCACTCTATTTACAGTTGATGCAATTAAAAAAATTTTGAGAGTCATTGATATCTCAATCGTTCAGCTATTCGTTTTTGTTCTAATATTTCTTCTCTTGTTTTGGGTGGCTTCATTTTAGGTGGCATTCTGAGCTATAACCTACGAAAAAGAACGATAATTATATTATTTATTTATTTATTTGGTACATATTATTAACGCTGAGGAAAATTGATGCGCTATCCAGCAATTAAGTCTTTACAAAACTTAAAAAACATTCCCCTGAGGTAAGGAACACTCCCCTGTGCATAAAAATGACAGGGGGATGTTGACCAGGGGAATGTTTTTTTAACTTGAAAACCAAAAAACTCAAAATCATTGAAACATATCACATTTATAACACAGATGTGCAGACATGATTGCTAGTAAAGTAATTTAAACAAATTATCTTATTTAAAACTCTTAAAATATGAAGACAAATGCTCACCAGTGGAGTGTTCGTACTAACGGCCGCGACGCGTGATTCACATCCAAACACAGTGGTGCTACTGAAAAAATGGCGGCTGTCTATTTACATTGACAACCGAACGAAATTTACACCGTTCGCATTCCATTTCATGGGTGAAATGTTTTGGACTAATAACCTAAGTGATTTTCGCGCCGTTTTCAAATGTTACCAGGGTAGTGTTTCAAAAATTTGAGGACAAACTTCGTAAACAATTTTTTCAATTTGTTTTTATTATAGACATGTAATTTGTAATTTAAAATATGCCACAGTCATCTGCAATTACTTATTATTATTATTTAGTAACGAGTTGACAAGTATTAAATTTATATAGGTATCAATACTTCTAATTACACCGTACCTAGTGGAGGCTAGGTGTCTAAAAATGGAAAACCGTAGGAGGCTACACCTCGCGTCACTTCTTTTTGGAGTGGTTATGACAAAAGCGCCAAAATATCTTTATGACAAGTTAGCATGGATGGGAGAGGGCAGCGCTTATGCTACACGTTCGTCATTTCGCAAATTGGCTATGCCAAGGAGTTTCACAGCTGCATTTAGAGGAAGTTTTAAATATGCCGCAACAAAGTGTTGGAACAATCTCCCACCACCAATAATAAACTCAAACTCATTAAACGCCTTCAAACATAAATATAAAAAACACTTATTGCAGGAGTTTGAGTTCCAACCTTAGTTGTGTGATGGTTATTCACTGTCATTAGGTTTTACACATTATGTAGGTATACTATCTATCTGTCCATTACTATATTACGTATTATTATTTTTATTTAAACCTTAACATTTATCCATTAATATTAAGTTAAATTATTATAATTATGTATTTTATTCAATAAGCTTATTATATGTAAATATATTTATATATGTATATAATATATATAATATCTATCTATGAACGTACTGCCGCTCCAATCGCTTCAGAGAGGGGCCACTGAAAATCAGCGTTGCAACTATATTGCAACTTATGCTGAGTGGCTACCTGACTTGGCTCCACTTTTCGGCTTCATTTTATTTTATTTTACTCTTTCATTTATTATACTTGTATTGTTTTGTTTCATGTTGTGTTGTTTTAATTTGAATTAAGTATTGTATTCAGTGTCAATTGTGTTTGTTATTAATTATTACCTATTGTGGAGTCAAATAAATGATCTTTCTTTCTTTCTTTCTTTCTTTCTTTCTTAATTCTGGAAAAGGGACATACCAGGGGAGTGGTTTTTGAGATGTATAACATTTTTTTTCTCGAAAATTATTATATTAAATTACATAATGAGCAATTGTGAACCAAGAATACCAAATTTATGTTCATATTAATCCTAAAAAAATAGAAATGATAGAACTTATTCTAATAAAATTTGCTTGGGACAGTGATTTTCCATTTAGCAGAGAAATGCCCGTATGTATTTGTAATGCATTTTTGAGTATTGTGATAAGTAAATCCATTTGAGATAATACTAGATATAATATTCATTTAGAATTATTAGGTATAAACATTATGTAAAATTTGCCAATACATTGAAAATGACGAGGTGTGATGGCTATTTAGGTCTTTGTTATATCGTCAAGGAAATAAATATTAGGTACATATTTTTTACGTCATTCGCAGTGTTATTTTAATACTTAGAAACAATATAGGTAGGTATGTTATTTAAATGCTTTATTATTAAGTATTGTGACGTAAATACACAATCGTCATACACTTTGACATTTTTTATCTACAATACGAATTAATTTATTCCAGTAAGCTTGAATTTTTACTCCAACGAAAACGAAACAGGCAAGACATATAATATTTTATTTTTAAACACAGATATGTCTTCGGACAATTAAATGAAATGGATTATTGAAGAAGAGACTGTATTTTAATTTTAAACATTGATATTGCAAGATACATATTAACTGAAATCATGCTCAAGGATAATGAATATACCTAGGGATGTAACGATACATGATTTTGCCGATACGATACCGATACCGATATTTGTAGTAATGTATCGGCGATACCGATACCGATACCGATATCGATGGCTTGGTAGAAAATAAATAGTGAATTATGCATAAAAAGTTACCAGCATTTAACAGAGATTCAACTGTTAATCGTATTCTTTTAAATAAAAATGCCAAATCAAAAAACAACAAAACCATTTATTTTAGTATTATTATTTTACAAAGTCAGTTAAACTTTAAGTAATACACATACAATCAGTACCTAATAAAAGTTTACTATTGGTAGAGTTTTTTCAGAAAACAAAGTGCGCACGCGTGGGCGGCCTCCCGCATCGTTCATTGGGCGCAGTTTTTTGAATTGTTTGATATCGGTATCGGTTGTTTTATTATCGGCGATACCGATATATCGGCTTGCCGATTAATCGGCCGATATATCGGTATCGGTATCGGTATCGTTACATCCCTAAATATACCTAATGAAGTAAAACTAAATACTTACACGTGTAGAAAATTATTTTAACATGAATTTAAATGAGCAATAAATAATCACTATGAGCAGTAAAATATAGAATTTAAAAATATTAAAAAATAATCAATAAGTCTACACATAGCCTACAAATACGATCTGCAGATGCCTATATTAATGCCATTAAATTTCTGATATGCGTTACATAATATTTCACAATTATATAGATCATTCTGGAGATGGCATGATTAATTCATATACTTTATTGATAAAAAACATTATTAGCCGATAAAAGGTGGGCGCTGGTTTTACCAATAGATAGGGAAAAATAATCAAATATGAAAATAAGTATGATCTTGGAAATGTCAAAATAAAGAAGCTTGACTTTTTACATCAGCCCATGTGATTACATTGTCCATTTCCGCAATACTTTAGTCCCGAATAATAGCCGATAACATTGCCCTGTACATATAAGGTATAGTATGGCTAATTATCAACTAAAGTAAGTTCGACCATAAGCATGCTGCTAAAATTATTCGTTTCACAAGTAAACAAACAGATCACATTATATTATGTCAAGCGATGACATGATCACATAAGAAGTGTAGAATCTGAAAAGCATATGCCGTTTGTTTGCAGGGTTCGTTCGAGTGCGTCAGGAGCGGCGGCGCGCGGCGGCTGGAGTCGTGCGGGCCGCTGCCGAGGCGGATGCGGGTGCAGGCGAACGACGACTCGTACGAGGCGACGAAGGACCGCATGTCGAGGACCATCGCTGCGGAACAGAGCAAATGGTGGGTATAACGAGTTGCTATAGGAGGAAAATTGGGAAGAGATAAGGAAACCTTTCTCGCGCTACTGACGTGATGAAATAACGTGTTCTGTTAAGCAAAGTGATTTCAGTAGATTGAGAAAGGCTTTACTATTTGTACATAATGTTAAGGAAATATGAACATGTGCGATAAAATAAATAATACTATTAGTTCTTGGGCATGTTATAAATAACAAGAGTACTACGGAAATAATAAACCCAGATTAAATAACGTGTACTGATAATTTAAATTGTGAGATAACTTCTACAATGTCACCTGGCTATAAACAATAATTTTATGAAGCAGAATAGCATTATGATATAGTATATTGATAGAATATACATTGTAATAAATCATTAATGTATTGTATGATGTCTTAATTCCATTCATCAAAACATGTTCGCCTCTTATTTCCAGCACTCGCGTAATAAAACCCAACCAAACAGACATCGGTAGGCGCGTGAAGCTACGTTCGACGCATCCCATGTACTCGAACGGGGCAGCGTCACTCGCAGATAGGATAGAACGGCAAGAGAGGCCCGAGCGGCCGGAGAGACCAGAGCGACCGGAGAGGCCGGAGAGACCGGAGCGGGCGGAACGGCCGGAAAGGCCAGAACGGCCCGAGCGGCAAGACCGGCAGGACCGTTCCGAGCGGGCGGAACGGCCCGACCGGGGGGAGAGGGTGGAGAGGCCCGCGGTGGTGCCGCCCGCGGCGCGCCCCCAGCCGCAGCAGCAGCCGCAGCCGCACCCCGCGCAGCAGCGCCCTCCCCCCAACCCCGAGCTTACGAGGCGACCTATTAAGTGAGTATACACACCGTGTTAAATATCGGATTTCACACCAACACATACACACAATAACATAAAACATCCAATGCCGCGCAAGCTTGTTTGATCTAGAATTGAAAAGTTAAAAGAAAAACGGTACTGACATCTAGCTCTGAAATAGATTAAATTAGATTCAAGACATTAGAAAAACACACAAGCCCACCCACTACACTAAAAGCATCAAACTTTCAATTAGTGAATTGTGTGCAATTTGTAGAAACGTGTTGTAATCTAGTTGCGAAATTATCAACTTGTCATGTAGAGCTGTAAGAAAACTTAATTTCTCGTAATCTCTGGTCACTTGAAAACTATTACGGAATTTCAAGAGCTGAAAGTCATTAAAGTTATATGAAGCTGGTGCAATTGGCATTTTAATGTGTTGTTGCATTATTAAGTGACCAAACTAGTTTTGGCAACGAGCACACTAATTTGTAACCACATAAAGGTTTTTATTCAAGCAAAAATTATTCACCTTATCTCGTCAAACACTAAGTAATAATAAAAAAAATATTACGCTCGTAAAAATTTATACGATGTTGATATGTTTTTATGTGAAATATATAATGCTTTACTGTAAAGTGTATATTATGGCGTGTTTAATGGCATAATAATAATTCCATTGAATAAATCATGATTTTTCTGAGTTATTCGGTTTCTAAAATTGTATGAAATTTCGAAGCGCTAATAAACAAAAGTTGTTAATCCACCATGACTCGTTAACATTTGTGAAGTTCGCGTGAAATCGCAAGTTATGTTCTACTATCGTCACACCATGATAAGCCACGCTAAAAATTAAAAATATTTATGATATTTTACTCAAATGTAACTAGCAACTTATGATTGTAAATTAATTAATAATGCATTATGAATATATCATGCGGGTCATAGGCATTTACTCTATCAATTTTAGGTTAATTTAAAGCTGTGAATAAATATTCATAAGATACGTGTGCAACTGAAAAACATTTCTTGTATAATCTGCTTAAGTATATTAATCGTTCACGTCAAAATAAATAATACATGTACGATGATAACATTGAGCTTGACGCGAATTGTATTTATATTATATAGAGATATCGATTGCAAAAACATTGTCAAATTTTCCACGTTCCTAATCAGGTATAGTGTAAGATAAATATTATATCACGGTTGATAGTTGACGAATTGTAGCCGATATTCCTCCTGAATGATCATTATCATCATGACTTAGAATATCGATTATGTATGATGCCATCACCTGAAGAATTACAATTTTAATCAACTTTAAAAAATGTACGGTTTAATGCTAGGGTTTAGCTTTCTATCTCTCTACACATCTATATACAAATCATAATTATTCTTTAGTAAACTAAATGTTCAATAAGAAATAACTGCGTATATCAATAGCGCGTCATAAATGTCCCCAGGGAACAGTTATTATTTCGTTTCTTATAACATCAAATGACGTTTACACTACACATAGAAGAGCGTTTCGTGAGCGATAATTTTGTTATATTATATCGTTATCGCGACCGGTTTGATAATTTGCGGCGCGTGTGAAGGAAACGTTTTGTGGCAAGTCGGCTGATATGTAAATGTGTCAATATGTTTTTTTTCCACATACGCAAAATTTGACCGCAAGTTTCGATGTGTTTCTATAGTTAGAGCGAAATTTGATACCTATGTTATGAGTTAGTTATGTTTTCTTAGTTGATTTTGCATTTTACTCGTCTTACAAATTGCATAAAAATTTGGAAAAAAATACATTAGGTAACAACACTTTTTTTTATTTCTTGTTCATATATTTCAATTTTGATTTAAGCAACACAAAATTTTAATTCATATTAACATAAAATAAACATAAGTATTGTAAATGTCTGTTTTCCTTGATATTATGAACGTCATAGCATCATAATATTATATAAGATATATATTCTGTTTTGCTACAACACACATACACATTTACACACATACACACTTTAACATATTATACAGTTAGCAGTGCTATAATATGTGGTACATATTGTTATGATTCATAATAAGCTATAAATTGTATAAACTTAACTAAAGGACAACTGTAATAGTGAAGTTCTGTGCTTTAGATTTTTACGTCAGTTTACGAGTAAAAACGAGTAAAACCATACTCTTGAACTATGAGATAGTAAAACTATGTAAACCCTTATCCAATTGAATAACATCAATAATGCGACAAATACATTATATTACTTGTAGAACAAATCCCCAAGTAAGCAGGCGATTAGTGTCTACTGAGTCATGCGTAGTCAAGGTTATGCAGAAATTATTGTAAAGCGAAAACGGCTCAAGGCAATAAATCAAAATTACCTTGCATACCACGTGAAATTATACAGCTAATGAAATTTTGATCGACCCTGAATAAAATACAAATTAAACGATCTTAAAAATGCCCTAAAAACGAAAATGAATGACTGATAAAAAACAAGACCTTAATTTATTCTAACTAATAGTAATGATAAGTTTTTATCATTAGCCTGACTAATTAGTAATTACTGCGGAATTCGCTATTAAAAGTCAAGTTAAAGTAATCTTTTTTTACTTTTACTTTCGTAAAAAACTCTACAATCACTCTTTACGTAACACATTGTGTAATGAGCAAATGTAGCGTTTCATCATTAAATTTAAACGCAACAACGAAAATATTATCACGCAGCGCATTTATGATATTCATTTTTAAGAAACAATGGCGCTGTAATGTTATGCTAATAAATCTTTTTTTCCGTTTTCAGAGAAAGACTTATACAATTATTAGCACTGAAACCTTTCAAGAAGCCCGAACTGTACACGAGACTCGCTTGCGGTAAGCTAGTTATTACCAACGAAATCACGCTTGTGTGAGATAAATAATTCACTTTTAATTGGAATGTACAATTTTAGAGGGTATCAAAGAAAAGGAAAGGAGTATGGTGAGCAAGATATTGACAGAGATTACGGTGGCGAAAGACAATTGTTACCACTTACGTAGGCACGTGTGGAATGACGTCAATGAAGATTGGCCATTCTACTCGGAAGAAGAGAAACGTATGCTCAAGAGGTACACACATATTCTATTATCTTATATTTAGACCTAATTTTGCTACTACATATTCGTAATTCAAAGGGGATGTTAAAATAGTTTATATCATTAATCGTAGATTTTACAACAGGTAAGATTTTATTATACAATCTGAGTAAGTAGATAGTAGATACACGTGTCGTTTAATGGTAATATTATGCAGAAATCGCTTATTAGCTATTGTAAGTAAACATAAAGTAAAGACAGTTTTGTTATATTGTTCATTAATTTGAGAAACTTACTTAGTTTTTCATACGCAGCAAGTCTAGCTCTATATCATTTGACAGCATTATCTATGAATACGCATCGACGCATGCATATGTCTATAAACAATTCATATTTTGAGTCTGTGGATGTTCATGAGCGGCGCTAATCATCGCTTTCTGTCCGGTGACGCGCAAGCTCGTTTGCCGGCTTATACATAAAAAAAAATTCTATGTGCACCCTAAGTCCCATAATCCTTTGAAGATGAATGTGAATACTGTGATTGGTTCACTAGTTATTTGTAATATTAAGACTTTTATTTAGAATTTATTAGTTATTGGAATATTTCCTTGAAACTGTATTGCGTTCAACTAAACACTGTCGCGTCCACAGGCGGAAACCTCAAAACCTGACGCCGCCACTAAGCAGCGACTCTGCGAACTCCCTCTCGCCGCGCGCGTCGCCCGGCAAGCGCGCCGGCGGCGTGTCCGGCGCGACCGGCGCGGCCGGCGTGTCCGCGGCGCCGGACGACGCGCCGGCGGCCAAGAAGCAGCGCATCTCGCACTACCGCCGCCCCTCGCCGCCCTCCTCCGGGTACGCGACCACCTCGTCCGGCGAGCGGCACGCGTCCGATAACGAGGACGATCGTACCACCGGTGAGTACAGCATATATTATGTGGGTAGATAAATCTTCATATATAAAATACTATAAAGTACAATATGGGGGTCTTCAAGCGAAGAGTGAACCGGTACCTACTAGGGAAGCGCGTACCATCTTAGACCGCATCTTAGCTTTCCTTCAGGCGAGATTGTGGTCAAGCGCTTCCCTATCTTAAGTAAAAAAAAAAAAATCTCGTGTCACAATGTTTGTCCTCAATGGACTCCTAAACCACTTAACCGATTATAATAAAATTCGCACACCATGCGCAGTTCGATCCAATTTGAGAGATAGGATAGTTTTTATGAAAAAAAAAACGTAAACATGTAGGTACCACGGGCAAAGACGTGGCGAACCGCTAGTAGTATGTATGTACCTTTGGAAATTAAAGACTAACACATATTAAACACGAATTAGTGTTTAAGTTTAAAAAACGCGTGCCTGGATACACACGTAGTACGTAGTACGCACGTAAGCACTTGTAAATCCACGCACACATACGCAACCAGCCACGTAAGCAATCACATACACGCGCAGATACACACACATGCCCACATACAACTCATACGTACGCATATACACATATTACACAAGTAACCGCATTCCGACCATATTGGCTATTGACAATCGCAACAACAAGGTAAATAGACTATAGTCTGTCCACTATAAGAATTGCTTTTTGACAGCTCGACGGGTGATACCAGAAGTGATGTTCAAAAGATTATCGATTGTGATACCATTTCAATTATAAATTCAAAATATTATCATAAATCGAATCAGGTACGTAAATAATAATTACAACGTAAACGTACTAATAAGATATGTAATAATAAGACCACATATCTATGCATTGTATGTTAAAACTAAACTAAACTAATATTTTATTATTTATTGGTTTCTATCTTACAATTTGGTTGTCTTTACGTTTAAATTATATAACATAATAGAAGAGTTTTTCTGTATCGGATATATTTTACAGAGTATTTCTATCGATTATTTTAATCTATCGACCCATCATTGAATAATTCTGTGTAGGCATCACTAAGTGGGCGGGACCTGTCCATGAAGTACGATAATTATTTGTATGACATTTTAACATAGACAATACAATTATACATAGGCGTGAAGCTGTCAAAAAGCAAATAATATAATGGACAGAGTATATATGCGCAGAAACAAGTGCATACCATGTTACAGAACTTTTACATTTAAATGAGTTAATGACACTTGTATAGAAAGTTAATACAAGAATGCATCTCCCAATGCATAATAACAGCTATTTGTTTGACATTCATGAAAAGCCAAAAAATCTAGAAAATATAATCAGTGTAACAATAGTTTCTTTACTTCCCCTACTACCCAATTAAGACATATCACGGTAATCGTATCTAAATATATTCAGCTCTCGCTGTAAGTAGACGGCACTGACAAGACAATACCAAGTCGATATTAAGTCCTTACGAATACCGCCTCTTCACCTTGACCCGATTGTTATGTTTTGTAATATTTTTTTCTATTGTAATTGAAGTGCAATAATACGAATGTAGCAATGACACTCAACGATATCATACAATACATAATGAATTTAGCGCAATTTGTTAGTCCCTGTGCTTATGTATGAGTGTTGCAAAAACTAATAACACAAGTGTTTAAAGTAATTAAAAATACGTTAAAAGTTTGTTTTATGTATAAAATCAATAGAAACAAATTATTGTAAAAATAATTGCTTATATACATACATGTTAATTTCCGTACTACTGCTCAATATAAATTATTAAACACCAAATATGAAAAAAAAAGTTTCAACAAAAAAATATTTAGTTATAAATGTTTATTTCTTCATTATAAAGTAGACGGAAGGAACCTTCAAATTACAAGACACATAATATAATTAACACAGATTCAACTCAATTGATACCAAATAAATCATAAAGCAAATAGCCTCAATCTAATTTGAACGCAAGAACTAGTTTATTTTCAATTAGAATTGGATAATGATTACGATTTGCACATGAATACGAAGTTTATACAGTCGTCAATAAATAACTGACTTTGTTACTAATAATATAAAACTGTAATATAGTAAATTGCATTTAAGAATTGTTTTTGTGTATTATTCATAAGTTTTAATGAAACTTAGTAATAGAATAATTTTAAACTCTGATACCATTTGAAATTTCCACACATGTTTATAATTAAAACCATATTACTGTACTTCCCCTAACACAATGTGTTTTTAATTGCATAATTATAAACATTTATTGACATGTATATTCAATGTATTGTTTTAATATAAAGGATTAATGATTAATGTTAAATTGCGGTTATTAACCCAAAAGAACTGTCTGATGAGTCACTTTAATACACAATAATAATGTAAATTTTAATTAGTCTTAGATTTAGCGAACAAATGTTTTTGTACCTTACATGTTAAGAATAATTAAATTACAGATTAATGACTCTAGTTTCACTGTAAACAACTTATAAGTGATATATATATATCGATAATAATATGATATGTATTATTGTTTACAGTCAAAAAGGACAATGGCTACACCCTAAACTTCACTACTATTAAGGATCTCTGCCACAGTCCTGTGAAAGCGAACGGTTTTAGAAGTAGTCCACCAGTAGAGCAAACTAGTATCACAGGTAATATTTAATTTTTTATTATTTTTCGTATAAAATTATATTTCTGGAAGTGTTCTTAAACTTTATGATAAATGTTTCCAGAAAAAGACATCACAAATACAGAACCATTAGAAAATACAGCTTTAACGTCTGTGCCTGAAGAAAACCCGACTGATTTGGTAGAAATTGAAAGGTATGTGATATTTTAATTATATCCATATTTAAGTATATAGGTATAGTAAAATGAAATTATTCCAATTCAACATGGCGTATTTTTCACAAACAAGAACGAGTAGATCGTTAGGTACACAGCCCCCCTAGACAAGTGGCTTTCTATTAGCGTAAAGTTTAATAGAATAGATTATGAATGTATGAGATTGACGTAATCAATCGTCGTCGTCGTCGTCGTAATCAAACGTCGATCTCATACATTCATTTATAATCTATTCTTTTAACTTTACGCTAATAGAAAGCCACTTGTCTAGGGGGGCAGGTCATAGTGTAAAAATCAAGCAATCGAATGTGGCGACGCCGTGCAGGGAGGTGGAAAAGATTTCTGCGGGCGGCCAGCGCGCGTAGTTCGTGCACTGGAAAGTTTTGTCGCGTATATTTTACGATGAAACACATTTATTCGGCAACTATACTTGCACATTTGTGTGGCATCGTCCGTTATCAACTCCGTTTCCCAAATCTTATTGTCTCGAAGTTTCTTTATAATTTTACTTATTTTGTCTAATGGACGCGCTGTTTGCTCCTGCGTCCACCTGTACGGGGCGCGGCGGATTGTATCTAACAGACGCTCGCCGCTCACATCCGCCTGCCTGCGTCCACTAGACGGGTGACGGGTCGGGCCGAAGCGCACCGCCGGCAGAAATCCGCCTGCGAAGCGATATCCTAGCATAAATGGTGCAAAAATTAGTTTAGAATGTTGTTTTATAACGCACACGTTGGTCGGTTGCAGGCAATACCCGCCGATAACGAGCTCGAGCACGCGGCGCGCGTACAAGAACGAGTTCTCGGCGCTGTACACCGAGTACCGGTCGCTGTACGCGCGCGTGGCGCAGGTGGCCGCGCTCTTCACGCAGCTCGAGCAGCAGCTCAAGCGCGCCGAGCCCAAGTCGCCGCACCACCGGGTCAGTGCAACCATTATCACCCACGATACATCATGTATTACTAACTAGATTTCCGCCCGCGGCTTCGCCCGCGTTTGCAAAGGAAAACCCGTATAGTTCCCATTCCCGTGGGATTTCCGGGATAAAAACTATCCTATGTGTTAATCCAAGTTACCCTCTATATGTGTGCTAAATTTCATTGTAATCGGTTCAGTAGTTTTTACGTGAAAGAGTAACAAACATCCATACATCCATACATCCATACACCCTTACAAACTTTCACCTTTATAATATATATTAGATTATAACGTGATGTTTGAGTTTAAAACATATTTCAAAAGCTGCAAAGAAAGCCGCTTACATTAATCATCACAATCCCTTCAATAAATCCATTATCAACCGAAAGTGACCTTTATTCCTACGTCCACAGAGCATAGAGCAGCGCATAGTGGAGGAGTACCAGCGCGTGCGCGGCGACCGCGCGTACCAGAGCGAGCGGCGGCGCGTCAACTACCTGCACCGCAAGCTCAACCACATCAAGCGGATGGTGCTGCAGTACGATCAGCTGGTGAGCACTCTACTTATTCATTATATGTATTGACGTACAGTGAGAATACTTAAATGTATACAAGTGTTTTTTTTTTATTATAGAGGGAAAAAATACTGTTAAGTATCTCAGGTCAAGATCTGCGACCTGGTATGTCGGTCTCGATCATGGTCTCATGGTCCATACCGACTAAAACAACCCTCTTTCTCCCGTCCATATCCCCGCGGGATGGCCGTTAGGCTTTACTTCGCGGGGGGACGTATAGCATTGCTGCTTTTCTCACGTATGTTCTATGCCGTCTTGTATACATGCGCGACGGCATGTACACAAGTGTGTACACGTGGTTCTGTTGAGCTATATACGTTGACGTACATTGAGAATGAACTTAAATATTACAAGTATTTTAAAACATTATTTTTTGGACTACTGGATACTTTCTGTTTCCCATCACTGTCAAATGTGGCAAAATTTTCTATAAGAGTGTATATCGAGGTTTTTGAACATAACTACCACGAAATAAGGTGTAAACTACACGTTTTTTAAGGAACCATTAACCCCTCAGCTGTCGCGGCGCGCCGCGTCAAAAAGGTGCTGTCTGTCGGAGAAATTCGAGCGGTCGGCGCTGATTTGCCGATTTTTTTCGATATTAAAATTTGTGATATAAACTTTAACCTGTGACACTCTTGTAAATTTTGATGCTAACTAGATAACCAAACTTTATATTAGTTACCTTACTTACTCCCTGGCGTGTTTATTTTACTTATTGCACGCCTCATAAGCGAAGCGTTGAGGTGGGTACTACTGTCACTTCGCGCAAAACATCTGATTTTTCAAACTTAAAATGTCTTTATGTATCATACATTGCACTTGTAAGATAATACATACACACACATATTAAGAAAAAACACTATTTTTAACGTTCATGATATTTTTGATGTCATTTTTGTTATTTAAACTAGTTAAAAAACAGTTTAAAAAAGTTCTGTCTTGGACGTCCGTGTGTCTGTATGTGCGGATCCTTTTTCTTGTTAACACGATAGCGACCGAAATACTTTACTAATCGAGTCTTTTTTTTTCTCTTACGCTTGAGTATGCTCAGGAATAGAACCCTTTCATTTTTCAGGGTCTGATTCGATGTGGTTTAATTGTTATGAAATAAACAAAAATAATAATAAATAAATATTTATTAAAAAAAAATTATGAGGCGTGCACTTTTGGATTTTCCAAATTATTAGAAGCATTTTTTCCCACACATTTTGAAAAAATATGACATTGTAAAGAAAAATACTCATAAAAAAATAATATCAAGGTATTTTAGATTTTTATTTTTGTATTTTCACACTAGAATAGACAATCTTTTGAGTGAATATAACAAAAACATAGGTTTATTTTATAAAAATTCGAGAAAGTTGAGTATGAATATCATCGTTTACGCATGAAAATAAGTGGACGCGATCTCCACATATGTTCATACAAATACAGACATTACAGTCTGCTCCAAAATTAGAACATTTCAAAAATTTTTGCTACTTTTTTTTATTTTTATTTTAATCAAAACTAGATAAAAACTAACAGTAATTTTTACTTTTTTAAAATATTTAGGTTTTTATTAATGTTTAAAAATCGTCTTATTCCTAAATGACTTCATTCTTATGGTGGACTTTGTTCTAACGTCTGTATGTATAACGTCTCCACATCAATTTTAATTTTAATTTATTTTTTCTTAAAATTAGCGATTAAGAAAATATTTTTTGTGGTAACAATAGCATTATGAAGAAATGCTTTTTTTTCTTTCATGCTCTTAATTATTATAATATAGTACCTATAAAATGAAATGTTGTCCAACTACAAATCGAAAGTCACTGTATCCATACAGAAAAATGTCTAAGCTGTACAAAAGTGAAATCTACATTTAATTATACCATAACTTAATTATAAACCGTTACATTTAACTTATAAATCAAAAATTTCGGAAATTCGAGTTTTAAATATTTTTTATAAAATACAGCTTATGTTTAGGATAAAAATCAATAAACTTAAAGATTCAAAATAAATAAACAATTATACATCTACATGTTTTATTTACTTAAATAAATTTTACTTAACTGACAGAAAAAAAAATTCTTATGAAGCTTTTTGTGTCTGTACTATTTATATACTCATGTGGTTGTAATGTGTGGTGTTGACGCCAACATTGGCCAATAAATAGGAATATTTGCAACTTAGCATAAATAACGTTAACTTCTGTTCATTTTTTCTTTTAATACATCGGACACAACGACCGCCTCAAGACGACGATTTATTACCACGAGGTTCCACTTGAATGTGATCAGGAAAGTGATGAACGCTCTCCAATCTAGTTGAAATAAAATGAAATGAAATGAAATGAAATAAATGAAATGAAATAAATTTATTTGTCCATTATATGATTTACAATTAATGTAAGACAGTGGGTCCCAAACTAAGTGAAATACTTGTGTCTTGGGACCCTGAGTTGCGCTTCTTGGTTATATACATATGTTATGGACAGTAGGAAGTTAACAAGTAGGTAAATAATCTAATGTAATGGAAGTTAATACAATTAATAAAAAAAAAGAAAAACAAAGTACATTATTTTGCGGTTTGCAGCACGCGTGTTCGTGATAGTGAGTGTGTGTTTACGTGTGTGTGTGTGTGTGTTTACGTGTGTGTGTGTGTTCTCGTGTGTGTGTGTGAGTGAGTGTGTGTGGTTGGGTGTGTGTGTCATTGTTTGTGAGTGAAGGCATATTGTTATAGTGTGTGTCAGCTCAGTGGTCCTTTAAGTAATTGTTCGGTTTCTTCAAACGACAGCGTATGTAACCATTTCTTTATGACCTTCTTGCATGTGTAGTTCGATAGTAGTGTTATGTTACAATGTTTGTTGACATTATTGTATATCCGAGGAAACAAAAATTTTGGACATAGTTTAGCTAAAAGGGTTGTACTTCAATACATGCAGTATTTCCAAGCATATTGTAATTAAGATATAAACTAATCGGTAAAATTGTATTAAAATCGGTTCAGTAGTTTAGGGAGTCCATAGTACACAAACAGCATGAAACTTAAAAATATTTTGATTGGAATAAAGTAAGACGTGTTATGTGTAGAATTTCATGAAGAATCCTGGTATCAGGAATTAAAAGCTGTAAATTCCCAAACACTAATCGTGTTAGTATTATTATCTGTTCATTTGACAAAATATACAGAGTTATATTGCTTGATTTCAAATACTGTTACGTCCTATTGTTAAAGTAAGCCTTGGAGTGTCTTGTCTTCCATTGCCACAAGAATCGTTGTTTAGATCCATTTGAATTCTCTTTTATTGATACTCAAATGCTTACGAATAGGTTAAGGAAAAGGTTATCCTATCAAATACAAATTTTTATTTTCGAAAGATAATTAAAATATCACGACGGAAGTTTATTTTAGGGTTACCTAACAAATAAGTTATTATTGATTATGTAGTTTTAGACAGCAATGTGATATCTTCAAATAGAAAAATTGCATTCTTCTTCTGGGTGATAGAAGCAGATTTGACACCAAAAGGCAAAAATACAATAATTGTTATCGCTAGTCATTTACAAAATGAGAGGGTAGATTTATATTTGCGGGCGTACTGCAAATGATGCATTTAATTCGTTTTATTAAATAAGTAATGTTCCAAGGCTATTTAAAGTCATGAATGCAAAAAAAAAATAATCTTCTTCAGACAGCGATCTACATCTTTAACATTCTGCCTACGAATGTACTACATATAGTACATAAGAATAAAAAACCGGCCAAGTGAGAGTCGGACTCGCACACCGAGGGCTCCGAACAAACCAATTTTTTATTATGTTGTAACTCCAAAATTTTATGTTTTTCGAAATTATTCCTCAATCTGCGCTATAAGACCTTATTTTACCCCAATTTCAAAACGTACACGGAAAGTACCCTGTAGGTGTCGATTCCCTTGCGAATGTCGAAATTTGCAGCATAACCCATTGAGCCCCGAACGGCCCGATCGGTCCACGATACAATAGATTTTCTATTGTGTCTGTGATTCCGGGGTCTGAGTTAATAAACGGCTTTATCTTTTGATTGCGTTGGTTTATAAGTTTGATTTTTTCACAGCTTCAATCGACTCAAGTAATCAATATAAATTTCAGTTTTATGTCACATCACGCGTTCCTGTCTTGGGTCAAAATGGGTCTTGAGTCTTGACAGACAGATGGGCAGATGGGATGGACAGACGTGATCCTATTAGGGTTCTGGACCCTTAAAAACCAAACCCTTTGGGATGCAGCCGTTAATGCTGCAATTTGTAGCAAATTTTGACATTTGCAAGAGAATCAAAACCGACAGGGTACTTCCCAAGTACATAAAATCTTTAAATTTGGTAAAAAGCAATGTTTTATAAAACAGATATAAGAATAATCGCAAATAACATGATTTTTTAATTACACTTTATAAAAAAATAATAATAATTTCAACTTACATATACATATTCACATTAAAAACTCAGATTTATAATACATTTAAGCTATGCAATCAGAAGAAATAATATTCATATGCGGCATATTCTGAAAACCTACTAGCAAAGGAATCAAAACCTACGGGTCAAAAGTTAAGTGGACTTGGTTAAAAGCAAGGTATTACAGCATAGATAAAGAAAAATTCACTAAAAACATAAATTTTAAAGTTAAAACATAATAAAAAGTAGGTTTGTTCGGAGTCCTTGAAGCACGAATCGTATTGAGGTTCAAAACTCTAAAAAAACATTCTTCCAGTTTTAAAGAAATAACCCCAAAATATGTGTGTGATGACATCTTTGGACTATCTGGGTTTCAAAAATAGAGATAAATGACAACTCCCGTGTTGTCGTTCATTTTGAAATTGTGAGACGACAGAAAAACAAAATAAAAACAGTTAATCAAACATATATGCCAACGCAATCAAAAGATACAACCGTTTATGCTGCAAATTTTCGTAATTTTCGACATTTGCAAGGTTATAAAAACTTACTTTCCGTGAACAGTCTTGAAATTTGTTAAATAGCAACGTCTTATAGCACAGATAAAGAATTCTAAAATATGAATTAAAAGATGCCTACAGCCTTCCTACAGCATAATTAAAAAAATAAGTTTGTACGAAGCCCTCGGTGCGCGAGTCCGACTCGCACTTGGCCGGTTTTTTATTTTTTCAGAAACATAATTATGGTTCCACAATAAAAAATAATATGTTGCAATTTGTATGAAGGTAAGAATATGTTGTACAATTATTAATGTGTTAAATTTCTTTTCCAGTTTGTCCTACACAAATTACATAGTAACATAGTCACTTTGTCCTATATATAGGTCATAGTGAAAACCATTGTTCCCGATGTAGGTTTATTTTTTACTATTTTTCCAGAATATATACACTTTTAACCATAATATACTAAAATTAAAAGAATTCCAGAGAGGTTACGGACTATAATTTTTATAGTTGATTATATCGTTTTAAACCTGAGGACAATAAATACCACAAAAACGATATCTATCAATATAAACAAAACATATTAACTAAATGTACATTTTATATTGTATGAAATTGAAAAATTTAATTGAAGACGATCAATTAAATTTTTCAATTTCATACAATATGCGAACATCCTGTACGCGGATTTTACGGGGAAATTATTGTCGGTTCTGAATTGAAAACGAAATATCTCTAAAATGGAACACAGTATCAAATTTTGAATTATATAATAAAAATCTTCATAAAATTTCTTGTAAAATGATGTAAAAAACAAATACAATATTAAAAATAAAATACGATTAACCAGGGGTCAAAAACTAAGCAACGTACAGTTAAATGGTAGATACATATTTGGAGCCATTATTTGTGGTATAATTATTGGTAATTTTCATTATTTCGGCACATAAACATTAGGATATATAGTGAATAATAATAAAAAGAACAATAAATACTTACCGTTTATCAACTTTCCGCAAAATTTTACAATTTTATAAAACTTTAAAATTTAAAAGTTACTCGACTAAAGTATGACATAATTACTGTTATATTTCGAATATTTATCGGTCAAATTATTAATTGATGGACTTTAAATATTCAGTAATTCATAAGCTATCAACTAAATAGTCGTTTATGCAGATTTGAACTAAATTTGCGTTACAATGAGCTAATTTCCAACCGGCGATGATTTGGCACAGATCTGTGCCACGACAGACAACTGGTACAAAATTTTTGGCTCAGATCTGTGTTCCGACAGACGAGGGTTTAATAAGCGATTGTGACTCTTGTCGTTTATATGTACGTCAGTTAGCTAAATACGATGGTGTATGATCGATAAGATGGTCTATAATAAAGGGAAATGGTCTGTTAGATTCATCGGCGGAAATTTAAAAAATAAATCATCTTCACAGTACAGTCAAAGTTACATTAAAATCGGTAGCGTAACACCTTGGCCACGGACACCGGCGGCGCGACCGACGGCGCGACGGGCGGCGCGGCAATTCGCGCGGCGCGGTAAGCATGCCACGGGCAGTTGCGTTCGCCGCCGCGACCAGTGTAGACGAGGAGACGAGATGGCTTTATCAAAGTTAGCTCGACGTTGTTTGGAGAGTAGCAGCTTTTTTGCTCAAGATTTAATGTTTGGAAGATATAGTGGAGTACACGAATTAAATAGAAATCGTGTTACAGACGGAGAATTCCACCAAAAATATGAAAAATATAGGCATGATGAAAAATTATGTTGCGGGTGGCTAGACTTCCAAATAGCTGGTCTAGCTAGAATTTCTGCAATAAAAGCTTCCGTCTCCATTTTCGCGAAAAAAAAACAAACTATTTTAAATTAAGTTCGCTCCGGGAGTAGTCGCCGCGTCTGCCGCTCGACTCCGTGGCCTGCGCCGTAATAACTCATACATTTGTTTCGATCGCTAGTCGTGCCGCGCGATTCGCTCGGGGAAATTCGCCGGTCGTCTCGCTGGTCGCTGCTGCGCGTGGCATGCCCAGTACATTTCCATACATTTGATTCATTCGCAAGACGCGCCGCCAGTCGCGCCGCGCGAATTTTCGCTATAGCGAATTGTCCGTGGCCAGCACGTTACTTTGTTTGAATTTTATATAGTTTTGTTACCTACTTATCAAAGTTAAAAAATCTATAGTCAAATACTTAAGCTACTATAAAAAAATATTTAGCAATAAAAAGCCGTATTTAAACGTTCTAAGAATGAAGCTAAATAATTTATCTTATAGGTTGTATTTTTGTTTCTCCAATCCATTTCAAATGGAACATGTGTAGGTACAAAAAACCATTAATTAATGTAAAGTAAATTCAAACAAAACAAAACGACTCGTAAATATTATAAAAAACGACCACTTAGATACGTAATAACGAAATTTATTCATAGATCTTCTTTTTATTAAAAAAAATATCGCAAAAAAACCGTACACTGTATTACCTAATCTTAATTTTCAAGTCTCTATCACATTTATCGGACTACGGCGACTTGCCAGTAAGTATTGTACGTGGAAGATGGATAAAGTAGAACATAGGTAGATCATTTTAACCCTTTTAGTATCAGTGTGATATCGTTTTTATAGCATTTTATATTATTCTAAACAACGTATAAATGTCTAATATAAATGTATTACGTGTATATTATGTACCTTTATAATTATCACACAATTTACATACGAAATAAATAAAACAAAGTTTAATCTTTATAAATTAGCATGAACATTTTTAACACGAAGTAATAATATGTAGTACATATATATAATTGTATTTAAACTCTAGAATTCTCGAGAAATCAATCTAATATATGGCTATAATGTACAAAAAGTAAATAATATACAGAAGTTCATATAATACTGCTTAATACTGACTTTGTATTTAATAAAACACCTGTATTTACTAACACAATCTCTGAATAGTGTTATAAAGATATGAACACATTTTATTTATCCACGTGAATTCGAGCTGATAAGCCAGTGGTTGGTAACATATTATGTAAAGACAAAGTTCAATTATATTCAAATTAAACTAATATATTTTTTATATCAACACAGATGGTCATTGACGTAAAATATACGTTTATTATATTATATAACTTCGGTATTATTTTATTACGTTTTATTCTATTGCACAATTTAAATCTCGACACAGCATGAATGCATGTCCGCATGAACCCTTAGTTTATAAAAAAACCTACGTCATAGAAATGAATGAGTAGTTTTATTGTGTGTGAGATATTACTATATCAACACAATTTGTATTTCTCTTCTATATAATATCGAGTTTGGACAAATGTGTAAATACTTGTTCATTTAATTTAGGCTATGATGTTGTAGGAAAATGAAATGAATGAATAAAGCATGAATTGTTTATTTTAGCATTCCTTCCTTCATATAATTTTGTCCTCTCTAGTGATAGACTATAGACAATAGTTACAAAAAAAATATAAACGTGGTTGGTGGTTCTGAAGTAAAACTCTTTAGGAAGGCAAGATATTTATTTTTATTTATTAGGAAGGGGCTTGTCTTCAAGTCGTAATAAATATCAAATTATGTGTTTTTGCATTAATGTAAAAAAACAGACCAAAATATATAATTGGAATGGTCTGAAGGTAAAGCTGATGTGAATTAAAAAAGCTTTCACCCACGAAGGAAACTACTTCTTCTTTCTTTCTTGTACATAGGCTGTAACACTGCAAAGAATCATCAAAATCTGTTCAGTCGTTTTTGTTTGAAAGAGTTGAATCCAACCCAGGATGTATCCATACTATATTATAAATGCGAAAGTAACTCTGTCTGTCTGTCTTTTACTCAATCACGCCTAAACTACTGAACCAATTTGCATGAAATTTGGTATGCAGATAGTTTGATACCCGAGAAAGGACATAGGCTACCTTTTATTGCGAAATATGTACCACGGGCGAAGCCGGGGCGGACCGCTAGTATTAAATAAAATGTATGTATAATTGAATATTAACGTGTTTGTTCCAGCGCAACCTGAAGCCGGAGCGCGTGTCCGCGGCGAGCACGACGCAAGCGTACTGACACTCGGGCAAGCCGCCGCCCGCCCGCTGCCTCTAGTGCCGACGCGCCTTCACACTGTATTGGACTATTTATATCACCTTTACACCCGTCTCCAGCGAGAAAACGCCGAGGAACTACACAAAAAAAGAAAAAAAAGACGGGTTGCACTCCGGGAGTGCCGGCAGAAGTGAAAACTTGATTATTAACGTTGAGCATATTTGATATTTTGGAATGGTATCCGTCTTACGCTTTTTCGATCAGGTCACGTGTCCTGACGCGAGTTTAAGATTTTATACCATTACAGAAAAAGTGCTCAACGCCGCTAAAGAAGTTTTCACTTCAAAGGAAAAAAACTGCCTTCTGCGAACCGATTTTTTTCTCTTTTTTTCACCACAAACACCCCGGGCGACCCGTTCCCGATGTTATGTATATATTTACAAGTTTTGTACGTATCTCCCGAGTGGCAGAGTTTTTATACGTCAAGCCAAATTGCAGTATTGTAAATGTGTGTATATTCAAATATTGGTTAGAGGGGAGTCGTTTTACATGTTTCCTATTGATGCTGCCTTAACCGACTCGGTGTGATGCTCGATGCGGTTTTTACGATTAGCGAGCGGAACGTCGCGACCAAAATTTTTCATACACACACATATTGTGTCCTGCCGATTTGGGTTAGTGTGCGGTGAGCGCGATGTAAAATTGTAATTAATGTAAATTTCATATATTATGATATTGCGGCGTATTATTTTAAGTTGAAGAGTTCTTCCATTATTTTAACTGACGTAGAGAGTTAATTCGGAGACGACTATCGAGACGCGAACGGAACGGAGCGTCTCCGCAGTATACCGGACATGAGGGCCCACTACGAATTTTATGAAAAAGAACATTTATAAGAGAAACCTAGCTTAATTATAATATTACATATTTTCGGACATTAACTGTATTTAATATATATCGAACATTATTTTTCCGTAGCTGTTATCTTTCTACTTAGTCATAGAAGAACTTAAGTCTCACGAGCGTGATGAAAGTGGAAATATAAAGCGAGGTCACTGTTTATATTTTAACGTTATTTGCTCTTGTTGTTAGCGTAGTTGACAATTGCAAGCGACATTTCATCACTATATAGAAGATTAATTTCATTTTTTATCTCATTTAATTTTTAATAGTGTAAATACTGAAAGTACTATATTTAATGTGATTAATTAAGTACATAATAGTCCAATAGTAGTTTGTTCGTCCAAGTTTAATTCCATTCGTCAAATATTGCCGTCTCGTTATTGTTGTCCAAAATTCAGCTATGGTTTGCCAATTTGTTTAGTATTCTTCAATCTGTTAACGGACCTAGTCAGAGATGAATCGCGACATAAACCAATGAAATATGTGCCGGTCGTTCGTCTCTGACTGGCTTCGTCAATAAAATAATGTAAGGAATATTGGGTGCGCTATGGATGGATACAAAAAATGATTTCAATTGTAAATGTCAATTTAAAGGACTGAATGCCTTTAAAACCAATTATTTTGCACTCGCGACTCCGTCGATCGCGATCGTCCCTTCGCTTACAAATCCATCCAATATTTTAACGTTGGACGTTCAATGTATGCGTCTTGCCCCGCTTGCATGTTGTATATAGTACATTATATAAAGATTTATCATGTTCTTGTTAAATTTTACTATGGGTAGTGTAATATTCTTTCAGTTTTTTTTTTTCTTTCTTTCTTATAAAATAAAATAATTAATATATTATATTTGTTCCGTAATGAGCGTCGCGTCGTCGTCGTGTTGAGATCGTGTATATAAGCTTTAAAAACTCGTGACCGTCACAAAGTTACTCATTCGATGATCGAGAACTCGGCTAGTGTTAAATAACTCGCGGCGACAACGCGACGATGCTGTTATGTTAAAGTGGTCATAGATATTTGCCAAATTATAAATACATTTTACATAATAAATTAGTTTTTAATTGCTACGAACGTCTTGAAAGTTAGCAACCGGCCAGTGTTGGACATCCACTAGACTTAAGGAAATCTGGTCCTTTTCGGATAACCCTCCAAAACACAATAAAACGTAGTTATTTTAGTCTTCGCTCGGGCTCATTTTCACTGATACACAAAAACACTAACTATCGGTTTTAATGCATTATATTCTATACAAACCTTTAAAAATCTTATGAATTGCTAAAATTTTATTTCACGCTAATAAACACGAATGATTACAATTAAAATGAGCCGAGTGTTAGCAAACCGTCTTACGTACATTGTCCTGATTCTAACGTCCATATTTGAAAATGATTTAGCGTTAAGTGATGATTACTTTAATCCCTGAATCAATTATTAGCAATTTCGCGTGAAGTATTTACCGTCGCTTTGGTTAATTAACGACTCGTTGCAATTTGTTTTGAAATAACTTAACAATCGCTAATGAATTTGCGCCAATTATTCACTTTATTTCAATGGATGAAATAGAAACACTGTTTAATAAATTTCACATCAAATTGTTTCCATTCACTGTATATATCTATTGATTTGTTATAATTAAATATATATTTATGAATAGCATAATGGAAACATAATATTTTAAGTATATGATTGTTATGGATGCTGTTGTTTCGGTTAGTTTTTGTCAATTATTGTGTCAAACGACGTTGCTATTTCATTTTCACTGCACGGTTAAAACTGGAAACTATACGGACACTCGATAGTATTTATTTAATTTACCGATTTTTATTAAAGTTCCTAGAATGTGGGAATATGTGTTATCATGCAAATTTATTTCATTTCAAAATTCCATATCTCGTCTTCCTCTTACAAAATTGTCAAAAATATGATTCTATTTTTAGTTCTTCCGTCATATAAAATATTGTCGAGTGTTTGTATAGTTTGGTTCTTGGTTTTAACCCAAAATAATTAACATTATAATGGTCAATTGAATCGTACGTAAAATGTCAACTAACGTCAAGTTCTCTGGTCAATTCTCGCGTAAGTGTCCCTTTGTTTGCTCACACGTTTGTTATCTCCTTAAATTACTCATGAAAATGCTCAATTCGATCATGATATTAGATAATAACCATTACATTTCGAAATTTATTATTTTTATTTCATTACTCCTCATTATTTATATTATTTAGTACTATCGCTAAGTTTAACGACATTTCGGTCTGTCCGCGCTTTCTTCTCTATACTAATTCTCATGTAGCTCACACATCACATTTTAATTTCTTTCATATTTGGCAAAATAAAAAAAAATCCAACACGAACAACACCGTTTTAAAATGTTATTGTTACCAGTAGTTTAAGCAGTGTCGTTTGTTTTTTTTGTATCTTATAATAGATTACTACAGATAATAATTATATTAACTAGTACATTTTGTTTCACGTGGAGGTATCTCTTATACGTTAACTTGTTATGAATGAAGTGGATGTTGTGATTATGCATTCCATTTTGCTGACAACCCATGCACTGTTCATTGATGCACTTTACACCTTTCACATCTTTGTTTTTTATAATAGTGACGTCATGCGTCATAGACTAAGCGAAGTGCATCAAAATAACCGACACATACACAGTATGCAGACCAGATAATACAAATTTTATGAGAGAAATTATATCCCTTTTATGAATTTAATAATAAGCTGTCACAAAGGGAGTAAGTGTCAAATTCACTCAATTGTTACCTATTAAGTTATTAGAAAGGTTGGACAGATATATATTTGTATTTTGTCATGTTTATACCAATTGAATATCTATGAAATATCATAGTCCATTGTACAGAGTAGGCGATATTTAGAGTCTAGTAACGTCATCTTTTTATTAAATCCTAGTTAGTGATAAATTAGAATTACTAATTCCCAAACATGTATCGTTCTTTGCGGCATGACAAACTCGCCACTTGTATATTATTATTATTATTATTTAATATAACATCATCTTATATTATGTTCTTTAATTGATTAAGTAGACCGTGGCGTCAATCTGGTTGTGTTAACCCCATTTATGATCATTACAATGAAAAATGGCCTATTTTATTTATTATGTATTTATATTTAGTGCGCGACACACGTAACCGTGGCTACTTTGTCATGTGCAAACTTAACACTGTTATACTTAACATAGCTGATATTATAGCGGCTTAAAGGCGGGCGATGCGTGAATATCATTTAATTACATAATTTGTTTAGATATAGATCATTGAGTTTGCGTATTCTGATCGAACGTTATTGTAAATTTGCTGTACAGAAAAAGAGAAGATTAGCCGCCGTCGAGACAGGCCAACGGCGTTATCGCAAGACTGTCGATTTACCGAACAATTTAAATACTATGTATTATGTCAATGTAAATAGAGTACGAATTAGACGTTTAGAAATGTTAAGGGATGTAATCGTAGCGTTTATTTTTTAATTAAATATATAGTATATGAGCGGGGAAATACGGATTATACGAGGCCGAGTCCCGACGGCGGCGGTCGTAACAATGCTGCGATATTCCTTGTGCCCCTCGAGATATCAGTGCGTTATATGAGTCAGATGTGGACTGCGGTACGCTAGTGTTATTGTGTATAGTGTTTATAGCTCGGACACCGACACTTGCCAGCCGGTTCGAGCGAACGACGACAAGCTATGAAATCCTGACATCGGCTCACGTTAATTAGCTTTTAAATATTTCATCAAAATATAAAATACACAAAAAAAAACGATATAAATTTCTCGACCAAGTGCTGGTTGTTTTTTAAATTATTAAAATGTAAAAAAAAATTAGATTATAAACAAAGTATAGGTACAATTTATCAATTATACTATTTTCTTTTCGGCATTTCATGTAACAGTGGAAGGGACCTGTTTCTTCGCTACTCGGAAATCATTGCGCGTGCTCGATTCAGAACACACGTAAAGTGAAATCGGTATCGAGTGTTCCTTTTGTATTATGTGATTTCTTTGCTCACGTCCTCTTCCATTGCTTTATTATTTGTTTCGCCAACTGTCTAATTGTATAATATAATTTTGTTAAGGCAGGGTAATGCAGAAATGAGAAGAGGTACTTTTTTATTTTTTGATTAGATTGATGAATTGTTTGAATGTATAAATTGAGTTAATTTAATCCATTCAATGGAATTTGTATTGTTATGAAAGGAACAAGAGTTTGTTGTTTTTTTTTAATTAAGTCATTATAAATTTCGATTTTAATGAGGCAGCGATTAGTTAATTACAATCATCAAGTTACCACAAAAGCAATAGTCAAATGTAGGCTCTCTGGCATTGCCCTTCAGAGAATTGGCTTTAGCGCAGCGGCGTGCACCGAACCGTGCGCTGGTCACTAAAGATATGCAACAAGTACAGCTGAAGGGAAGTTGTGTAGAGTATTGTTATAAAAGGTACCTATTCTAAATCTGGAGAAACAGACTAACTATCAGATGCAAATGTCGGATAGTGTTGCTGCAATATGCATTTATTGCCATCTTCATTTTATTTTCGATTATGGGATCAGTGCCAAACTTTCTCTTTCTTGTTTAGCTCAAAACGATGCAATTGTTAGCATGCTTGAAAAAACAGCTGAGTTAAGTGTTTAGTTAGTCTGCCATTTTGTGAATATTTTGTTTTGATAGTAATATGTAAATCTTTTATAATATATTTGTTTACAATAAATAAATGACAACATTATAAATAAATGAAATTGTATTTTCCATTTAAACTGATGAAAAAAAAATATAAAAAGAATAATATGCAAAGATTTCGGATGTTTTATTTTGAAGTTGCAAGCACACATCAACATAATAATCCTCGCACTGACATATTTTTCAAGCAAAAACTTCTTTTCCTACATATAACATAGGTACTATTATTCCTATTGAAATTATTTGTATTGGATCCTATTAATAATATGGGACTGGAATGAATATGTAAGTGTGTTTTAATTTTGATACAAAAACCAGAGACCCGATTTCACTGAAAATACTTATAATAGGTATAGAGTGCAACAACTTATTCTTGTAATACAATTCCAGAAGTATATTATCTTATATATAAAAATGAATCGCAAAATGTGTTGGTAAGCGCATAACTCGAGAACGGCTGAACCGATTTCGATAATTCTTTTTTTATTATATTCCTTGAAGTAAGTACAAGGATGGTTTTTATGTAGAGAAAACGTAAATATGTACCACGGGCGAAGCCGGGGCGGTCCGCTAGTTTAACCATAAAATTATTTAGGAGTATTCTTTTGTCCATGAAATAAGTAGCTCGCACACGTAAGAAACCAGTATTCTCATATTATTATGAACCAGAACGAAATATCTATTGTCAATGAAAGTGCGTTGCTAAAGTGAAAGTGCATTAGCCGAGGTGTATTCTCTGAATATAAATTCATAATAATTATGTATAGTGATTTGCTCACGAAATCTACATTTATTACTTCCGGCCGACCATGTCCTGATTGATACCTACCTCGATCTTATTTTATCGATATAAAATGTCAAGACCTTGTATCGAGGTCATATTTTAGCTTAGATCATTAAGTAACTAAAACAAAAGTACTTAATGATCTAAGTATTTTAGTAATCATTTTATTAAAAAACAAAAAATAAAGGAGTAATTTTTTATATGAAATAATTGAAACAAAATTAAATTATTTATTTGGAGTGGAAATCGTATAACTCTTCACATCTATAGCCCTCCTGAATATCATGATCATTCATTGAAATTAAAATAGTTCGTTACTTGTTCTTAATAATTAATGTATACTAAAAAATAAATGGTCGTTTAACTCGGTCGTCGACTAACATAATGATAAAAAATCGTAGATTAATCTACTGCTGATTTTGGATTTATTACATTTATTTTTAATTATGTACCGCTCGGAGCAATTATCAAGCCTTGTTAATTGCTCCGAGATGTACCGCGACAACAAAAATAATTGATTTTATATCTATGGTTTTATCGTTGTCTCTGTATTATTATTGTATCTGTATATGATCATAATTTTAATCTGTTACAACCATAAAGTACTTTAGGTGGGAGTGCGCTAGGAAAGGAGTCCCGTACCCGTAGGCGCGGCCGGCGCTAACTTCGCAGGATGTTCGCAGGTAAAAATATAATGTTACCAAAATTATTTAATTTGCCCAGAATTCTTACCAGAGTTGGAGTAAGAGGTATCAAAATGTTGATTAAATAATCACAAATGTGCTGGGTACGGAAGTTTGTCTGTGGTTTAAGTATTTAAAAAAAGAAAACAATTTTTATTGTTGTTTGGATTGCTTGATTAGCACCCATAAAGTAATTAGCTTTGGTTCACATTTATTTGAATAATTTTAATGCAATCAGTCAGAATTCAGAACACATTTTTTGGTTAAGTTTTAATAGGGTTCAAACAAGAAGCTTTTATCTAATACACTGGAGATTTCAGTATGAACATTAACTTGTA
Source organism: Colias eurytheme (assembly GCF_061535395.1). Classification (NCBI taxonomy): domain Eukaryota; kingdom Metazoa; phylum Arthropoda; class Insecta; order Lepidoptera; family Pieridae; genus Colias; species Colias eurytheme. Next base: position 6,814,223 of record NC_142998.1, on the reverse strand, counting down.
ACAAGAAAATATGACCTTGAATGACGCCTATATGTTTTTTATCCCTTTCATACCTACTTGCCAAGTTAGGTGTGAAAGAGATAAAAAAACATACAGGCGTCATTCAACGTCATATTTTTTTTTTACAAGTTAATGTTATTACTGAAATCTCCAGTGTATTAGATATACCTAAGCTTCTTGGGTTCAAATCACAGTGAAAGGTGGTGAAAGGGTGGCAACATGGCTTTTTTCTGCAAAATCGCTGACTTGTCACTTGTCATTTCAAAATTCAAGCTTTTATGCTTCACCGTGGCCCGTGGGACTCCTTTGGTGGCGGATTATAATCACGACCAATGTCCAATAACCATAAACCAAATACCTACGTCACAATTCACATTGACTTTTGAATATAGCAGCAATGGCGAATAGCTTGTTTCTATAATAATATTAAAAGTTTAAGTATTTTATGTAATTACTTCAATAAGTGTTTAATCTCAACGTTGCTTGAATAAATCTTTCATTATACAATCATGATACATTTTAAAGACGGTAAAAACAAATCATCAGCGTTAAGCACAAGATGGGCGCAAATGTCCAAGCAAGAACAAATTATAGAGAGAAAGAAGATGGAGATTCAAGCAAAGCTAGAAGCTCAGAAGCAAGCCGCTGCTTTAGCGGCCCAGGCTAAATTAATAAAGTAAGAATTTGAATCACAACATGTACACAGTACAGCTAATCTATACACTCCCCAGATATGCCTTACCGCTTGTCGTTTTTATCTGATCCTCCGTAAATAACCGTTAACCTATAAGTGTGTTACGTTCGATTTTTATCACATTTCTGTATTTGCATCTTTACCATATCTTACGGTTCAGGCCCATATAATTAATTTACTTGATAGGTAATAATTAGAAAGCTAATGTTTAGTCGAGTATTTAATTGGAAAGTTGCAAATCCATATGCAGAAAATATTAAATAAATACAATAGAATGTTTTTCTACACGCATCATCATTTTCTGTTACATATATTAATAGTTAATAGTGAGCTATTACTATACACTAAATTTTTTCATTTTTGGTAGAGCGGATGCACTAAGCAGATCACATTGCAATATAATAGTTTGCTATATAACTAGTAATTGTAGTATTTATAAGTTTCTGAGTGATTTAAATCATTTAGTTAACATCAAGTTTTGGTAATCAATTTCTACTGATTAGTGTTATAATCTTTTAACTGTAAATTTTTGTTGAAATTGTAAATGTAGCGACACCTCGCTCTGAATCGCGCAAGCGACATGTTTTCGCTACAGAGCTATATATACAACTTTCCGACATCATCCATTGGGGCCTTCACGGCCGGCCAGTCGAGTAGACTGGTCGAGGATCCTCCCTTTTTCGATGGAGGAATTCCACCTTCCTTCCCCCACAGTGGTGACCCCTGACAGTTCACAACTCCTTCTGTCCATCCATGATGTCCATGCTCACCTATCCCTTCCCCGCCTACGATCACCGCCCGCCAGCCAGCGCACTCGGCTTCAAATGGAGTCCTGTCCACTACCATGTGCGATCGCGCATGCTTGGTCAGCTCCACAGCCATCCTCACTGCACACTCCGACTCACTGGAGCATTACATGCAGCATCACCGCACTCAGTTCCGACTCACCGTGAACTAGCGGCTTCCTGTTCCGACTCACTGGAACATACCTGGCACTGGCAAGGCAACTCGTACTATACGACCTCCGGTCTCGGAGGGGAGTCCTGTAGCGACACCTCGCTCTGAATCGCGCAAGCGACATGTTTTCGCTACAGAGCTATATATACAACTTTCCGACATCATCCATTGGGGCCTTCACGGCCGGCCAGTCGAGTAGACTGGTCGAGGATCCTCCCTTTTTCGATGGAGGAATTCCACCTTCCTTCCTCCACAGTAAACATCTTGAACACCGTAAATGGTCATTAAATATAGTTGTTTATTCTATACAGTCCAAGTGCCAAAGAAGAACAAGGGTCTAACAATATTTTTTCAAACGATGGTAGCTTTATGAGTCAGTATAAGGCTCTTATTGAAAAGCAGAACAGAGAGAAAGAAGAAAAGGAACAAAAAGAAAGGCAGGAAGTTATTGAGGCTGAAAAAAAGAATAAAATTGAAGCTAAATCTGAGGCTCAAAGATTGGATGATCATGGATCCAATGACAATCAAGGCAATAACAATGATAGGAAGTCTAGGTATTATAAATTTGACAATTTGAAATGCTTCATGTATATAAATAATAAATATAACATCAACTTATTACTCTTAAACTAAATGCTTATTTTTTTCTTCACTTTCAGTAGAGACAGACAAAGACGATGGGGCGATAGAGGAAAGAACCGATCGCACAGTCCCACTACACCAGTTATTGAAGACAGGAAGAAAGTCATAGATCATAAAAACATACCTTCCCTTATGCAGATACCTGTTATGCCTCCCGAACCTCCATCTCCTACTAATAACCAATGGAACAATGATGATTCTAATGATCCAAATGATTCAGAACATAATAATCAGTCTAGTAGTTCACCTCTACCTGATTCTAGTATGATGCCACCAGGGCCTATGGGCCTTGGCCCTATGGGTTTTGGGCCAATGGGGCCTGGAATGATGGGCCATGGCCCTGGTCCTATGGGTCTTGGTCCTATGGGAAATAGATTCATGGGTCCTGGGGGAAATGGCCCAATGCCCAACAATGGTCCTAATATGGGTCCTGGGCCTATGATGGGTAGAGGTGGTATGCCTCCATTCATGGGTAGGCCACCGAACTTCCCAATGCCACCTAATTTCATGGGTCCAAATGGTCCAGGTGGTCCATGTGGTCCAATGCCACCTAATATGTGTAGACCAAACATGTGCGGTCCAAGGCCGAATGGTCCAATGCCTCCGTTCTTCCCACCATTCCCTAATCCACAAATGATGAGACCCAATGGGCCACCAAATTCAATGTTACCACCAAATTCTATGATGCCTCCTAACTCTATGGGAGATAATAATAATCAAAATAACATGCCATTCATGGGACCAAGGCCTCCTTTCGGTCCAAATGGACCTAACTTTGGGCCAGGGGGACCAAATGGTAATGGACCACCTATGCCCTTTATGCCTCCCAATATGATGCCACCAAATAACATGTCTGGAAACTCTCTACAAGGCATCCCTGAACCAAAACCGTTAGAAGCGGGTAGCATTCCACCACCCGAACCTATGAAACTTCAGAGCATTCCTTCTCCATCACCCCTCCAACTAAACCACATCCCACAACCAAAAGACATGGAGCCAGGAAATATTCCACCACCTAATTCTATGCAAGGTAAGAAGGGCTCATCTAACATTCTTAAAGTCTTTGTACTGATTTTATTTGTATTTAATTTTGTATTGAATTAAATGTTCAAGCTGATTATAATATATAGAAACAATATATGAAACTGTGAAATGCCAGTACAAAGACATCAATTGATTTACAAATCTATTTAATTAACAATATATGAATGTACACAAAAACCTAAGTTCTGTCTCAAATGAAATTAACGCAGTATAACCAAAACAAAACTCTGAAACCAAACCATGGTAAATCAGACATATTCCTGCACTAATTTTCAGTATTTATAATCTGTCTATCTCTTGATTGATTTCTGAAATTTTCTATAACTTGTCACATTTGAGAACTGTATATGTTTGCTTGTTCTAATTGAAAGTATTCGAATCGTGCGCGCATTTTGTACAAGTAATATCGCGCCGAGTGCGTCTTTGCGGCCGATAGAGCGTTTGTTGACTCGTGGTGTGCAGTTTTCTCTGCAGATCGGATGCCGCCGCCCGTCCTTCGAGCCGCCATCGAAGTGGCCACCAACGGCGACCAATGGGAAAATGTCCTGAAAGCCATTCACTCCCAAGACCAAAATATGTGGTAATGCCACTCTAAACAGTCTTGTACCCGGAGGATACGTGCTGTATTCATTTTTATATTTACTTACACGAAACAATCTGTGAAACATTGTTTTCTAATCTTTGTTATCTTAGCTATTAATAATTTGAGAAACACTGATTCACAAGATCGTTTACAGGTTGTTTACATTACAAGCATCCTTTATTTGGTTACCTATTAACATGGGCTGATTAATGAATTGTGTTTTTCAGGTTTCTCCATAATCCGAACTCTAATGAGTATAAGTCGTTTCGCAATATCGTGAATAAGATACGGCATGAAGGGCCGGGCTCGCTCAAACCTGAGGTTAAACCGGAGGATAAATACGAACCTGAGTTTTGTTTGGAAGATGACGACAGTAGCGACTCCAAACCACACACTCAGGATAAGTTCAGGTACTTTATAACATTATTTTGCTTTATTGCTATAAATTATAATTAACAGTGAAACTAGCTGATATTTTATATGAAAAAAGGTAACAATTACACACTGCAGAAATTAATGTAAAATTGCGATAAGTAATGGGAATTACATGTTCTTAAATATTATATACTTTCTAAATATATTGATTCCCAAAAATTATTAACCCTTTTCCTTTAAACAGCAACTACCAAGAATTACACAACACATACTCAAACATTAAACCGGAACACACAAGCTCACAGAGCGATGAAGAAACAGAGGCGAAAAGAGAAAGACGCAAGCGAAAGAAGTCCAGATGGGGAGACGATCCACCAGTGACTGATATTAAACCACCCGGAGTGTTGGTTCCTAATACTTTACCTCCTGCGTTACCTGGTGAGTGTGATTTAGTTAATTTAAACACTTTATTGTTCATTATACTGAAATACAAAATAATTTTGAAAAATGAATCATGAACTACTATATTTACAATTTCGTACTCTTGAAGGTCTTTTCTCGTCTCTGTAAGGTCATTTTTATTTACCCTGTGCATTTAAAAAAACATACATAAAATATTTTTATAATATGTATTCAAAGTGTGAATTAAATAATATTATGATCTTGATTAAATTGATTATATTCATTAATATGTTTTACATTAACAGGTGCAAAATTAGCAAAAATTGATGAGAATGGGTTAAAGTTGACGAGTCTTAATAAAAACAATCCAGCGCTAATGCAGTATGCTATGACCAACTATGGAACAACTAATCTGAGCCCCGAGGATTGGGCCAAATGTGAAGATAATTTTAAATTGAATTTATTGTATCAGGTAACATATAGTATTCATAGATATATGTAAAAATGTGTGTGTAAATTACCTTAAAATGAAGTTTATTTTTTAGTATTGTTGAAATTGGAGACATAACTCCTATTATTTTATCTCGCCTCACCCTGAAAATAATTAATTCTATAAAAATATTTTATTTATGATCTATCTTTTCTTTGCCAAAGTCATGCCATTGTGAACATAAAGACAAAAATTAAACTTATAATAAAAAAAAACCTCATAATTATAAGACTGAATTGTAATAATTTTTAATGACTTTAGGATATGTTAAAGAAACGAGAAGAAGTAGAACGTTTGAATGCAGCTGGTAAGAACAAGTATGAATATGACAGCGATGAAGATACATCAGAAGGTACTTGGGAGCACAGGTAATAAAATAAAAACCTTTTCATCTATTGTAATCTGTTTTAATACATTTTTATAAAATAAAGTAACTATGAGAACCATACTTTACTTATTATATTGTCAAATTCTTATTTTACTAGACGGTCTAGTAACTGACTGAATTATTTGATTTATCATTAAGATACTGGATACATTTTTTGTAATAAAAATAATGTAAAGAACATAATTATTGACAATTTTTGAAGTGAAAACTTCTTTAGCGGCGTTGGGTATAAAATCTTAAACTCGCGTCAGGACACGTGGCCTGATCGAAAAAGCGTAAGACGGACTTTTTTTTTTAGCCCTTATATTCCATGCGTAAGACGGATACCATTCCAAAATATCAAACATGCTGAACGTTAATAATCAAGTTTTCACTTCTGCCGGCACTCCCGGAGTGCAACCCGTCTTTTTTTTTATTATTAGAAACAAAATTATTTATAGGAAAAATAATAATTATAATTCCATCCATACAGATTGCGTGCAAAAGAAATGTGCGCTACGGAGCGATGGGCGGACGAGCTCACGAAGCAAGCGGCCGGGAAACATCACATTGGTGACTTTCTGCCGCCCGAGGAACTGAGGAAGTTTGTATTTATCTATTAACTCATACTCGTAGATATATATTCAATACTAGCTTACCTCCCGCGGCTTCGCCCGCTTTGTCTAAAACCTAATAAATTATATACTAAAACCTTCCTCTTGAATCACTCTATCTATTAAAAAAAACCCCATCAAAATCTGTTGCGTAGTTTTAAAGATTTAAGCATACAAAGGGACATAGAGACAGAGAAAGCGACTTTGTTTTATACTATGTAGTGATTAATCACATTATATATACCTGGTGATTTTTATATAATGCTTGAAATTGCGTATTTGCGACATAATGTAACAAAAAAAAAATTGGACATAAAATGTGAAAGTTGAACTTAATATATCCACTTGAACTTTTATACATTTATTTACAAAATTTAAAAGTTAAGTTTTCTCGATAACAAAAAAAAATCTTTTATTAAAAATTAAAATGTCTATGTAAATACTAAATACTAAATGTAGTCATAATATTATGTTTCAGACAAATTCATAGCTCTGGATATATTCATACTAAGAATATTGTAATTAAGAAATTATAATTTTAAAAGAACCATCACTTTGAGATGACCACATCTAACAAAAATGTAGCATTATTTTCACATTTTATACTCACAAAATATTTACATGAATATTTATTTTTTATTTTATTCATAAAAGGCACCTTACAGCTGTTATTAAGATAAATTATACAAATTACATATAAAAACGCCAATTACAAGGCACACCAATAATGATCCAATTGTGTGACAATAAGAGGTAAAGTAAAAGAGAACAATAATTGTTTTCTTTTTCTTTAACAAAAGTACAACAATTGTTCTTGATGAAACATAAAACGTACATGAAAAATAAATGTGACTTCTAGTAAACAAGCAACATCAACAAAATAACATTAAAGTTTCATTTCAATAATGATTCAATGTTGACAGGTTCATGGAGAAATATTCGGCAGCGAAAGGTGGCAAGGAGCCAGATTTGAGCGACTACAAGGAGTATAAACTAAAAGAGGACAATGTTGGTGAGTTTCCTTGAGTGTTTTTTTATCCGTAAAAAAAAATATATATATTATACGCAGTACCTTAGTACTTCTTAAAGTCAAATATATAATTATTTAAATTTGACATTCGAAGCTATATGATTTTAGTACATTCTGCCAAGAAAAGCAATTAAACTGGAAACAGCTTCTTAGCCTAATATGTAACAATGTCTGTATTGCTCCCTTATTACATCAAAATCAATTCAGCCTTTGCGTCGTAACATAATTTAACACATAGAATTACTCAAGAATTGTAGTAATTGTGAGTCTTAACAAATACGACTTTGTTTATTATAATGGCACATTTCACAATAAGTTATAACATTATTAATAACAAGGTGCCGAAATACATATTTCATAGACTTTTTTTTATAATATTAAACATTAATTAAAATTTATCAATATGTATATAATATAATAAAATAATACTTTCTGTGAAGGTTTTAAAATGCTTCAAAAGTTGGGTTGGAATGAAGGACAAGGTCTTGGCGCGGAGGGCACCGGTATTGTCGATCCTATTAACAAGTGAGTCATTGCACATTGTACCTTTGTTTGACCCTGACTATTGTAGCTTATTTAAATAGTTATGTGATAATGTGATTATAATTTTGTTAATGTGATTGTGACAAAGGTTGTTTAGGTTTTTGTTAATTTGTGTATATTATGTACTTTTAATACTTTTGTAAGAAGCCTCCTGGTGAGTGATAATAAAGAAAAAAAAAATTTCGTGAACTTAGCTTCGATCCACTTTTAAATTATAGATTAATAGCCTAGATAATATACCAAAAAAACACACATATTATTCCAAAAAAATTACGAAGCAATCTTCGTAACTTTAATAAAAAAAATTGGTTGTTTGTAAAGTAGGTTTACGATCGAGATGTTTACGTGATAACGTCTTATTGGTGGCAGCGCTCGAGATGAGACGGGAGATCGGTCCGTCTCTCTCTCGTTATACCTGCGATCGCGCTCGTGAGGTTTTGGTGTGACACAAGTTTCTGAACATGTCACCCGACTAAAACGATTTTAAAAACGTTATCACGTTAAAACATTTTTTTTTTCTATACAAAATTCATCATAATATATTTATTGCAGAGCGAACCAACCAGTAGCGAACATGGGTTTAGGCGCTTCATCATCAGACGCGGTATCACCTGATGACGATGAATTTGACGCGTATCGCAAACGCATGATGCTAGCTTACCGCTTCCGACCTAATCCGCTCGTGAGTATGCTTTAATTTATATAATACAATATAATTTACTTACTTTGTTAAAAAAATTGGATAAACTAACACACATATAATGTTTGTACATCAAAATTAAAAATTATTACCATTAATGTATATTATATAACTTCTAGAAGGTAAGAAACAATTTGGAATTTCAATTTTACCACAGAATGATATGAGTAACGAGAGAGACCATTTATTGACGTTTTAAAACAACTCAACTGCAACTGCTTTGATTGATTGTAGATTACTTAAAATATGTACAAGCAATTTTCTATTTTAGTATCACATTAAAATGTACACAATATCCACATAAAGCAATGACTATGTTTCAATGCATTTGTACATAACAGAAAACAATTTTATGAATAACGATGCTATATTTGTACCAAAAATGTAACATGATTTCATTTTGTTTGCAGAACAATCCGCGCCGTCCATATTACTGAAGCAGCTACAAATAAACGATGAAGATATTTCAACGTAAATCATAAAATATAATAAAGTACACAAACGGAAATAGTTGCTTTAATTGTATTTTTTTAACATTAACATTAATATTGTATAAGGTTCATTCTTTGTAACAATATATGTATTAATAAAGACATTGTGATTCAACATTAGGCTTATTGCGAATATGTGATCACTTTTTAAATGTTTTTTTGATCAAAATAAACTTTACCCTCCAAAATAACTTAAAGTTTAGACTATACCCGTGTTAATTAGTAGTTATTATGTTTTGCATATATAGTATTAAGAAATGGTAGTTTTATTTTGTATAATTTTTTATTTAACCACAAAAGCCGCGTACTATGTACCGTTTAGGAAACAATTATTATGTAAGGAAATGTAAGTCTTCGAAGTACACTTCCATTTTGTATTAAAGATTAGGTGTAAAGGTATATGTGAATTATGTTCATAATAAACGATTATAAAATAAATGGTATTTTATTCTTTAATATTCCTCGTTACTAACTTTCCCTGTATTATTTGAATGCACTGTACAATACGCATATAACTTATTTTAATTTATATATCCATACTAATACATATTATAAATGCGAAAGTAACTCTGTCTGTTAATCACGCCTTAACTACTGAACCAATTTGCATGAAATTTGGTATAGAGATATGTTGATACCCGAGAAAGGACATAGGATAGGTTTTATCCCGGAAATTCTACAGGAACGGGTTTTTCTTTGAAAACGCGGGCGAAGCCGCGGGCGGAAAGCTAGTAATATATAAAAATGAAACCCGTTTCGCGTTGTCACGGGATCACGTGTGAACGGCTGAACCGATTTCGATAATTCTTTTTTTATTATATTCCTTGAAGTAAGGATGGTTCTTATGTAGAGAAAACGTAAATATGTACCACGGGCGAACCGCTAGTGAGTTATATAACTGTAAACTGAATGATAATGTATTTTTAAAAGAACACACTGTGTGTTGTACATTAGGCCCTGCGCAGACGGCACACTTTTTGTGCGATCGAGTCTGCGGCGCACAAAAAGTCTGCATGGCGCGCAAAAAGTCGGTCGCGGATTTTTCACAGACTCAACGACTCACACGACGCACATCTTCGATCATTTTGTCGGCAGAGCTGTAGGGACGTAGACGCTATGGAAATCGTGCAGAGATCGCGAAGTATTATTTTGTACATGAAGTACAGTAAAAGAAAAAGAAATAGATAATTACGTCCACCCCTAGCAAATGCAGATTGCTGACTAAAGTGTGCGCCGTCTGCGTTAGCACGCGTTGAAGCAAACGTTCAATTCTTTTCACACACTTTTTGTGCGGAGCGGCGCGGTGCGATCTGCCCGAATTACACGGATTTTTTGTGCGCCGGACTTTTTGCGCGTCGTGTGCGTTACTGCATATAATTTCATAGGTTCTATTTTCACAGACTAAAAAGTGCGTCACAGATAGTCTGTCGTCTGCGCAGGGCCTTACGATATTACCTACCTGATGGGAAAAGGAAGGATGAGTCGTATACCTAATCTAAAACCTAAAATCTATATATAAAAATTGTTTTTATTGAAAGCCAAAGGTAATTTATCAAATCAATTAGGAAAAAATACACGTTACCTACACATATTACGTACAAAGGGTGATGATACTACATTTATATGGTAGACATTCATTTGAATAGTATTTGATGTAGGTACCTAATCCATACTAATATTATAAATGCGAAAGTAACTCTGTCTGTCTGTCTGTTACTCAATCACGCCTAAACTATGGATGTATGGATGTTTGTTACTCTTTCACGTAAAAACTACTGAACCGATTACAATGAAATTTAGCACACATATAGAGGGTAACTTGGATTAAAACATAGGATAGGTTTTATCCCGGAAATCCCACGGGAACGGGAACTATGCGGGTTTTCCTTTGAAAACGCGGGCGGAAATCTAGTTATATAAAAACGCATGGCACTTTACTGTGAATTATCAATATGATTATTGTATATAATTTGAGCGCCTTAAGATAAAGCTACAATTTAAAAGGTAAACAAATGTGAAATAGGTAATATTATTTAAAATAAATTATCTTTACTTTTTATCAAATTTCAGTCCCAGCAAATAATGAGAATCAAATTTTGTATAACTGCTAATTGTTTCCTACTCACTAAACAAAGTGTTTCATAAGATAAATGGTGAGGATTTTTTTAAAAGATGTTATGTCGAACGTTATGATTAATGGCGGATGGCCAATTTGAATAAAAGTGTCTTATTCAGTGATTATTTTGCTTATTTCTGCATAATAGTTCACATACGACTACATATCCAGAAAATATTTGGTTTAATGTACAATAATTATACATTTCTCAGAGAAAGGTCTTAAATTACATACTGCAGTATACTCTTATTCAGCTTTTTAGGGTTCTTTTTATAGAAAATAAATCCATAAATATTTGAGGTTGATGAGACCTATACTAATGTAGTCTGTATCAAATTGTCTTATCTCTTTCTTTTTTTTCCATGAATTATTTACGCTTTTGTTGTTATTTTTTGGGTAGGTAGACATAATATTGTTGATACGACAGCATTATATCAGTTTTGTCACAAAATGGTGAAATATCTGGATATAAACATACGATATCTTCAACTATTCAGTTATTTGCTGCTTAAGATTTGTAACTGATATTGTTTTAAGCTGAACATAAGACAATTGTACGCTTATAGCGCTATAAGTTAGTTAATACAAAGAGTTTATTTACAATTATGCAGAAGTCAGCTGTGTAAAGAAGAAAAAATCTAAAATATTCAGCATCTGAATAAATTAGTACCATTTCGTACACTATCCAGCTTAAAGAAAATATTTCGTCTACTATTCAGCGTTTTGCTGTTTAACTGCTTTGCTTGAATATGTTATACAGGACAATGCAAAAACTTCAGCTACTGTGCAGATAATAGCTGTTTCAATTACTTTTATTTGAATATCGCTTGTTTAGCAGATTCTACTCTTGATTACTATTCAGCTAGAAAAAATACCACGAACTTTATACAGAATTTAGTAAGCTTACAACATTATTTTAAATTATGAACTCTCTTATTCAAAATAAAGCAATAACGTCAGCTGTACCTAATACAAAAGTAATAAAACTTGACACTGATTATTGTGGTAGGTATATTTTCGCTACTATCTGATCTGGCTTATGTGTTGGCTGGGCAACGGCGACCAATGGGAAAATGTCCTGAAAGCCATTCACTCCCAAGACCAAAATATGTGGTAATGCCACTCTAAACAGTCTTGTACCCGGAGGATACGTGCTTCTACATAATTATATATGAATTACATATACACCTATATACAGTACTCCCAAACTGATAATGCGCATAGAAAAATTTGTCACTACTCACTGTTCGGCAACTGTCATAATCCCCGAGCATCCGAAGACGATATTATGTATATAGAGTGGTTAAATGTATTTTCTTCATGCATAGTTTATTAGAATTATGAGTTTTATTGTGATTTTATTATTAAGAGATAAGTAACGAAATTTGTTTCGATAATTCAATATAAGTTAATACTTAATGAGGATAAGCCACACGATTGCGAATATATATTTGCTGTCAAAATCAATAGATTTACTTGGAAAATTCTATACCTACTTAGAACTATTAAAGTGTCTTACTGAAGCTGGCGTAATGATGGATGTATGGAAGTAAAAATATGGTTAAAATAAAACAAAGTTTATATTAAAAAAAATATTTTCAAACACTGGTTTACTTACATTTAAATTGTAGAAATCTAATCATTAAAATCTCAGTCCAAAGGATTTACAGAATCAGGGATTATCTCTATTTCTGATATTGTAGAATGATCAGAACTTTCATTATGCTCTTATTAATTTTCACTTTCCCCACTGCTATCTGCTACCCGTGTAAACTGTAAATAATCATTTTATCGGAAAATTCAACTTTGGCCAACATAGTTTGATCGTTTAATTAGTCCAGTCTGTGGGGAAATGTAAAAGCCTCTGCTCTACAAAAGGTGGCGTAGAAAATGTTTTGAAACGATATTGTTTAGGTATGAAAGGTTAATAAAAATCCAAGTTTTCGACCTTGACGGACCCAGGCGCTAGCCGCCATCTTGAATTAAAGGTGCTAAAATTAGGTATATTTTAAATAACTTCTCAATTGTTTACTAAATCACAAAAGTGTCTATGAGGGGTTCAAAGAAGACAAAATTACCTACATTTTTTTCATACATGATTATTCTGTAAGTCTTAAAGGTAAAAAGTTACAAGCGACGGAAATAATAATATTTACAGAAATCATATAATTTTAATTTTGTTTAAAAATTGTGCAGCAATCTTTTTTTATTCTTTTTGATGGCCCGGACTGGTTAATGGTGGCTTCTTCATTATCGTCGCTGAAATTTTCTGTTTCATTGTCTGTATTTTTAGTTTCCAACCATGAAATTTCGTCGATTAAATTTACTTTTTATTGATAACTTTACGAATCGTTCATATCGGATATCTTCTAAGGATTCCTTATCCATGTCCCCTCCGTAAAAATTTACTAGAAAGCGTGCTCCAGCGTCTTCGATTTCTTCTGGTCATGATGACGAAATTTCATGGTTGGAATCTAAAAATACAGACAATGAAACAGAAAATTTCAGCGACGATAATGAAGAAGCCACCATTAACCAGCCCGGGCCATCAAAAAGAATAAAAAAAGATTGCTGCACAATTTTTAAACAAAATTAAAATTATATGATTTCTGTAAATATTATTATTTCCGTCGCTTGTAACTTTTTACCTTTAAGACTTACAGAATAATCATGTATGAAAAAAATGTAGGTAATTTTGTCTTCTTTGAACCCCTCATAGACACTTTTGTGATTTAGTAAACAATTGAGAAGTTATTTAAAATATACCTAATTTTAGCACCTTTAATTCAAGATGGCGGCTAGCGCCTGGGTCCGTCAAGGTCGAAAACTTGGATTTTTATTAACCTTTCATACCTAAACAATATCGTTTCAAAACATTTTCTACGCCACCTTTTGTAGAGCATAAATACCTACAGACTGGATTATAATCTTCAACGTTTCACGATTTGGTCATCCACATTTGGTCAGATCGTATAAAATATAGAGATTCCATAAAACATTAAAAAATTCAGAATATTTTAAGAACATGTTTATTGTCATTTAAGTTAGTGCCGCGGTAGCGGCTGGCGAAAATATGGCAAAATATTAAAATACGGCGAATGCTGCGGTTAGTAAACTAGCTAGGTTAGTAACATAGTAGGATATATATATATATTTATGTATAGAATTTTAGACGCATTTTTTTTCTATATAAGATATCCGCGATATTTTCCATAGGAGGTACTCAAACCTCTTACCTAATTAAATTTTCGCCACCGGCCGCCATCTTATCACATAAACACAGCGCTTGCAGCGCCTCTACCAATAATTAATCTACCTAACTGTTTTACGATATGATCAAATAATTTTGATCATTTCATGAAAAAAAAAACGCGCGTTTAGTTGGCCATATCGAGAAACGATTTCTTATCATTGATCTGCTCAAACCACATCATGATGTGGCCAATAGACATTCAACCATTTCATGAAATGCGACCATTTCACGAAATGATCGATCATTTCATGAAATGAGCAAATCTACGATATGGCCTGGACATATACATCTAAATAATTATATATGAATTACATAAAGTTTTTTTACTCTGGTATGCTTTTATATGAGTATATAACTAAGATATAATTGCAAGTAAACCGGCCCCCCCTGTGCCAGAAGGTGGATAGCCCGGCAATAGAGCGTCGTTATCCTTATCGGATACCGACGCCTATTGTCACGTTATGGGCTTAGCCCGCTTAGGCGAGCCGCCAAGTCGCGGCAATGACCACGTAAGCGGTGGGGGTATAAGGCCTGGCTGTTAACCCCTGCCGCCGAAGGTGAACAGTGGCCACCGTTGGGTTTTAGTGGGTATGGCTTCTTGCGAGTCCCACATACCCCCTCACGCAGAAAAACTGCAGAGGGGGATGCGTAAATGCATTTCCCAACGTTAAAAAAAAATGTTGTGTGGTTTTATGAAACCACGGTAAAAGTGAAACTGTTCGAACGGTTCCTAACACTGCTTTGTGTAGCGCATGTCGCGTCACGGTCGGCTGCCGAGTAGGTATACCTACTCGGCAACCGCGATACACGCGACATGCGCTACACAGACCAAAAAGTTTGAGACGATGTAATAAAAGTTTCACTTTAAAAAGATATAATTGGATAAGAGTATTTATGTACTGATAAGGGTATATCAGACTATATGAATCCATAATAAATATAAGGTCTCCATAATAAATCTGGCCATATCAGCACCTACTAAGGAATAATGGAAAATTATATAATATGACCATATCAAGCTATATCAAGTCTGACATAGACATATCAAATTGATAAGGCTTGATCTGGCCTGATATGGCCAATTTTAATATCAGGCCATATCAGGTAAATTGACATTCACGAGCGGTTTAGAGCCTACATTTCTTTCGTTTATTATCAGTCTGTTCAGCTATCACCAGAATGATCACGCCAGCAATATTTCCTTACAGCCTAATTATTTTTCGACAGTATTTTGATGTTTGCATCTTATTTCTTGCATTTTGTTACGAATAGTGTTCGTAATCAGCTGTGAATCAAATTTAACCCAATTTTGTTCAGCCGCATGCTTTTTAACATAGTCCAATAAAACAGTTCTTGCATGTTCATCTAGACCGGGCCTTACACTTGTTCCCTCCAAGTCAAATGCATTGGCTTTTTTTCCAGTTAGAGAACATATACTTAATGCATTCTCTGAAAAAATTTCTAGTAACAACTTTCGTGCAAGGGTTTTGCTGTCTTTCGACGTTATTTTAATATTGCTTAGTTGAATGGCGTCTATGTACACCCGTGAAAGTGGTAGGAGTTCAACGAGGCCAATTTTCTTTTCCCGATGCTTTAGGGTCCATTTTGAGTCGTTCGGATCGTATTCTGGTGGTAAAGTAAACTTGCGCGCTTGGCCACGGATCTTATTCAGTGGATTATTATTTTTAACTTCAGTACCGTCACTGTTCTGTTTCTCTTCTTCCTTTTTTTGAGTATCATTTTGTACTTTTGATCCGGTTGATTTATCTGAATCGTTTTCATTTATATTTACGTCCATCATACTATTTTCTAACTCTTTGACTGCAGAATCTAGACTACTAATATCAGTATTACTGACTTCATTCGTTAGCTCAATCAATTCTTTTATGATTTTACAATTATTCATAAACGCAAGCAGCATTTTCTCTAATACTAATTGGTTTTTTTCAAAATCACTATGAAGTTGTTCCAATGTTTCTTTGAAGTTATCACCAAAGACTGACCGTAGAGCCATGATAATTTGCCATTTTATCATTAACTCTGGAGGGTTCTTTGCTAATGGCTTATTTTCTTGATTGCTGTTAGTCTTATCGCTCTCTTCAACACAATGGCTAGTTTTCGGAACATTCTCTTCTGTAGTTTGATCTGGCAAACTAACGGCATTATTGCCTGATAAAGATATTCTGAGTGACTGTCTTGTCAAATATCTTCTAGCTTTGGGGGAAGAAACAGCAGTTCCAACTTTAGTTTTCTTTTGGCCCATTCTTACCTCAGTATTAGTCACGTCTAGTTGCTCTGGTATTTCTTTACTCACTGGTTCCGCATCACTGTTTAGAGTTGAAGTTGTTCGGACTTTGCTTGTTTCTGAGCTCGATTGTGATTCAAATGCTTTATTGTGCGATGCACATGTTGATGGTACATCTGGAATGAAATTTTTAAACATTAGCGACCTAATCAAAAGAAATACTTTTAAATGTCAACAGAACAATAGATACCTTCGACTACCTTCATGCAGCTCTGCTCTTGATCAAATATTTTATTCAGTATCTTAATATAGTTGCTTGCGTCTTTATAGGAGTCTAGAAAAAATTAGTTTTAGTACTTAAAACATGTTGAATACTCTTTTAGACTTGTATTATTGACAGCTGGAAGTATCTCCAGTTCAGAATTAAATTAGATACTTAAAGTCAATCGCAGCGAAATAGTTTTTAGCAATCATAGTGGAGCTTGAACCGTTGAAACCTTGAACCGTATCAGATACTATCTGCTCGCTACCCAAAAAAGAGGCCCTACAGTGAACACATAAAACGATAATGGTTACAACTTACTTGTACTGTATTTTATATAAGCCAAAAAAACTTTCCCGTTTTCTGAGAATTCTTGTTTCTCAACAAGTTTCTTTATTTCTGATAATTCTTCAACGGGAAATTTAACAAGAGCTCTGCAATTTTCATCTGATGTTTCACGTAACGTTATCCAAGAATTCGGAATGCAAACATATTTTTCAGGATCTATGTATGAAGGTTCCAATAACTCAATTACATGAAACTGAAACTCTTGTTGTTTACTCATCTGAAAATAGATCATTAAATTAATCGATACAAATGCAAAGCACAGAGCAAGTAATATAGTAATGCAAAGCATCTAGTGCGGCGCCTTTACATCCGCAGACTCGGTTATCAGTCGAAAACATTTGGTATTCAATGACGCTACGATACTACGTTTAGAACTGTTTACATTAATTTTTAAATTTAGAACAAAATATTTTTCGATTACCTATTTATAATCACAACGATTATTTGGCTATTCTTTTACGTTATGTCTTTTTGTAAAAAGTGAATTTTTTTTTAAATAGTAGGTACGTTGAATGTGGACTCGGCGCAATTCTCAGTACAACTAGTTTTGTTCGAATTAAATTATACACAGCACTTATTATCAAAATACCTTACGCTTAGATGCAAACTTTGTGTCTGCTGTCGAAGAAATTGAGCCGATTCCAATAATATGGCTTGATAAAGTTTAGTAAGTATTGTTTTTACCGTGACCTTTTCTCAATAAAATTGAAAGGGAAAAAATAATTGCAACGTTTACGTCGCGAGACGTCTGTTATTACGCACGACAAGGACGCTCACTGGTCACTGAGTCCACAGAGCAAACTGGAGTCGAAGTGGAAAAGGGAACTGTAGAGCTGTTATTAATGTTAGATACACGAGTGCGAAAAGGATAGATATAGATTACATTACACAGCTTTTGTCGGTGTTATTAGTCAATGGCAGGTCATTGCGTCATCATTGATTGTTATTGTTTATTTTCGTCGTCAGGAACAATCTTTTGAATGTTACGAACGAAAATACTGATAGCAAAAAAGATCTATGCTATTCATCGACATTTAACTCGTATATTTCTCCCAGACTCAGTTATATTATTTTTTTAATTAGATATTTTTATTATATATGTCGTTGCCATATCGTAGATTTGTTCATTTCATGAAATGGCCAACATAGTTTAATCAGATCATTAAATCGTCAACGTTTCACGATTTGGTCATCGACATTTGGCCAGATCGTATAAAATATCTTAGAGAGTCCATAAAACATTAAAAAATTCAGAATATTTTAAGAACTTGTTTATTGTCATTTAAGTTAGTGCCGCGTTAGCGCCGGCGAATACCAGAAGCGAATGGTTTTTTCAATAGAAAACAGTTAGGTTAGGTTAGGTTAGACTTTAATAAACAACGAAGCGAATCGCTTTTTAAAAAAGAAACAAAAATGGTCGCATTTCGTGAAATGGCCATCCACGTTTGGCCAGATCGACGATCTGGCCAAATGTGGATGACCAAATCGTGAAACGTTGACGATTTAACGATCTGGCCAAACTAAATTGGCCATTTCATGAAATGAGCAAATCTACGATATGGCCATGACATATATATGATGAGGAGGGTATACACTATACAGGGTGTAATCGTTAAGTGTGCACAGGCGATTATTCCGTACACAGATTCCGTAACTATTGCAGATATCAAAAAACTTTAAACTGATATCGAAAGCCCTTTACCTAATGAGTAAAATGACAATAGTCAGGATAAAAAAGACCCTATATTTTTTTTTTATTTTTGGTATCGTAAGAATTTTGAAAATAATTTAAATTTTTTTCAAAATTGGTATAAAACGTTGTCGAAATCGAAAATTTTGACTTCGGAAACTTGACTGGCTGATACAAAGTTTCATCAAAATCCGTTTAGTAGTTAAGTACTGCATGTAACCCAGATAACTAGACTCCTACAGTTTTTTTTAATGTACAGTTAAGTAGATATCACTACCTAAATTTGTTTACTGCTAATTGATGAATATTTACTACGTCAATAACATCAATAAGCTTCCGCACTATCATGTAAATTTATTCAAATTCTCAAAATCTTCGTAAAAATAGAACTTGTAGAATGTGAAGAATGTTTTTAAACCTTTGATCACGACTATGAATACAAGTATTATTCAATCTAATCAAAGCATGCGACTTCAACATGAATAGTCCGCGAATTCGTGCGAACTAATTTTAGACGCGAGTGACAAATTGTTGTCGACTAGCGTATTCGCTTGTGATCACCCCAAATCTTAGTATAACACTGAAAACGTACAACTAATGTTGTATTGACTTCAAGAAGTTTGAATAGCTTTATTACAGTGTAAATATCGTGTTAAAAATGAGGGCGAGAGTCCGTAAAAGTGCTAGTTTTCAAGAGTGCCGTCATGTGAGCTCGGCCACCAGCGATGCCTCTACATCATCGAGTGCGTCTGAAAGCTCTGATACTCCATTGAAAAAGTAATTACATTTTAACTAATTCAAAGTAGGTTATCTCATAAATAATATAGTGAATAATCGCGTTATTCTTCTATAGATTAAGGAATCTTACATAAACTATCGGAAAGGTATAATTATGTAGATATATATAGTAATTAAACTTTCTGTAATCATGTGTATTCAAATTTTTATCGTCAGACGTCACATGTTTACCATCTCTACATATTTCAGAGGCTAATAGATAAATATTTACAGCAACGTGGATATTTTCTGTTAATCTTCTGTTTATTGCTTCTAAAGTATCTTTCTTTAAAAGAGTAGCAAAATATTTATGAATTACATGAAATTTGACGTACGGCAGTTGGCAGAACTTTTAACGAAATAGGTAAGCTTTTACGCACGCGATGAGTAGGTACGTTGTTTTTATAATTTTTAGT
The DNA here is from genome assembly GCF_061535395.1 of Colias eurytheme. Taxonomy (NCBI): domain Eukaryota; kingdom Metazoa; phylum Arthropoda; class Insecta; order Lepidoptera; family Pieridae; genus Colias; species Colias eurytheme. The sequence goes on along the minus strand of NC_142998.1, from coordinate 6,794,184 downwards.
TTTATAAATATAATATTAAAAAAGGTTTTTCCTTTTTTAAACTTTAGTTTTATGATGGCACGTTATACAATAGGATTAATTCAAAGACAAAAGAATACTTATTTCTATTTACCTAAGCTCTGAGAATATACAATTTTCGTAGAAACAGCTGCAGTTGCGACACGTAATTTAATTTTTTCTCTTCGATTTCCAGTAGTTAGTTTCATTTATATTTTTATTAAATTGATACAAAATTTTGCAGTGCATAAAGTTTAAATCCAATTGAAAAGGATTAAATAAAAAAAAAAACAGAAAAACCTATTATTCGTAATTATTAAAGAGAAATTGTAGCAATGGATGATTTACAAAATTAAGTAATGTTTTGATATGTGATTAAATATTTTTTTCATGTATGATATAGTGAAATGTGGAATGTTAGATTTAATCGGCTGCTCCGGTCGGCGGTAGCCCGGCGCTGGTCGTACTTCAGGAAGCAATCAGGGCTGAGGGCCAGGGGCCGCTCCGTGTCTGACGCGGGCCTGTGTAGTGCTGTTGATAATGGTATGTAATATAATTTATGGAGTTTGATTTGAATAACTTTTATTCCACTATAGTCCGGGATACATCGCCCATTTTTGCAAGTGATTACTATCAAGCTAATTTTTCGTGAGTAGCTTTATTTTGATGAGATGCCCAATAATTTCATGTACGAAACTCTCGATTGTGGTAGCTTACAGAGGTAACAAGGATAAAAATTTTTGATTTGACGGTTCTCAAATATTTATTACGCAATTTGTAGGACAATACGTCTGTTGAATTAAATAAGTATTAAATAAGTGAAAATAAAAAAATCAGCTGGTTAGTAATCATTTATGATGACTTCGTTATCGATACACATTGGAAAGGGGGACTCTTTGATCAAACCATAGATTTTGTAGGACAAATATTTTTTCGAATAATTTAGATAATTATCTTGAGATTGAACAAAAAAAACATTCAGTTAGTAATTAATATTTGAGAACCATCAAATCAAAATATTTTATCCTTGTTTCCTCTGGTAGCTACCACAATCGAGAGTTTTGTACATGAAATTATTGGGCAAAATAAAGCTACTTACGAAAAATTAGCTTGATAGTAATCACTTGCAAAAATGGGCGATGTATCCCGGACTACTAAGTACTCATTATGCAAAGAATTAGAGCGCTCTATGATCGAAAAAAATGTTTTGCCTTGAGCAACTGTACACGATTGGTAACCCTAAATCTGCACATTTTATGGATAATTGAATGGATATTAATACTATCACTGGATAAAATTTATTAAAAAAATATAACCCGAAAAAATGTAGAAATTGAAAAAAAAAACTAAATTCCTGTCAATCAACACTTTTTTGGTTGGAATATGATACATAGTGAGCTAATAAAAAATATGATTTAATTATTTAGATCTATATCTATATATCAACACCAACCTCCGCATAGCACTATAGAGTGCTGGTTGGTGTTGAAAATGGTTATAGCATCATGTAGCGACGTTTAAGTTATTAACGAAAAACTAAAATAATTTTCTTTTTTTCGCACGAATGAGCATTATGAGTCACTAACTCACTAGCCCTGCATAGTTCCCGTTCCAGTGGGATTTCCGGGATAAAACCTATCCTAAGTGTTAATCTAAGTTACCCTCTATATGTGTGCTAAAGTTCATTGTAATCGGTTTAATAGTATTTGCGTGAAAGAGTAACAAACATAGGTACTTCCACCCTCACAAACTTTCACATAAATATAATATTAGCAGGATAGGATAGGATGCACTTTTGGAATTTCCAATTTACCTCATTAGTATGATTTTTCGCAATAGCGCCTATAACTAATTCTACTCTTTGATGAATGAACTTTTGATTGTTCGTAATTTCTCTTTATGAGGAACATAGCTTTTGACTGATTCAAACAGGAAAAATCACACAACAAAATTTTGGCTCAGAATCAATATTGCATATTCTACGAAAAAATAATTAAACCGTTACACATTTATACCTACATTTGTTGTTACATTGGAATAACTTTTTCTTTCTGAGAATACTGAAATAGGCCAATTGATGGAATTCTTTCTTGTATCTTGTACGTAGGTCCCATAACTCATTCGATTTCAATTATCAATAAGTACCTAATATTTAATATTTATACCTACGTTCGGTAAATATAGTTTCCTCAAGACATTGCGTGTGAAAATTTGAGTAAGTAAGTACTTAGAGATTTTGAGAATTGAATGATTTGATTATTCATAGTTAAATGTTAAATAATTTGAGTTTCTTGCCGACGCGACGCTCGGCTCTTCTGTGTTGAAGTGCTTTCCGAACCTCAATCTATATAAATAAAAAAAAAATTGGTTTAGATTTAATGTTTGTGTTTGAATGGTAGGTATACCTATATATGTAATTACCCTAATCATACTTTTATTCCAGATCTAAGTTATATGACCATGCCAGATATGTGCCAACGGCTCTCCTTACAAGCGCGTAGTGGATCGGCGCAATGCATTGTGCCATCTCTAATGTTAACGTAAGGATATATTCCTACATTTTAGATAAGCTCCCGACTTCATTCGCTTGCTTTAATATCCAGAGTCCAGACTATGCTAAATGTGTGTGTAATGTATCTTTGTAATATTCATACCAACCCCGTCAGCAGTTTAGCCATCCTCACAAACTTTCATACGTTTACATTTACATACGAGATACTTACATCTTTCTTTGCGGAATTTATATTATATTGACATAATTTATATTATAAATAGTCAGTTATCTGACTATTTATAATATAAATTATGTCGATTTGAATTACCTACTTACTTTGAAGAACTATTTCTTAATATGCCATTTTTGTTAGGTACCTAGTAGATGTTTATTGGCGTCAATGAGTTCTTCAGCTATTGATAGAGACATCAAATACATAGGTATAATTATATAAAATCACAGTTTAACATAAACTAAATAAATATTTACATAAACTCTTTATCTTAACAATAACCTTCATTTCTAAAAATAGCTACTTGTGTGGGTGCTTTCGCTAAAAGCATTTTAAAATTGAGAATTGGGACATAACTTATACAATGTCGACTTCCTGCTTAACCGTTACACGTTACACCTTTGAAGTTTGAATGGATAATATTATGTATATCTATTAGATTGAATTTATCTGGGTACTATCAACTAGGTATACCTATGAATGGAGTTACCTATTTTTATTCACCTATCTTAATGTACTTAACAACACAAACACTTTTAAAATAGTTTTTGTCTACCAGAAGGCGAACCCGGGACCCTTCGGCTTTAGCCCACAAGTCAATCTAACTAGGAGGCGATTTCTATTGAAATTAATTGTAATTTAAGCTATGCAAATATTTGTAACATCGAATTATGCTAAAATTCCTTATAAAAACTAAATTATAAAATAAAATCTACCACAAAAATCCTCGTTTTTTCAGCAATCAAAGGCCAAAATTTAAACATGTGATGTTAAAATCTCACCTTATCCTGCACATTGTATTGTTCTTCGAGATTGAATTATTGATCTGATCTTTGCCTTGACCCTTAAAAGAATGATACGACAGTAAATGTTGAATAATAAGAAGGCGTGTTCGATTGGTAATGAATTTTAATGATCGTCTTTTGAAAATATGAGCAGATAATATTTTATGACAAGACACGATACATAACATACCTAGGTAAGTAATATCTAACAGAAAATATTAACAATTTAAGTATAAAACTATTTTAACTTTATTCCAATGAAAAATGGACGAAAGAACATAATACATATATATATATATATATAATTAATACTTAATTTTTGCAACCATTTCTATAGGTAAAGCAAACAAGTTTTACTTACTTATTACTTACATGTACTTACCTATTGGCAGTTGAGAGACCAATGAGTTCGATTTATGCAACCAAAGTATGCAATTTCAAAGGGAAAAGAAATGTTTTTCCTCCCTCTTACCTCGAGTTTTATGTAGCATCTACCAAATCATTTCTTTCTTTCTTATCTTATATTTGATTTTAATGATTAAAATAATATGAATAAAGAAATCGCACTAGTGAAAATTACATTAATATAGTATTTACAGCATAATTTATTTATTTATTTATTTATTTATTTATTTATGTAAAGGTACCTTACAGCTAAACTTACACTAGGTATTACATTAACAATTCAATACGCCAATTAAAAGGTACACCAATAACAATACATAATACTGTGAGTGAGCAAAGTATAAAGATAAAGAACGATATTAACAATTACAAACCCTATATTATATATTATATATAATTATAGTTAAATAAAAAGGTAACAATAAACATGAGTGAGTACAAGTGCGATTGTAAGTGTGTGTGAGTGTGTGTGTGTGTGTGTGTGTGTGTGTGTGTGTGTTGTTTGTGAATTTCTTTACAAATTTTGGTCAATAAGCTGTAGTATTAGTTTTTTAAACTTAGAGCGAGATAATTGAAAGGGATCTGCCAAGGAGAATTTATTATTATAATTATTCGGAATTCTCAGAAAGGGTGAATGTTTGAGGTAATTAGTAGAGGTTGCTGGGACATTAAAGAGAGGCGTATGACGAGTACGTTGTGATGGCGCACGATATTGTAAGTATTCTAAAGCAACAGGAAAATCAAAGTTATTATTGACAATATCATACAATAACATAAGGTCGATTACATCTCTACGATCCTCCAAGGTATTGATTTTATAGTGAGAGCAAGCTTGTGAATAGGTTAAATCATGTTGTTTATTTTTATATTTCATTCTATTTACAAATACCTTTTGAAGCTTTTCCAATTTAGTTATATGACATTTATAACTTGGACGCCAAATAACGCTGGCAAACTCAAGAATACTACGTACATACGCGTAGTACAAAACTTTCAAACATGCCGAATCATCAAAGGGTTCCGCTTGCCTCAAAACAAATCCTAAATTTTTGTAGGCTTTTTGAGATATTAATTCAATGTGCATGCGGTAACTAAGTTTGTCGTCGAGGATCACACCTAGGTCCCTTACTGACGTAACGGATGGAATAATTTCGTTGCTAATTTTATAGTCAAAACATATAATTTTAGTAGCCTTATTTCGAGAAAAGGTTATTTTTTGGCATTTATTTGTGTTTACTGATATTTTGTTTAATTTATAATAATTGGTAAGCCTATTAAGATCGTCCTGAAGCAAGAGGCAGTCCTGAGGAGTTGAAATTTTTCTAAAAATTTTCTTGTCATCTGCATAAAGCAGAAATTTTGAATTTTTGAAACAAGTATCAATATCAAATAAATAAATGTTGTACAATAAGGGACCGAGGTGCGAGCCTTGGGGGACTCCGGAAGTGACATCAACAAAGTCAGATCTATAGCCTCCCAAGATAACAGACTGACTACGATTTCGAATGTACGATTCCAACCACCTAAGGAGATTCCCTCTGATGCCAACCGCGTATAGCTTGCGAATTAATATATTATAACTGACTCTATCGAATGCTTTCTCAAAATCCGTATAAAGCACGTCCACCTGCACTCCTTCATTCATGCTACTATTCACAAATTGTGTTAATTCTAATAAATTCGTTGTGACATTACGCGACTTAACAAAGCCATGTTGGTTGGAAGGGATGCAATTAATTGTTGAGCTATATAAGTGTTTATGTACAATTTTTTCTAACATTTTCGCAAATATGTTAAGTAAAGATATACCTCTGTAATTCGTTATTTCATTTTTAGATTCTTTTTTGTGTATGGGTATGATTAAAGCTTCCTTCCAGCATTTAGGAAAGACTCCTTCGTTTAAAGAACGCTGGAAGAGTAAACGTAAGGGTATAACTAAACTAGACTGACATTTTTTGACAAAAATTGCAGGTATTCCATCAGACCCAGCACCCTTCCGACCATCAAGCTCTCTGAATAATGCTTTTATTTCCTTGTCAGTAATCAATATAGAACAAATACAGTCGGCAAGATTTGACTCAACAATAGGATTCACAAGATCAGAAGAAACATCTGGTCGAAAAACAGATTGAAAGAAATCGCTAAATGCCGAACACATATCTTTTCCCGAAGTTAACATATGTCCACGATAAGACATACAACATGGATAGCTAGAATTCATACGTTTGTTCTTGATATAAGTCCAAAATTCCTTAGGAGAAGATTTAATAGAATTTTGACATCGTAAGAGATAATTTGAGTGTGCTTCTACTTTTAATTCTTTTACTCTAGCTCTGAGTAGTGAAAAGGTTGAATAATCGATAGGATTCTTGAATTTTTTCCATTTAGAGTGAAATTTAAATTTTTCTTTTATGATATTTATTAAAGCCGGAGTGTACCATTTAGGATAACGCCGACGCGAAGAAATACGAACTGAAGGCACGTATCTATCTATTAATGAGCTTAAAATAGTATAAAAATTACTGGTAGCATCATCAACTGAACCAGAATTTAAAATTTCATCCCAGTTAAATTTCCATAATTCTAAGTTGATAGCATCGTAATCCGCTTTAAAAAACTTTTTTATTCTACCAAACTGCGGTCGTAACGGCTTATTATTAATGTCGTAAATTGTAATGAATAGTGGACTATGATATCTATCCATGTTGATTAAGAAATTAGAAGTAATGCCCTGACAGTTAATACTTAAATTAGAAAAAACTAGATCCAAAATATTTCCACAACAGTTAGGTGTATTGTTAAACTGACCCATACCCATTAAATTAGTTAGATTTAAAAAACCCAAAGTGGCTTCTAAAAGATCTGAATTGCAATAATTGTTAATGTTGTAGTTAAATCTATCCACCCAAGAAATAAATGGTAAATTAAAATCACCAATAACTAAATAATTATCATTGGGGTAATTGTCATAAATTGAAAGCAACGTAGAACTGAGAGATCTTAAGAGATTAGGCAGATCTGACGAAGGAGGCAGGTAAGCGGCAACAATGTGAAGATCCACCTTACCCTCAAACGTCTCACACGACATTGAGAGCCATACACTTTCTACATTACCACACTGAACATTTTGAGTGATGAGAGCATTGTAATTTCTTTTAATGCAGATTAATACGCCACCGCCTTTCCTATTGTGTTCTCTATCGCATCTAAAAACCTCGTAGCGAGAATCGCAAATTTCCGAGTCTAAGATTCCGTCGCATAACCAACTTTCTGTGATTATAATTAGATCATAATTGTTCAACAAAATGTTTCTGTGCAACTCCGGTAATTTAGTACGTAAACCACGAGCGTTTTGATAATAAATTCTAATTATATCCTTATTTCTGGAAGCCATTGAAATAGAATGAAATAAACAAAATAACAAACGATCTCAATAAATGCAACTATATGATCAATTAAAACTTTAATTACAATAGAAACAAATAACTCGGTAATGTAAAACATATTGATTACTAACACGGCTTTTATTATAATATACGAATAATAACTAATTAAAAATTCGCGACAAAGAATTGCAAGATCGTTACAAAAAATATTAAAAGTCTCGCGGGCAGTTCTAAAAAATGTCGTCAAGGTCAATGTCCATTGCGCACGAACAGAGTAAATCAGCGGAGAGAAACCTTTTAAAGATCTGAAGTAAACATGGTTATGCAAAATTATGGAGTTATGAATAATTGATAATTGATCGAACAACACTTTAATATTAAAAACTGGAGTCAAATTAGGTCGATAAGTTAAATATGTATGAGATTTATGATTAGTTTTTAAGTGTAAATATAAGTTTGGATTTGTATAAAACTGTGAATATGTGTAATAAGAGGTAAGTTTTAACTTGTAAATTGTAAACAAAAACAAATAGAAAATTTCTACAATTTGGTATGTAAAAGTATGTTTAAATCTATTAGATAAATAAATAAAATTATTATAATATGTATGATTAATTTTTATGTGTAAATATGAGAGTGGATTTGTGTTAAGTTGTGAATATGTGTTATATAGGGTAAGTTCTAAAATTAAAATTTTAAACATAAACAAACAGAAATTTTCTACAATTTGGAATCTAAAAAATTTTTTAAATCATCTTCGGAAGATATAACTTTGGCTGGAGTCTTCTCGTTTGCGCGTATGTATATGGTACAGTTTTTAATCCATACGAACTTAATATTCCTCTCTTTGGCACGTTTTTTACATGTATTTAATAAAATTTTATTTGCCACGGTGAGGTGTTCGTTTATGAAGATCTTCAATGCGTTACCGGTAAAGCCGAGGTCATGCGACATAATACTCTTAGTTTTATTACACTTCTTGAAATTGCTTATTAATGTATCTTTAGTAAGTTTATCTCTTAATTTAGCGACAATTTTACGTGGGGAGTCCCTCTTCTCTCTGAATGACTGAACGCGAGTAATAAATTCAATGTCCTCCTTATTAAGATCACAATTAATAGCTGATGCCAAACGCAAAAAAACTTGAAGAAGATTTTCGTTTGATTCTTCAGGTATTCCAACTATTTCCACGTTCAAAAATCTACTTTTTTGTTCATTACGCTTGGATTCTCGTTCGAGAGATGTAACAGTCGTTTGAAGGTTGTTTATAATATCACGACTCTTTACTGAATCCACTTCATACTTTTGCAACCGTCCCTCGAAACCCTTAACTTGCGATTTCAACCTCTGGATATCTTCGTTCAATCTGTCTACTAAGGATAACTTAATGTCAATATCTTCGATTCTTTTATACATATCTTCAATAACATTGGGATTAATTTTGCTCGTTAAGTCATTAAGATCGTTTCTTAATTTTTCGACCTTATCAGGCAACGAAGAGAGAGTCGAGAGCATTTCCTCAATTCGGTTTAAAGAAAGTTGATATGAAGAAGGTTCTTCGCTGGGTTTAGCGACTTCACCAGATGCAGCTAAATTTCTACACTCCGAACAACACCACGCACTCTGTCTTTCGCACCCGAGCCTACGCCAGCCGATTTCCGTTAAAGTAGCACAATGAAAATGATATGAGGAACGGCAGCTCGAACAAAATGCTCCATCAGACACTAATTCGCTACAACGTTTGCAATTCATGCCGAAGGTTGTAAGCACAGGCGACAATAGAACGTCGTACAAAGCTAAATACGTTCACTTATTTCGCGTAAAGTCTCTTAGCATGAATAGCTCGAAGTCGCAACCGTCGGGCACTACGATCCGCGAAACCAGAGTTCAAATCCAAAGCGGGCAAAAAATATTTTTAATTTTAAGCACAATCTTAGAAACACGGACGGAATGTCTTGCCACACACAGAACTAAATTCAAACTGTAATGCATAATAAACACAAGTAATAAATAAAATGGTCAAAAATTAAAATAGACTAAAAGAACATTATTTTGTGGTACCATACCACTCCCACTTACATTCCGATTCATGTTATGTCACCACTCAACATATCTGCGCCTAAGGTAATACTGTAAGGTAATTTTAGAAATTATTTTATTAGTAGTAGCACAGACTAATAATAATATACTATGGTAGTAGTAGTAGTATTATCTATCGATGACCCCTCGTTGATTTGTTTTGTTTGGTGTGGCTTAAGAATCAAATAAAGAAGTAATCAAATATCTAGTTAAGTACATAAGTCACACATTAACTATCACGATGCTTATTATTATAATATAAGAAGACACTGTATGATACACACTAGAAAAAATAGAAAATTCATTTTTTTATTTTGGGAATTTAAATAAAGATATTTGCTGATTTACCATTTTCTACCTGTTTCACCTCGATAGCTTATACATTGTAAAATATGAAATCCATAGCTCTACATTTATAAATACATCGGAAATAAAGGTTTTTTAATGAGGTGATCACATAAAGTTTGATGATTTACCATCTGTCACCTGTTTCACCTCGATATAGTAGATCTAAATCCTGAAACATGAAATTCATAACCCTACATTTATATTTGGAAATTAGACCGGGAGATACTGACACAAAATTTCGAGTCATTTGTAACAGGATGGCGGTTCTACAGGGTTCTTAGTACGCAATGACAAAAAGAAAAATGATGGTGTGAACGCTGGTACCGGCGGCTTAGTCGCGTGGGCGTTAGTCGAACTCGTCGGAAAATAGCGAAAGTCAAACGATTTGTAACAGTATGGCACTTATTTTTCCTGGAAGTTTGAGGATCAAAGAATATAAATACAAAATTTCAAAGATCTAGGTGTTGGAAATCTTCACTTATATAAATTAATACTAAATTAATTTTTCAAGTATGACAGCACTTTTTCCCCCTACTAGAAGTATGGCAAATATAATAATGGTCACATTTTATCAAATACTCTCCAAAAATCCAAATGCAATACTGGTACAAAAAGTTTGGCGAAATAAATTTTTTTTGCAGATTTTCGGCGGTATGGCGACCATTTGGAATCGTCCGAAAAGTATGGCATGGCGATTTTCGTAAATGGCTGCACGACGATGGTTACCTGTGCAAAAGTTAGCCTGGTACAAATGGTTGAATAATTGTTTTATTTAAATCAACATATTCGCATCGGTATGGCGGGCTGTAAGTCACACCGGAAAAGTATGGCATGACACTACCGCCTACTTCTTTTTTATGGGCTATCGGTAAATACTAAAATTTTTGTGTTACAAATCGTTTGACTTTCGCTATTTTTCCGACGAGTTCGGCTAACGCCCACGCGACTAAACCACCGATACCAGTGATCACACCATCATTTTTCTTTTTATCATTGCGTACTAAGACCCCTGTAGAACCGCCATCCTGTTACAAATGACTCGAAATTTTGTGTCAGTATCTCCCGGTCTAAATTATTTAATTTTTCTTATCGAATATACGTCAAGAGCTAGACGTACTGTACTTGATAGTTGATACCGAACAAAGCAAGAGCAAATTTCTTATAATACATATATTATACAGTCCCAGCTCTGAGGTAGAGTGGTTGGAGAGGCTCTAGGCGTAACGGGCGCTTAAATGTATACTTACCGCAAGTGTTGTTTATGAAAACATCTAGTCGTTTGATTGTTATCGACGAATTTGGTTCATAGATTTTGTAAAATAGCAAAAATGTCAGGAAATTGCAATTTGCAATCACACAAGGTATAAAATATGTTAAAATATGGTAAACAAAACATTTTATTTTTTTATTGCATAAGTAAATTGCTCCACAAAATATCTTCCCCTTATTTTACTCCAGATCATGTAAAATTGTCGTAATATTAATATCGTCAATAGATGCGCATATTCTAGTTTTTCATTCCTTGCACTATGCTGTTCTCTTCCCTAAGTTGGGGAACTTTCCAATTTCCAACAATACGAAAATCAAATTGCCGCCATTTTGCTCGCTGTACATATGATTGCAATCAATAATATGCGCAATGCACCACGGCGCATGTTTCTCTAGGTCTAGGGGTGCTGCAAACAAATTTAAGTTTAAAATATACTCATTGAAGGCTTATTATTCAAACGTCGGCTCCTTACCCAGATGATGTCCACGATTTGTAGGGGATCGTAACAGTATGGTGTGTGATATTGTGAGCGAAAATATACGGAAAATAATGGTGATAGTCAATGAAAATCCATAATACCACGTTTTTTTAGAATTACATGCGTATTCCTTAGTCGAGTGAAGTGAGGATAGTGTGATTGTTGACCTTATAGTTAAATAATCGTTTCGTTCAAGGATTTTAATTCATAAAAATAAGTTCTTAAGTAATCGGTTACCATCATCAAATTAATGAGGAAAAATATACACATAAATTCAGGTGTTTGCTATATTTCGAATGGAGAATTTCTAAATTAAATTACATTGCACTCTTTCATTGCGTATTAGGTTATATAAATAAGTGTAAATTTAATCAAGTGAACTGTTTTATTATAAAGCAGCGTAGGTGTTAAATCTCTACTCTGTTACGTAGTAGGTGTAAGCAGTGTTATTATGGTTTAAATATTATAACCTACTTAAAATGAATATTATCTCGATAAAGTCTGAATAGTGTCTATATCGGTATAATCCTATGAACTTGTAAGTCATCGAACGTGTTACAAGTCCACATTGTTTGGCTAAACTCGGACAAACCTGGAAGTATTCAGTTATCATCATATGTTTTTGAAGAATAGTGTCATGTTATTAAATTAATTAATCCCTATATCATGTCAATCCTGGATTATGGTTTTCTGTGCCAATAATATAAGTTTAAATCATTAAATTTCGTGCTATAAAAGTGTACATAAAATATCAAGTCATTAGTCGCTTGAAGAGAATATTTCGGTAAGTGTAGCAAAAATTAAAGAAGTCATTTTGATATTCAGATTTAAATTATGAATTAGTAGTTCTATTTATCCCTAGAATTTGAATGAAAATTAAAGTCCTATTTAATTCCTCTCCTGAAAGCATTTTCATCAAGACCTAATGATAGCATAATTTTAGATAATCCATGGAAATGATTACATCCGTAATTAAAATATTATCACTATTCTCATCCAAATTGGTTAAACATAGTACACAATCAAAAATAACTGAAATAAAAAATTGCCCAAGTATGATACGTACAAAATTAGATTACCAATAGCCCTGCAACCTTAAAGCCATAACAATGCTACACAGATGAAAATCATTTGCATGAAACGTGTTAACGATATTATAAAATGTCCTTATATTAACATGATTATACCTATATATGAGTGCATAGAGCTTAGCGTACAAAATTTTTAGGTAATCGGCATGGAGTTCGCCAGGTTCATATACCATCTAGTAATCGAGAATTAGCGCCTGCTTGCAGCTTTTCAGAGCTTAAAATGCCAAGGTACTGAATATATGCAAGCACTTCTCTTTCACATTATAATAATTATACTTATAGGCTTTGTATTATGTAAGGTTTTAGGAGCACGTATTTTGGGTGTATTTATTTATCGTTTATTTGCCTGTTCAAAATCTTGTTGTTTTTAATGTCTGGTGCATGGTTTATTATTTTTGCGGCTTTATTGCAAAAAGAAGGAATTATTAAATGTAATTTCTTAATACCACATTCAAATACTTATGTCAAACATTATTTTTGGAATAAAGCCTTATCCTATAATCTTATCCTATCTTTTATTTAAGGTAAGTTTAATCTCAAATAAATATTATGTATGTTTTGTAAGGTAAGTAGATAATATATTATGTATATTAAGGTAGATAAGAAAACGCTTATATTATTATCAATAAAGCTTCTGCTTTTTATTTAAATAATTATTGATGTACCTAGTACATAAATTTAAACTACTTATTTTTTTTTATTTATATTCGTATTTGATGTGATAATATATTCTATCGCTTAACTAACTAAATTAGAATACCTCTTTAAACATATTGAATAAAATTAAAAGTTTTTTATTTTTAATACCGTTATTTTTTTTGTAAATCAGTCTAAACTCTAAAGTAGGTACGAGTTTACGTAACCAAATCTCTAAAAAAGCTTTGCGTGTCGCTATCTTTTCAATTTCGTTTCATGTACGCAAGATAATAACATAAACTAACAATTCCGCTGATTTCCCAGTCATAAAATGTTATGCTAATATAAACTTCTATTGGGTAAATATTTATTTTCAATGCCGAATATTTTTTACAAGCTTAATAATTATATTTTTACATGTTTGAAGTTTTCGACGATCTTATCCGATATCCAAATAGTTAGGAACAAAATAATAAATATCTATTAGTAATAAATTATCTATTAGACTTCCCAAAACAGATATTATTCAGTCACAAATAGATTATGACGATTTGTCCAATAATCAAAACGAAACAATTATCTTTACAGACTACAACTACTACGTGAAAAACACTGTACTCTTTGCAAACACACATTATTCTAATTTATGTCTATATATGTATATATATTATTTATATCTATGTAAAAGTACCTAATCAATATTATAATATATCATAGGTCGGCTGGTGGGTCCGGCAGTTCGCACGGCCTCGAGGAGGCGTCCGACGGCAGCGACGCCGACCGACCGCGCCGACACCATCTACGGGTACCCTCCACTGTTTACCCGGGACAGTAAGTTTTATTCTATACTTATAGCTAAGACTTGTATTATAAAGCTGAAGAGATTGACATTGAAGAACAATAAGCAACTATACTCACCATCGTTCAAAAGTTGTCCGAAGCCAAACTCTGCCTTCGCGTGTGTTAGGCAGTTTTCTAATGAGCGTAGACTTTGAACGTGCCACGAATCAGGGTGTTAATTTGAATGAAGGTTTTATACAACTACGGTATTTTTTTAACTAACCTTTCAAATTAGCCCATTAGGGCTTTTACATCCACATTACATCTGTAGTGAATTTAGTATCTATCTCTCTATATATCTAGATTTGTCTAGAAAAAAAACACACATATTATAATACAGATTAATATAAAGAACTTCAAAAATATGAGTAATTTTGGTCGCAAATCAAAAAATTAACATAGTATGAAACTAATAATTAGCAAGCAGGTTACTGATAAAAAAATTTTAAAACTCGGATAAATATTTTTTTGCGTTTATCAAAAGCAAACACATAATTATTCAGTCTTACGTAATGGTGTGTTAAATACCACAATGTCGTGCATAATATACTACCACAGTATTACCATTATTTCCTACAGTAAGGAATCGCCTTTGATGTCGCGCGATGCCGCCGCCAGCGTAGGTAATTACGCTGCAACACGAAAATACGCTAGGGTTGCAACAAATGGGAAATAAAACAATTGTGATTATTAATATTATGATGAAATCTTTATTCATATTTACATTCAAAATAATTGCGATTATTAAATCTGATGTAATTATTTGTTCATAAATATATAATTACAGATATTGCACTGCTAAATATTATTTACGTGGACACTTTATTTTTGGATGTTCTTAATTGTATATTATAACATTTAACTAAGTAATGCATTCGCATTGGGATGTACAATCTGATTAGAAAATAATGAGGACAGCATATACATAGCTTTGATTTTAATTCAACAGATACAATTAATACAATCTTTCTGAAATATTGTTTCCTTCTGGGATTTCAATGTAGATTTACATCCGTAAACCGAACAGTTTGTGCGCGCCATAATAGAATATGTAAGTACCTACCTATGTATAATAAAATTATTACACAAAAAATACGACTGCGTCATCCTTTCGCGCTAGGTAAAGCAAACTAAGCGTGTTTGCTTTACGCGGCCCGCGTCGCCCGACCCCCGCCAGTTCCCCTCCGTTTCTCTGCACAAGTACATTCGTCGCACTACTGTAGGAAATAATGGTAATACTGTGATACTACTTTACGGGTACGTTTATCAAATGAAGGCGAATGAAATTATAATTTAATGCATGTCGTTTTGGTAGAGGTAACACGATCGCAGTAAAATTTGCTAACAATTGTTATTGAACACCTTATCACTGAACTATAAATTGCGTGTTAAACGATTTTATTTTCTAGAAATAATTTATGAAATACCTATTGTTTAATAATAATTAGTAAGTAATTAGATAGTTTAGTAAATAATGCGTAATAAATTAAAGTACCAAATTATAGTCCACGCAATGTATTTTTTTTATAATTTTATAATTATCCTGTGAGTAGATACATATAAATATATAGATTTATAAAGTATAATATTTTTTCTACAATACGTATCACGTCACAAGCACAGATTAGAGAATAGTTACTTCGTAATCACAAGTGTGATGACCGGTCAAAGGATGCACCATTGATAATACTTCTCCCGCTAAGATATAAAGTACTGAAAACAATACAGTGTTGTATGAATTCTCTGGCTTTGTTCCAACCCTCCCACCCTGTCTTTGTAAGCAACTAATTGCGTCTAGCCAGTAGTGTACAGTGTACTATCGCCATTTATTTTATAGATAATACCAGAATATCAACACGCTCATGTTATTGGCCAACACCTGTTGATATTTGCTTGTCTATTGAATATCTAATACATATATGGATATTCTGTGCAAATAAATAATTTGGGGGTCTGTTTGTCCTGTCTTAATACAAGTAAATTTATGTTTAAAATAAGTGTTATTTTATTAAAAGTTTACTTGACTAATTTTATGTAGAAAACTAGATTTCCGCCCGCGGCTTCGCCCGCGTTTTCAAAGGAAAACCCGCATAGTTCCCGTTCCCGTGGGATTTCCGGGATAAAACCTATCCTATGTGTTAATCCAAGTTACCCTCTATATGTGTGCTAAATTTCATTGTAATCGGTTCAGTAGTTTTTACGTGAAAGAGTAACAAACATCCATACATCCATACATCCATACATCCTTACAAACTTTCGCCTTTATAATAGTATTAAGATGTGTTTGTCAACCCCGATAGATTTTTGCCGATATATTTTCATTGAGCGGTGTCAAAATCGCAAACTATCGCTAGTTGATCAAACCCTATGGAAAAGGTGTGAATATTGCATTATTTAGTTTTCCAAATTTGATGCATAAATGCTCCAAATAACCCGTTACGATGATTGACGGTTATTATGGAATAGGGTCGGTTTGATTTGAAATTTGGCGCAAGATAAAGGTCAATATCCTATGTTACTATCGAACTATCCCAAGAATACATAACGGTTTACATTATTATAGCCTAGAATTTTATATAGAGTCTACTTTTTATAGCAAAACGCTAGTTTAGTGTAAAAATATAAATTGGACACTAAAGTTTTAGTACATAGAATAGTCAATAGACATTACGTAAGTAACTACCTATACAAATTATCATTTTTATATCTCCAGAGTATACCTACGTAATAGTAATAAAAACATTTATTTTAGCAAACACGCAAAAAATAAACAATATCTTAATTAAATACAATAGTAATTGTGTTCATGACGCAAATTACGACTTTTATTCTTTTACAAAAATCTTAAATGGCACTACATTTAGTGATACCTTTACAGATCTCAATAAATGTTAGGTTTAACAAATTTAATATTATAAATCAAGTTTAAAATGTTATCAAGGGTGTACCGGAATAAAGAATAATGAATAAACGAACAAGAAAATCAATAAAGGAACTATTAACTTTCGTATTAATAAATTGATCTTCCTTAGATAGACTTGGGCAAGTGTTTTTCGTGTGTCTTTCGTATTCTATTCGGTTATTAACGGATTTTTTTTTATTGTCTTTCCGACTTGAATAATACAATGGCGACCGTATGACTAGAATGCGAATAGTGATATTAATTATTCATCAACAGTACCTACTAGCGTACTTTGGGGACCACCAAAGGATTATATGCGAAACGGACAGTTGATTTTTATGTAACAATAACCGATTCCTTTTTAGTTTTTGACTCGTGTTGAGAAGCAATAAATCTATTCAATAAATGTATCCCTTGACAAGATAACGAATAAATCAGTTTTCTGTTTCGTTCTACCATGGACCCAATATTATTGGGTCCATGGTTCTACTGAATACAAAATATAATATCATTTACGAGCACAGTATATTTTGTACCTAATTGAAATCATGTTTTTAAATGATGTATTTGAAAAAAAGTACTTTGTTATTGTTTAAAAAATTATATCATTTGTTTTCATTAAACTTATAGATAATACAGCCCGGTTATATTGTGGTACCTAATTAAATTTGAATACTTTTTGAAGATAAACTTTTATCTAAAAAATTTATGACTTGTAAATAGAGATGTACACGTAATTAAGCCTTAAAACTCCAGGTAATTGCAAAAAGAAAATTATATGGCCAGTTGCTTTGTTATAAATTACTTTCTTATGCAAATTTAAATAATCCCACATATTGAATAGACAACGAATAATATGAATACCTCAAATTATGCTATTATAATATAATTAATGCGTTGTTCGTTAAATAATAATTAATATTACGTATTGTATATGTATTATGCAAAGGAACAATTTTGCTCCGAATAAATTTGGTTTGCCTTGTGTTGCGAGGCTACTTACTATGCGATAGAAGATAACGTACCTATTACGTAAAAATATTATAATAACGCCTGCTGTTCAAAAGGTTATCTGAAACAATTGTAATTATTTGCAGGAATGTAGTACTCAGTTTTAGGTAGAACACACGGATCTTTATTTATTCGGTCGTATATCTCAATGCAAATAAGAAACGAATGCGCGCGATAAGAAAGAAATAATAACGCTAGTGTTATGCCGACTATGCGGCGTTTTGATCGTGATACATGAAGTAATTACTAAAGAAAATGTAATTTTATTTGAGTTCGTATTCCCACAGTACGGAAAACTGCGAGCTATTTCTACGCTGTTCCTTGTTATTCCAATTTTCGTGTCTGCGTTGCATTTGTTGTACGGGGAGATTCTATCTGACTATAATGGTGTTTTGTTAAAAAATGGATAGTGATGTGTTCATAGAATCATCTTTACCCCTACCCCGGACACGACTGAAATGGCTGTTACGCCGGGAAAGCCTTCCCATAGCAACTATACGAAAAGCCTGGCTCAAAAGTAGAACGAGCATATCACCAGAAAGTTGGCGGAGACGGTAATTTTTATTTAAATTACATTGTTGATTTAACCTCTAACTTCATTTTTAATGATAAATGGATAATCAGGAAACACTCCATATCAGTGCCTATTTTGCTTTATCTCCTATTTTTTGTAAATTAAGGTTTATGACCGTACGAAAACAAATGTAGGAACTTATACCTATCAATATTTTATTTCAGGTTTGTAACTTGAAAATGTATTTTTTTAATGAACTACGGAAATGTGAGTCTTAAAATATTTGTGTAAGTAATCAAAAAAATACTACAAAATATAATTAATATCAAATAGGTACTTACCTTTATGACGAAGATATTACCTAATTATAAAGTATAATATCAATTAGTAGGTAAGTAGGAACATCTTACCCAAAATTCCTTGTACATAGGTAGGAGAAATCCAAGTACATACCTATATCCTGTAACTAATTCGTACTAATTGTAAGTAAACACAAACATTCGTGTCATGATATATACTACAAACATCTACAAATTACAATGAGCTAAATATCACGTCGGCCATGAAATTATGCAACACCTTGATACATATACTTGACTTCCACTAAATTGTAAACTTTCTGCTAACAGATAACACTATCTGTTATCACCTCTCAATTTGCGAAAAACAAGAAAGATTTACGAAACAAATAGATACGATAACTCTGATTTATACGACTTACATAACAAAAAATAACCTACTTGAATGAATCAAATAATATTTTGATAGATACTGTACATACCGTGTACTCATTACAAAAAGCTCTTGCCACGCAATTTATCCAATTTCCTACACTGGTCTGTGTATGATTTCATCCTTTCACCTTGTTTAGGACAAACACCTGTTTTAGTGAAAGACTTACGCACTCTGATTAGAAAAAAAATGAATTTAAAAAATGTTATGGCAGTTTTTAATAAGAGCGCGAACGGCGAATATCAATCCCTGGAATTTCTGAATGCCTTCTAGAAGTTTTCAAATTTTACTACAGATTCATAATAATTTTATTTCCTAGAAAAAGTCAAATTGACAGTTTTAAACTGTGGTTTTAAACGTTCTAAAAAACGAAACAACTCAGAAAGTAAATTTTTTTTCTGTTATGGCAAGTAGGCTATTTAAAAGATAGAGAACCCTAAGAGAGAACCTCATAGAGAACTCTATTATTTTTAAAACTTTTTTCAACAGATAAAAAAGGACACACGTATTTTTTTCTTGTGATCGTCGATCGAACGTATTTGGATGAGACTGAACTATTTGCCAGTGTCAAGTTTTAAATTTTATTATAATTGAAGTTAATTCTTATTAATTAATACTTATATTGAATTGATGTGGCGAAAAACAATAAATACGAAGTTATAGATAAAATAATAAATGTTTTACGATTTAAATTATCTACGGCACGAGTGCATGATTTTTTCATAAAATTAGTTTTAATAACTGATTGCATTATAAATCCATAATTATTATTGCATTGATTTTAATGAACTTAAAAATAATTTCTCATCGATTAATAATAAAAAAAGGTATTAATATACCTAGGTACTTAGTTACCTTAACTCTTAATTAATTAATTTTAATTATTACTGAATTTTTAATTTTTAATTAGCAATCTCGAGATGATCGGCTATCGCCTATCATACCAGGAACTCATAATGTTAGATGCCTGAATATCCATTTCAATAAATTAGGTTACAAGTGTTTACGAGGTCTTTGCCCGGTATTAATCGGCGCAGTTTCACATGTAACCTGAATAATGTTTTGCTCCAGCGGGAGTAGTGCCAAAATTTATGTCGATGACAAACAAACAGTTGATAGTTGATCTTACAACGTTCGTTTAGATATAACTACATAATATAGTGCCAACCATAACTGCGTTGAGTAAAGAAGGATTACTTATAACGTATTTTTGGTGGTGACATCACTGTTTTTATTTCTTCCAAAATATAACTATTGTTATTGCATTATTAATGTTTATGTTAATGACGTCATGTTTTTTATTTCAATTTTCAATACACAAAATGAATTGTGACTACAATAGCAAAATGGTATTAATGATTTACACAATTTGTACATTTGAAAGAATTGCAAATTGATTTTCGTTATTTTAAAGGCATTCATCACTACATAGTATAAAACAAAGTCGCTTTCTCTGTCCCTATGTCCCTATGTATGCTTAAATCTTTAAAACTACGCAACGGATTTTGATGCGTTTTTTTTAATAGATAGAGTGATTCAAGAGGAAGGTTTTAGTATATAATTTATTATGTTTTAGACAAGGCGGGCGAAGCCGCGGGCGGAAAGCTAGTAGATTATATATAAACTAAAAAGTCATTGTAACTACACTTTCAAGGTGACCAAAGACATAATATGATTTGAAAACATATAATATGTGGGTATACATAAAAAATAAGCAGCCGGATTGGCGATGGATGTGTAATTAAAATATATACTCTACTTATAAAAGGTAGAAAAAAAAACCTGTCAACAACTTTTGGGGGAATACATTATGCGCAATAGTTTAGACTTTAGAGCATCTTTAGAGTAAAAATAGATGTAAGTGCGTAAATTTTTCCAGCTATTACAATTATTTGAATCATCTAACGATAGTTTAAGCGATGACTGAAACGTGTTCTTGTAAGTGATGTTATCATGTTATGTTGGTGCAAAGTTGACAGGTTATTTAGCTTCCTGGAAGCGAACTATTTCGCATCGTTTGATGTATGATCTTGTACAAGGAAGAAATTTGACGCATCAGATGTTACTATTAAGTGTAAACAAACATTCACTGTTTACATCTTTGAAAATGTTCGGCTACGTGCATTTCTCTATACATAAAACTCGGTATGATGGCTAATGTTTGCGTGTGTTTTTAAAACCACATATTATTTTATGCTCTCATTAAATCTTACTGTACATAATATTTCCAGTCTTCAGATATTGCTAATGGGCGGTGATGATAGCTAACCACAAAAAAAAAAATATTCTATGTACTAAAATTTACTTGACCACCATATTACCATATAATTATTTGTGTCGACGTTTAAAAATACAGAAAAAAGTAAACGTAGGTATATTTTTTTGGAAATATGTACGTATTATTGCATAATCCTTTTTTGTAAGAATTGAATTTGATCATACATTATTATGATATTTTAATATTGTATAAGTATGTACTATGTACCTACTCAAATATTGTTTTTGTGGCATTTTCGACGTTCTCATAGCTTGAATATATTCCAAAACCCAAAAAAATTTAAAACAATTAACAATCATATTATTTAAAGTATCATTTATGTATTTTTAGTGTTCAAAAGTGGTACGATCTAAGTAGGTACCTCTACCGAGTACCGACCGACCATTTTATAAAGCGTTGCAATGTTTGCATTATCAGGGTTCCTGGTTACCCTGGTGATCCCACTTTTGTATTCCCTTCTTTTCCATAGTGTTATTGATCGTGTTAAACGTGATTGTATTAAAGTGTCCTGTTAGGTTTCTAAACTTCTTGATAAGTTTGATAGAATGTACCTATTAAACTTTAGTATCTAAAGCTTTTTCAAAAACAGACAATGATCCATATCGCAGATCATCAGATATATATGCATATGCAAGCAGAACTAAGGAGACCATTAATAAATCCAATTAGGTATTTCATACAGTGTTTATAAGTTTAAAAATAACGGTCGTTAATCTAGGGTCATTGCGCTGGTTTTCGTCCAGTTATGGGAGTTGCCAACTTTGTGATGCGAAATAAATATTTTGGAGCACCCTTCCTTAAACATATGTATAATATTTTTATTTAGTCCTTATATAGTCTTCTTTAAGATTATATTAAGTGAAAATAAATCATTTTGACGTATCTTTTTATTTAAATTATTTTCTGCAAAAGTAGGGTAAATGCTAGTTTTCGTCCAAAAAAACTGGTTTTCGTCCTAGTGTAAGCTAGTTTTCGACCACCGTGTAGAAAAAGGAGGGTAGGTCAACTATTAAGTTAAAAACCAATTACAGGTAAATATATACTTTTATTTAATCAACATTACAATTTCTCACTACCTTACAGGTTTAGTTTTACTAATAATAATCAATATAACTAGTCAACACTGAGATCTATGTAGCACTTGGCAGTCTTTATATGCGTTAGTGATGACTGTTTAATCATTCGTAATAAAGAAAGGAATGCGTTACTTACAATGTAAATGAATAAAGTAATAATTATAGGACTGAGAAATTACATCAAAAAACAGAAATATTCATTCTAATACTTTGTTTATCAAATGAAACGTACTATATTAAACACAGCCATAATAATACGTTTTAGCTACTAAAATAAACTATACTATACCTTACTGAACTATGCATTATTGTCTTACTGATGCCTTTATTAAAGATTCTTCAGTGTACGTAGCGTTTTTTTTCTAGCTTTCTTAGACTCCTTCGAGGCCATCTAAAAACAATAAGATCTTTCTTAGGATACGTTGAGTAAGTAGAATAAAAAAATATTGCATTGGCAAAACAGACCTAGAATAAAAGATGATACTCAAGTGAATGATAATCAAGAAAAATACAGTGTATTATGTCTGACCTACCGGCTACCCCCATTTATGCCACGAATAATTGACTCTACTTCACATAAGGAGAATGATACATGACTGAATGAATGACAATATTAGGTACCTACAACACTCTGGCCCTCACCAATTATTTATAAGGAAGATACTGAATAGAAAACTTTTCAATACGTAAAAAAGACGAAAAGTACTGCAAAAGAATAGCCATTTTTAATTTTTGTCCACTCCAATACTCATTAATGGACGAAAACTAAAACGTTTAAAGCTAAATTTAGTTTTCGTCCACTTCTTTAAATATTTTTTTATTTTGGCAGCACTGACAAAGCAGTGGACGGAAACCAAAAAATCTAAACTAATAGCAATAAAGA
The DNA here is from genome assembly GCF_061535395.1 of Colias eurytheme. Taxonomy (NCBI): domain Eukaryota; kingdom Metazoa; phylum Arthropoda; class Insecta; order Lepidoptera; family Pieridae; genus Colias; species Colias eurytheme. The sequence continues at coordinate 6,770,747 of NC_142998.1, read as the reverse complement.
TCACTTCGGGAGAAACTATTCAGTATTTTAAAGGTCCGATACAGTAAAAAGAACCTAACAAATATTCACGTAGCTGTTTGAGTTTTCGTCCACTTGGACGAAAACCAAATATTTTGAGAATTTGGTAAACTAGTATCCGTCCACTTAATTTTTCGAAGAGTATTATAAAAAAAGTATGATAAACACTTCTAATTGCGTTTAATAGGCTTATAACTAAACATATACGTACCAAAAACATTACGTTAACTAGCTAAAACAGTGATTTAACTTACCATGAACTTTTCTCGCCGGCAAATTTTTCTCTCGCGCGATGACATCTGCAAGGCACGGATGGGAAGCGGCCACTTTTACGTTAATTTTTTGAACTCTCTTCTTGTCAAATCAAATTTTGATGTTGATAGTACTGTTGCTTACACATTAAGGACCGTAAAAAGTGCAAACTTGCGCGGGAAGGTAGGTTTGTATTCAAGTTTTACGCACGTGATTGCAGCAGGTCAGTCAAATGGACGAAAACCGAAACTGGACGGCAAACCAGCGCAATTACCCTATGTATTTTATATGTATGAATACTATACCTTATTAATTAGTATTAATACTAAAATGGGGTGTCTATAAATTATGTACCTACTTATGGTAGTTTTACAAATACTTCTAGACACAGTTCTTAGAGTATAATATATACTCTAAGCTTCTAAGGAATACTTCTTTTTAATATTGCGTGAGCGTGTCGCTAGTTTCTTCTTTAAAGTACATAGGTAAACAATTAACAATTATATATTACTAAACATAGGTAATACAAACGCACAATATAATGTATAGTACATATTACATTATTATTGTATAGCATTATACACCAAACCTTGTCCTATAGGAGGGCGGGGGCAACCGGCAGACGTAAACGAACCGGCTCCGTGCCTATCCGCGATTCCGCGCTCCACTTGTTCAGTATTCGTCAACAGCTGTTTCGAGTCGAGCGGCTTTACGTTCAACGAACACGTGTAGACGTTTCATTATGTTTTACGTTACCGAACGAAACGAAACGTCAAACTAATCGTAAACAATATAGTTTATCAATTCGTATTATCGATTTATAATGTTTTTGGCGGTGAATGTAAATTAGCTATGAAACTATTTCCAAACAACCAAAAATAATAGCACGTCTGAACAAGTGAATTGTTTTGTGTCCAATTGGATTTAAAGTTCCGTTAAAGAGTTCCCTCACTTCTTGGAAGATGTACTGTGTGACTTCGTAAAGGTATTTGTGTTGTTTATAAAGTGTATATCGCTCATCGCTGTCGAAAATGATCAAATGATTTTCGACAAACCTTATCAATGAAGGACATTCCCGATGAAATTATGCTGTGCTTAGTGCAAAGTTTTAGAGATCGAGACAACGGTTATGGCAAAAGTCGAGAATCCGTTGAATGTGAGGTGACTGACAGCAATAACGTTAAGACTAAAAAGAAAAGTGAAAAGCGTGTTACTTTGGCCAAGGAATCTAACTCTGAAGTGAGTGGACTCAGTGACGTAGAATTACGAAAGCCCTCCCTAAGTGTACGCAGGTCCTTTAGGGCATCAGGCGAGAAGTTTCTCAAAAACTTGCCGGACGTGAAAAGGAGCTTTAGTGACCGCTTCTCAGTCATATCGGATGCAAGTGGAAAAAGGCCCCAAAAAGCTTTCTCGACCATTAGGAAAACTTGGTAAATATTATAAAATTAGAAATACCTACTATTTTTGAAATTGGTCTAAATGTCTGTCTGAACATAGGTAGTAAAGTATAATTTTTGTATCTGCTTTCCATTTTTATCATTAAGTTTATAAAATGATAAAACATGGCCTTTAACTTAAAAAATGTTAATCAAAAAATTATCTTTTTGAGGTTATCAATTTTTCAACAAAATATTTGATTTCAAATTTTTAACTTAACATTATTATTTATTACCTACTTCTGAAATTTTAATAATTTTTTAACTGTCTCAAAAATGGGGTTTTGAATTTAAGTCAATAGACAAAATATGGTTTGACTCACTAATGATTTAGTTTAATAATTCAGGCCCCGGAACCACATCACAATAGAAAATCTATTGTGTCTGGGACCGCTCGGGCCGCTTGGGGCTCAATAGGTTAAATGGCTTGTACTTTACAATCATCATCACATTTTACTAGTCCAGTTTTAATATTAACAGCCTAAGCTATTCACTTACATATTGGTTTTTAGGTGTTAATATTTCAAAGCTGAAGCTTCAAAATGAATTGTGGTTGGACAAATAAATATTTAACGATGATACAAATCTATTTAGCTTATAGAGTTCCTGGACAACTAGAACATCTCCCTGAGACCTGACCAGGAAATTTGTTATTGTTAGTCCTCACGGGTAATCAAACCTAACATTTTACCTATGCTTATTCATAATCACTGAACGAAAAATATGTTCATCGCCTGCTTAATCAACCAGGTTCAAGAATATTCCGACATAACCCACGGCTCCTTCCCCGGAGACCGTGGGTATCTTTGGAAGATTTCCCCACTATAAAAAAAAAAAGGTTCAAGAATATATTTCCATCCAGGTTCAAGGTATAGGTAATTTTACTTGTGAAATGTTAAAATTTAATACAAATAGTAAATTCTATCCTATAAATAATAGTAGTACAAAAATAGATACACAAGATAACAATAAACTTAGTTTATATTTATAGTTTACAACTATTATATATTTGAACTCCATTCTTTTTGAACACATATTTAATCCATCAGGCCCCGGAATCACAGACACAATAGAAAATCTATTGTGTCGCGACTGGATCTGGCCGTTCGGGGCTCAATGGGTTAAGTAGGCTAGACTTAGAATATTGAATTAAGATTTTTTTAGAACAATGTCCTTTAATTTTTGCGACAAGGCAAAATTTTACGTTTGGGCCTTCAGTTCAATCACTGATTTATAATTTCATAACTTCAAGTTAAGAGTCAGAATATTAATTCTGACTTTTATCTATTAACTTTCTGTAAAATATCTGATAAGATGCTCAGCTATTATATTAGTCCTTGTGTTTAAACACAGTTTTCTGCAGTATGACTGTTCAATGATTGGCGTCAATCATGATTCTAAGTAGTCTAATCTAAATAAACACGGCTTATCCATCTTCTTGTTATCAAAGATAAGATAGCCAGGTGTTGAGGAAATAAAATATCTTTATGTACACCTGTAGATTGTAAACATAGGATTAGAATTATGAACATAATTTTACAATTCTACGGCAGAATCAAATATGTTTACTTTAAATAATAAATTATTAGATTTGTAAATGTTAATTAACAGAACTATGTGTTTTCCTTTTTGTTTGTAGTGTTTTAAATTATCCTTTTGCTTAAAGTTTATTGGATTTAATGGGAATATAATATTAAATTCCCGTCTTTCCTTGTTTTATATTATTATTTTTGTCAATATATAAGCAATAATTTAAAGTAGTTAAAAATACTATAAAATTGAAATATAATCATCAACTTTCTGGTTAAACTTAATTATTATGAAATTTGTAACATTAAATTTTATTCAACATTCCAAAGGTCTGTAGAAAGTTAAATTAGATAATAAATTGTCTTTTGAAATATGTTAATTTATCTAAGTACACCAATCAAATGTGATAACTGTCCTTAATTTGAAGTAATTTTCAAAGCAAGTTTATAACTTAAAAGCATTTAATACAACAAATAAGTAATTTTAATTACAAAATAAAATTAATTATGCGAATTTAGCGAAGATGTCTTGCTTAAATTGAACAATGAATCTTCATTAAATATCATTAGACATATTACCCTATTGACCTTTGCCAATTTAAATTAGTGCACCGCTGAAGTAAGTATACCTCATAGTGTTACCTACATGTTGGTTTAAATTTAAAAATTGATTTCAGTTATTTAGTCTATTTTTCTCTTTTATTTTTCTGTCAAGTTTTGAAGCATCCTTAGTTTATAAATCTATACTAATATTATAAAGAGGAAAGGTTTGTATGTATGTAGGTATGTATGGTTTTCACGCATAAACTACTGGACCGATTTTGATGAAATTTGGCACAGATAATCTTAAGACCCTGAGAAAGAACATAGGCTACCTATTTTCTATTAAATAAATAATAAATATACGCTATTGCGAAATATGTACCTCGGGCGAAGCCGGGGTGGACCGCTAGTTGATCTACTCATACTTTGATCTCAATTACTTTGGTAAGTCGTAAGTCTGACAGTTAAATAATTTTGAAATTCGCTCAATTAATTTTCACAATCATAACAATTAAATAGCCAATAACAGTAATTTTAATTCAATTATCATTACAAGGATGTTAAATAAAACCACAATACCTAAAGCTTTGCAAGTTAGTCCTAACAGGGAAGACGATTATTTAATGGGGAATAATAAAACGAGCGACTGAAAATAAAGTGAGCGACTGATTATAGACTAGAGTAGATAATTTTTGAAACAAAAAAAAATCGCAGTCGGATGAAACCCATTAGAAAAAGAGGGGAATATGATGAAAATAAAAGGAAAAATAAATTACGGTCAATCCGAGTTCGGGAAGTGGGAGGGGGGAGCTTTTAAGAGAAAAAAATGGTTTCTCTCGATTTCCGACAAAACTACAAGTCCTACGGAAAAAAGACAATGGCAAAGTTGTAGGTAATAAAAAGGTCTACAACTTTTGTATTTACAATTTTTTCACATAACCTCAAAATTTAGGTGAAAAATTCCAAAAACAAAGTGATTGGTTTTTTATTTTTATCTACTTAAAATTTTATTTTTTTTCTACGAAATTTGGTGGAAACTTACTTTATTATGTCCCAAATACACTGTAATTTATTTGATTGAAAATATTTATTTTTTCGCCTTATTTTTAATTAATACAAAAAAAAATAACCTAATTTTCAATCGAAAAGTCACCCGTCAAAATATCAGCTTTTTTCAAAAACTTGGGGAGCTTTTTATTCATTGAAATCTCGTCTTTCATATGATGTAAAAAAAATAAACATTACCATAGTAAATGTTCTCAAGAAATGCATGTACAAACAGTGTGATAATGAGCTTTTACTAAATCAGGCACACTTCTCGAACTCTATATCTTCTCTCGTATCAGCTTTTCGGTAATATTTCAAAAGAAAAAAAATTATCTGTTCTGAGTATAATATTTTACAGCATATTCAAAAGCAAAATGATGCCGATAAAAACATTTCAGGTAGTTTGTCACTGAAACGATTAATATTAGGTCGCTCAAATATTATGAAGCTGCTCATTTTGTATTTTATGTAACGCAAATTAATGTTTGTTAGTTGCTGAATGCTGATCTATTAATTTTTCATCGCTCGCAGTCAGTCGCTCACTTAGTACCTAATTCTGTTACCCCAATTAATTATTTTTGATAACTAAAACTTTAATTTACAGTCACTCCTTTAATTACTGCCCTTATTTAATTATTCATATGTGATGTCGTAATGTGATGATAGAGTTTTACCACATGTTACTGACCTACTTTATGTTGAACTGTATCACCGAAATAACTCGTAATACGTAAAGGCCAACATATTTTTGTCGTTACCCGAGATCTATGTATTCGATTTTGGTGATTATTGCTATTTAAATAAGGTCCTGTTTTGTTTTGACTAAAATTGAAGGATGTGATAAAGTTATTACATAATTTTGTGCAAATTTAAATGTTTTATATTTTACACAGTAGGAACAGACGGGATGTATGATATTTACCTACGATAAAAATTAAAAAATACTGATAACTTCGTCTGAAACTCATTTAAATTTCAATAAAATTCATTGGTTTCCATATCATAAAAAGGTTTTGAAAAAAAGACAGCTTGTAATACCTACCTATAGAACTGAGTAATAACGAATAATACGAACTTTTGTTCCATTTTAAAATAGCACGAGTAAATAATACTTAAAACAGACTCGTACCTATAATTTACATTTTTATCATGATACATTATGTTATCATAGCATGTACTGTATGATGTTAAACTGAAAAATGGGGGCGCGACTATGAGGTCATGCTAGGAAGCCAAGGAAGTTGAAGCCCTGTCCTGATAAACGGTCCTTTTCTTTGTTATAAATCTTGCAAGTAGTCCTTCGTACTCACGCGTAATATTATGTTAATGATTATAGACCATATTGTTGTATAAGATTAACGACAGTCTTCTAAACAAAATCTTGTTCTATCGTACGTTCGTATGTCAGTAAAATATTCTTCCCTTGATCTAAAGTTTTAATAGAAAATAAGTAGTGTGTTCATTGTTCCTCCTCCACAACATAACATTATATATAATATTTCCTTGAAAAGGTACATAGACATGTGTGTTTTTGTGGCCATAAAGGGGTCAGTTTGATAAGAAAACTGACGATCAAATAAGTAGCCTACGGGACCGCTAGATGAACGAATTGGTTTAAGTACCTATTGTAGAATAATAATTAAAATATTATTTTTTGACGACTTCACAATTCTCAACTTCCTAACAAGTGCACGTATTTGAATTGATGATTTCATCGAACCGGATATAACAGTTTTGTCTCTGTTGCTAGGCTGCAGGGCATATTGAACTAAGCTATAATTAATTAAATCACGAATGTATCAGCTAATTATTTAAATACGATACAAGGCGAAATAGAAGAGATTATGAGGTGAATTTAATTAAAGAAAAATAATGTTGAATTTATTTAAACTGCATAGACGAAGCAAACTAAAACCTTGATTTGTTAGGTCATTTCCTTTACGATTGTTGTGCTTAGCGGCTTGTTTTTATACTCTTAATCACCTTTAAATATTAAATAATGTTTTTAATTTGTAGGTTAAGTATGCCTTTAAATGAAACGTAAGTTTTCATCACTGAATTATACATTTAAATTAGTATCAATTATTAAGTTCTGATTACTTTTTCTGCACTTCGTTTTAAAAAGAGTTTTCCTCACGCGGGCTCACTTCGCCTTACCAAATTAAAGTCCATATCACAAATGCCTCTTGTATTGTGTGACTCGTCATCTCAATGATTAGCATCTGTCCATGACCTTAGAGTCTGTAGCTCTGCAGTAGTTTAACTTCACCCACGCAAAGTACCTACGTGCCTTGGCAACGTGATACGAGGTTTTCACGGTGACTTATGAAATCTGATATAACTGCATCCGAGTGTTCCATTTACAATACGTTATGTAATTTATAATAAGCTAGAAAAATGTATTCTTATTGTTAATACAAGTACGCTTTGTGACGGCTGTGCATAAGTTATTGCTTATACAAATTTTGATGAACAAGATTTTTTGCGGTTACATTGAACTTGTATCATAGTGGATATACATATTATTGTTGTAAAATTTCCAATAGTTGCTTTTTTGTTGCTGTTTTTGTAGATCCTATAAGATTGACTTAATATGTATTTGTTTAAATTTACTGTCTTTCTAGTTTATCGAGAGTTGATACCGAAATTTTTATTTTTGACTTGTGATCTGATTAAAATTAGTTAAATTATATTTTAGTTTTTAATAAATAAAGTAAGAATGTACTTTTGATTGACTTCGTTTTCAATTTGAATATTAGCAGTAGAAGTTATTACGCTTTCAATCATGCCATTGAATTAGGTAATTATTATTGGTTCTTGGAAAAAGGTGACTACCTATGCCATTTTCTACATTGTTTTTCCGATTCCAACACAGGCCATATATTATTAAGTGCACAATGCTAGATAACTTGAAAATTTTATATCTGCTGGTGATATTCCCACATCATCACAGATAGTACCTATATGATTAGTTGAGTACTTATTTAATTTAATAAAGATTAAGGAGTAAGGACAGATTAACATAAGAATTAAGAAGTATTATATATTGAAAATGTATGAAGAATTATCCATAGGTAGGTACATAGTTCAAAATATGACATCATAGTTTTTGTTAATTGGAACTTCAACATTTTCATTTCAACTTATATTATATTTGATTGGCATTCCCGTTGAATCGCGTGTAAAATTATTAAACGATATTGCATATTAATTGATATTGCGAATGAACTAACGGTGAAAGTAAAATCAGTAAAATAGATATCTTGCAATGCTGTAACGCCTTCGCAGTTAGATTCTAGTTCGATTTTCCTTCGCCACTATTCACTAGCCATCAATTCGTGACTGATAATAGACCGCCAACATCAAGGCCACTCACACATATACGGTGTGACTAAATATACTATTGTATTAAACATTACACCGCGGTTGTGGCGGTTCCTTAGAGTGACTGTCTCTCCGAAATTAGTCCGCCTCTAGCTTTTTGTAAAGTCCACGACGTGTATGGAAGTTGGCATGATGCCAAGTTTTTGTCGTATATCTTGTTAAACGCGATAGGCAGAATTACTTTGACCGTTTTATTTCTATTTTATCATTATTCCGAAATGGAGATGCTAAGGTTCACTGTTTGTCGTTGAATTGACGTCTTCTTTTTGTAATCGAAATATCTGTTTAGTAAAACCGGTTCTTTTAACGATGGTCTGACGCCAATTATGTGGTTTTTATACGATTGACGAACGCAGTCTTTGCTTTCAAACATAATAGTATTCGGATGTTAACCAACCATCATCACAACTCACAAGTTAGGTAATGTTGTGAAATGCGTACGTACTTCGTCCTTTTTCCGTTTTAAATCATGTCAACCAATAAAAGTTTTTGTTGCTTTTTTATAATGATAAGCGATAAGTGGTTTTAATATCTGTTCGTTTGTTAAAGGTTTAACAACTGCGATATATTATCGTCAATCAATTGGCCAAATCTCCCAAGTCTACATACAAGGCCATTTTCGCTAGCTATTGATTAAGAAACCAATGACGACCCGAATTTTCTTTAGAATAAGACTAATTTTTACTACCTTTATTTAATTTTCGTCAGGTTCTAGTCGTTACTTTCGTTTTTTATTATGTTCAATTTAAAAAATAAATAACTTCATTCTCTTTTTCATACATCTGTGGCTTATAATTTCTTATGACACAGACATATAATATCTTATAGAGATACTTAAACTAAAAATAATAATTCGATTTTTTCTATAGGTAGGTACCATAAATAAACACTATTTGATCTAAGATTGTGTCATATTGATATATTAAAATACGACAAAAATATAGCTATACCTATTCGTTTTTAGGGTTCCGTAGCCAAAATGGCAAAAACGGAACCCTTATAGTTTCGTCATGTCCGTCTGTCCGTCTGTCCGTCTGTCCGTCTGTCACAGCCGATTTACTCGGAAACTATAAGTACTACAGTGATGAAATTTGATGGGAATATGTGTTGTATGAACCGCTACAAAAATATGACACTAAATAGTAAAAAAAAGAATTGGGGGTGGGGCCCCCCATACATGTAACTGAGGGATGAAATTTTTTTTTTCGATGTACATACCCGTGTGGGGTATCAATGGAAAGGTCTTTTAAAATGATATAAAGTTTTCTAAAAAACATTTTTCTTAAAGTGAACGGTTTTTGAGATATCAGCTCTCAAAGTCGTAAAAAGTATGTCCCCCCCCCTCTATTTTTATAACTACGGGGTATAAAATTCTAAAAAAAATAGAGGTGATGCATGCTAATTAACTCTTTCAACGATTTTTGGTTTGATCAAAGTATCTCTTATAGTTTTTGAGATAGGTTGATTTAACTGTAATTTATTATATTTGCTGCTACGGAACCCTTTGTGCGCGAGCCCGACTCGCACTTGGCCGGTTTTTTTATCTGAGATGAATAAGTACTCTTATTTATCTTTCGATCAATATAAAATAAGATTTTCAATAAAATTCCTGAAGAGACACATATAAAACAATGTAGGTAATGTAATGTAAATACATAAATACCTAAATCGAATATTTCAAGTTTCAACGTATTTTTCCATACTATCCGACTGTAATGTTGATTTCGTATCAGTGAAACGAGAGAGATATAGGAAAAATACTGTATTTTCCGTGTAATATATAAGTATTTCTCCAAAATGTTTACGTTTCGGCACATACCTATGTTACACGTGATAAGTAATCTTGTTTGTTAGAACGGGTTTATGTTTCGTTTAGTAGGCTAACTAGTGGTGGTCGTGACTTGTAATATGTTACAACAGACTATATTGACTTAAAAGCCATTAATCTCTAAAATACCGGTAAATATAGCCTAGTGAAACTATTCACATGAAAGGACTGTGGTATATTTCTTATTGTATTGTGAGCTATTTAATAAGGTAAAATAAAGCATTCATATTGACGATAAACTTTATACGACCTTGACGGCATTCTCGGATCAATACGAAATTCACATGGATGGAATTACTGATTTATGATTATGAGAAACAGCAGTTGAGTTTTCACATTACGTCATAGTTACTTAATCATAATTATATCGTTAAAGCAGGACATGCTCGATCAGGTGTGAATATTTGGCTAACACCTCTAAGTTAGATCTTGGCTTATATATTGTTTACGATTTGTTATCCGTTAATCTAATTATATTTGGCATCGACTTGTCTCCCCAAATACGTTTGCTGCACTGCGACATAGAAATTATCAGTAAAAAAAATTACACAGTCGTTTTAATTTTTATTGGTGATAACACACAGTAATATAAATTGCATTTTTGCGCAATTTTACTTTAAAATTCTTGTGGCTTCACCAAGCTTGTGGTATGGGTGGCACTTCCTTATAATACCTGTAAATATTATGGTTAAGTAATTAATGGGATTACGCAATAAGTGTGGACTTACCGTTTTAGGAGGGTTATAAAACCCGCATGGCCTTACGTGTCACCGTCTGACACCGTATTTAACTAATGCCGATTAGAATAATATTTTAAAAACAGGTTCACTAATAAGGGAAATATATAAATTATATGTATTTGTTCTTATGGGTAAATGTAAAAAAGTAATTAAGCTACAAGAAAGGGGATTGCCATGATTTAAATTTTAAATACTCAAATGAAAAAGTCGCAGTCTAAAAAAGTAAATTGATGTTAAAATTGTAAAGTAAAGGCTCTTTATTTTTCTTTGATTATTATTATCTGTGATGACCTACTACGTGATTTTTATCTTGATATATTGTGATATTTTTTTAGATTGTTGCAACGAAGCAACAACTTTAAACACATAAAAGAGTATACCCAATATAATAGATACTTTCAAAGTAGGTGATACAGGTAAGAAACTTCAGAACCACTCGATTATCGAAATGTTAAAAACCAGTTCGATAAAATTTAAAAATTTGGTTAGTGAAGGTATGTTAGTAGTAAAGACTCAATTTAATCATTCGTCCTATTTTCATCATTATTCAAAATAAAATATAACAACTGGGTCGAAATATTCCAACTACTAGCATGCCCTGCTAATCGTCGGCGTATCGCCCTCTGCTTTATTTATAAAGCTTTCAGAGTGTTTCAGCATTCCCCAGATGAATCATAAAGAAATACCCAGTTTTATTCTCCTTACATACTGTTCAATACATGCACACCAACTGTATGTTAAGGGTCACAAGTAGGTTACTCTACCACGTTAGGGTACTAATGTGGTAGAGTTCTAACACACGAACGGCAAGTTGTGAACGGCAGAGGCTACTTCAGCTGTCGCCACATGTCGACAGCAGTCGTCGGAACGTCGACGGCACGTCGACGGCAGCAGTTAATATGTGGCTGCCGTCTTCACAATTTGCCGTTCGTCTGTTAGAACGCTTAGTATGCAAATATTTTAGAAATATGTTCATGTGAACAGATTGTTCCGTGCTACATATTAATAACGCATTTTCTCCATATGCTGCAAGTTTATTACTTGTGCATAGCAAGGCCTGATACTAATTTTAGTGGGCGTTTTGCCAGATCCTCGATGTAGGCATGGATTTAATGCTCACATGACTGTATTTCGACATACAATACCACCGAGATAAATGCGGGCCTGTAATGTGATATTGTGAAAGCAGAACAAAGAAATATGAATTCTAAACGCAATAGGATTACGGTAAAGAATTGTATTTACCTTACGAAACCTCCGAGTGGAGAAAAGGCTTTATCATTCAATGGCACCAGCAGCGGCGAGGCCTTTAGCCCTTGTGGCATCTTGATAAAGTATTTCACGCTGCCCGGTATCAGAATACCTGTTTATGTGTGATAGAAATGAGAACTGTGTCGAAATTCATCAGAACAATGCAAGATTTTACATATATATCATTTATAGAAACGGGTGGGGTATTGCTCTAAACTCTATCATTCTGTCCTGATATCAAGTCATCTACGTGCATAAGAATAATATTTATTCGTGTCTTTATTCTTGGGTGGTTATTAATACATATTTTATTTTATAAGAAATATATAGTTTCAGTGTACGTAACAGTCACTTTCACATTTGTAATGCTGTATCGGTATCAGAATCAGTAGATTTGAAATAAATGTAGATCGGTTTATTCAGTAAAAAAGATGAAACAATTACATAAGATGTCCTCCGTGATTTCCTATAACTATCAAACAATGGATCAACTTGTACATAACATTTATCAAACAATGGATCAACTTGTACATAACATTATAAAATTCAAAATTGAAAAAAATAGAATTCTGAATTTATCTCGGCAAAATCAGAAGTTACTAATTATTTCTATTTTTATTTATACTAACTAGCTAAAGAATGCAAGACAAAGAAACTCATTATATTAACTTACCATTGGCATCATATCTATACTTTCGCAATAATGACTGCACGTTTGGATTGTGAATATTCGATAGAACAACGATGGAGCATGGCTGTGAATTAGAGTTCAATCAATCAATATAATTATCTAAGTAACTAGATATGTAGAATCACGATCAGAAGGTCAGGCTTTAATGCTTTAAATACATGACAATATTTGCATAGAACTCGTTTCTTTTAATGGCAATACGGTCATGGAAAGATTATAAGAACTGGGCCGACGTATATGTATGGTATTATCCGATTCTATAAAAAGTCTTCTTTATTTAAATAAATATCTAAAAATACCCAGTATGGAAGTACTTATGTTCTATAAAGAAATGCTTAATTACCAAATATGAAACAGCAAATTGATGAAAGGTGGAAGATTTAAGAATAATATCTGATCAAAGTTTAGTTTATTCAGAAATGAGGAACAGAAGATATAATTAGACGGAATACCATTTGGATCGATCTGCTTAGTGCTTGTTATTGTGAAATCGGCAAAGATTACAAGTACATACCAAATAGCACCGAGCACGATTACCTTTTTGACTTTTTCTTCAGCCTTTTTCTCTGTTTCTGGCTCGAAGTGGCTGTCTTGATCATCGTACTGTTTCAATGGTGGTAATTTTTCTCGTGAATTCTCATTATAACTACCAACTGGGATCGAAAGGAGTTCTTCATCAATCATAGGCTCTTCTGTGACGTACCTGGCTAATATTATTCCCTGAAATTTACAATTTTTCATAGATGAATGTTCGTAGATAAATTTCACACATCAATAAACAAATCGTTATGAATTCATAGGCTAACAGATTTTGTTATTAAGGCAATTTGCGTGTGTCCAAACAAAACATTTCATTATCGCTTCGTTAAAAGAAAATTAAGCCGCCTACACGAAATTGAAGTGAGGATATTATTAAACGAATTAATTGAATGCCAGTTTATTGCTTATGTTATTTATACGGAGGTAAGAACCACTTACAATACCTAAACAAAGCAATTACTGTATTCTAATGGAATAATTGTTTGTCGCTTTATTTTTGGATAAGAGAATTTTCTATCGTTAAGGTATTGACGTAAATATGGTGAAATTAAGTCTTTGTATCATTAGGTAACGTATTATTTGAATGAGTAAAAGTCGTAAAAAATATAATAATAAATGTGAGCTCACGCTCTCCACCAGTAGAATATTAACAAAGGCTATAAAGATCCCACTTCGCATTGTGAACCAAACGAGACCACTTCCTGAACTGAAATGACTCTATGTCTATACATCAAGTGACTTCTATATTTTATAAACACAGAGTCCAATAACTCTAAATTGAAGTACATATTTCACAAAACATTCCTATGAAGTTGTGTTGAAAAACAACATTTGTTTTGTTTAATTTTAAAAGCAGAGCAGTGAGAAGCATTCGTTCCCAATCCTCGTGTAGTGTCAGACATTACTCTTTAACTATGTTGTGTATGTTTATAAGTTCTCCTATATGTATTTTTGATCATAAAAACTACGACGTAAATAAATTATCGTGGATGTAGGTGAGTATTGAACAAAACGTTTTAAATATGTAACGTTTCAAAGTGTTTCACTTAGCAAGATTAAAGATATAAGATAATATTTATATTCCATCTAGCGCCCACATTTTTGTTTTAAAGCGAATTACCTGGCTTTAATATCTATTACACTATGTTTAGATTTAATCCGTTAACCATAATGATATTACGTTTTAATCTAATAAATATCTAAAAATATAATCTTAGTGGCAGCGCGTAGGTGTTGAGGTGTGATAGGCTGCTGACTCATGAAGGTAATAATGGGAAAGCCACATTAGTTACTAATTTTATCAAAAACATGATGTCATTTGTCTGTGTTTTTTAGTTAATGTCATTTTTTTCTACCTCATCAGTGTGCACTTTATGTTGATTGCCAATGTCTAAAATGTCTGAGAATGTGATAATTAGTTATGTTCACACTATATTTCGTTTCAACTAAAATACATAATATGTAGGTATTACATTTATCACCTCCGTAAACACTTAAAGCAGTTACGCGTATCGATTGTCTTAGTTTTTGATTGGTGTTAAGAAATAGATAGGCGTATCAAAATAAGTACATAGAAGTATTGAAACTGGTTTAAGAAAACAAAGTTTTGACCGAATTATCCGTCGGCTTTTTATACGATGTTCCAAATGGTACCAAATCGGCTACGCGGTTTCGTCTTAGCAACGGTGGAGTATTTTTGTCTCGGCTCGCGAAGTAGGGTAAGGTTCGTATAAAACTACCTACAGTGAACGCAGATACGGACATATAAAAGCACAGTAAAGTAGAGAAGTAAACAATTCGGTGAAACAATGATGGTAGACAGACGGGCGCCTGGACGAATTGCGTAGTTTATTTTAATGTTAGTTTTTATTGCCCATCTCTGGTCGCGGAGGAAATGTTACTGGTTGTGATTTGGCATTTATTTTAATCTTACATGCTCAGTTTGTTCGGTCGGTGGCTTAGTATCGTCACTACATGCGATCACGACTGGTACAAATACAGATAGCTTTATCCTATCTTATAATTTTCTCGAAAACTTGTATTTGAAAAGAAATTTATCTACTTCATTCCAGATTTAGACGAACGTGTTTCTAAAACCAATTTATCTTATTATGATCTACTGAAAACCATTAGCTCTTTACCCTATAGCCAATATTAGTCCGGGATCCATCGCCCATTTTTGCAAGTGATTACTATCAAGCTAATTTTTCGTGAGTAGCTTTATTTTGATGAGATGCCCAATAATTTCATGTACGAAACTCTCGATTGTGGTAGCTTACAGAGGTAACAAGGATAAAAAATTTTGATTTGACGGTTCTCAAATATTTATTACGCAATATGTATGTTGAATTATATAAGTATTAAATAAGTGAAAATAAAAAAATCAGCTGGTTAGTAATCATTTATGATGACTTCGTTATCGATACACATTGGAAAGGGGGACTCTTTGATCAAACCATAGATTTTGTAGGACAAATATTTTTTCGAATAATTTAGATAATTATCCTGAGATTGAACAAAAAAAAAACATTCAGTTAGTACATAATTAATATTTGAGAACCATCAAATCAAAATATTTTATCCTTGTTTCCTCTGGTAGCTACCACAATCGAGAGTTTCGTACATGAAATTATTGGGCATCTCATCAAAATAAAGCTACTCACGAAAAATTAGCTTGATAGTAATCACTTGCAAAAATGGGCGATGGATCGCGGACTATATTAGATGAAAATTTCAAAGTTTCAAGTACTTGCTGTTTATACTTTATAATTTACTTTTATCAACTACCTCAGTCCTCACGCTTTCTTTCTGATTTCAAGAGATAATTTTGAATATCTAACATAATCTTATCTAGAGACTTATTTTAAAAAACAACATTATGATGAAATAGTCCTTGTTTTTCTTCAAAATATATTTGCTTCTTGTTTTATTAATTGCATATTTTCAAAACAACACTACACTTTGTCCAAAAAATCTAAATTAACTAACTAATTTAGGCACTTCAAGTACTACATTATCCGTTTGTTCTTTCATTTCTCTTATCATCTATACCTTTATCTTGAACCTTATTCATGAGGCTTTTGATTTATTCATGATGAGTCTAAAATCAGAATAATTATACATAAAACTTGTTTTCTAACTAAACGATGTTGATAACCCTGCTTGTTTTGGTATTAATTGAGATCCAGGTCAACAAATAAGGAGTCTTATTTCGAGGCTAAGAAGGAGGAATTATCGATGCGTATTTTACGCAAGATTAATTCTATTACTCTGGTATTGCTCTGGTAATTAGTAGGTATATACTATATGTTGTCTTTGCAACCATAGAAGCAATCAAAACGTGTAGGGCTGTCGAGCTACCATATAATTTTACTAGATTTCCGCCCGCGGCTTCGCCCGCGTTTTCAAAGGAAAACCCGCATAGTTCCCGTTCCCGTGGGATTTCCGGGATAAAACCTATCCTATGTGTTAATCCAAGTTACCCTCTATATGTGTGCTAAATTTCATTGTAATCGGTTCAGTAGTTTTTACGTGAAAGAGTAACAAACATCCATACAAACTTTCGCCTTTATAATAGTATTAAGATTATATGTTATAATTTATTATATTTTGCAATGCTTAGTCAATTTATTAAATTAAGGACGATCTTATTTATTAATTTATATTATATAATTGAGATATGATCCCTTAAACTCGTGTAATAGTAGGGGAGCCCAGGATGCTAAATGTGGATTTACTCGAGCGTCACGGGAACCTATTAGAATTGGTAGATTAGACCATAGCGAGAAAAAAAGGTCCTAACTATAATGTTTTCACTTTTAGCGGTGGGGAAGGGTTTTTTGATTTTTTTTTAATTTAAAAAAGAAAAAAATTGGCTTGGAAATACTCAAGCGCGTTAGATATTGATATTTTGCATGCTCCAGGACGTCACTGAAAAAAAGTACGTATACGTTAATCTGACGATTTAAGTGGCGATTTAATCGCTATGAAGAAAGGGTAAAAAATTTAAGTAATATTATTCGAGCGCGTCAGATTAATATATGGGGGGGTTAATTACAATATAAGAAGTCCCCATTTCGCTAATCTGATGATTCGAGCTCAACCTTAGGAAATTATGGATTATTCAAATTTTCCAGCGGGGCCCCTGAGCGCACCCACCAACCATAACTGCTCATATTGACTAGAGGTACTAATGAATAGCTAAGGTACCGTCCCTTATAGTAATCTGACGCGCTCGAGTAAATCCCAAAATCCCCTCTTGGGCTCCCCTACTATAACTAACATTCTTCGCGATTTTATCGGGCCATGAGTCATGACGCATTTGCTAAAAACATTTAATTGTAGTTATGTAAAATTATATACTCTACATTTACATCATCCTTATTAACTCGGAATGACCTTCCGTATTTATACAGTCGGTGTATCATTACTGTTGCAATTATAAACTCCAATTAGATATTATAATATGTTATTGTTGACGATATTCCTGTCCTGTAATAAAGATTACAATATGTGCAACTGTTTTGAAAGGAATTTTTCCAGGATATTATTTACTATTGTTTTTGTATAAGCCTGATTATATCTCATACTACCTACCTTAATCATGGTAATAAGTACTTACAAAAAGAAAGTGCAACTCATACGGATACAAACATGTTGAATGTAGTTTCGAATATTTTCGCTTTTAAGTTTTAACAATACCTTCTCTTGATTGGACAATGTGCAATTTATTATTTATTTTAAGAAAATATTAGTAGATATCCATTCGTTTCTAATGTAAATATAGACATTTTAAACTAATACATCATATTTAGAGTTTAGCTAGGTAAAGGAAATTTTAATTTCAATCGCACATAGATAACGTTTTCTCTAGAAAAATTATTTCATTATCATTATCATAATATTGCCTTTTGATAAATTTAATTAAGGACAACGATTAAAACAAAACAAATAGCGATTTCCTTGAATATAGCGCAATTAATTATACTTCCAAGTGAAAATCTTTATAAGGAATCATCTTCTAATGAAATTGTCAATTCTAAGAAGCGAAAGTAATTTGTAGTTATTCTTATCAAATCAAATTTCCTATTTGTGTGCGATTTGCGAATATACGGGCTGGAATTTTGTAATAGTACCTGAAAGGAACCACGATCGATGGAAATTTTTACTCAAAGGAAACATTCCATAATTTTTGAAAAGGGATATAACTGCTATTAAATACTTTCGATAATTTGCTTGAAACAGAAAAATACAATACAATAGTCAATAACTAAATATTAGGTCTTTTCACAACCCTAGATAGTGTTAGGCAGGATATAAATAGAAATTATATAGGTAGGTAATCTGTAGGGAATTAGATTTGTAGTGACAGAACTATAAAATACAATTAACCGATCGTTACCAAACCTTCAATTGACGTAGATGTTATCGCGACTTGTTGAACATTAAACAGGTGTTTCGATGTTTTGTATCAAGAGTTTATTTAAGCATACATTACATACATAAATGTCTTTCCTAGACTATCATTAAATAGTGGTGAATTTTAAATTTAAATACGTACCCTTCGAACGATTTTCGAACGAATTTATCGATTCGGTTTGCCTTTTTTTTTCTTATGCAACTATATTTACTTCATAATGATAAACAGTATGTTCTATGGTTTTAATATCAGTAAATTTATTATGTCCTTAATCGTTTTATACGAAATGTCTCCAATATTTACGCGTTTATGATAAAAAAATAATTTATTTCTTATACTTAGCGCCGCGCTCGAGAAAAAACAGAATGAATTGATGATGTAGAAATTAAACGTTTTTATGTGAATTAAACAAGAAAGTAGAAATTACTGAAAAAGTTTTATGTATCTACACACCCAATACCCTCTGTTGGTTTAACTTGTTTTACTCTAACCACAATCTTAACTTTTGTCATAATTACTTACATAATATTAATTGTAGGTATACGTAATGTTATTAATTAAAACTTTTCACAAAACATGAGGCAGCGCTTCGTTTTGTGTATGTTCTGCCTTATACGACCATTGTTATGGGCAACTAATTTAATTAAAGTCGGTAAAACAAGATTAAAAATGAAGTGTAGGTATGGATATAAATAAATATGAAGAACGTATAAAATTATTAGCTATGGTTAATTAAAATCTTAATTAATGGTGTTTTTAACATTAGAATATTTAAACTAATAATTTATACACTTTTTCCTGAATCGTAAATACTAGTTACAATTATAAAGTGAATTCACTATTCTAAAATGGATTTCACAAATAAAAACGTAACATAAACGAATTTCATCTAAATTTTTCATGGGCCACAATGGGGGGCAGTGTTAGGAGAGTAGAGGCTATCACGATAGTGTTCAGGGCCTAAATGTTTATGATCGGCCGTCATTGTAGTTTATTCATAATCGCCGTAATCGCGGCATACATCGACGATCATTTTTTGGTCCAACGCTGCCCATTGTGAAGAGGGCCCATCAAGCTATTCTCTACCCACAACAGCAATTAAACCTACATTTGCTACTCTTTTAAATCTGAAACAATTTTCTCAGCTAATAGTTATTTTTCTTGCAGGTCCACCGGCAACTTCGCATCGGGCGCGGGTGGCGGGGTCGGGGCGCCGCGCTCCGCCCCCGCCACCCCGCTACAACTTGAGCCGCAGGCAAGGGCCAGCAAACACGATAAGTGAGTATAAGATTTTGGGACATTTTGGGAAATATAAAGGTTGTAGGGAAAGTTGTAACTGAACTTAGAACTTTATTCTGACTTCTAATATTATATAAATGCGAAAGTCGACGTGTTTATTACGCTGATTCTTTATGATGCCATGTGATCAAATGACTGACACACCTATGGTTAAATATCAAAATCAATACAAACTTCTGAAATAGAAAATGGAAAGGGTTGAAATTGAAAAGAAATTTCAATGTACCTATTTTTAACAACCTAGTGTTGACATATTATACGAACTTCCATATGAAAGGGCATCTTCATCACTAGTTGAAGGTACGGTCCAAATCCACAACCTGTGACCAAATAGTTCGGCTTACTGATATCTCAATTTTCCGTAGTAAATTAAGGTAAGTGAAAGGATGCAACACTTAATAGTAATTGACACGAAAGCCATAAGCAGCCGTAGTCGACACCATCTTATTTGTAGCGACGTAAGATATGTTTACGAAGAGATAATATTATGCTCTCCGGAATAATGTAAGCTCAACTTTCTAGTATTTACCAAATTTGAGAACCTAATCTGTGTTCACGAACACTCCAAGGTTTATGCACCAAGTTAAGCTTTCAAGCAGCCTAATTCTTTGTTTTAATTTGTGGCATCGTCATTGTTTTTGTTTAGTTTACTTTTTCTGTTATGAGCTGTGTCCTTCCCATACGCGAATTAAAGAAATTATTATGACACATGATTATTTCTCCTTTAGGTATCAAAATTATTTTTAATAGTATTTCCAAAGTTTGTTGCACAAATGGTTTTAAAATCGTTTTCGCAAATCTTTATTCTAAATACGTTTATCGACTTCCTTTGCAAGTTGTATACGATACTTCCCATTTAAGCAAGCGCTCATCCGATACTGCCTTCCTACGGAACATCAGTTAGTTATTAGATGTCTATGTCAACAAATGTGTTTCCCTTACCTATTTATTTATTTAACTATTGTGGATTGTATATTTTGCATAAGGCCAAAACCTATATTAGTATATGGGTGATTACCAAACGTCTATTATGCCGGTATGTAGGTACAATAATCAGTTACGCTTATACCGCGATATTAACCAAACGTGTGTGCAAAAACGCACTTTTTGCCAAACATTAGACACATTGTGTATTTTGTTCCTTCGTAAATTTAGCTTAGTTATGTTTTCGAAGTAATGAGTGATACATATGGCGCCATACTCTGAACTAAATGAAGACTCAACATGGTCTGTGATAAAGGTTTTAAATTACGCTTATGATGGATTAAGGTAATTAATCTATGTGCTAACAATGCTGTACAAACATTGCTACACTTGCGAAGATTTTGTTGCGAAGATATTATGTTATAGGCTTAGATAAAATTCGCTTGTTTTTTGACACATGATATCACAAATTGGGTCAATTATTCGATCAATTAATAATATTATTATCGATCTTACATTTTCACAAGATACTTTGAAGGGAAATGGGTATTGATGTCCAGACTGCGGCTTATTAAATTTATTGACTGCCAGTGTTTTTTTTTTGTATTTACATAATAATATATAGAATACTAATGCTAGTAAACACGAAGTGCTTGATTTTAAATTAAGTAAATATCATTTTAGTGACGATTGATTATACCTGAAAAATAAAAATAAATGTCTTCATTTTGGAAATCTATTAAATTTGACAAGTATCTATCAGAAGTTAGTATTATTTTTTTATTAACACTTATATTAGTCGAATCGCGTTTAATTATTTCTCGTTTGATTATTAACAGAGCATGAAAACGTATTGTTGGCGTCTATATTGTTCTTTACAAGTTGTATTTTTGTAAACAAAACGTACTATCCATGCTAACGTGAAAAATGCTCAAGTAAATGTATTCAAGCTTGAAATTATTATATAGGGATGTGAATAAATTCTAATGTGCCGGTTGATATACAATCTATCATACGAAAAACCAAATTATGATACATATAATTATTATAGAGGATAAGTTGAAATTTTATTTTTCGTTTGATCCAGTCTTTTAAAATATAGTTATAACATTGTTGTAAACATGTTTTTGCATTGTGTTTACCAAAATCCATGAGATTTAATTAATTATAACTTAATTTAAAGTTAAAATGTATACAAAACAATTAATGTGAAACTTAAAGGTTTGTAGCAAAACCTGTTGGTTCACAAATGCGAGTTGCGATTTATTGCACGCCTCTTAAGCGAAGCGTTGAGGTGGGTACTACTGTCACTTCGCGAAAAACATCTGATTTTTCAAACTTAAAATGTCTTTATGTATCATACATTGCACTTGTAAGATAATACATACACACACATATTAAGAAAAAACACTATTTTTAACGTTCATGATATTTTTGATGTCATTTTTGTTATTTAAACTAGTTAAAAAAAAGTTTAAAAAAGTTCTGTCTTGGACGTCCGTGTGTCTGTATGTGCGGATCCTTTTTCTTGTTAACACGATAGCGACCGAAATACTTTACTAATCGAGTCTTTTTTTTTCTCTTACGCTTGAGTATGCTCAGGAATAGAACCCTTTCATTTTTCAGGGTCTGATTCGATGTGGTTTAATTGTTATTAAATAAACAAAAATAATAATTAATAAATATTTATTAAAAAAAAATTATGAGGCGTGCACTTTTGGCTTTTCCAAATTTATTTATTATTATTGAAAATGCTATTTCTTTGCAAAAAAGTATTTTATAACTTTTAAAAATTTTTTTTAAAGACATCCGTGCAGTTACAGATTACTGAATCTGTATTAATTATTTAATTAAATATTGTTTTTGTTTGATACAATGAGATAGCTTCCCACAGGGCTACAGGGGCAAGTACCTATCCTGTCATTTGTTACACATCTTTAAAATGTGTTGAAATGTCCATTTGTTACACATCGTTATTCAGTTAAATTTATATAGTATAGTAAAAGAAACGTAAAGTGAATAAATAAACAAATAATAATAAAATTTACGAGGATTTGGACCCATATTATCGTGATGTTTGTGATGATTAGAATGTTAACGTAGTTTTTTTCCATAGTAACTTGTTTATTATTACTCAAATTCTTCCCGGAATAAATGCGAGGTGCGTGTTCTCACTTACATTAATCTAGAAGGTTCTTGGCATTATATATTATAATGTTAGTTTCACAAAGAAAAACAGTATTCGAGCAATAAATAATAAGTAATTATATCTGCAGGTTGTTCCATGGTGCTGTATATTATATTGCTTGGTTAGCTTTGCCCGTAAATCATGATAAACTAATTTGAATCAGTTACGTTTTTGCTAAAGTATAAAAGATCTGGTTCATGTTACTCTTGAATAACTATTTATCAAATAGTTTTAAACTGTACGGTTTGAATTCTTTCAAAATTTGCTGTTTCGTTTGTTGTTGAAGTAAAAATGTAGAATTATTTTATAAAACAGGCTTTGTATTTATAATTTTATAATAGAGACGTCTATTGTTATTTTTCTGAATTTAATTTACTTCATTCAATGTTCGTGGTTATTTTTATAATCCAAATGTAATTTTAATTTTAATACCATTCGACCTTCCATCTATTTTCTATAGGTATATTTACACTTAGTTATTACTTATTAGTAGTGATGCAACGAATACTACTTTTACGAATACGAATACGAATATCAAACCTACTATTCGGCGAATACGAATACGAATACGAATATCTCGCCTTGGTAATAAAAGACTTATTTATTTAATGAATGTTTACTCATCTAATAATTAAAATTTACAATACAAAACCGTTGAAAAAAGTCTTTCCGAAGCACTATACATGGCTTCAGTGAAAAATATTTTTGGGCGAGTTTTTTCTGACTTGGAAAATTGACATCTTCTCGCCTTTTGGCGATCCACACATATGATATGTGAAACCATCTCCAGAATGTGATCTTCTTGTTTCTTCCTCATTGCACCCATCTTTTGATTGCGTGTTTATGTGATTTTGTACAAATAAAAATAAAACTCTCTCTTTATGTACGAATTAACCTTGACGTGCGTATTTACTATTTACCAACATAAAAATCTACCAAGGTGTCCCGTTCTACCGCAGCGCACTGAAACAATATTTGCGCAGTCGAATTTTTACACGCTTCCACAGAATATTTGCCGCAGTTATAACACGTTATAGCATATGCTCGATGTTGTTATTATTTAAACGGTGCGCGGTGTAATCTTTGTTCGATAGATTATTAGATAAACTATTTTTAACGGCTTTTAACGGTTATACAATCTTATCGTCGGAACACTAAGGGCTAGAATTGCGCGAACGAATCAAGATATCTGTCCCTAGCGATTGACGTCAGCGCACAGTAGGTAGGTATGTTGATCATTTATATTGGAGCAAAATATGATAATGCTCATCTTAGGCTACGCGCAGACATAGAGCGTTCTGCGTTCCGCGTTCTGCGTTCTGCGTTCGTCAGTTCTGCGTTCTGCGTTCTAGCGCACACAGGAGCACGTTCAAGATATTTGCGTTCTATTTCGCGACTCTCCGCACGTGAAACATGTCTCTCGAAAGTTCATCTTCCGAAGATGAAGCCTTGCTTTTGTGGAGTCTACCTCGTGTGTTCATAAGTTTTGAGACGAAATAAAAGTTGCATATCTTTTATAATATTTAACTTATAATTCTAAAATTTATACAACATATTAAGCGAGTAATAACAAACAATAAACTTTCATTATCACTCAAAATGTCCACCCTTATTTTTTATACAGGCCCTCAGACGATTAGGCCAGTCATCTATAGCGGCACGAATCTTTTCCAATGGAATTCGCTTTGCCTCTCTGACAAGAGCTCGCTTCAGTGACTCCAAGTTTCGGTGGGACTTTCGGCAGGCCCTGAGCTCTAATTCAGTCCATAAAGAATAATCCAGCGGGTTGAGTTCGGGGCTGGAGGAGGGCCATTCGTTAGCCGCAATGAAGGCCGGCACATTCTCCTTCAACCAAGCTTGGGTGGTTTTTGCCTTATGAGATGGCGCTGAGTCTTGCTGGAAAACCCAATCCTTGTTGTAAAATAAAGTATAAGACAGGGGTTTCACAACAGCCTCTAAAATATCACTTTGATAATTCTTGGCTTTCACCTTGACACCTTGTTGGCAGAAGCAGCTGAGTGACACCTTCATACGAAACTCCCTACCATCACACTAGCCGGATGATGAGTACGCAAGACATTCCGTGCTCAAGGTGGGACGTCCTTGCTACTTTTGGCATACACTTTATTGTTTTGTCGGTTGAACTTTTCTTCGACAGTAAAGATTTTCTCATCAGTAAAGAGTATCTTCCTCGCATCGTGTCTCCTAAGCAGTATTGGACAACGTTCGCGTCGCAATTTACGAAGGCGGTCGTTTAAAAAGTGAATTTTCCTACGGCTGTACGCCTTTACCTTAAGATCATATTTCAGTATTCTATTGATTGATACGCGCGAAATATCAGTCTGCAGTGCGAGTTTTTTCTGAGTGCGACATGGATTTCGGCGAAGTCGCTCTCTGATGATTTTGATGTTCGCAGGCGTCCTCACAGAGCGTGGCCGGCCACTTCTTTGGCGATCTTGCAAAGAATTAGTCTCCTTGTATCGTTTGATAGTGTAATACACGAAGTTACGGCTCACACCAAAAATTTTCACCTCACGGAAAATCTCCATTGGTTTTTTCCCCGCCTAAACAGCGAAATCACGGTCGCACGTAATTCTTTAGTTCCCTCCATCACGAGAAAATTGAAAGAAATTAATTTGAAACTCAAAGGAATTAAAATTAAACATTCCAAATTCAAAATTGGAAAAAGAAATAAATATCAGCCAATGATATTTTATCTTATTTTTTAACTACAAAGTTCGTCTCAAAACTTATGAACACACGAGGTAGAGGAGTCAAAAAAAAGTAGAAAATGTTGGGTACACCCTATCAACACGAAACGAGATGATATGGGAGAATTTAGTATTCTTATCCCTGAGCTGCTTCAAGATGAAGAGAGATTTTATATTTATTTTCTAATGTCAATAAATAGCTTCAATGAGTTACATGACTATGTAAAATCTGAAATAGAAAAACAAGATACCAATTGGAGAAGACGGACCAGCCATAGCGAGAACGCGAGTTCTTTGTAATTCTGTACAGAGAACGCGAGAACGCAAGCGTTCCGAATGACCGCCGCGGTCTAACTGCGTTCTGTGTGCGCCGGCGCTATAGATCCTTCACATTACAAAGAACGCGGAACGCAGAACGCAGAACGCGGAACGCAGAACGCTCTCTGTCTGCGCGTACCCTTATTATTCAGCGGTAAGGTTATAGGCCTATAAAAACGAGAGAAATGTGTTTAGTCGTCGCGTTAATGTGAATTATACTCGAGTTTCTAGTTTTAATAGTGTAAACTGTAAATCCCAAGATGAGCATGGAAAATTGATACAATTTGTGTCTTTTATGGCTTCCGCTAATTCATGGCGCTTTCGCTTCGCTCGCTCGTACTTTATTTTTGTCCTTTTTGTTGTATTAAAGTAGTGTAGTGAAGTATTCAAATATCAGTATCAGTTTTGTGGCTCAATGAAAATTCATGCAATATGATGATGATTGAAGTATTAATTACGCAGTCAAGAAACACGTAGTACCTTGTCACGTGTGGTGTGCGGTTCGAGCGTGAGTTGTGCCCATTTGTCCAATCAACGTAGATAATGTTGATGTTCCCGGTTTGCCCTCAATTCATACCAGTACCGACAGCAAAAAATACGTTCCCACTTTTTGCTTTTCCAATCTTTATTTTGACTTGCTAACACAGCACTTTAAAAATAAATAATAGTTGTACATCAATAAAGAGAGTAATGACCTCGACTATATTTTATTATATGTTTGCATATTTAATGTGGATTGTAAAACGCAGCGATTCACTGTCGTTGTTATTATTTTCTATGATATAATTGTCACCAATCGGACTTGCATAAAACAATTGATCGTAATTACCTGCGATTATGCAAGTACTATTATTATTATTATAGACGATATGTTCTCGAGTCCGTGTTATCGTCTGACCGTACAGGGTATTTATAAACGATCGCTCTTTACTTCATTACAAACATAATATCTGCATGTGCCGATTGCAAATTGCAGTCTGTTGACGTTTAGCAATCAAGTAGTACCGTTGGCGCGGCGTGGTGCGCGGCGTGGTTGCGAGGTGAATGGTGGTCTCAGGTGTCTCGTCCGCGTCGGGGCTCTCACTCACTCGCTTATTGTTTTCGATCAATTAAACTTCAAGTTCAACGCAGATTCAGTACGCGCCGCTAAAGCCGCTCATGCGGTCCAAGTTCGACGAACTCCTTTCCGGAGGTCAGCTGTATCTCGCTTTTATTGTCGCGTCGGTTGAAACCGCGAATACGTTTAATTCGCGACGGCTCGCCTAGGAAACGCTATCTTATCGGCCGTAGCGATAAATTACGGCTCATTCGATATACAATCAATATGTCTATACACATTATGTGAACAGTTGTGCTCTCGTGCGCGTAGCGAACGTCGGTGTCCGCCGGTGTTTGTGTTTTAATATTAATAGAAACCGGTTTCTAATACAAATATTTAGAAAGAGCGCGTTTACTTTCATTCCAGCGAAAAGACGGCGGTCGTGTGAACCGTGTGTACGAGTGTGTATTCATTTGGACCAAATTTCGACATGGCTATGAAATTGTGTGCTCAATTAAAATGCTGATGAATTGGCCTAACTATCAGGAGTGATGTAATATAAGTCCACTCTGCTTCGGTTTATTTACCGTAAATTCACAAAGTGTGAGTGGAAACTCGGGATGTGTCGATACATCAATGGTTCTAAGCATACGCACATTCATTGATGAACGTTAACGTGTTATCATTTGACCTCATAATGAAGTGTGAAAGCGTCTTATAAAGTCAATTTCTTATCATGTAAGAAATGTACACGTACTTTATCTGAACCGAGCGATAGTGAAGGCATAAGTGTAAACAGTGGAAATGTGATCTTCTGCATTGTGATCAAGGATGGTGGATAACGCAAGTTTCGAGTATTCCGACGAGTCCAGTCCTGAAGGCAGTTTCACTGGTCGAGAAGGAAGCACGTAAGGCTGCAACTTATATTTTTTAGTTTTTAAAATTATTATAATTGATAACTATAAATCAATGCAGTAAATTACCTATATCAGTATCATTCGAAATAATCATCCAAAATCTGCATGATAAAATTGTAGTCATGTTTGATTTGAAGAATATCAGTGTATAAAATATGATATGAATTAAAATGAATTAAATAAAGATTGTGTACTCAACTTTATATTAAAGTTGCATACTGTCGTTTCTTCGGTCGGGAAATGACGTCCGGATGCGTTGTATAAACACAAAACTTTTAGCCTCGGTTGTGACTGGGACATCACACGGTCCATATTTAGATCATTTAAATTGCTATTTATGATGACAGCTTGAACTAACTCGCGCTAGTAGAGTACCTGCTACAAATATCTCAAAGATAAAGATGCTTTTGTCACCAATAGTTCTTCTATAAATAGGAAGAGTAACAACAATTGACTTATTTATCTATGTACCTAATGTTTTAAACCTTTTTCGGTTTCTAAAATCAAACCATTCCCCATTCCCCGGAATCACAGACACTATAGAAAATCTATTGTGTCGTGGCCCGATCGGGCCGCTCGGTGGTCAAGGGGTATGGAAAATTGACCCATATATCCTATACATAATAAATATTCCGTTACTTCTAAATTGTTTATTTTTAACACATTAGATGCAGAGCATGCATTGTAATATAATGAGAGTTGTCACGAACACTTCGTCACGATAAGACATGGTGATTCCATTCAATCTCGGTTCATATAAATGTATGGTAATTTCAGTCTGTCCTGAGAAAATTATACCAGTTTATATCGATTTATCTAAATTAATTCCAAAATTATTCCGGTGTGAATTTATGTATTCGTTTGGGAAATGATCAGACTTTATTTTTGTATGTTTTAAATTAGGAGCTTTTGTTTTTGCGCCTAATTTTAATATGTACTAGGTTGCGAAGAGTATTTACAATTTACTTCAAGATAAGTCTAACTTTACATTTTTAAATAGGTTAAGCCAAGATTTAAATTACCCTTAATCTTTACTGAAAAAAATATGTTTACTGAAATAATAGTTCAGTAAAAATACTTAAGACTGACAGCGGTCTGCGATCTAGAACGATTGATCCGCTTTCAAGTTTCTGGAATAGCGAGTCGTGTCAATGGGTCACTCGGCACTCCGTATTTCGGTGCACTGATATATCATATTATTAACTCCCCACAAATCGGTCCAGATGCTAAACAGCATAACAGTTCCTCAAACCATGTCATATTAAAATTCAATGAGTTGCGTCGCTATCAGCGTCATTCATACATGATTTATGTATTAAGATCGCTTCTCGCAGTGTCTTTGGGCATAAGATATGTTCTTGAAATGTCGGTCGACGTTTACCAACTGAAATTCTAATTCCATATGGATTCATATAAACTTGGGATTATACGGGCTTCCATCAGTTGCCCCTGCTTTTGTTTAGAGGGTCGGTGTGGTGTTTCGTTGTCCTCAATAAAATGGGTGTTGTAGTCGTCACGAAGTACGTAATACGTTTGTTCAAGTAAGCGCTTTATTTGTTGTACGAAGTTTATTTGTTAGCGTCTGTACTTTTTTATAGTATTTGTTTATTTTCATTTTTTATTGCCGTGCTGGTGTGTGAAGATAGATTTAAAATTCGCGGTGATGTTTTTGATCAATCATAAATTTATTACCATGACACGCAATAATAATAATAAGGTTCTATAATATCCAGTGTTAGTAACAAACTTTTGTAAACGATTAGTTTAACTAAGTCTGTGCCATTTAAAAATGACTTGCAAATGTAGCTGTCCAATTTATAACAAAAATACCGATTCTATAATGATAGTATAACTGGTTTTCATTATATTAAATATCGCAGGTTTCGCAGAACTCAGCGTTATAAATTGTTTCATGTTTATTATCTTTTGACTTAAGAATTATATAAACCAATAATTAAATATTACTTTTACGTGTATCTGCGCAAATCGTTGTTTCAGTTTCGGAAATTTGTTTATTACACGCTTTATAGTAGCTTCACCTGTATGTTTGTTTGTTTGTAACCGACTTCTTTGGGCACGATTTTGACCCACTTTAAACGGCCAGATTTCGTTCAAACTTTGTAGATTTATTGAGGACCGATGACAATACACTAATTTGATAAAATTTTCTATTTTTTAGTTCGGTTTTCTATAAAAAGCGTGTTTTTTTTTACTATTATTATTTTTGTTACTCGTTTATTGTTACACGCATCCTCCCCGGTATGTCAGATCGGTTTTAAAAAGTAGATAATATAGTGTATAATATTGGTTTTAAATTGGTACACGGTGATATCGATCTTAAACAACTGTTTCTTACGACACGATTTCCATCCCAGAGGATGTGGGTTCGATCAAAATTAGAAAACGTATTCAAGGAAATGTGCATTTGATAGCGTCGCAATTTACTAAATTTTCGTTGCTCTATTTCTAATGCTTTTTTATTTTTCCGTAGAATACCTATAATTACTAAGGGCCGATTTTTCAATGCTTGGATAAAACTTATCCGTCCAATAATGAATAAAGTATTACTCGATAATATTAAAATGTCACGTAAACTGTCAAATACGGGCAATTAGAATACGTTTTTAAAATGGTAGTTTTATACATTATTCGACGAATAAGTTTTAACTAAGGATTGAAAAATCAGCCCTAAATTAATTACAAAACAATGCCCAAGCACACGTACCTACTCTATTTTTCATTATCTTGCCGCTTCAATTTAATAAATACACAAACGGGTAGAGACTTATGCATAAATAAATTAATTTTAGACTCGTTTTTCCGTAATCTAGTGTACATTATCATCGTCATACCAAAATAACCAACGTAGGTGGGGAGGGATAAATTATTATTATTTTTAATTTTTAAACAAGTGACTCACAATGTGTGGTTATATCTATAAATTATTATATCTAGATGAAATGATAAGGATATGAACACTTCATACATATTATCGAGCACATTGATGATTCATCGGTGTAAGAGCTTTTAGTTATGTATTTCAGTAAAGTACACGCCATTAAAACTGAAATGTATGTGAAATAACTATAAAGTAGTTTGCAAGGACTTCCTTGAGTCCTTGGCAAAAATATTATAGCATGACTCAGTAGAAATATAACGAAGTAAATTGCATTATTAAACATTGTTAAGTACATAACACGTCAAAATATATTATAATTTATTGAAGGTTTAACGAAAAAAAACAACTGGTCTCGTGTAGGAAGTTCCAAAATAAATATCCCCAACCAGTTCATCATTGCAACGTCATACTTATAAAAACTTAAAAGTGCCGCCAATGACGTGTTATGGTTATGCTAATTAATTGCAAGTCGTGATTGTTGCGCGCCCGATTTCTCCGGTTATCTGTGGTCATTGCACTGCAGGGGGGTGAAACTTAGAGTATGGTACATTATACAAAGAAACTAGCGACATCTATTGGCTGTCCGGCAGCACTATTTAATTAACTTTTTCCTCAGAAGATGGCAGAACGTAAAATTTTTATGCAAAAAGAATAGAATGGCTATAAAAATAACTAAAATCATTTTATTTAGAACAAAATTCAATTGCTTTTATAAATATATAATATATGTGATGAAACGATTTTTAAGTGCTTTATACAGCGGAAAATGAAACGTTTTCTCTCATAAGTGTCAGAACCAGTGTTGCCGTTCTAGGAACGTTGTCTCTTAAACTAGGGAATTTAGGGGAACGTTTCGGGGATAAACAAATTCAGGGTACGTTTAGCTGCGTTTTGAAAATAGTAGAAAGTATCAAATCAGCCATACTGGTCAATTTGATACTGATTCTGAAAGAAACGATGTGCTCAACAATTTTTTTTTTTCGTTTTTGATTTTGTTAGTTTTGCTAGTGACTTTTAATTTTGGAAAAAGGCAACCCTGTCCAATGCGAGATATGACAGGTCGCAGGATAATCCGTTTATTTTCTGAAATTTGAATTATTCTTGAGTTTGTTGTTAATAAGTTTTAAAATGGCTTGAGGAAGGTGTATTGTGTTTTTGGATGTACATAGTGAAATGGGTAAGTTTTCTTCAAAATTACTTATTTATATTGAACTGATGCTACCAGCACGTATCCCTTATTGTTTGTTTCGGTCATGGCCGCAGAACATCTTTGTTTGCCCTTATATTATGTATCACTATTTTACAAAAATTTTAAATATTTGAGTATTATATATATTTAATTATAAGTATATTTATTATTTAAATATACTTACAATATAAAAATAAATATGGAGAACACGTGACATTTATTGCGTATTTCTGTATTGTAAAGGTTGTTTTTTATGTATTTACAGGAGCATATATGCATCGTTTCCCTCACCCTACAAGAGAACGAGTTGTTTGCTAACTGGATTTCAATTGTTGGTGAACGACTAAAAGATCTTGAGCGTGACATGATCTATAGAAACAAGAGAGTCTGTGATTACCATTTCAAGCCTGAGCACAAAGTTTCAGGTCACCGATTACTCCATTTATCTGTTCCATCAATCTACTTGAGTGGTGAGTTTGAATATTACCCATAGTTAATACTTTATTTATCAAATTAATCATTATCTTAGGTAGGATTATTATATATAATATACAGGATTTATACCACACTATTTTTAGTTAGGGAACTGGTTCTTATTTCTACTGGTAAAACGCTACTAAGCTTTTAGTAACAGAGTCCTCAGTGGTAGACTAACTAGCTTGATGAGCACCAGTCAATGCTCTACCACTATTCTTTAGTTTCTTCAACCAGTTTTCATTTCAAAAAAGCTCAACTGCAAGTTTATTGTAAAAAAATAAATAAAATGATACATTCTGTAATTTTATCTTTTGTAATTTTGACTTTACTACTTTTATAATTACAGGTATATTTCATTCTGCGAGTACAGCAGTTTACATGGAACATAACTATTCTCAGCCAAGGATGTGGCCTTGTGAGACAAGGGCAAATGAAGATAATGATGTCCCATTATATCAGCAAATTTTAGATAAAGGTATAATAATAAATATTTTTTTATACTGCTCTTTTTACCTAAATCGGCAGAAGCAATTATGTAATGGGGTGTTAATTATGGTATCATATCAAAATATAAGATACTTAAAATCTCATTTAAAATATCTAGTGAGTGATAAATTGGTCCTAAGATACATCCAATTTGGGGGATTATATGTTCAACATTTGTATTAATCTACATTAACTGTGCTGGATGGGTTTATTCTAAAGTAACTCTGTAACTTGGTATTATAAAGTAAAGCAGAAATTTAGACACAACATGACTTGTCTCTCAAATGTACTGATTTCATTTGTAAAAAAATATCTTTAATAAAGTTTTTATTTTCTTTATAGGTACATTACATTGGGATGAATACTTAGTAGAAAAATATAAAAGGTCCCAAATTGAACAGAAAAAATTAAAGTTTAAGAAAACTATGTCTAAAGAGAGAAGTTTTAAATCACGTCTTGCCAATGCCGAAAAATTAGTTGCTGGTCAGGCATTTCATAAAGTCAAATAGTCATAAAGCAAAAATGTCAGAAGCTGGAATTTTTTTTACTGGAATACAATATAAACAAGCTCTGAAAAAACCTAAAGGAAGACGTTATACCACTGAAGAAAAAGTGTTGGCCTTGACTTTGCTATTTTATTTGTTATGTTTGTGTTATTATAATGCTTAACCAAACCTAACACTATTTTATTTGTTATGTTTGTGTTATTATAATGCTTAACCAAACCTAACACTATTTTATTTGTTATGTTTGTGTTATTATAATGCTTAACCAAACCTAACACTATTTTATTTGTTATGTTTGTGTTATTATAATGCTTAACCAAACCTAACACTATTTTATTTGTTATGTTTGTGTTATTATAATGCTTAACCAAACCTAACACTATTTTATTTGTTATGTTTGTGTTAATTATAATGCTTAACCAAACCTAACACTTTTCATTCATTCTCTCTTCTGCATAAATGTTTTAAAAAATAATACTTCTTTCTATAATCCCATGGTCCGTATGTGTCGCTTGTATAATGATTTGACTTCGCGTAAGCCAAACACAGAACTTGACGTATTTGATCCAAAACTGGGTAAATTTAAAAATCAGGTCAAAACCGTGCACAAGTCTAATCTACAAGTTCTATGATATTTTAATCTTT
This sequence comes from Colias eurytheme, assembly GCF_061535395.1. Classification (NCBI taxonomy): domain Eukaryota; kingdom Metazoa; phylum Arthropoda; class Insecta; order Lepidoptera; family Pieridae; genus Colias; species Colias eurytheme. Next base: position 6,736,471 of record NC_142998.1, on the reverse strand, counting down.
AACTTCCATAGTTCTGAGATACTTTAATGTTTATTGGACATAATTTATTATTATACTGTGATAAAATGTAATGAATTGTATCTTATGTGATTGAATGTAATGTAGGTATTTATTGATTTTACTGTATTTTATGTGATTTAATGTATTGTAGCTATATTGATATATTTATCAGCTGTGCTATAATTTAGATCCAATTTACTTTTTGACTTGTATTTAAAAACAAAACATATTTTACTTGATCTATGAATTGTTTGAATGAATTGTTGATAATTTAATCTTTGACTGCCATAGTTTCTTAGATACTTTACTAATTGTTAGACATAATTTATTGTTATACTGTGATGGAATGTAACGAATTGTATTTTATGTGATTGAATGTTATGTAGGTATTTATTGATTTAACTATATTTTAAGTGATTTAATGTACTGTACTTAGCTATATTGATGTGATATTTATCTGTACTATGATTAATTAGATTCAACTTATTTTATGACATGTATTTTAGGAAATTATTTTACTTGATCTATGAATTGTGCTAAATAATGTAATTTTTAATAATTTTTTTTTCCCTCAACTATGCTGTGTGCATACAATTAATTGGTTGGCATTTCACCGCAACATGTAATTAAATTTTGTATAACGAGGCAAAATTGTCAGCTGTGGTGTGCACCTTATTAAATAAATAAATTAATATTTGTTATGTTTGTGTTAATTATAAATTATAATGCTTAACCAAACCTAACGCTATTTCATTTGTTATGTTTGTGTTATTATAATGCTTAACCAAACCTAACACTATTTTATTTGTTATGTTTGTGTTATTATAATGCTTAACCAAACCTAACACTATTTTATTTGTTATGTTTGTGTTATTATAATGCTTAACCAAACCTAACACTATTTTATTTGTTATGTTTGTGTTATTATAATGCTTAACCAAACCTAACGCTATTTCATTTGTTATGTTTGTGTTATTATAATGCTTAACCAAACCTAACACTATTTTATTTGTTATGTTTGTGTTATTATAATGCTTAACCAAACCTAACACTATTTTATTTGTTATGTTTGTGTTATTATAATGCTTAACCAAATATTAATACCTAAGATTATTAGAATGCTAATTATATAGTGTGGAAAAAAATGAATAAACTCCCAATTAATTTAAATCGTTTTTCTTTACCTGGCCCAATTATCTTTATATTTTCAAATGTGTCAAGTGATTTGTTTTGTTGTTATCTTTTTTATCACCTGGAAATGTTTAGCTTTAAGTCCAGCCACCAATTTATTACGCAACTAGATTTTTTTTATATGCATTGTGTAATTTTGCGTTGGGTTTTTCACGCATACAATGATTGTACGCGCCAGAACAGATCGACACAATAATACAGTTGTGATAAAGGTAACGCAATATAAATTATTATCAGAATAGCTATAGCGACGTAGCAATAATACCTATAGGTACGTATATAGATATACGTATAGGTATCTATAGCACTTTTAATGCGCCCGCCATACGCTTGGGGCGCTAGTGTTCATGGGTTCTCGTTTTATCACGCAAGATGGCTCTCTTTTCCTTATACATAGTTACTATACTCTTTGTTGCACTGGCCAATTGACATATCGTAAATAACAGTATATAAATACTACCTTTAACCCTCGGATTCGCACGCATGTTCAAAGAAAATTCTGGGCATGAGGTGTGTCACCGAGGTAAAAAGCTAAATATAATCACTCCCTAGCCTCTTATCTCCAGAAACAAAACTCGTACCATAAAATTGCTCGCAACTTGTAAGAAAAACAAACAATTACACTTTCGCATTTATAATATTCGGAAGGATGGTTAGGATAGAAAATATTGTAAGGATAGTAAATATAGTGAGGATAGTTAGGAAAGAAAAAATAGTAAGGATGGTAAGGATAGTCAGAATAATAAGGATTTTAGTTACAATTTTAACAAGGAACTATTTCTCCAGGCATGCAGTGAAGCCGCTCTCGGGCTCAGCGCCGTCGGTGCGGACGGCCGCGCTGGCCGGCTCCGATGAGACGACGGAGTGCAAGCAGCCCAGCAAGTCCCGGCAGAAGAAGTTCCAAAGGCACTTCCCGCAGGTCGGCCCGGAGGAACGAGTTCTTAATTGTAAGTTGGCAAATAGGTGCAAATAGGGCTGATTCGAGATAAAGACTGTAAACAAACTGTTGGTACGAAATGGTATCTTTCTTCTGAACACGCTTTGCAGATGTCGGGCCACAAAAGTCTTTGACAGAAATGATTTGAATTACATATGAAATATACAGACAGAAAATTCGCCCACTATCGCAGGGTAATGGTCAGATTGTTTACAATTTATATATTATTTAGTCTCGCTGATAAAATAGATATGGAGATATTTGGAAGTGTAACCCCTTTAATAATGTGATTGATTATCGGCAAATAATTTGTACACAAATGACGCAGACCAACTTTATCTATGCGAAGGTATTTCAGGTCAAGATTGATTGATCAATAATTTTATTTTTCTATATACTGTAAATGTATATAGAAAAATAAAATTATTGATTTATTCGGGCCATGGTTGTCTGTTGTCGACAAGATCTTTAAGACTTTAAGAAGATTTACCATCTACGTAGAAGATATTATTGAAAACAACTGCATAAGTTTCGTATCTTCTCGGACCTGAAAGAGCTTAATCAATTGATTTTTAATTCATTGTTATTTGTTTACCTATTTCACCGTTATACAAATGATTATCTTGGAATTAAAATATTTCCTAAATAATTATCTTAAAATAATAATATTTTCTACATACTTTACATCGTGTTTGACCCTCGTTTGTTTAGAATAACTTAACAAGGTCTGCAGATAAAGAAATATCATTTGTTCACAGCCCAGTATTTCGTGCTCGTAATTCAATAATTGTACATCTTATTAGCATTCGTTAACCTTGTTTGTAAATTCACTTCCTCTGCTCGATTTTTTCCTAGATAAATATATGTGAATCATTATAAATTTGTATAAGCAAATGGTTAGAAAACAGTCTATTGACTTTAAATACGGGAAAAACTAATTATATTTGCTTTAGCAAAACCTCATCTATGCAGCCAAGGGGTAACGTCAATGTTAAATTACATATCTTTCCATGTAACCGCCATAACAAATCTAGCGTATGCTCTTGCCCAATACTGAATAGGACCGTCAATATGAAATACCTGGGTATCTGGATTGATGAGAAACTAAACTGGAAAGAACAAATTATTAGCACGTCGAGCAGGCTCAGACAACTTATAGTTATTTTTAAAACCCTAAGAGACATTGCAACCCAAGAGTTAATTATTAGAACATACAAAGCACTGGGTGAATGTGTGATCTCATATTGTATTGTTAACTGGGGTGGAGCGGCGAAAACATACATGATACAAGTAGAACGTGCGCTTAGAGCTCTGCTCAAAGTATCGCTCAAACTACCGTTCCAATTTCCAACATCGCTGCTATTCAAGAGGGCTAATGTATTGAGTGTTCGTAAGATTTTTGTGCTTCAAATAATTAAACGGTTTCACCGCACTGAGGTACCGAAAAATAATAATCCCTTGAATACTAAAAGAACCTATCGTGTACCTGTACCTTACACTAAGACTCGTTTTGCACAAAGGCAGTTTTATTATCTAGCACCCATTCTTTATAATCGTTTCAGTTTATATACTAAAAATGCTTTTGCTCTCACTAATCATAAAATATTACAAAAACTAAAAGAATGGCTTTTACCACTCGATTATTAAATAAATAAAATAAAAAACACTTTATTGCACACACAAAACAAAACAAATCAAACAAAAATAATACACAAACAAAGAAGCGGTACAAATAGGCGGCCTTATCGCTAAGAAGCGATATCTTCCAGGCAACCTTAGGATATAGGAAAAATATGAAGAAAAATGAATAATTGGATAGTAGAAGGAGCATAGCGAGGTATTATAGAAGGTGCAAATAAAAGTAGGAAATAGATAAATAAATACAAATATTAATACATATATACATAGCAAATAAGGAAAAATAAGGAATAACAGGATGAAAGTAAGTAGTTAAGATAAATAAGAACGGATGAAACATTTAAACGTTAGTTGTGAAGATAATGCTGTTTGACCAGATACTTGAAAGAGCTGATAGATTGAGCTTTCCTGATGTTTAATGGGAGCGAGTTCCACAACCTTACAGCTTGCACGGTGAAGGAAGCATCATAAAAACGGGTTTTGTGAGCGGGCATGCGAAGCGTAAGGTTGTCCAAGGAGCGTAGATCGAGTTCATGGGAGGAGCCCAAGAACACGAATCTATTTTTAAGGTAGGATGGGGATCTAGGATCAAAAAGGATATTGTATAGGAGGGAAAGGATGTGAGTATTCCGGCGAAGTCGGATGGGCAGCCAATTGAGTTTCGAGCGATATTCTGAGATATGATCATATTTGCGCAAGCCAAAGATGAATCTGATAGCAAAATTTTGAAGTCGTTCTAATTTGTTAAGTAGCTCCTCATTAAGGTCTGGAAAGCATGCATCACCATAATCAAGGATAGAAAGCAACAAAGACTGCGCCAGAACAGTTTTCGTAGGTACAGGTAAAAAGTTGCGCAATCGACGTAAAGATGACGTAACACCAAAAACCTTACGGCTTACTTGTTTTATGTGTTCGGTCCAGGATAGGGTTTGATCGAAATGAATACCAAGGTTTATAACCGATGTACTATAAGGAACTGGGACTCCATCGATCGAAATACGAGCTAAATCCGGAAAAGAAATCTTAGAAAGGAAATAAGAACTGCCTAAAATAATAACTTGAGTCTTTCCAGGATTTAATTTGAGACCATAAGCTTGAGTCCAGTCGACAATGGATTGAAGGTCAGTGTTGATGCGAGTAATCGCTTCTTCAAGATTTTCCATTGACGAATGGGTGTAAATTTGTAGATCGTCTGCGTACAGATGGTAGAGAGAGGAAAGTTTAGAAGAAATAGAGTTAATGAAAATACTAAAAAGGAGGGGTGACAACACGCCGCCTTGAGGGACGCCAGCAGAAACATCACACCATGAGGAATAGGATTCATCCACCCGGACGCGCTGCCGACGACCCTGCAAGTAACTACGAAACCAACCAACCACCGCAGGAGATACGTTAAGAGAACTAAGCAGAGCTAACAGGATATCAAAGTCAACGGTGTTGAAGGCATTGGAGAAATCGAGGAGAGCAAGGATAGTTAGCTGCTTATTGTCCATTGCCATACGAATATCCTCTGTAACTTTGACAAGAGCAGTGACCGTGCTATGGCCCGTACGAAAACCAGATTGTAAAGGATCTAGAAGGGAATTATAGTTAAGAAAGGAGCACAGCTGTTGTTGCACTAGCCTTTCAAGAACTTTAGATAGGAATGGTAGAATGGAAATAGGGCGATAATCGGAGAAATTGGATGGATTATTTTTTTTAGGGAGTGGAATGATGAATGCATCTTTCCAGATCTGGGGAAAAGAACTCGAAGATAGGGAGAAATTAAGGATGTGTGTAAGGATGGGAAGGATAATGTCAAGAATGGGCAGAATCATAGCACGGCCTATACCATCACAGCCGAGAGCATTCGAAGCGATGGCCAATGTATTCTTCTTAACGTCACTGGCAGTGAAAGGTACAAGAATGAACGGAGGAGAGTCAGGAGTTTGCATGGTAGAAAGAAGTGAAATGGTATCAGTTTTAGTGTTACAGTCCAGAGTAGACTTTGACGAGGAGAAGTGTTTGTTAATAAGATCTAAATTAATATTTACAGGAAAAGAGATATTCTGAGATTTACCAACTCCAAGTGTTTTTAAAAATTTCCAAGTGTCTGCAGTGTTGCCGCTCTCAACGGATTTGTGAATGTGGCGTCGTTGTGCATCTCTACACATCGTATTACAGCGATTGCGAATTGCTTTATATTTTTCACGATTGGAGTCCGAGTTATTCAGTTTAAATTTGGCTTTCGCCAGATTTTTTTTGTGAACAATGGATCTAAGTTCATCTGTCAACCAAGGAGCTGGAACATGCTTCATTTTAACTGCTTTAATTGGCGCATGAGTATCGTACAGTTTAGTAAGTAGTAAATTAAAGGCTGCAACTTTGGAGTCTATACAATTAGCAGATGAGACAGGTGACCAATCGATTTTTTGAGCATCATCACACAGACGCTCAACGTCCATTCCACGGAAACTGCGCTGTAACAATACTTTGTGCTTTCTTTTGGGAGGACGAACACGGTAAGAAAGGAAGACAAGGTCGTGGTAAGAAAAGGCATCGGCAGTGCACTGACCGTGCTTAGAGACAAGATTAGGGGAGGAAACAATAATCAAATCTAGGAGAGAAGGACAACAGCCAGGAGAGAAGTGAGTAGGATTGAGGGGAAGGATATTAAGGTTACAGGAGGATACGATTGTTGAAAGCTTGTCACTCCGGATGTCATTTTTAAGAAGACAGGTGTTAAAGTCTCCCATAAAAATGACATGGTCATAGAGAGGACGTAAATTCTCTAACGTTTTTTCAAACGCCGGAAAATAGTTAATAAGAAGTGAAGGGACATAGAAAACACCTAAAAGAAGTTTAGTGCAGGAAATCATGACTTCAATTAGCAAGTGTTCGGCCTCGTCGGCAGGTGGCGGTTGTGGAGATGTGCTGATAACGGTGAAAGGTAAGTCGGAGCGTAAGTATATAGCAACTCCACCACCCACCCGACCGGTACGGTCGTTACGTACCAAATTGAAGCCAGGTAAGGAGTAAGAGGTAGAGGAAAGACAAGGCTTGAGCCAGGTTTCAGAAATAAGGATAGCGTGAATGGAGTTAGAATTAAATGATGCATGCATATTGGTAAAATGTGCCGGAATACTCTGTGCGTTGATGTGGATAACGTTAAAATTTTTTAAAACATCGGAAAAGGTAGAAGTCAAACATATATCAAGAGGTGGGCTGTCAAAACTCTGAAAACTATCATCACAACTATGAGCGCTTACGAAGGAATCACAGTCACTGTCATTCGAAAACGAAATGGTGGACTAAATGTAATATATATTAATATAAGAAAGAAATTTGTATATATATGTATATATAAATAAATAATATCAAATATAAATATATATATATACTTTTCCTATACCCGCCAGCTACATAGAAAATAAAAATTCAACAAACAAGTAAACAAAAACAAAAACATAAAACGGAACGTACTGAAACATTACAAACTAAGTTGACATCTCCGAGGTTGACATTGATTCACTGACATTTGACATTAGACATATTACGAGAAGTCAACAGTCAACACAAAAAACAAGAGTGACATCTAAAAACGTGAAGTGTAGAAATTATAATATAATTAATTGAATACGGGGGTAATTTAACTTGCCGAGCGCACAGATAAAAAAGTGACACAGAAAATAGATACAAATCACAATTACAACAAGAAGAAAATTACAACAAAGATAAATATTATGGATACTCATATTATAAAGAAGGGCTCACTTTCGTCCGATTCTTTTGGGCCGGGTGTTACCCGAACCCTTAGTCGCTGGGGCAGCACCGGTTACAGTGTTTGCAGGCACAGCTGCTGGATCGCTGACGATAACGTCGAGTTCATCAGAACTTGTGACCCGGTGTCTTACACCATCGGCAGATCTCACAATAATATTTCCCTCTTGAGTCCAACAGTTAGAAACTCCAAATTTTTTTACGAGCCAACATAAAGGTATCATGCCGAGATTTTGTGAGAAATTCGGAAATAGTAATTCCCGTATTTTTGAGGCAAGTTTTGGAGAACCATACCCGATCTCGGACTGGCACCCGGTCAAATTTGACAACGATTGGCCTGTTTCTATCAGCTGAGTAATGGCCCAAGCGGTGGCAATGACTAAATGACTCGGCATTAACATCTGGCAGTTCAAGGTGCTCAACAATAACTTTAGCCACAAGATCAGCGGTGTTCTCTTTCTTCTCTTCGGCAATACCGTGAAAAAGGAGCATCTTGCGACGAGAGCGGGTTTCCTGCTGGTCCGAGATTTTAAGCAATAACTCCACTTGTGCATGTAGCGTCTTCAGTGAGGAAGTTACAAATGTGCGAAACAAATTAAAATCAGTTGTGTTCTCACCCGAAGTTGTTTCATTGTTGAGTAGCTTCCTTTCAAATTCTGCCATTTTAGTGTTGAAATTAACAGTCATCTCTGACAAAGTGTGCTTAAGTGACTCCATGGTAATAGTAATTTGAAATAAAACTTGTTAGTTGAAGATAAGAGTGAAAAATACAGGAGAATGATGCTGGTAGGTATAGTTTTTACACAATCATAACTTTACACTTAGAAATCAAGTAAAAATATTCAAAAATATAATTTTTAGTAGAGCAGTTAAAATTTGATGTTGCTAGGTAGATTATTCTGAAATAGAGCACCTTTTAATGCCCACATATACAAAATAATTACCAAATATACCTATAAATTATTTTATTTTATTTTTTTTTATTTTCTTTAATTTTATTTGTCTACCTATAATGATAAGTTTAAAATTATATGTTTTTTTTAACTATATCTGCTTTCTTTTATGTTTTAAAAACGACATTGGAACACATTCACACACATACATACGCACATACAAACACACACACACACACACACACACACACACACACACACACACTACTTGCACTACGTCTTCAAAATACACTTTTTTTTTTAATCTTTAATTACTTCGTTTATTATAAATGATACTAATCAAATAATTATTTTAATTGTATTAATTATTTAATTGCTAAACAGTAAATATTGTGGAACTAAATATTATGTTATGAAATGTAAATTGTTTTAAATATTTTAATTTATTAAATTTTTTTTTTTTAAATATTATGATTTATAAATTTTCTTCTTGTGTCAACTTTAAGTAAAATTTTCTTTGTAACTAATTACTATTTTAATGTATTTTATTGAACTATTCTAATGTACTGTATCGGGAAGGCACAGACTCCTGAAACACAGCGAAAGCTATATTGGGAGTCTGGGGTCTATATTTTGATGTAAGGAACCTTGTTCAATAAATGATTTTTATTTTTTTTTTTTTTTTTTTATAAATGTGTGTATTTTAGTGTAGACGTTAATACGATGTCGAAAGATAAATTATTTCTATTGTAACCAGTAGGTCGGGCAGTTATAAAGTGTAAACGTAAAATCGAATACTATAAAACACACAACATTAAAATAAAACAATGATTCTGAAATGTTTTTACTTGTTTATTGGTGTGAAATTGAAACGAATTGACGCATTGGAAACAACGTTGAAGTTACAAAAAGTATACAAATATACCAATGACTTCTGGAAATTTCTTTGATATCACGTAAAAGCCAGATAAATGTTGTTTGCGGTCATTATACTCGTAATACAATTCCTTCAATATTCAGACAAAAGTTAGAAGGAAAATTAAAGCTCTGTACGAATTTAAAACTATTCAACACATTTTGAAATGAAAATCATGAAAGAGATTATTATTCACATTCACTATGTTAGTTTTGAGACGAACAAAAACACTAAAAACTACGTATGTATTTATGTGCCTACACGTCATGAGGACTTCCCTCTTTTTACTCCAACTTTTGAAGTAAAACTTCTGTAGGCGCTTTGAGAGTAATATTTCAAGGTAATGGCAGTACCGTCACGTCATGGAGTAAGGCCACGATTTTATATCTTTGTATCTTTATATCTTGCCAAGGAAATTTCACTTCTGACACGTGTGATCGGTACCCACACTCATACCTGTTAATTACTCAGCTTAGACTGAAGGTCGAGTTTCAAAAGCTCCTTTCACTTTTTTTGTTTATGAACTTGTTTTACATTTGTATGAATATTTTAACGTAATGAAAGCGGTGTTACGTTTGATCGTGCATGGGAAGTTATTATTATAATTTATAGTGCATTCTTGTAAAATAACTTATTGCAGCTTTTTCTTGCTTGCAGCTTACAAGCAAGTTAAAATTACAGAATGAAAGGACACTTTCTTTTAAAATTTTCTAGTAAAGAATTGAAATTATAGATTTATATTTCTTCTCTTTTTGATTTAGAGCGTGTATAATAATTGTATGACTATTTTCTTTTCCAGATTATTCATGCGCCCTGGTTGGCGACCTCCTCTTGCAGGGCCACTTATATATAACCAAGAATTATTTCGCATTTTATTCCAATGTTTTTGGATATGTGACTAAGGTGAGTTATTCTATATATTTTTGTTCTGTATCTGTATTTTGTCGAATTTCATGCAATTTGTGTTAAGCTCTTCCATCTTTAAGATTAGTAAAGTCATCAAATAATTAATAAGCGATTATAGCAATTAATGTTCAAATTAATGAATGGTCTCTTATGCAATTTCATAAAAAATAGCACATTTTGTAAAGATATGTCAAGATAATGTATTTCTAATTTATCGCAGCTATAAATTACTATCAATGTCTGATAGTTAATTGTATTAGCTAAATATTGCTTAAGATTTATAATTTACTAACTTCTGTAATTGATTTTCGTAAATCGTTTCGATTTCTATCTATGAATTAAAAATAATGAGATAATTAACAGTATTGTTGAAATTATACCTTTTCAATCTTCATTCTAATAAATTTAACAATAAACAACTAGACTAGTAAGTAGTCACCCAATCACACTTAAAATTTGTCCTAAGCAAAACTCTGCCTACGCGTGTATTAATTAGGCAGAGTTCTAATCAGCGATATAATAGAATTTATACTTTACGGACACGAACACAAGTTGTTATTTTCAATGAATTTTTATATACACTGCTTGGCGACCTTTTAGACGGTTGTGTGTCTTAATTACTGCTGTTATAGGGTTCAAAATTGTTACAGTTACTAATACCGACGTCGTCGGTGCTCCGCATCACCAAAGAGAAGGTGGCGCGGATAATCCCAAACGCGGTGGGCGTGTGCACGCGCGACGAGCGGCACGTGTTCGGCTCGCTGCTGTCCCGCGACGCGACCTACAAGCTGATGACGCACGTGTGGAAGGCGGCGAAAGTTCCAGAGCTTGCAGTCCCGAAGCCTCAGGTACGTTAGGTTAGGGAAGTTTGGTTCGGTGTAGATTTGAATGATCACATACCATAAGCGCGTTCTTAGTTTTCCATCAGGAAAGATCGTGCCAGGCGATGTCCTATCGACCAATTAAATTGTTTGTGTACGTGTATTTCAGGGATGTGGTTGGGAGTAGTTTTGAATTAACAGGTACCTTCTAGCGCATACCATATCTTAGCTCTCCATTAGGCGAAATCGTGGTTAAGCGCTTCCCTATCGACTATGAAAAAAAGCTTGGTATTGCCACTAATGATACGGTAAAATTAGCTTCAGTTAATGGCTTTTGGTGTGGTTGCCGGAATGGACGTGTCGAAGAGTAATGAGCTTTTGAGATCATGTGATATAATATGTAGATTGGTTAGGTTAGATTGCAAGTTTTGCTTCAGTTCTCGGTTAAAAAGTGGTCAGTAGTGGCCGGGCAAAAAATGATGTACTTATCTGCTCATAACTTGCAGATCCAATGAGACGCTTTTGTATTGAAAGAATTACCAACATCCACTCATCCGTTAACAGAAGAAATACATCTTGATTGCGGGCTAAAGCTGTAGTTTTTATGGATGCGTTATTGTCTTGTTTTATATATCCTTGTATAATTATGTAAATATCTTAAGGTTTTTATCCGAGTTCTAATACTTTCTTCAGTTCTTTTGTGCTAGGTTATATAGCAATAAAGTAAAAATGCCTCAGCCTTTGCTCAATGTCACCAAATCGATTTTTAATGACACGTGATTGAACGCGTGAGAAAACCGGCATCTTTAAGTATTTTGCGTTGCTTGTTATTTTGTCGTCTGATATTTTTTATTGTCATTACTTTAGAATTCCTGGTTAATCTTTTAAAAAACAAATATGATCTGTATAAGTCATAATAATCTGTTTTACTAAATCTCACGTTTACTCATAATTAAAAAAAATATATATTTAGTTTTAACAAGCTTGATGAACGATAATAAAATCTTCAAGTTAAGTGATGCCTGTAAATGGTAGAAATTTCCATTCCGTTAACTAAGGAATAAGGACAAAGAAGTCATTAGTTCTATACAATAATTTCATTTGTCGTTTATTTTGCACAAAGAATAATTTTCCAAGACTGCGAATTATGATTTTTTCTAAACAGGCTAAGTTCAAAGGTTTTTGTACGAAGATATAAATAATCTTCAACATGACAGATAAAGATAAACGTATGTCTGAAAGTCCAGTTCAAAGACTTTTCTTAAGTTTGAGTTGAAAATTTTAATGTAAACACAATTATATAGTGAAAACCTAACGTATTTTCGGACGTGATGTAAGTAAATAACTAGTCGAAAACATAAAAAAAAATCATCTTAGGAAGAATAAAGTAAAACATTATTAAAAGTTATATTTCAAGACAGTAATTAACATAAGGTTTTGATAAGATCAAATAATATCACGACGTTTGTTGACGTACATAGAAAACACTAGAAAGAAACATCATCGCAGTGATCATGTTTAGGAAACCATAGCAAATCGTTTTAAAGTGCTGACGCTGTTGTCTGTCACGTTGTGCGATTTTATTGATACTTTAGCCGTTTATATCCGCAATTAGATTAGCGTAATACATGTTTCTAGTTGTTGTTTAAACATTACGGTAGATCTCTGAAAAATAGATTGCCGCATTGGAATTTCCTAAATAGTTTTTTTCCTTGTGTATTTTGTTTGGGGAAAATAGTAAAACTAATTTTATTTTAATGTCTAATGTCAACATACTATTTTGAATTCATTTCATACTTTGACAATACCCACTTAACCGTCTAATCATAATGACTGGCTTTTAAACATTTCTAGGTAGGTTTTACTAATGAAAGCTCAATATTTTCAGGACTTGCGAACGTCAGAAGCGGAATTAGAAGCGTCAGAGTATTCGCCAGAGGATGACAGCAGTTCCGGTGGTGCAGACCACATCGACTCCTCGAAGCCCGTGCGACATGAACCTGAAGTTATTATGGCTGCTGGTGAGTTTAAATTCAAATAAAGTAGAATTTTAGTCTTTGTTAGATATAGTGTTTCATGTAGTGTTTAACTACCTTCAAAAGAAGTAGGATTGGGACTGTAGCGTGGGTTATATGTAGTACTCGTATACAATTGGCCTGAGAGGTTAAAAATGTGGTATAAACAGTTGATACAGCTTTTTCTTGCTTATATGTTATTACCTACTAGTTTTTAATTAATAATTGGCATATTTGTATATCATGTGTTTTGTCCAAATGATGAACATAATGTCATCAGCAAATAAAAATACATATGTATATTTATGGTAAAAAGCTTGAAAATATCACTAAGACATAATCATAATAAGATTAGGCCTAAAACGTGGCCTTGTGGCACGCCTTACTTGCTATATCTATTACAAGATGAGTAAGATAAAATCTCATTATTGGTGGCAATATTTATTATCCACTTTGCTGACGGTGTCTTAAATTAGATAGTAGCCGTGGTCGAGTATGGCTTCTTATTCTGTTTCTATCAAGCTTAAAAGTAAACTACTATACGAAACAAAATCAAATGCTAATGAAAAATCCAAAATTTTTTGGAAACCATATTATTCTTTATCTAAAATAAAAAATAAAATCGTTTATTTGTTTCAAAACTATCTATTAAAATGTATTGTAAACATAAATAATTTCTGTGAAAATTTTTCTCGAACACTAAAGATAAAGTAGAGATTAAAGTAATCCAGCGATAATTCACAATAACATATTAATTATGTTGTTTATGAGGTTTGAAAAAATGTTTTCAAATAAAATATTTATGAGACATTTTTTTCTCTTAATTCTATTTTCAGAGTTTTATCGATAATAATTAGTTACATGAATTTCGTGTCGAATATATATTTTATTATGTCTCACAAGCAGAAAAAATACAATTTTTGATGCATTTAAAGACGTTTAATGAAATAATCTAAAGTTTTTAACCTTGGTTTGTTATTTTTTGCCAAATTTTCGTTGAATTTGGTATAAAAAAAATGTGTGTGTGTACTAGTGTACACACGTAACTTCTTTATGACCTTATTTTTCAAAAAATAATTTACTATATATATGCAACTTAACAGAAATATGTCGAATCACGCGTGGTAGGGATAAGAAAAAGATGGCGCGTAACAGAAAAATGTCACGCGTAACGAAAAAATGTTACACTAAATTTTTGAAGTGAAACTTCTTTATCGGGGTTGGACAAAAATTTAGTGTAACATTTTGCGTTACGCCGTACGCGTGACATTTTTGCGTTACGCCGTACGCGTGACATGTTTGCGTTACGCCATACTCGTGACATTTTTAAGGTCATAAAGAAGTTTCACTTCTTACGTGTGTACTCTAGTACATGCATACATTTTTTTCCAACGCCGATAAAGAAGTTTCACTTCAATAATGTTAACGTGTGTATCCTGTTGTCAGCGAGTGCGGCGGTGATCCAGCCGGCGCTGCTGACGGGCGGGTTGTCGGCGCGGCGCGGCTCGCCCCCCGCGCACGTGGCGCTGGCGCTGCTCGCGCTGCTGCTCGCCTGCTCCGCCGCCTGCCTCGCCTACCGCCTCTACTGCGTCGCGTACCGACCGCACGTGAGTGTCCCCCCTCACACACACACACACACGGGCGGCGTGTCGGCGCGGCGCGGCTCGCCCCCCGCGCACGTGGCGCTGGCGCTGCTCGCGCTGCTGCTCGCCTGCTCCGCCGCCTGCCTCGCCTACCGCCTCTACTGCGTCGCGTACCGACCGCACGTGAGTGTCCCCCCTCACACACACACACACACACACGGGCGGGCTGTCGGCGCGGCGCGGCTCGCCCCCCGCGCACGTGGCGCTGGCGCTGCTCGCGCTGCTGCTCGCCTGCTCCGCCGCCTGCCTCGCCTACCGCCTCTACTGCGTCGCGTACCGACCGCACGTGAGTGTCCCCCCTCACACACACACACACACACACACGGGCGGCGTGTCGGCGCGGCGCGGCTCGCCCCCCGCGCACGTGGCGCTGGCGCTGCTCGCGCTGCTGCTCGCCTGCTCCGCCGCCTGCCTCGCCTACCGCCTCTACTGCGTCGCGTACCGACCGCACGTGAGTGTCCCCCCTCACACACACACACACACACACACGGGCGGCGTGTCGGCGCGGCGCGGCTCGCCCCCCGCGCACGTGGCGCTGGCGCTGCTCGCGCTGCTGCTCGCCTGCTCCGCCGCCTGCCTCGCCTACCGCCTCTACTGCGTCGCGTACCGACCGCACGTGAGTGCCCCCCCTCACACACACACACACACACACACACTTCCCACTAGTGATGTAACGATACATGATTTTGTTGATACGATACCGATACCGATATTTGTAGTAAATAATCGACGATACAGATATTGATGACTTGGTAGATAAAGTTGCCTACATTTAACAGACTCCAATTTAAATCGTATATTTAAAAATAATGCTACCAAAAACAAAGAAAACATTTATTTTAGTATTATCATTTTAGTCAGTTAAAGTATTACAGAATTAAATGTTCAGAAAAAAAGTGTCCGCGCGCGGGCGGCCACTTTTTTGAACCTCGTTCATTCGGCGCGTTTTTTGAAATATTTAATTTCGATATCGGTTGTTTTATAATTGGCGATACCGATAGGCCGATTATATCGGCCGATATATCGATATCGGTATCGTTAGGACGGCCGTACACGAACCGCTTCAAGCACTGACGTACACGGACTGCTCGAGCCGTCGCGCGTCTTTAAGCCATCAACTGCGCGGTTTGTAGTCGCTCGGCCGTTAACTGCTCGAGCCGCCCGTGTATGGCCGCTCATCGCTACTAGCCACTAAATCCCGCTAACGCCGCTCGGTTGCAGGACGCTATGTCGGGGCAAATGTTTGAGTTAGATATATCGGTAACAGTAACAACTAACAAGCTCGGTCGCAGGACGCTACTGGGGGGCTGTCGGGCGAGGAGCTGTACGGCGAGCTGGTGCGGTGGCGCGCGAGGCTGCACGGCCGCGCGGCCAGCGAGCTGCACGCCTTCCTCACCACCAACCTGCTGCTGCTCACCAAGGTATACACACATTAATCATTTAAACAAATACTAATATATGACCGCCTCCTTGGTACAGTGGTTGACGCGTGAGCACAGAATACATAATAGTCGCTAAACGCTACAGAACGGACACTCTCCGCCTCCCGCCAAAATTAAACACTTACCTCAACCCACACGATCGTGATTAAAATGGGCCATATTTTTCTGCAAGGACGATACGCAACGAAGATTGACAACATTAATCAAATTGACTTAAAGTAATTTTATTATTTTGGATTTGTGATTATCGTTTTTCGTAGAAAATGGTTAGATATTGTGCTGTTTACGGATGTATTTCATCAGAAAAACGCCAATTTTTTTTTACGCTAGTCAAAAATATGCCAACCATAAAGCGTTAACACACATTTGCAGTCTACAGTGTGACTGTCAAAACGATAATTTTGTATGGAGTGTCCGGGGTGTGGCGAGAGCATAACACCGAGGCGTCCTGGGTTCGATTCCCGATGGAGACGAAGAAAAAAAAATGTCTCGGTCTGGCAGGACATAGAAGGCTGATCACCTACTTGTCCCTAAGGAAAATCGATCAGTGAATCAAATGTATAATTCATCTGCCCCTTACCCCACTAGGGGACATTGGACTTCACTTTTTTCACTAAAGACTAATATAGGACTAACATACGAATGACACAATTCGACTGACTAAAACTAAAGTTATACCACTAACATTCCAATGATACAATTCTACTACGATTAAGAATGGTTAAAACCCAGCCTTACAACACTAACATTCTAGCAATACAATTTAATTGATATTAATAATAGTTCACATACTAACGTAATACCACTCACTTTCTATTGACGCTATTTATCCGACCCTAAACAATTATAACAGTAACTCAAACCAATAGTATACCACTACACACCCACTGACATTAATAAAAGTTCAAACTCATAACAAGATAGTATCCCTGCTACACAATTCGACTGACATTAATAACGTCAAACTCAAACCCCTATATAACTTTTACAAAAGTATGAGCAGTTAGTTATTTATGTAGGAAAAGCTATGATTAGATTAATCTTAATACGACATATGTACTTTTATTTTTACTCATTCATATTTTAATATTTTTCAGGTCAGAGAATCCTTAGAAGCGCTTTCCGGTGTAATACTAACAGATATGGCGGAAGGCGGGGCCAACGTCAACGATGTGCCCAACGAGACGCTGTTCAGTTAGCGAGTGAGTGAGTGAGTGAGCGAGTCAGTGAGTGAGTGGGTGAGTGAATGAGTGAGCGAGTGAGTGGAAGTGAGTGACGGCCAGTGAGTGAGTGATCAGTGAGATTTAGTGATATTGAACATACGACTCGATTCGTTTGGAGCTGATGGTACCTTTGAGTAAGTTTTTAAAAGCGTTAAGAAGTTTTAAAAGCGTCTAAGAAGTTTTTATATTATGTATAATATGATGGTTCAATATCTTTTGAACATGTTGTAAAAAATATTAAAATATGTTTTTAATTAAATATTTTTATTTTACATTAATGTTGCAGTTATAAGTCTACTAAATTACAAGTGTTTTTTTTATGTAGGTATTTATATTAATCGCTTATAATCAAAGGTATCAGCAGTGCACAGTTGAATTGCTGTGATCCAACAAGTTACATAGATTTCTATATTAGAATTTCATTTGATAACATTTATTTTTGTTTTAGCGTATCCAAAGAGCGGCTTTTGTGATTACTTTGTATATACCAGTTGATGCCTATGAGGCGAGGCTAGGTCACAGTGTCAGACACGTATTAGTTAAGCGTTAAATAATATCAGTCTTTGAGAAATATTGCAATTTCTAACATTTCTGAACAAAGGAAAAGGCACCCATAAGTCTATGTGATAGGGTCGGTTTTAGTTTGACTCTTCGTCAAACCTCTATAAGATACAGTAAAATTAACGTACTTTTCATAACTATTAGTTTTAAAGAAATCATTAAAATAAGACGGTATCACATCATTTTTAATTTAGTAAGGGCCTGTTTCACAATCATTAAGTAAAGCTTTGAGTAGTTACTTAACGAGTTAACTACTTGGAGGTTAAATCCTTTCGTTAACTTTTTTGCGTTTCACAATCATCCAATCGGTAAATTAAAGTAAAGAGTAACTAATTAATACTTACTCAAGAGTTTGCTGGCAACATTAGAGTTTAACGTTTCGTTTCAAAGCATGCATAATTTAAGTGATTTTTTTTAAAGTGTAATAAACACAGAATAATCATTAGAAATATTTTTCGTTCAATAACCAAGTATGTAAAGGTACATTGATGTAAAAAATAGTACATTGTAATGTAATGTGACTTATTTTTTAAACGATGTTTTTAAAATCTATGTTTCTGTCAAAGAGTAAAGTAATACATACGGGTTTCTGTAATAACGGAACGCAAGTCGCAACGAATTGTCAGTGTCAGTTTTAAATGCTCAACGATTTTGTTTGTCTTTGTTGGTTTCGTGCCAAAAATCTGAAAAATATTCTGTTAAAATGTCTTTAAAACGGGAAAGAGGTAGTAATTTTACGCGTGAAGAAACTGACACGTTAATTCAACTTGTACTTAAATATAAAAACGTGCTGGAAAACAAAAAAAGTGATGCCGTTACATGGGCGGAAAAAGAACAATGTTGGCAAAAAATAGAAACAAATTTTAACAGTATAAGTAGTGTACGATTTCGTAGTGCAAAAGCACTAAAAATCAAATACGACGGAATCAAGAGGGATACGAGAAAGAAATCCGCGGCGATCCGGGCAGAAACGTATCGTACGGGAGGCGGTCCAAGTACCGCTCCAATATTGACACCGAGCGAAGAAAAAGTAAAGGACATGATTTTACTTTCAGTGGTTGGAATGGACAGTGTATTTGACTCTGACAAAAAAGCAGAAACAGGTAATAATACTTTTTACCCATGTCAAACATATAGTAAACTCATACCTACAGGGGGGTGATTTTCTAACTCCAACATCTATCCCGATTGCTTTCAATTTGACCGGCATTGCTTGTAGTCTACAGCATACTTACACAATCGCTTTAGCAAACAAGCAGTGCTTGTCAAATTGAAAGCGTTTGTGATAGATATTATAGTTAGAAAATACCCTCTCAGGCTACATTGGACATTTTTAACGTGGTAAAATTATCAAATGAGTCCTCCCACCCCAGGCAGGGCGGGAGGGACTGTCAGACTGCTACTGACTAAAATCCACGGTGTTCCTTCAATAGCCCTTTATGTTCCGGGGTCACAGTAATGAGATAAGTCCCGCGACCAGGCTACATTGGACATAGCTTGAATGTTTACCTGACCTACTAGTGTTAAAATTGGAAATTACTATTTTTATTTATAGAATCTCCTCAACTGATGACCAACCTGAATATAATTGATGAAGATTCTAGAAATTTTGAAATTCACCAATCTGAACCTGTAGTTGTTGAAACTATTGAAATGCCTGATGAAACACTTCTGATACATGAAGAACCAATGTCAAATGTGTCATGTGAGTATTGTCTATTTCTATTACCTACTATTATTATTCCTTGTTTCATTATTACATAATTTTAAAATTTATTTTTTGGATTCAGGTGAAAACAAGCAAAAAATAAGAAAGTTAAACAACTCTGATGATGCCAATGTTGAATCTGCCACAAAATGGTCACAATGGAAACCATCATCTTTACGTACAAAGAAACATCCTGCTTTGTGTGAGTTTTTTGTATTTTTTTCAAATATATTTTAGCCAAAAATAGGTTTCTATATGTGAGTGGTCGACAGCTTGCTCTAAATATATTCATTTACTACTTGTTCCAGGTAAACAGAAACCCAAGAGACCTTTTGAAAAGGTGGCAGAAAGCAAACTGGAAATTGCAGGCATCCAAAAACAACTTCTTGAAGAAGAATTAGAGAACAAACGGAAACATTGGTTATTTGAAGAAGAAGAACGACAGCACAAAAGAGCAATGTGGGCCTTAGAGAGGCAATTATTACAAAATAAAATAGATAAAATTTTGTAAATATTTTAATTCAAATAAATTTTTGTACATTGCTATTCATCGTATTAGTGAAGCAAAATAGTCATTTATTATGTTGCTGCGTACACTACTATCCTCTGTATTCTGTGTGCTGCTGTGATATTCCTCCCCATTGTCAGACTCTTCTGGCCAGTTTTCTTCAAATTGTTCATCTCCCATATCAATCGCAATATTGTGTAATACTGCACATGCCACAATCACAGCCTGAACTCGTGATACATGCAATATTATTTTTTTGGATAGAACAGGGAACCGATTTTTCCAAACACCGAATGTTCTTTCTACCACATTCCTGGTTCTTATGTGGGATTGATTGTACAGTTGCTCTGCAGGTGTTCTTGGATTTGAGAGGGGTGTTAGAAGATATGAATTATTTTCGTATCCATTATCACCGAGCACTACACAAGAACCAAATTCTCTATTCATCAATTGTTGCTTTATAAATGAATTATTGAATATAGTTTGATCATGGGTTGCTCCGGGCCATCTAGCTACAATGTCAATTATTTTCAATTTTGCAGTTACCAGAGCTTGAACATTAAAAGAAAAAAATGACTTTCTGTTTCTAAAATTTTCTGCATTTTCTCCACCTAAAAATAAAAATATATATATATTAAATTACATCAATTTCAATCTGTACCTACTTATTTAATATGAATTTTGAGTGTTATAGGTATGACCCATACAGAACAGATTTTAATTTGGTAGGTAGGTACAGTAATTTGAACTATAACTAAATACAAAAATTGATTCTTACCTGGAGATTTAATAGGTATGTGTGTACAATCAATAGCGGCTATTACTTTGGGAAATCTTGCGATATCATAAAACTCTTGCTGCAGGTGATTCGTATTTGTAGGAAATTTTATAAATTGTAATCGTAGTCGCGCAATCGCATATGAAACTAACTTAACAATGCGACTAGCAGAAGCCTTGCTTACACCAGTGAAGTCACCTACTACGGTAAGGAAACTTCCTGTTGCATAATATCTCAATGTTAATAAAAGACGATCCATAGGCGTAATTGCATAATTCCTGGAACAAGGACACAATACATTAGACAAGGTAGGTGCATAACACAGGCAAAGCACTGAAGTTTAGATGTATAAATAAATATAGATAGATAAAAACTTACCTCGACGTAGGGGCAGTTATTTTGTCATGTATTAGAGAAAAAACATAATTCACAGCTACTTTAGAGAGTCGAAATCTTATCTTGAAATCAGTATCGTCATATTTTTCCATATTATTTGAACGATTTCGAAATAATGGTTCCCTACGCGGTCCCGTCACCCGATCAAAAAATTCATCGAATTCGTCTTCAATAATATCAAAAATATCCATTTTAAAACGAAAATAAATTGATAGGCACCACTTTAATTTCGAAGCGCATTTGACATTTGTCGAATTTACTTGTCCAGTAAACGGCTACTTGTCAGTCCATCCGATGATTAATTTACTGATCACATAAAGTGATGATTAACCTTACTGTGGGATTGTGAAACGCAATTAAGTTGTTTACTGAGCAGTTATGTTCGAAGTAGCTTACTTAGAACTTTACTTAGCGATTGTGAAACAGGCCCTAAAATTTGGATACATTGTAATTTAAAAGAGATTATGTAGCCAATGTGTAGTTAATACAATATTATAATTGCTTGCTTAATTTATTACGCATTTCCAAAAGTAGTTATAATTTTGTAGTTTCGTTTACATTCACGTGGAGTGATGTTGTGTGATAATTTCTAAATTGGTGCTAGTTGTTGTTAAGATCACGGAAACATTCCTCTGTTGAGATAGTACATGTTGAGGGTACATTTATTTTTATTGTAATATCTGTGCAATGAAATAGAGATGAGATGTACTAAAATTGATTAAAACTGTTTGTGAAAAGGTTTGAAAAATGAAAATGCTTATTAATTATTCTACTATACTTCCATTTGAAATAACAATAACATACTAACATTATAACACAAACAGCGGGACTCTTTGATATATGAACTCGTAAATTATCTGGCATCAATTATTTATTGTATGGAAAATAATAAAATCAATTATATAGTGTTTATTTCATCTCTATTTCATTGCAAAGAGAATGTTTTGTAGCAATGTACCTTTAGAGAGGATTAACAATAATCTAACATTGATAAAGGTACGTCGCTACAATAAGGTACTTGCCAAAAACTTGATTTTATTTCAAGGCACTCAACATTTTCAATATTTCGGTTAAACATAAATATCGCTATTATATTATGTATTTTCGTGTATGTTGTAATTTATTATTCTAGTCTTTAGTAAAGCTCAAGTTGTCAATATGAAGTTATTTTGTGTACTTACACATAAGTGGAGCTTTGATTAGTGAATAAAAAGTATCCGGCTACCTTATTTCATTTTGTTATAGTGCTATCTTTGTCGGTTATTCTCTATTCGAAATATGTGCGACAGAGAGAACGCTAAAGATGGCCGATTTTATTTGTCAAATGTCGGATATTACCAAACTATATTTTTGGATTGAATAAGTTTTTATCGTATATTTCCTGGAGTGTTAGGATCCTCACTCTATGGATGTTGAATTATTATGTTTTAGTACAAATTGATATGGTATTAGCTATTCATTTTTAGCCCTCTTTCGACCTAATCTTATCATACCCTTCAAGGTTGTTTGATTAGGTTTATGTTTTAAACCTAAGTAAAAATACACCTTAATGTACTCCTATATAAATTAAGAAATTTATGTAAATCCCGCAAGTTGTAGGCCTTAGACCATATCAGTTTGAAGCTATCAAATGATCAAAGTTTTATCCGAAAATAAGTTTGGTTAGTTTTACATTATAAGTGGGCTTTAAGGGAAATAAATATTCAGAGCTAGATTTATTTTTCAATGAACATAATGTTTATTTTTCTTAGTATATTTTTGTTGCAGAGTAAAATAATATATTTTTTGTTGGTTTTCATGAAATTGTAATGTGTATTATGGTGTACAATTTTATAATCGCAATTTATGTAATGTGACAGTAACTGCATTTAGATAATATTCCAATGAGAGTTAGGTAAAAATTCACTTAGGGCAACGTTTTAAGAAATTTGCATTAATTTGAGGCCTGTTTTAAGTCTCATGTGCTTTAGTTTTTCCATGTATTCAAATAGTTTATTTAAAATTGTAATGATTTAGGTATTTACACTGTTATTCTTGTGTTACTGTGACAACTATATATTGCTATGACCACGTTACCACTAGTGCCAAAGTGGTATTTATTTAGCTAGGCTGTGTAAACTATTTCCTAAGAACACAATAAATGTTATTGCCAAAGACAGCTAGACTATCATACTAGTTGATACATTCATCTTATATTTGGTGGATATTTAGCGCTATTTTGGTAAAATGTATATAAAACGGCATTCGTAAACTAAATGAAAACGTGTTTTATATGTTTGTATATCTTTTGTATACTTATTACAATGGCTGTAATCATGTGGAATCAAATGTACAATTATGTATTATATGGATTGTTGCATGTTTTTTGTTGAACAATTTTGAGAAACCCATTGTAGATGTGTATTGAGAACGATGAGTTTTTGTTTAGTTCACGATTGCCAATATTCGCTTAAGCCTGTTTTCGGTAATTGTAATTAAGGCGAATCGTGATGTATATTGGTCGGAGGATTTTTCTACAAATTGTTATGGGTTTTGTTTTAAATCGGTCATTTGTATATACGATTCAAAGGGTTCAGTTGTTATTTGATGTAAATAATAGATAGCGGATTTTATTGAATACTGTGTTTTTATTTCATTACCTACCCCTGTAGCTCCATCTATCTATACTAATATTATAAAGAGGAAAAGTTTGTAAGTATGTATGTATGTATGTATGGTTTTCACGCATAAACTACTGGACCGATTTCAAAAATTCTTTCACCATTAGAAAGCTGCATCTTTACTGAGCAACATAGGCTATATTGCATTTTCAAAAAAATTAGCGATCCTTACCAAAAATGCAATAATGTAACCCAAGGTGTAAAAAAATCCTCAATAAATCTTCTGTCATCGCGTGCGCTGCGGAATATATTGAAGATAGAACAAAAAAATGTTCTACGGTATTATAGAATGGATCAATATCTACAAGAAAGTCCGCGATACCATATGTCCATCTTCAGTAATTATTCCAACAACTTTTTTACGTTTTCAAAGTAAATAGAAGTGCCGACAGTAATCAAACCATGTTATCCATACACATATATTAATCCTTATCCCATTAAATGATGTTTTATTATAGACTGTTTCAATACCAGCAAAATACTTTTTAAATGAAAAGAATTGGATATTCCATTCAAAAGATATAACGAATTTTTAAAAGTGTCAATCTACAGAAAATAGTAGGTATACTGTTCGAGCAGGCCGTAGTGCGGGGGTCACGGAGGAATTTTACCAATATGTGTCTTGACGGAACACAGTGGGGTTTTGGTCGGTAGGAATCCGACATAACCCACGGCCCCTCCCCCGGAGGCCGTGGGTATCTATGAAAGATTTCCCCACTAAAACAAAAAAAAAAAGGCCGTAGTGCGGGACGGGGTAAAGGCGATTTTCATGTGATTAAAAATTAAACCTATAGTCCGACCTATAGTAGACTTTTCACTGTAACGATATCTCTATCTATGCGGGTGAAACCGCAGGGCATTGCTAGTACTATAATAAACTTGAAACAGGTCTTTAAATTAGAGACATGGAAATCTTATATTATATTTCACCCGCCTAAAGAATTTTTCAAATCGGACCTGTTTCTGAGATTAGCGCGTTCAAACAAACAAACAAACTCTTCAGCTTTATAATTTAATTTGATTTATTTTTTATAATATTAGTACTTATAGATTAAATAATACATAATACATTTTTAGATGGTACTCTATAATAAAAAATTCCATTTAAAAAATCTCTGTCTGATTTTCATTAAATCAATTATTTTCTCTAACTTCGAGATAATACCATATAATACTTGTGCAGTCAAAGAAAACTAACAGAAAGTGTCACATTTTTAAAACAGCGCCATCTATTGGAACTTATAAAGTTCGGAGTGTTTCAAATGCAGATCATAATGGATCTTTCAATGGAAATGAGAATGGATATTTTGAGTGTGGAGATAATCGGTTCTACGACATAGTTGTTTGATATAGTTTCAATACAAAAAAATCTTGTTTCTCTTAAGGCTTGTTGTGACTTATATTTCAAAGAAAAAGATCAGTATCTGTGATAGAATAATGAATGTAATGTGAATACGTAGAGAAAAGATTTCTTTAACCACTAAAACTACGATATACTTGTGTGATAAAAGTATTTTTTAAATATCAATATTGCTGACACTAGCAATGTACCTATGTAATATGTTTGTTTGTACTGCTTATGGTAATTGTACGATAATAAAAAAAAGGATTTTTGATATGAGGCTGCTAGAACCAGAGTGGCCTAACTGCATTTTAGCGACTTTTGACTTAATTGCATTTTCGTAATTTAAAAATCTTAATTTACAAAACCAGAGTGGCCTAAACTGGTTTACATGATCGCGACAATAGATGGCGATACAAATACATTTCGGCTTATAATCAAATCGACTAAAATCAAAGTGCCACAGTGGCCTATGAGGGTTAGGCCACTATAGCACTGGCAACATCAGAAAAATTATCTAAATTTGACAACTTAGGTCAGTTGTCAATGTCAGTTGATTGTCAAAACGACGACGTTAAGGCGCGTAACTTGGACCTTGGTTAGACAATATTTATCAACTTACTTTTACGATTGTGACTGTTGTAGATTTATTTATTTGTTAAAAAGTGAACATGGACAGAGGGGAACCGAGTAGCAGCCTTATACAAGAAACAAATCTTAGTGTAGAGAAACAAATGGAAGGTACTTAATTCAATAATTAAACTAAATCAATTGAATATTGTTTTTTTAAAATGATTCGTCCCATTTCATTTAAATCTTCTTTGTTTTAGATTTGTTTCACGATAGTGAGGAGCCATTCCAAGAATCGGGTTCCGAGTATTTACCGTCAAAAAGCTCATCGCCATCCTTAATAGAATTAACTGAGCTTCTTGGTGACGAAAACATACCTCCAGTATTAGAAAATGCACAAGAAGTTGAACCTCAGAAGAAGACTAGAAAACGCAAACGTGAACCAAAGAAATGGAAGAAAAATGTACGGAAGGATAACAGAGCTAAAGGTAAACAATACATAAATACTAAAGGCAAAACTATACCCCAAAAAGAAATCGATGTCGATCAACCATGTCCCTGTGTAGAAAAATGCCACACCAAAATAAGTCCTTCTCAACAAAAAGAGTTATTTCAAAAATTCTATGAACTTGGAACATTTGATTTACAAACATCATACCTATTTTCTCTCATTAATGTTACTCCAAAACTGAGACAATCACATGCAATTAATCAAACAGAATCTTCAACGTCTCGGCGTTCTAATACTAGGGTATACAAAGTTGCAAATTCTGATGGTGTACCAACAAAGGTGTGTAAAGAATTTTTTAAAAAAATATTTCAAGTAAGTGATGGTCGAATCACTAGATTGCTTAAAAATAAGTTGTCTGTTTCGACTCCACCACAAGACCAAAGAGGAAGACATATACCAAAAAATAAAACAAGTGATGATCAAGTTCAAAATGTAAAGTCATTTATAGAAAAATTTCCAACATATGAATCCCATTACACTTTACATAAAAGTTCAGCTAGACTATTTTTGCCTCCAGAGTTGAACATAACCAAAATGTACTCTTTATACTGTGAACAGAGTGCTACACCTCTATCTTATTACATGTTTACTAAAATATTTAATGAAAATTTTAATTTATCATTTCATCCACCAATCAGTGACTCATGTAAAAGGTGTGACATGTTGAATATAAAGATGCAAGCTTGTGATAATGAGGAGGAGAAAAGCCATCTTGAAACTCAGAGAAAGCTCCACTTACTAAAAGCAGATTCTGCAAGAAATAATTATAATAAAGATAAAGAAGAGGCTAAAGTAAATGGTAACACCACAGTATTAGTATTCGATTTGATGAAAACATTACCTACGCCTATAATTTCAACAGGTATCTGTTATTACAAGAGACAACTGTGGACTTATTGTCTTGGAATCCATGATGCTGCTACTGATAAAGTCACTATGTGTTTATGGGATGAAACAATTGCATCCAGAGGTCCCCAAGAGATAGGATCTTGTTTGCTGAGATATATTAAAGAAAATGTGACTACCAAAAAACTTATTCTTTACTCTGATCAATGTGGTGGGCAAAACCGGAACATAAAAATGGCAGTTTTGTGTCAGTATATAACAGCTCACCCAGATTTTGTAGTTGAAAGCATTGACCACAAGTTCTTTCTTAGTGGTCATTCTTACTTAGCTTGCGACCAAGATTTTGGGTTGATTGAGAAGAAAAAGAAACTATTTAAAAATATATTTGTCCCTGATGATTGGGATGAAGTAATTAAAGCTGCAAGGAAAAAAGAGCCTTTTGTTGTTATAAAAATGAAAAAAGAACACTTCTTTTCTACAAAAAGACTGGAAATGAATATTACCAACAGAAAGATTACCAGTGAGGGCTCCAAAGTAAAGTGGTTAAGCATTCAGTGGCTAAAATACCACCAAATGCACAAGCATAAAATATTTTTCAAGTACTCAAATAATGAAGATGTGATTTTTGAGTATGTTGATTTAAGCAAGAGGAATACCACTGATATAACTGAACTAGAACTTCTATATCCTGATGGAAAAGCAATCAGTAAAGAGAAAAAGAAAGATTTACTGGATTTACTTGATTATATTCCACCAATTCATCATCAGTTTTACACTTCTATTAAAGTCAGCCCTACTATAAGCAATACCATACATCTCACCCAAGAGAATAACGACAGTGATAGTGATTAAATTTAGGATTTACTCTTTATTAATAATAAATAGTTCTGACCTAAGTTTGTGTTCTCATTTATTCTTTGATACTTCTTAATGCCATAGTGGCCTATCTGTAAAAAAAAACCGTAAATCCGGTAGATAATTTAATTTTAAATATGCAATAAATAAATGCGTAATTTTATAATTCATAACACGTAGTAAAATACAATACCTTCATTAGAGTAATTTATTAAAAATGAGTTTGAAAATGACACATTTTGACTTTCCTCTGTATTGTAAAACATGTTTTTTGTAGTTAGGCTACTCTGGTTCTAGCAGCCTCATATTGCAGAAGATAAGGTCAGCCCCCCTATGCAAGTGGCTTTCTGTTAGCGTAGCGTTCAATAGAATAGACTACGAAATTACGAATGTATGAGATTGACGTAGGCTGTAGATAAACGTATCTACAGCTTACGTCAATCTCATACATTCGTAGTCTATTCTATTGAACGCTACGCTAACAGAAAGCCACAGTAGTTGTGTCGGTCTTAATCTTCTTATCTTATATATAAAAATGAATCGCAAAATGTGTTGGTAAGCGCATAACTCGAGAACGGCTGAACCGATTTCGATAATTCTTTTTTTATTATATTCCTTGAAGTCCGAGGATGGTTTTTATGTAGAGAAAACGTAAATATGTTCCACGGGCGAAGCCGGGGCGGACCGCTAGTTATACATACAAATGTACGTAAAAATTGTATTCTTCTAAATATTGTTTGTGACAGAGGTAAAGTTTTGTTATAAGACATAATGATTACGAGTTTTTATGAATCTGAATGAAGACGATAATTTAATATGTGTGACATGTCTGATATTTTGCAATAATTAGGTGTAAATGATAGCAGTGGGAAACGAAATAAAATACAAAAATGTCGGAACAAATATATTTTATTGAACAATTACCATTGAGATATACATATGGAGACGACACCGCCTACATCACTTATGTTCTGCTCAACATACGCCATATGGCGTAACTGCACGCTCATTTTTTTATGTTTTAAAGTAAAACGTATCAAATATGCCTTCGTGAGTGTTACGATATTGCACAAATAATACGGAAAAGTGACTAACATAACTTTTCATCGGTAAGTACCTAACTAGATAATAATTTTTAAAACTTAGTTAGAGCAAAAAAATGGCGCACAGATTTTGTTCGTGGTGTCTCCTCCATACGTATACTATATTATCTCAATGACAATTACACATTTATACATTTAATCTATCGGTACCGGTCACAAGTTGCACTTTTGAGTTTTTTGGAAGAAAAAAAATAGAAAGTTCAAGTATCGTAACTACCCTAATAAAATTCAATTCCCCGTAAACGCCTCCGTGGTGGAATCTAGTATTTTTATCAATGATAGACCTAATTATGAGCAATCTATCTGTACCGGTCACAAGTTGCACTTTTGAGTTTTTTGGAAGAAAAAAATAAAATGATCAAGTTCAGCAACTCAAACTACCCTAATATAATATTTTGACAATCGATTCCTCCTAAAGGCTTCCACGGAGGAATGTGTTTATTTTACCAATTATAGACCTAATTGAGAGCAATCTACCAGTACCGGTCACAAGTTGCACTTTTGAGTTTTTTGGAAGAAAAAGATAAAAAGATCAAGTTCAGTAACTCAAACTGCCCTAATATAATATTTTGACAATCGATTCCTTCTAAAGGCTTCCATGGAGGAATGTGTTTATTTTACCAATTATAGACCTAATTAAGAGCAATAGACTACAAGCCCGCATATGAAAAAAATATGGGTCAAATGAACCACCACGGGACATATCTAGTACGAAAGAAGAGCAAAAAATAATAAGATTCATCACTATGCCGTCACTTGTAAGCTGTCCAACTGAGTGCAGATGAGAATTGAAAAGTACAGGTAGACTCGGTAAATTTTGGTCATATATTTTTGTACGGCATTCTTAACCATCGATAGATCCATTAAAAATAATAAGAAACCGCTCAGTGCCGTACAAAAATGTTGGTCCACCAAGTCGGAATTTTTATTTAATTTCCGAGAGTTACCGGGGGTAAATTTGGTCATTTGACCATGTACGGCATCTGTGTCATACTATTGCTATACTACTTTTAATCCATTATTCCGCAACGCCGTACAAAAATCATGGGGACAAGGGGAAAAAATCGAGAGTTGTAATCCCCTCTCTTTCCCCACTCCAGGGGGTCATTTGACACAACACGAAATAAATTTATTTTTAAAGTATTTTATGCATAGATAATATTTTTTCATGTGCCGTACATTTTCGTTGGTTCAAAGGGGAAAAATCTGAAAAAGAAAAAATCCATATAATGAAATGTTTGCTTTATATTTTGATAATAAAATATAAATATACATTAATATTAAGAAGCTCGAGGTGGTTAATTATCACCTTGGAAAGTCGGAGTCAAGTGGAATGGACTCCGTTAAATTGATGAACTAATAAAAAGCTATGAACGAAAAGATGTGAATTATATGCAATCAGCCCATGAATACAGGTAAAGTCACAAGCAAATGCTAGTATTATATACATATTCAAAATGTACAAGTAAAGCGCTTTCAAATGATACCAAACACGGCATATTTATCTTAACTTTATTTTTTTACTCTGTATGTTTTGTCCGCTAGAGGGCGCCACATTAGATTTTGTGAAACCCCATATAGCCTTTAGCTAGCTGGTCGCTGGTTATCCAGTGAACAATTCAGATGCTTCTAATGATATGTTATTTGTCGAATTCTGATAAGTAGTTTAGAAGTTACGAGGGAATAGATGAACATACATACAAGACCTGTCAAAACCATAACCCTCCTTTTGCTTTGCCGTAGTTGGGTAAAAATATGTTAATGCCGTACTGTATCAAATGGCCATAAAGCACCCTTAAAATTGTAGCTTTCGTCGCTTTCATCAGCCTAAAAGATGTGGTCTGCACAAAAATGTACAGCATCGTTTTTTCCTAATTTATCTATGTTAATACTATTTAAAACAACGAATAAAGTGTAGAAAACTATTATATTTCATTAATCTACGATGTTTAAACTTTAACAAAATTTCTGGTTTTGCATGTCTCTATAACTTTTTTTAGAACGGTTTCTTTTGAACGGCAATACTATACAACAATTGAATTTTACAATATCATGTTAAAAAAAAAGTTCCCGTACAGGGTCAAATGACCTTACAGCTCTTTATATCACGAATTCGATGAAATTAAGATGATTATTGGTATACATTTAAAAGAACAATTATTTTTTGACGGCATTGCTTTTAATAGTACTTTTGAGTGCTAGATAATGTTTTGGAACCGAAGCCGTACTTAGTCAAATGACCCCCTGGAGTGGGGAAAGAGAGGGGATTGCAACTCTCGATTTTTTCCCCTTGTCCCCATGATTTTTGTACGGCGTTGCGGAATAATGGATTAAAAGCAGTATAGCAATAGTATGACACAGATGCCGTACATGGTCAAATGACCAAATTTACCCCCGGTAACTCTCGGAAATTAAATAAAAATTCCGACTTGGTGGACCAACATTTTTGTACGGCACTGAGCGGTTTCTTATTATTTTTAATGGATCTATCGATGGTTAAGAATGCCGTACAAAAATATATGACCAAAATTTACCGAGTCTACCTGTACTTTTCAATTCTCATCTGCACTCAGTTGGACAGCTTACAAGTGACGGCATAGTGATGAATCTTATTATTTTTTGCTCTTCTTTCGTTCTAGATATGACCCCTGGTGGTTCATTTGACCCATATTTTTTTCATATGCGGGCTTGTAGTCTAAATCTATCAGTACCGGTCACAAGTTGCACATTTGAGTTTTTTGGAAGAAAGAAATATTTTTTGATCGATTGATGTGTAGTATGGGGAAATTGTTTGAGCCAAAATCATTTTTTACTGCGTATAACTCAGAAACGGTAGGATATAGGAAAAAATGATTTAGGTACAACTTGTAGATAATTTTATGGCCTTTCAACTTTTCCTTGAAAGTTTTTCTCTAACATGTACCGTTTTAGAGATTTAAGCGAAAAATGAAAAAAATGGACCCATTTCCCCCCTCCCCCCACTCCGGGGCTTCTCCTAGTGTACCGGGGTTTTAGTATGTTTATTACCTAGGGACTCTTGACATGTTTCCGAAGAAACATCTTACGTTACTAACTCACGCACTCTAGACCCCTCTTGGAGGGACTCATTCAATGGACTAAATCTTACCTTAGTAAAATGTAAAAAGAAGGTTACAGAGTGGTTGCTGACCCAGAATTATTCAGATACTGAACAATACATAGTTCAAATAAAAATTTAGCAAACGCAACCACTATGGCCACCACACCCCGGACACTCCATACAAAATTATCGTTTTGACAGTCACACTGTAGAGACTGCAAATGTGTGTGTTAACGCTTTATGGTTGGCACATTTGTGACTAGCGTAAATAAAAAATTCGCGTTTTTCTGATGAAATACATCCGTAAACAGCACAATATCTAACCATTTTCTACGAAAAACGATAATCACAAATCCAAAATAATAAAATTACTTTAAGTCAATTTGATTAATGTTGTCAATCTTCGTTGCGTATCGTCCTTGTAGAAAAATGTGGACCATTTTTAGACTGATCGTGCGGGGTGAGGTAAGTGTTTAATTTTGGCGGGAGGCGGAGAGTGTCCGTTCTGTAGCGTTTAGCTACTATTATGTATTCTGTGCCACTACATCCACTCACGCGCTTACACACTCATTCACACATACATTCACACACACACACACACACACACTCATACATACACACACGCTCACACATGCATACAAACACGCACACTCATTCAAACACGCACGCACAACATATGAGTATCTATACATATAATAAATCTGTAGAAGGGTCATTTCTGTACATTGAAAATATTGAAAAAATAAATAGCAGGGGGTGTTACTCGATCGATACCAAACCCAAATATGTGATTAAAAAATTTTTTGTCTGTCTGTCTGTCTGTCTGTCTGTCTGTCTGTCTGTCTGTCTGTCTGTCTGTCTGTATGTGAAGACATCACGTGAAAACTACCGGTTCGACTTCGATGAAACTTGGTATAATTATACCTTATTATCCTGGGCGTAAAATAGGATACTTTTTATCCTGGAAAAATACATAGAAAAAAAAATAATCTTAATTTTTCAGTTTTATCCATATGTTCTGTAGAACCGCCAACACGTTGCGTATTATTATAGGCCTAGCCGTATTTGGGTCCAATAGATATTTATAAGATGTCATTGTCAGAGTTACTCAAAATGAAGAAATAAACCATCCACGCGATGACCGACATCCGCGCGGACGGAGTCGCGGGCGGAAGCTAGTTAATAGAATAAATATGATGTAAGTATGTGTAGAATAAATATGTGTATAAATAGATAAAGGTAAGTTTAGTTAACATATTATATTCCATATTATACATTTGATAGATTTACAAATATTAGATGGAGACATATACTATTTATTATATTTATCCAATTATCATCACCTGCAGTGGCCACTAAGGTTGGATCTGTTTCTCAAGTAATATAACAGTGTATTTTTTTTTAAAGTTCTCAACCGCGCGGAGGCTAGGCAGCGGCGGTGGTAAATTGTTCCAACACTTAGTGGCACTGTATTTGAAGCTACCTCGGAAACTGGCAGAGTGGTGTTTAGGAATCATCAGTTTAGTCGCTGCTTGTCTCGTTTTGTACGCTGCCTGATGATCTCCCATCCAAACCAACTTTTGAAACAGGTATTTGGTGGACTCAAACTTAATAATATCAAAAAGGAACGAGGCGAAATGGAGTCGTCGTCGAGTTTCCGGACTTAGAAAAATTTTCCTAACCTAACCTAACCTAACCTAACCTA
Organism: Colias eurytheme; assembly: GCF_061535395.1. Taxonomy (NCBI): domain Eukaryota; kingdom Metazoa; phylum Arthropoda; class Insecta; order Lepidoptera; family Pieridae; genus Colias; species Colias eurytheme. The sequence continues at coordinate 6,702,465 of NC_142998.1, read as the reverse complement.
ACCTATCCTTTTCCACCTTATAGAAATTTTTCCTGACGTATAGAAATTTTCCTGGTGTATGGAAATTTTCCGGACTTAGAAAAATTTTCCTAACCTAACCTATCCTTTTCCACCTTATAGAAATTTTTCCTGACGTATAGAAATTTTCCTGGCTTAAATAAATTTTCCTGACGTATAGAAATTTTCCTGGCGTATGGAAATTTTCCGGACTTAGAAAAATTTTCCTAACCTAACCTAACCTAACCTAACCTAACCTTACTCCTTTTCCACCTTATAGAAATTTTTCCTGACGTATAGAAATTTTCCTGGCTTATATAAATTTTCCTGACGTATAGAAATTTTCCTGGCGTATGGAAATATTCCGGACTTAGAAAAATTTTCCTAACCTAACCTAACCTCACCTAACCTATCCTTTTCCACCTTATAGAAAATTTTCCTGACGTATGGAAATTTTCCTGGCTTATATAAATTTTCCTGACGTATAGAAATATTCCTGGCGTATGGAAATTTTCCGGACTTCGAAAAATTTTCCTAACCTAACCTAACCTAACCTATCCTTTTCCACCTTATAGAAATTTTTCCTGGCGTATAGAAATTTTCCTGGCTTATATAAATTTTCCTGACGTATAGAAATTTTCCTGACGTATGGAAATTTTCCTGGCGTATGGAAATTTTCTGGACTTAGAAAAATTTTCCTGACTTATACGAATTTTCCTCATCTGTTTAAATTTTCCCGACTTAAAGAAATTTTCCTGGCGTATAGAAATTTTCCTGGCGTATGGAAATTTTCCGGACTTAGAAAAATTTTCCTGACTTATACGAATTTTCCTCATCTGTATAAATTTTCCCGACGTATAGAATTTTTCCTGGCGTATGGAAATTTTCCGGACTTGGAAAAATTTTCCTGACTTATACGAATTTTCCTCAGATAAAATTCATTTATTTATTCCTACTTTTACCCCTATATCAAATAAATGGATGAACCGATTTTGATAAAACGTTCACTTTCATCTTAATCTTAATCTTAATACTATTATAAAGGCGAAAGTTTGTAAGGATTTATGGATGTATGGATGTTTGTTACTCTTTCACGTAAAAACTACTGAACCGATTACAATGAAATTTAGCACACATATAGAGGGTTACTTGGATTAACACATAGGATAGGTTTTATCCCGGAAATCCCACGGGAACGGGAACTATGCGGGTTTTCCTTTGAAAACGCGGGCGAAGCCGCGGGCGGAAATCTAGTATCTACTAAATTTGAGTTAAAATGTATAATTTAAATTTTATTTTGTATAATTTTGTATAAAAAATAGCTAAATTACCTAAATCATTATTTAAGTTAATATTATGCTATAGTTTTGTTATTATTGTGTCATTAAGGAAGGTGGACCCCAAAATACAGGCTGTCCTAGTTTGGGGTCCAAATGTTACATGTTTGTACCTAACCCACAAATTGATCAATAAATGATTTTTATTTATTTTTATTTATTTATTTATCACCGACCATGTCTTTTTTACAGATCTTACAATCTTTGCTTATATTTTTCAAACATTTACTGAGGACCCATCCACATACATAATTTGCCTGTCCCACATCTTTTGGATCACAGTCAATATTTATTTGAGGCACTACAATTTCTTCACCCTCATTACTCGCAGACTGAAAAAGTAGTGCCTCATCATTGGGAACATTAGATTATTCTTTTAAAAAGAAGTCTAATGAATGTAACACATTATTGTCATCATTTTCGCAATTACTATTGACCGAGTGTGGTGTGTTAAAATTATTTAAAAGTAATGATTTATAGGCACCCTCAAAGTGAATAGTATTGGGTGCCGTATTGCGTACACCATAACTTCTTATGTTCCCAAAGAAGTTTTCTAATGGGTCCTGATTAAAATTCCGTGTAAGCATGGCATCAAATGCATATTTTTCGGATAGTATTTTCCACAAATATTATACCTTCAATGGTACGGATAAAATTACTTATTGATGGTACTGTACAATCAATATAGTAGATTTGATCTTTATTATCTTTTTTACTTTTTAGAAATTTTATAGATTTTAGAATTCGCAAGGCTTCTGTCCATAATTGATGATGAGGTGAATTCTTTCTAACACAACTTTTATATATTTTGCCATTGTTGGGATAAAATGTACTTGCATTTAACGAGTCAAAAAGATTGTCCATAATTTTCGTGAATTTTATAATTTGTCGACATTCCACCGGACACACGCCTCATCCCGTGAGGTGTTCAGCTGCCACAGCGACGCTGTGGCTGAAGATTTGCGCAGCTGTTTTCACCTTCATTTTCTTCATTTTCTCTGTGTATACATGCTCGTCTGTCAATTTTTGAAGGAGTTTCAATTCGCCGTAACTTTGATCCGCTTCGTAAACTTGTTGATAATATTGCCATTTAATGATTTTCTCCACTTGTTCCTCAAAATCAAAATACTTCATGTCTTTAGTCAAAAGATTATTTCTTACGCCTTTAATCAGATGGGGAACATCAAACAACGGAACTATTTGTTTGCCACTTACTTCTATTATACTGTGTCGCCACTCTTTGTTTTGCTGGAAGTATTTTCTTTTTGTTTCTTCAATCATTTCATTGATTGCAGCTACATTTGTGGCGCTTTGGTCACAAACTGTACACAAAACATTTAAACCTGTCCTCTGAACATACCTGATAATATTCAGGGTTATTTCCTTTAAATTACTTTTCTTTAAACAACTGGTAAAGTAATATGCCACTGGCTGTTTAATTTTTTTTTTCTAATACCCTTGACCATGTATACTAGGACATGAATCATGATCAGCAAAGGTTTTGCTGCCCCAAGCAAAACCTTTTAGTTTGTCTTTGGCCGCGTCGTATTGTCGTCGAATATTAGACAGCATAGTCGATCTTGGGGAGACAAGGCTTTCACTGTTTCCTTCATTTTTAAAAATACTGCTTTGTTCATTCCACTTTCTATCTCCACTTTTGCCAGTAATCTTTTCAAGGCTTTTGCCGAGGGTAAACAAAAATATGAAGCTAGCAGTGTACAGCACTTAGGGCTTCTTTTATACATTAAAAGTGATAATACTTTCTCCTTCAATGTAAATCTTCTCCCTTTCGATTTTTTGTAGCTTTCCCTACATTGCATTTTAGTAAAAATTTTGGCAGCAGGTGTCATATTTGCTGTCACTTTTTCTAGAGCTCGGTCCATGATCATTTTCGAAGCGCTAGCAAGTCTTGTTTTGAAGTTGTGGCTCCTTTTGCGTAGTCAATACCACTCTGTACCCCAATATTTGATTTATTTATTTGACTGGTCTGTTGGTCTAGTGGTTACTTGGTTAGTGACCCTGACTGCTAAACTGGAGGTCGTGGGTTCGATTCCCACCCAGGACAAATCTTTGTGTGATGAGCATGATCATTTGTTCTGTGTCTGGGTGTTATTTATCTAATTTATGTATGTATTTAGAAATATATAAGTATGTTTATTAGTTGTCTGATCACCATAACACAAGCTCTTCTTGATGCTTGCTTACTTTGGGATCAGATGGCCGTGTGTGAGTTGTCCGGAGAGAGTTAAATTTCTTTATTACACGCATGTGTTGCACAAATTTGCAAGTTGATATACAAAACTTTTAATAATAGTAGGAAACTTCGAAATTTGTTACACAGTATGCACTCTTAATGGTTTACTGTGGGGCAAAATCTGAAACCTTATAGGATACACACATACATAAACTAAAGCCACCATCCCATTGAGGTAGGCAGAGAACAAAGAGTGCCACTTGCTACAATCTTGACATATTTCCCTTGCTAAGTTGCTACCTTTTGCATACATGCTTGATGCACTACTATAGGATTCACTTATTAAGTAAGTTTATATTATGTGGGTAGTGGCATTTTAAGATAATAAAAAGTAAAAGAACTAAAACCCAACTACGACAAAAAAACGACGCTGAAAAAGTATAAAACAACATTTTCAGAATTCCACTATGTAGAGATAAATTTTCATGTTTGGAAAGGCGTAGTCACACGTTGTCAAAGTGCTACGGTAGATATATGTAACGTGTGACTACGCCTTTCCAAACATGAAAATTTATCTCTACATAGTGGAATTCTGAAAATCTTGTTTTATACTTTTTCAGCGTCGTTTTTTGTCGTAGTTGGGTTTTAGTTCTTTTACTTTTTATTATTTGTACTATTTTGGTGTTAAAGTGTATTTGTTGCGCATAATATTGACAAAAGTTAAATTGATGAACTAATAAAGAAGCTAAGAACGAAAAGATGTGAATTATATGCAATCAGCCCATGACTACGGGTAAAGTCACAAGCAAATGCTAGTAATATAAATATATTCAAAATGTGCAAGTAAAAAGCTTTCAAATGATACCAAACACGGCATATTTATCTTAACTTTATTTTTTTACTCTGTATGTTTTGACCGCTAGAGGGCGCCACATTAGATTTTGTGAAACCCCATATAGCCTATAACCAGCGGACAATTAAGACGCTTCTAATGATATGTCATTTGTCGAATTCTGATAAGTAGTTTAGAAGTTACGAGGGAACAGATGAACATACATACATACATATATACATACATACATACATAGCCTGTCAAAATCATAACCCTCCTTTTGCTTTGCCGTAGTCGGGTAAAAACACAGCATTACTGCACTATTCCAACCGGAGGATGTCGTAAATAAAAAAAAGGCAAATATCATCACTGCAAGATAAGGAAACCTTGAAACCAAAGCCTATGCCAACATGTGTAGCCAGTGTAGTATAATAGGCCAATTTCCGTCCAAATATAGGGAGCCCCTACCCAACAGTGAGAAATTTATGCTATGAAGTTATTTTATTATCATAGTGGCTATGGCCATCATTGCACTCCTTTATCCCACTGATATACTCACTTTTATTCTTCAAAACTGCTTTGTCTGACTGTATACAGTACGAATGTTCTGCTATTATTGCGTTTTGAGAGATGGAACCTGAAACAACAGCATGCCATTATTTACAATAATGTTGAATAACAAATAAAATTATGTCAAGTTATAATATGATAAATGGTCAATTATATCCAAATTTAATTTATATCAAACTATCTGAGCCCGTGACTTTGTTCGCATGGAATTCAAAAAAAGGGCGACAAACTCATTATTTGCGGCTGGTACAGTAGCTGTTTCTAGGAGTTGAACCGCAAAATTAAGTTTGTTTTGCATTATTCATAGAGGTAGCTTTCACAATGTGAAAATAAAAGTAGTCTTAGAAGTGTACCTGTAACTGTTTCAGTTGAAGCTTCTGGAAGTGACAGTGTCACCTGTGGTAATGAATGATCTAAATCAGGAGCAGGCACAGTAACCACTTGTGTTGAAGATAAATCACCTGCAACAGTGAAAAATTTAAATTATATATGTGGTTACATTTGGATGGGTACCTTAACATTATCCACTATGCAACTATGATATGTAGGGTAAAGCAGCCAGTGAAATTACTAGCATGTGATACTGAAGAACTTATACCTCAAGGTGGTCACCACTTACCATCCACCAAGGGCAATAAAAAAAAAGCATGTGTGGTTTTATGAAACCATGGTAAAAGTGAAACTGTTCGAACGGTTCCGAACACTGCTTTGTGTAGCGCATGTCGCGTGACGGTCGGCTGCCGAGTAGGTATACCTACTCGGCAGCCGCGATACACGCGACATGCGCTACACAGACCAAAAAGTTTGAGACGATGTAATAAAAGTTTCACTTTAAAACTACTACCTACTTACAAAATAACCATGGGGAATAAACTTGCCTTACACAAAACTCGGCACATAGTTGCAGTAGCAGATGTGGAGCAAATTAAAGGGAGTTATTAAGGCAGCTTTCACTTACCGTGAAGATGTAGTGTAGGAATAGCCATATAATCTAATCGGGTTGACTTTAGAAACGTGCGGCACGAATTTCGGCGCGATTTTAATTTTTATCGATCGATAATGATGCCCCGAAACATACATTAGCGGCTTTTCGTGCGGAAACGTGTAATTACAGAGAAATCTTTTTTTTAATTTTTGAGATTATGTTCAAAATTGGTTGAGTTACATTGACAAAACTACAAGAATTGTGTTTGAAAGAGATAACAAATGTCTTAATGTACATATTAAAAACCATAGTTCATTCAAAAGCATGTTGCTGAGGGGACAACAATTCATACGGGTTATTGGCGAGCATAGCATATGATTGTTTGGGGCAATATGGGTATGTTCATAAAACCCAGTGGCATGTTGTAAAAAGATTTTTTAAAAAAAGATAACTATAACCACCCAGCAAACTTCGGTGATAATACTATAGAATATGTGGAGACGATGGGTGGAAATAAATAAAATGGATCCATTCATTGCCATTGTAAATTGTATCAAACATGTATACAAGATTTGAAAAATAATTATTTAAAAAAAATGTTTTTATTGTATGTAAGTATATTGCACACAAATTGTTTATCACAGAACCGAATCTGTCCACCCCGATTCCACGTGGTACTTGTCTGTCATACACTAGAGTGTATTTAAAAAGTCGGAGGCGCGGAGGAGCGTGGCGGAGTCTTCACTCGCCTTCGTAGCTTCGGCTTTTTGGTCGCCTTTGGCGACCAGCCTCAGCCACTCCGGCTCGCTTGACTCTGCCTGCTCCTCAGCACACGGGGGCAAGCGCCACGTTCTGCAGCGCCGGAGCAGTCAAGAAAGCCCATAATCTTCGTTATATTTCTAACTACATCACTACATAGTATAAAACAAAGTCACTTTCTCTATCCATGTCCCTTTGTATGCTTAAATCTTTCAAACTACGCAACGGATTTTGATGCGGTTTTTTTTAATAAATAGAGTGATTCAAGAGGAAGGTTTTAGTATATAATTTATTAGGTTTAAGTCAAAGCGGGCGAAGCCGCGGGCGGTAAGCTAGTATAAATATAATCTCAGAAAAAATTTAAAAAAAAATAGAAGGGGGGGTTTCCTCACCCCCCCACTTTATAGGGGGTCTCCTCTTACCTCCCCCCTCCCTTTCCCTCCCCTCCCCCCCCTTAATTCATGCCGCAAATTTCTAAAGAAATACCGTCTGATGGTGTTTCCAATTTGCCACCAACAATATGAACCCAGGCCTTGAAACGCTCAGGATTTCTTTCCATATGTGGAAATTGGTGGTATGAGAGACCTGGAATATTAAAATAAAGAAAATTATAAAAACTGCTAAAAAAAACTAAACTAAAAACTAAACTGTTAAATTCACATAAAATGAAAATCATGATAAAATTATTTTGTATAATATCATAGACAAATATCTATATATATATAAAAATGAATTGCTGTTCGTTAGTCTCGCTAAAACTCGAGAACGGCTGAACGGATTTATCTTATCTTGGTCTTGAATTATTCGTGGAGGTCTAGGGAAGGTTTAAAAGGTGAGTAAAATTCGAATAATTGCGAGTAAGATATAGTAAGACGACAATTCCATTTTCCCATATAAAAGTTGACCACATACTTTCTGTCAAGCATTTGACGGTATTTGTACTCTCAGTTCCACTCAAATTGAAGAACGCATTAAAACAAGACTTTTGAATCGACAACATAATATCAAATTTGCTCATAACATCGTGTATTTAAATTTGAAATTATAAAAATAATTTTTATTTTCGTACATGTCAATCAGTAATAATAATGTACTCTGTGATGTCAATCATTAGTTGTCAATTCTGTCAAATAGGTACGGAAAATATTGTTTGACATTCATGCGTTCAAAAATGTATTTTGTGTAAAATAATTAAAAAGTAAAAAGGGTGAATAAACTATTGTCTGTATTTTTTTTTAAATCAATTAATGAAAAGTGCAATTATACAAAGATACATAAAAATTCATCAAATATTTGTGTTTACGCGTGCTTTCAGCAATTGATAAGGTATTTTCCTTAGAGTATATATTACAATAGTATAGAGCGCGTGTATTGCACAAATTGCTCAGTGCACATCGTAGGCAGATGAGCTATAGATACTATATAGATGTGTGTGTGACAAATAGGGATGGGTAGGTATCAATTGCGTGTTGAACTATCGATAAGTTATGTAAATAAATATGTATCATATGTAAATTTTATGTTCAATAAGTTATTAAAGGATAAATATATATGAATAAAGTATAAATATGTAATTTTAAATTTTGTTTATTCAGTTGGTAAACAAATCTTAATCTTGTATTAATTATAAACTGTACTTTAAAAAATATGTTTGATTGGAATATCAGAAAAACGTGAGTACTTTTTAAATAATAAAGTTAATAAAAATAAAAGATCAGATCTATTTCTTTAACAATAAATCAAAAAATAATAATGTTTTAAAAATGTTAAATAAAAATAAGAAATAATTAATAATTTAAAATTATAATATAGTAAATAATATTAATAATTTTTTTATTTAATTTTATCCATTCTACTATCAAAATATTCAAAATCAATTTAGCGGTTCCGAAAATATATCGTAACATTACATACTTTACATTTTACACTATAATTAGTAATACATTCGCATTCATAATATTAGAAAGTGTATCATAAAAAACACACCACAAAGGAGAATGGGCATTTTACTATGGAAGTTAGGCCTGAACCCTTGAGTTGGACCAATACACATGAGATATTGTTTTTATAATAGATCATAACACATATATAACGGGAAAAATATATATAAAAAAATAATCAACCGGGTTTTTGTACAGTCACATCAAGTTTTATTTCTTTGTGTATAATATTTTTTGCAATAAATAACTGTTATAAGACAATGACAATATCTTTATGTTACTCCAATTAACTTTCACTTACAAATACGTACTAATCTTAAGCCTTCTAATAACCGAAATACACTAATAATATGTTTTGTAACAGGTACCGTGATAGTAAGCATAAAGATAGTAAGCAGGTACCTAGATACCGTGTTTATTATAATTCAACGTAGTTAGACGTTTTTTGTGGTTAAACTCAGTCACTTCAGTGACATTTAGATTTATATTTACTTCACTCGAATTAAAAATACCGTTATTGTGCGCAAAATAATAGCCAAATAAATAAAACTTTTTGCCTTGACTGTACAAGAACCCGGTTGATTTATTTATTTATTTTATTTTTTTCGTAAGTTATGTGTAATGATCTATCACAAAAACGATATTTCGTGTGTATTGGTCTTAGCCAAAGTTTCAGGCCCAATTTGCCCATTCTCCTTTATTTATTTATAATAAATTTTTAAAAGAGTTTTAAAGTTAAGTAAATAATTTGTCAGAATATAGTTCTTCTAGTAAACTTTATATCGAGTACAGCGTTGATCAGGTCACATCACTACGATAAAATGGCGGCAGTGAGGCGCGCGAGCGAGCCTGTGCGTGTCCGCCTCCCACCTCCCCTTCACCCCCGCGATGCTTAATTTATTTTCATAAAAATAAGTATATATCAATCGACTTACTGATGAAATGTGATACTGGATTTCAATTTTGTGTATTTTCTAGTATCGTTTTTGCAAGATAGAACTGCACATTTCACAATGTTTATTCGTAAATATGAAAAAAATTCCGGAGCAACGCACTTCGACAGCACTCAACCACGACTGCGAGCGCTCGCTAGGGAACTGGGAAGTGAATAAATAATCGATTATTACTTTAATCGATTTTTTTTCCAATGTCGATTTTTTATAATCGATTTCATTAATCTATTCTATACTTATAATAAATCTGTAGAGAGGCCAATTCTGTACATGAAATATATTTAAAAAAAAACTATGAAGGGGTGATAAGGGATCGCTACTGATGCCAAAAATGCAATCAGTAAAATTTTTGTCTGTCTGTCTGTCTGTCTGTCTGTCTGTCTGTCTGTCTGTATATTCGTTATAGAAACAAAAACTACACGACGGATTTTAACCAAATTTGGCACAATTATTCTTCATACTCCTGGGCAGGTTATAGTAAAAGAATCATGTAAATCGGTGTAGAAACACCAAAGTTATACATGAAATACGCTATAAGTCATCGCGCGTGAATACAGAATCATGCCATAAGGATTATTTTTGTGTATCAGTTGCCGTTTTCGACGCGCTTCGCGGCGGGAGCTATAAAAAGGCGGCGGGTCTGCACCCGCTTCGCGTTGTCACGGCATCACGTGTGAACGGCTGAACCGATTTCAATAATTCTTTTCTATTATGTTCCTTGAAGTACGAGGATGGTTCTTATGTAGAGAAAACGTAAATATGTACCACGGGCGAAGCCGGGGCGGACCGCTAGTAGCTAATATAAAGCGTGTACTTAAAAAAAAAACAAAATTCAAACATCATATTCCTGAATTCTTTTCGGCATTTTAATCAAATTTGTCATACTGCCATCTGCAGGATACTTGAGTAAATATAAATTGCTTAGTAATTTCGGATGGTGTCGTTAGAGAGTGCTATTTTCAATTTAGTGGATGATTTGACAGCTTGTTTAAGTGGGGGGACCACTGCGTCCAGTTCTTCGGCCTCCTCGCACCTGAGCGCACGTATGTAACAAAAGTTTATGTCTGTACCTTTTCATTGCCAAATCTGCAATAAAGCCTCCATTTTATTTATCGACGCGACTGGCCTTTTATTTTCTGCACCACTCAACAGGTGTCATAATTTTAAAAGTCGTGAAATGGATTGATAAGACGTTTGCTGAGTTTATATTAACACGTTGTAATCACATGTAACAGATAAAACTTATTTGGGACAGGCATAAATCTTTATTACAATTGTAAATGCAACAAGTACATATTATTCCAATGTGTTCGTTAAAATAGGTAAGTGAGCTTACACGCACTATCACGTACCACTTTTATCGTTAAAAGTCTCGATTGACTTCGAAAATCGATGTAGTTTGCTTGACCACGTGATTCGTTCTCTTAAATAAAATCCTAGATTTATAAATTATTTAATCAATCTATTTATAGAAATAGTAGGTTATGACAGTTGAACGAAATATCGTTAGGATAGCTAGCGCAATACTACGGAAGTTCTTGGAACTAACTTGGTTCATCAATGATGAAATAGTTCGACCGACATCCGTTAGATGTCACCAGTATATTGTTGAAGAAACGCGGAAGTTTTCATAACTATTTTGTGAGCTATAACTCTACTTACGAAAGAGATTTCGACTGAATCCGTAAGATGGCGTTTTACAGTGTGATGCGTCTTATTGTGTGACGCGTTTAACTTTATAGATCCACTAATAGTTCACCTCTATGTTGTGAAATAAAATTAATAGGTATCAATATGTTAAGTATAATAGGGATCAATATGTTAGGTATGTAGAGCGCGTGAAGTAAAATGAACATGGTTCATTTAAAACGTTTTTGGATGGAATATGACTCATAACATCACTAGACTACTCGACACATTTTGAAATATTTTTCAGTGATTTCGAATTTTTAGATGACATGAATTGTGGAAATTGGGTCAATATGAGAATAAATCTGGAGAGTTTAACAACTGCATGTGGTTACTCACCTAGTTTTTCGAGGATTATAAATAAACTGCAGAACCATGTGGTAGAGGCCAGAGGGTAATTCCTTATCAAAATTAAGCATACCGAATCGCGTCCTGTGACATCACTTAATTTAAGAAACTTTAGGATTCTGACGGATTTATCTAGGCTAATAAATGGATTAGTGAAAACATACAATTTCATGAGCAGTGGGCTTTTTAGATTACCTAAATTTTAAACTAGAAAATCTTAATTGCCTAATTACTTATAGATGAGGCCTCATACCATTATAATGTCTATTATTACGTGCCATTTTCCGGCGAAAGAGGCAATAGATATCATTACTTACATCAATGTTTATTTCTATAGCTTAGGATTAGAATCTGCCTTATAATATAATCTGATTTATAGAACCGTATGATTTTTTTTTTACTTGATAGCAAAATAGACATTGCTCCCTGCGTCAGAACTTTATGTAGTAAAAACTAGTGCTCCGCTGCATGCTATCAATTCAAAATGAGGACGAAACTCAATAACAGGCGGCAGGATTATTGTTGTGATTAGCTCATTTATGTGTTTTTTTCTTAACTTCCCGCTAAGAAAATTGCAAATTTTCAAAGGTTGTAAAGCTATTGATTTTACTCCGTTTATCGAAAACCGAGTTTTCATGATGATGATGATGAGCCTAATTGTTTTTTTTTTTACCAGATGAGAATGACTAATAGGGATCAAAGAAGATCGTTTTATGTAGTTCAGTTCATAGAATTACCTTTCGACGGCATTGATGACTACGTGTGTGTGCCCTATTCCTGGATAATACCTCAAAAATCCTCAAGTCGGAAGATAGTAATTGTGACTTACCCGAACAACGAAGATCCCTTGAAAACGAGAGAACGCGTTAGAAGGAAAAAGCGACCAAATGATTCATGGAGATTCTACAAGGCCTACCTTAAATATGAGTCAGGTGAATAAAGTGCTATTGTTGATGATCAATATCCTTCTTATTGGATTGTTAATTGATAGAATAATCCTTAAATAAGTAACCTTTGAAATTCATTTCTATTTCAGACGATCTTGAAGATGGTGATTTATGGATAGCGAAGAATAAATATGGACCTGTTAAAGAAGTATCAAAAAAAAAAAGTAAGGAATTTATGAAACGTCAACTGCTACGTCTGCTACAGGTCTAATTTACTAACGATTTTTTTATGTTTCTCGTTTCAGATATTAAAACAGAACCTCATATGAATAGAAAGCTACGAAGTGCCAGTCAATCTTGTTGGTCAAAAACCAACTCAGATAAGCCTCTAAAACCACTACCAAGAATTTCAATACGACGACCGCTATCTCCGGACCCCGATCAAAGCCTAAATACTAAGTGCTTAAAATTAAATGAAAATGCTAATCCTGTTATCCTGACTGACCGCATAACCACAGTGTCTAGCAGCTCAAAACAAGAACAATCAATAGTCATCACTGGCAATCAGGTGATTCAGAAAGGTCAGATGAAGACGTACTACGCTTCTAATGGCGAGATGAACACCGAGCAGAGTACTCAACCTGAAGTTATCAAGGAAGATCAGTCAGTTCAACTTGCAGGTCAGACTGCTCCAGCAAAATCGGATGAACATCACCTTTCACCACAGCCGCCAACGGAGCAACAACTGTCTCTACAGCCTCTAACTGCTCGAGAACCTCCATCGCAGCCTCCAATCGATCGACAACCGTTAACGAATTTTATAGCTGAGCAACATTCTTCATCAAAGTTTTCGGGTAAACAACAACCTCCATCTGTTGGCCAAGACTATCAACAACCTGTTAGCATGACAGCTGTAGACCTGAATGAATCTAAAGGAGATCACGATAGTTGTCAAAACGTTCTGTATGATCGTATCATGGATGGAACACCATCTACTAAAACTCCTCCGAACACTTTCAAACCGAATACTCAGCCTCACCCGATGAACGAGAGACCAACTCCACTGGTTCATTATGAACATTCACTTCCTAAGCCGCACTCGCAAAATGTAACTGCTGGACCATCAAAGGAACCCAATGACTGCAGAGAAACTCATTATTTTCAGCAATATGGATACCCTCAGTCACCAATTTTTTCAGTTAGTAGCACTCTGAATACGAAATTCCAACCCCAAGGAGTTAGTGGGAGAAATTCTAATGAAGTGGCTGATAACCAATCGATTCTGCGCTCTCAAGACATTATTAACAGCATGCCATCTACTTCTCATCATGAAAACATTTCAGAGAAGCTGACTCAAATGTTAAAATTGAATGCTAAACAAAAATCTTCAGCAGTGAAGGAAGTAAAAAATCCCGTTGATATGAAATATCGCCTTGAAGGTAGCACAAAAAACATTGCGACTCTACAATATCCACCAAACTCAATGAGACAACTCGGCTTAGTTGGTGGTTCAACCGTCGCACAATCTGCAGAACTAGTTCAATATCACTTACAACAGGCACAACTTGATAGATCACTTTTGAATGACGATAGGCGTGGAATGAGAGAAAACTTTACTAGTCAGAGAGATCCTCGTGCCCAAGGTATGATGAATACATCAGCCGCACAGGACCTCTCAAAATTAGCTCACCAGTATAACCCTGTGCTTGGGACATTACATGAAAAACAATATTTACCGACTCGGGAAGACTATCTGCAGCAATTCACACGTCTTCAAGATATGCTTAGAAGGCCAACCATGACTCCAACACTCGATCAGAAGGCTTATCATCAACATACTATGATGAATGGAGGATTCGTTATACAAAATCAACCGAACCCGATTAACCAGCCCATTCACTTCCTTCCCCAAAATGAAAATCAATACGCACCGATTAACAACACGTACTCACAAGAAGTGAAAAACCATGAACTGATGAAGAGATATACTGACGGAGCTCACGTTATTTACAAGCCCAAGGAAGTGAATATTAAATTTTCTGCACACCACTTAGCGAGTCTGTTACATCAGGATGCCGAACATCAACGAAAAAAACAAGATCAACAGAATTATCGAGATCCGCGTACAACAAACGCCGATAATGGCCTTCCGCTTAAATCGTCGTGTAGTTCTATCATTTCTAAGCCTCAAAAAGTCACTAAGAGATCACGATCACTTTCTACCTCAAAGACTCCAAGTCAGGGACTTTTAGATGTTCAAAAAAGCTGTTTAATCCAAGATCCGAATATACAGAGAAAAGTGAATCAAAGTTCTACGAAATCTTATAATACAAATCTAGCAGCTACTTCTGAAACCCAGATGGTAGAATTAGCTTCTTCTACGGAAAACATCAAGGTCCAAACTATGCCATCATCTAACCAAATACAGGCGTCACAATTTACTTTGGTTCAAAATAAACATGACTGCCGATGTCCTAGCATGAAAAAAATCATGATTGATCGAGCTACCGAAACGGATTCAATGATGGATGCCAGTCACAGTGTAGTAGCAATAGCTGGATCTTCTCTTCCTAAAAGCGCTTCAAGGGCAGTGGAAAGTGTGCGTCAGACGGACGAATGGTTGGAAAAGGAACAAGGCTCAATTTATCAAGAGACATCTTCAGATTCTGAAAATGCAACAGACACCGAGATTGACTCAGAAAACGAAGTAGTTCCAGAAGCTAATCAGGTAAATCTGCCAGTTGAACAAAATCTCACACAGGAAAATCGGCATGAACAATCCAGAATAATTGCTGATCAGAACATGTTGGATGTAATCGGCACTCTCTTGACTCAAATGGGAGCCAATTTATCTTTCACAAGTGACATGTTAAATTGCTTGCGAAATTCCATCGTTGTATGTACACAAACATACGAAACATTGTTAGAAAAAGTCAAGAAATCTAACTCGATTGAGCCCCTCCAGAATTCTGTGTCTCCACCTAACAACATGATATCACAAGTTACTCAAGGAATACCAGCTGTAGATATCGATAACAGTACTAGTGTGGGAAACGCAACGACATCGATTTGTGAGCAAAAAGGTACGTTCTCTCTGCCAGCAGAATATGATCCAAATGATACCAAGTGGACTCTAAAGTACCGAAAGAAGAAGGCAGGACTCGTCGAGCTTCTACCTCAAACTGGTGTTTACGTCAAAAGGAAAGAGCTGAAACGTTGTATACGGGAATCAAACGACTGCAGAACGCTGGTACGCTTGCTATTAACAGAAGTCTTTAGCCACAGCGCATTGAGTGTGTGCTCATGGACAGGTGGGAAGGCAAAAGCTTTCAATTCCGTGAACATTGACGTCAGGCCAGGACTAGATGAAAACGCCAGAATGGTCCTGCTAACATTCGTTGAACAGTGCGGGAAAGACCAAGGTTGGGTCACAGTCAGCACATCAGCTGTTATGAGTACTATTCGAACCAAGATTAATGACATAAGAGCCAAGCATGAGCAGACATGCAAAGTTTAAATAGTTTGGAAAATCCAAAAGTGCACGCCTCATAATTTTTTTTTCATCATCATCATCATCATCATTTCCAGCCTTTCAGGACGTCCACTGCAGGACATAGGCCTCCCCCAAAGATTTCCAAAACGACCGATCACCAGCGGCCTGAATCCAGCGGCTCCCCGCCACTTTGATCAGGTCGTCTGTCCATCGCGTTGTAGGCCGTCCCACACTGCGACGTCCTGTACGTGGTCGCCACTCAAGAACCTTTTTGCCCCAACGGCCATCGGTTCTGCGGGCTATATGCCCAGCCCAGCGCCACTTCAACTTACTAATACGGTGGGCTATGTCGGTGACTTTAGTTCTTTTGCGGATCTCCTCATTTCTGATTCGATCACGCAAAGAAACCCCGAGCATAGCCCGTTCCATAGCTCGTTGAGCGACGCGAAGCTTTTGCACCATGCAAATATTTTGCAATTTTTTTTTAATAATTATTTATTAATTATTATTTTTGTTTATTTAATAACAATTAAACCACATCAAATCAGACCCTGAAAAATGAAAGGGTTCTATTCCTGAGCATACTCAAGCGTAAGAGAAAAAAAAAGACTCGATTAGTAAAGTATTTCGGTCGCTATCGTGTTAACAAGAAAATCCTCCGCACATACAGACACACGGACGTCCAAGACAGAACTTTTTTAAACTGTTTTTTAACTAGTTTAAATAACAAAAATGACATCAAAAATATCATGAATGTTAAAAATAGTATTTTTTCTTAATATGTGTGTGTATGTATTATCTTACAAGTGCAATGTATGATACATAAAGACATTTTAAGTTTGAAAAATCAGATGTTCTGCGCGAAGTGACAGTAGTACCCACCTCAACGCTTCGCTTATGAGGCGTGCAATATATACTAAAATAATCATTTGTAATTGTTATGTAACTGATTACGGGTCATAATTATAAGTAGAACATAATAATTTTAATTAGTGCGTGTTTTTGTAACTATATTAAATTAGTTAAGGCTTCACGACTGCAGCCACTTGAAAGATATAAAGAAATATGTATCTACAATATAGAGAAGCAAAACCACGAGTGCTAATAGGACAAGATAACTGGCACTTATTAATTGCATCGGAGATTAGAAAGGGACGACGACATCAACCTATCGCCTCCCGCACGCCGCTCGGCTGGGTGTTACACGGTGCACGCTCAATAGCACATAGTACAACGAAACAATGCTTCAATGTAAATTACGTCAAGTCTACTGATGACGAAATGAACGAACAATTGCGACAATTCTTTGCATTGGAATCGTTGTTAATAGAGGGAAAGAGACCGAGCACCGACCCAGACGTTCGCTACGCCCACTAGACGAGGGAGTTATAGAAAAACAGGGAAAATATGAAGTCCCTCTACTGTGGAAAAACGCAGAAATCAAACTCCCCGACAATTACGACAATACATTAAAACGTCTTGTCAACATAGAAAAGAAGCTAGACCGCGACCCAGCGCTGAAAATAAAATACACAGAGCAAATGGAAGCGCTCATTGAAAAGGGATACGCCGAGCGAGCACCGTCTGAAAAAATAGAGGCAAGAACATGGTATCTGCCACACTTCGCTGTGTTTAACCCTCCTAAACCAGCGAAAATACGAATAGTTCACGACGCGGCTGCGAAAACGAAAGGACTTACTCAAGGGGCCCGATCTAATACAATCGCTACCCGGCGTGTTAATGCGATTCCGTCAGCGCAACATAGCGATAACAGCAGACATTAAAGAGATGTTATGCAAATAAAAATAAAAAATGAAGACAGAGATGCACTTAGATATCTCTGGCGTGGCGACCGCAGAGATAACACAGCGCCCGACGAGTACCGAATGACTTCATTAATATTCGGCGCAACGTGTTCACCTGCCATAGCAATATACATCAAGAATAGAAACGCGGCTAAATACATAGAATCTGATCCAGATGCGTACAACGCCATAGTACGAAACCACTACGTCGACGATCTCCTAAATAGCTACGACACTGACGATGAAGCGATCAACTCGGCTCGACTCATAAGCGAAATACACAAAGAAGCGAGCTACGAGCTATGACAATGGACGTCTAATTCGCGTAACGTATTAAACGCGTTAGCACCGGGAACAACGAGATTATCAATATCATTGGACGGCAGCAGCAACGTGGAGCGCACCTGAGTCTAGCGCGTCTACCACCTGACGCCATAGAAAACTCACAGCCAACGAAGAGAGAGACACTACGCATTCTCATGTCGCTGTTCGATCCATTGGGATTCGCTTCACCAGTCACAATAGGCGCTAAGCGCATACTACAACACATATGGAGGCGTGGCACCGGCTGGGATGAACGTATACCGCAAGATCTCGCTGAACAGTGGACGAAATGGATTACACATCTTATACAATTAAAAGATGTAAAAATACCGCGAGCGTACAGCTTACACTACAGTAACGCAACATCGCTGCAGCTACACATATTCGTAGACGCGAGCGAGGAAGCCTACGCCGCAATAGCGTATTGGAGAGCGTCGACAACGACCGGCGTAGACATTTCACTCGTAGCAGCTAAAGCTAAGGTCTGCCCGCTCAAACTTACGTCTATACCTAGACTCGAATTACAAGCCGCCGTGATGGGTAGTCGTCTGAGCCACAGCATTATAGAAGAACACGACATAAAACCAGAGTCAACGACATATTGGACCGATAGTAAAACCGTGTTAACATGGCTCAAGACCGGCGCGCGCTCGTACCGCCCGTTCGTCGCACATCGCATAGCAGCTATAGAAGAAAATAGTACATTATCAGACTGGCGATGGGTTCCCACTAAACTCAACGTCGCGGATGATGCAACTCGAGATGTGCCGATAGACTTCAATAAACAACATCGATGGTTCACCGGCCCTTCGTTCCTGCGCGACGACCCGTCTACGTGGCCTACGGAGCGACCTACAATAGAAACACCCACTGGCGAGGAGAGAGTACATCTCGTTATAAGCAACGTCGCAACATACAACGAGGCCGTGCCCGACCCAAAACGCTTTTCCAAATGGAAACGGCTGCTACGATCAACGGCGAGAATACTACAGTTTATTGATTTATGTCGCCCCGCACATAAAACTTGTTATGGTTATAGAAGAAATAGAAAAAATCAGCAAACCGACGCCGATTGGAATAGCAAAAATACGAAAAAGAAAATCGCGCCCGGCTCATCGCTACGTATTAAAAACGTACAACAAGAACGTCGCTTTAAAAACATAGAAAGCGAACATTTACGACGTGCTGAAGAATTACTTGTGCGAGTTTAACAACACGACTCGTTTTCAAGTGAAATAGCTACCATGGAAAAAGGAAAGCTGCGATCGTTGTCAATAGAAATAGAAAATGGTTTATTGAAAATTAAATCACGTATAAACGCGACAGAAGGCATCACACCCACGCAATCGCGTCCGCCTGTGTTATGTGGCGATCATCACATCGCGAAGTTATACATAGACTACGTACATAGGCGATTACATCACGCGGGGGCTGAAGCTACGATAAACGAGTGTCGCACTAAGTACTGGATAAGTACTCGAAACACGTGGCCTATGGGACGAGTATCACGCATTTACCCCGGAAACGACGGCGTGCCGCGTGACACGAGTAGCAGGCGTGCAGACAAGAGGCGGCGAGCTTCGACGACCGGTCAAGAAGATGGTGGTGTTAGTTGAAAATTGTCCATCACCTGTTAACAAGTGAACCTTAATGGACATAGTGGTTCACGGCGGGGGGGAATGTTCGGAACAATAGGTACGAATCTAAATATAGATCATGTAATCATTTATAGCTTTTATGTTTTTTAACTTATTTGAATTATTATGTTTTAATGTCCCGATTTTAGTAAATTCAAATTGTTGTATCTCGCTCTATTAAGTGACAGCGACAACAAGACAGTTCTATCTCACTCTTGAGATTTGTAATAGCATGATCGCTCTGTCTCGATCTAACAATTTACTTTTTTTGATAATTTATTATTGTAATTAATATTGTTTTAGTATAATTTAATATCTATCGTTATCTTATAGTTAAATAGTTAAATACGTAATTTATGTAAATTCAATAACGTAAAGTCGAAACGTTAAATAGTTTGTTTGTCTCAATTACATTTCTGTTGAATGTAAAACGTATATAACTATCTAAATATGTATGTACATATATGAATGTTTAATATAGTAAATAATAAATATATAGAGAATTACTTGTGTTTAATAATAGATTTAATATAATAGAAATAATAGTTGATTTGTTTGTGTTATCATAGTGTTTATAGTGAAAAGCCATAGTTTGTTTGTATAAACCCTTATTAAAACGCTGGGAGCTATACTTCCCACGTCTCAGATTGAAGTAAATCGTGTTTTATTTTTATATGCTTAAACCTAATGCAGTGTTATATTTATCTACGCAATCTTAACATTTTAGAGAACTTTTTTTCATGGAAACAGTTTTCAGAGAATTATTACTTACATGTCATGGTAAACACACGTCAAAGTCAGGTGACGTGATTTTGCAGCCGAAAACGACCGTTATTTTTTAGTTTTTGGAGTAATGCTAAAAAAAAAATTAGATAAGTAGATTTGAGTTCTAGCTATGTAAACTAGACTATATTTCGGTTGCGTGAAACGTAAAAATATGCCCAGAATCTTTCGTATATACCTTGGTAGAGTCGATTGAAATTAAGTGGGAAGATATCATCCCAGTGTTCGTCACTGCACACGACATTCGGAAATTCTATATATTATAAAATCTGTGTGTCTAAAAAATATTTTTTAGTTGGTATAAGCAACTTATTTATTGTTATTCGTTATTTCCTGATCAGATAATTAGAAATCTTAACTCAATACATTAGTATTTACCTATTGTTTTTATTTTGTTTTAGAAAAATGCCATTTTTATGTTGAAGTCATTCGTTTTTCAATTCCCGAATTCTTCCCTCAGTAAAAGAAACTTGCATTGATGAGTACTTTCACCTCCTTTATTAAAAAACTTGATCTTTATAATTTTTTACGATAACATTAAATTCACAAGTGGAGTCAGGGCAACTAACTAGTGTTTTAAAAATTTAAAATATTGATGTCTGGAGTGGACACTGGGAGCTATAGTTCCCACCTTTCCAAACTTTTTACAAGAGAGAACAGATGACGGGATATATACTTCCCACCGAAAAAAAGGTACTTCCCCCCCACTAACCCCTTTTTTGTGTGTATTTTTGAAATCTACGACCCAAAATTACCCAGGAACGTATATTACTTTTTTGTTAGCTCCTCCATAGGCTCGCGTTTGAATAAGGGTTAATGCTTTATTTTATAGTTATAGTTTTGGAAATTGTACAATGTACAGATTATATATATCATTATTATAGTTGTTAATTAATAAATAGTGTATAAATAATGATAAAAATAGTCATATAAATATAGAGAAATTATGTAATTTATGTGAAAATAAACGCGCTATGCCTACCTCCGCACGCACCTCACTAGTCCGCGCATATTAACGCGCAAAAATCGAGCTAAAATCACTCTCGTCACTCTCGTCAACGCATTCGTCAAGTACTCTCAAGCATACAGTCCACAAGCTCTACATTAAGCGGCGAGGCCTGGCATAGCAAAACATCAACTAGGCATTTTGATTCACTCCAAACCCAGCATCATCAAATAGTACGGTGCAAAATAGCTATAGACTTGTGCCGTACAATTTATGTATGTCTTATAAGTATTATTGTTAAACTGAAACGGGTAGTTGTTTACTTATATTTTCTTGCTGATTAGGTGAATAAATTATCAGTTAGTCTGGTAGTGGTTGAGTACAACAACGTAGTGTCAAGACTGATCACTAGCTGTAGTAGTATATTATTGTTTATATTTATACGTCTTTTAGAACATCTTGCTTGTAGAAAATTATACAATAAAATGATAAACTCGTGTTTTTGTTCAGATAACTTTTCCATGTAAATATTCTAATTAATGGACTTCCTAATCAATTTTTCTTAGTTGTTAGAACGCAATTGTGTCAAAGATGATAAATTTTCTTGAAAACAGTTCCTTTTGATCATTATCTGAATCTTTTCAAGTCTGCCGCATTGCCTCAAGCCCAATATCGTCACCGTACACGTGTAAAAATATTATCATTTATCTTAGATTACAAAATAAAAGGCAGATGGAGCATGACAATCATCCATCGCCCTTGTCAAAGAAAATACGAAATCAAAAACGAATACGAAACTCCGCCAGTCTCCGCCAGTGCTATATATGGCGATGCAAAGATTCTCACTAGCGCCTCTAGTGTCAAAATTGTGAATCTGTCTAAGAACGACACTCTGTGACGACGCTTTGTCAGTTTTCGTAACGGATTTTTTTTTTATTCAAATCATTAGACCAAAGTACAGAAATAATCAATGCTGCCCCCCTAGTCAAGTGGCTTTCTGTTAGCGTAGCGTTGAATAGAATAGACTACGAATGTATGAGATTGACGTAAGCTGTAGATATTCTATTGAACGCTACGCTAACAGAAAGCCACTTGACTAGGGGGGCTGAGCAGGGTACTCCTTCTTGGCATAAAGCTAGAAAAGTAAGACTAACAGCCTCCAAAGCGAGAGCCCAGTTTACTTATTATTCTAATAAAAATGCTGATTGGGATAAAAGATATCAAGAGGTTTTTCACAGTAATTTCCTTGGGAATGAAGATACTATCAGAGGCCTTCGCTGTGAAGCATTCGCAAGAGATTTAATGCAGAGAATTATAGCTGCATGATTTTAGAGTCTGGATTGCTGGTTCGTCCAGAATTACCATGGCTTTCTGCAAGTCTAAACGGTACTGCCATGGATAAAGATAAAAATTTTCTTAGAAATATTGAGATTAAGACATTAAAGGAAGGAACTCGTTTAACTGCAGATGAACTTATAGAAATGAATGCAATTCCTATAATGGATAAAAATCAAAATTTGAAACAAAATACTCAGCATTATACTCAAATGCAAGTAGGCATGTTATTGTCAGGTATTACAGAATGTGATTATTTAGTTTACTCTGAAATAGGAAAGGATTTAGCTGTAAGAAGAGTTTCATTTGATGAAAATCATATTTTGGAAATTTGTGTATGTCTTGTTAATGTTTATTTTGAGAAATTTCTTCCTAGAATAGTTAACGAGTATGGATCAAATTATGACTGAATTATAATAAAAATAAATACAACTCTGTGTACTAAATTATTTATTCACTGTAAAAATTTATTGCCACTATTACAATACCCTTCCTATTCATAAGCTTCACTTAACTCCAATCTTCACGGGGACGATAATTTCTGTAATCCACTAAATTGACTTGTGTCGATGAAGTCATGACAATATGAAGATGACTGTTGTTATCAGTTATATTATTGTCCTCAAATCCATCTTCAATTTTTTTTTTTATGTCAGAGCAAGCAAAGGAGCAGATGGGCCACCTGATGTTAAGTGGTCACTACCGCCTATGAACACTTGCAACACTAGAAGTGTTACAGGTGCTTTGCCGGCCTTTTATGGACAAATAAGCTCTTTTCTTGAAGGCCCCAATGTCGTAGTAAATATACATATAAATATAATTTATGTAACTACAATAAAATAATTAAAACATAATGGGTATCATTTAAGCTATCACCAATTTAATTAGTTTTGTGTTTCTTAAATAATAGGGTTTGTCCTCAAAATAGTAGATCTGTCACCAAAATGTAGTCACCAAACTATGCAAAATCAGTTCCACAATAAATAACCTAAAATCCTGAGATATAAGGTCTAGTACCAAATAAATGTTTTTGTATGTATTATAATAGGTGTGTCCTAATATGGTCCTAATAAGTATTTAAGCAAACTAATTTAAAGAGATCACCAATAAATCATATTATGTTACTAGAAAATTGCATTAAGTTCAAATAAAAAATTAGGGTTGTCATCATCGTTTCAACCAAAAGATTCTGCTACTTAACTAGACTCCCAAGGTTCTAAATTTCCACTGGTAGTATAAATTATATTTAAATAAAAATTTTAGCAGAGTAGTAAATAAAACAATTATTAAAGTCAAAATAATCAATATTTATTGTTTGAATATTACCACTGAATAATCAGCTCTGGTTTAATAGCTGGCTTATGGCCTAGCATAATTGTGTAGATAAAACACTTAATTAAAGTTAAAATAATCAATTTTTAAAGCGCGCCATTTTGTCTCCGCCCCTTTGATCATTTTTTCATTAAAATTATAAATTTATGTATTAAATTGGTAACGAATACTATTAATTTAATATCTGAACGAAATAAAATGTTACTACTGTATTGGTGACAAAATCTCTTATATATAAAATTCTCGTGTCACAATGTTAGTCTGCATACTCCTCCGAAACGGGTGGACCGATTCTCATGAAATTTTCTGTGCATATCGGGTAAGTCTGAGAATCGGCCAACATCTATTTTTCATATGTACCACGGGCGAAGCCGGGGCGGGCCGCTAGTATCAAATAAAAAGGAGTCGCAGTCAGGGATCGATAATCGATCTACCATTCTGAGCACAGAGCTATTATTTAAGTAACAAAACCGTTATTAAAAGAACGAAGTTTATATTCATGTAATGCAATATAATTTTATTGGTTATCGATCTCTTATTTTACACATATATTAACACTAGCTTTCCGCCCGCGGCTTCGCCCGCGCAGTCAAAGATAAACCCGCATAGTTTCCGTTCCCGTGGGATTTACGGGATTGCGTCATTTTCCCGGGATAAAAAGTAGCCTATGTCCTTTCTCGGGTATCAAAATATCTCCATACCAAATTTCATCAAAATTGGTGCAGTAGTTTAGGCGTGATTGAGTAACAGACAGACAGACAGAGTTACTTTCGCATTTATAATATTAGTATGGATTAATTTGATAATTCATACCTGGGAACAATTTTTGTTTATCTGAGAACGAAAATATTTCGTGGTGATAGATCTATTTATTAGGTGATACAACTTGATGACAAATATAAATTTTGGTGATAGAAAATATAGTTCCCAAACATAATTATACTTACTGTTTGGAAAAAAGTCTGAAGCTTGAAAATGATGAGAACAAACTCTCATTGACGGTGAAATTATGGTGAAATTGGCTTGCCTATTCTTAAAGCAGTCTTCTATATTTTATTCTTCATAATTTTGTCTTTTGGGAATAAATGAAAACTTATTCCCGTATCTCCGTAAGTACTACATTGAGGAACGCAACAATATTTCGTATTTCTGCTTTTATTAGCAACAGGTTTCCGTACCTATATAATCGTGATCCATCTGAATATTCTAAACATAACCTCAAAAAATAAATGCAAATCCATACTAAAATAATTATAAATGCGAAAGTAGGTAACTCTGTCTGTCTGTCTGTTACTCAATCACGCCTAAACTACTGAACCAATTTGCATGAAATTTGGTATGGAGATAATATTTTGATACCCGAGAAAGGACATAGGCTACCTTATATTGCGAAATATGTACCACGGGCGAAGCCGGGGCGGACCTCTAGTAAACCATAAAATATAAATAAACAAACAAAGTGTCAAAGTGTCGTTCTTAGACAGCTTCTAAATTTCGCCTTCTAAACATCGTTTTACAGGTTTTCTGTAGATTATTTGGCTTATTTAATTTTGTAAACAAATACTTAATAATTTTACATAAACGAAGGAATACAAAACTTCAACGTATGCTGCCAGTATTATGAAAATGAATTTGCCATTTTTATGGGTAAAACGGTAAAATGGTTAAAAGATCTTCGGGGTATAGTAGTGCTTTTCGATCTTGAATGTGATTAAGTATTTGTATAGTGCAATTAGGGTTGCCAACACTTCATCATCAAAATATAGTATTTTCCAAAATAAGGTGTAAAAAATATAGTACATTTAAAAAAAATATAGTATTTTATGGGAAAAACAAAAAAATAGACAAATATAACCGGAAGGAAGTTAGCGCGGAAAGTTTATTTTTTTTAATTATTAATATCTCAAAAAATTGCTCCTTAAATGCTCCATCAGAATCTGTAATTGCTCCACTTCTATAATTATTAGTTTATTTATAATAAATTTAAAAAAACATCCAAATACTGAAAACTTGATTTCCCTATAGAATGAAAAATATTCACTTTTCATAGAAAATTTTTTTGCAAAAAAATTGCTCCCGATTTGCTCTATCAATTACAAAAAAAATTATTTAATTTTGATAATTTTTACAATAATTAACTGAAAAACTATGTTTGCATAGTAAACTACTGCGCTGTGACGTCATCAATTATTGTCGTTGCGACGCATAAGGGTCATAGGTATTTACACGTATCAGCACTGCAGCGATGACCTTAATGTTTATGTTTTCTTATTTATATTATTAACTAGATTTCCGCCCGCGGCTTCGCCCGCACAGTCAAAGAAAAGCCCTCATAGTTCCCGTTCCTGTGGGATTTCCGGGATTGCGTCATTTTCTCGAGATGGCCTATGTCCTTCCTCGGGTATCAAATATCTCCATACCAAATTTCATGAAAATTGGTTCAGTAGTTTAGGCGTGATTGAGTAACAGACAGACAGACAGAGTTACTATCGCATTTATAATATTAGTATGGATAGTGATTGAGTCAACAATTGAATAACAAGTGTAAAGTACTATTTTATTCAATAATAATGAACAATTAATAAATATTTCTACTGTCAATCATCATCAAAGTATTGAATTGGTATTAATAATTGAATTTGAATTTCTGTTTACTATAAGAAAAATTAATATGCACTTTTTATTTCAGGGTGTGAAGGGATTCTGTCAAGGAGTTTTAAATTATTGAAGAGTGGTAATTATTTAGAAGTAGGGTTCGCGAAAAAAATTGAGCCCTACTTTTATATAATCACCTGAAAATTTTTCACTAGAGTATAATTAATAATTCTTTATAATTATATAAAGAATTATTTTTGACAATAGGTTTTACATAAAAATTTTACTTATTACATAAATTAATTATTGAGTTTCATCTAGCAAAAGTTGAAAGAAACAGATATTATTATGTATTTAAAATCATTCTTATCATAGGTATATTTATAAACATTTCCCTACCCATCCCTAAACTCGCATATTACGTTTATTCGTATTATTAAAACTTCAAGTAATTTTTAATTAATTTGTGTTTCAGTCGCTTGTTTCATCTTTCGGTGTCAAGTTGCTATCGTTTGCGGGAACTATGCGGGTTTTCCTTTGAAAACGCGGGCGAAGCGGCGGGCAGAAATCTAGTAAATAATATAAATAAGAAAACATAAACATTAAGGTCTACAGATATCGCTGCAGTGCTGATACATGTAAATATGGCCCTTATGCGTCGCAACAGCAATAATTGATGACGTCACAGCGCAGTAGTTTACTATGTAAACATAGTTTTTCAGTCAACTATTGTAAAAATTATCAAAATTAAATAATTTTTTTTTTGTAATTGATAGAGCAAATCGGGAGCAATTTTTTTGCAAAAAATTTTTTTATGAAAAGTGAATATTTTTCATTCTATAGGGAAATCAAGTTTTCAGTATTTGGATTTTTTTAAAAATTAATTATAAATAAACTAATAATTGTAGAAGTGGAGCAATTACAGATTCTGATGGAGCATTTAAGGAGCAATTTTTTGAGATATTAATAATTAAAAAAAATAAACTTTCCGCGCTAACTTCCTTCCGGTACAAATATATATTTATTTTTATAAATACTATATTTTTTTGCACTTCTTGCACTGTGTAACAGCTTTTTGTTTAAAATAAAAGTGTCAAGCTTTGTCACATTCAATTTTTAAATTAATATAAAGGAGATGTCCAAAAAATGACCCAGAATCGACAGGAATGAAATGTGTACCAATGGATTGATAATTAAATATAATATAATGTAGCAAAAGCGGTAATCTTGAAATCGTTATAGTATAGGAGCTAGGAGCAAAATAAAATAACTAAGAAATTCGTTTAAAAAATCAAAAAATAAGTTTACGTCATGTTGTAGCTTAATATGACGTTATAATAATGTTTTATCACTTGTAATATACATGATCATTATCATCAACACGTTTTAAAAGCAACAGCAACATAATAACATCATGTTCAATCACAACATAACTGACTAAAGATTTCGTTTTTAGTAGTTTTTATTTTGGTTCAAGATACTACAATTGCTATAGTACTGTGTGTATTATTGGTGCCTAATTCTGTGGCTAAGGATTGGAAATAAAAAATAATAATAGATATAGTATAGGAGTTAAAAGACAATAGAACTGAATAGAAAATCGTTTGAAAATTATTATGATGTGGATGAGATTATCGTTGTGATTATAATTTTAATTTTTAATAGATTAATTGCTTTTACTTGTACATTCATGTGTAACACAATTTGTTGTAGATTCGAATGTAGTTGTTATTATAGATAGGTAGATTATAATATCATTAAAACTTAACAAAATTAGACCTTATTATAAAAATAAATGAATAACAATGATATTCTAATACACAACATAACGAGTTTTTATTATTTTCAAACGATTTTTCACTTTGTTTTTTGGCTCTTAGCTCCTATACTATACAGTTTTTTTTTAATCTTTAGCCATAGAATTACCAATAATACATAATATAGTACTATATCAATCATAGTATCTATAAACTAAAAGAAAAAAACTACAAAATCGAGAGTTTTTGTTATGTTGTGCTTTAACGTTTTTGTTTCGTTGCTTGTAAAATATGATATTTATTATGTGTAACACAAGTGATAAAACATTATAACATCGTCATATTAAGCCACAACATAACTGAAACTTATGTATATTATATTTTTTAAGGAATTTCTTAGTTATTTTATTTTGCTTCTAGCTCCTATACTATAACGATTTCAGAGTTGCCCCCTTGGTAATATTATATTATACTTCAATGCCAATCCATAATTGGTACACGTTTCATTCCTGTCGATTCTGGGTTTTTGGTTCATACATTTTTGGACATGTCCTTTGATATAAATCAAAAGCTCATTTTTTATAAATGATACACTACTTCTGTTTCTTTCTTCTCGCCACTGGTATATGCGCAATAGGTTATAATATGACTTGGCCATCTTAACAATTAAAAGGCGCGTTCTTATTTTTTTTTAATGAAGGATTTGTTTGTAACATTTGTCGGTGTTGAAAATATAGTATTTTTGCGTACCTACTATATAATTATGTTTTCAACAGTATATAGTACGCAGACACGAAATATAGTACAATACTATATATTATAGTACGGTTGGCAACCCTAAGTGCAATAAAGGTTCATGATCATTATTAGATAATTTTAATAAGCATAATACTTTTTTTTGTTACTTTTATATAGCTTAAAAACGTCAGAGTCGTTTTCGCCCGCGATTTAATTCATTTGAACTCCGTGATGGATATGACAAAATTATTATTATTCAGGAATTATATTTATTTATTATCCAATAATAATTATTATCCTAAAGCAGCTGACAATGTGGATGTCGTAAGGTGTCACTGAAAATCAGTGTTAAGGTATTATGCCTCAGGTATCCTGAGTGGCTTCCTTTTTTAGCGCAAGCAACCATACATAAATTTATGTTTTCTATTACCTATTATTCATAATTTACAATGCTATTGTTGTGTGTTTGTGTGTATTGGAATAGATGGTTTCTTCCTTCTTTCTTTCTAAAAATAAAATGTCCCGTGTTCTCAACTAAAAACTACCGCTATTCGCATTCATATATTTTGAAAATAAAAGATAATATAGGTAATCATTGTAATTTTGAAACATTTTTTTTATGTAATTTATTTAATTAAAAATTTATCATTTATGTAACAAATGAATTTTTACAATATTATAAAAAATTATCTTATACAAGAATTTATATTAAAATTAAAACCTGACAGCTAATTAATTTATGTAGCCAACGTCACTTATACTACGGCCACACTACCGTGATATGCCAATAATTATTGCCAAATGCCACAACTTTAACAACACCTAGGTGTAACCACGACTTATGGCCATAATTCTACAATGCCAATCAATATGACAAATGGCGGTAGGCAATAGCTCCGGCGGCGGTATTCTTTCGCACATCAAAGAAGATTACAGCGGTAATTATTGCGTTTGCGGCCACACTACCGTTCGTCCAGTTTGCAATATGAGCTCACCGGCGACGCACGTATCGACCGACATGGAGTGGTCAAATGAAAAAGCGCTCGATGGCGCTAATTTTTGGAATTCTTGGAATTCTTCTCTTTGGGATATCCGACAGAAGAACTATAAATATCGCAATGTACACAATGATGCGTGGCGTCGGATCAAACAAAATTTATCATTTCCAAGTACAATAGATGATTTCAAAAAGAAAAAATCCTTTTGAAAACGAAAGAATCCTTGATGAATTATTACAGAAACCATATTATATATTAATTATTAACTAATATTTTTTTGCTGCGGTAAATGCCAATAATTACCGACATATCTAGGTAAACTCTAGTGTAACCACACCAGTTCATGCAGTAGTTTAGACGGTAATATAATGCCATAATTATTGCGGTAACAGCCCGGTAGACGGTAAGGTAGTGTGGCCGTAGCATAACACGACTACCATAATAATTCAGATGATTGCAATGTCACCTCATAAATCAAAATCGGTTCAGCGGTTTATACTGCAGGGCGAGCCTAATAAATATTATATGACCTATATACCAGAATCTGATGGCATATTTATATTTTAAAAATAAAAGATTTTCATGTGGCAACTTTATTTGACAACTATCAAATTGGTTGTCAAATTATTGTGTTGATGATTAATTTTTAGGCTCAGTTTTTAGGATTTTGTCTTCATAATCTTCGAAATGTCGATAAAACCGCTGCGACCACAAGCAAGAGGTGTTGTTTACAATGTGTATAGAAAAACATTCGATGAAGAAGGGTCAAACACATCACAATTTTCAATTTTAAAGCGCGTGAAAGATTTTATTGCTAAGTTGGACTTACCCGTTTTGATACTTTAAATTAAAAATGTTATAAATAGGTAACTATAATTTTGTTTGTTGATTAAAATATAATTTTATGAAAACTTATTACAGGAGTTTCCATTCTTGGCTATTTGTCAAGTCCAAGGTGTACAAGTCAATTTTATAATGTGTTAATACTTACGAAAATAAACATGTTTTATTTTATTATTGTTTTATTTTATAAAAAATTATAAACAATCGTTAATTAATATAGTAAATAAGTTTTGATCTGCATTATCATTACATCCATATTTTCACATGCCATAATGATATACATATATTCAAAATATATAGGTATGTGTAAATACATAATATTATGTATTACCTTTAGAAAAGTAATATGTATATTATACATGTAATAAGTACCTACATAATATTACGTGGATATCTCATTATTAAATACAGTATTATCCACTTGTTTAATGTGACTAATGATATTGAGGACAAAATAAAAATACGCAGTATCAAAATCGTTCAGTCCATTTTCCCTAGGGTTGCACACTCAAAATTTTGATTTCCCTAATTGCCATCAGATTCTGGTTTACCTATACATAAATACACTCGAAAAACATAACCCTCTTTCTTCCGTAGTCGGGGAAATTTTGGGAAAATTTTCAATATCTGGTAACATAACACCCCCATAGAAGCACCGTGTACGTATAGTGCAGCGGCGAAATGACAGCACACAGAGCTTTATGGAAATGACGATAGTCGATAAATTATTCGGTTTAGTTCGGCAACGCTCCATCTGTCTTTTATTTTGTAATCTGTCATTTATGATGAAATTTCTATGTTTAACAAACTAGAACCACAGCTAGAACACTGATATGTCTAATAAAACTCGAGAGTAGTTCCTTTTTGACTCAATAAGTGAGCTGTTGACAGAGAGCTTTCAATTGAAGCATCAATTTAATGATTAAATTACTTGTCTAGAAAAAGTGATAAATGACAAAGTATATTTGTCACGTACTTTACTTCTACAGCTGGAAGCACACGCATATATGACCTATAAATAATTGATGTAGTTTAGGTTGTTATCGTTTTGTGTGCAAGCTAATTAGAGCATTATTTTATTTTTGGTTGATAAAAAGGCCTGATTTAGTAGTCCTAATTAGAAAACGTAGTCATTAGTATGTAACAAGTTCCAGTTATGTTAATTAAGTAATTTCATAAACAGGAAAATCATTAATAGAAGAATCGTTGAACCATAATCAATTATAGTAAGCTACTATTTTCCTAGGAATTGTGCATTAACATTCAATTATAGTCTTAATGGATTCACTAAATGAATTGAATCAAGTGTGTTAGTTCATAATTCATAAACATCATGCAAACAACTATCAAATAAAAAGTTTAAATTTGTGGGCCTTTAACGTCAACAAATGTCGATTGCATCGTATTAATGACTAGCCCATTAGTATCGAATATCGATCGTACAGTCAGAGAGCGTGGACGTACCTATGACATTTTCCTAAGCATTTTCCCCCTCTTCCCGTCATGAGACGCACAGACATGTATCAAGATAGACTAAGCGAGTGTATGTACTTCCCGTGTCCAAACTAAGTTTATGAAACTTACTTGACGCTGGCCTACACTCAGTCCGCGCTTGCAGTTCGCCAAGGAAAGACGTGAAGCTGAATAAAGTAAAATGCCGAATTGCGCCGTTATAAACTGTAGAAACTCCACAGCTGTGAGTGGCCGAGTTAGCAGAGATGTTTCCTTCCACCCGTAAGTAATTTTCTAATCAGAATATGCACTATTTATTTTAAAATCAAATAAATAATATCTGTGGAAAACGATCGTGACAAACACGGATACCAAATCATACGAAATGATTCGGAATACATTGCGGCTTTTACTTGGTAAAGATCGCATCGTATGATAACAAGCAATGAATAGCGTCTTCTCATTTTTCTGTTCTCATTTTTCTGTCCAATTTTGTGGTTAGTGATGTTCATTTGATGCAACAGTTCTCGATTCTAATCGATTTTATAATCGAACAGAAAAATGATAATTTGAAGGAGCAATTTTTCAGAGAAAAAGGCATAGATTTTTTTTGTCATTTAATAGGACTTGACCTAGAACTTTTAAGTATTTTAATACAAAGGTACTAAAAATAAATATTATGACATGGACGCCATTAGTTAAAGTGTCATCTTGGGAGATTTTTAAGAAAACTCCTTATTGCTTAGACTATGTTTGTTTTTTCAGTTTTCTAAGTAACCCGAACATAAAAGAAAAATGGATCGATGCAACGGGACATAAAGATTGATTGATTGACAGTTTCATTACTTTCTTTCGATGGCCTCTCTAGTACGTAGTACATGGTAACTCAATGGGCATATGTAAGAAAAAGCTAAAACACATTAGTTTACTTGTTAGAATATTAAAAGGTTTATAACTTTATTTTATCATTCCTCTGTCTATGGTAATTATCATTTTTCGGTCTTGAATCGATTTATTAATCGATTACGATTCATTTATTTAACTCTTAGAAATAGATCTAGTTTGATCTGATTTCTTTCGATTTACTTCGATGGGATAGCCGATAGGACGATACTAGAATCGCCGCGCGAGTGGCGTCCTAATCGATTTAGCTTAAAATGAAATTACCATCACTAAAAAGCGCCCGTGACGTCATAACGCGTCAAGCCCAAGGTCAGAACAAAAAATATGACACGCTTGGTTTTCACTTTTCAATTTTTCATACAGATCGCGGTACTTGCGTTGTCTACATACATGTCTGTGCATGTTACTATAAATAAAAACGAACGGCGAAAATAGCTTGTAACTTGTTGTAAACATCACTCTGCCGATGTGGCAGACAAATGTGTCCTTTAAAAAATGAGTAAATTTACAAATACGACCAACGTAACTTGGCGGGCCTGAACATAGCCTCTACGAACTTTTGCGCATGTACACTCGTAAAAAAAAGTGTTATAGGCATTTATTTCTTTTAAACTGAAATTCGAATAAAAATTTCCTTATACAGAGACCAAGTACAAATAAAATAAATATCAAAACGCTATGAGACATAAAGCAATAAAAATAACCTAATGAATTCAGGATTCACTCAGCAACTCTTAAAAAAGCTTTGTCAACATTTTTTACGCCTTCTTCTTTTTCTTTTTTAAAATACTGCGTTAAATCGAATATTATTTTTCTCGCCTGGCGATTTAAAACCATATTATGCTTTGGTGGCATCTTTGTTCGCGAATAATACAAAATTCCAAGTAGAATATTCCAAATTATCACTAAAACAAACTTAAACACGAACAAATTTAAACTTAACACTCAACAATATAATAATAACAAATAATAACGATCAACTCAACGAAAACTTTTGTAACCGCCTGTACTCAAGACAGAGATAGCGATACGAACACGACACCAATGTTAACGTGTGACTGAGATACATAATTGCGTACCGAGAATTGCCGAATATGCACGAAGTTATACGACGTAAACAAAAAGGGATGTCCACTATGCGTGTCTGAGGATATTGATTAATCGATTTTTTTTTCAAATCGATTGAAATTGAATTGTGAAATATATTTATATTTAATTTTATAATAGGTTTCAAATATTCTCAATCAGTCCTTATTGTAGTGGTCGTTTATAAATAAATGATATTTAACTAAATCATGTCTTACAACCATGAAAATAAAATGTTATTAGTTTTTTTTTGCTATTAAACTCGAAATCTCTTTTACTAACGACAAAATTCAATAAGTTTGTAAAGCTATTTCGTTCAGTATCTCATATAAACAAAAATCAATAAATTTCAAATCGATAAAAATCGATTGCGATATTCGTTCAAATAAAAGGATGATTGTGTTTACATAGAGTCAATCCCTAGCCTAGATCTCCGCCCCGCGCACGCCGCCTCATGCCACCATTTCGTTCCTAAAAAACGTTCGTGCGCAGCCTTCTGCGCGAAGTTCAGGCCCGCCAAGTTACGTTGGCCGTAGTTGTAAATTCATTATCATTATTCATTTCATTCAAATATTTTCAGGAAGTTAAGTTGACATGTGTTGATTCATACTGCGTGTTATTGCCATCACAATAATTCACAGAGTACGTTATTATTACCTCCGAGATTATTACTGATTGCCAATAAGAGAAAGATACGATAAAATGGAGGTGAGAATTTCTTGTTTCCGTTGTAATAATCACATTTAATGTTTATCTAGCTGAGCGTTACTCAGAGGCCCTACAAAAAAGATAATTCAAGGCCATATAAATAAAGCAAACGTTGATGCGTAATTTGTTGGGACTCAATATGTTATTGATATTAAATACCTCTAAGTGTCATCAGTCATGTTGTCACATTTACTAATAAAGTAAACAGTATTAACTTTTCGTATCAAATTTCAAATATTATCGTAAGTCGTAAAGAATTCATACGAGATCTAGGGAAAGTTTATCATTTATCGATCATGTCGAATCTACTGTCAAAAAAGCCAATCAAAATTTAGGCTTTATATTACGAATCTTTTAAAAATAAAAATAGTGCCCTAATTCTTTATAAATCTCTGGTCCGTAGCACCCTTGAATATGGCTCCTCAGTGTGGTCTCCATTCTACAAACCACATAACGACAAGCTCGAATCGGTACAAAAACCATTTTTACGTTCTCTATGCAATCGTGAACACCTTAGAAGATCCTTGCCCACCTATGACATTCGAATAATTATTTCAATTTGGATTCTCTTGAAATGCGACGTAAATTCATTGATTTAACTTATATGTATTTCTTATAATAACCCAGTATATAGGTTATGCCGACTATATAACGAAATAGTTAATAGAGATAACACTATTAACATATTTTCAAATAGTCTAG
This sequence comes from Colias eurytheme, assembly GCF_061535395.1. NCBI lineage: Eukaryota > Metazoa > Arthropoda > Insecta > Lepidoptera > Pieridae > Colias > Colias eurytheme. The sequence goes on along the minus strand of NC_142998.1, from coordinate 6,666,597 downwards.
CCAGTTTTCGTCGCTTAGTACTTACTGCTCTGCCTAGCACCTGAAGCATACGGATTTATGTCGAATCTTGTTAGCCTAAGTATATCTTTTATTGTATTTTTTTTTATTGCTGTGGTAACAGTATTTTTAATTGTTTTAACATCTTTCACACTCTAAACATTTGTGTATCCATAGAATAGGCTTATACATAGAACGTTATTAATTGTACTTGAATAATTTGTTTGTTATATTGTTGTATAAGCTGTTTGGAAACTAATAAAATAAAATAAAATAAAAATATTGTAAGGAGTATGTCCTTATTTTTCCAGGATGATATTGCCATTGGGTATCCATACGTAGTGGTCCAATTTTTGCAATTACCGTATGCAGATATTGACGACTACAGTTGTGTGCCTTACTCTTGGATACGAGGCCGCAGAGCAACAGATAGGAAGAGCCTAATTTTATATCCCGATGAACCTCCATCGATAACTAAAATGCGAATTATAAATAACGATAAACCTTCAGAAAAATGGAAACTCTACATGGCAATTATAAAACATGAATCACGTGAGTATTTTGTTAAATGGCCAACCGTAAATATATTGACTTATGAATAAATCACCATACTAAACTATAACATAGTTAGCAACTAGTTAATAGCCTGAATGAATAATAAAGTCGTATTTATTTTAGATTCATATGAGGATGCTTGTGAATTCATTATGGGAAAAATTCATAATAGACCGGACTCTCAGTGGAGTTTCGTTTGCAAAAATCGCGGACCTAAATCTGACTTCTGATATATATTGTATAGATCCCAGACATCCTATAGACAGATGTTGCCAACCAGTTTTGTGGTCCCCCTGCCCGCACCCCGGTAATTAAATATGGCATACAAAGAAAAAAAATAAAAATTTCCAAAACATGCCGTGTGGGGTATCAAATGAAAGAGCTTATTGAGTACATCACGAATATATAGCATACTATATACATTTCTTACACTTTCTCTAAGATTTTTTAGAAAATTTACGAAAATGGTCCATTTTTGAGTTAACTTTAAACCACTATAGATTGAAAACTCATGAATATATTTTTTAAATTATTATTTGAAATTATTAACAATAGTCCATTGTTTACGATTCAATATTTCGTACAGTGAAATAGTTGCATGGGGGAGTGGGAGGAGCATTCAAAGATGGCGAGTATATTTTCAAGTTCATATAGTATATAGTTATTTTCATCAAATCCACCACATAGCTCACTTATATTATATTACGAACTATTGAATCATAAACAATGGACTATTGCTAATTATTTAAAATAATAATTTAAAAAATATATTCATGAGTTTTCAATCTATAGTGGTTTAAAGTTAACTCAAAAATGGACCATTTTCGTAAATTTTCTAAAAAATCTTAGAGAAAGTGTAAGAAATGTATATAGTATGCTATATATTCGTGATCTACTCAATAAGCTCTTTCATTTGATACCGCACACGGCATGTTTTGGAAATTTTTATTTTTTTCTTTGTATGCCATATTTAATTACCGGGGTGCGGGCAGGGGGACCACAAAACTGGTTGGCAACATCTGTCTATAGGATGTCTGGGATCTATACAATATATATCAGAAGTCAGATTTAGGTCCGCGATTTTTGCAAACGAACATCTCCTTGGAGCCTGCTCTATAATGCTTCTAAGAATAGATATTCGGAGATAATGAGAATCGGTGAGTATTTGTACTGTTGGCAGGCGTATTTCCAAACTATACATAGCCAGAACGCAACCATAGGAAACTGCTCGTGTATACTTTGTAATGCTGTGTTTAAGTTTGTTATTACAATATATACACGAATTTTGCGTACTGATCGTGTATACTTTGTAACGCGGATGCTTGCTTCTTCGTTCCAAACTATACACGATCAGTACGCAAAATATAACTAAATATACCTAATACTGACTACACCACTTACGCTTGCGCGTAATAATAAATATATAGGTAATCAAAGACTTGTACAGCTATATCTATCTACTTTTATTCTTCTTCATTATTGATTCAGTAAAATATGGAATAAAAATATTATTAGGTAAGCTTAGGAAAATAAATAGGTAACAGATAAGGGTACCTATGGGTTCGGTTAGGTTCGTGTTTTTTTTTACTACACAAAAATAGGAGCCCCGCCTCGCGGGGCTCCGTCGCCTCGCAACCGTCTTCTTCTGGACTTATTAGATTCTTACATTTTAGCACTATTGTCAATTATTGTAAGTCGTGCTGCGTGCAGTATAGTCGGGAACGAAGACACAAGCATCCTCGATACAAAAAATATACGATCAGTACGCAACATTACATACACATGCATTGTAATAATAGATATTTTAAAAACAGCAATACAATAATATATAAACGCGAGCAATGGAAAGACGGCGCGCTTACTCCGAAACATACACGATTAGTCCGCATGTGTACTGGCGCTGTATATTTTGGAGCGCTATTCTTACTTACTTCACTACAAAGTATACACGAGTATTTGCGTACTACTGTTGTATAGATTGGAAGAACTTTGTAAAAAAGTTATTTCCAAACTATACGTGATTAGTTTCACACCGTTGCGTGCTGGCCTTGTATAGTTTGGAAAGACGCTGTTGGCAGCCATTCAAGTTTACTCTAATGATTTGCATCGGTAATGACAGTTAAACTATTTTTTCAGATTATAATCTTTCACCACCTACAACAACTAAACGATACAGTCCCCTACTGAGAACAAACAAGCTGTCAGACCCTCAATCTTTACTAGAACTGCCAGGCTTTGTTTCTTCTGAAAACACTGTCATTAAGGAAAATTGTGAAAAAGAACATCAAGATCAGACATTCTGTGATTTTCGATCAAGTTCTGATCACCTCTTACTCAGATATCCCTGTATCCAGCGGAAACCGGAAAAGAATAAAGGAATCCAAGTTAATAGTCCGGGGGCCGGCTATCGAAGCGCGGGAAAAACCCTTCATGCTTTAAAGTGCCCTCTAACACTTGTAAACCAAATCTGTGATTATCCGCTGAAACCAGAAGAAAACCAACTATTATCAATTCATCGTGAACATTTACATCAAATTGCATTGACTCAAGGAATACAAGACAGCAGGATTCCAAATCTACGAACCTTTACTCTTGATTTTCCAGAACCTCTGATCCAGGACCCACATATCGGATCAAATACTTCGTTTATCATTCAAAACCCTACTAACGAAGCTAACCAGTTCAGTCAACTAGAGATCCCAGAGTCATCGCTAGTTACTCAAGAGCATCCACTAGTTTTGCCGAAACAGAAGACACATGACCAATTCTCAGAAGTAGAGTGTGCTACTTCTGAACCTGCCGCCCATAGTAAGATGACGAGTGCTTCACATGCATCGCTCACCTGTACAAATTCATCAGAGCATCATGAGGCGAGCTGTATTGGGAATATCGTTTCTGGAACTAGTGCCGATAATGAATGCTCTGCTAATCCAAAAGCCCTGAAAGAGGCAAATTATTTAGGGCAGACCATAGACAGTTCTATGGAGGAAGGATCGCCGATGGTTGAAGCAGTTACGTCAAGTGGAATATCGTCGACGCAAGAGGTTCATAATGATAAGCAAAGTAACTCTTCAGATTTAACTTCAGACGAAATTATAATTACTAGTTCAAACTCTAAAGAACAAGAAAACCAATCAATTATTTCTGTATTGAACCAGGTAGATGTCTGGGCGGATCAATTATATGATCTTTTTCAAAAAATGAAAAGCAACTTTTCGGAAATCTGTCAGTTCGCTCATGATCTGCACGAATCATTAGTTCAGACCCAGAAAGTGATCGAATGTATAGCGAATGCATCAGAAAATTTGCGGACATTGAAGAAGAGCAAAGTTGCTGTAGTAACGTCTAAAGAGGTTACGGCAGAGATTCAACAAATAGCTGAAGTAAATCAAGCTGAGAAAAAAGGGGGAGGAAATCTTGATGTCAGTATGGAGGAAGACGAAAAGGAAAATAACGATGTGGACTCTAAAAGTAGCGGAAATAATGATGATTGTGGTGAGGACATCAAAGATGTGAAAGATCAGGATAGAGATAATGAGGTTCCGAAAACGATTCGTAGCCACATTCGAACCTTTATATTACCTCCGGAATACGATCCTCGGCGGCCTCCCGCCTCGTTCATTCGTTTTTTGAAATGTTTGATTTCGATATTGGTTGTTTTATAATCGGCGATACCGATATATCGACGTGACGACTATAGCGGGTGATATATCGGTAACGGTAACACGCCGGTTGCAGGACGCTACTGGGGGGCTGTCGGGCGAGGAGCTGTACGGCGAGCTGGTGCGGTGGCGCGCGAGGCTGCACGGCCGCGCGGCCAACGAGCTGCACGCCTTCCTCACCACCAACCTGCTGCTGCTCACCAAGGTATATCCTAAGGAATTCATTTTAAAGTAATATGACCGCCTCCTTGGTACAGTGGTTGACGCGTGAGCACAGAATACATCTGCTAAACGCTACAGAACGGACACTCTCCGCCTCCCGCCAAAATTAAACACTTACCTCACCCCGCACGATCAGTCTAAAAATGGTCCACATTTTTCTACAGGGACGATACGCAACGAAGATTGACAACATTAATCAAATTGACTTAAAGTAATTTTATTATTTTGGATTTGTGATTATCGTTTTTTTTCGTAGGAAATGGTTAGATATTGTGCTGTTTACGGATGTATTTCATCAGAAAAACGCCATTTTTTTTTACGCTAGTCACAAATGTGCCAACCATAAAGCGTTAACACACACATTTGCTGTCTCTACAGTGTGACTGTCAAAACGATAATTTTGTATGGAGTGTCCGGGGTGTGGCGTCAGGCGTGAGCATAACACCGAGGCGTCATGGGTTCGATTCCCGGTGGAGACGATGAAAAAAAAAATGTCTCGGTCTGGCAGGACATAGAAGGCTGATCACCTACTTGTCCCTAAAGAAAATCGATCAGTGAATCAGATGTATAATTCATCTGCCCCTTACCCCACTAGGGGACATGGGACTTCATTTTTTTCACTAAAGACTAATATAGGACTAACATTCGAATGACACAATTCGACTGACATTAAAAAAGGTTCAAAGTTAATTAAAACTAAAGTTATACCACTAACATTCCAATGATACAATTCTACTACGATTAAGAATGGTTAAAACCCAGCCGTATAACATTAACATTCGAGGAATACAATTTAACTGATATTAATAATAGTTCACATACTAACGTAATACCACTCACATTCTATTGACACTATTTATCCGACCCTAAACAATTATAACAGTAACTCAAACCAATAGTATACCACTACACACCGACTGACATTAATAAAAGTTCAAACTCATAACAAGATAGTATTCCTGCTACACAATTCGACTGACATTAATAACGTCAAACTCAAACCCCTATATAACTTTTACAAAAGTATGAGCAGTTAGTTATTTATGTTACTTTTATTTTTACTCATTCATATTTTATTATTTTTCAGGTCAGAGAATCCTTAGAAGCGCTGTCCGGTGTAATACTAACAGATATGGCGGAAGGCGGGGCCAACGTCAATGATGTGCCCAACGAGACGCTGTTCAGTTAGCGAGTGAGTGAGTGAGTGAGTGGGTGAGTGAATTAGTCAGTGAATGAGTGATTGACGGCCAGTGAGTGAGTGATCAGTGAGATTTAGTGATATTGAACGTACGACTCGATTCGTTTGGAGCTGATGGTACCTTTGAGTAAGTTTTTAAAAGCGTTAAGAAGTTTTAAAAGCGTCTAAGAAGTTTTTATATTATGTATATTATGATGGTTCAATATCTTTTGAACATGTTGTAAAAAATATTAAAATATGTTTTTAATTAAATATTTTTATTTTACATTAATGTTGCAGTTATAAGTCTACTAAATTACAAGTGTTTTTTTTATGTATTTATATTAATCGCTTATAATCAAAGGTATCAGCAGTGCACAGTTGAATTGCTGTGATCCAACAAGTTACATAGATTTCTATATTAGAATTTCATTTGATAACATTTATTTTTGTTTTAGCGTATCCAAAGAGCGGCTTTTGTGATTACTTTGTATATACCAGTTGATGCCTATGAGGCGATGCTAGGTCACAGTGTCAGACACGTATTAGTTAAGCGTTAAATAATATCAGTCTTTGAGAAATATTGCAATTTCTAACATTACTGAACAAAGGAAAAAGCACCCATAAGTCTATGTGTAAGGGTCGGTTTTAGTTTGACTCTTCGTTAAAATCCTCTATAAGATACAGTAAAATTAACGTACTTTTCATAACTATTAGTTTTAAAGAAATCATTAAAATAAGACGGTATCACATCATTTTTAATTTAGTAAAATTTGGATACATTGTAATTTAAAAGAGATTATGTAGCCAATGTGTAGTTAATACAATATTATAATTGCTTGCTTAATTTATTACGCATTTCCAAAAGTAGTTATAATTTTGTAGTTTCGTTTACATTCACGTGGAGTGATGTTGTGTGATAATTTCTAAATTGGTGCTAGTTGTTGTTAAGATCACGGAAACATTCCTCTGTTGAGATAGTACATGTTGAAGGTACATTTATTTTTATTGTAATCTGCGCAATGAAATAGAGATGAGATGTACTAAAATTGATTAAAACTGTTTGTGAAAGGGTTTGAAAAATGAAAATGCTTATAAATATTTTTACTATACTTCTAAATCAAATAACAATGACATACTAACATTATAACACATAGAGCGGGACTCTTTGATATATCTACATGAACTCGTAAATTTTCTGGCATCAATTATTGATTGTATGGAAAATAATAAAATCAATTATAGTGTTTATTTCATCTCTATTTCTTTGCAAAGAGAATGTTTTGTAGCAATGTACCTTAAGAGAGGATAAAATAAATATATCAACATTAATAAAGGTACGTCGCTACAATAAGGTACTTGCCAAAAACTTGATTTTATTTCAAGGCACTCAACATTTTCAATATTTCTGTTACACATAAAGTATCGCTAATAAATAACTATATTATGTTTTTTCGTGTATGTTGTAATTTATTATTCTAGTCTTTAGTAAAGCTCAAGTTGTCAATATGAAGTTATTTTGTGTACTTACACGTAAGTGGAGCTTTGATTAGTGAATAAAAAGTATCCGGCTACCTTATTTCAATTTGTTATAGTGCTATCTTTGTCTGATATTCTCTATTCGTAATATGTGCGACAGAGAGAACGCTAAAGATGGCCGATTTTATTTGTCAAAATATGTCGGATATTATTACCAAACTATATTTTTGGATTGAAGTAAGTTTTTATCGTATATTTCCTGGAGTGTTAGGATCCTCACTCTATGGATGTTGAATTATTATGTTTTAGTACAAATTGATATGGTATTAGCTATTCATTTTTAGCCCTCTTTCGACCTAATCTTATCATACCCTTCAAGGTTGTTTGATTAGGTTTATGTTTTAAACCTAAGTAAAAATACACCTTAATGTAATCCTATATAAATTAAAAAATATATATTAAATCACTGAAGTTGTAGGACTTAGAGTTTAGACCATATCAGTTTGAAGCTATCAAATGAGCAAAGTTTTATCCGAAAATAAGTTTGGTTAGTTTTACATTATAAGTGGGCTTTAAGGGAAATAAATATTCAGAGCTAGATTTATTTTTCAATGAACATAATGTTTATTTTTCTTTCGATAGTATATTTTTGTTGCAGAGTAAAATAATATATTTTTTGTTGGTTTTCATGAAATTGTGATGTGTATAATATGATTGTGTACAATTTTATAATCGCAATTTATGTAATGTGACAGTAACTGCATTTAGATAATATTCCAACGAGAGTTAGGTAAAAATTCACTTAGGGCAACGTTTTAAGAAATGTACATTAATTTGAGGCCAGTTTTAAGTCTCATGTGCTTTAGTTTTTCCATGTATTCAAATAGTTTATTTAAAATTGTAATGATTTAGGTATATTACACTGTTATTCTTGTGTTACTGTGACAACTATATATTGCTATGACCACGTTACCACTAGTGCCAAAGTGGTATTTATTTAGCTAGGCTGTGTAAACTATTTCCTAAGAACACAATAAATGTTATTGCCAAAGACAGCTAGACTATCATACTAGTTGATACATTCATCTTATATTTGGTGGATATTTAGCGCTATTTTGGTAAAATGTATATAAAACGGCATTCGTAAACTAAATGAAAACGTGTTTTATGTAAATGTTTGTATATCTTTTGTATACTTATTACAATGGCTGTAATCATGTGGAATCAACTGTACAATTATGTATTATATGGATTGTTGCATGTTTTTTGTTGAACAATTTTGAGAAACCCATTGTAGATGTGTATTGGGATCGATGAGTTTTTGTTTAGTTCACGATTGCCAATATTCGCTTAAGCCTGTTTTCGGTAATTGTAATTAAGGCGAATCGCGATGTATATTGGTCGGAGGATTTTTCTACAAATTGTTATGGGTTTTGTTGTAAATCGGTCATTTGTATATACGATTCAAAGGGTTCTGTTGTTATTTGATGTAAATAATAGATAGCGGATTTTATTGAAAACTGTGTTTTTATTTCATTACCTACCCCTGTAGCTCCATCTATACTATAATAAACTTGAAACAGGTCTTTAAATTAGAGATAAGGAAATCTTATACATATTATATTTCACCCGCCTAAAGAATTTTTCAAATCGGACCTGTTTCTGAGATTAGCGCGTTCAAACAAAGTCTTCAGCTTTATAATATTAGTACATATAGATTAAATAATAATACATTTTTAGATGGTACTCTACAATAAAAAATTCCATTTAAAAAATCTTTCTCTGATTTTCATTAAATCAATTATTTTCTCTAACTTCGAGATCATACTCGTGCAGTCAAAGAAAACTAACAGAAAGTATCACATTTTTAAAACAGCGCCATCTATTTATTCTATTGGAATTTATAAAGTTCGGAGTGTTTCAAAATTCAAATGCATATGCATAAATCTTTCAATGGTAAATGAGTATGGATATTTTGAGTGTGGAGACAATCGGTTCTACGACATAGTTGTTTGATATAGTTTCAATACAAAAAATCTTGTTTCTCTTAAGGCTTGTTGTGACTTATATTTCGAAGAAAAAGATCAGTATCTGTGATAGAATAATGAATGTAATGTGAATACGTAGAGAATAACTACAATATACTTGAGTGATAAAAGTATTTTTTAAATATCAATATTGCTGACACTAGCAACGTATGTATGTTTGTACTGCTTATCTGGTAATTGTACGATAATAAAAAAGGATTTTTGATATTGCAGAAGATAAGGTCAGCCCCCCTAGTCAAGTGGCTTTCTGTTAGCGTAGCGTTCAATAGAATAGACTACGAATGTATCAATCTCATACATTCGTACCTAGTCTATTCTATTGAACGCTACGCTAACAGAAAGCCACTTGACCAGGGGGGCTGGTCTTTAAAGACTCAGTAGTTGTGTCGGTCTTATATTTTATACATACAAATGTACGTAAAAATTATATTCTAAATATTGTTAGTGACAGAGGTAAAGTTTTGTTATAAGACATGGTGATTACGAGTTTTTATGAATCTGAATGAAGACGATAATTTAATATGTGTGACTTGTCTGATATTTTGCAATAATTAGGTGTAAATGATAGCAGTGGGAAACGAAATAAAATACAAAAATGTTGGAACAAATATATTTTATTGAACAATTACACATTTATACATTTAATAAATAATTAAATAAAATACTTTTCAGTATAAAATTTTAACCTCATAAAAAAGCTTGAATTATGATTCTCATTACGTTTATGCTATAAAAATCAAGTGGAAGTACACTGACAGTAATGGCTTTAATTCATCAATAATTTTGGGGGTTACTGCAACGATATTATTAATAAAAAGGTGTAGATAGGTTACCAACATAACATTCGATCTTCAAGAACGGCAAACTAACGAACACACAATAAGACGTCCAACTAAGATGGCATAATTCAACTATCGTGAGCGAAAAAGAGACAACTTGCTATTTTATTTATTTATTCTGGCTAATTAGCTACATTTCGACAGGAGCACAACCTATCTAAACCTTTTTTCTTATTCTTAGTTTACTGTTCGAGTTACTTCTTGACAATGTTCTTTTTCTCATAATTAGTTTTCCATCATTGGGTTCTCTTCGAGTTCACTTTTCAGACAATGCTTTCTATTCAGAATCACTTCTAACTTCGAGATTACTTCTTCTTAGACAAGGTCCTCTGTTTCTCCGCGTGTGTGACCAGCTGTCTGTCTGTGGCGAGTCCCTTGCGAGTGCGCACGGCGTCCATGTAAGCTTTGGCTCGGTTCACGCCATCCCACTTCTCGCCCCAGTGTAGGTACTCCTCTTCTGTGCGGGGACGCCAGAACGGGTCTATGTCTATCACCTGGAAATTAAATGTTTTGCGTTTAGATTACATTTGATATTACAATACAAATTATGTGTAGGATCGTCACTTCGGTACTTTCAATTAAATTTAGTACATATATTAACTTCCTAATTAGATACACAGGCAGACATCATCATACATCTTATAAGATTACTTTAATATTTAATTTTTATTTATTCTCTCATATAGAAACATGTTTGATGTTTTAGGCGCACCATTTAATAGATGACTGATAATAGGATAGGAAACCATAATACAATATTCTTATAAGACTTCTGTTTTATTTGGCACAACAAGACGCTAAGTTTAAACTCAGTATAAACTAAAAAAAAAACCCCAGCACACAGCTCTGGAAACCGACATATAGATGTCGGTTTTCATATACAGGGTGTAATCAATCGTTAAGTGCAGTGCACAGGCGATTATTCCGTTACTATTGCAGATATAAAAAAACTTTAAACTGATATCGAAAGCCCTTTACCTAATGAGTAAAATGACAACAATAACTTTTTAAAAATAAAACGGGAAATATCCAAAAAAATTACATCAAACACGCCCATACATTTGGTATGAGATATGGGTCATTTTCAAAATATTTGTACATCACGAAATTGTCAGTAAACTGTTTCGTTAGGAAATGTCAGGAAGTTGTAAAAGTAAGGCTGTATTCAGAATAAGGTAATATTACATATAAAAAAGTAAGAAGTCACTAGTTAAAAAAAAATATATTTTTAGTTACAAAATAATCAAGAAACAATCAATTTTTATAATTCTCTGTTTGGTTTTCCTTTTATTTTCTTCTATCATTAGCTTCTTTCCATTTTTGTCTTCGAGCTTCTTTTTCACTGTCATTAAGATCTGATATTTTTCTTTGTCTTTGTTTCACTTTCTCGAGGTGTTTTTTCCTTTTCTTTTCATATTTTTCAGGGATTTGCTTTTTTAGTTTTTCAATGTATTTTTTTGCCGTTCGGCACCGGTTAGCGGCATTCTGAAACTAAAAAAAGCTGTTGGATATATGTATTTTGAATAAAAATAAAAACAAAAGTAAGCATCACTCGTGTGGGTGGAAAAGCGATCAACACTAAATGCAATAAGGCAAGCGTTATCCCATCAGAAACCACTTGTAAAATTGGAGGCCAAGACTCACTGATCCGCTTTCACTATAAAAAAGTTATCAGATCCCAGGAAAAGTCAAGTCCCTAAGCCCGACTTTACTAACCCTACATCATGGTTTAAAAAAGTATGGCCTGTAGTTACAAAAAAATAATCTTGAGAGATTTATTGTTTTTCTCCTTTATTTTTATTCGTTACATTAATTTAACACACATTTTAATATCTTATTTTCATACTTTACACATGAGACCACAGCTTTACCGTCTACAATTTACTGACGTCAGTAAATGTCAAGAAATTGTTCGTCAGTAACATGTAAAAAATAACCTAAGAAATACTTTTACACAAAACATAATCACATTTACCATTAGATTGAAAGTGTAATCTATTACTCTAGTCATAATTTAAGTATATTACAATTGCGGTAGGTGAATTCTTCAAAATGTACTTACTTTTGTTGAGAATACGTCGTTAGGAAAATGTAACTAAATTTTTTGCACAGCACACTACAGGACTTCTTCCATGTCTGGACGACGAACAAAATGGCGGCGCGTTAATGTGACCTTACTTTTCGTGATATGACCAGTTTTGCCAATGATTAGAGTTAGATTCCTCTTCTTTGTGATACAAGAAGTTGGTTAATTATGTCAATAAATCAGTGTCACGAAATTGTAACGATTGATAGGGACATTTTATAATATGTCATTCTTCGTTTATTTAAGGTAATTTAAATAGTTTAATCTATCAGATATAACACTTCAAACATTGCTTTTTAATTATGATACAAAAAAATAGGAAGTTTCATACAAAAATTCTGATAAAAATATTGGTTTTCATTGTCGTCCACATAGGGGACAATAAAAAAATGTATGGAGCTTTTTTTGTTACTTTATTTTCACATTAAATTTATGTAAGAATTTGAATCGCAATTCATTGCTTTTCATCAGAAATGATATGCAGTATGCTTAAGTTTAGTCTGTAAAACGTTAACAATGATTTATTTCAGTCGTAACCATATTTTTTTCGAAGATTTTTTAGGGGGACAAACATTTTGTAGTAATGTACAATTATTTTGAAAACGACCCATATGACAATCCCCAACATGTAATATGAAAGGTTTTGGTTGTTTTTTTGGTTTTGTGCTTAAATTACTTCGCAAATTTTAATGAAAATTCATTAAGAAACTGTAAATGGAACTCGAGGTGGAATACAATGGTATTCCAAAACGAGGATGTCACTCCGAACATTTGCTTTGAATACAAAATGTATGGGAAATTAAATGTATGTGATTGATGTAATTTTTTGGATATTTCCCGTTTTATTTAAAAAAAGTTAGGTATTATTGTCATTTTACTCATTAGGCTTTCGATATCAATTTAAAGTTTTTTGATATCTGCAATAGTTACGGAATAATCGCCTATGCACACATAACGATTACACCCTGTATGATTTTCTTTGTCTAACGCTAACGCTCTCTAGCTAACGCTCCTATTTGACGAGAAAAAATACAAACCGAGATACATACCTCCCAATGACTGAACATCATTTGTGGCGCGGCCAGCCCCGAGGTGTGCGTGCGCAGCTCGAGCGCGAACCGAAAGCTCTCCGCGACGGGCATGAGCGCGCGCACGCGGAACGACGCCGAGCCGCTCTGCAGGTCGCTGGCTACCACGCGCCCGCTGCGCTTCCCTAGCGCTGCGTACAGCTTGCCTGGAAAATAATGTATACTTTTATAAAATCTCATAGAAGCAGTTTATAGAAAGGGTGACGCACCCTTTCTTCCCTAGCATTTAGGTAGTTTATAGAAAGGGTGCGTCGCCCTAGCGCTGCGTACAGCATGCCTGGAAATATAATATGTACATATAATAAACTAGCTATGACCTGTTAACAAACATACTTTCATATCGTCAACCAATATCAATCTTATATGGGCTCAATAAACGTCTATAAAAATAGTTTTTAAATCTTATTGAGAGAAAATTAACATGATTTTGATGGACAGAATATTGTTGAATATGAACACGTCATATTCAAACCCAATTAGTTTAAATGGGTCTCCATTAGTTTACTTTTGCTTCTTTTTATGTTCATTCTTATTGATAGTAGGTTTAAATTAAAACAAAAAGAGATAAAATATGCCTGTCTGACGAAACAGGTCACCTGAGTCTCGTTTTATAGATTTTAATCGCTAATAACATGCAAAATCTTGCTCTTATCAGCTTTATGTGGGCGTGTCTGTATTCTAAATAAGAATTGAGATCCTAAATTAGATCTTTGGTTGAGATAAAAGCAGACACTTATAGAAGGTTAACTAGTTGCCCACATTAATAATCATAATTGATTTCTGATTCATCAATGAGAGCCAAATATTGCAGAAAATATTTGTAATTATTCACTGCGCAGTAAAACTGTTAATCAATAGGTAGGAGTAGTCATTTTACCGTATACTACTAACATTGTTTGAATACTTTTATTATACTTCAATACAAATTATAATTTCATTTAATAAACATGACACCACACAAAACTCCCTAAAAACGCTCGCGCGCTTTGCTAAGCGCTCGATCTGCTGATCGTGTCTCATACGTTTTTGCGCCGAAGCAAGTCATCCGCTACGAGCGAATTCCCCGCGCAATGCCATAAGTTGACAAAATATTAAACGCCCAGTGACGTAGACACATTCCTCCAGTTTAACCTGATTCGATGTGGCCATTTCGATGTCTTCCGGTCGGCGGCGTGCGTCCGGTCCGCGCCGGCATTCGTCACGAGATGCAGCCTCCTTTACTAGTTTTTACTTGAATACTAGTTTTCGTTGTCTAGCGATGCTTTATATCCTTTAGAGGTTAAGATGTCAAAGTTTTAATATGATGTCGTGTGAAATTACGGATGACGAAAATTTCACGGCTATATAAGTGTCGTTAAAAACACAATGTTAGGATTTTTTGATAGTTCTGATTTAGAGGTATATTGTAGAAGGTTTTATAAGTGTTATAACTAATGATAATAATATATAGTATGTAGTTACTACTTGGTTAAATATAAATTGATATTGTTGCTTAAAAGCTTATATATTATTAGCTTATAAGCTTATATCAATGTATATTTAACCAAGTAAAAAAGTAAATAAAAATAAGCTTTAGAAATTTTTAAAAACAATCTTGTAATAGTATGCTGTACCTACCTATGACTATACTGAAGAAAGTATTGACTAAAGCTTCCTAAGTTCCAAAAACCTTTTCAACGATTTTTAATGCGTAGCAAAAACTGTTTTAAATTTAGGCACGCATGTTTGAGGTTTGACAAAACAAATGATTGGCCTATCAGTAGTTTAATGGACCACATTAAAGCTGGAACACAATAGTCTATTCATTGGAATATTTAAATATTTAAAACCTTTAACAATAATAAATAAAATAAGAATTAAAGATTAGAGTCTCATACTTGTGTATTTTGTTTACTTTTTAGTTTTATAGTTATATTCATACAAATTTCAGCATACAACGTAAAACTAATTAAATATATAGTAACGAATTAATTGAAAGTATATTAAAACAATTATTTTATTGTAAATGGAGCGGTCTACTATATTTTCAAATTTCAATATTACATTTCACGCAATCTACAAATCAGTAATTTGGATTTGGATCGGAAGTGTACATTTTATAGATAGAATAAAGTCATTTGAATATTACATTTAATATTTATTTTTCAAATGTGGAGATACGTGACCGTTGTCTGTGTCCGAATTCTACAGATATTATTTTGATTATGAATACCCCGTACCATGATTGTGCTTGTCATATTTTTATTTCAACAGAATCTTTATGATACAAGCAGTGCTTTAAAACTCTAGATCTCGATAGGCAACAAATTCTCCTATTCACCAGAAGCAAAGCAAGGCTGTATAGCTAAATTACAATAAAACTGCAGTAATGCTTATTGCTTTTATAGTGTAAACTAAGCATTTCTCCACTGTAATGACGCTGACGTAAGCTGCAATTCGACTCGGAAGACCATTACCTGTGGTTTCATTCGGTAAATTATAATTATACGTAGATATGGCTAGCCACGAACCGCGGTTTTTAATGAACACCGTGAAAGGAGATATTTTTTCCATTTTTAAACAGAAAATTTATTTTATTACGACTAGGGGGAGGGTGTTTCACAAAATGAGATACTTTATTATAAAAGTATATGTACTAACGGATACGTTTAAATATGTCATTTTCTGTGCTGACTTCTCTAGCTTATTGTAACGTATGAGTGGCGTGTATTGGTTTTGTTATCGATTCTGATAAAGGCGAATCCCATACAGACATAAACAGACCTTTCCAATAGCATGGAAATATATAATATATTGTATATAGTTTTATAATAAATACCTACAACGGTATACAATAAACAACGAGGAATGCGTTAAAAATGTGGCATGCCATAAAAAGTGGTTATACAATACATTCGCATACTACACCACGTTTCCGTAAAGTATTCCTTGCGAAACTAGTTTATCAATGAAGTTGACATTTATATTTACGACACCGTGCCCAGTTTCTGACTCTCCTATGATCGCAGCATGTTTGCTAAAACCATATTGGTCCATACTATAGCCGGTAGATATTTATATTATAAGTACCTATGTTTAAATATTAGGTACACAGAGATCAGACAAATAGACAAATAGTATGTCGTTTTGTAAATTGTAGTAATTGAGAATTAAGACGATACACAAAAAAAAATCCACTGCTTGGCGGGCGGAGTCTAATAGTTCGCTATCGCGAACGCGGGTGTGCACGAAGTCATTCTTGCAAACTCGACGCGCTGCCGCTGGCCGACTCGGGACAAACATGTATGGAGTCGTCATACAGTTATAATATTGTTATACATTTATTTAATTGTTGATTTATTGGTTTTATTTTCTTGCTTATAAACAAATAATCTTCTTTTTAACAACTACTTAGACATTATTAATAATTACATATTATTATTTCGTAACTAATGTTTACTTTATTACAAAATAATACAGGTTATAAATAATCTTTAAAATAACAAAAAATATTGTTACTCTGAAATAATGAAATGGTACTCAATAACGCGGACTACTGAATTGATTTAGATAGAATTTGATGCTGACGTAGATATTACATTATGCCCAGAAATGAAAGGTACTATTTCTGAAAGAAGTTATAAACCCTATTTCTTCTCAGTCAAAGTCAAGAGTGGAAGATATCACTAATACAGTAAAACTGATGCGAAACTTTGGATGTTAATTTGTATATTTTTTCCAATTGTAAGCAATCTTTTTCCTCCAACCTTTATGTTTCTTCTTCTTATTTTCTTTATTGTCCCCATTTGTCTCATTTTGTCTTATCGTGTTGTCACCCTTTTTTACGATTGCGCGAGCGACACAGGTTCCCCGTGTGACGGCCGTAGCGGGAATGACTCGTGCAGCGATCGGGGTAGGAAGGTACAGGGCGGCTCTCGCTATATTGGCTGGTCGCGCGCTAATTTCAAGTATTTCTTGTTTATTTCAAAACCATCGCATATTTCAAAATTCTAAATCGGTAGACGTATAGGTTGTATATTTTATAGTTAATATCCAAAAAGTCGTAACTTTACGTTTGTTATTTTGAAGATGCCAGAGATTAAAAAAAAATAACAATGACAACTTTGTATTTTTTTTCTATCGAGAAAATATCATGGAATCATGTTTCTAAAACGGTAAACGTATTGTGTTACTATTGAACTTTCTTGTCAAGAATTTTCATCACGATAACTTTAATAATATAAAAATTACGAAGGTTTAAAAAGGGCCGTAAATGTTAGAAAAATTAATTCATCACCTTAAAGCGAAAATTATCTTTATATGAAAATATATTAGCGTAATTTGTAATCAATCTTGTAAATCATCGTACCCTACATATAGGTTCTTACGCGATAAATGAATGAATGGAATACTCTAATTTATTACTAAACCTCTAGAGAGAGCCTCATTTAATGCTTCCTTATAGCTTCAATCATTACAGAATCTTCAATAACCTCCAAAAAATGATATCTAACTTCAAAAGTATCAAGTCCAAGACATTACGCGCCTACAAGAAACGCGGATATCAAAATATCACGACACGCGCGCACCGTTGTGTCCCATATCCCTATCCGTTAATAACGGAGATATGTTGTTCAGAGGACACCCGTCCCTCAGACACTGGATGTCAGACGAGCGAAGGCTGTGCGCTGTATATGGCATGGAATTCATACTCATCCGACGTGCCATGTCTTTATTTTTAACTAGCTTTCCGCCCGTGGATGCGCCCACTTTGTCTTAAACCTAATAAATTGTATACTAAAATATTCCTCTAGAATCACTCTATGTAGTAAAAAAACCGCATCAAAATCCGTTGCGTAGTTTTAAAGCATTAAGCATTCATAAGGGACATAGGGATATAGGGACAGAGATAGTGACTTTGTTTTATATTATGTAGTGATAGCATGTGATAGTTCGTAGTTGATCCATATAATTATGAGTGGTGTATATCCTGATGGTGAGACGAGTAACCCTAGTGGGTCACCTTCTACACAAATAATATAAAGCTTATAGTTTTTTGTTTGATTGTTTGGACGCATGAATCTTAGGAACTACTGTTGGGTATATACCCACACGATCACGTACATATGTACGTGATCCCTGAGTATTATATGCCCCTATCGTGTGGTCTGTATGTCAAGCCAGGTCTTAATCCGAACGGATTTTGAATTGTTATTAATATTTATAATATGTCAAATACTTTTTAAGGTAGTCGTGTTAATTAAGCAAGAAAATGTAGGTAAGAGGAGTCCAGTTTATTATGAT
The DNA here is from genome assembly GCF_061535395.1 of Colias eurytheme. Taxonomy (NCBI): domain Eukaryota; kingdom Metazoa; phylum Arthropoda; class Insecta; order Lepidoptera; family Pieridae; genus Colias; species Colias eurytheme. The sequence continues at coordinate 6,648,161 of NC_142998.1, read as the reverse complement.
AATATTGTAAGCAACAAATAATTTTCAGGTTATTTAAGAAATATGTAAATACTTCCGTACCTGTAATATTAAGTTACACCGTAAACTTAATAGCGTGATATTACGCAGTGTAATTTAAGACCTCCGTTTAATAAAATGTTTAAGTATGTAAAATATTGTATATTTAACGAAACAATTTTATTATTGTTTAATAAATTTTAAAGTAAAAGTAATGTAAAACATTAAAAAGAAAATTAATACAGATATCAATGTGAGGTGCTTCTTTTGTTTTTTAAAATGCAGTATTTATGTTTTTATGCATTCAAATTAAAACTTCTTATTGGACTGATGGACTCCTTATTATGGTGAAGTCGTAATTCTTACTGGAATCTTTATTATGGAGTAAACCATGTCACACGTGACACAATTAATTCCTTGTCACTGCTCAAAAAAATTCCTTAATAGTTTATTTGATTTGGATCAGATGAAACGTAATAAGTTCATTCAACTCATCAAAGTATTAATATTATATGTTATCTATCAAATAAGTTATAAAGAACTTTCCTCCATTCATATTTATACTACGCAGTAATTGATAGTAACAACTAACAATTTCAAGTAGGTTGTAGATTTATAGCCATATATTTAATTACAAGTCAACCATTTAAACGTTACATAAACATACCAGTTACTAAGCAATATCCTCGTTGAAAAGCCATTATAACTCATATTGTAACTTATTTACCGTATAATATTAAACTGATGGTGTTTATGAGATTGGTCACGTAATCAATTCACATTTTTATGGTAGGACAATTTATTACTATTTCCTATACAAACGTCTTTAAATGACGAATTTTCATTCATCAATAAGGCAAGTGGAATATTCTTAGCAGCTGACTAAAATCATCTGTGTTATGTTCGAGATCGAAAAATAAAATAGTATGTAACGCGCTCTTATCGTTTTGATTATGTACCCGGTACATAATCAAAACAATACCACGATACCGGGAGAGTGTGAAACTTTTCAAATAGTGTTCTGTTTCTATAATAAAATAGTTTAAAAAATAACAAACTATTATTTAACAACGCGCGAAGAGTTTGAACGTATCTTCTTAAATATATTTCTATTTCCAAGCGAACCAAACCTCCTTCTTTCTATCAGTAAAGTAAAGTGAAGTAATCCTACTAGAAATGCGTAAACCTAGATATTAAATAAGCAATAATTATATAAACTTGATTATCACACATATTTGGTAAGGGAATGCAACCCACGATACTTCGCACAGCTGACAGGGTCACTACCCACTGCGATAGTGCGTAAAGCTAAAAGCAATAAGTAATGAATCCCACTACAAATCGAACAGTTTGTAATAATTCAAAGATTTTACGATATGCATATTATTATTATGTTTATAGGAACATCATGCAATTTGAAACAATAATTTGCTAGACGTTAGAATACAATCTCTTCAATCAAACTCAAACATTTATTTATTCAATTAAAAGCACTTTTGAATCGTCTTTAACATTTACCACCAATTGAATATGATTTAGCAGCTAATAAAATAATAATATGTAGAATGCTTTTTAATTCAACACTTGAAAGTACGAGCAGTTCAACTTAAAAATATCAATATATCGTAACAAAAATGTTGCATTCCAAATAAATATTTATTATCATTCAGCTGGCATTCATTAATAGATTTCAACAAGTTTAAACAACAACCTTATTTAAAGTGGGGATATAATCTTAATCAAAACCCATCTCAACCAAACTACTCAACTTATAACAAGAAGTACACATATACACCAAAGGGATATCCATAATCCAGTAGGTATTAGCACAAAATAATTGTCCAACACAAAAAGCTTGGACCGCACGAAGGACGCGGGGCATTAGCCATAATTACCGGCCCATTTCTCCGCTTGATAACGCTCGCATCCGTTATCAAGAAAAACCAGCACAGATTATATACAACACATAATCGATGTAGCTCTATGACATTTGTCTGTGGCTGAAGAGAATCATTCCGAAATAAAGATACTCCAAAGCACACACTTACAGAATGCTAATTAATGCTTTCAACAACAGCCTATCGATAATAAGATGTTCATCAAAATAATAATCTTTATTTAAAAAAAAAATTGCATGTTGTTTTAATTAAATTATACATTTATGTTAATTCTTAGAAGCTAATTGTAAACTGAAAACTTTGAAAACAGAGTAAAAGGAAGTAGGTACGTATACGATTTACATCGAAACGTATGACGAACTTACTTATGTACTATTCTTAATTACAACAATATTGACTTCTGATTATAAACAGGAAGTTATATTGACAAATTACTGATTACTGTGAATTAATTCCTTCTAAGATTTCATTGGGCACCATGAAGCACGTGTACTTACACGTGCCGGGTTGCCGGCCACATTAGTAGGTACAATGAATTATTATTAGTAAACATGTTAAAAATACATACAGACGAACATAGAACCTCCTCCGTTTCGTGGAAATCGGTTAAAATAATTATTTTATTCCAATACAGGTTGTAAGTAAGAATGAATAAAACAGGCTTAGTTAATACTATCTATTTTAGTTTGCAGACACGACTAGGTCCTGAAGAAAACAAGTGTGAAAGAAAAATATACTCAAAAGCTAAATAAAAAATAATTTATAAACTCCAAGATATCATTTTGAAGATAGATTTATACCAGTAAAACATGGGAAATCAGGGCAATCATTAATGTTTATAGAAATCAAAAAATAAAGGATAACAGTGCTCCAAAATAAACAACATAATAAGCTCTCTTCCTTCCCCGATACATATAATAATAGGTTGTAATATAACAACAACAACAGGTTATAATAAATTTTACGAACGGTAGCAGTTCCGGTGTGAATCTTACATTTAAACAGTGTTTTTCAGCGGAAGTGCGCGCCTTGGGCTGTTATTATTGAACCATGGGTCTAATCTCAAATTTATATTCAGGGTTCCCTACGTAAATATACATTAGAACCTTTATTAAGGGACGATGAAGTTTAAAAAAACATTTTAGCTGATTTTGTACACAAATTACAAAATGTTTTAATATATTTACGCTTTAAACAAAGGGAGGATTTTGTATTGGCACGTACCTAATCGTTTTAATGTGTATAGATATAAGCTAGATAGGGATAATTTATGACTCTAGTTGCAATAATCATAACATAAGAAGGTACATCAGTGAACAATAAATGTATGTACATAATTCAAAATTCAATTTCAAAATTCTTTATTTGGAACAATAAAAACACAGATACAAAAACTTTATGAACGATGGCACCTATAAAAGCTTAAAAAAGCTGTGGCACAGGTGGAAACGCCCGCCTCCATACATTAGAAGTTCCAGTGACTAACATTTTTACATTAATATGTAATTCCAAAAGAAAAACACAAGAAAACAATAAAAGTAAGTAAGACGATTACACAAATTTAAAAAGACATAAATGTGCAGGTGTGTATATGTATGTGTGAGAGTGTGAGATAATAATAATATATAAATTTAAAGTTAGAAGGGTTAGCGAAGGAAGCAATTAAATAATTTTAAATTATACGGAACCTACGCTGTACGCGTTGACTGTCGCTATTAGGGGAAAATTACAAATGGATGCAGATTACCAACAGTTTCTAATTGCGACGGAAACAGATAATTTATCCATAAGCTTTTACAGCTAAATACAAGACATTATAATTTATAATATTATCATTATCATGTAAATACAATATTTATTATTTAGTTATTCACGGAAGTTGTTCAAACACATATTAGATTTTTACTATAATATGTCTAAGATCATTTATGTAACGTGACACTATGATTAATAGCAATAATGTATTGATGATTCGAAATATTTAGAGAGAAACGGACAGACAAGCAGATATTATCAAAGCTTTCTCACAAGTAAATCGATTTCGTATGCTTTCCTCTTGAAAACTTACCATGTGACAGCCTTGTGCAATGACTCATACATAATACGCTGAATTTCGACCATGGCGGTCAATTTTTACGAGAAACTAGCCAACTGTGAAAGAACATGTCAGATGGGACAGAAGGACCAATCTTGATTTCAAAAATTGCAGATTTTATTCAAATTTAGATAGCTATTCTCCTGCCAAAATTGGGACCTCGTGATCTGAGTAGAAACATACCCACCACAGGAACTACGAGAACTACATTAATTATTTAGCTGACTTACTAGATCTCGACATAAACGTATAGGTATGTAAAATTATTTTCCCAAATTATACTTGAAAATTACTTATTGAAGAAAGGATGAGGGACAGCTTACGTTTTAATAAATTAAATTTAAGTAGTCTTGACTATTAATAGCCTTTTCAAAATATTATTGCAGTGATGACAAATCCAATAAATCTAAATATAGGATAGCATCTAGTCACTGGTTTGACGCAAATAAAAAATTCTTATGATAATCTTAGGCGCGGGTCAAACACAAGCGGTGCGGGCGCGGGCGTGCCATAAGCGCGCCTCTTCAATCTGTTTTGCACCACATCCTTCTTATACATTTTGTATGAAAGAATTTTGGACAGGCGTCGAGGCGGCACGTCACCGTTGCGCCGCGGGCGTACCGCAGGCGTACCGCAGGCGCGCTTCCCCCATCGCATCCAAATAGAGGTCAATTCACGGTCATACACAATCAAAAACAAATCGGGTGGTAGGAGACGGTAGCCTGTCAGTCAAAAATGTGTTCTCTCTGTGTGGAATTATATAGAGCTGCTATTACATACCCTTCTTCGTTTTGTTTTTAAAGGTGAATTGAATTAATCGATGAAATGATTTACACAGGTGATGGCAGTAGGGAAAGTGAAAATGAAGAAGAGCATAATGAAAGTTCCCATGTATTTACAATGTCAGAAATAAAGATAATCCTGATTTTGATTGTGTTTTTTATTTATTTGTAATTGTAATAATATTGTGGAATGATCAGTACTGTAAATACTTTTGAACTGAGATTTTAATGATAAGATTTATATGGTTTAAATGTAAACCTGTGTTTGAAAACCATATTTTATCTATACTAATATTATAAAGAGGAAAGGTTTGTATGTATGTATGTATGTATGTATGTATGTATGTATGTATGTATGTATGTATGGTTTTCACGCATAAACTAGGTACTGGACCGATTTTGATGAAATTTGGCACAGATAATCTTTAGACCCTGAGAAAGAACATAGGCTACCTTTTATTGCGAAATATGTACCACGGGCGAAGCCGGGGCGGACCGCTAGTACAATATAAATTTTGTGTTATTTTAACCTTCTTTTCTTCCATCATTATACCAGTACTACTTTAAAATTACCTTAAAAGTACTATAAAATTTTCCAAGTAAATTCCAACATTTCCAACAAAGATATATTTGCAATCGTGGGGTTATCCTCGCTATTTACTTACAAGGAATTATCAAAACAAAATCGTTACTTTCAAATTAACGTTACTTTCAAATCTCTTTTAGCACAAAAAACATAATTTTACTAAATTATGCATGAAGAAAATGCATTTAACCACTCTATATAAATATCATTTTCGGACGCCAACAGCGCGCCGGCTGGCGCGCCCGCGGCGCGCCGGCTGGCGCGCCCGCGGTGCGCCCGATGCGCGCCGCGCCGCTTGTATATGTCCCGCGCCTTAGACAGCGGGAAGGCGCCATCGCCCATCATATAATATTATTGCAAGTTACATAAAGTTGTAAGCAATTATATACTAGGAAATGTTGGAAAAGGGAATTACAGATATGACACGCATAAAATAACTACATATATTTATTTTAAGTTAAAACATTATTTAATACCATAGGTACAGGATTTTAATAATGAACTGGCCTATATCTGGCTACCTTCTGCTATACGGGAACGAACTAAGAAAATCATTCAACATTCTTCCGCAAGCTCCATTCAAGACTATTCTCTAGCCATTGTTTAGTGTGATTTAGTAATGTCGTGAGCACAAATAAGTCGTGTTCGTGAGAGTAAAAAGTGTACAGCATCCGGTGTTCTCGCACTGCTAAGAACTTATATCCTGTGTCATTCGACACGCCCTGTACGTGGGAGTAGACCCGAAACTTCACTTGCAATCTGTTAATTGGTTTTGTTTTACTTTTAACCTTTCGTTTACGCTGTCGGCCTCTCGTGCGGTTGCGACGTCCGCCATTTTTTCGAACGCGTTTCAAGTGTGTAAGGTTTGGAGATAAGACGGATTTTATTATGGGTAGAATGCTGTTAGGTACTTTAAAATATTGCTATATATAGTCAGGATTTTTTTGTACCAATTGAGTTATGATAGAAATAATCTTAGAATTATATACGGAACGACAATATGCCTTTAAATGAATAGCGGTAATTGTTAATCAGTTACAGCAGGGTAGCAAAACATCACATACCTACCAGTTACACAATATATTACATAGTAAAGTATATTAAAATGTGCAACAATTTCCTTACACGTGTCCCATGCATTACAAATCAATTTCCTTTCATCGTTACACGCATTCATTACCCATAATACGAACATTTCAATGTCAATCAAGATACACATGTCTTCGTTAAAAATAAGTAAATTGCCGTGACCTTATGAACTAGAGTCGTAGGCGTTGTGGCGACTCGATTGCAATAAATAAATATATATTATATCTACTGTATTATGCACGGTACCAACGTCATCATGGAAAGTACGGGGCCTGTGGAGTACAGGGCAAGATACCTGGGGTCTCCCGGGTCCCCTGAAGCTTTGGGCAGCCCTCATAAGCTGCTCTGCTTCATGAGAAACTGAACAGTCTTAGGTAACTGGTTTCCCCACCTCTTTTTCTCTCTCTAGCTGATCCGACCTTCACGCAAACTGTTAAACGCGTGACGTTTAAATATTCGTTATGTTTTCTTAATTTTTATGCCTGACGCCAATTTCTTGAGTTTTTCTTTCATAAGATCATTCTCCTAACAAAACGAACAGATCAAAAAAAAAAAATTCGAAATCGAACCGCCCACGCGTAATGCCATGACCAAGGGAAATAGGGATTTTTATATATAGAAAGGTATTAATATATTATTTTGTATTGCAGCGGTTGGCAGTGTCATTACGTATCATTGTGTATCTATATTCGTTCGAATGGCGCCCTGCGACATTACAGGCTCCGCTCGTTGGGGCGGAGGCCTCCCGTGGGCAGGAGTGTTGCACGTGTATATGACCACGTATGCTATACAATTTGACAATATTTGTTTTAATTTTTTAAAGGACGAATATAGTTTCTTATTGCATAGTAGGTTACAAAAAGTAAACTACTTCATAATCTGACAATAATTGTACTCTAAAGAGATGAAATATAACGATATATTATATATAAGTAATGCTTAGGCAGAGCAGTCAGTTTTAAGGTTACCTACTTGGAAATATATCATGAATCTAAAACAGAAATATACATTACATAATTTTTTTGAAGTCATAAAGACAGATTTATAGAGCATCATAGCACGTAGGAACTGAACGAATGAATAATGAGAAGTGATTTGTGTTTCATTTTCATTTTCAACTTTCAAGTTTATATACCTACCTACAGTTAGTAATTCTTTATACGATATGTAACAAGTTTATTTAAATATAAAATACGTATAAAACTCTACTAAATGTTTTCTTAAAGAAACGATCCAGCTTATTAGGTTTATGAGTTTCTATTAGAAAATAAAACAAACTAGGTTTTTCAAATCACTTAACAAAATTGTCTGAAGTCCACGTACTACGTAGTATCTAAATGTGAAATGTCGATCGTGGGAATTTATATGAATAGCACAAAATTGCTCTTCACTAACCCTTACACGTGGTTTCGTATTTTACGTTCAAGTGCCTACTCGATGAAGAAATTTGATAAGCGAATAATGTACATTTATTCTCGAATTAATTCGATATTTTATTAAATATGATTTTTATGAAATTGTTGACTCGGCGACATTGTAAACATCCGGTAGTATAAATTAATTAATATAGATATTAAAATAGGCTGGCTAGTTAAATTGAATATCACTTTTATTTAACAAAACTATAAAACCTTTCATGCACTAATATACTTATAGAGGTACGTTTAAATATATGAATGAATGATTTTTAGGTAAAGGTATTTGTGAAACTTGCTTCTTTCCAATAGCTATTTATAGATTTCATATTTATTGAAAGTTAATCAAATATAAATACTTGCGTCTTTTCAAATTAAACTACTTACTTCTTAACTATACCTATATAAAATATACTGAATTGAATTTTAATATACTTCGTGTTTATATTTATAAAACTATCACAAAAATATTACATTAAAAGACCATAAAAGTCCCGCAAATGATGTCTATATAAATCATTTTACGGTTAGAGCTTAACTTAAGGGCTGGTCGTGCTATTTAATACGCAATTTAAATTCTGGTTTGTATAATATTTTTATATTTTACAAATAGAGGGCAACACGAGAAAGGCAAATTTGTAATAAATTACTTACACCTACCTAATTAATATCGCTGGCTATAAAACATTGTTTTTATTATTTTAACACTAATGGAAACATATTTCTTTTTTTGTGATTAAATTACATAAAGTAAAGTACTTTTTTATCGCATTTGGACCTTTAAAATGTTCAAATAATTAATGTATATTTCAAACTCAAGGTCAAGGAGGTTATGGTTAAAATTACCACACTATCAGATAGCAAAAGTTTTGTCGGCTTTAACATAGCGTGTGTCGAGCTATTAGAATACGAGCTAAAGTTATAACGATCTTTTTATCGTCCAAACTCTGCTTAATGAGTTTAACTTTGTTAATGCTTCTACAAAAGCTCTCTGAAATTTTGACACAAAATAGTGAAAGTTTATGATAGGTCTGTTACGTTAATTTACTGTATAAGTACATTGTTAAAAACAATTTATAGTTTTAAAACCTTTTCCTTTATTCTTTATGAGAATATTCACTAGTTTATATTCACCTCTTAAAACTTGCTTTAAATGCTTTAATATGTTTCCCATATATTTTATTTTACTCTTGTAATTAAGGCTTATGATCATGCAATATCGCGAAAATAATTCACCGTCTTATACATGGTTAAACAATCTTCATACATTGACAGCAGTAATCAGTTATTTTGTAGCACTATAGTAAGAAGTTTTAGATGCGTAATTTATCTTATATACGAATAATATAACGCGATCGCGTGCTATAAACTAATATATCTGATCAAGATAGGAGCGACAAAAATGTGTTAGCAAAGTGAGAACATTAATTATGCAAATTCGACTCTGGTTAACAAAACTCGTTTTGGTAAATAAATCTAGCTGAACGTTAGCGGTTAAAAACTTCCTTAATCATTTGTTACTGGAAATTGGAATATTATCTATATTTTTTATAATTCATTTTACAAGTATGGTTTCCTTTTAAACGGTTTTTGAAATTTAAGTTTAATAGCCTTCCTATAAACTGTTGAATTTTGACATTAACCAAAAAGCGAAGTTAAAGGCTTACAAGCTGAGGCTAATTGCAGATCATAGAATAATGTTTGAGACCAAATAAAAAGTAAATTTCTTCATTTTTGTGCTATAAAGATGAAACTATTGATATATTCATGACCTGATTTATAAAACTGGTCCATTTAATTTTCTCACGCATTCCGGGCGACATTTTAACAATATGCAACGGTAAGGCTTCATTGGAACAAAAAATCAGCACGCCTTACATTCCTAAAATGTAACTTGAAGCATATTCTTATAATACGGCAAATACGTTTTATTATTAAATAGCAGTGTTACGTTTTTTACTAAGATGCATCTTCTTAATATAATCATCTTAAAAAATACTACAACTCGCCACTATCTATTACAACTCTTATCTCATAAGCATATTAACATTGGCGATAAAGGAATTCGGCTAAGCCCGGATGTTTCACTTCTAAGTAAACCCGATACAAAGGGCTTCGAGTGCGCGTGCCAATAACGATTCTCTCAGAGACAATAAACAAAACAAAACAAAAAAAGAAAAAAAAAATACGTTACGGAGAGAAGCACCGTCGTTTTTGGGAATGTCGGTTAAAACTGACCACTCGAAGTCGAGTACCATTGTCCGGGACGAGGTACAAAACCGCTTTTACAGCTCTTTATCAGCTTAACACTTTATTTATTGGTACTTGAGAGTTTCCTCTAGAGATGACTTTGTATAAACACCAATAAATATGTTCGCATGCCAATCACGTTGGCCTTATTATTTTGTTATTGAAATATCTTCTATAGAGATGACGATCGCTATAAAATTTCTAACACGTTTGGCAGTGATAAGCTTACTTGACCAGAGACGAGTAAAAATTTGCATTCCTTTTTATTTATTTACTCGCAAGTAATAAAAATTCGTCCTAAATAAATCTTGAGTCTAATGAACTGATTGAATTAAACGTATTTATTGAAATTATTCCTAATACTACCTCCATTCAATTGATAGATACTTTTATTATCTCTATCTATTCTTGCATTACTTTTGCGGTTTTATTCTCAGTTTCTCGTATTCTTTATAGATATCAACTCATATATTGAATAAAGGAATAAAAGATAATCACATTATTATAAAGTGCTTCTCTTTATTTAAATATTTCATTACTTATAGAGATTTGTAAACTTTATTAAATACCAGTTAAACTGACAGAATTTGTAAGTATCTGTATAAAAGAAATATCGAAATCAATGGCTGATTAACTGACGGCAGTGAATAATTTAATAACTGCCAAAATCGATTCGATATTAATTTCATAATAAAACTGCCATCAGCCTTGTTACCTTATTCGAGCATACATTACTTAACCATCCATCCATACCTATACCTTACCTACCTACATAATTGTATAAACATGTAATCATTCATAACCGTTACGAAAAAGACGAAATACCATCGGACCACGTGCCGAACCTACCTACATAATATAATACGAAGCGATGACCACTTGAGACATATATATATATAGTACTAGTCCATTCATAAGAAACAGTTCATTCATGCGGGCTCGCTACTCGTGAATGGGAGCGAGCGGGACGGAAGATACCTAAGCTCGCGTTACAATGGTGAAACAATACATTCCTTGGAACTGCTCGGAACATGTTCCAGGAAATTCCGTTGTTTTTGGCCGATTGTACGGTGGCGTTCCCTTCAAGTGGTCATTGATCGAGGAGTGGGTTTAAGTGGAATTATCATAGATTTATTGTTCGTTACAATGGGGAATACTATGGATTGAAAACAATAGGTTTTTTCTTACTATCGATAATAAGGTTGTATTTAAGGCAGTTGTTTGAATCTGTCCGAATTTATAATAACATGTGCCATCATTACAATAATACCTGATAACCTTAATCATATAGGTAGGTATTGGTGTAGATTATATGTAAAACTAAAAAGTGGAATTTTAAAATAACCCGAAAGAAATACATTCTCATAACAAATTGTATGTTTTTGGGATTGAAATGATATTATTTTTTAAACGTTATTTTTTATGATCAAAAGTAAGTAAGAATTTGTCATTCTACGTCGTACCAATTACAATTTAACTTAAGGCGAAATTAAGTTTAATTATTATTATTACTTTGGATTAAGTGAAAACAACTTAACTTATTAAGTTAGCAGCTTTATAAACGCAGCTTTATGCTCAAGCAACAAGATTGTGTAAAAAAACATCGTCGGTGGAAGTCAAGCTTAGAGCGACACAACTATCTTGATACTCGAATGATTATTTATTTTTGTTTTTTTTCGATATTATGAATAAATTTGTGTGTTAAAATGGTTTCGTTAATTGTTAGACAAGGAAAAAATTTAAAGATTTTGTAACAAGACAGATTAATAATAATTCTAACTTCATTAAACAAAATAAACAAACTATACTTTTGAATTTGAATCAAATATAATTTTAATGATCTAAACATCAATTGTACTTCCAGCTTAAATAATATAAAGTTAGGGATAATATTTTAGCAGTCATATTATATCGTTAAACATTTTAATATAACGATAGATTTCATATTATTTTACCCTCCTTTTACACCGTGAACCAGCAGGTACGGTACAACTTGTTAACTTAAACTTTGCAATTGTACTAAAAAAGCTGACAGCTTTTAAAAAAACAGCCGCGCACTTCACAGCATTAAACATAAAAGCCTGCAAGTATCAAGACACTCCAATCGCGCGAAGGCGGCTACACTCGGCGCGTAGGCCAAGTCGTACCTGCGTTAGTCCGCCGTCCTCAGTGCTCGGCGACCCGACCTGCGAACAACCCGCACGCGCCCTTACACAGTGTGCCAGTGACCATGCATGTGCTAGCCACCATACTCCTAGCTTACCTCGCGAACGAGGTGCGAGCCGTCATACGGACGCCCCTGGAAGCCTTCCGACCTTCGGGAGAGATCCACATACGCAGACCCGACAAACTACCCTTCCTGCCGCACAGAAGAACTATGCAGCAGAAAAGCGGCCTGAGGATTCTGTATCAGACAGGCGTAAGTATTGTATGTGACACGAATTTAACATTATTATATTGTGAAGCTCAATTTTGGACACTTTCCAACGTCACTTGATCTACGTTTTCACTCTTAGTGAATATGCATGATACTAGAACGATCTTTCCTTGATTGCCTGTATCTCGACGGATGTTTAAGTTTATCGCAGTTTTCTAATACAGTGTATCATTTGTATAATAATAATTAAATGCATTAACGTGTCGCATGGTGAAAAATTTTCAAAATTAAGTACTTAAAAATTCTTAGCAAGATTGCTTTCTAATTCATTAACATATACTTTTACGAAAATGAAATCAGTGTGTGTGTTTTTGCAAATGCATCATATTGAAATATACCTCAGTGAAAATAATTAATTTATTAGGTATGTGACAGAAAACATAAACTATGTTTTCGACAGTATAACATAAATTGGCGGGAAAAGAACAAATCATAGTTTGATAGTAAGTTTTTATTAGTTAGGCTAATTTTCTGTACGTAAAACTATATAAAAACACTATACCTATTCAAAAGTTGAAACTTATTTTAAAGCCTTTATAGTTCTCTGAATTCACTATCCTAATTTACCGAATACTTATGTAGTTGAAAAGCTTAAAGGAAATTTAAAATGTAGACAGCTTACACGCGAATAACAAATTAACTAAACCAAAATAGAAAACTAAAAATAATCTAGGTTCTACATTACCTTAAGGGCGTTTGTCCACTACAAGGAATTTTACGGTCCGGCATTCCGATTTTTTACGGTCCGGTATGGCACGCAATGAATCTAAATACTAGCTTGTACACTATACGTAATTTTACTGTCCGACATTTTACTTTTCCCTATTCCGGATGGTTTTTTGAGTTTACGAGTCGCTGTAGGTATAATTATTGTTTTCGAGTGCCCACTTGCTTGGATTTTACTCTTTTTATTGCATATGCCAATTGAAAGCAAGCTCTTGTTTTACTTTCTTTTAGCTGGCAATGAGATTTGAGAAGTCGGTATCGTTATTAAAGTGAAACTTTTATTACATCGTCTCAAACTTTTTGGTCTGTGTAGCGCATGTCGCATGTATCGCGGCTAGCCGACCGACACGCGACATGCGCTACACAAAGCAGTGTTCGGAACCGTTCGAACAATTTCACTTTTACCGTGGTTTCATAAACCACACAACATTTTTTTATATATACATTGACCAAGCATTGACCTATAATTATTATCTAAGTACTTAAGTGTTGGTAAGTTAAAGTTCAAGTGAGAATAGATTTAGCTCCTCGTCACCGATTAAAATAAATTTAAGTGAAACACGCATTTTAAATCTCTTACGGAACTTTACTTTTTATTATAACGAAGTAATATAATATTTCACCTTCTATATTTTTACCCGTTTCTTGTAAAATGCAAAAACAATCATTTATGATAGCATTATACCGCCATACTTCCTTGAACTGTACCGCACTGATCCGAGTAAAGACGGACAGGTGCACAAGCAATTCATCGTTTTTTTCATGCCACACCGGACCGTAAAAAATCGGAATGCCGGACAGTAAAATTCCTTGTAGTGCACAAGCGCCCTAATGTCTTTAGGCGCTATTTAAGTAAATTGAAGGCGTTTTATTTGCAATGTTATTTTTGGATCTTGTTCTAACTTCTGTCGACATTTTTTGACATGTTTATTTATTTTAAAGAATGTTTAAATATATCGCATTTATAATTATTTTACAGTAGGTATTTATCAAGTTGATTGAGAAATGAACTGTAATTACTATTAAATAATTAAAAGTAAATTATTATCGTCTAATGTCCTCCATATCTGTAATAAAAGCTTTTACAATCCTCATTTATAACGCTATATTCTGTATTAGCATCAATAAATCTCACACAAATAATCTATTAAACATTCCACTCCATTCTAGTAGTAACTATCGCGATCGTTTTATCTTACTCAGAAGTCCACTCTATAAAGCCTCTTGGAAATAAACTAAAGGAAATTCTTCAAATTCGTACGAGCTTCTTCCAAGAGTTTGAGGAAACATCTGCTGCTCTTTGGGATACGTGGATTCGTCATGCGATGGTGTATGTGAGATTCCAGGAATACGCCTACAATTAGACCAATTAAAACCTCTATTGACCTTGCAAACGCCAAGCCCCGTATAATTGAACGGCAAGGAAAACGATTATCATACGAAATACACCAAATTAAATTAGAAACATTTACATTGAACCGAATTATAAAACGAAATTAAACTGTCACCAATTTCCCTCGAGCGGCCATGCGATCGACCGCAATAATTACATTGACTTTAATAAAAATAGAAAAGGAGTCACGGATATCAAGTTTTGTAAGTCATATTTTAAAAACAACGTTAATCATATTATTATGCCTAATTTTAAAGTCGATTCAAGAAGATAATCGTTCTAAGCTGTAAGTAATTACGTGTATTCGAAAAGCGATGTAGCTTTGGTTGTGTTCGTGGTGTAAAATGAGCTGTGTTATTTGTGCATTAGAATTGATAATGGGTTGAAGTTTTGTGCGTTTTTAAGGATGAATTTAAAGATAGTGTATCGTGCACGCTTGCGTAGGAGCATGCGTAACGCCGGTAGCGGCAGGTGTTCATTCACTCATTCTTATCTTGACAGCTTTGATGACTTACGATCGAGACTCCGACCAGTGTGTGCTATTTGAAAAAAAAAAACGTATCTTTTTCCCTTTTTATGTCACTGGCTATAAGCCCATTCGTAACGGTAACCTTTTCGGTCGTACGTCTCATTGTGGAATGGAATTCAAGAGATATCTCGTTGTTAATTCATATGCAATTCGTGTTTAAATCTTGACAGGCATGAATGGATTGGAAGGTCATATTATGTTGACTTTCATTTATTTTTGTGTACACTTAAATCGAGATATATTTTGCCCTTACGTGATATTAAGTTTAAGACATTGTTAACGTACTTCTTACATGATTGGTAAACTTTTTTAACTTGTCTTGTTAAAATGATGATAGAATTTACTAAAACTGAAAGCTCTTTTCATTCAAAATACATATAGATCGTTTTATTGAGAACAACTATCCTCCGAGGATTGAACAAATACTTCATTTAGTTAGAAGGAGGAAACCCGCGGCTCATTGCTTGTTCCTACAAACAAAAGAGTAACATTTGTATGACAAAACCGCAGGAGGGTGGATGGTACTGATCATCCGTTTTGTAACAGAAAACAATTGTGCATTTTGAAGAGTAGCGGCGAGCTTTTTCAAATGTACCGAATACCATTGATATAATCAAAGAAAAGATACGCTGGATTATAGCAACACACTGAAAGCATTGTTAATTGATTGTTTTCACGTTGTCATGGTAACGAAAACGATTTTCAAGATCTACTGTATACCTAGTGCAAACTACAAATAAAAAGACGGGGATATATACTCTTATCACAAGAATGAAATGTCTATACATAGATAGAAAATACAAGTAGGTAGGTAAGCAGCATCAACGTATAACGTACCTACGTCCTACATCTATATATATATATATATAAAACTCAAAGGTGCGACTGATATAGTGATCTATCAACGCACAGCCCAAACCACTGGACGTCGTCGTCGTCGTCGTCGTGTCAGCCGTGGGACGTCCACTGCTGGACAAAGGCCTCCCTCAGGGTTTTCCACTGGACGTATCGGGCTGAAATTTGGCATGCAGGTAGATGTTAGGACGTAGGCAATAGGCATCCGCTAAGAAATGATTTCCCAAAATTCTTGCGGGAACGGGGAAAAACGGGGATGTACGTACAAAGTCGTGGGCGGAAGCTAGTTCATATAATAAATTAGACAAATCTTTTCTATTGAGCCAGAGTGTCAATGTCACATCCTTTTTGGCAGGTGGCGACAGCTTAAATAGGATAATGGATAAGCAATTTTACCATTACCATGATAACAAGCATGTTTGATTGACTAGAGGCCATTCTGTACCGAAATTTAATACTATAATAGACTAGATTTTATTCTTATCCTTGTATAAAATACTATTATTCTTGTACAAGGATGTATAAGATTTATTTCGTTACACTCAAATGGTTTCTATTTTCGTAGATACATTTGTATTTTCAATAGGTATAATTAACATTCTAACTTATATTTATAACTTTTATAACGATTGAAACCAAGAAGGAAATACTACAGAGTCTCCAGAATATACATAGTGTCATATAACACTGCTAGGTAATAACACCTAAAACTATTCTCCAATCCAAAGTCAAATCAAACATCACTTAAATCATAGCCAAGTCACATCGCACATCAATTAAAGTCGTTTAATTAGTCGAAATGAAATCGTAATTTCCATGTGTCGTATAAATATCCGATAGGATGACAAGAAAGACGGAGGCGGACATAACGGCGGTCGCGCAAACACCCGCCGGACGCAGTGGAAAAAATATTTAATGCATAAAATTATCGCTTTCCACACAAATCGACGCATTTATATATTAATACATAAGCCTGATGATACGTTGGCTGATGCCATTCGAAACATACGGATACTCGTAACAGTAGACATGTATTTTGCATTAATAAACCTGAATGAAATGCCTAGTTTCCGATACATCTGAATGTAGCTCTTTTTGTAGTCGACATTAATACCTATCAATGCTGTTGTTTCAACTTAAACATGCTATTATTTGGAGCTTCATTATAATATTTAAAATGGTTTTCACGTTTTTATATTATTTTTAAGTTTATTTATATCATTTAATTTTTATGGGCTAGTATAAGGAAATTGAAAAATTATTTTCGACACAAACACGTATGAGATAGCAGGCAAAGCTATAGAAGAAGTAGGTATACATGCGTTTTCCGTAGTCTATTTATATTTGTATTTGAAAAACAATGCAACTCAAGTACAAATCAGCCATTTAGAGCACGTGATATTGACACTAAAATGTTATTTAAGACGAAATTGGAAGTCACAATAAATAAACGCAACCGTATAAAATGTCGTGCGTTTGAACACACTCAGTTAACTTATGCAATGAACCGAATAGCCATTGCTGCCTTCGTGATTGAATCTATGGGGAAAACGCCTTATTTGGCACCACCGCACATTACGGAAGCCACAGTATGTTTAATATTGTGTTCCAACTATTTACATAACATTTACATCCTAGCGGGGGAGGGAACGCGAATCAATGGTACCTACTGCGTGGACTGCGCTCCCAATATAGAAGTTGTAATGATAAGAATTTACTCAGAGATACGTTTGTCCTCTGCTTTTAAACTTTGAAATTCACACAACATATCTATACTCTACTCGAGTTTATCGAGAAATGCGACCAGCTTTCTTCAATGAAATAATTCCTTACTGCGTTAACTTTTACGTTCGTAACTGCCCTTGATATATTTACAAGTACGAGTTCTTACACAATAACTGGAAGCGGTTATGCGACATTTCATTCACTATTCGCGGAACGAATTGCGAGATTGTGTTAAATAAATTGTAGGTATAATAGTATAACAATTAAGGCTTCTTCATGGATGGAGAGATTCAAAGACACGAGTCAACAAAGAAAAGTGAAGGTAAAAAGCGACCTCAAGGGCGAGATCGAGCCACGTAAGGCGGGGATACAATGCTAGGAATGTTGTCCAAATGTTAGCCGCCTTGCTAACATAGATAATCATTTGTATACACCTATACTATTCGTTGGTATACTTTTATGTGCGTGGTTTTGTTTTATGGAACGCGTGCAGAAACATTTCACGAAAGGGAAGGGCAGAAAATTTTATTTAATAAAGTCAAATTTATTACAAACGTGAGTAAAGGATGAAACAATTATTAAACAAACATTTAACATACAAATTCATGCCTTTCTTTCGTGACCTATTAAAATCAGAATTGTAAAAGCTCATTTTAAATTTACGATAAAATATTTCAACTATATTCTCATACTATTGGATGTTCAATAGAAATATTAATTTTACCGATGCAGCTTAGTGAACTGTCCTTATGAACACAGTATAAGAAAATGTAAAGAAAAAGATCCAATAAGAGAACTGAGGTCGGGCACCTGCGTTACGCGACAAAAAATCTAATCTTTTTTGTTATCACAGTTCGAAAATAAACAAATCGACACGAGGGACCGGAAAGTTTTGATTTAATACGTTTTTACGTCCTATTATGTTTATTCGTTCTGGTTTTATAATTTCTTTTTTGGAATCGTCTCGTATATGAGGGATTGGAAATGCGGTTTGGTTATTTTGTTTTTTTACGTAGCTCTAATACATAATAGTATTTACGAATTCGTAATTGAAGTAGCGTGTTCAATTGTGATTTGTGACGTGCCTACAGCGCAAGCTTAACAACCCATATTTCATACACTACTATAATGTAAGTCCTTACAAATTCATATCAATAACTGAAGACATATCTCCGTGCTGCCGTCAACAAAATTTCGTCGTCTTTATGCTCATCCCTTTCAATGTGGCACACTTGAGCGTCGGAATGGGGTCCCCGTCTAAAGAGACACGTGCGTTATCAATACCCTCCGGATGCCGGCACAATAGTGTACGATGGCACCTTTGAAAGCCCGTCTGTACTGCGGGTTCTGTCTAGTGTTACTACTGTACTCTTCGAAGATTCTTAATATCTATATGTGTATATGTGCACGTTTACATTGTAAGGAGATTTAATTTTAAAAACAGACTATCCTCACTAACTTCTCACTAAGCTTTTGAAATTTGTTACAAGAGTTGTTATATTCTTTCTAAGTGGTATGGGTTGTATTTTATTTTTTAATTTTACTCCTACGGATGCATAGTATTAATTGGAATTAGTTCGTAATAACGATCTTCCCGGTCCAATCACCAATGTTAACGTAAATATTTAGACATAGTGGTATAAAATGCCCATATCTAAAACTAAAACTTTCTTTAGGTACTGTCGCAAGATTGTCAGTGATATTTTCTTATGTACGTTGGTTTAGAAGTCTTTAATTCGTTTTACACATCACTCATAATCAAATCCAATAAACCTTGCATAGCATGAATAAATCCCACAAATAATTCAACTGATTAATCAACCTACGGCCGTTTTAATCATTGTAATTAAAACGCAGGGCGTACTGACTACACAAGCTCACGTATACGTTAGTATACTAAGTATCGATGTTATTCCTGGTTATTGGACACCTAGCGCATACAATGAGGCTACGCGAGACGCTAATGCGAGCTAATTGAGGCGCGTGTGTGCGTTGCGCGCTTCCGGCGCCGTTGATGTCTTTTCAACGAACGTTGCTTGTGCGTGTTATATGCCAATGCAAAAGCTTTTATTTGTTAATTGTTTTGTAATTGCTTGGCTTTCATTACAATAACGTGTACTCGTTAAGGTTCAAATCAAAACGCTAATTTAGTCCTTATAATCCGTAGCAGTTACAATTTTCATGTGAACAGAAATTTGAAAGCGAGTAAAAGTCGGCTAAAATAATCAAAAAATGCATCGTTCTATTTGCTTAATAATTTTAGAGCAAGAATATTTGTATTAAACAGAGCAGAAGGCGGTAAATTATCCATAACATTGTTCCATAATTTTTAGGTAAGTTGCAATATTATTCGTTCATATAAAGTAAAATAGATGTGGAAAATATCTGTGCCATGGACTGCAACGTGACTCACTGTTTTATAATCAATACTCTTAACATTTAATATAATACTCTTTTTGCATGTTTACAATTAACATAACTCCTTTTATGTTAATTCTATTTTGTATTATTTGTTTAAATGATCATAATATGTTTTGAGTAAGCTTAATATATGTATACTACTAACCGCTCATGCTATATGTATATTATCTGTTTATTTTGTGTTTTCTAGTTTTCTTGCGACTGTATAATAATATCTAAACAAAATATCACAATCATCACATAAGTACAGTCAGAAGCATAAATATATTACCATTTGCAGATTAGCAATAATATCTGTCATAAGAACGGGTTCAATAATATCTGTCTGCCCGTATACAGCAAAAATATCTGACATTAGTAGGCAGCATAATAAAGTGGCATCAAAATTATGTGACGAAAATGTTACAGCAAATAATTGTGACAACCTCTCGAAGCATAAATATGTGACGTCACCTAGGAGGCAATAATATCTGACACAATTTTATATTTCTATATTGTAAAATATAATTGATTCCTCACAAAAAGCATAAATATGTGACACTAGCTTTCCGCCCGCGGCTTCGCTTGCGTTTTCACAGAAATACCGCATAGTTCCCGATCCCGTGGGAATTTTGGGATAAAACCTATCCTAAGTGTTAACCCAAGTTACCCTTTATTTGTCTGCTAAATTTTATTGTAATCGGTTCAGTAGTATTTGCGTGAAAGAGTAACAAACACACACACACACATACACATCCTCACAAACTTTCGCATTAATAATACTAGATTAGTAGGATAGGAAGTAGGATTATAGTAGGACTAGTAGGATAAGATAGGATAGGATTTTAAAAAGGCAAAACGTTATTTATTGAATTAGTGTTATGTAAGGTGTTATGTATTTTGCTGGGGTAAGAATATGAACAAAAGACACATTATATTTTGTAAATATTTTTTTTTAATAAAATTACGATAATATGATAACTTGCCATAATTTTCGATACTCAATAAAATAATAGCAATATTATAGGCTAATTATTATAGGTAAATGAAAATGAATAACGGAGCAATCGTGTCAAACGCCGCTAACGTCAAATATAACAAAACATGTGACAAAACAATTTCTAAATATGTAATACATGAAGGTTACACTGAACCTTCAAATAAAATAAATCTACCCAAGTGGGCATTCATATAAGTATATGAATACTTTAATTTTGTCATGATATGATATCCTTCTAATATTATAAATGCGAAAGTTCGTGAGTATCATGTAAGGATGTTTGTTACTCTTTCACACAAATAAAAGAGAAAATGAAATTTAGCACACACATAGAAGGTAACTTGGATTAACGCTTATGAGAGCTTTTATCCTGGAAATCCCACAGGAACGGAAACTATGCGGGTTTTTCTTTGAAAACGCGGGCGAAGCCGCGGGTGTTAAACTAGTAGGATATATGTAATATCTAGACATACAATATGTAGTACCTATACAACGACGGCACATATTAATTAATATGGTAATAATTAGACATCGGATTATATGCACTAACAAAATGCCAAAATATGCATGCAAATATGCACTAAAAAAGGCCGAAATATGCACTAAAAACGACTGATTTGCCTAAAATATGCACAATAGAAAATCGAAAAACCTTTATTATTTCTATATATTTTAATCAAAGATTGTACAAAAACAGCGAAATTTTCTTAAAATTAAATATAGTTTGTCACCCGCGAGCCCAGTGTTGCCACCTTAGACTATTACGGGCTAAATCTAGCCCTTTTTTGGAATTTAACCCGTGTTTTAAATTTTAAGCCCCAAAAGGGTAATCTAGCCCTATTTTGATGGCTCAAAATTAACTTAAAATGGAGCCCATTTTGTAATTTTTTGCCATTTTACCATGCCAAAATAGGGTTTGTTTACTTGCTGAGCGTTCTGATTGGCTAATAAAGGTTAGTCAACCAATCAAAACTCCCACTACTTAACGAAATATGCACGATTGGGGAAAAAGGCTAAAATATGCACTAACGCCGTAAATAGAGAGTTTTATGCATTTGCATATGCAAACATGCAAATGCATATAATCCGATGTCTAGTAATAATGTTTTAAAACAACGTAAGTAGTTAAAATAAAATTTACTTATTTTGTATTAATTCAATATTAAATTAAAAATAAAATTGTGTCAGATATTATTGCTTCCTAGTTGATGTCACATATTTATGC
Source organism: Colias eurytheme (assembly GCF_061535395.1). Classification (NCBI taxonomy): domain Eukaryota; kingdom Metazoa; phylum Arthropoda; class Insecta; order Lepidoptera; family Pieridae; genus Colias; species Colias eurytheme. The sequence continues at coordinate 6,625,759 of NC_142998.1, read as the reverse complement.
TTTTAGTGTGGAATCAACGCAAAATACAGAAATATAAAATTGTGTCAGATATTATTGCCACCTAGTCGGTGTCACATATTTATGCTTTGTGTGAGGAATCGATGCAAAATACAGAAATATGAAATTGTGTCAGATATTATTGCTTCCTAGTTGATGTCACATATTTATGCTTTTTGTGAGGAATCGATGCAAAATATAGAAATATGAAATTGTGTCAGATATTATTGCTTCCTAGTTGATGTCACATATTTATGCTTTTTGTGAGGAATCTATGCAAAATATAGAAATATGAAATTGTGTCAGATATTATTGCCACCTAGTTGATATCACATATTTTTTATTTGTATGAGGAATCTATGCAAAATACAGAAATATGAAATTGTGTCAGATATTATTGCTTCCTAGTTGATGTCACATATTTATGCCGTGAGAGGTTGTCACAATTATTTGCTGTAACATTTTCGTCACATAATTTTGATGCCACTTTATTATGCTGCCTACAAATGTCAGATATTTTTGCTGTATACGGGCAGACAGATATTATTGAATTAGTTCTAGTGACAGATATTTTTGCACATCGCCCCCTAGGCATATATTATTGCTCGTGACTGTACGCTTATATACAATACACCAACAGTTCTCTGCCTCATCGTCCAAAATTAAAAAAAAACCTACTCTATATTAATTCGCGCTCAAGGCGATGAGGCAACAAAAAGTCGATCTTTGACTAATTATAAATGTAATAAATAAAATATAGCTGCGGGGTTTTTGTCGTTTATTTGTAATACATATCAGCTACCTGAGTTCCCGCGTCCGGCGCCGCGGGCATCGCATACAATTATTGTACTTGATCGATTAATTACAACGTCTAAACAATGTTGTCGTATAATGATACGTATTCATATTTAGTGGAGATAGATCCGGCTATCACGGCTTAATCTCTTCCTATAAAAGATTTCTATCTGGGCTTTCAAAGTTGTTTCTATTTTCGCGTGTTGAACAAGGATTATAAGGTTTTCATATTAACCATTTAACCATTAGAAACGAAGATGTGCAATCGTTTCTATTTATAATATAAGAAATACATTTATAAACAAAAAGGGAAATCTAAACAGTTCTGCAGTTTAAAGAAACCTAAGGTACTTGGAACTCAGTCCCATCTAAAAGAAGGTAGATTAGTAGGAGGCATTACGCAAATCTCAAAAGTGAAACCTATTGTATTTTATGCATAGGTATGCATATGGGCAGTGTTGTTCGACCTTAAAGAAATGTAAATAAATAGAACGTTAAAACAACACTGATTGTTCAGCCTACCACACAAAAAATGGAAGACGGCGGAGGCGTGTGCCCACATAGGGCCGGTACTACAAAGGTTGCAGAAGGTCGTTTGGGCATAGATTAGTATAAGGTTATTTACACACTTGCGACTCAACATATAGTACTATCATATGAACGAAATTTAAATAAAATTTAATGAAATATAACAAAAATTGAACGTAGTGGAAGATAAATTAATTTATATCCTTTATATAAAAGTTAGAACATGATTAATAACACAGCAATAACTAAGCAATATCGAGCAACGTCGCATCTTGTATGAACAATCTCTTATAATAGGTGCGTCTCGCCACCTGTTCACACCGGATACCTCGCCCCGCGACCCCACAGCTCAATACTTAAGAAAAACACGAACATCTCCAGCGCTGCGCCACTGGAAAAGAAAACCTATTACATTTCACGAAAGCTCATTTTCATCACCGCACAGGTTTAAACGTAAACCTAAACTTCTTAACTGCTCCGAGATTTGCGCTTTGAGAAATGATCTCAATATACGCTTTATGCCTCTGTATTACGGTTCAAATCTTTATGATCGAAAATTTAATTTTCCTTACTAAAAGGACGAAATTTATACATGCTTAAAACTGTTGCTCGCGGCCAACGGTCAAGTCACGGGCGCTTCAAACAAATAATACAAAACGTTAAAAAACCTAACAGGCCTACACAAAAACTAATGTAAAACAGTTTAGTGAGACACGCGATAAAATATAATTTGATAACATCATATTATAATGAGTTACAAGCCCCATTATTTGATACCATTTGAATATCTGCTAAATTTGAATAAGTTCTCATCAAATGTATTATTTCGTATAAAACTATTATTAGTTTTACACAAGGAAACGGTATACCGCTAATAGAAAGCAATAAAAATAAAACAATGTTTCGCCCATCTAATTGAATATTCTACGTCGTCTAAATGGTGATTTTCTTACAAACTGCATTAGCATTCCGGCCGACGTGCAAGATCCGTTAAATAAAATTATGTTCACGGCACTACACGAGTAGGTACATAACAATTTGTCGTCTATAATTGATTTGTTTATGTTACGTCCGTTCGTATAGGCTGTCTATTGTTTTGCATTTTAATCCATTAAACGTTGAATTGGCAGGTGGTTGGGGCGAGTCAACAACCCAACAAAACCATACATTGTACACGGCCCGTAAGCTTTTTTTGTTGGCCGTACAAAAGGGCTATATCCGGCTTTTGTAAGATCCATCCAAGGCAGTTTCCGCGAAACACATCGCAATAGAGAAGAAACGGGAAGTGTATCCGGAACAAGTAAAAAAATGTTTTCACGCCTCTAATTTCTGTATAGGGCTGTCTAAACCTACAAAATGAAGAATAATAGTTTCGTTCATAAAAGCTCACATTAATTTTACGTGCTAGATAAAAAATAAAATTCACATCATTTATTAACATATGAATCCATATGTCAAACAGCGAACAATAAAAACTAATTTATGACGGTACTTAAAATGCCTATCAAAAATACGTCGAGACAAAAAACACAACAACCATTAAAAGTTATAATAAAGATCTATAATTATTATAAATGGCGTCCGCTCGAACTAGCCCTGAGATATGTTTGCGCAGAAAAAATGTTCCCACAGCCAACAGGTTGCCGAATGGAATGTCTTCCGGACGGAAGTAAGCCTAAGACCGATGGTCCTTAACCACGAAAAAAACCTGAATGGATTCGGAGAGCACATGTTCGTATGTGCCCAGTGAATAATTAAGATTACCATCTTTCGGACGTCATTATAACGATCTCCCGTCTCCCGTCCAGCCAGCGTTCCTTCAAAGGACGGCAGGTGCAGGACTGCGGGGCGAACACATTTCGAATCTCCCACGCGTTTGAAGACACAGTTTCCTTTGTATTTCAACCTTACAATTCGCCCCGTGCAAAATGTTTACTGCCGCGAGGATTTGCCGATGTATCAATGCAAAACTGATGGATGCGCGTTGAATTTATAAAATGTGTCGAATTGATTGTATATGCATGTCGATTGGGAAGTTTCTTGAATGACCCGCGTTGTGTGCCTTGCGAAATATTCAATTTGATACGTGTTATTCATGAATGAAATATGCGATTTTTTTATTTTTATTTATGGTGCTGATAGCGATGAACTTTCATAGTGTCTTAATCCGTTGAATATAGAATTTTAAAGCTTTTTTATAGTTATAACTTATACAAGGAAAGATCGTTCAAAATCGCAAATAATTATTAATATTCTTTGTTTATTATTTAAATATTAGTATTAATGAAATAATCCGTTAATTCCAGGTATCAGAGGAGGATCTACCGGACTGTAGAGCGCGGCAAGTGTGCAGTAAAGTGGATCTATACGATACAACGCAGCCCTGGATCGAGAGGAAATGCCGCTGTTTGGGACACAGGCCGTGTTCTAGGTGAATATCTTATTAAAAAAACCTTAATTTTTACTTAGATGTAATTACTAGCATAAATATAAAGTTTAATCTACTAACACAACAGTGACAATAGAGCAATAGCTCATTTGATTGAATTAAAAAACTTAAGCGTTATTCTAATCGCATCGATACCTTTCTAGAAATATTTTAGAATCAGTCTAATTATTATTGGTATTGTTAATATGACTATTAAGTAATTCTACGTTCAAAGATAAATTTTCATGTTAGTAAGGCAAAGTTCATTCTTTTCAAAATAATTAATTATTTTTTACAAATGTCTTTTAGTAATAGCATGTCAATCACAATAAATGTATTCTTTATTTTAAATTAGAATAATCAAAAGCTATTCATATTCAATTCATATGTGGTTTTTAAAAAGATCCGGAAAGCATTATATTACGATTATGTGGCCAACAATATAACGGTGTTAAAGTGGACATTTTACATTTCTAGCCATTACTTATGAGACTAACTACTCCATTAGCGAGTACCGGTATGACAATAAATATAATGAGATAAAATAAGTGAAATAACCCAGTTTTAGATCGGCTTGTCATACCTCCATCCTTGTGCGGACATTCAGTTGCATATTTGGACGACGGCTTTATTTTACAGATTTTATGATAGTTGTTTTATTTTATTTTATATTATGTTGCATAATACCGATCAGGGAAATATGTTAAGGACAGCATCGATTACCCAGTGCATTTAATTCAACAATAATATACGAATAATTTGGAAAATCCAAAAGTGCACGCCTCATAATTTTTTTTTAATAAATATTTATTAATTATTATTTTTGTTTATTTAATAACAATTAAACCACATCGAATCAGACCCTGAAAAATGAAAGGGTTCTATTCCTGAGCATACTCAAGCGTAAGAGAAAAAAAAAAGACTCGATTAATAAAGTATTTCGGTCGCTATCGTGTTAACAAGAAAAAGGATCCGCACATACAGACACACGGACGTCCAAGACAGAACTTTTTTAAACTGTTTTTTAACTAGTTTAAATAACAAAAATGACATCAAAAATATCATGAACGTTAAAAATAGTGTTTTTTCTTAATATGTGTGTGTATGTATTATCTTACAAGTGCAATGTATGATACATAAAGACATTTTAAGTTTGAAAAATCAGATGTTTTGCGCGAAGTGACAGTAGTACCCACCTCAACGCTTCGCTTATGAGGCGTGCAATAATTTAAAAATAAACATAAAACATTATCTAATTAATTTATTTTTAATTTCAGCGACCTATCAGCGGACGACAGCCACACGCTGGCCGACAAGACCACGCTTTACAAAACGTGCGAGCCCGTGAAGCGGTTACCCAAATGCCGATACTTCAAAGACGCCGCATGGACCATATTCTCTTTACCAGACAGTAACGCCACGCAGCAGATTGTCAATTGTCACTGCCCCAAGTCGTCCGTCACGTATCTGTTGAAGAAGCTGCCGTACACGACACCTAGCGGCGAACAGGGGAATCAGTACCAGTTCGCGTGCTCGCCGCAAAGCGTGAGTATTGAGCTTTTATAATTCCACTATACGCCGCTAGATGGCGCTGATATTTTGCGCTTAAATTTTGTTGTAGGTATGTTTATTAAAATATTTTTTGCTGATTTATAATGCATTTATTTAATCAAATAAAAATAAATATTTATTAGTACCAATTTAAATTTATAAACAGCTTACTAAGAACAAAAAATATCGAGAACTTGACTTAGATATTAATTTGAAATTTCATAATTCCTGAATTAGTTCTGTAACAATAACTTTAAACTTTCTAGTGACTTCAAACTTATTCTAATCATAATTTATATATTACAGAGGCTGAGGTGTTCCCGAAAAGAGCCTTGCCGGCTATTCAGTGCGCGCCGTCGCCACGAACAAATCGACGAAGTGAACGCAAGTACGATATGCCAATGTCCAAGAGATCACACGTGTCCCAAACACCACACAGAGCCTGGTGTACTGCCCGGCGTCACCTACGTAGCAGAGGACATCCGCACGTACCACGGCTACTGCATGCTCGAACCACCGCCCGACACCTACCGATTCGTAGGCGACAAAGACTGAAACGCGCCCCAAACGACTTGTCTTGTGATCACCTTACAACTTCGCGCTTTCTCACACCTGTTCAGTACAAAATTTTAGGCTATCGCGAAGACGCGTGTATCCTGCTTCTAGTTAGCGATTTCGAACGTTGACTGTTCGGAATATATGGTATTAACAAACGATAACAGGTAACGTTACTAATGAGAGCTAACCTCGTATATTTCTGGCCAGTTTACACGGACCCATAGACACTATGATGACCTCAGTGTAAATATAAACTTAGTCTCGATATCGGTATTACTTAGGTATTGTTTCTGTTATGTTTTGTAAATAATAATTTTAAGTGTAAGTAATCATTCCAAACGTTTAGTTTAAATTATTTTTTTCATATTTTAATACTTGCCATACTTACATAGTTGTTGCGAATTTGGTTAGTTAAAATATTTCATGAGGGCGAGGCAGGAATTTTATGTCCTACTAATATTAGATTTAATCTAGATACATTGTTCATTTTAAAATTTAACTTAATCAAACAGTTGAGATTTTAATAAAAAATACTATTAGGTATTTATACAATTCTCTTTTTTATTCGTTAATGTTTGCTTGTGAATTGTGATATACCATGACACGGTTATTTTAACATTTTGAATGCGAGTCATGAATATAAGTAATTTTATTTTTGTGACAACATCTATGAAAATGGGCATGAAATGTATCATCTCGCGTATAAAATTTCGTGAATGATATTTATATTTGTGTTAATATTCTGCCCGCCTCTGTGAGATAATATAACTTTACTCGTAATAAGACTGTTGCTGTGTTTCCATGTCTTCCAAACAAAGACAAATTTGTTTATTGTGTTTATTTGCGATTGTATGCTGTTTGTGTTAAAGAAAGCCATACTTTGGTTATATTTAAAATGCGATTATACACTAGGCATTTTAAAGAATATACTTATATGAATATAGATTGTTCGGTTGTTTTTTATTGAATAAATTTGTGTATGTATGCAATCTTGGCTAGAATCGCATTTATCATGTATTTATGTAAATATGAGAAAAGTGTTAATAAATGTATAATACCGACGGGCGGTATGTCTTCCTTGTTTTATGTATAGAGTATAAGTTAAATTATTGACACAAAAAAGATTAAATGTTTCAATATCATAACTATGTTTTTTATTAATATGTATTAAATAGGTTTATCTTCATAGAATTGAACTTGTGTTGTGAAATCAGTTATAAATGAATTTATTTAATTGACATGGAGTCATTAGTGTCTAGCTGAATGTAGGTAGTTCAGATTGCATTATTCATTAATTGAATGCACTACAATGTCGCAACATCCGTTCAATCGTTAGATTGAATCAACCGATTCAGAAGATACAGAAAAAACAATAATTAAATAAACAGACTAACATTTTTAAGTACTTTTCAAAAGGTACTAAGTTTAAATATTATACAGGCTAATATGATGGTTGTTGTGCAAACATTGTGCCCGTGCCACCCAATAGAATCAAACCTCGACTTTTCGGATTTTCGCTTACGCATAGACTCTACCACGACTCTACAAGACGAACGAAGTTATATTTACCCTCTGTTAGTTGATACATTTTACTCATATCGTTATAGCTTCAGTCCTTACAATATTCACAGTTCAACGACACTCCTTTAGTAGTCCTGGTCATGTAGTACAATGTTTATCCCACGGTTCGCGCTATTCATATAAATCTTTGCATCGAGTAGTTCGATGTTAGTAACAGCGGATCTCGGGTTTCAAGTCTATTCCCATAGGAAGTGCAATTTAAACGTTTAAAGGAGGTGCAGTAAAGTTTAAGTTGGGCAACAATGTAACAAATTAGTTATTTCGTCTTCCATTTTATGTTTATTTGAGGATGTTAAACTACAAGCTTTAACTGACAATAAATAAATGCCAATGATTTATTTATTCGTAGAAAGGTGTTGGATCCTCCCGTTTACTATTTTAGTAACAATGTTTTAAGCACTTAAATCGTACAAACATTCAAGCAATAAGATTATTAGATCAAAGAGAAACAACCGTTATTAATGTATTGACTAGTGAAAGGAAAACTGTCTAACAAATCGTTCTATCTAACTTGCGATCAAAAATACGAGCGATTCTTCTTCACATTATGTAACATACACTCTCAGTGCACGCAGGCCTTAGCTCACCTGGATTGCCTTGACTTTTAAACCAATTACAATTGCGCTGCGCGTCCATTTCCCGCAAAGAAAGGACATGCCCTGCTCCCGCGCATTACTCCCCGTGGCCAATCATTGATTGCAATCTAATAACGAGGGAAGGGCGAAAAAACTATTCGCTTTCCGTTAATACACGGCCGTAATAGAGTGGTTTGTAATCATCTGTTCATAAAAACGCACTTTTCTACACTACTGTACCGTGCGCTACAATTTACGTAAAGTTCGCTTTGTGCTGTATAATAAAGCTATTTATTTCTTTGTTGCTTTGATGTAATTACGTATTAAGTGCTTAATTATAAAATTTACTTACAAATTCACTGCGCTAAAAAGCTCTTATGAAATACGAGGTTAAAGGCGCAGGTGCGTATAGTTATAAAACCGTAGCGACAAATGAGCCGTAAAGTACAATAATAATTTTCAGAAGTCACAAACCTCGGTGAATGAACCCGAGAAGACATTAATAATTTCAGGTGGCAATTTACCAAAATCCGATATTCTCATCGAAGTACTGAATACTTCAAATAGTTACGACGAAATATTTTAGTTTAAGGTACATACATCGTACATACATCGCCTTAAAATTGCGAATGCATTATTTTATTATTACGTCGGGGTATTTTTTTATTATATTGTGTTTGTACATTGAAAATATTCATCACTTTGCGAAACATATTTAAACTCTGGAAGAAAGAAAAATACCCCAAAAACATATTTATAAAAATAGTGCATACGTATTTACGTTCAATCATTTTCCAAAAAGCTTGTTATACTGCTATATTAAAAATAATCAACGGTCCTGTTACTACAAGATATAATTCACAGCGACTCACGTTCAACAGCTCTTACAGACGAAATATTACAGTATTATTATAATATCTAGGTTTCTGGCGACGTTCGTAACAATCGGTACAGTTAGGACACCACGACTTTACTGAATTAAACTGTAATCCCACTAGCATCATTTCAATATTTCGTGATTTTCGTATCAAAACGCCACAGTCGTTATCATTTAACATTCTATAATGGCTCTTATGTCGAACGGGTCAAGAGTTAGTTACGATTAGTGTTTTTATTGAAATTTCAAGCCGTGTTTTCCTCGAAAGCAACATTTTATATTTCCTTATTAAAAAAATATTGTTGTAATGCATCTACATCGGGTCAATATTTATGAATGATGGAATTCGAATAATGAAATAATCATAAAGGATAAAGGAAGAAACCAATCAATCTAATAGAATTAAAAACATACCTATACATTCATAGCATTAAAGTTATTTTCTAACGGAAAAGTAACAAAACGAAGCTTCTCCATTAACAGAACAAATATTTGTTTCCCATGACCATACCTACTCTTATAATTTTAATTATAAGTAGGTACTATTTTAGTTATATCTATTTTTCAATAAATTTATTATCCGATTCTTATTAGAAGGTCAAATAATTGAATTAATTTGATCTATTAATAACTAACTGTAAGTCGTGTCCCTCGGTGTTACTTAAGTGAAAAGGTTTGTAAATACCCGGCGAGATTATATCCGGTAAACCGGAAAATGCACCTCGTTTACTCTTTAGAGTAAAGTGTTTATTAATCAGGGTTTAACTTATGTTTGTTTTAATAAAATCATTTCAGTACATTATATTCTGTCTGATCACGTTTTAAACGAGTGTCGAATGTGTGTGGAATAAATAGTTTAAATTGTAATAACACACAACTAAAATCATACAAGAAATTATAAAACTGCATCACAGTAGAGAAAATAAAAAAGTCATCTAACTTTGCTACTAACTTATACAATCTCGTACAATAACGCACGGTCAACCAATAAACTACATATACACATTATGCCGCGCCAAACAAAGACATCAACGGGTTAATTTTCAAGACGTTTGATGGTTTCTACGAAACGGATACGCCGTAAGCAATATGTTTGTGGTGAGAACTGTACGAGTGGAGCGGATTGCGGTTCAAAACTGGGATTCGTTAGCCGAGATTAATATTTAACCCAATTTCTCTTTGATTATTCAAATTCAGTTCCATAGTGCTTGCTCACGTGGAGATTTGTTTTCGTGCATTTTAAATATGAAATGTTTTACTAAAGAGGGCGAAATTTCTTGCTAAATAAGAGCGAGTAGTCCAGAATTCTTGTCCGAGATACAATCGCAACTAAGCACCAACGTTATTTTTTTATGCATTGCACTATAAAATGTTTTTAATTTACTTTACTAATTCGAATGTTTCACTATATTTATTATCAGTTCAGTAAGAACAAAAATTTCAACACATTTATGTAAATGGTTATAAGTTATAACTGCAACTACCGGATAGAACTGTCGCTTCCACGGACAAGCCTTCTCGCATAATGTCATCCGTAATAATTTGGACAAAAAAATCTTATCATTTCTCTTTGTAGAGGTAACGCATCCGCAGCATTGTCACCGGTCGAAGCTGTTCACAATGTTCCCACGTATATAAAAAAACACATTTACAGTCATATAACCTCAACGTTTTGAGTAAATTAAATGCACTTCGAGGAATCCATAAGAACGGAGGCTAGACAACGCAATAAACACGTAGGTAATGCAATCCTTGAAGCTTTGAAATATAAAGTGATTACGGGAATGAAATAAAAAAGTATTCCATTAAACGGCAGGCTATGGAGATTGTTTTCTCCGTCTATTTGCTGATCCACTGATTGAATCCTTAATTGGGACCACCCGGGAATCAATTTTGCCGTAGAAGCAACGCTACCGTGTTATAATATTGAAAAACTACTTTTTACCACCTTCTTAGTACTGGGCAAACAGGAATGTTAATTAAATTACGGGAAATATAGCATTACATCATAGTTGGCTGACAAATTGAGTGTGAATTAAACATCTTCTGTATATTCTCTTACATCAATCTCGTGACATGATGTTGGATGTCAGTCACACGGAAACTATGCAACTTATCGTCATAAAATCTGCGCTTGTCTGTTTGTTTGTTTACTACAATTTAACTCACAAAATCTCGACCGATTTTAATACACTTGAATTCCGAGTTCAAGTATCAGTAATTAGTCTATGCTTATTTTAATACGTATTTTAATACTTTTTGAATGAGATTAATCTTGCATATCAATAATAGAACAACAAAAAACGAAAACACAGGAATCCATCACACATTCAAATTTACTTTGTAATATTAATTGCTAAAAGCTCGAACGTACCACGCAACATATAGAAAATTAAATGATTTGCCTAACTTTACTCTTCACAAATAAGAAGCATAAAATAAACTAAACTAAAGCCATAGAGGAAACAATCTAAGTTTGTCCTTATATCCTGCCACATTGTGTCCCGAAATAGAGTGGGGTTAATTGGGTAATCAGCTTATCGCGAGTAAGCTCATTAATACAATATTGCAACTACGGGATTTGATTTTATGATTCATTTGCACAGTGAAGTTTCAAAGTGATAGTTTGTGTATTGCTTTTTATATTAATATTCATTTAAGTATAAGAGTTAATAACAATAAAAACAAATTACATAATTTGAAAGCTAGATGTGTGAATGAGCTTTCACAGATGTATAAGTTTTTAAATATTTTTGTTAGTTGTTATGATAAACAAAATACTTAACTATCACTACTATTTGCTAACTACCGGGCAATTCATATTTTTACATCTTAATTGTGTATATTCATTTTGTAATTCAATTTCTCATGGTCATCGAACCCTCAATTCCTACTCATCATTAATTCAGAAATAGATTTCCCCGACCTTATTGCACATTGAAAACTCATAATGCGATTTGATCAGCAATCACTTGATAATGACGGCACAGGAGAGGGTCAAGGGACTCAGACCATAAGGACAGAGGAACGAAATGATGTGTAAAAGTGTTTGCAGCATTCGCACGATTATCCCGGTACTGTAGAGCCTGTTATTAAGTTCAGTTATTCCTTGAGCTTCGCTATGAGAATCGGCCACGCTATACAAATAAATACGTACAATAAAATCTGCTGAGACCTGAAAGCGTCGGTTCAAATACGTGTCACAGTTGAAACCACATTGCTGATAAATAGATATTATATTAAACAATTTATTGTACAATAATCAAAAGAAATATTAAACGAATTTGATGTAATACAAGAAAAAGGTTACGTTAGGAAGAAAATATGCATGCTACCTATTGGTTATTCAAAAATTTGCGGTTGGCCTGAGTGCAAAATTTTATAATTGATCTGAGTATATTATGTGTTTCGTTTCTATTGTATAGTAACTGAAGATAATATAATGGTTCAAAAATTTCCGATACAGTTACAAAAAAACAAACATCCTATTGAGATATATACATTATACACACCGGTGCAGATGTATGTGCGAATAAAAACGCTAATTGAAAAATGCGATTCAATTGAATAAAGTTCAACATTCGGCCATTAACATTGGATAATATTATTTGTTGATAATAGTGTTCAGTAAAAAGCGCTCATAGATCGGTGGGAAATATTCAAGAGAATTTGCAAACAATACTCTCTTATTATGCATTGGTTTTAAAATCGTGCCTATGTTTATTCAATGCAAGGAGTCGTGATTAGTTCTATGACTTTAGCTAACCATCCTACAATGTATATGATCTTTTATACTAAAAGTCTGATTCTCGGAAACTATTTTCACCCACTAACACAAAAATACATAAGCAATTGACAGTTGAGTAAAATTCACATAATGCTTAAAGTGGACCTAAATTTCTAACTGATTGTCTTTTAAATCATTACTTTTGTCCTAACTCGAACCTCTCACAAGTCACAGTTGTCCAATTCTTTGGCCTTTTTGTCACGAAGCCACTTTTGCTTTTAACGATCATTCAATTACCTAAGAGAAACTGTGATTATAATACGATATATAGAGAAGATAATGGGATTCTTTTATGTTTGCCACTCGACGGCAATTGTGTGAATTCGACGTCTAATACTAATTTGCTGTACGTATATAATACAGTACTTTAATAGCAAATTAGCAATCATCCCATTTTTTTGGTAGAATAGCATTTGTAAAGATCTAATGTGATTGTTAAAATGTAATCAATATCGAACGGATAAAGTTATTTTTTAACTGAGTAAATATACATGATTTAGTTACTTGTTTTTATTGAAAACTATGGGTTCGGCCCGGTTTAAGTTTTCCCTCCATAAGAACCATCTTCGTACTTCAAGGCTTTTTATAAAAGCAAAATTAACGAAATCGGTTCATCCATTCTGGATTTTGGAATGTTTTAATTTTTTTTTTAACATGTATGTTATCGCGTACGACACAATAATAAAAAAATATGTTTACAAAGCTGGGAATAATAAAATGGAATGTTTGTATGTATCTATATCGTACTAGTGACATCTTAGTACAGTTTGTATGTCAATGTCAATGCATCGTATGTGGGTGGGTGTGGGAACAACTTACTGCTGTTGTTCTAACCGACTTCCGAAAAGAAGGTTGTTCTTTAGTGTTTTGTATGCCCTCCCACTGTTTAAATTGACTTCCGAAAATGTTTTCCATTATAAAGTATAAGTTTGATTGATTTGGAGTGTTACAAGTGCCCATTTTCTTATGTTAACAAGTAATACATGATTCGTTTCGTGTCTGATTAAATCATTAATATTAAATAAGATGCCATAAAATATACCATAGCTTCCTTTGGGCCAAGTTAAATTCGTATTATCTTGTATTTTGTATTCGTGTTGTATTCATCAATCATAATCATACGACTAATTTGATGGAAGATTAAAGCTTGACCCTTAAACTGCTCTCAGCTGATTCGGTTGAAATATATAATTTTACGTTACCTTTATGCATCTTATCCAAATAATTACAAAATTATAAGCAAAATATTTTCAGTTTCAATAACAAACATCCGTCCATAAGATACTTCATCCTACTCCGATGTGCATACAGAATCCCTAGCACAAACAGTTCGACTTTCACAGCAATATCCCTCTGTATTAACTCGTCATACGAAGTTCACATTTTCTCACCAGATAACTCTCTTATCGGATCCGAAACAATGCGACACACCAGTAGTGAATGCTTGTGGATCATTATCTGCCTACCTACTTAACTTTTTCTTCCGTTTCAGATTTAAACTAGCGTAGAGAATAGCATATAATTGACGCGTTCTACACGTTAATACCTGCTTGAAAAACTGATGATAAATTCATAAATAAAACGTATAGATTTTCAATACTGAGTTGAAAAATAAAGAAGGTTCAATACGTTATGCTATTTATTTTTCTAGTGCACACAAATGCTTAAATTCATTTAATTCATTAAGCATCTTAAACGTTACATCCACAAAATCTGGGACACGATAATGCATCGTGGGAGTTAAAAAAATGTAAATATAAATAAAGAGTTTAAATAGAGCGTGCAGAAGTGATCTGTGAACATTACACGGTTTGCGGTGACTCCGTTGGATTTTTATCAATTTTAGGTGGCAGACGTGGTTCAGCTCGGGCGTTTGGAAAATTAAACGCCTATGATTGGATAGCGGTAAAGTCATCATCTCTCATGAAATGCATTAGAATGTAATATATGTGATTCAACGTGCCCATGTTCTCATTCTTAGCATTATCAAAAATAAGTGTTAGGAAAATGCTGATTATTGAAATATAAACAAATTAAAATTGGAATGTTATAAATGCATTACCAAAGAAACAAGTTTAAATAGCTTCTTAGTTTTTGTTGAAGAAATCACATTCAACTATAATCACGCTGACTTTATTTCACATGTGACGTCCACTATCCTATTACCGAAAGGATTGCATTAACTTTCACGCGTATGCAATGCCCGCGTGCATTTGCAACGCGACCCCATGAAATGAGCCGGGTGAACGGTGGTGCGTTCGCTTGCCGTGCGCAGGCGCAGTCCCGCTCCGATCGTCACCGCGGCCGCACGCACGCCGCGACATGACTCGCCCACTGTACGTACTCATTGCGCTCGCCGCTCTCGCATCGGCCGTCGAACCGCCCAGGCCGCGGCTCATCGACTTCAACCCTTGGTCATGGATCCCGAACAACCGAAACAAATCTCCATCGATCATGGACTACTTCTTCCCACCGTCCCGAACCCCTAAACAATCTAATTTAGACCCACCCGCCGATAGACAGCCCCCGACCGTACAAACTACCATGGATGACGCGGCCACCATGACCACAATGAACGAACGTCCCACAACTATGGCTAGAAAATCGCATAACAGAATAAAAACCACCCTCCCAGCCCCTCGTCCTACCGCAACCATTCCGCCGAAGACAAAAAAGACATCGCACAGAACCACCCCAACGGAGACTGTCCCAACTGTTGAAACTAAAATAACGCAAACCATCAAAACCGAGTCTACAACCACCAAAGCGCCGGCTACCGTTCGGCCGACCAAACATTACTCTATCCGGCCAGTGCGAACGACAGAAACGCCAACAGTTCAGGATACAGCATCGACGTTGAACACGAATAGCGATAGCACAGAAACGATTGCTGTTGAGACGGCCGGGACTACCAATGAGGTTATGAAAGAAACGGTAGTTCCGACTCTCAGCACAGACCAGCATTCCACAGACGGACCTTCCACAATATCTATGGAATCTACGACGTTGACGGAGAGCACGACGGAACCAGCGGACAGCCGCGAGGGATATCTACCACTGCGAGACAAACCGCAACAGACGCATGTGAAGATCAACGATCAGACGAAAAAAGAGGTGAGTACTAAATCGATTTCTAGACAATTCTTAAAAACTCCATTTCACTTTGAAAAAAGAAAGATAAATTATGTCATTTAAAAGTAAAGTATGAAATAGAAGTTATTCCCTTTTCTACGTTTCAAGATAATATGTCGAAGGAAAGGTGTATCGTATTAATTACTTCATTTTATCGCGATGATTTGACTACAATAACACTTAGCTAATTACTCGATGCATTCCGCCGCTGCTAGTTGTTTAATTTTCAGTTTTTTATAAAGCATTGTGGCTTGCATAAGTGATCTGTATATAAAAGGTCAAATGTAATTACTGAAATAAATTAGCGAGTATTTTCAAGTGGACAGTACTCATATAAATTATTAATGCGTTGAATTCTATATTCTACAAGTTATATATCTATGTATAACTATCAATTATTGGTATAATGTTTAAAATGAATGCCACGCCAGTATTAAATAGAAATGCGTATACTTTGTAAACTTTTAGCATATTTAGAACGGTTCAATACAAACTGATTTGCATTTTCACATGGCTCTCGTTAAACAGAAGCTGCTATTGTCAGGAAGTTAAAAATCTCACTATACTCAATAAATATTCATTATTGGCAAGTTTTACACACATACAATTTCCGTGATTGAAACAAAAACTCGATGCTTCAGTGAGAATGGACTCCATTAGTTAAGTGCTATAAAAAGCGGAGTAATTATCGGTAAAATTTATCCACATTCAATCATTAACTGAAGCACATTTGCAAGCGCTGGACAAAAAGCGTGGAGCCTCACGAGAAATATTAATTTTCCGTGCAAGAAAAATGATAGATGAATACTTTTAAACAAGCACTTTCACTGTTATGACGAAATTAATAAAAGCTTTATTTAATTACGCTTTTAATTTCTCTCATATGTAAATGTCTTTTATTTTTACTTTTATAGCCCGTGATGATGATAGTTATAACTGAAATTAGTGCAGTAGTTACTCGAGCGAAAAACAATGGATTTAGGTGTGTGAATAATGTGTATCTTTATTTTATTACCCTGATAATGAAAAAGTAAGTTTTTTTTTTATTTCTATTTTATACACAAATTGGTATCATCAATTAAGCATGCTATTTAATGAAGATAATTTGAGATTAATAAGAAATTATGTGAATTTGATATGTACATCCTGATAAGCATAACATAATATGATCCTGAATTAAAATAATACAGATTATTCTACAATATAACGATGACTGAATTTTCTTGAATAAGTTTAGTTTTCTCTTGTCCGTAGATGTCACTGAATTATGACATTTGCGGTGTTAGTTTATGATTTCAAACATTTGCTCTTGAACTTTGTTTAGTTTACTCGACTACCGCGGTCTAGTTAGGAGCTTAACGGTTAGCTTGGGTTTAATTTTTTAAATTGTAGTACTATTATTTTAAATTGTGATAAGTTTGCAAAAGTTTTTTTCAATCTAGACTTATAAAATTATCATTAGAAATCTCGAGAATAACAAAAAGAGCTATTATTAAATATGATTTTTCTAAATTTATCCTGAATATTTGTCGTCAACTTTTAGAATTAAAACTTAAAAGGAAACTATCACAAATAGACACGAAATTGAAAAACCAAAGTCCAAGTAATAATAATTTGAGATGTCATTAATTTATATAACCCTACTTAACTGAAAACGAAAGAGCACCAGTAGCGAACAAAAGGTCAAAAAGCAAAGAAACGCAAGCCAAGCCAAGCGTCCAAGCCCCAACTTTCATCTCATTAACGCCAAGCCGCTTTACGGAACTCCAACTTAGGACAGAAAAATTTTACTTGGGAACAATATTCTTTTCACTTTCACCCGCATGAAACACACGATCATATTAAGCTTTTCTAAATGCCGATCATTCAAAACGCAACGTCACTAATACGTTTTAAATATACCATCGTTAGTTCTTTGCATTGTTAACGCGAGAAAGGCTTCAGTTCAAACAGTTTCATTTCGTTCGGATCGTAAAATTTTATGCGCAAATCTACATCATCGGATAATGTCCGACTGAGAATGTTAACTGCAAAAGCAAATATTAAAACATTAATAGTAAAGAATAAGTACGATATGGCTTTAGCGATTTGTGTGTAATGGTTTGGTTATGTTTATTTGGCGTTAAATGTTGGACTGTAAACGACAATGTCTATGAAAAGAGTTGGCAGCGAAGCGCTTCTACTAGATTATTTACTAAAAAGTAAAATAAATATCAAATTAAAATAAAATTTAAAACAAGTATCCTTACGTCATATCAGATATTTAAAATTTTCACCAAAAAGGCTAAAGATCCGATTTCACCAACATTCTTACGGTATCATTTAAGAATTTTGAAAACCAAAGTTGCGAGTGAAATTTGACTTTAAAGTATGAAAAAATCAAGTAGTATACGAGATTCTTAATCTACATAGGATATAATATCACAGTAATTACCAACTAAATGTAACCACAACATGATTGTAGATAATAGATACTTTAAACAGCTTATAAACTAGAATAAAGTTACAATAGTTCTTTAAAATGATAATTGATCGAAATGGTACGAATCGCAAAGATAATAGATTTAAAAATACTAATCGTAACTAATTAATCAGTACGCATTACGGATAGAAAGTCGATAGCCGTGTTTATATTACAGTTTGCAAGAGAAAGGGCGTACTTTAGTACTTTAGGTACGAAAGCAAATAACTAGGTTGTGAGCCGCGACCGAGTGTAAAGTGTTTTGTTAAATGTTCGATAAAATACTACAAGTGTAACTTTGAGAATGTCTGGTTACAATAGTTGTCAGTTATTTGAGTTTAAATGGTGGTTAAGGCTCCGCGGTTCGTGGATAAGATTTATAAGAAAAGTAGATCTTTATTTTACTTTACAAAATTCGTATAAAAATTAAACTTTCAAGCCCCGTAATATTTCAATTAATTAAAGATGGTTTTGTCATTTTGAAATTTTAACCTGATATGCACATATACCGTTGTGTTGAGTTAAATCAATTTTGTGTTGTGAATTAAATATTGATAAAAAAGAAAACAAAATTATTACAGATATATTAGCTACTGTAAAGACGTGCGTAACAAAACAATTAATTTTTGTGACATTGTCCAAATCAATTATAAGTTCTCAGCTTTCGTTTATGGTTTTTAAATGAATTGAATAATGTTTGCATAACTAACGATTCGAAATGGTATTATTTTACACTTTAAATGCATTAAAACTTTCTCATTTTAAAGAGTAGCATTTGGTCAATATTTCGCGTAACCATAAATATTATTAACTTAATATTTTTATTTGCTGTTTGTGAATATATTTAAGTTTCACTCATAAAAAAGGTGCTCATTGTAAAGCAGTCTTATCTGTTTTTAATTTAATACACTTTGTATACATGTACTATCCGATAACATTCAAATTACTGTAATCTATCAAACTGTATCTACTCTAGTTAAATCTTAACTACCATTTCAGCAAACTTCACGTCAATTTAACTGCACCAAGTTCTAATTACCCACTGACATTGGAATGGCCCGATAAAATTCCGCATCTAATAACGTTAGAGAATAATTTTTATAAACATTATCTTGCCAATTACATCGTGTACATGGCAATTTCGCGACATCCAGCCAAAGTTACGGTTATACGCTACGTGAGGAATTCTGGGACAGTATATGTATGTCTATAGATCAGGACAAAATGTGCTATCATAACCTGATTTACATTAGCTGTATCATTAAAGAAACGGTCGTATTGATATATGCATTTATGAATTAATTAAGGCTGTACGGATGCTCAAGTCTGGTATTAAGTGATGATTCTAGGATTAAGATTATATGGAGGATCTATTGACAACTTGATAATACAGTAGAACTCCAATTATCCGAACTCCGACTATCCGAATCGCCGATTATCCGAATCACAAAAATTGTTCATAAAAAGTCAAAGTGCGCTATTATTCTTCCCCCCGCGAAGCCAGTGTTTGCGCGTCAAGTCTTGACTTGACTTGTTGTGCTTACACTGACTTGAGATGTTTAAAAAACAATGATTTTTATTTCTAATCTTGTACATAAGTAGACCGTACATTTTATTTATATATTTAAAACATGTGAAAATTTCATGTTTCTTTCATTTAATTCAATAAAAATATAGTGCAATATCAAAACGTAGCTTTTATTCTATCCAATTGCAAATTTAAAAAAAAATCCGATTATCCGAATATTTGATTATCCGAATGGGTCCCGGTCCCCATTAATTCGGATAATTGGAGTTCTACTGTATATGTGTACATTGAAGGAAGGTCTGCTAAATTTGAGTGCTTTTATTACATGCTTTTCTACAGTAACACTATTTATTTATTTATTTAAAAAAGGCTTACCAACTAGATACATAATTTTTTGTTCAAACAATTCAAAATTAACTTAAAATAAACATAAGTATTTACGTATCTAAATTACAGGTAGGCACCGCTTTATAAGCCATGTAAATTTTGTGAGTTTATAGAATGTATGTAGATGCCCAAAATCTTTTGAAAAGTAGGAGCGTTATTTCAAATGGACGTTCTTATTGTTTGCTTTGCTTATGCCTCAATCAATAACAATTACTAGATCATAAAGATTTCATCACAGGATAAGATAAAACAATAATGAATAATTTACAAACAGACAATTAGTCAACCTAAAAAAGGAGAAATTCAAGAAGCCGCTACGACATCTATAACAACGTATATTAATTAAACGTTACCGATAGTAATGTGGATGTAAGCTAGCAACTAGTAATGACGGACGGGTTTCGTGCTCCACGCAATTTGTGCATCCGCCGCGTGCGACGACCGACTTTGACTTCTCAATTATTCGTTCAAGGCCATCTGTTATTGCATTATTGCATAATATCATTCGTTGCCACGTGGCCTATTGATATACATATATGTAGTACTAAGTGTAGTACTGTATAGTGATTTGGTATATGAGCCTTTTTAACACATTAGGTCTACTACTTATTATAAATGACTTGACTTAAAATTTAAGACGGTTGTAAGAGAATAATTCAAAGGTGAAGTAGGTAAAAACCTAAGATATAAAATAAGGATTGGATATTATTAGACTTTAACGAGAAGTTGTTAAGAGTAACAGAATATGTAATAATTTAGATGGGACAGTCATTACGCTATGATGAAGTTAATAAAGGGATAACGATGCAGCAATTCTTTAGTCATTTATTATTTTGTAATGGCGATGTTATTTTCGTATTTGTCATTTATAACTTTGTATTAAGCAATTTTAACGTTCACACCATAATTTCTCTATAACACTCAGGTTTAATGAAAATACTGCGTAATAATAAACTGTTATAAAATTACTATTACGCTATATGTGTCAATTAAATTATTCTGCAGAACAAGATTTATTTATGACTAGTGGTCCGCCCCGGCTTCGCCCGTGGTACATATTTCGCAATAAAAGGTAGCCTATGTCCTTTCTCGGGTATCAAAATATCTCCATACCAAATTTCATGCAAATTGGTTCAGTAGTTTAGGCGTGATTGAGTAACAGACAGACAGACAGACAGAGTTACTTTCGCATTTATAATATTAGTATGGATTTCAATCTGCAGATGTACGATGAGAAAACTTTTATTGCACGCCTCATAAGCGAAGCGTTGAGGTGGGTACTACTGTCACTTCGCGCAAAACATCTGATTTTTCAAACTTAAAATGTCTTTATGTATCATACATTGCACTTGTAAGATAATACATACACATACATATGCAGAAAAAACACTATTTTTAACATTCATGATATTTTTGATGTCATTTTTGTTATTTAAACTAGTTAAAAAACAGTTTAAAAAAGTTCTGTCTTGGACGTCCGTGTGTCTGTATGTGCGGAGGATTTTCTTGTTAACACGATAGCGACTGAAATACTTTACTAATCGAGTCTTTTTTTTTCTCTTACGCTTGAGTATGCTCAGGAATAGAACCCTTTCATTTTTCAGGGTCTGATTCGATGTGGTTTAATTGTTAAATAAACAAAAATAATAAACAAAAATAATAATTAATAAATAATTATTTAAAAAAAATTATGAGGCGTGCACTTTTGGATTTTCCAAACTATTTCATTTTATGCTCGGTTAATGTCATGTAATTTGTATGTCACGATCAGTCCGTCATTTATTCGCTTTTTACGTACATTCGTAATCGAGTTTTATAATTGTAAAATGTAATAAAAGTAGTGAAATAGAGTTCAATGGACGGAATCTATAAATATATTTGCGATTAAAATATGGATAATTTTCCTCTACCATTACTTCGAAAGTAGATTATTATTTTCTTGTCTTTATTTTACTGTCCTAACTTGATCGTATTTTGGTCGCAAATTGAATACAACTTTTCTCATATTTATACAAGTGTGTTATCTAAGACACATACACTTATCTGCTATTAAAATTCTAGATATTTCAAGCGTCTCTTAACAGAGCTCATTTATTATGTAACTTAACTGTTCTAGAATGCAAGAAATCTCACATTCCTAGTGTTAGTTAACTCCCACTAAGGGCGTATGAAAAACCTTTTGAATTGATGCACTCCATAAATATACCTTACGGTACTGAGGATGACACTAACAGGTTTGTATGAAACTCGTTGACACATATTTTTTCAAGCAAATACATAATCTAAGATAGATTTGTAGCGGCACAAGTCAGTGCGGAAACGGTTAAATAATGCGCATATATATCATCGCTGTACTGCAAACAAGTTCAGTTTTTATATAACGGTCACTCGTATATAAGCCAGATTATAAGAAAGCATTCTTCCTATATAAGGTAAAAAAAGTATTATGATTCCATCGGATAAAGACATGTGTATTGTGGAGCAAAAAGCTTAAATGCATTCTTCTTGTTAAGATCAGTAGTAACATTTTTGTATTATTTTAAACATTTATAGCGAATTTAAACTCCCAAATTATTGGCCTAATAACTTACATTTTAAATAACAGCAAGATATTATCTATTATAAGCAATTTTATTTTTGATTCATTTTTTTTAATAAATGGCTATATTTTATTTATTGGCTATGTATTTATTTTTATCACCGGGTCAAACTGAGCGGAACCGCAACACCAAGCCGCAAGTATATTAAACTTAGTTCATAAATACCAATTGTATATGAAGTTTTTTGCAATAAAAAATCAAGATACATTAAACAAATATGTTTCAAGAAAGCGAAACAAACAAATTAATTGTAGAAAGTGTACAGAATCAATTCATCTGCGTAATTCTCGATGAACTAAATAATCTATGGTGTTTGCTGTCTTACCGAAAGAATTTAAGTTCTTTTTGTTTACCACGGAATTAGACGAAACAGTTATAAGGTCAGCGCTTGAGTAGTTTAAAAGGTAAAAAGATTTCATTTAGCTATTATTTATTTAGCCAATGAACATTATTACTGTCACTTATTATACAAAAACGACATATATGAATGTAACCTGTGTTCCGTTTCTTTCACTAACAAGTTAATATACGTACGACACAAACAAATAAAGTAGTGAGAAAAGAGATAATTAAGATTTCACAACGGTTTCAAAACCCGAATTATTATTCTTATAATAATTTGATGACATGCGTCTTAGTCTTTAATATTAAACTACAAAAAACATAAAGTAAATATAAAATATTCAGGACCTTTCAACTTAAATATGAACCAAAAAGGTACAATAATTTTAAAAGAAATCGTATCTGACATAAAATTCCCATACGAGAACCGAGAGATTCACTAGAGAGCGGTGAAAAAAGAATAAACATGTTTTTGCTATTAAGATATCTTCACGATCGCTCCTGCGATCATGTCTCTACGTCTTACATAATGTTATTACGCACTGTAGACAAATTGCTGAAGACAGTTTAAGAAATGATTATGATTTTATTAAAATTCAGCTAGATTAAAGTTAAAGATAAACAATTAATTGCAACGTGCGTCGGACAAATTTGTTTATTTTTGACGTTTTTATTAATTTAAGCCAAAATCACGTACTTTAAGTCAGTTAGTAGTTCAGTAGATTTTTGATAAAATAAAGCCATGTTCCAACGATTTCTTTCGCTCGAAGACATCGTCATGTCAACATGTCAATACAAGCCTTACTCTATGCCTACAAATAGTCTAGACATAATGAAAAGTCAATTACCATTACATCGAAATCGTGACTCCTTGTAGTTAACGAAGCAAAACTAATCCAATTAAATAACAACTAGAAGGACAGGACTAAAACATTTTATGATGAGTCAGTGATACAGATTGAGCGGGACTCAGCCCGCTTCAGTAAAATTGTCCGTGATTGAGCGGTTTTTAATAATTACCTACGAGCCATGCTTGAATACTCTTTGTAATTGCCTAGCCATGAATGACAGGTAATTAAAGCCGAATGGGCTCCACATTGATACGACCGCAATGTTTGGAAGTTTACAACTCAATACAAATATCGATGCTATGACAGCTTTATTAGATAATGCTGGCGTGTGTTTAATGTTACATAATTTGTAAAGTGCGATCTCCAGTGATTTAATAATGAATTCGTTTTGGACATGGGTTTCTTTTAGCCATTAATTAGAATAAAGTAAGCTAAATCCTGTGATGGTCCTACGCTTTGAAAAGTGAGAGCAAAAAACAAATGAAATGACTGCCTTTAATATTTTAAATATTAAAGCAAAAAAATAATTCCTGTATTTAAAAAAAAAGCTAATCTACTTACGCACAGTTTATTGAAGTTTATATTTTATGACAATGTTAAAAAGGCTAGCACGGCAATTTATTATAAAATCAACATAAAACTGATAACCCTCACCGTTGTCTAATAATTGTATTAAAACTTCAAGGCTGCAGCCAGCTATTATATATCAATTTCAATAGCTAGAAAGTACACTCAACTATGTTAATTGAACGGCCGGAGTTAGAAAACATTTTCACTCTCGGCAAATTGTGAACAGTACCATTACCCATGTATTTGGAGCACCATAAAGCACTTGTGACAAACAGCTCGAATAAATGTTTACCGAATGTCCGTTACATTAACATTGTCAAGCCTCTGCTTTGAAAGGCTCTCGTACAGCGAAAAGACTAAAGACTTCGCCTAATATTTGAAGTATGAA
Source organism: Colias eurytheme (assembly GCF_061535395.1). Lineage (NCBI taxonomy): Eukaryota > Metazoa > Arthropoda > Insecta > Lepidoptera > Pieridae > Colias > Colias eurytheme. The sequence continues at coordinate 6,600,823 of NC_142998.1, read as the reverse complement.
CGGATTCTGAATGGTTGTTCTTTTGTTCAAACAAATTGCGGCATTAAGCTTCTTGCGTTTTAATTAAATGCGATTATGTTCGGTGATAAAGTTTTAATTACAAGGATAGGAGTAGCTTATAAATGGTAGGAGCTATTTTTTAAATTATGTTCCGTGCCAAATTCAACATATTACTTTGGCTTATAAAGGCGATGTAATATTTACCTCGTTAATTTTACCTGACCATGTAATAATTTCATTGTAATTAAACAATTTGAAAAAATATTACACACGATGAACAAAGTTATGTAATCGTAAGCGATGGTTTAACATGGCAGCTCTCTTCTTATTTTAATTTGAACATCTCGAACGATCAATAAAAATAAATTAAATCAAAATTTACTATACATATGCTTATTCCCATTTACTTTCACGTGAGACGTATCTTGCTATGCATTTAACTTTCAGAAACACGGATCTGTCAAAAACGATCATTAGTGTAGCCCTTAGCGTCTTTTATAAGCTGGAAAATTATAGCAGGTGAAAGTAATAGGTATGTGTATTACGACAAGTGTCAATTTTGAATGATATTAATTGACCCGCGGTACGAAGCTTTTATACGAATATTAAAAATCAATGTTTTTTTAATAGAAACTGCAACTGCTTGTTAATATAAAAATGCCATCTAAATGATAACGAATAAAGAATATAGTCGGATAAATCTACCTTACCATATACATCACAGTAGGTACGTCCACTTTTTTTTTAAAACAGCCTTACCTGCAACAGAAAGGAACAATCAAATGACGTATTCAGAACATAATTCACAATAGAGTCATTACATTAATCAAAACTTCACATGCATCATTAGGTAATGTGGGCCTCGAGCAAAAAATATATTAGACCACCTGACCTCTTCATTCATTATAATCGAAAGTGAAATTAATTCACTGCTGAGATTGTTTGTTAGTCTCTCAACACATGTATTGACTATCTACTGTTAATTGATCTAACCAATCGATAGCTTGGTTACGTTACAAAGGTAATTAATGTTAAGTAACAAATTAACCATTTACTCTCGATCTTTGATAAGAGAAACGGGCATTTTCAATGAAGAATGTAACTCCCATTTTGACTAGGAAGATATCATATTCCCAGACTGATTGTGAAGTTGAAGGATTACTAACAATTAAGAAAAAGAGCCCGAGCCTTATAATAAGCTGCGTTTTAAAAATAAACGAAGTGCTCTTCGTTATGTCAATTACCTTGGAGCGATTACATAAAACTTTGTACCTACATACGTTATAATTACTTTTCCTGCATCCGGTAGCCTGGAGCACATCTCTTAGAGCCAATTTTAAACGCGTTTAGTTACAATTAAAATATATGAAGTGTGTGTTAAATGAAGCATCAACTAGTAGTAAGACGAGAGATGGAAAGTGTTCAATGATAGTCATCTTCATCATCATCTAGATTACTGAAGATGAAATAACGAGATGATTATTTTAAGTAGCGTAAATAAAACTTCTTTGAATGTGCTAATTTTACTTTGTATTTTTACAAAATAGCTTTATCTATCTATATACATATATAAAACTCAAAGGTGACTGATATAGTGATCTATCAACGCACAGCCCAAACCACTGGACGTATCGGGCTGAAATTTGGCATGCAGGTAGATGTTAGAACGTAGGCATCCGCTATGAAAGGATTTCCCGAAATTCTTGCGGGAACGGGGAAAAACGGGGATGCACGTACAAAGTCGTGGGCGGAAGCTAGTTGAAAATAAACATGAATAGATGTTAGCATGAGCAAAACAGGAAGTTGCAACTCGTATATATTATGACGTATAAAATTTGTAACAAACTTCAAGTTAGCATAAACAAACAACTGCTATAAGAGTATCTGTAACATTGCGAGCGCAAGCTTTCTGCGGAAGTGAGAGAAACGTAATATAAATCTTAATGGATTCAATGATGTCAGTACGCGCGATAGCTACGGTACATATACACGGACTGTGCGAATCTCCCTTTTACGGATGTCAAACGGGAAAAATTACATAAATGTCTAGTGGAGAAATTCTAGACCGATGGACTTATGGTTGTTCTAGGAAACTGAGAAGAGAAGGAGGTTAATGTTAGCCTGCAGTTGATATTTTTGGCACATCTAATGCGGTGTACTGCTACCTTTCTTGTATAACCGTTATGTTACAGTAAAGTACTTGAACCAGGGTCACATCGCGGATCATCTAAAGCTGTTTGAACTGCGATAACATCTATAGGCATTAGGCAGTGAACCGTCATAACACGCTTAGCAGAAATTCACAAACGCAATCTCTGGTTACGCATTGTAAAATTACAGAAAAGGATTGTATTGATATGAAAGGTGATATGACGTGAAGTGAAACTGGACTTTCTCTCAGTGATATCAGTAAAAGTGGATTAAGGATTTTATTGTCGTTGGTTAACGAATGACAAGTATGCAATAAAATGTTACGTTTTCGCTGAATTATGCTTAAAACAAATTTATTCGTTCTGAAAGTTAAATACTGCAAATGTTTCCAAGTAAATATATTTGAATCGTTGAACTCTCTAAAACGTTTTACATGTAACGTGTAACAGTAAATACTTTCAGTGTTACATTTTTATAAGGGCTTTATTTTCAGTTACACATTGTGTGTAAAGAGGTGTCACGTAAATTTAAACTTTAAAGATATTTCGCCTGCATAAGTAAAGTGGAGCTAAACCGTTAGCTATTTATGCTCGTATATAAAGTCATTATACGAGTTTAAACTGAATTTTCGAGTGTTATTCGTTTAGAGACGATTGCGCCGACCATTTTTGTATGCAAATATGTTAAAATTGAAAAGTAAATTACGGTAAGTAAAGTTGGTAAAAATAGCACAATGTCAAGTAAAATGGACAAACGTCAAACACATTGAAAGACAAATAGAGTGAATAATTATAAATTTCTAGCGACAATGACAAGGCATAACTTCTGCCGTCAAAGCTTGCAAAGTCACGCGCAATGTTAGTTTATATTTATTGTATATTTGTTTGGTCTGGGTCCTGGGACAAATCCTCCAAGATGAATGACTTTTGAAGCATTTATTATGTAAAATTGTTATTGTTAATTGTGCAAAGTAATCATGTCATGGCAATTTTTTTTTTATGTTTTGTAAATACAGGTTTGCAACTTTTTTTACTTTATCATAATTAGTTTATCTAAGCTTGTGTATGCAGTCAATATAAAAGATTTATTTAAATTGTCTGGTTTATGTTATGGGCGGAAAATAATCTGATTTAGAGGCGGCAAAACATTGTTTATACTTTAAAATGATTGAAATCTCAAGACATCAAAAAAAAAATCAATAGTCCAATAGTTATTATATGAATTGATATTTGAATGGAGTACAAATGTTTATTTTCAAGTCTATTTAGCCTGACACTGCGGCATCCAACGGAATAATGTTCAATAAACCACTGTGTCAACTAGCGGTATGCGCTTTTTTCCCTTTTCACGTCCAAACTGGCGTACTCTGATTCGTGATTCGATAAGCCTTTCTTAATCGAGATTAATAGATTCGGATCGTAACGAGTTTTTTTCGACATAATTAAAGGAATCTTCAAGAGCTGTGGGAACATTTTCGTACTGCAAATAAAATTTAGAAAGCAAGAGTAACAAAGTAGGATTACATGTACGTTGTAAAAAATCGAGATCACTTTTCGTTTCGTAGCTATAATGGTAGTGTCGGTGATAAATAGTGCGATCGGCCATCACAAAAAGTGGATGGTAGGCGCGTACTTAAATGGGCAGATCGCCTCTCACTACCGACTAACTGTGCTGAGGCGATTCCGGAGATGAAACAACACGCAAATTGTTGTAGCCCATCTCGAGGCGGATGTTTTATGCTTTTTGCAACATAAATATTTACTGCCCGATTTTCGTATGCAAATGCACTGCCCCACATATAATAAATTTGCATAAATAGACACAATGCCACTAAATTATCCGCCTCCGTTCCTGCTATATAACATCTACACGCCGAACGCTAACTAGAAAGTTCATTATTAAGTTGTAAATACATATATTGTAATACTCAATATAACGAAGAATCACGTCCGATTCAATGGAAACCTGCGATTAAATTCGAATGAAAGTTTCGCCAGAATTTGGAACAGATGACCGTGGGAAGGCGGTGGTTTCACGTACCTACATAATTAATATAACAAATGAAAAATTTGAATCTCGCAATATGGCTCCGGTTTCTATTACCGCAAATAATTATTGGGATGATCACGAAATCACGATACGAATGATCCGTGTTCCACATTTCCGGCTGATATCGGAAACGTGACCGTTGTTCTTATTTGCGTTGCGGTCTGAAATGAGAAGCCAACCCGCACCGGATCGAGCACGCGTGTATCGTTTGACTGACAATTTCCATGGTCCAATATCGTGTACAAATTACATCATGTCCAGTACGGATAATCAGGTGAAGTTTCCACCGATCGGAGATTGAATAGGGTCAATGTCGAGAAAGTAATCGCTATAGACGAGGAATAGTTTTCCATAATATTTGAAGACTATCCATGCCAGTGTGTTGTGGCCCGGAATGAATGTAAAGTTTGTCCGCGAATCGTTCGCTCTGCACGCCGATCACGTTTGGCGAAATTCGCACAATACCGACGCGTGCTATCGAGATCTTCGGCATGGTAATTGTTTGTTTATCTATCCGGAAAGGAAACACAATTACATCTTCGATGAGAACTTATTGTTTATTCTATGCTAACAAGAAATGTGTAATGAGAATGTGGATATTTGCATTGTATCTCGAGTGCTGACAAGCCACACTGAACGTAACATTTGTTTCCACATTGTATTCAATGAAGCGAACAACACACTCCTAACTATCCCAAGTGCAAACATTGAAAATGTAGCTATATGAATGAGCATTTTGTGAAGGAAGATTGATTTATGAATTTTTAATGATTAAAAAATATACCTAAGCAATTGTATATTTTTTAACACTTAACTAAAAGAAACTAACATTTTTAAAAGGTAATAATTAATAAAATATGCTCTAATGAAAGTTTAATTCCTATGTTTATCTTTATTATCTTTTCATATTAATGGTTTAAATACACTCACAGTACTCATAAAGTTAGCTATTTATAGGTTGTAATTTGCCATAATCACAGAAACCATTTATTTAATGAAACGAGAATAAACAATTAAACAGACAAAGGCAATGAGATCTTAAACTATTATTATGAGCAATAAAACCGTATTACTTAGCTAGCTAATTTTATTTATTTTATTTTCTATTCAAATGACTAGTAAATTGCAGAATGGTTGTAATTACTAAGGTATAAGTTATGTAGGAAGAAATGAACAAGATTGTATCTAAAATCTATGATCCATGTTACATATTCCTTGAGACAGGTCTATAAAATATATCTTGACTCTTGCCACTTGTATGATAGAAGCAACTATCGTTTACTTTATTTTGCTAAGTGATTAAAACAATTGAAACGATTCACTTATAATATTAGTAAGACAATTAAAAATCGTTTTTTTAGATATTCTCACAGTTTATTACCGCAAAAGTGAAATTATGTAAATGATCTTTGTTTTATGAGCATAGTTAGAGAAAAAATAAATTAATACAACTGTTTAACAATAAAATTTACCACACCTAATTATCTATGTAATAGTAGGTACAGTAGAAAAATAGTGTAGTATAGCTTGCATTTAAAAACATCTAATCTGCGAGAATAATAGATAAGTTTCTCCTATAGTGCGCAATGAACACGTAGCAGTATAAGTATAATTTAGTTCTTTTATACAAATATCAAGCATTATCTCCGTCCACTTAAGACAAATTATTATATCAAAAACACATTTCATAACCATATTAATATCCAATAATAATGAGTGAAAGCGAGCCATCATTCTGATAACCTTTGAAGCTGAACCGATCCGTCGCTTACAAAAATACAGACGAGATATGGTCTTCATTTGTCCAAATGAGTTAGCACTTGTAAAACATATTATGCTAGTAGCTTGATATTACAATTTGATGAGTCTCACACAATACACTTTCTCGCCTTTTGTATTCAACAAATACATGTACAATATCATTATGAGAGGATATTATTTGTCGTACTCTCATCAATTTTCTATGCATAATTGGGAATAATTTTGCGTTCGTTTAACGAGATTTCACCGAGCGCATCTAATTCTAACCGTTGTTTTTGTGGCTTATGATGCTCCGGGTTATTGATGTTACTGAAATTTATCCACCGAGTTTACATGTACGCTCAATTTCACGCGATTTATTGCGATCCTGTTTCAAAAACTTCGTCGAGAATAATTGCTGCAAAGTCCGGCTATGGATAGGAATATCGATCGTGCATAATTCAATCGAATATCACGTGCTATTAACCTTAACTATATTAGACTTCTATTCTTAATTAATGAGTATCAGTGATAGAAAATAATACTACTATACTTAACATATTTGAACTTTGTAATAACACAACCATGTAATCTTTACAGCATATCAATATATGCCAACTAGAACTTTCTTCGCAAAGGTCGAACCAGGATAAAGATATATGTGTTATCTACGGAATAAACCATGTGCTAAGTCCCGAAATTTAGTCCATAATTGCATAATTCAGCACATATATCTAAATATAAAACAGCCAACCGTTCAAACTTTCACAATAATATTAGCGGGAATAAAAGGAAACATAGTCTGTCACGATTCATTATATTATAACGCTAAGTCACGCTCTTACATAGCATCTGCAAGTCCTCACCTTAGACCCCATAAGCAAATACATACAATCACTACCCAGCTACTCTAATATGAATACATTAAATGTACTTTCTAAGTACTTCCACGTAACATTAACAGTTTTTATGTAAATTGTTCGCGGTTTCATTGCGGCTCCACAATCGAGGGTGAAGTAATTTCGATTTGAATGTCCAAGTACAATAAACCACAATAGAAATCATACAGAAAGTTTTATGGAATGAAGGCATTATATAAATATGCGCAATTTAAGAATATTAACTTTAACAAACAAAGTTAAAGTAGTAAGATCTATATAGCTTCCATACTTGCGAATTTAGAAATATTTAGCATTCATCCATCCACATTAACTCACAAAGAATCCCCAAAACAATATATAACATGATTTCTTAAAAAAACTAAGTGCAGGTCATCCGGTCCAGTTTGTGCGTGAAAACAGTAGAAAAGCACAAAAGTATTTTATTTTACAATATTAATTTAGATAGATATATTATTTTATAGATTTTATTATTAACCTGTTGTGTTGTCCCGAAGCCGGTGGAAGCGAGGTTTGACTAACAGCACGTTATAACCTTAGGTCGTGGGTTTAGAACGTGACGAGCGTGCAAATTAACTTTGTTATTTTACAATTTATACCCCACTATATATCAATATTGTTTATTAAGAAAAACGACAGAAACGCACCATAGTAAATAGAGCTGTGCTATATTTTATGGAACCAGTTATTAATTTAATTACACCCACCATAATATAATCCGTATTAGGTTCTGAACGCGTTGAACTTAAGGGTGTTAATAGAATGCACTTGTATGAAGTTATAGTATACAATTACTATGCATGTACCTATACTATTTGAACAATCCATACTAATATTATAAATGCGAAAGTAACTCTGTCTGTCCGTCTGTTACTCAATCACGCCTAAACTACTGAACCAATTTGCATGAAATTTGGTATGGAGATATTTTGATACCCGAGAAAGGACATAGGCTACCTTTTATTGCGAAATATGTACCACGGGCGAAGGCGGGGCGGACCTCTAGTAAATAATAAGTCACGATTGAGGGTGAACTATATTTTTTTTACAACTTATCGGAAGTTAAAACATTTACAATATCTAAAATTCAAATGTTCTCAATTTTTTTATATAAATGCATCATACACGATTCATTTGTCATGCAACTTAACAACATGTATTAATAACATTTTATTGGGTTAATGTTTTTCATAGTAAATAAAATGAATTTTAAATTTCTCAAAGAGATATTGATGTTTGAACTTATCCGTGAATAATTGATAGTCATTAATATTTATACGCATCTTACGTATTTACTGAATAAAAATGATACGTAATTAAAGAGGCATCATTAATATTGAGATTCATTCTTCGAGATTCTTTCATTCTTCATCCGAACCGCGAGGGACTGGAACATGCTTCCTGAGTATGTGTTCCCCGACGAGTACAATATGGGGGTCTTCAAGCGAAGAGTGAACGGGTACCTTCTAGGGAAGCGCGCTCCATCATAGGCCACATCTCAGCTTACCATCAGGCGAGATCGTGGTCAAGCGCTTCCCTATCACACAAAAAAAAAAAAAAAATATTGAGAGCATATATAATTAATTTTTTCACGTTTTTATGAATAAACATGTAGGTATATAAATGTGGTTAGGTATCTATTTTAAATACATCTATGGACAATCCAGTGTGCGTTTTCTAGATATTAACAGCGAGGATGAGTCACGATGAAGTTGAACGGAAGAAAATTAAATTAAATTAAATGGAATAATAATAATTTAATTCACAAATACATTTTTTTTAAATAAACTTCCGATTTAAAATACACAGTTAATTAACTTAAATCCAGCACAAAATTATAAATTTACTGCACATTACCGCTATCTCAGACCACATATCCACAAGTTTAAAGCCACGCTATGCCCCGTGTGCCCACGAACACCCAAGAATATATTCTTCATTTTATTTTCAAGAAATAGAAGAGCATCTCCCGTTAGCAATTTCGAATACAATAGAGCGCTGCATCGTAGAATTTCAATATTTATCAACGAAGGGCCCGTGTAAAAGCGCTGCAATGAGCGGACACTAACCTCGGCTTAATTGAAACCAGGTAAAAAGTGTAGGCAGGTGAAATGAACGAAATCGGTTACACTTTTTGTGTAAAGAAAACTACATTCCGGCAAGAATTGTTTGTATTACATGCGAGTTAGTCTATTAATGACCGTTTTATTATTGTGCTGTGATGCAATTTATCTGTAGCGAAGATGTTGTACGGAGCTCCCTTTTGATAGCGCGCGCTCAAACGTAAATAATGACACCACGTAATAAATAACAGATGAAAATGTCTAAAGTAAAATTAGAGTCTTAACTCGTCTGTCATACAAAATCTCGATGTATTTTATTACTATTCAATACGAATACACTCATTATTCCATGTACAATTGCGAAAGTATTGAGTGCGATTTATAATTTATTTCAGTCGCGTAATCTAAATAAAGTGTAAATCGCGGTATTGTTTTATCTTGAACATCTCCACTTGTAAGTGAATCGTGATAAGAAACGAAATGCGAACAAAAGAAATCGAAAATATCTACGAGTAGCTCGGAAAATCGATTTATTTTCTCGTCGATTCCTGCTGGCGGTTCCTTTTGTATAATTTTTTACTTAGAATTTTTAGATTATTTCTATTCGCCTACCTTTTCTGTATTGTTTTGAATGTAAAGAATGTTGAATGCGAGTTATTAACACGTAGAAGTTCCCTATTATTGTAAAAAGCATGAATAAAAAGGCGTTTATACGGGAAGAATACGCAAGGCGCTGCCTTAGAATGTTAACAGCGTGCTTGCATTATTATAGCGTCATCTTTATATACTATAACGGATTGTTTTTTAGGTACAACTGAGGCTAGAACCGTGGAAGATAAAAAATGTAGCCTAGTATGGCACAAATAGTTGTGAAGCTAATTTAAATTACGGAAGAAGTTTAGAAATATAGAAAAGAAAGAAAAGGTAAGGTTTCATCATCGTTATTTAAAGAGTAGCTTTTTCTAATATGTTCTGGTTAATAATTCGTAAGCAATAAGTTGATTGCAATCAATCTATTGCAAATTCGTATAGTATACGCGGAAATTAAGCGAAATACAAAACCATAACTATGAGCTTGAAGAATCACAATTTCCGCATAATTTCCTTCAAACAGTCCCTCAATATGATGATGATATTCCAGGCATGTAAATCATTGTAATAATGCAAGTCTAGGCGGACATGGGAACCGCCCGGGGCCCGCTTAATAACCCCGTCAGTCGTCACGAATGAACGCCCATCACTTAGTAAATGAATTTCGCACAATCTAAACTCTTATAGCGACAGCCAAGATAGGTGTTAATTGAATGTGTCAGTTATATGTGCCAAATACCTCGGGGAATGAAAGGGATCAGCTTTACACGCAACAAACAACTCTGAGGTACCTTTTGTACGATTAATGGACCATAATGGTGTATGTTTCTATTCAACTGTAGATGTGTGATCTTAGTTTGTGTCCATAAAGTTATTGAATGATAAAATGAAAGTAATAAATATTGCATAGAATAACATTTGCGCAGTTAAATTGATTAATTTTTAAATTCCCATTATTTTTCAATTTTTACCTTACTCAATTAAAATATACAAAAATTGTCTATTCTATAAGAGAAAAGCATCAAAAAAAGTTCGCCAACATCATCAATCAATTGGCTTTTAACTTTTAAGTAACCCCTTAACCCTTAAAACAAACCGTCTACATTAGTTGATGTACCATTAATTACAACAGAAAAAAAGATTCAGCACTGTTTCTATATTCAGCTATGACTCAATTCCTTACAATTAACGTTTATACCAGCACGTAAAGAACAGGACCAAGCATCATATAACTGAAACGCAATTACAATTAAAGTAAATATCTAGACACCACAGGTCAATTGCCACAAAGGGTCTGTAGGGAATCAATTTGGCACAGAAATCACAGTAACTATGTCAGAAGGTTATAGTAATCCGTTACTCGCGGTTCACGCGGCACCGTGAGATTACAAACCAATCACCGGCGGTTTCATCTCGACCTTATATGGCTGGAAATACAGTGGAAACTGTTATTGTGCACCTAATGACATCGGCTAGAGTGAAAACTTCGTCTGTTTCACGGAATATGATAGCAATTTGCATTGCATTTGACGCTGCTGGTGCAAAATGCAGATGTTAAAACTGACCTTTGTATTGTGCACGACGCTGTTCGCTTGTTTAGATAATACGATAAACTAATTTTGAATATCTTGCTGAAAATTGTAACCATTATTTTCATAATATTTTTAAAGATGAAATTGTGTTTAGCAATAATACCTACGGCTGCTTATGCGTATGAATATGCATGCGTATGCGGCAAACTATTCCATGCTAAAACGATTTTTAATATCAAAGATGCCAAGCGATGATTTCCAATATTATTAGCAGATAATGTTAATCATTGATACGTAGGGAATGCAAATCCGTTTACTTTACAAAATCCGGATTTTGAAAAACGGTTTTATACAATAATCCGGAGAATCCGGATTTAGCGGATTTTTAATGAAAAATTTAACTTTTCCGTTTGAAACGTTTATTATTATGTAAAATCAATAAAAAAACATGAATCTTAGTTAAATCAAATGTATTTATATTTTTCAATACCTAGAAATTAACTAGACAAACTCTAAAATTCTAATAAAATAAAAACTTTTACTTTTACTTCACTTTGGTAAAGAAAAAACATAAAGCAGACTCCTTGTCACATCCATCAGACATAAACATTATAACAAAACATTTAATATTTTCTTAGATAATAGAAACAACATAAATTGCAAACATATAAAACGAAACAGCTTCAATTTTCTAAATCAGTAAGCAAAATCCTATTTTGCTTTTTCATTCTTTATTAGTAATGATGACAGTCTTTCCATCAGAGTTCTTATTTTTATCAAAATCAGTAATAACAAAATTCAAATTTTCATGAACACAACGAGCAAACAGATTATTACTAAGAGCTAGCGCGCACGAGCAACTTTGTCTCCGCAACTATTTTGTCTCTCCCATCAATTGTATGGGGAGTTGCGATCCTACGTGCGCGCACTTTCATACTAGCCCATGGGTTGAGAGACAAAATAGTTGCGGAGACAAAGTTGCTCGTGCGCGCTAGCTTAAAATATAATCTAAAATTACTTTTGTTTTTGAGACATAAAATGAGACCTCAAAAATGACAATGCGTCTAATGTAGTGTCATTTAACCGGCTGCAAATTCGGTTACAGATGATTCCTGCTGCGGAAAAAGCTCGCTCTGATTCAACGCTTGTTGGTGGGATGCATAAAAGATGTTTGTAGGCGGCCTCCAAGTATCGGCCTCGCGAACCACTTTCCTCAAATAATGCCATTTCTACCCGCACTAAGCTGAGTATGTCAGTTTCTGGCTGCCGTCTGGGTACATTTTCTTCCCCAACTCCAATCATTTTTATTTTTGTTAATTCCAGATCCAATTTGTCTCTATAACTAAGATGCTGAGATTCAGTCAATTCGCGTTGTCTCGATGTTGTTGTCGACGATTCGACTGTATTAGCCTCAGACTCAGACACTTGAAGATTATTTCGGCTTTCCAAGTCCACAGTTTTACAAATTACTTCTTCTATTTCTCAGCGTAAGCTGAAATACGTTCCAGTCGACGCTTCAAATGGTGATAAATTGTTGTAAACAAAAGTCAACAGTAATGCAATGTGATAAGATCTAAATTCAAACGTATTATTTCTAGGCCCGCTTCGCGATGTGTCGCGATTCGCGCCAAATTCGACTGCTTGCGCGGGAACGGGATGCACTTACAGTGCCATCTATCGTCTAACGCAAGAAACATTAGAACCTATAAATATTGTAATACTGTGCTAATATGTTCGAAAAATCCGGATTCCATTCTTTAAATCCGGATTTAAAAGCCTATTTAAATTCGAGCAACATCCGGATTTATCGGATTTCGGGTAATCCGGATTGCATTCCCTATTGATACGTACTGAACGTCGTCCATTAATGTGGAAAAGTCAATTATAATAAAATATAACATCGCATGATCAGGTGCACTGATATCTCTGATTTTGCAGTATCTATCTCCATTTATCACAATTTATGGTCATTAAATAATATTACAAATGTCAGATATTAATGGCACTTACATGAATCTGAGCCAAATGAGAAACGATAGTAAAAAGTTAAACAGTAGTTAGATTTTCAAAGGCAATCACCAATAGTCCTTAGTCATTATTGCATCATACAAAAAGCGCATGTAATGATCGTCATTATTGTCATTCCCTATGCAATATAGCTTGTGTTCAGTTATATGTTATATTTATACATAATATAGAGTAAATGCAATCGGTTTAGAAGATAATCTCGTAACGGGACGCGGCAGGTGAGGACATCAACCATCCGTGTCGGAAACACGGAAAGCTATTTTAGACGGGGAGCTTGGCTATACAATTTTCCTATAATTTGTACCGGTTAGTGAAGAAAAATATCAACGTGCAATTAGGAGGTAAACAGATCCGGTGCGGTTAAAGAATAATCTTGAAATGCATATTTTAAAATCGATTGAAATAATCATTGCGTCTGGAGAGTTGTAATTATTGATCAGTTGGAAAAAAGCTTCCTGGCTTTTCTACTTTCTTGTGTATTGAAGCTTATCAATTAAGACGCATATTTTTTTTAAAATATAGAACTTAGAACTTCAAGTTTATAAATGCCGTAGATTATAATAAACCACGTGTCGGTAAATTTAAAGCTCTTATTTCAGATAGCGTTTTTAGTAGTCAACATGTCCGAAACTTAGGGCGAAATAATGAATCATTTTATCTTTGTACATGTCCTTAATTTGATTTACAACGACAAGTACATTCGCCTAAAACCGTAATTGCGATTCCCCTAATCCTGCTAACAACTCCCTTTCCCATCGACCTTTAGCTCTCCGTCTACCAAACACGACACGGCTCACACCGGTGATTCTGCGGTGCAGCTTTGACACCGAACGCTAACGGCCAGCTCAGCCCACTTCAAATTTGTACGCAACCGCAACATTTCGCACTTGACTCAGTCGCCGGGTTTATTGGCCGTTAACTCAATACTGCACCGACTGAACCGACTGAACTTTACGATCTCTTCATAGCCAACAACTTTGTAACGTACTTGAGACGTGATCGGCGAATGCTAAACGTTAATTAAACGTTTACGTGACCGCCTGATACCTTTTGTGTTGGGTGCCGATGGAACATTGGCTGATTTCCAATGTGGCCACAAGGCGATACTTAAACTTTTTATGCTATATTTGCTAACTAATTGTATGCATCGATGAGTATTAATACATGCACAGATAATCTTAAATATTTTGTATCAATAGTCTATACCAGATACACTTACTAATTCAACGGATAAAAAATAATATTAACGTGACAGACAAATAAAGCAAACTGCGGCGACCTTGCATTTAGGTCAGTGTCGTGTCACAAAAATCCTACTTTACTCACAAATCCATTACATCGCTTCTGGTAATACCGTTTCGAGTACCGTCATTATAAAGAAAAAATAAAAAAATCGCAAGATACCAATTCACTATAACTGCCCATTGTCAAAGTGCGACAGTTGAAAATTTCGTGAATGATATCTTAATATCTCGCAGTCGAGTTTTTGATTCGTTATGGGTCTTTAGTATTGAGTTTGAAGACTTTATTATATTGTTTAGGTTGTAATAAAAAATAATAAACCGGATCTACACATAGAACATTAGTGTATAAGTGTATTGATTTAGATTTCATTTTGGAATGAAGTTCTATATTGTATATAGGTATTGTCCACTCGAGGTAAATGTGCTTTACCTATGTGTCTTTGTGTGGCAAGCGTAAGTAAAATTATTATGCATTTGTAGAATATATTTGTAAAATTATTTTATCGAGTATTCAAAGCGCCCTCTTATTCTTTTGTTTTATGATCTAATCAGTACCAATTTTCTCATCAGCATCTTCGATTACAAAGCCAATTTATTCTAGGATTTAATTCTCTATTCTGAACCAATTGTAAATAATTTGCGTTAGATTTGCTCTAGGCCCCAAACGAGCCTATTATTCTTTGAAAAACAATTGGAAGATAACGGGAACTTAAATTTGAATATAACCGTGAACTTTACGTAATACCCATAGGCTTGAAATTGTTTTTTACCATCAAACGATAGTGATAAAAAATGAATCACATTAATTGTCTACGGAAAAATAAATACAAAAAGCAAACTAAATAAGAACTCGATAATAGAATCAGCTTTGTAAATTTGCATGTTTGAAGTAGTTATTTACTTTTAGTTTATTTGCTTCATAGTCAGTAGGTACCTAAGTTATTAAACGAAAACACAGGTTTATTGATGCAGACTAAACACACGACATGTTTGACAAATGCAGCTATAAAATCAATTAATACACTTCCACGCTTGGCTTGGCTTCCACTATGATAGAAATCGAATGACGTAACAGATATAAGTTTACATGCACGTGGAAAGCCCTTACTTTCCCTAGAAAATGAGAAGTTGAAACTAAAGGTTAGACGGATATTGCGAAGCATGTAGACCGTATCGCCAGAGCAGCCGACAAAACGGCCCGTCATGCCCAAGTACGCTACCGAACATTGAAAATATAAGGACAATTTTGTTAATACAATATATTAATATAAAAAAAAACTACCCGCAATACCGTAATCCGAATAATAAAATATTATTTATAATATTTACTATTTTACTATTTTATTATTATATTTATTTATAACTAGCGGTCCGCCCCGGCTTCGCCCGTGGTACATATTTACGTTTTCTCTACATAAAAACCATCCTCGTACTTCAAGGAATATAATAAAAAAAGAATTATCGAAATCGGTTCAGCCGTTCTCGAGTTATGCGCTTACCAACACATTTTGCGATTCATTTTTATATATAAGAGAAGATAATAAAATAGTAGATACTATTCATACGTGGAAAGGAAAGGAAGATTTTTGACAGAGAGCTATGGAAATTTTAACGTAGAGGGCGTTTTTATTCGTCCGCTACCATTCTCCTGCCTAATCTTATCCTCCGAAGTCAATAACACTGCCACATAGACCTTCTATTACAATAGCCGATAGACCAATCCACATTTTCCGGGTAACAATAATTCGGCTAAGACGCGCGGTAGTGACCCAGTTACCTCACTATCCATTTGCTGACCGCGTCTGTTGAACCGTGACTACCTTTGTTCCGATTTACGAATCTATATAATACTTTTCTTTATCCAATACAAAGAGTTGCTTGGCTTTGTTTTGTTTATCATTTGCTTGTATCGGGTCATCAATCATACGAGCGCCATTTCAAAAACTTTCTGTGGCGAAGGTAATGTAATTCATTGCAGGTTATTTTGCTTTATGGTAAACTATAAAAGCTGATTGTATAGAAGTGTACACACTTGGTTGGCGTGGCTGGTTGAGTGGTTGTATAAAACGCAAGGCTTTGCATATACATAAGAATTGCGAAGATATCTATTCATTAATGACATTCGTTTAATGAATAAATGAAGTAGAAAATAGATTAATAAATGAAGTAGAAATTGTCTAAATTTCATGTTTATAAATCGACGTACAAAAAATTATTTTCATCACGAATAGAAAGAGACACTGCGCCACAAACAAAAGCAAAAGATGAAAGTAAGACTATCACCGTAATCGCAATTCGAATTAGAGAGCAATAAATCAGATGTTAGTAAATGATGAGAAAACAATACCTCCGATATCTATCGACGTGCAAATGTAACTAAACAGCTGACAAGAGAGCTCGATCCAATCTCAATGGTATCGCAAATACAGGGTAATTACTCTTTAAATACAATGGACATAATAGCGTCGTAGAATAAGATTGAAAGAAAACGTCACATTATATAAACGTGCAATCGATAAAGTTATAATTATAAGCCTATCTGTACAATGTAGCTTAAGTATATAATTAGAATGTCCTTGTGTCTTTTGTATCATCAGGGGCCGTAATATGAACATTTCCAGACAGATTACGCCGCGCCGTCAATTGAACTGACTGTCAAATTCAAATTATGATCGCAATAACCAGCCATGGTTAATTAAATTATTATATGAATTATAGTCCGGGATCCATCGCCCATTTTTGCAAGTGATTACTATCAAGCTAATTTTTCGTGAGTAGCTTAATTATTTTGATGAGATGCCCAATAATTTCATGTACGAAACTCTCGATTGTGGTAGGTAACAGAGGAAACAAGGATAAAATATTTTGATTTGATGGTTCTCAAATATTAATTACTAACTGAATGTTTTTTTTTGTTCAATCTCAAGATAATTATCTAAATTATTCGAAAAAATATTTGTCCTACAAAATCTATGGTTTGATCAAAGAGTCCCCCTTTCCAATGTGTATCGATAACGAGGTCATCATAAGTGATTACTAACCAGCTGATTTTTTTATTTTCACTTATTTAATACTTATATAATTCAACAGACATATTGTCCTACAAATTGCGTAATAAATATTTGAGAACCGTCAAATCAAAAATTTTTATCCGTGTTACCTCTGTAAGCTACCACAATCGAGAGTTTCGTACATGAAATTATTGGGCATCTCATCAAAATAAAGCTACTCACGAAAAATTAGCTTGATAGTAATCACTTGCAAAAATGGGCGATGGATCCCGGACTATTAGCCAGTCAGTTCAATTCATGGCGTAAACTGACTGGAAATAAGAGGTATATATTCATAATACGGCCCCTGCATATAATTTCACTAAAAAATCAATCAAGATAAAGATAAAATAAAATGCATCTATACAACTTATTTGTGCTACGTGCTTTTATTTTGCCTTTTACAGTAATAGCGTACAGAACATGTGAATACTTCTAATTGCGATTATAAATAAGAAGTATACGTTAATAGTCAATAATTAATAAAGCAAACACGGCATGCATATAAATAGTTCATTGCAGTTATTAAGGATTTAAATAAACGTTAAATTACGTGTTTTCAGAGACCCAACTAACGTGACTTGTGAATATTTTATAAATAGTAGATATTAATTTCTAGTGCAAATAATTCTTTGAAATAAAAAAAAAAAAACATTTATTTATCGAAGTACTTACATATTAACAATAGATTCATTTTAACAATAGATAATCATATAATTTCGACATCAAAACCACCTCAAAGTAATCCACACGTATCATAATTTGATTAGAATGTAATCCCATTGAAACACCAAATGACTATAGGTTATAATGTGTAACAGTAGTAATAATTCGAGTTCCAATTGTGAACAGAAAGGTGAGAATTGTGAAGTACAAATTATCTTATCTGTAATCTATAATTTCAATGGTCGAGATGTGGAAAATCTTCGCAACGGCATCGTGTTCAGAATCTTTGTTCTCACAGCCGAGATCGTTGGTTATAATTACTAGATATTTGCTGAGATGCTCTGATAAAATATAAATCTAATGGATCATAGCGAATTGTATCGCGGTAACAAGGGTAAGCAATTTACTTAAATCGTGTATCAGCTTCCGTATTTGTGCCATTAAATGTAATAATTAATAAACGTGAAACAAGATATCATGAACTAAGATGTCGCAGAAAGTATTGTTAATTTAATAAATAATAAATCGTTCTTAATAAAAGTGGTTAAATAAATAAAAAATATAATCTTCTTCAACTTTCAAGGCCTATAAAGTCTTCTCATTAATATCGTTTAAAATATCGCAATTATAGTGCTTGTATACCTAATTAAGGTTCTTAATTAAGGCTCTTCAGTGTTGATTAAATACAATTAGATCGTTCTATTTCCCAAACATTATTCATACAAAACAATACACGCTGTTACTCTGACGTTAGCGATAATATAATAAACCTTTTCTTATTAAGTGAGATCTTATAAAAATCCTTTATCCAGCGCAAGCATATTATCAGTGCCTAATCAGTAAACGGAACAATTATTAAAATTCCAATTAGCTTCAATTAGCGGGACATCATCAAAGGGTAAAATTCGCAATTAAGTGAACATCAAAGCGAGGAAATATTAAATTCGCCAATCATTTTGATTATTATATTCATGTTTCGTCCCCGTTGATTTATTTACAATCAGTATTTTATTTGATAACGTATTTTAATTTATTGCGCTGTTTCAGAGATCTGCGAAACGGTTGCACGCAATGAGCAATGCTTTATAAGTACACAATATACTTAATGGTCTCATTTATGACTCTTAATTGTTTAAAGAAAGTTTCATTTGGATATTTAATAATGCCACTTAAAGAAGGAATGTTTAAATTTCTTCTAATGAATTCATAAAAGCAACAAATCAAGCGAACAACTTTTAAAATTGATTAAAATAAACATTATTCAAAAGACCCCTTGTAAAATGTTTGTAAATATTAGATTCCACGTCATAATACATTCCCGATATTACACACTAGCCGCTTAAAATAATTTATTATTGAATACACAAACCAATCATCTCCGCTGAGACAAATGCATGAAAGTGCAACGATGCACCGTCCCATTAACCTACAACACCGACCCACATGACAGAAACTCACTTTACTCACTACGAGTCCCAACTTCGTTGATGACCTTTACGATATATGCAAATGTGTTTAAGTAGCTTGGGAAAATATATAAGGGTCAATTAGGTGACAATGACGGAACATTGCACGTTGTTGCGTCGTTAATTTGGCGTTAAATGAATTGTTTAAATGGGATGTGTCGCGTGTGGAATATAATTAATGGATTATGAAGACTTAGGATGGGTAGTTTTGTTTACGTATTGTTTTTTTAGATCTTAATACATAACACTTTTACGACTACTACTTTCAGTACCATTTTGAAAAGTATACATTTAAATATTGCACGACTCTATATATCTCTCTTTAAACACTCTTTGGAGTAAATCCAAAAATAAAAAAAAATATTTAAGAAAAGTAATAAGAAATAGTACAAATCTTCAGTATTGACTTACTAAACAATTTCTTATAACTTTTCTATTACAATCTTTTTGTTTTTGCGAAAATTGTTCGTAATAGGGTCAGCGAAGCAAAAAGCGCTGGATGCCAAGCGGATAATTGCGATAATATGCAGAAAGTTTACAAAAAGACGATAATAGAAGCGCGAAAACCGCGTTATTTAACTACAAAAGAAAAGTATTGTAATATGTATCTTAAAGATCTTCATATAGATGTATTATAAATATAAGACAGTTATAAAAGAGTAAAGAGTATAATTTTAGACGAATGTTGCATATAATATTACGCTCATTATCTGATGGTAACAATTATTTTCAAAGGGGGCTTGTAAACAAAACACATATGAACTATATTCATACGTTCGACTATTATTGCTTTGACCGCAACATAATAGTAGTATGTTAGTATCATAAAGAAACATGCATCATAAAATTGGCGATGCAGCTAGTATTCCGCACTACTTCATGTATAAAAACGGACAATTTCATAGAATCTATATATAACCACATATAACCATGCAGTACACACAGAAAATTACTACGCAAAGACCATAATATTCATATTATGTTATTAACCGATTGCAAATTGAGCAAAACGAAATTACCTCTCATGTAAATTGGTTAAGAAAAAGTCGTCGCACAGCGTTGCCGTGTAAAAACCAAGTTCATTGTACTAGGTCTAGCTTCCCACAAGTCCCTATAATAAATACTTAGTTACAATGAGCATTCAATAATAACTTTATAGTGTTTGAGCACGAAATCAAACGGTAAATGATGGAGACTTTAGTGCAAGTGTTTATCGCTTGAAGCCTGTAGATTTATAATGTCGCGATTCGCGAATAACTGTAGTTACATTGCGAGAATTCTATAAAATATCTTTATCTATTTAATTTAGATCGACACTAAATGTCTGTTGATTGAATAATAAAGCATTTGATTGGAACTTAATCACGACATTTTTTAATTCGTAGAAGTATACTTCGACTAATATTACAGATTCAATGTTATACAGTTTACTCAATTCATAACTTTTTCTGGATCACGATTGTCCTAGAAATAGATTGCCGATCGTGATTCGTAATAAAGCAAATTATATAACAATGAATGAAACAATTAAATAAAACTACGCCTCACTAATTTATTGGACGTATTTGTTTGTTCTCTACTATATCTAGTTTTGATCCATCATAAACTAAAATATTCTTGCAGAAATAATAATGAATATTATCTTTAGCTTTTAATAATGGTGAAGACTGAAGATCAAAATAAAAATTTAACTATAGCTACTCTACTACGCCTACTATAGGGTGTCTCAGCGCCGATTTTAAATTTGGAGCAGTTGAAGACTAAAATAACGACAGAAGTGAGAGCCATTTCAGCGGACATCCTTCGGCGCGTCTCGGCAAATTTGCGTGTCCGATTTGAAGAGTGCATTCACCATGATGGAAGACATCTTGACCGTGTAATATTCTGTACATAAAATCCGCACTAATACACTTTAATTTACTACAGTAAAAATATTATGAATACAATTTGTTTTTTTTATACAAATTTTCAAAGTTTAAAATCGGCGCTGAGACACCCTGTATAATGTTTCGTCGATTAAATATTATGTTTGTTCCGCCCATTTCTAATATGCCCATCTCATTTTAATAATAACCTGTTTAGATGTTTCTACACAACATAACTATCCTAACAAAAAGTAAATTAATACGATAAACTTTAAAACTTAATGGAAAAAGCTAATGTTTGATATGTCCTGCAAAAGAGGACATAAGAAATAGACACTAATTTCTCCTTTTAAAGCATTTATTCATACAAATACTGCTTTCCGAATTGGTGGTAATTGTTAAAAATATGTAATGACGATTCAAAAGTGTTTCTAAAAGAAGTCTAATTGAATAAATAAAGGTTTGAGTTTGAAAATGATTTCTGAGTTTGCAAAAAAAAGCTTCAAGAATTGAGAGTGCTTATACAGAGGCAGTAACAATTACGCTATAGTTAGCGTGAATCGTGATATCTTTAATCATAGAAAATTATTGTCTTGTACATGCAAATTGAAAAGCTAAAACACAAAAGTGAATATTATTTTTAAAACGATTCGTGTTTAGGCTTGGAAAGGTGATGATTAAACTGCTTTCTACAACAAGTGTGGTAAAATTAAATGATCTTGATTTCATTCTAATAGGTCGACTTAAAGATAATAATAGTGGTTGGGGACGAACTACATGTTTAAAGAACACAAAATTGATTCTTAAGTGTAGAAAAACGCGCAGGATACTAAAGAAGTACCTAATATTATATTTTAAATAGATAAACCCTAACAATATTTTCTATATAGTTTTATAATGTCGACGATACATATTTTAAATACTAGATGCAAAATTTCCCACACTCACATAATTTCTGTAAAAACTACGCAAAAACCACAAACGGTAAATTAAACACATTAGCATATAACTCAAAAGGGAAACTTTTTTAAGCAGCCATCAATTAAGCTCCATTATAAAGCAATTTGTCATAAATTATTATTGATGACAACTGCCATTCAAAGTTTTGAGGATTAACGCGCGGACTCCTGGACTGAAATAATAATTAATTATTTTCTGAATTAAAATCAATGTATAATTAAATTTGGAAATGTAAATAAAGATTTACTTTATTAATTCGTTCTTTCTGATTTTTTTATAATATTGTATACTTTGTAAATACAATTAGGTACATGCTTTACAATGTTAAACTTTCAAATTTAGCACTACCGTCAAATACTCATGTCAAATAATAATGCCACTATTAAAACTTCGCAACAAAATAATAAATAATACGTTAGTATACGTTGTGTGTTTTAAGAAATATACTGTATAATTTTCAAAGCCCATAATTTAAATTCGAAATCATAGAAAATTGTGCGAGCTGTTACGATCGACCACGTTTTTCAACTTATTGTATCAATTCAGTAATTTTAAACTGCCCTTTCTCCGCCAACTTTCCTTTGTAGTTTCGGTTTTTGATTCTATGATTACCGTATTTCTTTTGGTGTTTGTCTATTGTTTTTATGTTGGTATAAGTTCCGTTGTGGTTCAATCATAAAATCAACAAATTCAATTTGGTTTTTTGGCACCAACATTTCACTAGTCCATTACAAACACTCTATTTGCACAACATGACATACCTACATAAAAACAAATATAATGCATATTAAAGCAGTAGTTGAATCAACCAAATAGTGAGTCACAAAGCTCCGTATTCGTTCAATAATTCACGTTTGTGTATTCAAGTCTAGAACCAAAAAATGCTTTTAAATCTAGAACGAATTCCGCCACGTCACGGCCGCGGTATACAAGTGGGTCAGCCGAAACTGCCGAGCGCCTGATAGAGTACACCAACGTAAACACGTACGAGCTACGTGCCGCAGTCTCCATTATAAGGGATAGAAAGATACTTAGAAAGTAAACATTCCCTTTTAATAGCAATTAACTTTTGTAAAAACGTTATTTACACAATTGAAACACCATTGTAGCCAGCTAATCGAAACGATGAAAGTGTTGTGCATGCAATAAAACCAAATCAACGATCGTTGTTTACATTAAATTATGGTTATGATGGTAAACAAAAAGTCTTGAGCTTTTCTTGTTGGAATGATATTGTGTTTCGTATTTTCGTCAGATACGATAAGTAGGTACTCTATTTACGCCAGCTTGTAGTGTCAATAGTAATAAAAAACTGTATATATTTACATTACGATTGCGAAACTTCCTCACGTGCCTACTTGCGGAAAGCGCTTAAGAAGGAGATACGTCTTGCCTTTTGAGGCGAACGTCTGCAAATCGTGCGCCTACATTGCCTCCTAAGGCACCCTCGCAATGTCGGTTCACCGTTATTACTATTGTACCTCTTTATGTACTATAATAGTCTTAGAAAAAAATGATACACATATTCGTTCCAAGTAATATAAAATCGATAGATGGAGTTTAACGGCTGTCGGGATTTAAAAGTAAATCATTAAAACTGCAAAAATAAAAAACTATTACATTTAAATTTTTCATTAACATCCATAATAATCAACAACAGCGCAGTTGAGCATCTTTAATTGGAATCAAGGAACAAGATCGAGATAGGAGCTAAAATATCTCCGTACACAGAATGCATTTTAGCGCCAATTTCCTCATCTATTAGAAACTAATTGGGCTTTTGTTCTCGTACTAAAGCCGAGTCTAATTCTATAAACATTCGGTCCAGAAGAAATAATTAAATTAAAACGTTCGCAATGGAAAAGAAACAAAATGGCGTATTTCCGCGCTCACTGGGACCTCGTTACCGATAAGGCTGTCTTTATAAAGTCTCTTCCCGATACAATCAACAAGTACGGCTTAATTTAATAACGAAGACGCCAGCAGATACGAGATTACAGTGTGAATTACAGCTGGAAAGTCTCTGCATAAACACATCTACTGAATCTTGATTTTAAGTATTAGAATATGCGTCGAGGATAGGATGCGTATAGTTTCTGCGCTCACTAAGGGCGTGGAAGGACGCGACGCCTACCATCGTAACCACATAGGTATAATTGTACGGTGTTCATACCGTAGCATAGGATTATAATCATAGTAATAAGATAAGGCCTTTTTAATTCATTTAATCACACGCTAATAAAATAAATTTAACACGTTACGGTTTTGTTAAGACGCCACACACGCCGCGCAAAAACTCTAATACATTGTCGAGGCAATTAGTCTTTACTCCGCAGATGGCCGTACAATTATAGAATTATCATTAAACGACATCCATTTATTGTCTGCTTGTTTTTACCAGCAGCTTTGAACAAGTTATCTATATTTAATTTGATTTATATCTAAATGCTAACGCAAAAAACGAATAAGTGTAAATTACCAGTCTATGCTGCAACTATGATACAACGTTAGATTAACATTATCCTGGCGAGTAAGCTCGTAACAACAACAATTTTATAAGTAACCGCCTACTAATAAATCAATTTAGACAGCTCCACGGAAGGCTGCCGAGAAAATAGTTATAGGCACAAATGACTGAGACAGAGAAGGTACTGGACTCGTTAATCACAAGGAGGCAAGCACGAAAGTATCAATTGTCTTAAAAATATTTCTTTGGGCCGATGCGGAAGCCGTGGTAGTATTATTTCAACAGACATTAGCCGCGGTAATCATTGATAGCCATAATTTCATAGACTTTGCTAACTTTAAGCACGAGATGAGCCAGGAATTAGAAATTGCGAGGGAAAAGTTGCGGTCTTGGTCGATGCTAACAACTAAATAAATCAACGCTGCCATGTTTATGGTTACGTGTGCATTCTGTTTGTTTTGGAGGCTTGAATTACAGCGTAATTAGTTAAACTGCACAGTCGTGATAGGGAATTGCAAATGACTCACATTTTGGGTTAGAAGTACATTTATCAGAACAAATTGTTTATGCGCATTTGTTGGTATTTAAATGCGACATGATAACGAAATCATTTCATTTTAGAATAAGCAGACGGTAAGAATGCCACAAGTTAGTTAAATGTATCAATTATAAAAATACATAAGGAGATAAGAGAAGTGAGGTAAAATATATCTTTGTAAATAATGAGGCTCCGTTAGATAAATAAAAAAGTTCGTAAAAGAATAATTTCTTGCAATGCCAATCGATCCACCGGGAGCTATGATACTCGCAAAGTATTTTATTATAGCAATATATTATCAAGAAACGGTTGTTCGCTTTCCTACCATCAATTAATAAGGGCGTTTGCACTAAATGTCCAATGAAAATGGTTTAACCACCTATTAAAGACGAAACAGGTACTATTGCAATCGTTATACAATAGTACAGTTATCGAAGAAATATTACATACAGAGAAATCATTAAATTTGAGATAATAAATGCTTCCGGAGCTAAGCTCGGTCTTAGTCTAACGGACTTCTGTATTGGTAATTCAATGAAACAGTTTATGTGGGATGATGCAATTTTATGTATATGGATTTATAGTCATAATAAAGTATAGTAGTAATGATTAATAGAAAATATATGCCTATCATAAATCTTATAAGTCAGGACTTTTATTTCATTAAGTGTTTTATTGATGACAAGTTAATGCCTTAAGGCTGCAGTCTAGCAAAATTGCGTTTTCAACAAGTTATTTGACAATTTTTTCCCGGCTAATGAAATGATAAACTGAATTTTTTTTTTCTTGTTTATCAATTAGTGTTATATACGCAATGCGCGTGAATTTTTTCACATTTATAAAGTTACTTTATGTTACCTTAATCAGGCCTTCAAGATAAGTCTCTTTCCCCCAAAATCATTTCGAGCTAAGTTTGTGCACTCACTACGTTGCAACCGATTACAATTTACACAATCTGATCAGCGCATTATTATCCTTATATAGTCGTTATTAAAAACTGCTGAATACAATTGCCGAAAAACTTATGATTTTCTTAATTAGAGCGTTATAAATTCATTAAATTTCCCATTTTTTGCCTTACAAAATCGATTGATAAATACTGCTAAAAGTTATTTTTTCCATTAATTTATTCGAGTTGGTTGAAGACCAATGAGTATTAATCCTTTAAAATTTTTTTTTTTGAATTTTGATAATTCTTTAAATATTAAAAAAATATTTAAAATAATAAGGAAAAATCCTAGCGAATTTCTTTAGTCGCGCTCCTTGGGCCGGAGCGTTCTGACGTGTGCTCTACGCTCGATTTTCCTTCATACCGAAGTGAAAGTTGCTCTACTTCATTAAATTTAATATTTTTGTTAATTGATTATTTTTATCTTAGTTTTGTGCAAATATTCGTATTTTTAAACATTTGATTTCGATATGGAAAATAAACGAAAAAAATACGTGTGTAACTACTAGAAAAAAAATTATCTTCGAACATAAAGTTAATGAAACCAAATAGATTGCAAAGGTGATTGGCAACAATTTCTTTATTTTACGGGGTGTCAGTAAAGGGATGTATATTTCTTTAAAACTAAAGTAAGCTCATAAATTTTCTTATAATAAGTATAATTTTTTTGAAGTTCCAAAAATGTTTATTTTTCGTTTGAGAAATACGAAATATAATATAAACTTGTATTGAGAACTTGAACTTCCCAAGTTCATCCGGGGAAATCCCCATACGGGGAAAATGATTTGTTTACTCCAAAATTGATCCGAGGTGTTTTAATTTTTTCTTCTAGTCATTTTCAACGTAGCGGCATGTTGTTTGATTATTAATTTTGTAACTTAAATACAGGATGTTGGTTTTATATTCTGATCTTACAGACGCGCTGACAAATTTAGTCCACCATTTCTAGTTTAGTCTACCAACTCTAAGTACCAATATTAAAACGAATGGATTATCATCACATCATCAAAATTCAGTGGGGTTGAGAACTAAACAAACAGAAGTAACAGAGACGCGAAGAATAAAAAAAGAGGACGAAAACGATAATTCGTTGATGCTTTCCCTTTTCGTTAGGGTACATCACCAATCTGCAAAAAACAAAACTGATGATTCCCAATTGCTGATTAAAAATGAAAAACAAATAATCGACAACAGTGGTGAAAATTTGCTGATCACAATGAAACATCCTTCAGTGGTAGCAGATTTACTCATTTAAAATGTATCGGTGAACAGCGTAAAGGAGAGGAGGACAGGAAAACATTATGAATGTGGATGGTGGATTGTATACAGGGTGTAATCGATAAGTATGTGCAGGCGATTATGACGTTATTATTGCAGGTATCAAAAAACTTAAAACTGATATCGAAATTACTTTACCTAATGAGCAAAATGACAATGATAACTTTTTAAAAGTATAACGAGAAATATCTAAAAAATTTACTTTATACACTCCCATATCAAAAAGGGAAAATGGGACTAGTAGAAGTTAAATGTCTAATTCCGGCAAATGACATGAATGCGGAAGATGCGGTTAAAAAAAATTTAATATTTGAAATACAATGCAAAAAATAACACTTTTGTCATAGATAAGAATCATGACTATTTTTTCCAAATTCAGGGACAACTAAACGTTGCAGAAGCAGAAGTCTGCTTATTTGCTGTTTGGACTGGAGTGAATCATTCGTTAAAAATAGAATATATAAAATAGAATATATAAAAAAGTATGTAACGTTTAGGCAAAATAAAATGATGGACCATTATTGGATTTTACATAAATTGCCTACTGTCAGAATTGATTGATTCGAGACTTCAGCATTCGATGCCCATCAAGGACCCATCCTATATCATTCAAGCGATTGAAAAAAGAGAGATAAATCCAGTGCAACCGATAAAGCATCAGAATGCTAGCAAAAGATTTATTAGGTTTATCAATATAAATCTATATATTATACATAATATAATAAATCTGTAGAAGACGCGAAGACTGACATCCGCGCGGACGGAGTCGCGGGCGGAAGCTAGTCAGAAATAAATATCTTTTGTTTTCATTTGCGTATTTTTCTATTTTATAATTTTTTAACACAAACATTACATTTTTTTTATTAAATACAAAATTTGTTTATCCGTTTTATTAGTTAAACTGAACAACTTTCACTAAGAAACTTAGGTCGAAAAAAATGTATAGAGTTATGAATTTTGTATGAAAAGCTTATTTTTTTTTATATTTCGTCCAAATTTCTTTGTAAAAGTTGATCAGTTATATAAACATGAAGTTGAAGATATCAATAGAAAGTATTCGCAAATTTTGTGTACTGATAAAAAAAAATCACCCGGTGTAATTTTCACGAAAATTGTTTCAAATTGTCATTTTTGGTAGGGGAGCAAGGGGCTAGTTGTAACAGGGGTAAGTAGTAACAGACCTTTTTCAATAGCAATGTAAACCTTATTGACGTCTTTTTTTACTGAATCTTACGATTATAGCTGGCCACACCGCTTCATCACAGCCAGTGTCCTGCCAGCCAGATGATTAGCTAGATGTGAGCAAGGGCTTCATGGGCGCCAGTTAACGTATTATTTCACTTTCGTAATTTTTTGGTTGGCTTTACTATTTACGACTAATTAGAGTTGTATATATTTTATTTGATGATAGAATATAACTATAAATGATGTTCTGTAATTGTTTTTAAAATTACTAAGTTGATTTAATAGTTATCTTGATAAATATTAAAAATTATACCTAGGGGCTAGTTGTAACAAAATCTCGGGGTTAGTAGTAACATGTTACAACTTGCCCCCAGATTGCTGTGAGTTCCACCATACAGGACATACCATACAGGACATACCATATTTGTTTTGATTTAGAATGAAAGAGTATAAGAGAAAGACAGAGCGGGCAATACTAAGAAGAAGAAGAGCAATGAAAGTCCAAAAGTAGGTTATGTCAAGCCTAAAATGTATACTTAAGTGTGCCGAAATATACTTTGGATTACTTCCTATCGAAATAAGGAAACTAGCTTACTAGTTAAAAACTTAAATCGTTAATTTGTTGATTAAGTATATAAAAAGTATGTTTCAGTTAATTATTTAATGAGAAAATACATATTTTAGAAGTACTTAGTTAGTTATTGTTATAAACAAAGCAAAATAATTAGATATGTGAAAAAAATAAATGATTGAAGGTGTCACATTTTTGTTTTTAATTGATGTTACTACTTGCCCTAATAGATGTTACAACTAACCCCAAGCACGGGGTACGTTGTAACACTTCCCTTTTTTAAATAAAACAGTAATTGCGGAAAAGTTATCTGGATTTTTGATATTTTTTCGATTAAACATAATAGAAGAATAGTTATAGTTTCAATCAAAGTTTAGTTGATGATAAGTTAGCCAAGATATCGCGAGATATAAAAGTATTTTTGAAAATTGTTACAACTAGCCCCTCGCTCCCCTACTTATTACGAATATTAAATTATACGAATGATTTAATTTTTAAAAATTAAGTGGAGCAACTTTCCCTTAGTACATTTGTATTATTTACATATAGGATGACAGGATGCATTTGTTTGCACTACTAGACCAAGCCCTTAACGCCGGTTTTACCGCTTGCTGATAGGCTTGTACCTGCTGAGTGTCTCCAATAGCCTGTTGACGCTATTTAACTGTATATATTTCTACACATATTTGTCATTTTAACTGACAGATAGCGAAACCGGCCATTAATGTTAAAAAATATTTTTCTTATCTACAATCTGAGACATTTTATCCTCGTATTAAAACCCGACATTTTAAAAGAATTAACGACAATTACATCAATTCTTCGAAACTGCACAATCGTAAAGCTCTCTGCCTTTCCATTTCAAACCCAACTCATTGTTGGGGCACTTCTAAGTAATCAGATGGAACAGTTATCCAGAAATCACGATGTTTCGAGACGCACACGAGCATGTAACCCGAGACAGACGTCGAGACACTCGCCTATCCTTAGAATCTC
The DNA here is from genome assembly GCF_061535395.1 of Colias eurytheme. NCBI lineage: Eukaryota > Metazoa > Arthropoda > Insecta > Lepidoptera > Pieridae > Colias > Colias eurytheme. The sequence continues at coordinate 6,570,535 of NC_142998.1, read as the reverse complement.
GGGACTTGCCTTGACTTACCCTACAATACACCGCCACCCACATATCGCAGGATTCATACTGGAATTGTTAGATAGTAATCTCGTCCAATCATTACATATTATGGAAGCCGGCAATAGAATAAATACTTGTACGTGCGAGCATTCTCCGTAACGATGCGCGTTGTAAAATGTTCGAGATGTGGCGTTAAATAATAACGAATAAATCGCGTGTTATTCATTTGTCGATGCCAAATTATCTTGTACACGTCCAAGAAAAACAGTGTATAGCATAATGTTATTATGTCTTTTCACGCATCTAAAGTATTTAATGAAAAAAATGTTCTTATTACTAGTTAGTGAGGAAGTTGGAAATTCTAACAGCTATATGTCTTATTTTGTAAGCATGTTTCGTGTTATCACTTACGTTATCCCTTTATCGTATATTGAACAAGCTAATGGCCTTCTCAGCTATTTATAAATTTAAAGTGTGCGAGGCTGAGGTGTGGCCCATCATTTAGAATATCTTTAATGCCAAGTGATAACATCACTAACTGCAGCTATGCCGTATAAAATCCTATTGGACGCTGGCAAAACATGAATATGATTGATTGTGGAGTCCGCAACTATAAATAATATTTAATAGAATGTCTGGTTTTATGGAACCTACGTTAACCGTGAAGAAACGAACGTCCTTGTTTATTTATGCTTCACGCAATATTTCCAATTAAGATATATTGTGTAAGCTTAGGATTCCATTTATAAATAGAAAGGATTATTTAGGGCATTCATTCTATTATAGTAAGGTTTTAAAAACAGTGCTAAAAATATATTCTAAAAGTACCAACATACGCGTATAAGCATCTTACAATTGCAAAAGTAGGTAAGAAATGGGTCTTCTTTATCAAGAAGCAACCAAAGTATAAATTAACAGCAAACTATCAGTGAACAGCACGTGTGAAACCTCGACGTATCCAGCCTTCAATTACGTGAGCGCGAGTTATCGACAACACTTTATGGGCCAACTCCAGTCCACATTAGATAGGGTTCGCTACGCACGATCTCCCATTAGAGCCTTACACGTGCCATACTGATCAGTTCGAGATACGCAGATCGAAGGAAGTGCGGTAATAGCCGAGATACGAACGGTTATTGCAATTAAGGCGTTACCCGGCAATTCCCGGCAATTTCGACTATGTTCAACCTCTATAAAGTCTGGTACAACATAAAGCACAATACCGAAAAAAATATATAAAATAGGATGGTCTTTGATCTTTAATTGCTCGCGAGGACTTTTTTCCAAAGTTAATAGATTTCTAGAAAAAAAATGTGCCGTGGTCATCGATTTTTCCGCAAATACTCTATAAACTTCGTAACCTACTGACTTAGAGCTCTGAAAATTTTATGTTTAATAAATTATCAGTTACACAACAGTCCCTGACGAGGATTTTTTGTTTCACTGATTGGTATCTTTTTAAATACAAAATGCGAGGAAAAAAGAAGGTGCAGCGGGAGAGGTTTGAGATCCGTCAAGTATGGTCAAGGTTATTAGCGCATGTATAAGCCTTAATGACACGTTGACGTTGAGTTACACCGTGAAAGGCAAGGATACCGAGCCGCTAAACCGTTATGTTTTGTATGTATCTGGATTTATAATCAGCGGGACTTCCTTCATTAAAGTTTCTTGCGCCTATGTTTAGTGCTCGCACTTCCAACTAATACATCCTTGACACATTAATTATTTATTGGAGATAGATACAAAAGAGAGGCATAGGTAACTTTATAATTTGTACTGGCCAAAACAAACAATTTTAAACAGTACTACGACTAACAATAGCAATAAATAACTTGCATCACTGCAACGTTTCAACAAAATGCACGTTTCGCGACATATCTATACATATATAATATATGCAGAATTACATCAAGTGAAATTCAAAGGAAATAAAGTACCTTGAAAATACTTTCTAACAATACACGACTGTTGCCAAGATGCGCGCACCATTATAGAAGTTGAATGAGAGAAATTCCATACTAAGATCCGATGGCAATGTAAAAACAATGCTTACTATCGCGAAATGTTCGTTCAGACAATTTATGGGAGCGACTGCGATGAGAGGAAAGTAAATGTAAATTCCAATGACTATTTTGCCTAGAAATCTATTTAAAGCTTAGGCACGATATGGAACTGATTAAAGATATATTCTCGAAATATACGTGGAACGTGACGATTTCTATCGATATTATTCTCACAACGATTGTCATAGCGTTGAAATATGTTGGGTTCGTTCGCTCGGAGCTATAGTTGTTATTGCATTCTTAGATAAACTTATTTCGCTCATGTCGTTTATCAAAAGATCTTCATAATATTAATGCATAATATTTTAAGCTACAAGACGATGAAGATGTTTATCAAGTAAAGGAGCCCCAAAAAATGTAAAAGCAAAAACATGCCTACTTACTTTTAAACTAAGTACATAAAAAAGTTGCGTTCTTGTAAACTTTTTTCCAGCTTTTAATTATTGGCATCAAAGTAAATATCAAAAAACGCCTAATTGAGGCTATCTAAGTACCGAGACGAGCATAACGACACCGATTACGGTAAGACTTGTTAAAACGGGACCGTTTTATATCTACCCTATTCGACCTACAGCAAATACGGCATCGATTGAAGCCGACGCAAAAAAATACAACGCGGTATTCTGTAGGCATTATTTTTTATACAATAAATACCTCGACGCTCTTAATTTACTAAAATGAGAACAAAAAATGTTTAATCCAACATTTACAATACAAATACAGTTTGCATTACGGTCATTTTCAAAAATAATTTAATATTAAATGCGCCAAAGACGTAGCTAAAAATATAAACCATACATTCATAACAATAGGACTATGAGCTGCTTCGGCAAATATGTTTAAAATAGAAATGAAAGACCTTTGATTTTAGATAAACTCGCTGAAGCCTTAACGATATATTCTCTACAAAGCTAAGCAATAAAATATCCTAACCATAACCTTTGAGTAATGATTTATGTGAAAATACATGATCTTTTCACACCAGAGAATTCATTTTCAATGATAGATTTGTATAGAATTTACAACAAAAGCATTGAATTCCATTACGCTTGGAACTCGAGGATTTATAATTGTCTATCGTATCGCTAGAGACCTACGGAGGTATTCCAGGAAGGCAATTGATCGTATTCATAACATAGGGGAATCCGAGCACAATCTGAAGGTGCGGCGAATCTAAGCGTGACATAGGATCAGTTCTGCCTTATCGAACCCGCCATACCACACGCGCCCGCATACTCGGATGATCCAAGATATCGGAGAAGTTAGAACAAACCAGATACACATTCTTACTTAATGTTATAATTTGAGGGACAAATAAAAATTTGTTTGTATTTTTTAATACGAAATTTTGTTCTTAGGTTTGTTTGTCTTTCTTTCACGTCGCAAGTGCCGTACCCGAGCGATCTTTTGAGGCTGCTTTTTACTGTGGTGAAAAATTTCATTCCCATGGGAATTGCTTCAGACTACACAGGCGAAGCGCGAGCGGAATGCTAGTAAGGCTATATGGATACTGCATAGTTGATCTCTGCTCAGTTTCACTGCCCCTCATTGTTTTGTTTTAATATATACAATTGAATCGAATTTCACTGACTTTCAATCTTGATGTATTGGTTTTAACAATAGCACATCATCTGCATATTACGTTTTGCAGAGCAGATTGGCTATAAAATACTAATTGTTTGGCAGTTATTAATTTAATATAACAGCGCACATGCCGCACATGACTTCAAAGATCTATGTTGGACTTTATTCTTAAACAGGATATACACAAACATTTTTGAAAGAAAGACTAGCGTGAAACGAATTCAAACAATCGACCATAAAATGGTTATTTATTGTTTATCTTCCCATAGTTTTGTATTACCTTTCGCTCGATCTAAAATTAAAACGTTTACAAGAAATCCATATTACATGACTACATTCTAGGAGGACAAATACCATCTCAAGTGGAAGAAGTTTTTGTATAATTTTATACGTTTTGTAACATTGCTTCCAGTAAGTTTGTATTCCTTACACTGCACACGACTGCACCTTTTTGCAAAGCCGATTAGTAAACAATAGAATATCTTAGCTTTAGTACGGCATTATCGGATTATAATTTATGGCTAAACCTTATGGCGTTCATAGATTTAGTATATCGGGTATAATCTATCTTATTAGAGTCCATTTATTGAGGGAGATGTAATGTCGTCCACGCGTGGGACGCTCTTTGGTCGCAGTATGTAGTTTTGGTCCTATCTATTCACCTACGCATTGAATTATAGGCACGGCCTGATATAAGAACATTTGTTTGTAAATTCAAACATATTTTATGGACGCGGATGTATCAAGGGTTAACATCGATCTTGATATTTTGTATCGCTATTGTTCTGTACAAAATTTTCATCCAGTGAATTTACATCTACTAAGGTCAGGTGGGGTAAGAGGGTCACTGGGGGAAGAGGGCCTAGAGACCATAACTAGTAAACCGAAGCGTTTATGACTATGTACTTTCCGTCGATAAAAAAGTGAAGGCGAATTAGTTTGAGCGGTTTTGAGTAGATGTCGCTACGTAGCACAGACATCACAAAAAATGTAAACAAATTTGACAGTTGCGAATTCGGCTAACACCAAGTTGGCTCGTTTTTTTGCGAACCCATATTTTAGTGATAAAAGTGTGCTAGAAATATTTTAAATACCCTGATACACGGAGAAAACTGTAAGTATTTCTTTTATTAATCATTTTAGTTAAGAAACAACTAAATATTGTGAGTTTCTTTCGCTTGAAAATCCTAGACTTCAAAAACAATAGCTGGGGTAAGAGGCTCACTATTGACGGTGAAAGAGGAACATATGTTTCTCTTCCCCCGTGTGAGGGGTGACCAACATTTTGATTAATTTATAATTATATGTGGATAAAATGAAAAGAAGTGACTGACTGTTCTGTACCTATTACAATTTTAAATTATAACTAAAAATTTCTCGCTCATGTGTTTTTTTTATATTTTTTTATTTATTTAATAGGCGGGCAAACGAGCATACGGATCACCTGATGTTAAGCGATTTCCGCCGCCCATGGACATTCGCAACTCCAGAGGAGTCACAAGTGCGTTGCTGGCCTAAAGGATTATGCCTCCTGTGCCAGTAATTACTTCAGGGCCTCATTTCACCACAAAACCGGAACACAGTGATGCAAGCACCACTATTCGCCAAGTTTCGCTAAGTTCGCCTGTCTCAAAATTCCAGAAATTCCAAAGAATTTCTTTTGGATCAAGAAGATCATTTATATTTTTAACTGACTTCTTAAAAAGGAGAAGGTTCTTAATAGATGAATTAAAATACTGATTCGCAATATTGATCTCATCACATAGTGCCATTGTTATTTTTAAAGAGTAACTAACTAGGAAAACTAGTTAGGGACAGACTGTTTACCATTACTATGTATGATTAAATAAAAATAGAATTATAACTAGTCGACTTCTTTTTAGTTTGCCACCCCTGATCGAACCTGTATGTCCCTCTTACCCCGAATTGATGTATTCTTGTTTTTTATTCCAAATTATACCTTATTTCATCGACATTAAGATCTAATATTGACCAAAGACATTCTATCTACAAATTAACGAACATTTAGCAACGAATATTTTAATTCAAACTCCAATCTTAGGAAATACAATGACTGTCCCTCTTACCCCTTGTAAGGGGGAAGAGGAACGATTACTCAATCTTGACAGTAATGTCAATATCTTCGTAAGAACTGTTATTAGAGTAATGACATTTAGCCTACGGGAAGCTAATACATAAAGGTAAGTTCTGTGTGTTTCAAAGATCTTAAAAAGCTATAAATGTTGTTCCTAGCAGTCAAAATATTTTACTGAAAATGAAATATGTTCCTCTTACCCCACCTGACCTTAGTAAATTTATTTATAATCTGAACTTTTACTGTAATCCCTTTCCCAACTTTTACAACAAATCTATTGGCTGACCTTAATTAAATAAATAAATAAACTTTGGTTTTGTTTTTACTATAGATTAGATATTAATAATTACAAGGTGTGTATGTAATTTAATTCTACAATATTCTATTCGATGCAGTAAATAATAATAAGTAATTAATGTACACGGATCATAAATTGATCTCTAAATAAAGGAGAGGTTTGGATACAGAAAATTTAAAATTTAATAATAATCTATGTTTAATATAAAATACTTGTAAGTATAAATAAAATGTATAATGTGTATACCTGTATATCTTAATGTTGAATTTATTTCTTATTTTTCTGTTCGATTAATTTATAATTAATCTATTGTATTAAATATTTTGATACAAAATCAGTAAGAACAAAAAGATATAAATTTCTTATATTGAATTGGTCTCCGTAACAAATAACAATCCAATCAAAGGCAGCACTGTTAGTAATATATAAGATCAATATCTAGATTTCACAAACAATCACGACAAACGAACTTTTCCCTGGCTTAATCGATATAACAATATTCCTGAACACAATAAACGTAATTGAATAAAATAAAAGTATAAGAAGTAATTTATTTGAATCACAATACAATTAAACTGTTTCAATAAAAACTTAGACTTCGACGATAGAAATATTAAAGTTTTCTTTCAAGAAAAGAATATAAATATTCAAAGCGTTATACTTAAGAATAAGTACCTGTAGTAAATAGGTATGCATTGTCTTTATATTAGTTATTTTATGCTAGTGAGATAATATTACGGTAGAAAGCAACATGCTAAAATCCAAAGTTGAAAATTTATGGTCTCCGTAGATGTTAACCACACATATTTTCATTAGTATTTTATGTTTCTAAATTAAACGCAGTGGATAATGTTAAATTTACAACTTCGGTGAACCTAGTATAATTTATATTCCATATTGAGGACTAAAATAACGTATGAAAGCTCATTACATTCTGGCATTGCCGGTAAATGAGCATGGGTTTTGAACATTTCACCGTTAACCAAACACGCATATAAGGTATTTAACGAGCAAGTCACATCACAATAACCGTTCCCTTTGTATGTGAAACGGCATTATTAGGAACCCTGCCGGTCAGAGGCTACAAGTCGTGACCAGATAGATATCAAAGCCTTAAGAGGACTGCTTCTATTACCGGACACAATTACTAGGTATCGGAGCTATGTGAATGCAAAGTGAATGTGTATTGCTTTTTAGTAGCAAGCGAACTTCCTAACTCAGATTACGTATTATTCTGAGTTGATGCACTTAGCGTGATGTAACGATCGAGTGTTTGCATCACTTATCGTCTTGTTATATGTGTTGGATGCCTCTTTAAACTTTGTCATAGAATACCAGACATCAAAGATTTAAATGTACCACAATTATTGTTTAATTGAAAATTTTAAAGCATATTATAATTATAATTTGTGTCATTATATCTTCCTACAATGCTTATAATTTCCTTGTCAATAACTCGCGCCTTTTATTCAACTCACTCGAATATTATAGTCCACAATGCAGTGCGTTTGAAACTATAGTACACAAATTACACAAACAAATTATATTACAAATTATATTTTCAGATTTGCAAAAGCACGCAACACACACTCATTACAATCACTGTCACTTGTAAACGCTTGGCATTCGAACATTAGTCGCAATTTCCTGACTTCATTAGGATTCCCACAAGTTCTATCAGTTAATAATTAATTGGCGCGATTCAACGGTAGTCACAATCTTGACTAACTTCGGCGTCTCGTTTAAATCATTTACGGTAGAGCTATCTGTTTTAATTACGGTAGGAATTGGGTTATGTTAATGTTTCATTTTCCTATTTGGTGATATCAGATATGCTAGATACATGTTGCTTATCTAAATATTTTCTGCTTATGTAGTTAACATAGTGCAATGTAATTCCAACTTGTCTTAAACTACATTTTCTCAAGCAACTACTTTTATTACGGTTTAAGACATTTCAATTAATTTAATCTACGAGTACATCAATATAATTTAAAATCAATATGGCACATACTCTATGAGGATCGAATGAAAATAATTCATTTCAATTGCATTGTATTCGCAACTTTATTCTAAATATAGAAACATTTAGAATCAGAAGTAGTGTCGTAGAATAAGAGAGCATTGAAGCATTAACAAAACTATTAGTCCGAATAGTCAAACCAAAGTAAGCAAGTTTCGTTTCTTAGTCTCACTGAAACTAGAATAGAATTAAAACAATTAACAGATAGCATTGTTAAGTCCCTAATCCTTTAAATGCTACTAATTAGGGGAAAGAACACAGAGCAATTATTATCAGAGGCATCAGCTAAACCGTAGTTGTGTATTTCCTCGTCCAGTATAGAGTTCAACAGGTTTCTCTATAGCGGTTCTGTAATTCAATAGTGCAGGATCTTGTTCCGGACTATTTGTAATACTTTCATCGCGTAAAATTTGTTATATATATAGCTATGAGGTTATAGTACCTACGTGAGTTTGTTGGAGACAATTATAGTGTACCTATGTAATAATTGATAATTATTTTTTTTTAATAGAGCGATTATATTGAACGATAAACATTATTGTCTTACTTTAGTACTTTTTCCGTCAATATGGATTTACACCATCTCACGAATTTATGAAGCTATTTAATAATAAAAATAATGAAAAATGTCAATAGCGCGATGGCATAATTACCGTCAGTGAATAAGAGAATTCTCGCACACATTTTTCGTTTCGAAGGAATTTCTGATGATGCTAAAATATTAATACCAGGAAGAGGGCTATCACGTATCACCGGTTATTACGCAAAAGGAGTATACACGGTGCCTTCCGTACAAGGAACTTGTACCGTCGCCTAAACAACTGGTTTTTGATGCATAAATCTAATATTTCGACACGTGCATTCTGTTCGAGATTACTGTAGTATTGTTTATGTGCTTTGAGTCAAAATACAAATATACAAAATACTAAAACGTAAATATTTGTAATACATTTAAAAGATCTCTTTAAGAAGGAATATGTTAATTTTAATATTCCTTCTTATACAGATATATAAGATATTAAGATCGAAACATAATAAAGAAGATAAGGTGAATGACATGCAAAAAAATCAATAGATGCAGATAGATGCCGTCACGCAGCTTATAACTATTATAACACCAGTCCAACTAAAAACAATCACCATACAATTATCTTCACAAATCACAATACTTCTATTTCCCATCAAACTAGCATACCTGCATACCTGCATAGCATGCGATGTAATTACTGCACAAATGTCGGAAGCAATCATCCGGTTATCGCAAACCTGAACTTGCGTGTGCGCAACCAAACGCTTGTTTATGTGCTGTGTTGTATTAGTGTCAACTGGCTTCATAATTCATTGGATTCGCAATTTCATAATATTTTTTAATTACGATTTATAATACGCACTGCATGCACTGTTAAAGACTGCATTATTTTGTGTTAAATGAGATTTTAGGCATTTTTATTATTACACCCTGCTCGCATTTGACCGCCTATTCGCCTGATGTAAGCGTAGATGCGGTCTTTCGGGTTAGAAACCAAATTTGATGAAAAAAAATTAGAAATCTTATTCATCTTTATAGCGTTTATTACTATGTTTTTAACCTGATACAATCGCAATTTTATATTTATTTATATTCAAATTATGAATGAATTTATTGAAAATTTATTTGTTAAAAACACACATAATATTTGTATCTATATTTATGCAGCTGCATTCCATAAAATAAGTATGAAAATGATCCTAAAGCCAAGCTCTGTGCTTGCCTATTAACCTCAACGATTATTAACACCTATTACTGATACGCAAGTAAATGCTTATAATTGCTTGGTTAAATAATAAATCTTAGATTTTTCTAATGACATAACGTTACAACTTTTTATTAAATACTTAACGGTGATGCAAGCATAAAACACCCGTATCATTTTATTAAGTAATAAACTTGTTTAAAAGTATTATACAGCCTGCTATTAACATCGACGATTATAATTCGTCTCGTATAATTAGTTGTAAATAAATTATTTACGTCATATCACAATTCACATAGCTAATATTGATGTTATCATATATCTAAACTTGTTGATGATGCTTTCAAAAAACTCGATGGTAATGATCCTATGAAACATAGTAAAAAACACAAGTTTGTAAGGTGAGAAAAGCCATTAAAAAGCTCTAATATAATATCCACTTTACCTATTCTTCATTCTATGGATAACAGTGATACATATATTATCAAGACAATTAACATTAAAACGGGTTCACACTATAAAACACACAAAAACAGCTTCACATATAACAATGACGAGAACGCGTACAAAACACATTACTACTGTATGCCATAGGATGATATATGACTTGACCAGTATCGTATGCAAATACATCAACATGTCGGAAGTGATTATAGTGTATAAATAAGTTTGAACTTGAGGTAGGTCCGGTTAGACATGCCGCATAGTGAACATGCTAATATACATAATAATAGATGGATCGAATATGTTGTACGGAAGGTGTTGAAGATTTTTGAAGTGAAACTTTTTTAGGCGCGTTGAGAGTATTTATTATTTAAGTAAGTGTTTAAATCAAAAAATGCTAACCCATTTTTTAATTCATGTTCTTTGGATTACTGAAGCGCGTGCTCTTAATTCTGATGGTGATGAATCTTCTCTAAAATACATACCTGCTTAGATAATAAAAACTTTTGGTGTTGGCATTCTTTGAATTAGTTACATAATATGTTTGGAATATTGAAGTGTCTACTCTTGATTTTGATTGGATTCAAAAATCTTCTCTAAACTACATGAATTATGAAATAACAATCTTTATCCCTATTATGCTACTTAATATTACGCATCAAAAAATCGAACCAAAAAATATTTTAAAAACAGTTTTATTTTTAATACGTAGGTACTAATTATCCATTGAGGTGTTTCTTTTTGAAAATAACTAACCTATCTATTTAAAACATTATAAAAAATGTGGGAAGTTTATTTACGCCGATCGAAGAAGATTGCACTCGTTAATTAGCATTCACTCGTTAGATTATAATTAAACTCGATCGAGATCTTTTCAGGTTCATTGAATATAACTATGGTGTTTTGGTTTATTTCTGTTTCTAAAATGATCGTTAAAATAACTACAGCGTAAATTATAACCAGATAATTAATTTTATCAAGAATACTTATAAGCGAGGCTATGAAAATACCTGGTAATTAATATAATTAATACCGATTCTCATACATAATAAATACTCATTTCATTTATCTCAAAGAGCACCTTAAGAGACAATATTTAGCGTTAGTGATAACTTTTATTCAATTGTTCAGAAAATTTTAATAAGCACTTAGAGCATTAAAATCAATCACAATCAGTTTATATCGTTAAAAGGATAATAAATGCTATTAGAAAACAATTTCGCATACCAATTCAATATTACCATCATTGAAGCTGCATACAATATCAGCGTCTGTCTAATTTAATAAGTAAAATTAAAAATTCAATTTCAATCTATAAAGAGTTATCATCAAACGCCATCAACCGCATAAAAGTACTAATAAATAGTTAGTTAGGCAGACAATACAGTACAATGAACCTTGTTATCGCGATTTACTATTGCAGGTTGCACGAAGTTCAAATCATGTCAAGATCGCGATTCGAGATTAACATTTTAGGTAAACATATCGTGCGATCTGACTCCATCCCGGTTGACCTTGCTTTACGTAACGGGTCTCGTGGCGAATCGATTTATATCGATCTATAGTTAGAACAAAAACTCATAATTGTAAACATGCCGTGTTACGATACGCATTCAAATCATGTTACGAGGCGTCGATCAAATTGTCCAATCGATTACCTAAATCACCGAGTCGACATCGATCATTCAACTCGATGGAACGTGACGTCCGGTGGCCTCCCTTGTCCTCCTATTTCTTCGCCCTTATTTTGTCTCAATGAACAAAATAAAACTACAAGAACCGTAATCGAAAAAAGCCAACGTCGACGCTATCACTTTAATTGTAAAATTTTTAATACTAACTCACCGTCAACTGTTCCAGTTTAAGCTCGATTTACTAAATTAATTGCTATGCGAAGTAATAAATTAATAAGCGTCGGATGTTGATTAAAATATAACTCGGACGCTGCGGGGAAAATCATAAGCATCGCGTTGTCTATAGCTATAAGTTTAATAGTAAAAGTTAATCAGAACAAGCAATGACAAAAAAAAAACAATTCAATGAGGCGATTTGCAGATGCGAGCGAAATAAAAATGGAATAAAACTATCATTGTCATAGGTAACGGTCGTGTTTCTCGGAAACAACTATTCCCAAATACTAAGTAATCTACGGCAATTGTGTTTAAGCAGGGTTTTACAAACTAGATTTGATTATCACTTTCCAAATTCATTACTCGCCTCGTATAGGCGTATTAAAAAGTCGTTCGGAAAAAAATAGCGGAGCACGTACAATGAGGTCTTTGTTGTGAACGAGCAAGGCGTCAAGATACGGGTCACTAGAGCAGATGCTGCGATGGCAAGACGTAGATAGATTTTTATCAAAATTAAACATCGCAGCGGGTAAACGCAGTAATTGCTGCACAATGTAAACCGACTAGAGAGTTGTTATATCCGTTACGCTTCACTCCCTCGACGACATTCTGCAGTGCTGGCATTAACACGTGCAGCGATTGTATTCAACATCTATGGAGATAGTGATCGTAAATTGTAATTGCGTGATGGTGATTTATCTGCTATTTTAAGAACGCTATTTCTACTTTACCGTATGAATATTCAACGACATCAGATTATCTTATTGGTTGCTTACAAACATTTGGATAGTATGTAGCCAATTAAAATTGTTGTCCATAACGTGTTTTGACGTAAATCGTTCCAAATTAACATTTGACCTTTTATTGCACCAATATGTTATCACTGATACGTATTGCAAATTGCACGCAACAAGACATAAGTTGTCAAGCGCAGCACATCAAAGAGATAAAGTTCAATAGGAGGACATACTTCGGAACATTCTCAGAGGGGAGATGAATGGGACCTTGTTCGGAGCCGACCTCACGTCTTTCTCATCATTGTGTCAGTAATTAATAACACGGCTCGAGCTTCCGATGACTCTATACATTTTTCCAACATCATTTACTATACCGACAAAAGCAACGATGTTATTTCTTAGAATAAATTATCCCTAAGTGATATTAATCATTCAAACGTTCGTTTCAGACGGTGCCTTTGCCAGCCGGCTCCACTTCTGTATTGGCGAAACCGACGAAGTACCACTATTATCCTCACAATCAACACATTTATTTGCTTCCCGAATGTGCCATTCAACAGGTAAGCTTATTCAAATGTTTCCTGATTTGTTTCTGGCGCAATTGACATTTAGTGAGATGCTAAAGTCAGTACGTGAAATGTCAATTGATTTCCAATGCTCTAAATACGTTTGTATTTCCTCAGCAATATTTTAATTAAATATAAGAAATACGACAAAAAGGATTCTTCATTGAATAAAAGAAAAGCTTTCCAGTCTGTTTAATTAATTAATTATTTACCTTTCATAACGAGAGCAGCATCTGGGTTCCTAGAATTTTCCGGTTCAATTATTGTTTCAAAATCGCGAGCACAAAACCAAATAAGTAAAAGCGATATTCGTTTATCTTCGATTAGCCAACCGTGCAGCAAATAAACATTAGAACTAACTAACGTAGACTATGTTTATTTGTGAGATCAGTGTACATATTGCAATTTTCCAGGTGTGTAATGCGGTGTACGTCCGTTTAAATTACACCCAACCGCTGTGTGCGTGCCCGGCGCGTTACCGAGACCCCTGTTCTGCGAGCCTCAACGCCGACGACCTGCATACCACGCGGCTCACCACAGATTCCAAAAAGAAGGTAAATTATCCATAGCTTTTCTATTCAAAAACGATAAGCAAAGATTGCTGTACGTGCCCGTGTACGTTTTTTGGAATAAGATAGATTTGAAAAGCGAACGTTTACGAAGAAGTCTATAAACATAGGTACAGAGATTTAGATAGCTACGACCAGTCCTACGCTAAACTGGGTATGTGAGATTACGTTATCGACTGCAGGCAATTTATAAGGATGGCCGTTGCGATATATAACCCGTAGGCACGCTTCTAAAACATGCGAAATACATTTACAATCTTTAGGTCACCCGACTTCATGAGATGGCATCACAACTATATGCTTTTATAACGGTTTCTTTTGAAGCATCGTTCCATAACATTGTAAACTTGTCTAACAGTTATAAATGCATCACCGAGTAACGTATTTGCTGCAACGATTTTTCATCGTTATAGAATTGATGTTGTGGGATCATGACATCGATTTCACCATGTTGTTACCTATCGGAAAACTGTTACCTCATTTAACCTTATTTCCAATAAAGATATTAATTATATGCTTCGTGATTCTTGTACCATATTTCATAATCACGAATAGAGGTATATTTTTGCTCTTGAATTAAATTACGTGGTGCAGTCTACAGAAATGGCACGGTAATATGAAACATCAGCTCTTATTAACGCTCACAAGATTGTAACTATATTGGTTAAGCTGAAAATAAAATATTTTACTGTGTGGATCAATAATTTTTTATAAGAAGCCCCTCACTTTTACGATGACAATTCTACGATGTGAGAGTGCTTTTTTGTATCATAATACATCGTAGAGCGTAAAAAATAAAAATATAGACATTGTCATACCCTCTATACATAATTTTACTTACTTTTGACTATATAACATAGTATATAGCATACAATATACATAAATTTAATACATATTTGTTGCAGTACGCAAAGAAAGCGGTGACACTAGTGAAAACTTGCGAAGCTGTCTCCGAGATGAGAGAGTGCAGAGCGCCGCGGGATTGGTCGTTATTGGCCTTACAGAACATAAGGACTGGCAAATCGCACTATTTGGTTATCTGTAGATGCCCTGATACGCATATATTAGGTAAATATAGTTATTTATTTGAATACTCCTAAATAGGTAAAAATTGGTGTTAAAGATTTCGTGCTCAAATATAAATCAAATATACAATAAGAACAATAATTTTATTGTGTAGAATTATAGATATTTAACTTTACGGTATTTAACAATTAATAAATTTACAAAAAAATATTATTTCAATATACTTCGGGTAGTTGTTTTATACGAAACATATCTATTTCGATGTGTCGTCCTAAACAATAGCGTGCCTTTGCATTAATTCCCTAATCATTGTTTGTTTTGATCGTCATATAGAGATAATCACTACTGTATGCTATAATGTGCGTATGGCGTTAGTTTTTTTTTATGTTAAACACGTGGAAGAATAAAATAAGAAAATTGGGAATGAATTGAACTTGTATTTTTTGCAATTCAATTCACTTTTGAAAAATGACAATTCCTATTTTTTTAATTCTGAATTGTTTCATTTGAATTCATAAAATAGATAAATTATAACAAGGCAATTAAAGTATCAAGATTTATGTGCCCAAGTTCACGTTCAGTTCAATCCTCATATACCTTTAATCTCATTACATCGAATGGCACATAAATTATGAACAACCGTTACGAATAGATTATGCAAGGTTATGTATCCTTCTTAACTAAACTATAATTAGTCAGGAAGTGATAGCAGAATGTAAGATGCTAATACAACGGTTAAGTTATCAACGATTGAACGAGATTGTAACCGGATCCTTGGTTATCAAATTGATTTTCATAAACCATCATTTTCAATTACGGAGGCTATGATATGAGGATAAAAATTTAAACGTTTATTAATTTATTTATGGATGTTATAATTTTTGCTCAGTTGTAAATTCAAATTTATGTGTACTTTGAAACTGTTTCGATCGTTGAACTGTTTTACCTTTCAAAAAGCGTAGAATAACATAATGCATGATACATGTATATAGAATAATGAAATGAAACATTTTTATTTTGATTTTTTTTATAAACTCGACTATCGGAAGGTTCTCTTATTTTTTATGTAATCAAGCTGTGATCTATATCTTTATCTAGATCGCAGCTTTCCACAACACGAAATATTTAGCGAATTAAACTAATTTGCATATTATTATAATGTTATTTTATTCACGCTTACAGAAGGGCCTATGTCTCACGACCAACCGACGTACGCTTCCGTACCGGGCATCAGGGTGTATGGAATGATGTGCGTTCGGCCTACTACTGCTTATCATTCCAGTAAGTATATTTATTGACGTCTTTTTTACTTAATATGTAAAATATTGGAACAGTAAATGTTGTGCATTGTTATTGTTAAACAAGTACAAAATCTATCTTGTAAATTATAGTGCTTAAAATATAATGTTTTATTTCCAAATTAACACTTAATTCACTGTATTACGAAGCAACATAAAAATTTTTATTAGGATAAAAAAATCTAATAATAAATATCTTGTGTTTTGCAGCGTTCACCAACCGATTCCCAGGCGGAGTACAAAGCACGACCAGCTCGTACAAGGTGGACTATTCTCAAGCGCACTCGTACGACAAGCCGGTGTACAACCGATATCACACGAACAGCTACCTAGACAACTTCTACAACCGGCGAACCAGGGCCGCTCGCGTGAGGCGAACGACCACAGAATACCCCCCGTTCCCATGGTACAAAGTCATAGAATTGGCGCGATCGTTACATTGGATCAATTAAGAGAAAACTATTGTTTCAAAAGTATGTTGGGTTCAAGTAGGCCTTGTTATCGTATAAGTGAAATCCGCCTCATTGAATTCAACGAAAACTTTAGTTAGTGTAATGTATTATCTCATTAAGGCGGATGAATTGTGGTTTTCATAACAATGCTACACTATTGTAATGTGTAGTTAATTATTTGTCTCGCTAACAGATTGCAATCTATGTGAGCATCTTTTTTCCATTTCTTTTATTCGTTTCAGTAACTTAAAACAATACCTAAAGGTGAAAGTTACATTCAAAAAGGTGAAAAATGAAATTTTACATAACACATATTATGTGTTCAAATGAAAAAATCCTGTATTCAATATTTCGGGTTCTTATTTGCTTTACAAATAGATTTATTAAAACTACAGTTCAACCGTCTACATGAGACAGGAATACGATATATAATATCAAAACGCTTCAGCTTTCATGTACCAGTATAAAGTAGACATTAATCTGAGTATTACTTTAATTCTGTGAATACTCAATCCTGTACTGCATTTAATAGTACTTAATATTATCTATCTTAATCAGTACTTAAAGTATTATCGCAAGTTGATAATATACATAGCATACCTACAGTAGTTATGTTTTAATTCTAAAACAAGGTCTATGTATATTTTCAATTAAATAAGTATTTACTGTTTGCCAGAATATTAGAAATAACTGGACCTAATTTAAGTAAATTCAATTCACGAGATTGCCAATTAAAAAAATAATCGATTTAATTATAAGATTAAAAATGTACACAAAACAATGTGATAAGTGTTCAGTGCATTTCAGTGTAATTCGATGCATTTATAGACTTCTAAGTTAGTTATAAAATTATTTATATTAATCGTAATATGATATGATGTAGACAATTGCCGTGTAAATAGTAGTGATAATTACAATATTTGTAATTACGGACGATTAAAATTTATAACAAAATTTTAAAGTGTGTTTTTGTTTAGCAATCGATAAATTCTGACTTCGATGCTTGATAGATGCTACCTCTGGTGCATTAATAAATAATAGAAATCGTAAATTAATTAATTAATTTATCATTTTACAAGTAAGTGGCATTTAAATCAAAGTTCTGCCACATAACAACGCGTGTAATATGCGCATGCCTTAAGTTTCACACATGCAATTTGCAAGTTAAACGATTAAAAATTTACATCCTAATATTAATATTTTTTAATATTATTAATCCAAATATATCAAATATTTTATTACCTTTAAAATAAAGCATATTTAATAAATAATTTACCTAACACTTTCTGGTCGACGACGATATCGCAAGAGTACATAGCCGCCATGAGCCTCTGCGGCTGCACTTGGAAGGCTCTCCTGCAACCTTCTTTCACCGCTGACATTATTTGACCTGAGTGAATTAATAAATAATTAAATACTGAGGAATGTTATTAAAAATAGGCATTTAATACAGGGAAATTTATATGCAAGGAAAGTTTGTGTGAAATGTTCTAAATAATAAGAGAAATGTTTCACTATTGAAGTAATATAATAAAGTAAATAGAAATAGACGCTTCATAAATACCAAGACATTTTGATTTAACTGGGGAAAGAATCTTCTTTAAAAACGGTTTTCTGAATGGTATAAATTAGAAAATAAATAAAAATAAAACTAGTACATGTGTGTTATTTAATTATTTGCACTAACATTTAATGTGACATACCTGACAAAGGTCCAAAGGAATGCGTCGAATCATCACTCTCATTCTTTTCCAAGGTCCATTCTTCCACACAAAACGCTACACCCATCATTGGCTCCTCGCACAACGGACCAGCCAAAGTCGCCAATTGAAAACCATTCACGAAACTACTCTCATATTCAAACCTTGCATCTTCCAAAATAACCTTCTGATGATGTAAAAACTTAGTCTCATAATCTGCCGTTTGATTCAACAGCAAATTTGGCCCACAATTCCTTGGACCTACAGACCAAATTTGCTTGACCACATCCTGCCACTCCGGTCCTAACTTCGTGCATATACTCTGCAATTCATTTATAAATGTTTCTACCAATTTCAGCATTCTGTCCGATAGCTGATATTTCGTTTCGCCATTGATTTGTAGATCATCTAATTTATTTTCTAATCTCTCATTTGATATGCCTTGCAGCGTTTTAATATGCTGTGAAATTGCTTTTAGTAAGTCGGACGATTTTTCTAAAAGATCTGTAATTTCATTTGGCAAGGGTTTGGCTCTGATTTTGATTCGACTTTGTTTGTTATTCGTATAGATAGTGATGACGGGGTCTTGCTCGTTATCATTTCCTTTATCTAAATTTTGTGAGTCTATTTCTTCGTTCGCCATGTCAATTTTGGGCGGTTCTATTATCGTTTCCTTGAATGGTACTATAGGTTCAGACACTGATATTGGTATTTTTGCGTAAATATTTCTGTAAGAAAGAATAGTATTAAACGACCGCACTCTTTTAAATTAAAAAAAATGTGTGCGTGTACTAGTGTACACACGCAAGAAGTGAAACTTCTTTATGACATTATTTTTCAAAAAATAATTTACTAATAAAAAATAATATGCAACTTTACAGAAATAAGTCGAATCACGCGTGGTAGGGATAAGAAAAAGATGGCGCGTAACGGAAAAATGTCACGCGTAACGAAAAATAACACTAAATTTTTTTCCAACCCCGATAAAGAAGTTTCACTTCAATTATAAGCTATAAAAAAGGCCAAGGGATAATAAATTAACTTTTTAATTTAATTACATATTAAAAATCATTGGGCAATATTTAAATACAAAATTACATTAAAGAACTGTTTATATGGTTACTGATTATAATTAAATATAGACTTACTTAAGATCTTCAAGACACCTCTGCAAGTGGACCTCACCTGCAGTCACCAGCACATGTTCTCCAGTTTCTTGTAACAATACTTGGACACAAGAATCTGATTGATTTAATAGTTTTAATCCTGCAAAACAGTAAATATATCAATAAATAAAATAAATTGAATGTACAGAAAATACATATTGTTCACTTTACTTGATTATTCTCAATTTAACTATTTAACCAATATAACACAGAACTTGTTTTAAAACACTGAGAGACATTGTAACTACCCTCAATAATTGATAAATTAAATATTTAATATTACCAATTTAATATTTCTTATTACTTCATAATAATTTTAAATGTATCTACTCGATTAACTATTAGATAAACATATATATCACATAAAATATTACCTTTAACTAATTGAGACAAATCCGAGGGATGCGTTGGTTCAACAGCTACCCTTAATATGGGAACTGCGGCATACTGAATCTCGCTAAAGGGTGGACAAGCGAGGGTACTACTTAAGATAGCCGTTTTAAGTACATACTCTTCTAAACCTCCAATACCTGGAAACAAAATAAATAAATAAATGTAAACAAAGAATCACAAATACAAATACTCCTTGAATTTTCGCAGTCTAAATACTTGACTATTCTATAAAAAAAATTACTTTCAATTTAGAAACTTTTTCGCTGAATTTCTTTTAGATTATATTTCACTACAAATTATACAAGTAAAGTTTATTAATTACAGATAATTATCATACAATAGTATGTCACTCACCAATTATATTTCCACTGACTGCTTCATCAATCTCTTCTAGTTCTCTGCCCATTAAAATGTACAAAGATTTTATCCTGAAAAGAAACATGATTATTGATCAAATATAGCCAGAAGCTGTTTTTTTTTAATATAAAATTATTCTGCAGTAACAATTTTTGAATTGAAAAACTATTTTGCAATGAAGAAGTTCAGTGTCTCAAAAAAGATAAAATTATAAAAAGTGTAACTTACTCTGTACAAGTAATGTGTTCATTACTAAGTAAGTCCTTTAGTTTCTTATTAGGATCCACTTTAAAATCTGGTATACTCAGAGCTTGCGATGGATCATGTTTAGGTCCTAATACATAAACTTTATCCCCTTTTCTTACTTTACCACTAAATATTCTGGCAAAGGCAATGAATGCTGTCTCGCTCTGTTCTTCCTTTTCTTCATCTTCCTTCCCTTTCTCGTCTTCCGTACATTTTTCTGGACTATCACTAGCCATTTCTTTAGTCATTGGAATGGCTTCTGTATTCGTACTATTTTTTAATTCTTCACGCATCTGTCTTGCTTTTTCTCTCCTTAAAGCCATTTCTTCAGCTGTCAATGCCTTTGGCTTATTCTCCGGTAGAGAGCTTCGTTCAATACTAAACATTTTAGATATAAAAATAATTAACGGTCTATTGTTGCTACTATCACAGGCTAGGAAGTCATCTTTAAGTTTCTTAGTTTCATCGAGATAAGACTCAAAATCGCGTATACGAGAGCACATGAGTTTTTCAACTTTTTCTGGCAAAATATCTTTTGGCGAAGGTAGTTTTACACACACCATATCAAGAACTGTTTGTGACAACGGTAGCCATTGCATCATAAGTGATTGCAATTGAACTCTACTATCCGTATGTCGTAAATCTCTCGCTGTTAATTTTATACCAAGTTTCTCACAAATAACTGGCACTTTCTCTTTATCATTCCTCAAGATGATAGTTTCATAAATATTCCATAGATTATCAAAAATAACTTGTACAAAAAGTGGTTTTTTGGCCTTCTCTTGAGCACCTTTCATGAATCTTTTTGTTTTGGAGTTCAAATAAAAATCACCCCATAAAACTTTTTTTAATAATTCTTCTTTAACACCTGTAAAACAATTTGCGTATTAATATACATAGTGTGTGATTCAAACTCAAATCATTTTTTTTTTGCAAAAAATACTGACAATATTTAACTTAATAATAAATAAAAGACAAATTACCTAATTTTGCAGAGAAAAGTTTGGCAAAAGTATGAGTTGTAAAACCCCAACCATCAATTGCACTCGCAAACACAACATTCCCTTGATCCGGGGAAAAATAAAGATTTGAATCATCTGCGTCTTCTAATGCTGAAGTCCAATCATAGAAGTTTTGATCTTCTTTATGTGGAGGCTTTTGTTGCTACCGTAAAAATGTTATATTAAAAAAGTTGGATTAATAAGTATTAATATGATATTTGAAAACTTAATAGATGTTTGAAAACATTACATAATACATGAAAACATGTGTATTTTTAAATCACTACATAGTATAAAACAAAGGCGCTTTCTCTGTCCCTATTTTCCTTTGTATGCTTTAATCTTTAAAATTACGCAACAGATTTTGATGCGTTTTTTTTAATAGATAGAGTGATTCAAGAGGAAGGTTTTAGTATATAATTTATTAGGTTTTAGACAATGCGGGCGAAGCCGCGGGCGGTAAGATAGTGAGCGATAAACCTAAAACCATATTAAATATATTATCATATCAAATGTTTTTATAGATATTTTACTTTGGAATTATATCTTAATACAGAAATATATTACTATCACGGGTTAGCACATGCTTGTTCATTGAACTTTCTCTGTTACACAATTTATTGCAATCAATATTACTCAACCGAATTTTGAAATTAAATAACAGTAAAATAATCATTAAACCTGCTTATCAATAGTGTTTTCTTCATTTTCCAATACTCCAGAAGCAAACAGCTCACCCATTACTGCATTAATTTGCTCTAGCACTTGGTTTATATGAACATATGCATCCAGCGCTGTCATTTTCATTTCAACAATGAGTCTGTCAATTTTATTAAGAACCAATACTGGGTGAATATTCTCTGAATATGCTTGCTTTAATACCAATCTTGTTTGTGGGCATACTCCTTCAACAACATCTACCTAGAATCATAATATATATTGAGTCATGTATTTAATAGGTGTTTAGTTTTTGCAGATAATTATAAATTCTAATAAGAAAATTTTTACATTTAAGTATTTGGTATTAAAGGCATGTAAATATTAATAGCACATAGAACTTTTTCAATGTTATGAAATATTCAGTAGTCATGAATCATGTTTTTAATAATATTTATTTTATGTTTATAAGAAATGACTTACAACTACAATGGCGCCATCGCATAATCTGACTGCCGTAGACACTTCGCTTGAGAAATCAATGTGCCCTGGAGAGTCGATTAAGTTTACAAGATATTCTGCCTGATCCACAGCATGATACAACGCTATACTGCTGCTTTTCATAGTAATTCCTCTCTCTTGTTCGTCTGGCCTGCTGTCCATGTAACGAAGCTTTCCTGACATCCTCTGGGAAATAATGCCATTGCTGGATATTAAGGCATCAGCTAAAGTTGTTTTCCCATGGTCCACGTGTGCCACAATACAAATATTTCGAATATTTGTAGGTTTGTTCTGAAGTTCAAATAACTTCTTTGAATCTACCAAACGCATGTTGGATAAGATTACGCACACACCCTGGATGAAATTTTACTTTGAAAGTACAGCGTATAAATTTGAAATTAATATACAAAACACGTAATTTATCGAATAAATTCTCTAAAGAAAAATTGCACAATGTGAGCGAAACATTGAATGTTGACAAATTTGACATTCATGACAATTGACATTCATCGCATTGACATTTACAGTGACAGTTTCGTTCAGGAATATAATTTTTGATGAGTTTAAAGGTATTAATAATAGCTCTATTTAACTTTAATATTTTAATTATTATAACAGTAATTAAAGCTCTATTTAACTATATATTATAGATAACTTAATACACAAAGCTAATTATTATCTCCAAAAATTCAATGATACTATTATTAATAATTATTATTGTATTTTTTTTTAATTACTGAACAGGTTACAGGAGTCAGGAAATGTAAGAGGAATCAGGAAATGAGAAGTGTCATGTTGACGTCAGTTGTACTTATTTTTTTGTTCATTTTTTTTCTGTTTTTAGGAGGCAACGGAGGCAATTTTTTTTAACGAGCTAAGTACATATTCATTGAAAGAATGAAAGTATCATCGTTGGTTGAATATTTGAGTCAATGGCCTCGAACTACCCTCCAACCTTTACTAGCCATCTACTTCTCTGCAAGTGAGTAATTTTAATGCTAATTATCTTGTAGACCATTTAATAATCCTGGCGTAGTTATAAGATTATTATTTTATTTAGGTTATCATTAAAAAAAAAGTTATTTGAAAATATATATAAATCATTTGGACGTCAGTTAGACTGTATGGATGTAAACATGATATCTTACGAAAAACTCAACTTATTACTTTGATTTTTATATTGGAGGTAACTATTAGTTTTTAAGGGGAGGTAGTCGGTAGAGTCAAGGTGACCGAGGAAGAGCAAATCAATTATAGTGTCGCTTAAATAGGTAGGTCTAATTTTAATTAAAACATGTAAACAGAAATGGTTTCAGGTATTGACTGCCTTTACGATGTGGTGCCTTCATAATGCATCGAGTTTGTGATGTGAAGACAGAAACCAGAACCACACGCGGACGGAACAAGCTTTTTTGGACACGCGTCGCGGTCCCGCAATTCACAACTTTTTCTCAAAGTATAAAGATCATATTATTATTGAAATAAATGTTTATTTTTACTTAAAGTTGGTAACTAACTAAATAATAATATTACGCGATTAAGGCAAATCGTCAGTGTTCTTGTTTATATTTTAATAGACTTTAATAGATACCTACTACCCTTAAAATTGGCCTTGTTGCTGTAATAATATTAAAATTGTTACCTAATTTATTTATCGTGTATAAAGTTAATACATAACTTGAAAATGTCAAATTAAGGGACGCGTTCTCGAACTTTGTCCGATACGCCATAATTTATTTAGTTATGTGCGCTCATGGTCATGGTGGACTGAGAAGTAATAGCTGTAGTAATAGTTTAATGAATTTTAATCCCTCGGTAAACAAAATATTTGCGACAAGCTTTTAGGAAATGTTTCGGGAAAGTGAGATAAGTTATACCTACGTAGCAAAATACCTACTTGTATTAGGAAACTACTTAATTAGTATGTTTTTTTTTGAGTTTGTTCTTCCTTCAATTCGGCTATTTATATATTTATCAGTTGATAAAAGGTAATTTTGCATTCTAAGAAGCTTTGTCTCTGTACAGCTTTTCTACTCATCTGATTTATAATATTATGTTTCTCTCTGTACCTATCTCATAAAATAAATAAATATAAATAAAATAAAAAAGGTGGAGAAAATTACTGTTTACCATTATTAATGTTTACTGCGTAAAAGTTTATATTAGAAGTATCTCTGATATAGAATAACAGTATCGAGCCACAGCGCTATACGATGCTGCATCATTACGAAGTTTTGCACAACTCTTTTCTTGCTGCATGAATATTCATCGGGGCGTCGTTAATGTCGGATACTTGAGAGTTGGCTGGTTTCCCTCTTAACTAACTCGTAGTTGTGCTTCAATAAAAAGCGTAATTTCGCAGGGCTTTAAAAACTTAACCTTGACCCGAGACTCGAGTTCCATTATAATTAACGGTCTATGAATCGAAATTGCAGTCTCGACATTAATTGGTTCTTTTAGCTGGCCGACTTTTCTGTGGTGTATTAAGTGATTTATCGTTGTACGTACAAAGATTTACATCGTGGCGATAAAACTACATTATCAAACACTAGCAAGGCGGTAAAATAAACAAGTGAAGTGGAAGGGGAGGAAGCAATTTTTCCAAGGAATACCATTATTCTTACCACGTCTGGCACGCAATTAGTTCAGGCGTTGAGTTCGCATTACGGCGCATATAAATCTGGCCACATTGCCGAACACGAAACCGAATACGAGCTCGCGAATTTAGATGTTCATAAATACGTTTAAATTATTAATTAAATAAAGAAGCTGTTATAAACTCTAATAAAGATAACGTTCGAACGTAACGAAGTCCATTACGTAAATGGTCAAAAGGAGAATAATTCAATGAGTAAATTGAAAAAAGCAAAGAAAATGTAGAACGGTAATAAGTAGGTACAATCATAAACCAATCAATAACGATTAAACTTAATATAATTTAATGCATGACATTAAAAAAGTACCTTCTTTAGGAATTATTGTGGCACGTATGATTGAGTTCATACTACTTTGAATATTACCAGGTTTTCATTTACCACCGTCTAGCCACTACCGCCGCGGTTTTCTTCATACCGCTTAATGCAGAAGGCGTGTCTAATTCAACATCAAGTGTTTTCTAAAAGCTTTTACCTTTTCAATACCATAGGGAATTAAATGGCTATCAAGATCGTCAATACTGATTAGCCATTCCCTTTTGCTTGGACAAACGGCGACCCTCGACCATCAGGTACAAGTTCGTTTAAATTAATGTTGTGGACATTAAATTTCCGTCTCATTGCGAAATCCAACATCATAATATTATTTCAAAGTTATTTCAGTTATTAATTTTAGTTGTCAACGCTGTGAATACCAGTATGGATGGAACTGTGGATGGAACAATGCGTCCCGTTTTTATAGCGCTATTGTCAAATTAAACAAAATATTGTGAGAGCGAACGTGCCAGCATTTTGATATTTTTGTATCCTTATTGAAGTTAGAATTTCGTTGTTTCGGTAATTATTCATTCAAGTCAAATGTAATAAGAGTTAATTAGTTATCGTCCATAACATCTATCTATCATCAATAAATAAATCTAATTTTTTTTTTATTATGTGTGTGGTGTTAAATAAACTTTTCTTTCTTTCTTACTTTCTTTCTTTAATTCCCATTGCTTAGCTGGCCAAGTAACTACGGATTGAAAGCTGAGGCTTGTCGAGTTATGTTAAAAGTAATTACTTTAATGAAATCAAGCGATGTTTTTTTTAAATATTATTTTAGTTACATCATTTTATTTTACAGAAATTCAATTCAAAATATTTCAGAACGTACACAGAAATGAATTCCTCATATTAATATTGCACTAATATTTGCCACATTGAAAATCGGAATGTACCTACGTCATCGCTTATTTCCACGGAAATCTGTGATATTAAATGTTACCAATGTGAAGGTATTTGTTACACTTCCGAATTGCTTTAATTTCTTGTATATTTGTTTTTTCTGTCTCAGTTTATCAATAAATTCTAGAATATTTCATACTTCTCAAATATAAAGTTCGACGATTAATTAGAAATACACTGATGGTTTAAAAATATAGTTTATTAAAACGAAGCAATTAACCTTGTCCAACATGTTGGGATGTAGGTGTCAACTATGTAAAGTATTTCTAAATATTCTGACCATTTTTTACTGTTATTACAACCTTAGTAGTAATAATACCTATCTGGTTTCTGTCTTTAAAAAAAAAACACATTACATTACAAAGTTTTTATGGATTTCATTGACTCACGAATTGGGAAAAGTTCAAATTTTTCCATAGGCAGTTTAATAAGTCGTGTATTTGACAGGCTATCCATATTTAAATCATAATAATATGATTTTCTGGAAATTTCTCCATCTACTTACACTAATCACAAAGTTAGAAGTGGACTGAAGTTGATGAATGTACGAGCGCAGTTTTTCTTCAGCTACGAAGAATTACAGCTTTCAAAAGTTCGTGGTAATAATTACCCTTCAGACGCAAAAGTTATTCATATAATGCATAGAATTTAATTGCAAACTGTATAAAACCAGAGATTGTTTATAAATGTCATGTGCAATCGATGTATTTCATTATTTGAGATACCTACTCGAACAAAGAATACTTAAAATAACATTATTCATTTTATTTCATGCAAGTCACATTTTAAGCTCGATCTAAAGAGAATATACAAAGAAATAGGTAAACAAAATTCAACATCAACAAATAGGTATTCCTAAAGTTAAACAATAAACATGTTACTGTTCTCTCTTGCTGTTGCTGACTTGTCTATCATTTTTTTTTCAATTTGTACTACGTGAACATGAACCGGATAATTCTTCTATTTCCAAAAAGTTCAACTTGTTTATTAAAAAAGATCATCAAATTTGTAAGAATTTCCATTTAAAAAATATTGTAATGAAGTTTTTTTGTTAAGCTTTTGTAATTCTTTATATCAAGAATTTCGTAATCCTATAAACCGCAATAAATAAGTTTTATGATTATATTTTAAAAATGTTGATATAAGAAACATGGAAAGTA
The DNA here is from genome assembly GCF_061535395.1 of Colias eurytheme. NCBI lineage: Eukaryota > Metazoa > Arthropoda > Insecta > Lepidoptera > Pieridae > Colias > Colias eurytheme. Next base: position 6,542,746 of record NC_142998.1, on the reverse strand, counting down.
AAATATTTTACAATATTTTACGTTGAATTTAAAACGTTATTACAATTTGTTCAAGTCATAAAACCTTACCCTCCTCACTATAATGAAGCAGTATCACTTTAAAAATGAGGTGTTCAATAAAACATACAAGAAGAAGTTTCTTTAAAATCTTGCGTTGAATTTCCACAACTTATTTGTAGTGTTAACTAAGTGGCAACATGAGAAACAAGTGTAGCAACACTTGGTACAAAAAGATAATTCCATGGTCGTTAGATCCACGCTTGATAAAAAGCTCTGAGTTTCCGCAGGCTGCCGCATCGTTACCGCATGACCTACAATCTAGAATCTAAGCAAATTAACTATTTTTGGTAGTAATTAAACTATTTTGGGCTTTAGTTACAATACGAAGTAGCGGGCTGAAGTACTCTCGGCTTGTGAATATTTAATGACTTCCTGACCTTAGAATCTTGCTCTACCAGATGTTAGTAATCTTTAAACTATTGTTTCCAAATACTAATTGAAGAAATAGCTGAATGATCGAATCGTTATCATACCAATTGTATGAATGCTTCATAGAGACTTAAATAATGAATTTCATTAATGTATAAATCACTTTATGGAAATTTCTGAGGTAAACCGTAATCCATACCTCATATTGAGCAAGTAAACGAATTAAATGGAAAATACCTAGTGATTCATTTTTTTTTGTATAAAAAGTTTAGTTTGCGAATTAATAATTCGAATAAGATGTTTATATTTCAGCAAGTATTTTTTTTGGTAATATTAGACATGTTAAATATACCTAACCTATTATATTTTATTGATACTGACTTATAAAACAATTATGATATTTGCTTTTTATACCAATGTTTTAAAGATAATTTTAATAAAACACGCGATCTTTCTAAAAAAGAGCCAAAACTCTATTAAAAAGGCTTATTTTATAATAAGGTTAAGATTAACTCATAATTACTACGTAGAGGAAAGTAACCAAATATGGAATACCATTTTGTTTTTGGGATATAAAAATAAAACTTTGCATAAATTAAATCAGTTTATTGTTTTTACTGGTCAGTCATACATCTATAAGTAATAATTAATAGCATTTAACGAAATATATCAGTAATCAAATTAAAATTTTACACAAAAAACAAAATCCCAAATGAGTAACCAAATATGGAATAGGTACCCATATATGGAATATAAGCATAAATCAACATAACAATAACAAAAATGTAATGAATATCTTTGAGATCAATTAAATGAATGTAACATATTGTGATAAATGGAAGAAGTTACGTAATTACTTGCAAAAGTCACAAATCCAGATCCATCTGGACCAGCACATCATAATGTGTTCAGAGCCCATACATCAAGCATTTAATTCAACTTTCTCCACTTTCATCCATGGAAAAAAGTCTTGAACAGAACCTCCTGATCCTCTGCTGATGCATGCATGTTACATTCTGCATCTGCAGAGTCAGAAGGCACTTGGTCCATCAACTCATCATGTTCCACTTCCTTCATCAAACTGGATAGCGTCTAGTTACTAGACTCTAGTTCCTCAGAGTCTTTCTTCTCCACTATCATCCTTATTTTTCTTCGATTGTTTGTTTCTCTTAATAAAGTTAATAACGTTGAAAGAAGAAATAGAAATATAATGATGAAATAAAGTTGTCCTAGGGACTTGGAGATCCTGTGCCGCTTTCAAATACCCCATTTTCTTTTCTCGGACGAATTTTATAGATTGTGCCGTTTTTTCTTCATCCCAGATTTTTCGTTAGGTTGATTGTGAACCGGACATTCTAAAAACAAACATTACATACAGTTTTTAAAAAAATAATAGCAAGTTTATAGTATTCCATAATTAGACACCGACGACTGTCCATATTTGGATTTTTATACTCGTTCAAACTCTTCTAAATATTTTTTCAATTCACAGTATTTTAAAGACAAAAGATCACAAAATGGTGAAATAAACATAATACCGATATACTAAATAGTATAACACTTATGTAAACAAACATAATAGCCGGTAAATACTCATTTATTACTTACCTTAAAAAATTTCTGCATGGCAACAAAACAAAACACCCCTGCCACACGGAAACCGTTCACGCAACTAACTCGATGGTGTTAGTGCGATAATTAGTACACCAAATGAAACAGAAGATGGTCGAATGTTGCGATTCATACTTATAGTATTAGAGAAAAGAAGGAATTCCATATTAGGATACTATTCCATATTTGGTGACTTTCCTCTAACAATTAAACGAATTTAAACACCGGATCGTATTTCAATTGACATTGAGACTAAGGATTTGCCCGACCTTTGCTGTAAATTCAACGTAAACATAATTTCAAATATCTATTTGCTCAAACGTTGCTTCATTTAGTTTTGACTTTTGAATCAAGTTCTGTTCAAAATACATCAAATATTCTTCCAATGGCTGCTTCAAGTTTGTAATCAAATACAAATTAAACGCGTCACACTTCTATGGAACAATTGTTTGAAAGTTTATTGAGAAATGTTTTAGTGTTAGAACTAATACCTCTTATAAAATGGCATGAAAGGTCACATGACTTTAATGATAAAGACTTTTGGTGTTTCTTATAGTATGTAATGGATGAAGATTGAAGATTAAAACTTAATTAGAAGTAAGCTCGCTCTGTGATACTTCTAAGAAATACTTAATATTATTTGTGCCGTTCAGAATCACTAGCATACATTTGTCGTACCTAGACAGATAGGTAGTTATCGTTGTAATTGCAAGCTATTAAAATGTTGTATTATCATATTAATTCAAATAAAATACATAACATGCATATAGTAGTATTCTTTTATGCTTTTTTCTTTTGTGCTATCCCATAAACTTCTTACATTTCCTTTCCTACCAGGTAGCCTGGCAGAGATTGCTGTCTAGCAATAAGGCCGCTTTTGTAGAAAATATTTGTAGATATTTAATTTATTTGTAAAGGTTTACTTATATAAAGTACATATTATAGATAAATTAATTAATAAATAAACCATAATATAATCTAATCATAAAAAGGTATCATATGTTCATTCAAGGCTATGTTCTTACTCTTACTATAGAGAGTCACTCATGCCATCAAAGGTTGTTAGAACATCATTGACAGGCAAGATTCATAATTAATTCTATGACATTCTATTATATTCAATACTTATATTCAATAATCAAGGGCATTTCTGGGAAACGAAAATATGTAAATTAGGAAGCTTATGAACGAAAATTTGTACCGGATAGTGTGATTGCAAAATAATACAGAACTATCTAGTATAGAATTTATTGTCCGTGAAATAATGTAACATCTGTATATAAAATGAAACGATGTCTTACTTCGCTTAAAACTGAAGATTAAGTCGTTATTATACGTCCAGAGTCGAGACAGATCTGATTCAGTTTTGAAGTAGAACTTTTCACTCGTCTTTTCTTAAGTAATTCAATTTACAAATGACTTTTCGTCTGCTCCAGGGCTATTATTGAGAATTGTTTCTATTTTGGAGCAAAATATAATATTCGGGAATTGACTACTAATATCTGTATATTTGTAATTCCCTATGATATGTGAATGCAATATATTTTTTTTCGATACCTATACTTTATATACTAGAGTAGATAATTTTTGAAACAAAAAAAAATCGCAGTCGGATGAAACCCATTAGAAAAGGAGGGGAATACGATAAAAATGTAAGGAAAAATAAATTACGGTCAATCCGAGTTCGGGAAGCGGGAGGGGGGAGCTTTTAAGAGAAAAAAATGGTTTCTCTCAATTTCCGACAAAACTACAAGTCCTGTAGAAAAAAGTTCAATGGCAAAGCTGTAGGTAATTAAAAGTTCTACAACTTTTGTATTCACAATTTTTTCACATAACCTAAAAATTTAGGTGAAAAATTCAAAAAACCAAGTTTTTGGTCTTTTATTTCTATTTACTTCAAAATATATTTTTTTTCTACGAAATTTGGTGGAAACTTACTTTATTATGTCCCAAATACACTGTAATTTATTTGATTGAAAATATTTATTTTTTCGCCTTATTTTGAATTAATACCAAAAAAACAACCTAATTTTCAATCGAAAAGTCACCCGTCAAAATATCAGTTTTTTTCAAAAACTTGGGGTGCCTTTTATTCATTGAAATTTCTACTTTCATATGGTGTAAAAAAAATAAACACCACCATAGTAAATGTTCTCAGGAAATGCATACAAACAGTGTGAAAATTAGCTTTTACTAAATCAGGCACACTTCTCGAACTACCTGAAATGTTTTTATCGACATCATTTTGCTTTTGAATATGCTGTAAAATATTAAACTTAGAACAGATAATTATTTTTCTTTTGAAATATTACCGAAAAGCCGATACAAGAGAAGATATAGAGTTCAAGAATTGTGCCTGATTTAGTAAAAGCTAATTTTCAGACTGTTTGTATGCATTTCCTGAGAACATTTACTATGGTGGTGTTTATTTTTTTTACACCATATGAAAGTAGAGATTTCAATGAATAAAAGGCACCCCAAGTTTTTGAAAAAAGCTGATATTTTGACGGGTGACTTTTCGATTGAAAATTAGGTTGTTTTTTTGGTATTAATTCAAAATAAGGCGAAAAAATAAATATTTTCAATCAAATAAATTACAGTGTATTTGGGACATAATAAAGTAAGTTTCCACCAAATTTCGTAGAAAAAAAATAAATTTTGAAGTAGATAGAAATAAAAGACCAAAAACTTGGTTTTTTGAATTTTTCACCTAAATTTTTAGGTTATGTGAAAAAATTGTGAATACAAAAGTTGTAGAACTTTTAATTACCTACAACTTTGCCATTGAACTTTTTTCTATAGGACTTGTAGTTTTGTCGGAAATTGAGAGAAACCATTTTTTTCTCTTAAAAGCTCCCCCCTCCCGCTTCCCGAACTCGGATTGACCGTAATTTATTTTTCCTTACATTTTTATCATATTCCCCTCCTTCTCTAATGGGTTTCATCCGACTGCGATTTTTTTTATCTTTTCATTATTTTCAAAGGCTTCTACCCCAGTCTATTATGGTTGAAGTTATATATTTTCTAATTAATGTAATTAAAAATATAACATGCTCTTTAGTCTATATATACTGTTGTGCACTCTGTCAATACTTTGAAGCTAATTGCATCCAAGTTTTATCACAAAGCACTCAAATCTACCACTTACATTACCTTAGTATTATTATAGAGCTAATACTAACATTTGCGATAGCATCTGTATTGTGTTTATATTAAAACATTCTATTCAAAATTTACACTGGTTCACCTTCTATGACAGTCTGACAGTGTCCCTTATCACTCATAGGGCTTCGCAGCCAGATGTGATTAGGAACTTCACAATTTTGTTATAGTATTCGTAATAGATATAAATGTCTGAAACAGAGGCACTTTTGAAATTCAATTTTTACGCATTTGTTGTTGTGTATCACACACATGAAAACAACACTTTTTCGCCTGTTGTTTTTACTAATCTGTTTAGGTATCAGGTAAGTATAAATGGTGTGAAAATTTTGTGAATTGTGAAAAATGTGAATAATGCTTATTTATTTTTAAGACGTTCTTAAATAATGTTATTGAATTATGTTGAAGTATTCAATTGTATAAATACAATGTAATATGTCATAAACTACTGAATTTTCAGGAGATTCTTAATTCTTAGGGCCCTAAATTACCTAGGTATAGAACACAGTGTTTATTCGTAAACCAAAATCTAATACGTAAAATCTGATAACAGCTTTCTACAAAGTGCTAATCTTACCTATTATCGAGTGAGCTCCAAAACAAGATTTTAAAACGTAAAGGGCGCGACATAAAACGCGGGCATCCAGGCATGAAATTAAACAGCTTGCACTAAGTTGTTAATCGTCTGGAGTTTTGCCAACGCCCAATTTGAAGAAAATGCTGACGATTCGGCCAAGTTTCACCAGACTCAACTAATTGAATATGGCGCCCACGGCTAACAATCCGCGAACTGAAAAATAATCGCTGTTAAATATTGATGTTGACTTTATTGTAAAGTTTCACCCTCTTAAATATTATACGGCTGGGTTGTTGATAGAAACGACGTTGGTAGCAACGTTTATATTTTAAAATATCGGGTTTTAATAGACTTGTAAAATATATTATTGTTTTCATATTAAAGCCGAGAGAGTTTGCGCATGTTACAAGTTTTATATTATGAGACTTAACACTGCATATAGTGCAGTATACGAAAAATTACACGCGCATTGGTTTTTACATTGAAATGTACTTTTAATAAAATCTTCTATAAGAAATACCTATGCAATTCCTACTTGAAAAAATTAACTAGAGGTAAAAACAGACAAAATAAAAAGCACCTAGTGCTGACCGAGGTAAGGTATGAGGCATTTCCCATCTACAATTTTCATTTAGAACGTTAACATTTGACTTATATTTATCTATTTATTCATCTACTGATTAGTCAACTGCAGTCATGATTCCTTGGGACATTTTTTTTATTCTTATTTAAACTCAAACATTCATAAAAAATAATGAAATAACGTACAAAATATATGGATACTGACTGTTATCCCTATATTTCACAGTATTTAGCCCAAGAACAATGTCTACAGGACAATGCGTTCAGATTTGTCAGTCAATCACTGCGCCGGGAACACAATATGTCGTCAGCATGTCGTGATCCCGTCGTATCATTCATTGCTTTAAGAGCTTTGGCTACTGTATAGCCATAGTACATGAACATAGTTTGCTCGTTTATGGAATTATTCATTTATTCAAAGATAGACTTATCAACTAAAAAATAAACAAACAATAACATAAAAAATAACATATAAAATTAAAATGAAATAATCATTAATACTCACCCATCCAAATTACAATTACAGCTTTAAAAATACAAATAACCTCATAATATTATGTGAAACATATTATGTACATAATAATTGATAAATTATCTAGAATTAATAACAAAATACAAAGCGCGCATGGAAGGAAGATAAGTAATTAATATTTATAACTAGTAAATGCAAAATATTTTAATTCACAATTTTACAAATAACCAAAAGAAATTACTGATCTTGGACCTAATAGCAATATTTTTTTATTGAGATACTTCCAAGAATTTGTTGCTTATTTCACTATTGAATGATTATATCAAAAGAAATCCATTTGTGTAGTATTATACAGATATTGATAGTAGATGGATTTAATATTAAAATAAATATTTGTTCTTGACTGTTATTGGAATGAACTGTTGAATTTTCAGAAAAAGGATGTAAGTAGGTACTTGATGTTATTTTGTTTACAGCTTTTCGTTATTTAATGTTGACAAAGACAACATTTTCTTTAATAAACTTGCAATATGCTCGTACAATAGCAACCCATTAAAAATACTTTATATTAATAATTATAGAAATAGAACATCTTTTAATCTAAAAATTATAATACTATATTCAAGATTACATTACTTAGCTCTCAGCAGTTATGAATAAACAAAGGTGTTCAGAGCTCTGCACAATGTTTTAATAATTCAAGTCATTTCACAAACACATTTGTTTGTCAAGCCCTCGTCCACTTCCTCGGCATGTAGTTGGTATGAATGAAAATAACATTCCAACTAAATCCTTCGTAGCATACAGACGTCCAAATGTTTGTGCTGTGGCATGGCTCGCCTCTCCTTAAGTTATGTGTTACACAAATGTCCAACTATGCTGACATATTTCCTACGCATGCCATAAGCCGTGAATGTATAGGGCATGCAGCCGCTTTCATAAATGATATTGCTTGTGCCAAATACAATGGATCAAAAATGGCGCCAAATATATTTCCCGCGTTCTGTTTAGTGTGTTTATTAATTGATGAAACTCACACCCTATTATAATTTTCACACTATAATGTTACATAATTAACGAACTACGCTTTGATAAATTAAACATTAGTGAATTTTGGTTATTTTTATAGTTATGGCACAGAATGTGAGGCTGAAAGTGAAACTGCTTTTCTAGGAAAGTATGATTAATCAACTAGTCTTACATATAGATTATGCGCTGTATAAAATTATTCGTGGAACGTGTTCGACTCTTCACTCTGCTGATCGAATAGTTTTTGAACATTCGATATCTTTACTGAGACGTTATTACAGTTCGTCTTGCTCTAGCAACCACTTTAGCTCTTACACAAAACTAATTTTCCACTTATCAAAAACTTACCAAATTATATTTAAAACTGTACTTCAAGAAGCACACTCCATCCATTGGTGAAAATCTACTAAAAATGTGTGTAGTAGTTTTTTGTGTTAATCGTAATCAAACGGGCAAACAGACACACGGATGTTACTTTTAGAATATTTAGTAATAAAAAAAATCTTTAAAAATTTATTTATGTCATTTAGAAATTTAACACGTGGTCACGGGAGACCCCGGGAGACCCCGTGACCACGCTCGCTGTAAAGTGTTCGAAACGTCGTCGGGAAAATAATATAATGAATAAATCGCGTTTAAAATTTTATTTACCGTTAAAAAGTCTTTATTTTCTAAATGTATAGTATAATACTCGCGTAAAATCAAACACTAGAAAATTTATTTATGTCATATTTCATCACGCCGTAGCATCACGCCGTAGCATCACGCCGTAGCATCATGCCGTAGTGTCATGCCGTAGCATCATGCCATAGCATCATGCAGTAGCATCACGCCGTGCCGTAGCATCACGCCGTAGCATCACGCCGTAGGATCACGCAGTAACATTACGCTGTAGCATCATGCCGTAGCATCATTACGGTGTAGCATCATGCCATAGCATCATTACGGTGTAGCATCATGCCGTAGCATCATGCCGTAGCATCATGCCGTAGCATCATGCCGTAGCATAACGTCGTAGCATCACGTCGTAGCATCACGTCGTAGCATCACGTCGTAGCATTATGTCTTAGCATCACGTTAAGCCGGGTCCACATTTGTATCAAGTAATCGTATCCGTATCAGGCGTATCGTATCGAGTATGCGTATCCTAAGTGTGGACGCCCATTTTGACCATACCGTACCTTTTATCGCGTGAGCCATGGTTCGGCCAATAACCACGTCCACACTTACTTGATCACGTATCCTCTCGCCGATCATCGTATCGATCTCATGATTCACACACACGGGAATGCAAACTTGTCTAATCACGCACACACGGGAATGAAAACTTGTCATGTGTTGGCATTGCGTATCGCTTTTGATGATCGGGGAAAAACCGCCTTGAGATGGATCGCGGCGTATCACGTATCAAATGACATACGCGTATCCGATACGACGTATCAGATACGCGGTTAATAGCGATCGGGGTGTATCATGATACGAAGTGCATCACGATCGCGATAATTTTGCGTCCACACTAGCAAATATAATACGCGTCGATGCTACGCGACGGAGATGTGATACGCGAAAATGATCAAGTGTGGACCCACCTTAACATTGCTACGGCGTCAAGTGTGTTTTTCAGTTTCTTTTATTATTTAATCCATTTTAAAAACTTTTTTGTAATAAAAATATAATAATGCTTACTATATTGCTATTATTTATTACTAGATTTCCGCCCGCGGCTTCGCCCGCGTTTTCAAAGGAAACCCCGCATAGTTCCCGTTCCCGTGGGATTTCCGGGATAAAACCTATCCTATGTGTTAATCCAAGTTACCATCTATATGTGTGCTAAATTTCATTGTAATCGGTTCAGTAGTTTTTACGTGAAAGAGTAACAAACATCAATACATCCATACATCTATACAAACTTTCGCATTTATAATAGTATTAAGATTACGATATTAATACTACATAAAATTATGTAGTATTACAATAGTGACACGCGGCGACAAAACTTACCTCAAGATGATTATAACTGCTTCACACGTAACATAGAGAAATGTTTTAAATTTAAAGTACAAATACGAGCGTTGTTCTAAGTTTCTACAAAAGAAGGTAATCCGAAATGTGCACATACCGCTTGTTACGTAAAATACGAAAGACCCGTCTGGACTTTGCGGAAGCTCCGTTTAATTTTTTTTCATTCACATTAGCTACTTATTTTTATGCAGTTATAAATTTTGTTAATTATAAATTTTCGGTATGAAGTTGGATTTTAAACTTAAACTAAACATGTAATAAGTAGTTATAGGTATATAGGTATTTGCAATGAAATAACTTAAACTTGATTGTATTAGAACAAATTATAGTTATTTCAATTCGGACTAGTCTCATTTCCAATAATTAATTATTATTAGTTAAGTGACCTCTGTTTATAATGAAGCTAATTGAATAGTAATTAATTCAATCATGTTTAAGAGATTAGGACCCGTTTAACTTGGGTAATTAAAAAAAATGCTTATAATAGTAATTATATTTATGAGGAACCCATGTTGCATAATTAATACGAGGCTTCAGCAATCTTGTTGAGGTCTATTGCACGCCTCATAAGCGAAGCGTTGAGGTGGGTACTACTGTCACTTCGCGCAAAACATCTGATTTTTCAAACTTAAAATGTCTTTATGTATCATACATTGCACTTGTAAGATAATTTGGAAAATCCAAAAGTGCACGCCTCATAATTTTTTTTTAATAAATATTTATTAATTATTATTTTTGTTTATTTAATAACAATTAAACCACATCGAATCAGACCCTGAAAAATGAAAGGGTTCTATTCCTGAGCATACTCAAGCGTAAGAGAAAAAAAAAGACTCGATTAGTAAAGTATTTCGGTCGCTATCGTGTTAACAAGAAAAAGGATCCGCACATACAGACACACGGACGTCCAAGACAGAACTTTTTTAAACTGTTTTTTAACTAGTTTAAATAACAAAAATGACATCAAAAATATCATGAACGTTAAAAATAGTGTTTTTTCTTAATATGTGTGTGTATGTATTATCTTACAAGTGCAATGTATGATACATAAAGACATTTTAAGTTTGAAAAATCAGATGTTTTGCGCGAAGTGACAGTAGTACCCACCTCAACGCTTCGCTTATGAGGCGTGCAATAATACATACACACACATATTAAGAAAAAACACTATTTTTAACGTTCATGATATTTTTGATGTCATTTTTGTTATTTAAACTAGTTAAAAAACAGTTTAAAAAAGTTCTGTCTTGGACGTCCGTGTGTCTGTATGTGCGGATCCTTTTTCTTGTTAACACGATAGCGACCGAAATACTTTACTAATCGAGTCTTTTTTTTTCTCTTACGCTTGAGTATGCTCAGGAATAGAACCCTTTCATTTTTCAGGGTCTGATTCGATGTGGTTTAATTGTTATTAAATAAACAAAAATAATAATTAATAAATATTTATTAAAAAAAATTATGAGGCGTGCACTTTTGGATTTTCCAAATTATTTTTAAATATTCTTTTCATCATAAAAGAATTGCTTTTCACATTTTTATTTCATACCGCAATATCATGCAGTGGTTTAATCGGGAATGGACATGGTTAAATTTGATACTAAAATGTAGATATATTTATACCTATGTATCTATTGTAAAAACTTGATTGAAAGGATGGGAATTTCATTTTGATGGAAATGATATTTATAATATCTTTATTAAGTTAAAAGAATAAATATTTAATGTGCACGCATATTATATTTACACATCTACTGCATTCCATTTGTTTAAGCACGCGTATTATAATTAAGTGGTGATTGCGCATTGCATATCTAGGCCCTTGTAAATTTAGGCTATATACCAAGAGCTCTATAAGCAATGTAGAGTAAGTTTTGTGGCTCTTTGAACAGGTCTAATATTATTGTGGAAGGGCAGTCAGGTATTGGGATATACACAAGAAAAAGAGAAGAAGCCCCAAATTATTAAGTGCTATGTATGTGTGTATGTGAAAAATTCCACACGGTCTCAAAAGTGTGAAAAAAGTAAGTCAAATATACTTGAATGTCAAATTGAAGCGCTCTAACAGCGCTCAAACGTTAACACGGAATCAAATTTAACGATTTACAATGTTGTCGGGAGCGCGCCGTTCGGAACTCGATTACAGGGGTTGTCAAAGCAAACAAGACTGACCTTCCAAATTAATTGAATGTTTCTCCTTGTCCTACCAATTGAACGCAAACGAAAGTTTTTTATTAGTTCCGACTTACCCAATAGTCGACAAAGCTATCAGCCCATAGCCGTTTCGTTGATCTCATCTATTTTGAATTCTCTAATTTTGTTTTACCGAAAGATTCCTTCCTTTCGTTTATTGTTTGAGTTTTAGCTTGTCAATTTTCTCGTTCTTGGAAACGTAGTTAGTAGCAAGTTTAATATAACAAAACATTGAATGTTTCCGTTTGCTCGAGAATGACTTGTTATTCTTTATGTTATTATAGAAATATTATTGCTTCTTTTAACTATTATAATTAATAGTTCGTATTCATTGCGCAGTAGGTGTATTATGTGTACAGATAATGTCCTAAGCGATAGCTATTTTAATTGGGAGCGCCAAAAACATTTCATTAATCGCGAAGACTGGACGTGACACTCAGAAAACTTCAACTGATTGAGTGCTCCTTAAGATATTTCTGGCGGAACCACGATCGGGTTACTTATAAGTCTTGAGGAGTTTACTTAATTGCTAATGACACTTGTATTATTTGTGCAAGAATTTTAGAAAGCATGATATTTAGGTATAAATAGATTAAAATTTTCCTACATTCCAATGAAGGTATAGTTATGTCAATATAATTTTCAATACGGTATATTTTCTTTGGATTTTCAAGAATTTATGAAATAGGATCGGCGATCCCCATCATAATATTATATTTTTAAGGCTTTGCAAATGCTGGTGTCATAAATAAGCTATTGCTCGTTTGGCTCGTACTTATAATATTATGCTGTCAAAGCCTATTCCTTCTTTATAATCGCCCATGGGACCAAGTACTTTCTAGTGTTTTCTTTGAATGGTATTTTTAATCTATATTATTATATTATCGGTATGAAAAGGATCACATGAGTTATTTGAAAAAATATACCATTGGTTGCAAAATATTTGTTAATTGAAAAGCATATCATGAAATTACATCATATTTTATAAGTAAGTATTAATTAAATTAATTAATTATTGCAAAATAGTTTAAAATTTATGTTTTATAAACTAATAAATTTCTCCAAAATAGATAAATTTTAACAAAATGTTTGTAATTCACGACGCTTACTTTTCCAAAGGGCTTTTCAAAGTTTTGATGAAAATTTCGGAGTAAATCGAATTTACTTCATTAATTATGATTTTGTTTGAATTAGTTCTTTGCGGTTGAAGTATGGCAGATAATTACTCTCGGCATTTTTATTTTTATTCTGATACAACTAAGAGCTAATTATTACTACAAAACAAGTTAAGCGTGTAATAATATAATACAATTTCAAACTCAGCTGAAACTATCTATAGGTACTTATGACATGACATCAAAGTATCTAAATATACCAAAGATGGAACGTGAAACAATTCCGCGCTTATTTTTCACACCTTGTAATAATAGCACTGCCATTTCTTTCAGTGAGAATATTTGCAATTTAAAGAAACTATAAAGCTATATTTCAGCCGTTTGATAGCGGAGCGCAAAAGCACAATTTACAAGAATTAAAATGATTGAAGTGAAAACACCAATTGGCTCGCTCTTTTGTTCGCTATTCACATTACGCGTATTTCGAGAGATATTTTAAACGAAGGCTCAAGAATAAAATATTAAATTCTCTGTGGGTGGAACAATATTGACGTCGCAACGCACGGCCAGTCCGATCATAATCCGCAATGCGGGTAGATTTAGAAAACGGGACATGATAGTTACACATGCATGAAGCCATAAATTAATTTCCCGAGTACTTCAGCCTGTGTCAGACATTATAAAACTAGATTGCATTTTCGGTTTCCCGGCAAATGACTTGCTGCGGTAGATATTCGGGGAACTGGTTAATTAAAACGTTAACATTGTAATTTTATAGTCGTTTCCACTTCCAAGTATGGCGACAAGCTGATTTTGATGTATTTTAAAATGAACCCGATTCTTGTGTTAATTATCCATCTGACATTTCTTCGTATTACTCATCTGCCACCTTGATGTGAAATGCTAACGGAGCTTGTACGAGTAGTTCTAAGAATTCCAATATGAGATTATCATTCATTTATTAAAATATCGTTTTCTTTACATTCGTATTTGTAAACTATTAATTAATTTGGTTCTAGAACCGTGGAAGCAAATTAATTAATTTGCTTCTTTGGTTTGTTTTTCTTCTTTTCTAAAAAAAAAGAATTAGAATAGAAGTCCTTCTTAACCGCATATTATAGTTTGAGGATCTCTAATTATTCCGAAACCACCAATTATAATTGAATATCTACTACTCGAAACTCGAAATGTCAACGACACTGTACGTTTAAATTATAATAATTTTAAACCGTTCAATGGAAATAGTTCTATTATTTATAGACGCGTCGCATAGATAAGTGAGATTATACAGATTTAAAATAACGATCGGAAATTGAATGAGATTACTATTCAGAATGAAGTCTGTAAACAGAGCGCTTGCAACCCTTTAAATGTGATATCGTACTTAGTAAGAGGCACGATACGTGACCGGCATAATTTTGCTTCGCGCTTATTTTAAAAGGATTTTTGCATTTCGGAGGCTGGCGTGTATGCAAAACGCATTCTGTACAAAAACTAGTCTCGTGGTGTTTGTGTTTTATTAGAGGGAAATGTTTTTAATGTTATATGATTTTATAGCATGAATTTTAATGACGTTAACGTGACTATTATATTAAGAAGTTCTGCGAATTTATGTTTTGCTGCATTTTAAATTTTCTCGTGTTTATAATTAAGTTGATTATTGTATTCGAGGCATACGGTTTTTCTGCTTTTAGTGTAGTCTGTATTATAAAATATTGTTAATGAGCAAGCATTGTCAATGTTTACACTTTTAGTATTTTAAATCATATTTTTACTTGATTTAGTATATGCTCGTAAAAAGATGTATTGCTTGGCATCAGGTTGAGCTGATGTTTAAATTTATTAAGAAAATCAAGGATGATTGCAAATCGCTTCATATAGAGTTATTCGTAAAAGCACTTGTCGGGCTAAGTGCCAAGGTGACGTTACCTTGGCACAGGTAATAAGGTGTAGTATTATTAATTATACATCCGGGATAAAAACATAAAAAAATATATCCTATGTCACCAAGGCATCACGTTGTATGTCTTTTTGCTTGTGTTTGCATTGTTTTAATTGGTACAGTCAGTAGCTTTGAGTTAGTCGTTAAAAAAATGAGAAACCCCACTCTTTACAACATAAAAGATCTCATGCCACAATACTTTAGTACAATTTTGTTTTTTTTTTTATTTGATCTAACAAAGCGTACATTTTCAGTAATGAAATCAGTAAGCAGATAACTTCGGAAGTGGATAAGAGGACCCACGTCATAGGAACCTAATCTCTAACATATAAATCACATGGCTCGTTTTCTATAATTACCTTCTGGCCGGTTGATTCGCGGCTATCGCTGTTTTTGATGATAGTATTTTTTCCGTAATGGAACTTATCTAGATTAGTTATCTTTTAATTTATTATCGAACGTAACGATTAATGTATGGTTTACCAGGTTGTTTTTGGATTGTCTCTTTATTTAGTAAAAATACAGGGAGGTTAATAAAAGTTTTCTAAAGTTTTTTAATCTTAGAATTTATTAGTTTCTGAGTTGTCTAGGGCCACACTGTTCAACACTATTTTTTTCGATCTACCTACATCTGTTTTACTAATAGATTATTCTTTATGGAATACTTTATGATGTTCACTAGTTCCCTGCACTGGAACCGGGCCTTTTTATTAGTCTTATGGGAACAGATCCTCTCTCCATGCTTGCCTATCTAATGGAAATACAATTTCAAAAGTAAAAACAAATGCATAAACTTACATACAATTCTAGTTAGTGATATTCTAGAACCAAGCAATACTTGTACAACCTACAGAAGTAATTTTTGTAAAATAACACTCAAAAACTAGAATAATACATAATTATTATACATCTAGAGGTTAGGTATATATTTTAATAGCGAGGTCATTAATACCATCGCCATTAAGATCATAACAATGCTGGAATAAATAAATTTGAACTATGAATTGTAATAATTGTGTATGAATAAGTAAGTATAATTAATAATATTATGTGATAATATAGCGTAGCTGCGTAGGTACGTGTCTAGACTTATCGTAGGACAAAAATATTTTAAGACAGTCGTCTGCAACTAGTTACATCTCAATCTGAGATAAAGTATTAAAATATCCTTCTACGAATAAATAATACGATAAATAAAGCTAATGTAATTTGCTATTTTAATCCGTAGTAAAATTGGAATTGAAATGGCGAATGAATTATTATTTTATTTAAATCCTTTTACGATGAAATATAAATAAACAAAAAGTGTGTAACCTTTTAATATGCGGCAAACGATAGAATAAATACGGAATTTAAGATGTGATATCAATTTTAGCTATAATCGACTGTGTCACGAGCAGCTGACCGTAAGTTTTGTTCTGTGAGCCGATCAATTCGCTTTGGCGGTGTTTTGGACTTAAAATATTAACAAGGCATTTTTGCGGCCTTTATAGTATTAATGTGAAAAATTTTCTCTACACTGATGATTTTGGCACTGATTTTAATGAAATTTGGAATTAAATTAGCAAGATTTTGTAGTCAAATATAACGATAGACGTTTTTCTACGACGATGTGACGTTACGACGAAACTTTTTTTTTTTAATCAATCCAGCTTGCATTTATCTACTCACTAGCTGTGCCCCGCGGTTTTACCAGCATTGCTCCGCTCCTGTTGGTCTTAGCGTGATGTGAAAAAACAAACAAACTCTTCAACAAGCTTTATAATATTAGTTTTGACTAACCGTGAAACAGCGTATAATAATAAACTTAAGTATAATTTTAATTTGGGTCAGAAGCTATGAAGTATGACCTTGATTACAGACATAAATGATTTTAGTACTCCTCAGAAACCAATTTAAATTTTACGAGCTTGTCCTCCAACTAATAAAAGTCATGAAGTTTTATTATTAATACTTTTGATTTATATTTTATTTGATACAATTCTTTGGAATTCAATTATATTATTTTCCTACTAAACTATAAAATTAGCCAGCAGCGCAAAAATGCGTACCTACTGAAAGTAGATCTAGGTGTCTATTCTTTAATTTTTATTATGTTCTTATATTATCTTGTCGCATATTCAGTCATTTGTTGTCCAAACAAATATCCGCCTATTTCAACCACCGGTTCTATCTCTATACATACCTAACAAAAATTAATAATTATATAAAAATCTGTTTAAACGATTCGATTAATAAAGTAGGAAAACAAGACGATACAATCTTTATAAAGATAGAATATAGTATGGATCGACAATATAATTATGGAAGTCGTAGGTGTAATAAAATATTAATCTTCCTAGATTGATTTGATGTTCGGAATAAAAAATGATATAAGTCACGCAAAACAAAATGCATAACAGAAATATTTTAATAGAGCTCCAGCTATGTTAAAATATTTCAGAACATACGTCCAAATATCATTTTTGATTTTTCGATGCGAGAGCTGCTGCTGCTTTATTTGTCATTTTTGATAGAATCGTTTTGATATGAATAATTATTATGTTGTAGCCAATTCTTTTATAAGTATTTTACTACAAGTACATTTATTGAATATAAACGAAACGAGAATCAAAACAAAGAAAAGAAAAACCAAAGAAATATTGTTACAGATTTTAAATGAATAAATATGAAAAAAAATAACTCTATATTTTAATTCATAAATAAATAACAACACATTTAGTTTAGCCGTTCATCAAATATCGTCATACCATACATTTGCAGAGAATGACCAAGATATTCTTGCAAAGGGGGACATCATAAAAATGTATTGCATGAACCGTGGGATTAAACGCGCGTAACGAGGGGTTACCTTAATGCGGCGAATATTTACCCGTACTATAAATTAAAGGGGATTCTGATATTTGTGAACGTATTTCCTTTGTTAATAGCTATTGTAAAAAGATATAGCTTCAATAGATAGTTTTTGGAGATGTTAGAGTTTAATTTTGATGTAATTTAATGAAAACAAATTAATGATATTTTATTATAGATTTTATGATGTAGTACACACGGATAATATTCTTACTTTGTGCTATTATGTAATTGTAGAGTCTTTATCTCTGTTAAAAATGTTTCCCCCTATGAAATTATAACATGACCAAATTCTTTATTGCAGTAGAATTAAATAGGTACACGAAAGGTAATACAGAACTAAGTAAACTTATGTAAAACCAATAATACTATCACACACGTAAACTCTCAAATACAAACATTTTAATTTTGACTCGGAGATTTTTTACATTTGTAGAATGGTATTGTTAATCGTAGTTCCTGAACATAATATAATCGGAAAATAACATTCAGCAAAGATTGTTATAATTGATAATATAACTTGTTTATTAAATATTATTATTCCCATTTTAGTTTCAGCACGTTGTAACTAAGACACTTATCCTAATAAATAAAAATGAGTAGTTATGTTGTTAATTGAATTTCGGTAGTTCGGTAGAAACATTCGTTTTATCGATGTTGTTAATAGCCAATAAATTTACCATTAGGGATCTATACGCCTATCAGCGAGGGTTCGTAGGGAGTGAGTTTATAGGAAAAGCAGTTTTCGTATTATTAAGCGTGTAAAGGATCGCTGTTTTTATCTGGGTTAATTTCTTTAAGGATGAATTCATTCGTTAATTTATAAATTAAAAGAAGATGTCAACTGTCTTTCTAAGTAGGGAATTCTTGCATAGATAGACACCCACGGACCCCTGTAAAGATGTCACCTGTAAAATGTCGAAAATCGGGTAATAGAAGCAAAGATTTTCGCTTTAAACATAAGTTGAGAAAACATTTTTGAAGTGGTAGATAAAAATATACATTCGATGCGTAAATCAAGGAAGAAAAATAACCCCCGAGTATTTTGCCCGTTCTCCTATAAAAAATATTATAATAATAGAGTAAGTATATTATCGGTAACCTTTTTGGGAGCCCATCGACCGAACTGGCGAGTCACCGTCTGCCATAATTTTCAATTTTTAATATTGAAAAGGCAGACGTCCATAGTCCCCATAGAACCAATATACCAGTCCATCTAACACCCCCTTCCATAACCCAGTTTTATTCATTCCATTTTTCTGCAATAGTCCTACATTGGCCGCGGACTGCCCAGGGCTGTATCTCTATAGTGCAGTCATGGGCAGGCTGCGGCTGGTGTCCCACAACACAGTAAAATTCTCTAAAGGGCCTCTGCGTGTTGGACCTGTGTCCCCACGTAAGCCTTCCAAAGGACCGGGTATCTTCCTTCTGGTGGTACCCGTGTATTATGGAGAGAGTAAGTATATTATAGTAATAGAATAAGTATGCCACTAAAATGATCTGGAAAAATAAAACATTTATAAGCACATTGGATGATACTTGGAAATCAATGGTGAGCTTATTTCGAAATTAATGAATTCATCCTTGCTTCTGAAAACAGGTAGGTTCGAAGAATTTGTCAAAAGGTGAGGTAATTTTGTATTTATTCGTAAATGCTGTATGTGTGACATATACTATTTAGTCGTTATTTTTTTTTCTAAGAAATAAAAGTGTTATAAATATGCTAATTATAATATTCCGTCCCAAGAACGGACACTTCCAAACGGATATGTGATATGAGATATCCTTTATTATAATTTATATATACACAAAAAGTTGAAAACAATTTTTTGTGTATATTCAGTAGGTCTAATAATATTTCGAAAACTATTTTTTTAACCTAGCGATTAGGGTATCCTATCAGAATTACGTTTCCCATCTAGGTTTTAACTATGTTTTTGTTTTCTATTCAATCACAGACACATAAACAACATACGAGTAGCCACGCCAAGTTTCCATTATTACGGCTTACGAGAATTAAATTGTTGTTCCAACCACAAGTTTCCAAAATAGTTATTGTAACATGAGGGTCTATTTACTTAATCATATAGTGTGAACTCCGACCCTCAACACGCCCTTCTAGTATTTGTGCTCGACCTTTGTTAGTCTTAGTTAAATACGATTCGGTAATTGCTAACTTTTTATACCATTGCGTGTACGATTTAGTTCCCAGTTTTGTTATAAGCCACATGCTATTTCTACCGTAAACTTGTTAAACCTAGTTTAAGTTTAATTCGGGTTAGAATTTGTTGGAATACTTTTGTAGGTTTTTGTGTGCCGTGTTTACTTTTATTGGAGCTTAAATGCGCTGCGCTTAGAAAGTTTTTTCTGTTGCTAGACGTTAGTACATAATGCTGTATTTAAGGAATAAATTATTCAAGGTTTATGTTTCCTGTGTCATATAGGTACATTCTGGTACATTATACAGTATTCCATTATCCTTTTGATTCACATTTTATTTTCACAGCACAAATTGAATACCGTAATAAATTATGTTTATTTGTTCTCAATACATTATATCGATACGCTTTACATTGTATTCAGCGATCAATCGCAAAATCAATCAGGAGTAAAACATGTCACGGGCTGACGAGGAAATACGTCCCCGTTTTAGATTTATGAGCACTTCGTATTGAAATGGAAGTATTTGTATTGCGGACCTCACAAAGTGGGACAATATGAACCACTATATTTTGTGTAAAAACGCCCATCCAATGTGAATTTATTTCGCGAGATGGATTTGTCACGTCATGTGTCATCCCCTCGTCGCGCCCACCGGCTCGGCATTGTGTGAAAGTTACAATTTGTACCGAGTGCTTTATATGAACAAATGCTTCCGAGAGCCGTATTCAAGCTGCAGCTTTTTATTAATTGTTCGCGAAATAATCTCTCCAAAACGAATTTTTCATGAACAAAAACAACGGTGTGAAAGCGTTTTGACCAAGAAATTGTTAATTACATTGTGACGACACAATCACAATGTAATCATGGTTTTGAAGCTTTTATGTCTCTTTGTTTGAAGTATTTTGAAGTAAATGAGACAGCAATATTGTGTGATAGCTGAATTTTATGTCAAAGTGATGTTTAATAATTTTATGTCTGCGCTATCGGATATTAAATAGCGGAGATGAATCGGACAGTGGTAATTTACATCAAAGTAGTAAAGATGGCTTTGTACGAAAAGTACTTAAGAATGCCCTAAATAGGAGTAGATTTATTTCGTGTTACAGAATGAATCACAATAATTCAACTTTATATCACTAGCTTTTCACCCGCAGCTTCATAGACTAGAGTAGATAATTTTTGAAACAAAAGAAAATCGCAGTCGGATGAAACCCATTAGAAAAGGAGGGGAATATGATAAAAATGTAAGGAAAAATAAATTACGGTCAATCCGAGTTCGGGAAGCTGGAGGGGGGAGCTTTTAAGAGAAAAAAATGGTTTCTCTCGATTTCCGACAAAACTACAAGTCCTATAGAAAAAAGTTCAATGGCAAAGTTGTAGGTAATTAAAAGTTCTACAACTTTTGTATTCACAATTTTTTCACATAACCTCAAAATTTAGGTGAAAAATTTAAAAAACCAAGATTTTAGTCTTTTATTTTTATCTACTTCAAAATTTATTTTTTTTTCTACGAAATTTGGTGGAAACTTACTTTATTATATCCCAAATACACTGTAATTTATTTGATTGAAAATATTTATTTTTTCGCCTTATTTTGAATTAATACCAAAAAAACAACCTAATTTTCAATCGAAAAGTCACCCGTCAAAATATCAGCTTTTTTCAAAAACTTGGGGTGCCTTTTATTCACTGAAATCTCTACTTTCATATGGTGTAAAAAAAATAAACACCACCATAGTAAATGTTCTCAGGAAATGCATACAAACAGTGTGAAATGTGCTTTTACTAAATCAGGCACACTTCTCGAACTACCTGAAATGTTTTTATCGACATCATTTTGCTTTTAAATATGCTGTAAAATATTAAACTTAGACAAGATAATTATTTTTCTTTTGAAATATTACCGAAAAGCCGATACAAGAGAAGATATAGAGTTCAAGAAGTGTGCCTGATTTAGTAAAAGCTAATTTTCACACTGTTTGTATGCATTTCCTGAGAACATTTACTATGGTGGTGTTTATTTTTTTTTACACCATATGAAAGTAGAGATTTCAATGAATAAAAGGCACCCCAAGTTTTTGAAAAAAGCTGATATTTTGACGGGTGACTTTTCGATTGAAAATTAGGTTGTTTTTTTGGTAATAATTCAAAATAAGGCGAAAAAATAAATATTTTCAATCAAATAAATTACAGTGTATTTGGGACATAATAAAGTAAGTTTCCACCAAATTTCGTAGAAAAAAAATAAATTTTGAAGTAGATAAAAATAAAAGACCAAAAACTTGGTTTTTTGAATTTTTCACCTAAATTTTGAGGTTATGTGAAAAAATTGTGAATACAAAAGTTGTAGAACTTTTAATTACCTACAACTTTGCCATTGAACTTTTTTCTATAGGACTTGTAGTTTTGTCGGAAATCGAGAGAAACCATTTTTTTCTCTTAAAAGCTCCCCCCTCCCGCTTCCCGAACTCGGATTGACCGTAATTTATTTTTCCTTACATTTTTATCATATTCCCCTCCTTTTCTAATGGGTTTCATCCGACTGCGATTTTTTTATCTTTTCATTATTTTTAAAGGCTTCTACCCCAGTCTATCACCCGCGTAGTCAAAGAAAAACCCGCATAGCAAACATACCGCATTTAATATTATAAATGCGGTATGTTTGCTATAGTAGGATAACATGGAATTCATATTATTCAATTGATATTAACAACTTAGCATCATATTGGCCTATATTATTTTTAAGTCTTTTGCGAACCGCGGAATGGCTTCACATGAGAGTAAGAGGCTTAACTTCATCAAAGGTTAATCAAATCGATCAATCTTCGTGTCATTGGAATAATAATGTGAGGGTTGTACTTGATTCTACTGACTTATTTTTAGACGAAGACTTTTTATAACTCGTGTATGCGTTATTTGCTGACCATAAAAAATGTGTGCGTGTACTAATGTACACACGTAAGAAGTCAAACTTCTTTGTGACCTTATTTAAAAAAAAATAATTTACTATATATGCAAACTTTACAGAAATACGTCGAATCACGAGTGGTAGGAGAAAAAGATGGCGCGTAACGGAAAATGTCACGCGTATCGAAAAAATGTTACACTACATTTTATTCCAACCCCGATAAAGAAGATTCACTTTAAAAATGCAAATTTTGAATTCATCCTAATTATCCAAATACGTTGGTAAAACGAACACACAAATTTCAATATAATTTAATTAAGCAAGTTAGATAACTCTGTGAATATTTTCCCTGACTGACGGATTAACCATAACAGATGACGATAACAAGACTTAAAATGCTTGAAAAATGTATTTCGGATAAATTATTTCATATTCGTATGAGAGTAATAAATCACAACGATCACCGATAAAGGAACATTAACTTTTATTAATAGATGTTCCCACAGCCTTAAGTGTATTAAATCGAAAGAAAATGGAGAGGAAAATCAAAGTCGTCCTTTGTTTAGTATCGATCTGTTGGTTGTGAATAAATTCAATTAGATTCTCTCTAGACGTTGACTCCAGAGGGTCCATCAAAGCGTATTATACCTAGCTATCTTCTAATCCGTTCCTATTTGCTCATTCCACAGTTTGTTTAAAAAATCTACACGCAAATGGAAATGTTTTTATTTTTTTGCCGGTTTACGAAGTTTTGAGACAAATGACGATAATAAAGAATGACAAAAGTTTCGAACGGTTCTCTGAACTTAAACATTTTGACACTGAATATCTCCTAAGGGATAGACCGGGAATTTTATCATTCTTTCATAATGGAAGAATATTTTTATTATGGCCTATTTATCCTTGCTATGGAAGAGGCAGCGCAATTTATTTCAATTATATGATATCACTTTAAGCTGATTTATGAACGTGATATCAAATTTTGAATATGAAAATTATCTTGTTTATGTTATAAGTTAAACATTAGGTATTATAACTGCTAGCGCCTAAAAGAAAATTAACTAGTTAAGTATTTTATTAAATTAACATTTTGTTTAGCCGTTGGGATGAAATTTGTTTGTTGGCTGAGTATTTTAATAAAGGGAGAATAATAGAATTTATAAATATTTCGAATTTGTCTTTCGTTAAAGGAAATAATTTACTAAATTGGTTACTATATATACAGAAATGTTAGGCATATGTAGAGCCTTTCTCAGTGAGTTGGTTAAAGTCTATTGCGATTATTAAATTAATGTTATGAGCTTACTTTATTCTTTTTAATTATTTGCCACTGTCAAGATTTATATTTTTTTATATTTTTAACTTTTTATACATTTAAGATTTTATTTCAGAAATTACAAGACAACGGATTTAAAGAAATATATAAATATTAATTTACTTTAATTGATACGCTATTTACCATCACAGTAATTAATAATAATCTAACTCACCATACCTCAAAGATGCTTCGCAAGTTTAGCACTTTTTCAAACTAACATACGCTGTTAATCCAATACATTTTAATTGAAACATATACGCCCCAGTTAAACCTATTAAAATCAGTGTCATTGAATTTGAAATTCGTCAATATAATCCTGAATATGCTTTTGAATTCGCAGATTCAGAGGATTGAGATTTTATTTATATATTCATCACTTGTGAATTCAATTCATTGTAATAATTCATTAATAAATGTTTTAATATTCAAGAAAGCTTTTAGAACAAGCTTTAACACGTTCACTGCGGCATGTCCAGTATCGGGCCATCAGCGACTACACCACAGTGCGGCGCCCAAAATCGCAGTTTTCACCGTGGTGCGGCGAGGTTTTTTATATGTTAATCAATGACTAGAAAAGAGACAAATATATTTTTGTGATCACAGTTTGAAGTAGGACTCAATTTCGTTTAAAAATCGTATGGCAAAATATTGGACACACGCATAGAAAAGAAACCGTTTCTTTTGTGTGCGGCATGTCAAATATTTTGCCATGGACAAGCACCTCATGCCGCACTGTACTGCGAGCGCGCCGCGTGTCAATCTCGCATAGTGATGTACCAGGACCGCACGCGTCGTTATCAAATTTTTAAATGACAATGATAGGTACCTTAGAGGCTTTAGTTTTTTTACTTTCTTTTATTTCGTAGCATAAATGCAAAAATGTGATGACAGTTGTGAAAATAATATAAAACATTAAAACAAAAGTTACTGAACAAATTAAAACAAAAGTTACTGAACAATTTCCTGATAGTACTCTATCAAGTACCTTGTTTTATATGTGTTTTTTTTTGTATCGACGATCTCGTTATCTGTTAACAAACAGACTGAAATATACAAAATTGATTTATATCGATATCGATGTTTTATTTTACAGTGTTTCCCATCGCTATTACTGTAAACATGCCGTATCAACGCAGTGCGGGATGGCAAATAATTTTTCACAAAATCAGGGGTTTACATTTTCCCTCATATCTTTTAAACTATTGAGTCAAACTAAAAGCTATTTATGCGGTATATACAAGACTATATATACTATTATCCGAAAAATAATTTTTTGAAATATCTTGAAATTTCATGAAATTATTAACCTTCAAAGTCAGTAGGTGCGATGTGATAAAAATGGCTCATGACGCACAGTGGTGAACTTGCCGATGTGAAGTATTGAAGACATGCCGCAACAACGGTAAGTTTGGCATTTTAGGTGCCGCAGTGAACGTGTTAAACAAGAAAATCGATTTATAAACTCCAAATTTGATAAATATGTTTTACAATCTACATTTATTTTGTTGTTCTGAACTTCCTCTTCCAATTAGAACCTGATGAGAAATGAATTTAATAACGTTTTTGTTAACAAAATGTTTATTACAATTATAAAGACAATATTGTTTCTTATTTAATTTAAGACGTTTTATTAGAATAGAAACACGAGTTATAGTCCGGGATACATCGCCCATTTTTGCAAGTGATTACTATCAAGCTAATTTTTCGTGAGTAGCTTTATTTTGATGAGATGCCCAATAATTTCATGTACGAAACTCTCGATTGTGGTAGCTTACAGAGGTAACAAAGATTAAAATTTTTTGATTTGACGGTCCTCAAATATTTATTACGCAATTTGTAGGACAATATGTCTGTTGAATTATATAAGTATTAAATAAGTGAAAATAAAAAAATCAGCTGGTTAGTAATCATTTATGATGACTTCGTTATCGATACAAATTGGAAAGGGGGACTCTTTGATCAAACCATAGATTTTGTAGGACAAATATTTTTTCGAATAATTTAGATAATTATCTTGAGATTGAACAAAAAAAAACATTCAGTTAGTAATTAATATTTGAGAACCATCAAATCAAAATATTTTATTCTTGTTTCCTCTGGTAGCTACCACAATCGAGAGTTTCGTACATGAATTTATTGGGCATCTCATCAAAATAAAGCTACTCACGAAAAATTACCTTGATAGTAATCACTTGCAAAAATGGGCGATGTATCTCGGACTATTACGAAGTTTCATTAAAATACAAACTTGAGCATTTAGACAAACTGAATTCATAAACAGATGAAAATTAATACTTAGACGTTCACTTGATCAAAGTAACGGCATTCATTTATACAGGTAAGTTATGAACCAATCTAATATGTTAGTAGTACATAGTTCTGCATGCATTGGAATAAAAAAAAATTGAATACCATATAAATAAAACCTATAAAAGCGGAATACGTATCATAAAGATTGGATAAATAGTTCCGGAGTTACAATTCTCGCACAATGCCAAACAGCATTCTATATAGCACCTACTTTTGGATGTTCCACTTTCCTTCATTGTTTGGTCTTATTGTTTACTAGTCAATACAAATGATCACATGAATGTTAACACGAGATTCGTATGAATACATTTTTCACTTTTAATACTTCCGCAAGTTATAATACAATGTGTTGGCACCAGTAATAACATTGGACTGTTTGTTTTAACGACCGCCGTTATTTTGATTCACGAAACAGATATATAGGTATTTTATTTCTGAACGGTTTATTGAAAACACAGAATGAATGAAATGTGAATAAATAAATAGAATTATTTTTAAACAGACATTTCAAACTTCATCGAACTCCCCGACACAATTTTACAACTATCAGAAAAAGTTTTTGTACCGGTGAAGCTTGCACTTCATAAAATAATACTTTCCATAAATACATCAAGTCTAGTTAGTAGTTACTGATAAGTACGTTATTTAGTTCTAAAAGGAATAGATTGTATGAGGAAAAACAAAACATCAGTTTATAATATATTATTTTCATGACAGGCTTCTTTGAGCAGGGTCTTTTCCCATTTCTCTAGATATGAAACAAGAGTAACTATTATAAAAATGATTCTGCATTTTGCGTGCTTTATTTGCATATACCATTATCTGTCATAATTGGCTGGTACTTTCTCATTATTTGTTATTCATTATAAGTTAAATTTGCTATGATTATTAGAACTATACATACACAATATTTTAGCAGACCTATGATTACGGTGTCTCCCTATAAAACTTCAAAATGCTTTCTTTCTACATGAAGATTTTAGTTACTTCCATGTTATATGTTAAACGTGGGCCAGTAAATTTGCATTATCTGATTAATACAAGCCACAATAAACACGTAGTTAGCGTAACTCGAGAATGTTTTACATAAATATTTTCATTATACTTATTTAACTTTCATATTTAGATTTTAGGTAATGTGCAGTGTTTGCACAGCGTGTTTAGATTAAAATACACATTTTAAGAGGAATAATGATAATTATTACGGTCACATATATTTAATATTATAAAGCCGAAGAGTTTGTTTGCTTGTTTGAACGAGCTAATCTTAGGAACTACTGGTCCGATTTGAAAAATTCTTTCAGTGTTAGATAGCCCATTTAACGAGGAATATAATAATAAATATCATCACGCTAAGACCAACAGGAGTGGAGTACTGCGTGTAAAACCGCAGTGCACAGCTAGTTTTTTATAAAAGGCGAGAAAGCATAAGTTATTATAAGCACGAACGTTATTTATCAGTAAAATGTATCTTACAGTTCTCTGAATGTATTAAAAATATATGTAAAAATCGATAAAATATGTACATACAAGGTAATTGTGGTGTTAAGCTTATTAGAATCGTGTGTGACATTTATGTGCGTGTGTTGAATAATGACCCCTACAGATGAATATTCTAAGACATTACATGTAACAATCGTTAACTTAAAGCTCGTGCTTAAGAGTCGGTTATTGTTGGCAACTTGTTAAGAAACTTTACACTTGTCTACAAATTCAACATCACTTTACTGTCTTCGGCAATTGAAACAGGTGTCTTATATGGCTTAGTACATGAAGCCTTGAGATTACTGATATTATCAAAGGGATTCTGATTATAGTTACGTATAATTACTTTACCAACATATTGTGCAAATTGAGAATTTAATTTCACGCTTAAATAAATTTTAAAATTGTTGGATCCTTTAACGTTGACTTGATTTAATTACCTACACGCTATAAACATATTCTATGAACATATTTGCGATGTATAAGTTTAAAAAGCATTTTGGACAGAACTGAAAGAAGTGTGTGAATTAAATCTTGAAATATACTCGAATATCTCATTTTATATGCGTTGAACTTTAAGTGGTATATACGTTTTCCCTCTTGTATCTATTTTTATTTGGGAACGCCACAGATGGCGAATCCAAGCCTTATGTATGAATGTTACTAAAAATCTAAATGAGGTAGAGTGTGTTATATAGGGTTGTAAATGCCAGAGCATTCAAATAAAGTGAATATATGTATGTTCATTTGTACACTAGAGTGATTTTATTATATTGAAGTGGCCTAACCCACGTGTTATATTAACTGTGTTATTAATACGATTATACATTATTAACGCTTTAAACGTTACGCAATCGAGTAAATAAGAAATTTCTCATATGTATATATTTATAAGAGTGTCTTGGTATATCCCTAATTCTGTTCTATTACTATAGAACGGTATATTCTTCGAACTTTGACACTCTATAATTTGAAAGTGCACAAAACAAAAACGTTAATATCGAACGATAATTGAGAACATCCCATCAATTCCCGTCCTACGATTTTCCGGTATCCATTGTTAGCGGCATCATTCATGTTATCCGTTTCACACTTCATTGAATCACTCTACGACAAATATTCCTATTGTAGACGCAGATAACTGGAAGTGGCATTAGGCATTCTGTGGAAGTGGTTTATGTATGTTGCTGATTTGTTTTGTATGGGTTAGAAAACTTGTGCAGCAAAGACGTTACAATTTTTTATGCGTCCTCGGTGCTAGGTACTGTTTATGTATGAAACGGGTGTGATTATAGCTTTTAAGGAGGGAAGTGATTTTCAATATTATAATCTAATTTTGATAATATAAAATAAAATATCTGTACTACTTTTTCTTGCAGCGTTGCCATCGTGAATTAGTGTTTGTAGTCAATTCTTTGTACTGAAATCTGAAAGAAAAAAAAAGCGTATCGTTTATTCAACAGCCCGCTTCTCCAAAAGGATATAACTGAACAGAAGTTTGCAGTCTGGAAATCAGCGGTAACAAGGGTCATAGATTATTATCAAACATGCATTTAAAAGTTTTCATGTATGGATTTAAAAATAAAATATTTAAATATAAAAATATTTCGTACTTCAAAACGACCCGTGTACAACGAGCCTGTTGTGGGAGAGAGTATTATAAATCACCCTATATGCAGCCCGTGCTTTTAGTCTACGTAAAAATAAGCCCCGAAAAATTGTTCACTTAATTTTTATATTGGAGGATCTTATCTTATTGGTTTTCGGCGTTAATGATATGTAAATATTGTATAATGAAGAAGACTGAATGAAGATCGTAAAACAAATATATATTTCGTGTACCAAGGCAAGATTAGGAAAGTAGGCATGTTCGAAAGAGTTCATAATTATTAAGTTTTAAATTATTAGAAATGTTTGGTTATATTTTGTAATCCGACTACATGCGACCCAAAGCAAAATAATTAGTCGTTTAATTTTTTTTAATTTTCCAAAAATAATTTGAAGAAATTCCTAACGTTTATTTTCACAATAGAAATATTTTTTCATACCGAATTTTCGGCGTTAGTTTTTATACCGTACCTACGTAGTCCCAACCCTTGTTACGTGTTTTTCACGTACGAAATAAGCTCTCTTTTCAGGCTCTACATGTCAAAATGTTACACGACTAGCCTGACATGGCTACGTACTCTTGAAAAAGATTTACCTACTATGTACATCCGCATAAATGCACCTTTGTAACATAGCATGAAATATAATAACTGTAGATATAATATGTGATTGTTTAAAGCCCTATGAGAGATGATATTTTTAAATAACTGCATCATTTATTATGCGTATAGTGACTAGGTGTATTGTAGGGTATCGTAGGATTCCAAGCAATGAATCTATTGTAGTTGAAAGTTATGTTGAGGTATTATATTATTTTCTATTATTCAGCTGTGTTATGCATTTCTTACGTTTATAATTTTTATAATTTCTTTGACAAATTTTTATCTAATTATAGATTTATTTGAATCATAATGATTTAATATCTATGTGAATAGTTATACTATCTCATTGTAACTTTCAATACCGATAATAATTTATTATTTAGCTCGATGAAGTTGGATCATAACATTATAGGTACATCCATAAATCGAAGATTAAATTTACACCATATGCTGCACCCTT
Organism: Colias eurytheme; assembly: GCF_061535395.1. Lineage (NCBI taxonomy): Eukaryota > Metazoa > Arthropoda > Insecta > Lepidoptera > Pieridae > Colias > Colias eurytheme. Next base: position 6,511,908 of record NC_142998.1, on the reverse strand, counting down.
TTAATATAATACGCATGTTCAATTAGATAGGTTTAATAGGATTTGTGTATCGGACTAAACTATCATGAAATCGGTTTTTGGGGTTGAATCGACTAAATTATACATACATTGTTTGTTGATTGAATTTAGAAATACTGTAAATTGCTTTTACGCAGTGCAGGTCGCTATGTTTGAGTTAATTTATAAGCTTAGCTTTTGTTCAATACAATGGTTTTGCTATGCTAATTATCACCTGAAATTCAGATTTATAAAAGTATAATAGGATACTGAAGTTTTATTTGCTTTCTTCCTCAAGTTGTTATTTTTCCTTCCTTAGCTATTTCTAAAAATGAGAAGGTTATACTCAAACGCAAAAAAAAAACTTTTGCGCACAGTTGTCCCAATGAACAAGGAACAGTGTTAAAATTTGTTTATTTCATCTTGTGTAAATTTACGTTATGTGTATATGTCTAACAATGTGTATATGTCTATTTAGCCACCATTACTCACTCGTATTTATACGAAACATTTTATTCAAAATATACTATTGTGTACTTGAAGTACTCGAGAGAGTAAGTAAATGGATTTGTGACACAAAAAATAATTGTTACACATGCAGATGTTGAAGATAAATGGAAACGAGGAACGTGTTTGTAAATTGTTTCCATCCGAGTGGAGGGCTGTTGTAAGCTTGCTACAATTTTACTAACGATATTTGAGATTTTTGTTTATTGTGTCTGATAAGAGTATGTGATAAGACGGGTATTGACTATTGAGTTGCTCAAATTAGAAAAAAAGTGAGTTCTTTTGAGTAATTTTATGTGATGTGAAATTTGGTAAGTTTTATATATTTTGTTTCATGTGACCAATTATAAACGAGGAACGAACGAGAAACGAGGAACGTGTTTGTAAATTGTTTCCAAGTGAAGGGCTGTTGTATGCTTGCTACAATTTTCCTAACAATATCTGAGATTTTTATTCATATGCCTGATTGGAGTATGCGATAGGAAGGGTATTGAGTTACTCAAATTAGGGTAAATGGTACTTTTGGTAATTTAATGTGATGTGAAATTTGGTAAGTTTTGTATATTTTATTGTATGTGACCAATTATAGCATAGAGAGTATCTTATAAAATTTGTATTTGCAGTATGTAAAGATAGAAAATAAAAAGAATAACATAAATATTATAGTGTAATAAAACAAAAAGTAAATACAATAAAAGTTCCGTATAATGTAAATCTTTCTCTAAAAACATCATTGAAACAATTACACCTCTGGGATTAGAATTGCGGTACTTTAGAGGTAAATATTTCTAGGAATACGATATGAAATTACAGTATCGAAGTTAAATCGGGTTGGATACTGATGTCCAAAATTGTACTGTGTTAGCTGAAATCTTGTTAACTAAATCTATAAATATATTGTATGTAAAGCTTGCTTAATCACAAGGCTTCGCTCGCCTTGTAACCGGGAAAAAGTACCGTACGTGTTAATCAAGACTGAAACCTATCTTTCAATCTAACTACTTTTCCTTATGCTATTTTTTCATGATAAATACATTCTGCTTAAATATTGACATAGATTTTTATAATTACCTCTATTATTTTTATGTTTTTCCGGAAAAACAACTGACCATAAATAATTCAATTTAGGAAATATAAAATATTTGTGTTTCAGGTATATTTCCTTGAAACCAGAGTTTTGTTGGAATGCCAAATAGCTGTTTTATTTTTCCAATTTGTTCACAACACTTCAACTTATATGGCCACTTGGGAAATATGCAAACGACATTAAAAGTACTTACCGTGAAAGCGGACTGGAAAAAGCTGGACGAGCTTTTGGTCATACATCCAAATGTACTAAGCTGGAGTGGTCTCCGCAGAGGCCAGTCTCCAACTTCCTATTTCGTTAAAACAAATCAAGCGCGAAAACTCTAAACTAAAAAGTGGTTAGTAGTACATCGTTTAAATCCGAGCGAGTGAACTTCCAACTAATAGAAATAACTCCTTTTTCAAGTGGGATTCATCGGATCAGTTCGCCGAGTACTTTTTCTAGTTGACTTTCCTGCGGCGCTCCATTTTGAGCTTAAGTTTTTATAACAATTTAAATGAGGAGAGCTGTTTGCTGTGCAAATTTGTTTGAGAAATAATGCTTTAGATAAATATTTTTCTTTAATCCGCGTTGATAGTGAGGAGAGTGTTTATAGAAGTTAATTAACAGTGTTTTTAATCTCCTAGATATTAGATAAATAAATAGTTATGAAACTATGTATATGAAGTTCTAAACAAATTGGCGAATATTTATAGCGAGAAAACGAATAATATTAGTTAATTGTGGGAAAGTGACTAACATTTATCAAAATTTGGTTCAATGAAACAATAGGATAATTAATTAACTAAATAAATTATTATGGTATTTTAATAATGGCACAACTTCACTCAACATTCTTCAAAACAAATGTGTATGCAACTAACAGACTTACTAACGAGGTAAAATCCAAGTACATATGTACAAACCTTTTGTCATAAAATAAATAGAATTTCCCAGACATATCGAAATACATTGTTATGCTAGCCATTATTCGTCCAAGAAAATGCAAAACCTAAAGCCAATTGCCCTCAGAACTATGTGGCTGTATGAACAGCCGTACCATATCTTAAAGCAGTATTCTTTCCAGAGTGGGAAAACGACAGCGCTATATAGGTCGTCTAGCGCCATCACGCTCGCACACTAGAAATAATACTGCTATAAGACGTCATTGTTCCAGATCGTAGAATAAACGAGTGCTATAGTAACGTTAACAACGGATCCGGCTTGACTTTCCTATGTGTACTTAAGCATTAACTCGCCAGACCGACCGCAGGTCACGTAGGGGAAATGGGAAAAGCGACTTTTCTAGCATTTATTTTCCCTTGTCTAACGAAGGCATCTATCGGACAGATAAACAATGTCCAAGCTTATTCGTTAATGATGACGCAGTTTGTATAAGAATTCACTGCATTGTATGGATTATCTGTATCTGTTAATATTATTATATAATTATTATACTTAGTTAATAATATAATTATAGGAAGTAGGAATATATATGCATGAAATGTTAATTTGTGTCAATTATGAGTGAATTTAATAGAGTTGTGTATGAGTAATTAGTATATTAAATAAAAAAAAAAAAAAACTTTTAGCTTTTTTTGAACAATACAAACACCATAATTAAATCGATTTATTCATATCTTTACAAAGAAATACCTTAATATTTTTAAAATTCCTTTTAAGAATTTGCAATGGTGAGTATTTTGAGTCCTGCAAGCGTCGGGCTCGCCAATTACCCTATCAGCAGCAGATAATAAAGTTGCCGAACTAGAAAACACATTAAATCCATTAACCAGCAAGCAATATGAACTTTTGCTTTTGCCTCCGCTCTAGCAATTTCTCAGAATAGCTAAAGTGTATTTATTACAAACATTTAACTAAATTTTAATAAAATGTATATAAGTTTATTAAAACTAGTTATTCTGTTTAGTTTTGTATCATGATAATTTAGTTCAGACTTTGTTAATTTTAAATAAATTTATGAAGCGTAAAGTGTTAATATCTAATCGTTTTAACATGAATTCATTGCATATTATAAATGTCTATAACAGTTATAAAATTAACAATAGCAACAATAAAGGCAATTAAATTCAAAACAAATATTATAAGCCTTTTTCGAGCAAATAACATTACTTCAACAGTTTTAAAACTGTACCAATATTTTTGGACAGCACGACCTCATTCTGTCAGATAGATTCAAGTTATTCATTCAATTCTTGCATCGTTTGAAATCAATTGGAGTCTAAAACCGAAAAGTCATTAAGTCTAGCAATTTCATACCAAAACTGAATTTACGATTACGTTCCCAGCGCTTGTGTCCACTTCCTATATGGATTTACCATATACTACACTATTCTGCTTGTTTAAAGAACTAGTTTTGCTCGCGGTTTGACTCGCGAAAACCATGCAAAAACTTTTATTTCATATTAAGAGTTTTTGTGGATGATTTATAGTAAGTAGGTACTGAAGGTAGGCCCTTCTCTGTAGACACTGCTTTTCGAACCGATGATGCTTCTAGAACATGTCCCATAAAATAAATTAATGTTCGAGTTTGAGTAGAGGTAGTAACCTATGTAGTAAGTAGTAGCAGTAGGTGTAGCATTTGTAAAGTAACTGTTTTGTAGTAGGTATCGATGTTTTGATATTACGAAAATATGTTTTATAAGGACTTGTTTGACTTGGTATTACAGTTGTTACAGGCAAATAAAGTTCAGAAACATGTTGCCAAGAGATAAATAATTTTACGAACAGCCCACGCTTCATTTATTATAGGCGTTACATCCTCATACATCCTATAAAGCTTTTACGTAAAGTATCTTTATCAGCAATTATTATAATGGATTTCTTTTAGAGATTTTAGCTAATGCTAAATAAATAGTATTAAACACTTGACCGTAATTTGAAGCTTACTTCATTGAGAAGGTACCTAGCTTTTTCCGCCTATTTTTCCCTCTCTTTCCGTTGTATATATGCTATCTCTCTCGCACACCTCTCCACCAGGTGGCGGGGCGCACGATAATGTCGGGCGCTGGATGTTTTTCATTGGCGTCTAGCTTCCGCCGCGAGAAGGTTGTCTACAAGACTACAACCTTGGTGCTATTAAGTATTAAGTATTGCTTAAAGCAAGTGCTAAAAGTGTTAAAAAGTGTATCCCGTCGGATCGGTACAGTGAGTTATTTTTACATCTATTCTAATAATATTTTACTTAAAAATGAGTAAAAATCTTTAAAGTCAACGGTATAATCGTTGGACTTTATTTAAAATGCTGAGGTTTTTAATGAATCCTTCAGCAATAGTTTATTTTTCAATATGCTTAAATACTTAATAGCATGAATAAAGATATTTAAAATTAACGATACAACCATTTTACTTGAAATAGTAACTTTTCTTTTGAAATATTTCATTATGCAATATGTACTAATTAATATTTGAATTTTTAATACTGTGAGTAAAGCTATTTTAACGGTGTTACCGTTCGGCTTTACTCGAATCGTTAATATTACTTTTGTGATTATTTGATATTACTAGATATATCAAATACCCTCTCTTGTATATAGATATTTTTAATATTTTATTTCATTTTTAATAATGTGTTTTTATTACAAGGGTACAAGTGAATTTTTCGTGGAAAAATTACAATTAATACTTAGTATGGATATGAGCCAACTCAAAGCTTTACAGGCATACAATCCATTGCTACGACTTTATTACATTGTCGTTATCGCTAGGAACGGTTCGGAATTCCTATCATAGTTTATTACTAAAAATTATCGTACGAGATGAGTCAGCTCCAAGAAGTCACGACATGTCAGAACATGTTGTGATATTATTTTATAAATCGTACGGGAGTTACCGCTCAACTGAATAATGATGGAATTCGCTCATGTATAGTAGATACGTACCATGAATGTTCCACACATTCAAAACTATCCGTAGTCTATACGTGTCCTTTTATGAGTATTATTCTGATCCGTTTTTATGTGAAAATAGACATATTACACACGGCTAATTTGATTGAAAATTACGTTTCCTATGTTCAAATGATGCAACTTTTTTGTTAAAACGAGTAAGTACCAAAATTTTACAATTAAATTCTTTGGTTTACTGAACTTGTGCTGAAAGGGTTATCGTATAATAATTATCGAGATATCTTAATATAAATTAGATTTAGATACACTTATTTCAAAGGATTTACAATTCACTTCTAACGTTTTAGAATAATATTATAAATTTGTACACCTTGACAAAAAGTAAAAAATTGCGGGTGAGTGGAGATTATTTTGTGTAATTAAATATAACGTCCTACGACGGTATGTATGGTTGCGTTCGTAAGGAATGTTAACGGATATAAAGCAACTAAATGTTACATCGATTGCATGAACAAAAATAAATATGAATCGAAGTTCATTTTAAAATTTAGTGAATTGATTTGAATTATGCATTTATTAAATGTCGCTAACATTGGAAAATAAGTTAAAGGACCTTGTTAATTGCTATATTATTTAAATGATTATTTACTGCTATTTTTATATTAGCACTAAGGTGTATTCTTGCTCGAAGCAGAATACATAAATGTGGCCACTACTCCTCGCAGGGGTTAGCCAGGTCAAATTCACCCTCGCAGGGTGTCTCTTAAGCATTTTTTGGCAGGCCCTACTTATTTCTAGTTACAAACATCCCTCACGCAGCTGTCGCTCGCAGGGAAATGGTGCAAATATATATCGGCCCTCGCGGGGCTTTGATTACAATCGTCCCTCACGGAAAAGATGGTGCGAATATATATCAGACCTCGCGGGGCTTTGATTACAACCGTCCCTCATGGAGAAATGGTGCAAATATATATCAGCCCTCGCGGGGCTTTGATTACAACAGTACCTCACGGAGACATGGTGCAAATATATATCAGCCTTCGCGGGGCTTTGATAACAACCGTCCCCACGGGGAAATGGTGCAAATATATATCAGCCCTCGCGGGGCTTTAATGGCGATTGGTGCAAATATACAAAGGATTGATCATTAAAATGATCATAGATATTTGCTTTTGTCAACGAGGACCCACGAAAGAAGTTTTGGATATGACCGTATCGGATCTTCACTCTTCTAAGGTAGGTAGAAAAAGGTTTTGAAATCTACTTCACAGTGGGCAGTATAGTAAATGACCTAATAAATACAATAAAGGTTAGATACGTCAAATAATAAGCGCATGAAATTGATACTTCGTATCCTAAAAGTTTACGCTTCAGGAATCAGGAAACCACCATTGGTTTACCAATTATGGAAATTGGAATTGAACAAATTGTATTTACCAATGCAAAGCCTAATCACAACAAAGGAAGGCGAGTCGGATCAAATATCATCTCGCAGATGATTTGTGGCGGTGGTTTCGAGGATTGTCACCAAGCCTTGTGTCAACGGTATGTTTGGTATCGTAATTAAATAGCACTAGCCGACCAATTTTCATATACAAACATCGGAAGAGATGTTAGATTTCGCAAAGCGATTGAATGTAACAAATGACGATTGATTACGTATAGTTGACCTCTCATAGGCCTATTTTAGTTGCCCGGTCTTGTAGGCAATTTATTTGACTCGTTTTTCAACCCATTTGACCTCATTATTGCACCCATGAGATTTTTCTTCGGGGCTCAAACAATAAATCGCTGAGGGATTAGGATAATCGTTTGTTAGACAAGTTTTTTGTCATCCCACCAGGATTATTATATTGTATAATAAAGTTATATACAACTATTAACGTAAAACGTTTAAGTACTCAACGAATGCTGAGAATACTGACTGTTGAGTTACATGGGATAGAGGATAAATAACGGAAAGTCAATCTTTCCAAACAAAAGCCTCTTATCATTAGATATTACTTGGAACCCCTACCCTTAACGAGAAAGCTCTGCCAAATGACTTCTCATTTCTTTGCTTTGAGGGGGGAGGGGCAATAAATGAAATGTACAGGCTATACGGCTTTTAAAATATAAGTCTGGTAAGCGAACTAAACTTTGCTGGTTTAGTTCTTGCTATATCGCTATCCGTGCCTGCTTCTCGTGTTTACGGGTGAATTAAGTTTATTAATAGTCATAAATGCAATGCTATTCAGAGGATATACTGCATTTAAAACATGACAAAGTCTGGTAAGCGAACTAAACTTTGCTAGTTTAGTTCTTGCTATATCGCTGTCCGTGGCTGCCTCGCGTGTTTACGGATGAATAAAGTAATGTCCTGTCTTCGCATCCACAGCTAACTGTCCTATACTGTCATAATCTTAACACAGATTCATTCGACATAGCTCCCCACGAGCTCAGTTCTTCATTTTTGCACTCGCACAACTGCGGACAACACAAGAGCAATGCCTCCATTGGTAGCAGTTACAATCAAGGGATAACTAACCTTAGGCTAGCCATATTACGGATGTTGGAACAACCGACTATATTCAGGGCAATTTTTCTTTGTTCAGTGTAACGTTTAGACTGTCGTAGCATTCCTACGGAACAAAGATGGGATCAGATCTGCATCCTTAATGCAGTTAATCGAAAGGAGATACTTTCAGACGACGATAGTATTCAAAACCCACCATATTCCTTAACATAATAATGCATAGTTAAGCTTATAATCTCTCTTGCCATTATCCTGCAGCAGAATTCCTTGGCGATAATTTATCCTCGTTAGAACGAGCGAGGGTTGTTACGATAATATGAGAAATCCTAGTCAGTTAGAGACCTGAACGACGCGATAGAGTACCGCTATTTCAGTAGTAGTAACACCTAGTGAAGGTATTCTGGAAAGCGGAACTGAAGGCCCGGTCAGCAGCATCAGCCACCTAATAGACAGTGTTCAGTGCTGCACCACTATAATCTGCAAAATGACTCTGACGGTATGAAAATGTGGAGTACATTTTCAAAATATCAAATGATATAGTTGGAATAAAAATCCTATTTGCCTCCGTCTATCCAAAAGACATACAGAGTAGCTAGTAGTAGTTGGTTGAATTAGAATAAAGTAACTATAGTTAAAATCCTTTGTTACTGACTGGATAAATTTGGCTCTTTTCCTATCTGACGTTCATATAGCTGTTGACTGCCTAGTGTTGTGCACAAACACTATTATTATAAACTAGCGGTCCGCCCCGGCTTCGCTCGTGGTACTTACGTTTTCTCTACATAAAAACCATCCTCGTACTTCAAGGAATAGAATTATCGAAATCGGTTCAGCCGTTCTCGAGTTATGCGCTTACCAACACTTTTTGCGATTCATTTTTATATATAAGAAGATAAGTCACGTTATGTAGTCCCGAGGCTTTCGGTATATAAGTTCTGATGTAAATCATAATTATATCTTAAAACCGAATTGATTAAAAGTAACGTACTTGGCTGTAGTAATTGCAGTTTTGGGACACAGATAAGCTCCTTATCATTTTAGTCTCTTAAGTTCAGTATATTTGTTTCCAGTACAGAGTTTATGACCTATCAGTTTTAAATAAATAATTCATGCATTGTACTGAAAGTACTAGCCATGTTTAGATTATGATTGGTGGCGTTGGCTCTAAACATTAATAGATACCGCACGGTTTGGTTGGATGTTAAAAATCTGTATTATAATTAAAACCGTTTACCTGTTTTGATATTTTATTGCCTTATTCAAGGGGTGACCTTTTAAATTTATTTCTGACCCCAAAAGTAAGGACCAAGTTCTCTTCTTGTCCGCTTGTAGCAGGTTGGGTTAAAACTGTGTGAGTTGAGACAGGTGGTAATTCTATGTTAAGATGATTCAATTGTGCTTCTACAGAGTTCTAATTGAATAAATAAAGGTTTGAGTTTGAGGTATTTTTGCCTCGTCGGGATCAGCTGTTGCTTCATTTTGTAAGTAACATCTAAATGCGTAATTGAAAGTCGTTACTGGCGCTTTCGCAGATTTACGCTAAAGATAGTGAAAATTGTAGTAACTTTAACTTTTCAAGCCCTAAGGTACGCTTGAACCAATCTCATAAGTTCTAATACTTTTAATCATTATGATTAACTTTTTGGTTCTTATTTGATTAACTTTTCATCTGGGATTGTTAATATATTATATAATATAAAAATTTGTGTGATTTATTGGTAGGTATACTATCTGCACACCTTACTCTTTCAAATAAAGAAATAAGTAATTACTTATGTATTCAAATTCACATTGGCGTCCATATATTGTACACCAGGTGGGTAACAAACGGGTCTCAATGAAGTAAGCTTCAAATTACGGTCAAGTGTTTAATAGCTGTGTTTTACCTGAAAATAAAACACATATTAAATACTTACCTATATTTGAAGCTTACACTTAACGTCCACCTGTTGTGGATTTCGACTCAATGAAAAACATCCAGCGCCCGACATTATCGTGCGCCCCGCCACCTGGTGGAGAGGTGTGCGAGAGAGATAGCATATATACAACGGAAAGAGAGGGAAAAATAGGCGGAAAAAGCTAGGTACCTTCTCAATGAAGTAAGCTTCAAATATAGGTAAGTATTTAATATGTGTTTTATTTTCAGGTAAAACACAGCTATTAAACAACTTTCAATTAAATTAATTAATTTTCAAGATCGAAACGGGGCTTTAGAACTAGAGTTAAACAAAAACTAAAAGATAGCATTAGGAATAGGTTCGTAATTGAAAATATTGGTTCTATCACATCTTCTCATTTCTCATTCAGATTGTGATACTCTTTATTCGGTCATAATCGTTTTGTAATAATGAGCTTTAAGCTTAGCACTTGCATATTGGTAAAGAAACTCAAACAAAATGTTTCTTTTAAATATTAAAAATGCAAAAAACAGTTACATAAAATATATTCACAATGCCTTAACAAAACCAACGAAAATTGGGTTAAGAATAATGGATGAACAAATGTCACTTTTTATTTAAATAAGGATATAACGCTGCGAGCACGTGAATGGAAACTGTCAATACAATTATTACATTGAAATTAACCAAGCATATTCGATGATTACATTTCGAATCAATGCACAGTCGAATATCGACTCTACAGTTACTGAATATTATTTTATTGTGTATGAGATGTTCTTATAAGGCTGTAAATTCTTAGGAAAAAATATAAAAAGATTAACGCAATTCAAGAGAAATATTCTATTTTGGGTGTTAAGATGTCATTACATTTTTTTTGTAATGAGATTTGCTTGCCTTAAATCTTGTTAAACTTAAATCTAGATCTTATCTTTATGAGATTTTTTTTGCGAAATATTTGCTCAGGCCAGATCACGATTCACGGGTGAGATTACGCCCCGGAATGGCAGAAAGACGTAGGTTCGAATCCTGCCTCTATAATTCAAGCAATTGCATTTGAATGTTATAAAACTAAATATAAAATTCAACAAAAATGTTAACAATGTTGTTACAGCAAGAAACAAAAAGCAAAAATATCAGAAAACATAAAGTAACTGTCAATAATTATTGGAGTTGAAAAGTGAGAAATTGTTGAACTAGCTTCGAGTTAAACCAAAATTGGATTTCGATTATCGAAAAGCACACAAAATGCACGTACGCAAAACACCCTCTGATTGAATTAGTCTCTGTCGCGTGAACTCTGCGAATAAGGTTTATTCAGAATTAAGTTATTAGCTACGATACATTGTATCTATTGAGATAAGATTTAATACGTTTTTAGTACGATTTTATTATGCGATCTTTTAACATTTTGTTATAAAATTGTGTTCTTGCCAATAACCATTAGTTTTCTAGTCTGATGAAAAAGTTATTTTTAGTATTTTTCAAAATGAAAATGCAGTTTTATATTAGTGTATTGAGAAATGTCTGTCAGAATAAATAAAATGATTACATAATATGTTTTTTCTCAATTAACTTAAAAGTACTAAACTATTTAATTACACGAAGAAAGTTTCGTTTCTTGACTTTAGCTTAATTTTGGGAGTCGAGATCTATATACTTTGTGAATTCGTACTAAGTAATGCTTAAAAGCTCCGAGTAAGAATATGAATAGCGATGTGAAGTTAAACAAAATTGAAAATTATTGTTTCATGATCAAATGTTTAATTTCTTATAAAATTATACCACATTATATTATCTTAGTAACTATTTCTTTAAATGTGTTTTATCATTTTTTCGCACATATACAGTTACATATACACTTTTTGTTACATAGCTAACTAAGAGATAGTTGGCTGCTTTATTGATATCTACTTTTTAACCCAACTTATGTTGTGTACATAGGAAATAGAAACTGCTCGAGCGGTCCGTGTACGGCCGCCCTAATTGCTAGATATAAATAATATAAATCATTTTCTATGCCTAGAAAAGCAAATGACACCCAACTATACGTTCCAATATTCTAAGCATTGATTCCAGTTTTTCTATTAATAGATCTATCATCAGACTTACAACCTTACAAAAGTCTATAACACAGAGAGAACAACCAGCTATCAACGTTTGGAAAAGCCTTTGACAAATCACAGCACGCGGCTCCAATAAGGAGGATTGCGGCCGCATGTCCCCTCGAACCAATATACGAGATAACAAAACAAACATGAAAAACTATTATGAAACGCTATAAAGCGCAATACATTCTGATAGAGATGTTTTACGTTGACTCAGTTGTAAAGAGAGATTGTTTCTAATATGGTACCGCACGCGTAGAGTTTGTATGATCAGACATTTGATATATTTTTTTCATTATAAGGTAGGTAATTTAAATTAATCAGATTAATAAAAAAAAAACATCAAATACTAACAAATAAAAATTATTATTTTGATACAATTAAGAAACTGTAACCTTTTTCACAAATTGTGATTGCGTTAAAACAAAAACCTTTAATTTCACACATAGTTATGATATTAGGTTATTTCAAATGTCAAGGAATTTATAAGCATAAATCCAAAACGTACCTCTAGTTACCATAATACAAAATTTATGTTTATTTACCATTACCTAATTACAATTCCAATTTAGTACCAATGTTTGCGTTTCATTAAACGCCTAATTAGAAGCGGGAAGTCAAATTCATTTTGCCCTGTAAAAATTTTCAAGAAAATTTGTTTCTCAACGAGCACCGTTTACTATACTATAGCATCAAATTCACTTTGGAGGGCAATAAAATGTTCTCTTAAAGAAATACCACGAAAGTGGTTTGCGCTCAGCGGGAAGCCTTGGAAGTGTTGAATGGAAACAGAAAATGAAAAAGCACACGGTTTAACACGTGATTTCCTCGATCTTAACTTAGTTTTAATTTGTTTTTAGTGTCATCCGTAATCATGCTTTTGTTTTGAGAACTAAGTCATGGCTCGGCTAAGTAATGATTTATTGATTTTTAAACAATAACTTAAAATAAACGCGTAATATTACCTAAATGGTCAGGAGCGCATCTATATAACGATCGACATATTAACGTCATTAATTTACGACGCAATTTAATGACGTAATCGCTGTTCAGTCTACACAAAACGAACAAACGTAAATGATCATAAATTTAATGTAAGCGCAACCGTCCCCGGCCGTTAGGGCGCTTGTGCACTACAAGGAATTTTACTGTCCGGCATTCCGATTTTTTACGGTCCGGTGTGGCATAAAAAAACCGATGAATTGCTTGTGCACCTGTCCGTCTTTACTCGGATCAGTGCGGTACAGTTCAAGGAAGTATGGCGATATAATGCTATCATAAATGATTGTTTTCGCATTTTACAAGAAACGAGTAAAAATATAGAAGGTGAAATATTATATTACTTCGTTATAATAAAAAGTAAAGTTCCGTAAGAGATTTAAAATGCGTGTTTCACTTATTTATTTTAATCGGTGACGAGGAGCTAAATCTATTCCCACCTGAACTTTAACTTACCAACACTTACTTAGATAATAATTATAGGTCAATGCTTGGTCAATGTATATAAAATAACAATACCGACTTCTCAAATCTCATTGCCAGCTAAAAGAAAGTAAAACAAGAGCTTGCTTTCAATTGGCATATTATGCAATAAAAAGAGTAAAATCCAAGCAAGTGGGCACTCGAAAACAATTATACCTACAGTGACTCGTAAACTCAAAAAACCATCCGGAATAGGGAAAAGTAAAATGTCGGACAGTAAAATTACGTATAGTGCACAAGCTAGTATTTAGATTAATTGCGTGCCATACCGGACCGTAAAAAATCGGAATGCCGGACCGTAAAATTCCTTGTAGTGGACAAACGCCCTTACTCGTTTGCCGCTCATTAAATGTTTCATAAACGTGCTTAATGTCAAACCAAGTTTATTCGCATAAGTCCGAGCGCATACCGAATATAAAATATAGCTCATAATTTGGCACTGCGGTTAGGAGTCGAACAACTGTGCTGTGTTTTAAGTAGTATAAACTTGGTTTGTTATAAATCGCAGAATTAGAATGTTTATGTGAGTTCATTCAGTTTGGGGTCAGTTTTTTGGGTCAAGCTCGTACTAGATACCGAAATTATGATGTTAAAACCGTTGTATGTTCAATGTAGCTTTAGGTTTATACTTTGGTTGTTGGAATCGGCCCTTCCGAGAGGAAACCTATCAAGTAATCAAATACAAAAGCTCAATACGTGATGTGACTCGCTAATAAGCGACAAATTCCTAGTAGGATTATCAGAGAATATGCATTATAATCCCCATCCCCATAATTTATAATCCCCTCCTACCTACAGGAATATATAGGTATAACTAAAAATAACTTTATGTCAGATAAATTCACAATAACCCAACTATCAACAAACATCCTATATCTATAGATATTAATTCAAAGAAATCATCTCCGACAAAAGATTATAATGTTACATACACAATAACAAACTATGATCTTTCAAATAAGGCTACTAAAGCCAGGATGAAAGAACCTTATAAGTCAACTCACGCTTTACTTTACATAAGCACTTTTAGCTAGAACTAGCATCGAGATAACCTTGTAGAAGGTCGTTCTTTCCTGCGATTACAAGAATAACAAGAAAGGCTATTATGCAATAGGGTCACCACAGAATATTTTCTTACCCTGTTTGTCCAACCCTACACAACAACTTACCGTAAAATCAAAGAAAAATTCACAGTAAATGCGTCAACACATCTCGTTTCCGCTCCCATTCGGGTGCCCGTACAAATGTTTGCAAATTCAACTTCTAGTCCTAACAAATCACAAAGCCGGTAGCAGTTTTGAAGTTTCCATTTTAACGTAAACATTCAACAAATGTACGTAATGCGAAAAGAAAATGTTTGTGGGATACAAGTGCAACAAAACTGGGATGGAATTGGAGAGGTGCCAGTGTGCACGGCAATCAAACTTGCAAACATTACATCCCCATGCATACACCGATGTAAGCTGTCATACACGATAGGCTTATATTATTTTATGTGACAATTAGCTCATGAATTAAAAAAAAGTATAATAATATGGTTAGTGGACATTGACATTGGACATGCCTAAATTGCTAGGCGTTATCGCGTGAAAACAGATCAGATTTAAAAAAATATTTTGACAATTCCAGACAATTATTAACAAATAAAAATAGTTTATCTAAGAGTTTATCTACTGTATCTCCGTCTCCGGGGCCAACTCGCAACTTCCCAGGCTATCCAAAATTGTAAATAAATACAGTGATAAAATCGACATCTTCTTCCATACACCGAACAAGCTCTATATTATAGTGAAGGATATACAAAAATTAAAACCTTAAATTGTTGTCATCATCATAATTAAATAATTATTCTTATTCTTTTAATAATAACAATAACAAGTATCCTACTTTTAAGAAATAGCTCTGTATAATTGGCGCATGCTGTGTTAACCTCTAATTATTTGTTACTTTATCGCAAGAACTATATGTTATGTAATATTTATATTTAAGAATCATTGTAACCAAATGTTGGTTGACCAAAAAAAAAAGTATGTATTTACTAAAAATGCAAACAAAATCCGACAATGCAATGAAAATCCGATATCGTGAAGTAAACGGAGTTTATAGAAAATCATTGTTTTTTAGATACCCTGAAAGTGGAGGATAACGAGAGGATTGAACTCCTTTTATTATCAATGAAATCCTTGCATTTCATTAAAATATAAGCAAAAAAGATGCTCTAGATTCTCTTTCGAAAAATGTTTGTTCCGCAAATTAATTAAACGATGAAAAAATAACCGTACCGGAAAATATAGGTATTTAATATTTTAATCAGAACCTACTATTAAGTTTGAGCTGAATATATTTTCATTCTCCGAGATATAGTGAACGGGAATTTTAATAATTAAATTTGTAGAAGGTAATTTTGAAGTTGTTGATTTTGTTTTTCGTTTCTGCGAATAAAGCGTAAAGCGCGTCACACACGGTGAAGATACTATAATATTTACCCACAAAATTTCGGGTCATTTGTAACAGGATGGCGGTTCTACAGGGGTCTAAGTACGCAATGACAAAAATAAAAATGATGGTCAGAATGCTGATACGGGATACCTTAAGATACTGTGATATAAAATATTACAGTATCTTAAGATAAAATATTATAGTATCTTCACCGTGTGTGACGCACTTAATACATAGACAGCATAATTATATAAGAACTAGGAAAAATACACTAATGAAGTAATCTAATCTACACTAGCTGCTTTATAAACATGAAAGATTTCTGTTTTAAACTTAATGAATAACCTCAAAAATTACTTTTTAAAATGTACCATTAACATACTACATAAATGGTTTACATAAAGGATTTCGGGCTATTATAATTTAACATAGAATCGAAACAAAATATCCACATTGCCAAGTTTGAGACTCAAACAATTATTCTAACGTGAGAAACAAACCAATCGAACCGCTTTGCGCTAAACACTTTATACAATGAAAACAATGCGAGCTAATCGAAGTATAAACCGGCCACTCGATATGACGCCCCAGATAGCTTCCACGACCTTAATTAAAGAGGGCACTTCACAGCGGACGTGTTATACTCGGGAAGACAACGTCAAGAGAGCAAATTGTCAAAGCGAGTGGAATAAAAAGAGGAGAGAGTGCACTGAAGTATACGCGCCTGTGATTTGTGAAACATTTTTCGGTGGAAGCACAAATTACATAGCGGAGGCATTCATTTCGATTTCGTTTTGCTTGAAGAAATTAGTGCTGAACAATTTTTATAGGCAATTGGGCGCAATTTAACTAGATGTTCTTTTTCTATTTTTAAATGTAATGTTCAATGGGCTTGTAATGAATTGAAACAATAACGATGTTAATAAGGAGATGTTTTAATAATGATTGTTGACTATTTGCAATAGCTTTACAAAAAGAAATTGATAAATGTGTAACTATTTTCATATAAAACGTAAATAATATTTACAAAGAAGGAAAATCTTTATCGTGAGGCGATATTCGGGCCCGCGTCTTTCGCTTTCTTTAACGACGCCTAAGCCACTAGGCCACTCTCACAAACGTAGTCGCCTCAGTGATCGAATTTATTCTAATCTTTCTATTGCACGCCTCATAAGCGAAGCGTTGAGGTGGGTACTACTGTCACTTCGCGCAAAACATCTGATTTTTCAAACTTAAAATGTCTTTATGTATCATACATTGCACTTGTAAGATAATACATACACACACATATTAAGAAAAAACACTATTTTTAACGTTCATGATATTTTTGATGTCATTTTTGTTATTTAAACTAGTTAAAAAACAGTTTAAAAAAGTTCTGTCTTGGACGTCCGTGTGTCTGTATGTGCGGATCCTTTTTCTTGTTAACACGATAGCGACCGAAATACTTTACTAATCGAGTGTTTTTTTTTCTCTTACGCTTGAGTATGCTCAGGAATAGAACCCTTTCATTTTTCAGGGTCTGATTCGATGTGGTTTAATTGTTATTAAATAAACAAAAATAATAATTATTAAATATTTATTAAAAAAAAATTATGAGGCGTGCACTTTTGGATTTTCCAAATTATTTTGAGAATCGTTTGTATTTTTTATTATCTAGAGTTTGGTGAAACTTTCTAAATATAATATGGTGATGATATGATGAAAGATGCATTAAATTAGTACTATTAGTTAGCCACTAGTTATTATTCTTTGGTACTATGAAATAAAAACTTTATTACTTAGCTCAACCTATAAAAAGTTTGGTACAGAAATACTGACTTCAATGTGATAACATGTCAAGTTGTGATGGCATTCAAAGCAGAAACTGCTGTATTAACATTATCATAAGCATTCTATGTAAGGTTTATGATGATATTTGTACAAACAGTTTTCTATTTGAACATTCAGACAACTAAATCCATCTTCTTCCAGCAAAGAAATGTATCCATCGCAGTTTAGAAAAAACAAATTTATCTAGTACGTGATAGCTTCTAAATCTCGAATGTATTCTACATAAGTCAGATACGTAAATGGAAGGTAGAAGAAATGCAGATGTAAAAAATAAAGGCGCACAGCATTCTAAATACAATGCGTACGTGACACAGTTCTAGAAATAATTCTCTTTTGCTTGGGAAGGGAACTATGCGTGTTCTGGACTTTTCCTTGTTTGAGGATTGCTTTTATGTACTGGTACTGACACTAGAAGTATTTATGATGCTGGAGAAACTAATTGTTTTGATGTTTGACTCAAATTGATAGACATTGTTGTATTGACCTTTTTTGGTAGATATTATATAAATTTATAAACTTTTTTGGTACATTTATACTGATTATTTACTACGTGTATTTTAATATAAACTTTTGAAGCTCTTTAACGAGATGTTATTTTTGATAACTTTATTAGGTCTTTGCTTCAGAATATTTTTATTTTATCAAATTTTGATGAAAATTTTATTATACTAAATATTTATATGGAATTACGTAAATAAAATAAAATGGGCCAATGATATTATTAAAATTCAAAGTACTTATCATATTAACTTAAAATAATAAAATAGTATATTAGAGGAAGAGTAGAAAAAATTAAAGAGAGGACTTCGATATGCTTCAATAGAATAATATGTGAGATTCATTTCATTAAAACAGTGGATTTAATTTAAAAGAAATCGTACATATTTGGTTAACATTGATGATGCATATTCATGAAATTTTACCAAAATTATTTCATAGTTTAAGATTTAATCGAAATAAAGTTAATTTTGGGATAATGATTTATAAAATGTGAATTAATTGACATGTTGACCATTTTATTTTTTTTTTTTTTTTTTTTTTTTTTTTTTATGTCAGAGCAAGCAAAGGAGCAGATGGGCCACCTGATGTTAAGTGGTCACCACCGCCCATAAACACTTGTAACACTAGGAGTGTTACAGGTGCTTTGCCGGCCTTTTATGGACAAATAAGCTCTTTTCTTGAAGGCCCCAATGTCGTAGTTGTTCGGGAACACCGCAGGTGGCAAATCGTTCCACAGTTTCACCGTACGCGGAAGGAAGTTGCGGGTGAAGCGGACAGTGGTGGAGCGCCAACCATCCAGATGGTGCGGATGGAACTGGTTTTTACGGCGTGTGGTCCGGTGGTGGAACTGTGCGGCTGGTAGTAGGTGGAACAATTCCTCAGAGCACTCCCCATAGTAGATTCTGTACAGTATACAGAGAGACGCAACGTCTCTTCGCACTGACAGAGGATCGAGCCTATCGGAAAGCCTACGGTCATCGACAATTCGAGCTGCTCGACGTTGGATGCGGTCAAGAGGAAGGAGTTGATACTGTGGGGCTCCGGCCCAGAGATGAGAACAGTACTCCATATGCGGTCGCACCTGAGCCTTGTACAGCTGAAGTCGGTGGGCCGGCTTGAAGTACTGTCTCGATCTACTGAGCACACCAAGTTTTTTAGAGGCTAATTTAGCCTTCGCTTCCAAATGACTGCGGAATTGAACGTCACTCGAGATTTCGACTCCGAGGATTCCGATTTTCGGCGATATACTAAGGGGAGTACTCTTAAACCGAGGTTCTACGACAAATGGGGTCTTTTTAGCGGTGAACGCGCAAACCTGTGTCTTTAGAGGATTGAACTCGACAAGATTAAGTTCGCCCCAATCCGAGACTTCTTGGAGAGAAGACTCGACTTCAGACACAAGTTTGTTTCGACTCTCATTGAGGCTTTCCTTTGAGGTGTTTGCACGGCCGGGATAAAGAGCATCCCCCGTACTGTCGTCTGCATAGCAATGAATATTACTGATTTGTAACAAATCATTGATATGCAGAAGAAACAGTGTAGGAGATAGCACGCAGCCTTGTGGGACACCAGCATTCACATGAAGAGGCTTAGAGCAAGAACCGTCGATAACGACCTTAATGCTCCTCTCTTCCAGGAAGCTGGCAACCCAATCGCATAACCTCGCAGGAAGTCCGAAAGATGGTAATTTCGCTAGAAGTGCCTTGTGCCAGACCCGATCGAAGGCTTTCGCTACATCCAAACTTACAGCCAATGCCTCCCCTTTACTCTCAACCGCCTCCGCCCATCTGTGAGTGAGGTACACCAGAAGATCACCAGTCGAGCGACCACTACGGAAACCGTATTGCCGGTCGCTTAACAGCTGGTTCTCCTCCAGGTACCTCATGAGCTGGCAGTTAATAATGGATTCCATTATTTTGGAGAGTAAAGAAGTGATGGCGATCGGTCTGTAGTTAGACGGATTTGAGCGATCGCCTTTTTTAGGGATTGGGTGGACAAGAGCAGTCTTCCACGAATTCGGAACAATGCCTTTGGCGTAAGAAAGCCGAAAAAGACGCGTTACAACCGGTGCCAACTCAGGAGCACATGTCCTAAGCACAATAGGGGAGACTCCATCCGGCCCTGACGACTTATGGATGTCAAGGGAAAAGAGAGCATTTCGAACGGCACGTTGTGTGAAACGTATATCCGCCATTGAATGGTTACACCGCGGGATGGTCGGCGGTGTCTTTCCCCTGTCATCAAGAGTCGAGTTCCTAGCAAAGAGAGCGCCCAAGAGTTCGGCTTTCTCTTTAGCGGAATGGGCCAGAGAGTCTTCGTCCTTGTGCAAAGGTGGAAAGGATGAACGACAGAAGTTACCTTGGATGGCCTTGGCGAGGGACCAAAACGCCCGTGTTCCCGAGGGAAGTCGCGTCAGTCTATCGCCAAGTGCACCAATGTAACTAGATTTAGCCCTAGCGATTTCTCTCTTGTAGGATCTGGAGGCAGAGTTGTACTTCTTCCTGATGAGACCAACGCATGGATCGCGACACGCCGTTGCTGCAACCCAGGCTTGAAAAAGTTCCTGTTTCTGGCGAGACGTCATGTTACAGGAACGTCCAAACCAAGGCTTGGATCTGCCACCGACGGGCACAACAGAGTATGGCACAAATAGTTCCATACCCTGCAGCACCACGTCAGTGACAGACTCAGCACAAGCGTTGGGATCTTCCGAGGAGAAGCAAACAGGCCCCCATGGGTAGGAAGCGAAAAAACCACGCATTCCGTCCCAGTCTGCCGACCTGTAGTGCCACACACGGCGTCGAGCTGCAGGTGTCTGCTGTTTCGAACCCATAAGTGGCACCACACTCCGTATCAGGCAATGGTCTGATGACCCCAGTGGGGCCACGACGGAGACCTGATAGTTTTCGGGGTGTGTGGTCAGCAGAAGATCCAGAAGAGAGGGAGTATGGCCCTCCACATCCGGTATTCGCGTAGGCGATGAAACCAGCTGTGTTAGGCCATAGGCTAGAGCAAAATCGTGCACAGTTCGTCCCGCATGGTCAGTTGTACGCGACCCGAGCCATTCAACGTGGTGGGCATTGAAATCGCCTAAAACCACAAGCTCTGCAGAAGGGAACTGTACAAGCAAAGTGTCGATCATCTCTTGGATGTGCTCGAATAAACGGTCGGTACCAGTATTCCCGCTGTGGGATCTGTACAGGCAAGCATAGACGCGAGGGTGGTCGCCGCAGTCAATATGCAGCCAGATAATGGACAGATCCTCACCTTCAAGGGTGCCAAGACGTCGACAACAGATATCCTCCCTAACGTATGCGCATACCCCGGCACGCGGTGCAAAAGTATGCTCCAGCTTAAAACCAGGGTATGTGAGATAAGATACGTCGGCCGGAGTTGATATCTGAGTCTCAGTCAGGAAGAGCAAGGCCGGCTTAGCCGTCTCAAGATGGTAGTGGACGGCGTTTAAATTAGTGTGCAGACCCCGGATGTTACAAAAGTCCACCGTGAGAGTGGAGGGGGGTGATTTTCTTCGCTTGCTCTGCGAACCCCTTGGCACATGACCGAGCGGAATTATGCCCGCCCCAGAATACGACGGGCTGCCGCAGCGCAGGCGCTGCGGGAGGGATTCTCCGGCACCGCAGGTGCCGGTACCCTCCTGGGGTATTCTGCCTGATAATACCGCGTTCATATTTGGGGGTTGTTTTTGGGCCTCCGGACCCCTCACTCACCGTACGAAACACGGTAGCATACTGTTAATATGCCACCATTTCACGCCGGTTTTCTGTGAGGGTGTGGTAACTTCCCCGGTGCGAGCTTGACCCATTTCGTGCCGAAGCAATGCTCGACTCCCACTAAAAACTTATTAACTGAATGAAGAAGAAATTAATATGAATATAACTTTATTAGTGTAGTAACTATGTGAAAACTGAAAACCTATTAAAAGAATAACCATCGCTGCCAGTGATAAGGCCGCCTACTGTACATTGATTAATTTATTGTTAAGTTTATAAAATGTATCCTATATTGTGTACAATAAATAATTTTTCATTCATTCATTCATCATAATTATTTTAAATAGCAGGTAATAAGATAACTAAGAACACAACAATTTATGTGAAACATCCATTATCCTCTATCAATAACGAAGGGTTATTTATAATTTCGCTTACAAATAAATCCCTTGGGTATCCCCTTTAGTAATTAGACCCCAATCAAAATCTTAAAAATAGCCTATCGAATTTCCTTCCGTACTTTTAAACGGTTTCACAATCTACTATACTGCTATTACTATAGTATCTTTATACTATGGTACTTTTTTATTGTCGATAGGGAAGCGCTTGACCACAATCTTGGCTGAGATGTGGTCTAAGATGGTACGCGCTTCCCTAGAAGGTACCTGTTCACTCTACGCTTGTATACCCCCATATTGTACTCGTCGGGAAACACAGACTCAGGAAGCATGTTCCAGTCCCTCGCGGTTCGGATAAAGAAAAAAGTATAGTATCTTTATACTATGGTGTAGTTCCATAGTATAAAGATAGTATACTACTGTAGAACATGGGTAGAACATAGGTACTCAGTATTGTACCATTTGTACTCTAATTGGAAATGCAGTAGGTTCAATAACATGGAAATAATCCCCTCGTCATACTGACGCTGCACTGAAGTGTGGCCGGAAGTGTTAGGAAGCCTTTCATATCGGTGAATTCTAAATTCAAAATCAAATATCGAAGCTGCGTTGCGTAATCGTAATTGAAGTTTAGGCTGGGTACTCATTGGTTGGTACTGTAAATGGTCAATTATGTGTTCCGGGATTTACACTCGTATTTCGTTTGAGTGACATCTTAGATCAACAATTTACAAAAAAAAATTGTGTCGGCAAATAAGAGCGCAATACTCAAGAAGTCGTAACTGCTGAATCATGTCTTCAGGCATTTATTGTCTATTTTCATTATATTTTGTAGCATCTTCGATCAACAATAGCAACTAGATATCGTGTCAGTGCAAAAAATCGTCTCTGCAAATAAAAGCGTACTTGAGAAGTGTATTTTATTTTGTAATAATCGTAACATTTTTAAGATTGATAACTTCATTCTTAATTTTAAAACATTTCTGTCTGAAAAATCAAATGTAGCTGTTTGTGTTTATAATTGCGGAAAATGCGGAGTATTTAGTTTTCATTTTAACTGTTAACTAGTTAGTATTGTTGATCGAAGCGTTGATAAACAACTTTGGTGATATTTAATGATTGCATTGATGTCAATTTGAAACATTTCAACCTAATGAAATTCAAACGTTCACATGTTCTGAAATGACATTTCTGTGTCTAAAGTTGCTAACAAATCTTAATTCTAAGGAATAGGAGTTCTCGGAATCGATGCTTTCATCTAACTAGAACGCACTAAGCTGAGTATTTGCAAGCTATAACTATAATCTTTGCTTAATACTATTTGCAATACGCTTTTAGAATTAATAATGAAACACGTTTAAAATGTATTTTATAATTAACTTGAAATTATAATGATTCAGTGAAAATAAGTTAATAAAACAATAATTACTACTAAAATATAATCAATTATTGTTTAAACTTTACGCTCAAAACTTTACTTTACGGTTTGTTTATATTCACATATAATTTCATCTATTTTTTTTACAAACTTGGTTGCTTATTAATAATGTACCTATCTAGTGAATACACGGCTTTATCTGCACCAGAAGCCAAAGGAATTTCGGCCATTAGCACTCCTGTACCGAGAACAGGAATGGAAACAAAAGGGTCATAACGTCATGCCTTTACACCAGTGTTTAATTATATTTTTTTCAATGAAGTCATGTAAGGAAAGAGAGACTTATCTCTGTTTAGTAAAGCTTACTTTACTCTCACAATTACTTAATGTTTTTCACCAGACTTCTAAAATTGAGGAGATTAAGTTGATTTTTTGTATGTGTATAGTCCGCGAAATGTAGACCAATTTTCATTTTTAAAGGACACTAGTTGTGCCTCGGTTTTGAGGCTCCACTCCTATTGGTCATAGCGTGATGATATAATAATAATAGCCTTTTAGCCTTCCTCTATAAATAGGCTATCTAACACCGAAATAATTTTTCAAATCGGACCAGTAGTTCCTGAGATTAGCGCGTTCAAACAAACTCTTTAGCTTAATAATTTTAAGTACCTATAGGTAATTTGTTATAGAATATTGCTTCACAGATGTTTCTTTTTATAAAAATCATTAATAATCAAATTGCTATACATTTATTTATTCTGCGATTCGTTGAAATTCTGCAAAGAACTAATTATAAAGCTTTAGATGAATAAAAGATGTTTTAATCTGAGGAAGCGTTATGGAGTAAAACCGATACAAAATATGCTTTAGCTTTTAAGTATTATGCAAATGTATGAAAAGCGTAATGTAAGAGCCGGGTTTATGAATATTCATGAGATCTTTGTAACAAAAGTTCTATTTTTTCTTAAGTTAATAATTATGTGTACAGTGGATTAATTTACTTAAGCTTATACAATTTTCGAGGACATCTACAGATATCGCGCGTAATTTAATTAAAATTTATTTAGGAAAGAAGCTCTGCTAATTAATGTGTTAGTCTGTATTTTATGTTAATGTAATAAGTGTATTATTAATCCAATTCCATATATTCGCAGTGTATTTAAACATCATATTTTAGGTTTATTTTATAAAGAAAACAGCTCATTTTAAAAAATCTCAATTCATTTTAGAATGATTAATTAATTCCTGGAAAAGGTGCATCATTATAACTGGTATAAATTCTTATAGAAAAGTGCATGATCTACAATTCTCTGTGCTATTTTTATCATAAAACTTACCGCTTGACTGAAGAATGTGAAAGTTATTTTTGGAACTTTGACCTTAAACGTTCTTTTTTGCATACGCGGAACTTTTTATGATGATGTTCCGGCATTCCACAATTATGGAATTTATGCAACCTTGAGCGTTCTTTGATCGGATCAATGGGAACACGCCATTTGACGACATCTTTAAAATTTCTGTCGGGGACTATTTTGAGGAGAGATGAAATTGAATTAGCGATTGATTCTTGTAAATGCCTTTCTTCTTTGCAGAAGTTAAAAATAAATATTAAGTACAAAGTGCTGTTTTATTTTATCATAAATTTCCTTTCATTCACGCAGAGTTGACTCATGTGTACCTTACTATATAAAGAATATTTAAACAGTATCAAATAAACACAAAAGCTTTTACCACGATCATAGTACTTGAAAGAAATTTGAAGTACTAGGGTCGAAGCATTTCAGGGCATTATACTCTCTCAATATAATCGGTCGGACTCAGCATGAGGTCCATTTACAGTGATTGAAATAGTTCGTAAACTAAAGCCTTCGTTATAGAATATTGAAAACGTCAAATTAAGTTCTGAAGCGATGCAAGTTTTTAATCGAACTGCGATTCAGGTTATTAATTAAAGTAAGCAGCATCTTATTTGTATATGTATTATAATCTAAAAATTAATTGCAATTTTGAGCAGTATAAATTACTTATTGATGTCCATAATCAGTTCAGTACATGTTCGTTTAGGTGTACTAATCAAGAGGACATATGTTCGTCAATTTAACAGAGATGAAAGTAGGTACTGCAATAAAAAAAATTATATTATTTTTTCATTTATTCATTGGAAATATTATGTCGATCAGGAATTATGCCTTTTAGCGAAATATTGCAAAATAATCAAATCTTTCTTCATAATATCACTAGTGTAGAAATCAAGCAGACATAATAAAATGTTACACTAAAGATTAACAAAGACTAAAATATGCAAATAGCCGTAAAACTCGGAAGCTGTAGTTCCCTCAGCGGTGTACCGAGGTTCGTAGCTTGCACATTTGTAACTGCGTTGAGAACTTTTCAACTTTATGCGTAATTGAGATGAAATCTTGATTATGTGCTGAGTATTTTGTTCTATTTTTAACATGGTACTTTGATGAACGACTGTAACCGTTTTTATGTGTAGAAAAAAAATATGAACAAAGCGTTATTGTGCATGTTTTTCACTTAAAGTATGAAACTCTTCATAGTTACGAGACATTTAGAATCCAAAAATCTAAAATATTTTCAATGTTAGAGCACATTATTTAGGTGACTCATTAATTACGCTTTCAGGGAAACGAGGATAAATTACAAAGTATAATGTATAAGTTTTTGCGAATAATTTAAAAGATTACAGAAAAATGTCTCAGGGAGGTATTCGACTGGAATGGAGCAAAAGTAAACAAATTTCCAAACTGTTATCTGTTTTTGGGGAACAATTACGTCACAGATTTTAATGACCCAAGGAACTTGAATATTCTTGTTCCGTGTCCTCAAACTTGGAAACTTTACCGTACAATTGTTTACCAATTTAGTCAAAACAAATCTTGCTTTTATTTCGAATCCATTAACTGTTTATGAATATTAAACAGATTCTCCCCTTTTTAATAAAAACATTCTAAAGCTTCTTTATTCTACTGGGAGTTATAAGTCGTTTACTTTCGGAATTTTAATGTTCGGTTTATAATTCGACTCAATTTTGTTTTATCTTATTGGTATCATTTGGGTCGAGTTTCGAGTTTTTTGCTTTTTGAGGACCTAATAATAATAAAAGATTATTAAATTGTTTATTGCTTCGAACAAAAGTAAAATATTTAATTTGGTATACAAATGTTTGTACCTTTTGTAGGTTATATGGATAGAATTATCATAAATAAATACAATTTTCTAAAGCGAAATTAGTTTCACTTGTACATACTTTTATATAGAAATTATTAGTCTTAAAGCGTTTTAATGATCCACTTTTATACAATTTTCCCTCTCGACATTAAGAGATGAAAATATTTACGACCAATTTCCTTCAGAAGAAATGCTTTCCTAGAAGATAATGTTAAGACGTAATCGGCTATAAATAAATAAGGGTATTAATAAAGATTAACTTAATCCATTCAATAATTAGTCGAAGCTATTGAAGATTATATGATTAGTAAATGATAAATTGAATATCTATTACATATCTAATATAATTTTCAAACGGAAACAGTAAAAATATTTTTTTTTCTAATTAGGTACCTTACTTACCAAGTACCAAAATAATAATAATAAATAATAAATAATAAATGTACGTAATATGTTATGTACGTATAATATTACGTACATAATTGTGTTTGCGGTCAGCCGGACGGCTACCCGCAATGCGGCTACCCGCATAGTGCGTATACGCTCTAACGCGACATTCCTTTTGGCTAGATTAAAAAACTATTAAGGGCCGATTTTTCAATGCTTGGATAAAACTTATCCGTCCAATAAAGTATTACACGATAATATTGTCACGTAAACTGTCAAATACGGGCAATTAGAATACGTTTTTAAAATGGTAGTTTTATACATTATTCGAATAAGTTTTAACCAAGGATTGAAAAATCAACCCCAGTTAAAGTCCTTTTAATATCCTATTAATAGCAACATACATTGTATTAATAGCAACATACCAAACAGAAAAAGAATACAGCAAATATGTTTTCTAATAATTTTTCTTAACTTTATTTCTAGGCATCTGAGAGTATTAGGTATATTTCATTTTTATTGTAAATATAATAAAAACAACGAAAATTATTAAAGCTTCAGGTCAATAGACCTATGCCAACCGGGGACCATCCTCATCCTGAAAAATAAAGAAGGTATGTATAGTTAAAATAATTTGTGTTTTTAACTAAACTTAACCTCTTGATCTTTCAGTTCAGTTCAGTTCGGTCTCTTTAGTGCTTTTTTAAGTAAAGCATTTCTTTAACTACTATTTTTTATTTCACTAGTTAATGATTAATTTTAATTTCTACTACATACCTATAACATCTTATAATGTCATTAATTTTCATGTAAAATTGGATAAACTTTAAACTTTAATATTTTACAAAGTAAGTTCGTACTTGGCAGTGATGTAATTAGTCGTAATTAAATCCATTTTAATATTCATATCAATTACGAATAAAAATAAGTGTAACTAATTAAGTGAAGTGTTTTGGTAGTGGCCCAGCAGTACAGAAATACCATGTAACTTGTAAGTTAATTAGACAACATTTTATAAAATAATATCAAACGGAATATCGTGTTTATGAAACAGTGGAATCCTTTTCTAATTCTTTGTAATCTGTATACTTAGTTTTTTCTAAATAAAAGAGTATGTTATACATATAACATAGTCAGACTTATAAATTTATAAATATAAATTTATAAAGATAGTCAGACTTATTTAACTAACTTGTCAAACGTTATTTTATGTAGTGTGTTTTGTGTGTCTATGTGTTATATTTTTATGTTCATAACCGTTTTTTTAATATATAATTAATTGGTGCACTTGATATGTTAAATTGTAAGTATTCTCTTTGTATGATTATAATTATTAGTGTTAACAATTGTTATCCTATCCTATGTAATAAATAAACTCTTACACTGCGAAAACATCACACCACTTGATACAATTCCAGATCGCTTAATTGAAACAGTTACCAGTTTGTATTTATCCATTGCTTCAGATAGCTAAAAAGTTTAATTCAAGCGTACGTACTATTGAACAAAGACTTGAACTAGAACTAGGCACTATGCACTCCGTTCGCTTTAATTAGTGGCAACCTGCAGGGAAACGCCGGCAGCAGCACGCTCCCATTTGGTTTACCGATTTCTACCAAACAACAATTACTTGGTAATAACATTCGAGTACATGTAATCAATTGGTGATTAGGGAATGGTCAGTTTTCTAAACGTCGAAAAGGGAACGGATTTTTGTTTTGTTATTTTGTACCTAGTGAGGTGACTCTACTTAGACATATTAATATTATGCTCCTAATATCGTAGGCATGTAACATACGAGCGATTTCTCTCCTTTGTATTGAGAACAATGTGTTTTATTGAGTTAATAAGAAGAACAAGTGACGATCGAGTTTCTTCAAAATGACGCTTTTTTCGATAAAAACATAATCTATTGTCATTTATTATAAATTCATACATTAGCTATACAATATGCTATAGTTGACCCAAATTAGCATTACCACGTCCAAATTTCTTTTCACATCAAATCAATCGTGTTCACGTAGAAATAAAACCTGTAAAAGCAGAGGAAAAAAGAGCAAGTTCTCAAAACTTCATTGTACGGGTTAGCTGTTACCGAATTCACAGCTCCACTGATTAAAGATTACACGATGTTTCAGTTTTGGGCACTTTCAAGTTTCAACATCAAATGGATTAACACATTCACTGCACTCGAATTTCAGCCGTGGAGCATTTTTGGCGGGAAATGTGCTCTTACTTTTTTTCTTTTTTTTTTAAAAGCTGCGTGTCTATAGTTCAAAAATTAACATAGTTTTGCGATTGTACGACTATGAAACATCATTGCAATCGTGTAATGTTCTAAGCCACTATTAACATTTTATTTTAATGTCATAAACTTTAAAATTATATAAGAGTTCATTTCAACAAATATACAAACAATCTAATAAATTTCAAACCTTTTTCTATGTTGCAGTCGAAATTGTTCATTTAGACATTTATTAATTAGTTATTTTTAGTAAGAACTGTCAACGACTTGTAACAATTTTGTTCTTCAATAAAAATATCGAGAACGATATACTTTTAAAGTTGAAGTACTTATAAAGAATTCATTGCTAACAAGAATTACCATTTCTGCTCAATACATTTTGTCTCAAAAAGAAAATATTGGGATAAAGTAAAAGTAGGATAACTGTCTAATGGTCGCGGAAGAATTCCAACAAATACCCGCGGCCCCATCATTAAAGCGGCTCGACGGAACACAGTGGGGTTTTAGTCGGTAAGAATCCGACATAACCCACGGCTCCTTCCCCGGGGGCCGTGGGTATCTTTGGAAGATTTCCCCACTATAAAAAAAAAAAAAAAAAAAAAGGATAACTGTCTAATCATGTTTTTACAACGCCTCGTTTCTTCTAAGTACGGCTGTGAGACTCCAAACTTGAGAGTAATATTTAAATACTTTATTTTTATTAATGGAGTAAAAATTGTCAAAATGTTTTCTTAAAAATATTTCATGGGATTCCTTTAACTCGTAATATTATTTACTAATTTAAGTTTAATGATTTAAAAGGTTGTTAACGCTGTTTCTAAAATGTTATAATGTTATGTGATATCTGTACGTTTTAGGTTGATTTATTTCAATGGAACGATAATAATAAAATTATCAAATCTATTAAAATTTAAAATTTTATTAGAATTTTCCAAACAAATACAAACTTATCATTTAAAGTGCTACAGAGATCCATCGGGACTTATTTTTTCAATCCTTTCATCGCATCCATTTCATTATAAGAATATCTGCTAAAAATGTTTTTTTTTTCTCCAACAAATACCTATACCTTTTGGTTTTAGTTGAGTCTACATTTAATATTTTATACCCCAAATTTATAGTTCGGGTGTCATGGCGGATTAATTTTACCGTTATCTATTTACAGCTAAGAATAAAAACATAATTACACAATCTTTTATGACTTGTACCGATTCCTTGATATTTCCAAACGACACCATCGAAAATATATAGTTTATATACCAGCACTTTAGTCGCAACAAAATTACATATTAAACACCAGAGCTTTGTCACCCGATCACCTTGAATATACCCTTCGATAACAACCAAGTTTTAAAGTTTACGGATGATATCCCCTAATCCATCTCATGCATAAATGAGAATGGTTAGTTGTGAGCCGCGATATGTATAGACATAAGTGAATAACTAATTTGGGCGTTACATTATTCAAAGATCCCTCAGTTCGGTAAACTCATAAAGAATTTATAACCTTCTGAATTGTGTGCTTAAGTAAGTACATCACTTGGAATCCTGATAAAAGTACGTCTTAATAAAGTGAACATGAACGTTTCTTTTGTTTTTATTTTGTATAGAAGTAGTTGCGGAGTTCAACGGTATGCTCTAAATAATTTGCACAGTAAATTTTGTAGTTAGAGCTATGGATAAAATATCTAGGTAATGGAAATAATGTCATTTATCAAAATTGTCACGCATTTAGAGTTAAAGTTTTTTCGGTTAGGTGCGATGAAACTAATGCTTTTTGAATGAAAAAACTTTTGAAAAAGCGTAGCAAAAAATATGATTTATACAAAATGAATTTACTAATTCATGAAAAATTATAAATCTAATAGATAACGTAGAATTCAAATTTACATCGATTTAGAATATTCAAAACTGCTAAATTATGATTTGGTGCGATTAGTATAACATCGATAAATGAATTCAAATTTTGGAGCTAAATTCACAAATAATTTCTAACTAGCACTCACGGGACCAGTAATTTATTCGAGATTATAGAATAATTATTTTCTAAAAGCTGCGGACTAAAATTTGTAACGCGTAGGTAGAGTTTATTATTAACGCGAAACAATATATTATATTGTATAATGAAATTTCTTATATTGAGAGTATCTATAAAAAGAAGTTTAAATTAGATTACCTAAACATTGACTATGATAAAATCTGTTTAATGTATATACCTATAATTATAACATTGGTTTATTTCAATTATAATATGTACTGAAGGATCACATTCGCGACTCAATTCATCCGATCTCTGCCTTCACTTTACGACCGAATCCAACCAACCATTAATTGAAGTTTATTGTAACGATTAACAATTCTAAAGCCATTAGTATTACAGGTTCGTTAAATAGTGAATTGTGTCTGAAATCCGATGATTCGATGGGTCGCTTTGTGCACAGAAACCACATTTCATAACCCCGTATTGCACAAAGGCATTCGACGCACGTGAAATCTCGACTCTACATCAATTTAATTGTTCCAGAACATTGTTTAAAGGGACAATACTTTGAGCTGAGTATTGTTATCTTTATAATTGATATAAAAGTTGTTTGAGTTACGCCATTCGTAACTAAAGAGTAGCTTGGAAGAACACTATTTATAAAACTGGAACTTCACCAAAATCAGGCAAAAAATGGTTGATTTGATTGGACTTGGAATAAATATTTATCATATTACATTATACTCAAATTAACTGTAATATTTTGAAGCTATTTAAACGTTAAATATATTGAAACTGATACTGAGGAATCCTTATTGTTCAATTAATATAATTAATGAGTAGACAAATGCGTGGGAGGCTCTATTATTTAAAATAAACTGATTCGGAAATCATGTTACTGACGGCTGAATATAATTTTTGATCATTTTTGTTATTTTTTCTAGTTTTTGTGACAAATATTTACTTAGTCATAATTATCTTATCTTTTATAACATGTACCTACTGCACCTACCTTAAACTTTTTTACTTAATTTGACTTTATTGATTATTGTTTCCACTATCAATTATAGGATTTATAACCCAAAGCATTCAAACGCAACATATTAATCTAAAAATACTAGTTACAAAGTTGGCCCGTCGCCTAATACCTATTTGCCTCAAATTTGCGTCATCATTTTGAGACCGTTGCGTCCAATTTACGATATTGCAATATTTATGACCTCAACTTCTCGGATCTTCAAGTTTAAATGCAGTTTCGGCTGTGATATGAATTGCAAATGTATTCAATCCGTCGATGGATGACTGATTCCTTGATATATATTTTGTTTGTAGAAATTGACGTTTTTGCTTTAAAAAGGGATACAGTGTAGGGTGGCAATTTTGGTGTGTATTGTAGAGGATTGTTTGAATGAGGATTGCTTAAATATATAAACATGATTTTTTTACAGTACTTACAACTTTCGAATATTTATTACAATTACCAATTCATACAAAGCATTCCCTAAGACCCTTGATAGATAAGATAAATATTTTGTAATAAATGCATGCATTGGGAAGTTACAGGCTAACTACTTAAATAGCCTTATTAAAGTTCATGAAAAGAACATTCTTTTGAGAGGCAAAAAGAGTAGCCTTTAGATTCCTATCACTTATAAAATTATATTGATATAAAAATTCTATAACAATTGGATTGAACATTATTATCTGGATTATGATTCATGAAAATAGAAAATGAAAATAGCATGGCATAGCATGGCAAAGGCATATTATATAGTCACAAATCCTAAAACACATTTCAAAGAACGCACATAATATAATAATTATGCAAATTATTTTAAAATTACAGTTCATACAATTAGCGAGCATTATTTATGTTAACGACCAACGCGTGTGGTCTGTTAAATTTGCTAAGCACTTTTTTAGTCGTGTTAATGGTACCGAGTCGTGTGTGCTAAGTAATAAATGTTCTGCAGGCAACTGTGAAAATATACAATTCCTGATTTCGAAACGACGTGACTGAGATATTTTTAATGACCTCTTGTTGTTTTGGGATTTTAATTTGAGTCTTTCTAGTTTCTGTTAATTGGACTTATTTTTCCAATTTTTTACAACATAATAAAACAAAAATCTGTGAAAGAAGGTTAAACTTTATTAGAGATCGTCTGTCTAGGCTTGCAAATTTAGAGAAATAAGCGGATCGATAAATATATAACAGTTGAGAGAGGTATCTTGATAAATTTTATATAGGTAAATCTAAATATATAGGTCTCTTTTTTGACAATAATTTGAAGCGTTTGACGACAATATCGCCTGATGGTAAGCTAATATGTAGCCTAACATGGTACGAGCTTCCGTAGAACGCGCTACGTTACCCGTTCACTCTACGCTTATTACTTCTAAAAATAATTAAGAACGTTAAATTTCCACCTTAATCATCCGAAACAATAATCCGAGCGTTGTCAAACATTTGGCTAAAATATGCAACATAAATCTCAGGTCGGGATAGCGTATAATTTCGTACCTTACATTAACTGGCGCAGTATTTCAACGGCATATATTTCGACGCAGTGTCGTTTTATCCCTAACTCATCGCGTAATTAAGGTTGATACATCACTGCTGATATTTGTAAGGTGATTTCGCTTCTAATTAGTTGATGTTATTGTGTTATTTCTTGGATTTGAGGCTTAATAAGTAGGTCAACTATATTGTACCACTAATGTACATTGCTTTTATGGAGAAGTAGGTTATGTATGAATCAAATTACCTGTATTGAGGTTAATTTATGGGATATGTTGTTATTAAAAATAAAAAAATATGTACCTATTTTGATTTTCATAATTTTACAATTGCTTGATAAAATTAATATTTTGTATCAGTCAAGTATAAGGTAGCAATCATTAGTACTTGTTATAAATTGCGTATCACTTTCGTCAATGTTTATGTATTCACTGTATAGGTTTCTTATTACTTACGAATAAACGAAATCTCTTCAATAAAGTTTAACATTCGGATTTAGCAATGAACTCAGCAATGCTGTTAAAATACAAACATAACTTAAACTGAAACACTTAAATTTCTCCCCGTCAAAAACAGTTGCGTCAGTTTATTAATGTTTACCCAAGAATATAAACTATTTAGGTTTCTTATTAAATTTTATAACGAGTCGTAAACACTCAGTAATAATCGAAGCATACAATAATCTGTCTAATATTATCTCAGACAATGACATTTATTATACTGACAACATCTGTGAGCTTTTCTATAGTTTAATTAATTACTATCGTATAAAATTAGCTTGTTTTGATTCGTTTCAAACTTAAGATTAAATTATTGTTACAGAATTTATGTTCGTAGAGAATCAGTACAAAATGTTTAATTTTGACTATGTATTGTTATAAAATTAAAAGACAAAATTACACCACTAATGTTTTTAACTATCGTTAAATACTGAATACATACTTATTAATTTTAAACATTTATCTATTGCAATCTATCCTATATTTTACACAGTTTAATACTTCCTTTAATATCTTTAGAGCACAGAATTCAGTAGATTTCCCATCTGACATCGTGTTTCGTAAGCACAGAGAACAGAGTTAACAGGAGTCCCAAAGTGGCGTCTTTAATTAAGTTTGAGTTGACATTCACAGGTTGTGTGCTGATGTCCAGGAGGCTACTGCAATATTTCTTCGCTAGGGTTCCGTAGATGTAAATAACGAAATAAAATGATGAGTTTTATTTGTCAATTTTTGAGCATTCAAAAGTATATTCAAAACTTAAATATGTAAATCTTTTTTTATATAAAGCTGATAAAAATATCGCCATCGTTTACATGACTGTTTACATCATAAAAATTATTCAAATCTATAGCTGAAGAGTTTGTTTGTTTGAACGCGCTAATCTCAGGAACTACTGATCCGATTTGAAAAATTCTTTCGGTGTTAGATAGCCCATACATTGAGGAAGGCTAGGCATTATCATCACGCTAAGACCAACAGAAGCGGAGCCACGCGGGTGAAACCACGGATCGCAACTAGTAAACGATATAAGTATAGGTAAACAATTTATGAGTACTCAATGAATAATTTTCACTTGAACATACAGACAGCTGAGTCTGAATTATCTATATTTATTATTTAACCCATTGACCACCGAGCGGCCCGATCGGGCCGAGACACAATAGATTTTCTATTGTGTCTGTGATCCGAGGACTGACGGAATAATAAACTCTAAAAGTATTTTCAAATCTCTTTGTCAAGCTTAACAGCCGGAGACATAAACTTGCTATTGTTACTTCCTCAGAATTGTCATTCCTTGACGTTTCACTGTAACTACATTTTAGTGGATTCCACATTGCTGCGTTAAGCCGGGATAAAAGAATTCACTGGTTTATTGGAATAGTAAATATGTGTGAGCGGTTTTATTCACTAATATTATACATTCGGTTGAACATTGAACTGATAAGGCAAGTTTGTAATACAAATAAAGTTGATTGTAATCCTTCATAGAGTGAAGTAAATGCTTATCCCTGGTGCAAACGAGTTAAAACATAATGTCCTATATTTTGTTAATACAACTGTTAATCTATAAAATTCATCGTTACTTTCTTGTTAGAGTACCTACTTAACAATTATCGGAACAAATTCATACAATTAGCCAAGTCTAGACATTTTTAAATCTCTTTTTCTTGCAAATATCAGTATTGACTATGGAGTTATATTCATAAAGTTATCATTCCATGCTGTGTTTGAGTGCAATTGGTTGTAATTATTTCCAATCACAAAGCTCTTCATTGCGTGGGTCACACTTCATCAACTGTTGATGAAGTATTTTTTATAAAAGAAGAAGAACATAACCATTTTATCAGATATTTAAGCGTATTAATATTCTGTAAATATCACCTTTCTTCGTCGTCGTTTCAGCCGTGGGCGTCATCCACCGCTGGACAAAGACCTCGCTCAAGAATTTCCACCACGACCAGTCACCGCGGCCATTATTATAGAATATAGCAGTATAATTATCATTTCCTCAAATTCTTATTATCAAAATAATATTTTAATTCACAGAGCGTCAAGATACAGTACTTATAATAGCAATTGAGTTTAAAATACCTATTCAATTAAGATCTTATAAGTAATTAACTAAAAGATACGTTTGTATTTATTGGGCATTAGTTACACCTCAATATTTTAATCAGCAGTGTCTCGGGGAACTAAAGCCTCCAACTTCCGAGGGATTTATTAGACTTCTACGTATTATCGTGGATTAAAACCAGGAGCTTAATACTTGTAGAAGAAAACTAAATTAACTAAGCTACAGTCCCGCCAGAGCTGCTTTAATTTGAAATGCATTAGCGCAAGGATTTTTCACACAATGCACCTTTTTTGGTTATGATATAGTGTTTCTAACATAAGGATGCACTCTTATAGCACAAGATTGTAATAAATATTTATTTTTGGTAACTAGAGCAATTATTAACGGATAAGTATAAAAATATCATTTATTTGATTAACAAAAAATATCATCAAACCATGCTACAATACCCCGGGGCTCTTGCAATAACAAAAGCAATTCCAGCCTTGACCGAGCTCTTTCGAAATCCAGAATAGTTTTATGTCAAGAGGATGTATAATGAACTAGCGGTCCGCCCCGGCTTCGCCCGTGGTACATATTTACGTTTTCTCTACATAAAAACCATCCTCGTACTTCAAGGAATATAATAAAAAAAGAATTATCGAAATCGGTTCAGCCGTTCTCGAGTTATGCGCTTACCAACACATTTTGCGATTCATTTTTATATATAAGAAGATATACGGTAGACGATCAACAGCTTATTCAATTTTACATGGGAATGACGTAGTACGGTACGTTGATAACCGGTAAATATCGCTCGAACAAGAAAATTATTATAAGAAGGTGCATCAAGCCTGCATTTTAATGAATATAAGTGCCTTACCTATTCTCGATGCAAAGTTTAATTATTCTATGTTAATAAGTTTGTAATAATAAAGCAATTAAATGCGTTAATACAGCTTTTGTTTTGAGTGCTGTTTATGTCAATTTTTGTTGCCAATTTTCAATTTTAGAAAAAAAGAAAATACAATTTAAAATCTTCAATTGTTATTCATCTCTCGCATCCGTGCATTGCCTTGACCTTTCGCCCACCACCGCTGTATATCAAAAATGGCTAATTTTCATTAATTCATATAAATAAAAATGAAAATGTAGACCATAATGTTAATTCATTCCATATTTCGTAAACGTAGTTTATATTTATTCAGTAAGTAACAAAGAACCAATAAGACGTTCACATCACGTATAAACTCAATCGTAATAAAGAAATCGTACCCCAGAGCAGTACAGGATAATCATTTGTTATAATTTTTCCTATATTAGCCCCTAACGAGCACAGATCGTGTCAACGGCTTCTAAACGAACTAGCTGGCACCAGCCCAGTTTCCGACCACGCTTTTATATTTCACTTGTTCACTGCAAACATTTCCTTTTTTGGAGAGCGTTTTAGATTGAAAACCATTGTCTTACTCTATTATAATGACGTAATGAATGTTATTACATTTGTCTTCTGGTTCTAGAACGTAGTTTGAATTTATAACTGTAAAATATATAAAAATGAAACCCGTTTTCCTTGGTCACGGCATTACGCGTGAATGGGAGACCGATTTCGATAATTCTTTTTCAAAAGATTTTGGGCATCTACATACATTCTATAAACTCACAAAAACATGCCTTATAAAGCGGTGCCTACCTGTAATTTAGATACGTAAATACTAATGTTTATTTTAAGTTAATTTTATTTTTATAATATTCCCTGAAGTATGAGGATAGTTTTTATGGAAAGAAAACATAAACATGTACCACGGGCGAAGCCGGGGCGGACCGCTAGTTTAAAATAAAATAAAATTTTTGTCTTTGACGGTTCAAGTTTCTTTACAGAGGCATATTCTATAACATTATTTTTTATTACTATTGGTTTTCTATCTCATTATTGTAGCACTGTATTTCCTAATAATTAATATAAGAGTAAATAGTTACGGAACACGTGCCGCTTATCTTTCAGGTGGGAAATGACAGTTACATTAAATGCTCGTTTTCCTTCCTTTCATATAAAAATAAATCGAAATCATTATTAAGGTTCCGTAATAAAATTATTTTGGAAAAGTCTCTGCATACCATATTGAATACCTTAGCGCTGTAGTTGTTGCAAACAGCTAAGTATCAAATTCAAGCTCTCTTTCTCAAGCTCCATGTAATATTTAAAAAGATTCTTTACAAATTTCTAGAACACTCTAGAACAATTCACTTAAACAGCTTGTGTTAAATAGCAGTTCTTTGTTTATTGTATAAAATTTAAATTAAAGAAGTCTAGGAGAAGGAGCTGAAGCATAACTGTAAATGGCTATCTACGTTGGAAGTATTTACTCATGCACTTAAGAATTTTCATTTTATAAATGGTTGAATAGACTTACACTGTTTTACAAAAGTTTTTCGTTTCTACCTAATTAAATATTCGTATTATTAGAAGCACATTTAGCCTTTTCTGTATAATGACTTTGAATGTGACAGAAATACGACGATAATTTTGTAGAGATTATGATTTTATTCCAATAGATAGGTACTATTCTCCATCTACAGCTGCTGTCTAGACGAACATCTGCAAATCTGTCATTAATTAGGTATTTCATTCCCAACTGAAATCATTATTAAATTGAAAATTACAATAAAACATTAGAACACCAAAAATACGATTTATAAGAAATATGGACGTCTAGAAGTAACCATAACATAACCAGAGGATAGCTTGATGGATTTATTCAACCGTAAATAGTTAGTAAACTGAAATATGCCATATATTATGAACACCGCCGGTATGCCAGCATAGTGGGAACCGATTATCGGCGTCGGTTTGATGTTAAATTTATGATTATTTGGCTTTGACAGGGAACGTTTATAGCGTTGAAATTTGTATGTGAAGTGTTAGACAGCTATTTGTAATAACATTTAAACCACATTTAAACTGAGATTATCATTTGTCAGGTTTAACCACTGTGGCAAACGTTTGATTGCGTGTTTTCACTTTTTTATTTAATTTGCATCCAGCGCTATACTTATCTATATAATAAATAACGCATCGGAATTGAATATTAGGTAGATGCTTTAAATGCAATATTACCTATAAAATAAACAATCTTCAAGGATATTGTACATCTTATAGTCGATTATTCCTCAAACAAAGAAAATGTACATTTTTATGGAAATTGAAAGATACCTCTATAAAACTAACATAATTTTAAACATACAATAACATATCAAAACCTAAGATTATATGCTTACATTTTCAAAACAGAAAAGCTTTAAGAGACAGTAGCCTAAGTAGTACAAAAGTTTATTATATTCCAAATACCTATACGTTTTATTAAATTTTAGCAGAAATAGTGTATTTTATTAATTGATAAAAGGTCTCTTACTAGTGACGTTAAAAACTTACTGCAATACTTAGATGACGAGTCATTCACCGAGTACCATTGTTCGTAACACCGCACTGCGTCAGTGGATCTCAAGTAATTATGTACACAAATATCAAATTTACTTCTATATACGCATAAAACTTTTATATACCTATAGGTGGTTTATTTATCTATTTATTTTATTTTAACTTAGGTCAGTGATTCCTTAGAAATACTCATAATAAATTGAGCTATCCTATTTAAATAAATTGTCTCAAATATTTAACAGCCAATAAATTTTAAGATTAAACACATAAAAAAGATTTAAAAATATACAAACGTGTAAATAAAGTGAAAGTTATTTTTATAAAGAAACACAACAAGATACGCTCTCCATGTGAAAAGATCTAACTTTTTCGTGACTGAAAATCTTGAAGCACTCGTGTCTTAACAGTTCGGAAATAATGACGTTTTTATGTTTTTGCGGTTAAAAATTACAAAAGAGGCTGGATTTTTTTGGTATATTTTCCAAACGTTATTTTATATGTCTTAAATTCAAATAATTATTTTCCATTTTATTATTGGCTAAGCGCGAGTTAAATAGTTGTTTTCATTTAACGAGATTTGTGTTAATCAGTTTCATTCGTAAAAAATACCTTAAACTTCCAATCAACATTCGAACGTATTGAAGACCGTTTAATTTACTGTATACAGGGTGTCCCACTATTGGTATACTAAGCGCGAAGGAACTTGTAGTTTTGCATACACTGATCACGTAAAAAATACATAAACAACAAAATTACGTTAAATTTTTTTTGATATTTTTTTCCTGAAAATCCATGTTTTCTTCTCTAGCTTCGCGCAGCCGTCATATACCGCTTCTCTAATGTGAGCATTTTGTCTATGAAAACATAATCTTAAACGATAGCTCACGTGCAAGTGGCAAAAATGGGCGGGTTGCTTGACCCGTTGAACGACCGTTGAAAGACACTTTTATGGGCCAATTAATCGGCCAACCTTGTAATGCGACTCGATTAGCCGGATCACGGAGAGGCAGACTGTCGCGAGCGGTAGACTGTAGTCCTGTACAACTATAATATGCGTATGTTTTAATACATGCTAGTTCACGTTCAGCCCGTGCCGAATTGCGTAATTTGTATTTGTATTGCAAAGCTAACTAGCAAATATTGTAACAACTTGTTTTGCTTTATGATCTATGAATTATTCATAACATCCTTTGTTGGTTTGAATTTATGTTTCTATGAAAGTAATAGGGGTTGGTTGTTTCGTCTAGCGGATTATTGGTGGACCATTCTGTTTAAATCTTGCACAAATCTTAAGAATTGTTTTATATTAGGGTAGGTCGCTCTAATACCATTTAACACCCCACAATAGTTTGGCAGAAATAGGATCGTATTCTGTGTGTATCAATTAACAATAACAAACAAAATTAAACAATCTATCCAAATTATCAATTTATATTGTGGTATAATTATGAATTAATATAGCGTAAAGAAACAAATTTAAAAATTACCAAACGAATTATAAATGCATTAGGTACCTGCACTCTTAAAAAACGCTCTACAATTGGAAAAATTTAAATGCACTTTGCCATAATGTTGTTCCGCGTTCGAATTTCTAATTCCCCGAACAAAGTTGTCAAATGCCTGTCATAGCTGAGCACAGAAAGCAGTTCAATTGCAACACTCCCGGACCAACTCCCTGGTTCCCGGGCAACCCATTTATTCGGAATCGCGCCAAAACGTTTGTCCATTTATGACTAGAACATGCTAGAACTTTCCATGTTTACGTGCGCTCACTGCTCGCTGTTTTTAATCTAATTTCAGGAACTGTTAAGTGGAAAATTGATGGTTAATTTTTAACATTTCAATAAATTTCATTTTCAAAAGACTGTATTTAAAAAATTTGCTTTTATTTTTATTTTATAATAATAAATCAGTTAAAATAATATAATTGGATGATTAAAACAAGCTCCAAATATTAAAACTGAATCTGAAACACGCTACACTTATAAAATATATTTTATTAAGTGTAGGCTACATTTTCACCTAAAAATACTTATATAAAACATTCACTTTGTGTTCTTGTCATTTTCTATTAATTACGTCGTGTTTTCTTTGTCCCTTTACTAATTGATTTTTTCTAACAGGACCTAACCTTTGTGACGATCTGAATTGTAGTCTAATTGTAGTCTCTAAATATGGGAGATGTCTCCCATATTTTCTTACTACTAGCTCAAAGTTGCCTATCCAAAACCTTTACCTACTTAGAAGTTGAGCGTTAAACTGCAATAAATTAGACTCGGAGACAATGGGACCAATACTTAGCATACAATAAATCTCCTTTCTAAATGCTGGCCAACTAAGAGTCGGCATGATTTGTGTTCGTAAAGGTTATGTCTAGACTACGCTAGTCGTAATTTTAAAATATTCATACGTCTGAGTAACTGGAGGGATGGATAAAAAAGCTTTTTGTTAATGCTGCGAAGAGCTCACAAACAAGTTTCATGTACGGCAAATTACAAAAACTCATTACTACCGAAAAGTATTCCAGTTTATCACTCTTTCGTAAAATAATAAAATAAACTTAAACAGTTTTTGCCCTTTCATATATTGAACACGTACCTATGTAAAAAATAAAAACGCTATCGGAACTCTATTTTTGCAAGTGAATACCTACAGTAATATACAAAAACCGAGCACTTAGTCCTTAAATATCTGAAGTGTCAAAAATGTGACACCTAAATAACCCGCAACTGAAAATTACATATCACGGTATATTTGAGCGGATTGTAGCCGCGCTTGTGACGGGTTGAACGCCGCAAATTGAATTGTAGGGGGTCGATGTGACCACCCCCT
Organism: Colias eurytheme; assembly: GCF_061535395.1. Taxonomy (NCBI): domain Eukaryota; kingdom Metazoa; phylum Arthropoda; class Insecta; order Lepidoptera; family Pieridae; genus Colias; species Colias eurytheme. Next base: position 6,469,036 of record NC_142998.1, on the reverse strand, counting down.
GCTGCCGACAGTTGCCCGTTCTCATTTCTCACTAATTTGTACCGAATTATGTCGGATACTCGAAATTGTAATCTATTTGATAACAATGTCAAAGATTTAAAGTGAGATTCGTATAATAGGTATGCGTTTCATGCATACGCCACTAAATTTGGTACAATTAGTTTCGTATTATTCAGGATTGTCAGTTATAATGAATAGCCATTTACATTATCAAAATATCACTGTATCAAAGCTTCAAAGACCTGAATAGAGGTTAATTTATCCAACTATGATATTATGAATTGGAGTATTCGTATTATTTTTGGGTATTTGTGCCTAGTCACAGTAGTATAAATGTTAGTTATACTTACCTTTGGTATTTCGCTTCCAAATAAGCTAGGATAAGTGTTTAGTTATTTTTATGTAAAAAAATATGCTTCTTATTATAATTAATCTATCTTTATAAAACCAGCGAAATCGATAACCTCTTCAAACGAGATTAGAATTATCCCTTTCATAAATAACATGTTTAATCTTATTTCAACTAGTCAGTAAACAAATGTTTCTCTATCAGGCAATATAACTTGTATTTCATGTAATAACAATGTACGTTTCAGAGACAAGATGTCTCTGGCGATACATCGATAAGTTTAATATCAATAACATAATATTGTTATGTTTGAACATAATACACGTATCGAGATAATTTATTGTTGTTTAATTCTAACAGAGACGGATTATACGCGCGAAGGTAACATTATTATTTTATTGATAATAATTTTATGTACATATGAAATATTAGCATATTGTTATTGGATATTTAAAAAAGCATTAGATACATCTTTAATATTATGATAATGACTAGAATTTGCCTAAAAATTGCATAAAACATGATAATGAACAACACATTGGCACATTTAGTCTTTAAATTGTCTTTTTTATCTACTGTACTTTAAATGTAAATTTAACAAATCTTTCGTTCATTAACACTGTATTCACGTATTCATTGGATTTCTAATTATAGCGTTCGGAAATTCAACCTGAGAGTTATGTGATCGCATTTCATAGAACGAATAGGACGAACGCCGGGGGCCGGTATCACTAATCTTGCTTTCTCTTGTTAAATTCAATTTGAAGCCGAAACTCAAAGATATTCCATTGTTACATCTTAGGAATTACATTATTTAACTTGCAATCATATCTTTGGAATAAGTTCAATTTTTAGGGTTCCGTATCCACAGGGTAAAACGGGTCTCTACCATCTCTACTACTGAGATTTCGGTATCTGTCTGTCTGTCTGTACGTCCATCTATCAGGCAGGATGTCTCAGGGACCGTTCAGAGATTATGTATTTATGTTGACGTTATAACAACTTATAAAAAATCGAGGTTTGCCATGGTCATAAATGGGATGGGAGACCCTTTTTTACAGTTACTTTTAAGCGATTTTCTTCGACATTCTACGGAATAATTTTTTACTTTTGACTAATACGTTACTGTGGCCTTGATACATTGTGATCATAAGTACAAACAGAGTCAGATTAGATGTCCTAAATGAAGCTTAAAAGAATAATCTTATAGTAAATAATTATTCAGCCTTCATTAGACGACGAATAATGGATGAGCTCCCTTTGTTTTACTTGGAGAAAAAGGAACGGAATATTAATGGGAAAATACACTAGAGACCTATATTTCCTTGGTTTTTATTCGATATTGCTTATATAGCGGCTTCAAATATAAATAAAACGCAAATTACAATAAACAGACCTACAAGCGAGGTTGCTAGAGTCTAGATTAGATTTATCAATAATAGTCGGTTTAGATTACTTTACTGTTTCGGATTTGAATTTAAATTTGCTTAATCCGGACCCTACATCAATACATAGCCAAAAATTGTCTTCCCATTAATAATTACCTAGTAAATTATGCATCCGCTCATCAATACGAGGAGTTGATTAATTACGAGCATCGGGTCGCATCGGTCGTGTCTGATTGCAGCAAACATTTGTCACTAATGGATGAAACGCTTATTCCTATTACTACGTTGATATGACAATGTTCTATCATCTGTTATCTCATTGGGAGGGAATATTTTAAGCGGTTTTGTTGGTTGCTTTGCTGGAAAAGTATGGAGGAGATTAGGTATATCCTACATAATATTATAATAGTCCTACATATCGCTTATATACTTTACTACAGTAGAGTCGTAATAATTCTGTATTTAAGTACGTCCGAATGGGAATATTCTATTTCATATTACTTATATTTTGGAATTTATTTACCATGCATTTTATTGACATAAAATTCTGTGATTATTATTTTTAATCGCGTACCCAAATGTAAAGTAATATTTACAAAATAAATAAATAAAAACAACATATTTTATACAGCGACAAAAATTTCGACACAACATCTGTGCACAAAAAAGGCACACGTATATTCTCAATGTATCAATATGTATTGCCGTTTGAAATGATTTTAAATTTGGGATTACCTCATGTTCAATTTGACGGTTTTGTTAATATGTAGTTTCATAATATGAAACTAGCTGCTGCAGCTAATTCATAGCTGTGAATGTTTCCTTTTTTTTGTAAATATTATATGATTGTAAAATTTGTAATGGTACATAAAATTGTTAAATAAATAAAATAAATAAATAAAATAAATTTTTGCTTTTGGGTGGGATCGTCATTAATATTCTTCCATTTTTAATTAAAAGAGAATCATAAAATGAAATATTTATTCGCCCCAAATATTGGTAGAGGCGTACCTACATAATATTAAAATATAAAATTATATTAATCGACTATCTTATAATCCTTAGGATCGTTCAGGGTTAATAAAAAATAAATAATGTCTCCGTTGAATGCTCAGAACTCAGAAGGCTAATCACCTACTTAAAGAGAGAAACAGAGGTGAAATAATATTTATGTATTAATTATTTTTTGGAGTAAGGAATACTTTTTCTTACTCCAAAAAATAATTACGGCATTCTGATTAATTATTTCTTCTTGGATGTACAATGTACATAGTAATACATAGAGCATTTGAATAAGACTGCTATACTAAATTGGTGCTCTTAAAGCTGATTTAAAAATGTCTTGACTTGCACCTTGAAACTTTTAACCACCGTTACAAGCTTGCAAAATTATTTCAATTTATTATGTTAATTTTCTTCGGAGTCAGAAGTTGGAATTTTGCGTTTTCCTGTTGATTATTGTTAAGATTTGAGTGATTTAAATTTGAATATGATATTTATTCTTAATTCAGTTACTTGTGAAACCATGCAAAAAATAAAAATAGAACGTGTGTGCCGAGCACATGTGTCAGAAGTTTCACTTCTTCGGCCAGATTCAAAGATACCAAAATCGTCGCCTCATCCATGACGTGACGCTATTGTCATGACGCAACCTTGAAAATTTACTCTCAACGCGACTAAAGAAGTTTCATTCAAAAAAAACAATTCAAAGGCCGTTGAAAGTGTGGTAAAAGTTAAAAATGGTATTTTTATGAAGTCTAACCCCAATAACTAACAGCGGGTAGCGACTTTAGCGCTATACGTGTTAATCTAACGTTACATTTCTTAATTCAATTACATACCTACTTAAATTCTCACAACGCTTCGTGGACTCGTAATGTGCTAGAACTTTTAACTAATTGAATTTCAGTTAAAATACTTTGTAAAATTCTGCTCAAGCCTTTGCAAAACGTTATTATGGAAAATACTTATAAATATATTTATTAGTTTAGTAGTATTATATCTTAGAATTTTTAAATATATAAATTCATGTCTGATATTTTTTTGTAAATAAAAGTAAAAAAATGATAAAAATAGGTTAATAGTGTGAATCGATATATTCATATTGAATAAAATAATTTTAAAATAAATTACTTTGGATATTTCTATTTTTACATGGAGAAAGCTATTCGCTTACAAATAACGCTTCTGCGTAACAATTTATTCTAGTCCCAAGTGTAAACGCATGTTTTTTCATCTTTACCTCATTTGAAATAATCATATTTTACACGAGATTCATACTTAAAAATATATTATTTTCATATTCCTAATATTTCACTTCTCATATAAATAACTTCGAAACGATAGAAAGGTTATAAGAAGGGCAAATGTATAATTTAAAATTGATCCCTGCCAGACAATTATTAATCGAAGAGATTAAAGAAAAGACAGCGGGATAGAACCCTACATTACTATTACAATAGTAAGTGTAGTGCATTATCTATGGTATTTCTTCTTATACCTAACACCATTATTTAACAATAACACCAACAGCACATTTCTTAAAAAAATCAAGTTATATTGAAACCTATACTATAGGTTTCAATATAACTTGATTTTTTATATATAAACCTATACTATACTACGTTTTTGGGTAATTTTAAATTAATAGTTTTGACATTTTATTGTTTAATTTAATTTTAATTTATTAAGAATGTTTTAAATAAATATTGATGAACATAGTCAAAAATGTCTAATATGTCTAAGTCTATTAATAGCTGCCTATTAAGAGCTCGTCAGTCAACAAAAACGAGACAGATCTTTTAAACTGATCTTCCACCACTATAAATCCAATTTTTATTTCTACAAGCGTATATAAACTTTATAAAACACGTACTGAATTAAAAATAGGTATAGGCTATAGGGTGAGTGAACTTATTTCTAACTACTTGGCGCGAACACGCACTGCTCTGGGGAAATGTGAAGTGTACACGATTTTAGATAAAAATACACCGATATCGTTACTAGAAAACATATTTCTTTGCCAGCAGTTAAAATGTGTATACAAATAGATTTTTTAACCGTCAAAGAGTATTGAATTATATTTTATAATATTATAGATTTATAATAAATTATAATAACTCGTAGATAGATGTGTATTATGAAAGGATATAAAAGCTATATGTATTATAATATTATCGAGACGTTCGTATTATATTACGTAATTCATGTAGTATTCGTATTAGGCCAGTATCGCATATAGATTAGATAGGTAGGTATATCAAAGCTTTAATACCTTGATACCATATCGAAGTTTATCAATAATATATGCTGTGAGATAGTATTAAATGTTATCCATACTAATATTATAAATGTGAAAGTAACTCTGTCTGTCTGTCTGTTACTCAATCACGCCTTAACTACTGAACCACTTTGCATGAAATTTGGTATAGAGATATTTTGATACCCGAGAAAGGACATAGGCTACTACCCCGGGAAATAGGATAGGTTTTATCCCAGAAATCCCACGGGAACGGGAACTATGCGACTTTTTCTTTGACTGCGCGGGCGAAGCTGCGGGTGGAAAGCTAGTATCTATATAAAAGATAGGTATAACATAGGATTTTCTCTATTAGTTATATCACTGCAGTCACCAACTACCACTAGTTATATACACGGGAAAGCTCAACGGATTGTTAAATTTTGATTATTAATCTTTGAAATAACTACTTAAAAAAACTGTTTACCCGGACAAAGCCGAGGCAAGCAGCTAGTTTGAAAGAAACTAAAATAATTCGATCCTTTATGTAGCTTCGGTGTATTATGTTTAAATACAAAAGAAAATGCCGAAGGGACGTCGTAGTCGAGTGATGAAGCATTTTGGAGGAAGAATTTTTATGAATAGAATCCGGCGAAGATGTGTAGGCGGCGGTTGAGACGAATGTCAAGAAATTAATTTCTTTATTATTATATTTTTTATGCTTACAAATCAAAGGCATGTTTACATGCTTACAAGTTTTATTAAACTATGGGTAAACTTTATTTGTTTGCCTAAAGAAAAATAGTAAAGTAATAAAAATGTTGAATCAAATATTGAATTTATCGTAGTTTATGGCCGTTGTTACTTGTTATAATTTGAAATGTTAAAAATACAAAATAATTCAGAATGTATATGTGCGATGTCTTTAAAATATATATTTTTTTAACTACTTTGCTAGATTCTTTCTGAGGAACAAACTACAAAGACTGATAAAAAGGTTATAACAATTTTGAAAGGAGAAGAAAGCATCCTGTTCAGGTTATTTAGGTCTTGAGACTAAGCCCTACAAGTTACAGTACCTACCTAAGAGTTCTTTGTAATAAATTATTTTTAAAAATTACTTGTTCGTTTGTCCTTAAATTGTTTCTAGAAAATTCTAATTAAAACCCACTTAAGACTCCATAAAAAGCTTTTAGTTAATGTTTTAATCTCTAAAGATTAAAAATTGTAGGTACCTTTAGATAATTAATCGTAGTATTTTGACGATAGCAAAAATGGTGTAGCAAATATCAACAATTCAATCACATTAATTAGCGAATAATAAATTTGATATTTTTGGAAAGGAAGAAGTTAATATCGACAATATATTCCTGGAACTGAAACGTTATCCTAATTTGAGCAAAGTTTGTATTTGATATATTAAAATATATTCAAATATTTTTCTTGTATCCTAGATCTAGAACTGGATGTAGAACAATAAATTGATAGTATCAAGCTTCTTTCATTCCACTCATTATAATAATATAGTATAGACAATTATTATAATTATAATCCGAACATATTTGTTCCTTGTACAGATATAGAGACTCTCTACGGATACAGTTCATAATTCACAATGCCTAGTGTAGATTTGCAGATGTTTTATGTCATTAAACTTTTGATTCTTGGAAGTGCCGGTTGGTATCACCGATTTGAAGTATTTACATTAACCATTAATATTATTGTGCTGATAAATCGAACAATCGATTTATTTTGGTTCTTTAACTGACTTTTTTGATTGAATTTCTAAGTATTAAATATACTATAACTTAACTATATCTTAGCCATATAGATGTTATATATTATCAATGTAATACATTACATAGATTTCGTTCTATCTGTTATTTGGAAGACGCATCACCTGTTGAATGATCCATCACGTTGTGCTCTTATTTAGAGTTTATTACAAATGTGTTTCCTTCCTTTGTACCTCACATTACGATTGGAGACGAAAATACTTAATTTTTTTATCAAGATAATTGAACTAACTGGTTGGCTAAGTTGGTATTGACCCTATCTTCCAAGGTCGTGGGTTCGATTTCCACCCAGAGCAAATATTTCCTTGATGAAATTGGGTGTTAATTATCGACATAAGTATTTATTTAAAATTATATTATAATATGTATGTTTATCAGCCATCTGGTTTCCATATTCACAAAGCGAAAGCTTAGTATGGGGATCAAATCGTGACGTGTGTGGAAAATATCCTGAAATATTTATATTTAAAAATAATAATAATAAAAATTGTCTATCATATAATTATATTTAAAGAATTTAAATATATTGCTATTAAAATATATAATTTACATAATTAACTGACTTGATAACGATCCAAACAGACTATAATTCGATGAAATACATACTAAATGATATTATTATTTATAAAATATATTATGAAATCCAAATTGTTCGCTTGAGTAATGAGATTATAGGAGCGTAATTAATGTTTCGACAGGGGTGTGAACTAAACAAAAACACATTTATGTTTGTATAAATGATTTAGGAAGCAAGCTCACATTTGATTTAAAATAACTATAGGGTTTTAATTAATTATATTTCTATTTATAGAGGTTTTATTTCTTAATAAAATAAAAAGTATAGAATGTATAAATTTCTAGACAATCTGCATTCCACACTGTGCTAGAGCGAATCTTTTTCCTCCGAAATAAGGAATCAAATCTTCAAGACCAAGAGGATAATAATTAGTATTTTGAGGTCATCATACAATAAACTCTGAATCAATCAAACAGTTATCGGATACCTATTTTTATGAATTGTTGAGAATTATAGCATTTTTGCAATATATTTTTTTGTATACCTACTAAGATATAAAAAATTACGCAAGGGACATATTTTGAGTTCACGAGTTCATTCCCTTTATTGGGAGCAGGTCTGTATTAGCAAGATATCAGTTCTTCTAACGCCCTAACCAGTAATTACGTCTAAAGTAGGCCCATGGTTACATAAGGCTACACGGATCCCTTGCCAACCCTCGTTACATCGATGTATCGCTCATTTGCCATCTCACTTAATCAGAACCGTGACCTGATTCTACAGCCTAGATTTATACCAATTTTCAGTTTTAATAGTGTTGACTCGCTGCGAAGTAGAAATAAGCATTTCTGAGTAATTGTTAGGAATTCATTGCATTCGGGAGACTTCGCGGAACGAATCGCAAAAAGTTTTGCGTTTCCTTGAGAGAAATGGGCGTTGAATAAATTTAACAAGCGAAATATTAACTTTATGAAAAATGTAGTTTTAATTCTGCTTACACGTTTGTACGTTCTTGTTTTAGAGATAACATTTATAATTTTAATTAAATCTTGTTTAACATTTTTATAAAACACATGATATAGATAATGTTATTTTGTCGAGAATTTTTATACAATGTATTCTTTAGAATGCTGGACACTTCGGTGTACCTAATGGTCACAGGGATTTTTATGTGTCGCATTTCGTTGTACCTAAGTTACAAGTAAATATTCTAGTCTATGCGCACCCTAACATGTTATCGAACGATCATCACATACATCAGTAATATTCAATCAATCAATTATATGTTTTCCTAAATATAATTTATCAGTACGAGTGTTCCGCGTACGCAAACTTTTCACCCGAGGGAGTTAACTCGACCTCATCAACCTTCAAATACAATTAGTGTAATTATCGCTATATCAGCGGAATCTGTTGAAATGTTATTAGAAATGTGTTTACTTGTTACTAAAACATTTTCAAGGTTAATTAAAATAACTGAACGATTTCGTCTTAATTTCCGGGTCTATCAATGAAATATTATCATAAATATACTATTACTTTTAATTATTTATATGTACATAGTTGCAATTTTTATTACTTATTACTACTTGTACTACTCTTATAATAATTACTAGCGGTCCGCCCCGGCTTCGCCCGTGGTACCTACATGTTTAAACTATCCTATCTCTCAAGTTGGATCGAACTGCACATGGTGTGCGAATTTTATTATAATCGGTTAAGTGGTTTAGGAGTCCATTGAGGACAAACATTGTGACACGAGATTTATATATATTAAGATGTGTAAATATCTAACTGGTTGGACGTATTAACCATAGGCTGGATGGTCAGGACTACTCGAGGCAATGTTTAGATTTATAAACGTATATCAAAACACTCGTTTTATAATTCATTAAGTGTTGACAGGTTAACACCTCCGCAAAAATAATTCAAGAGTCATCCCTGTTCATAACTTCTTCATATTTTTATTTAGTCATTTCTTCATCGAAGAGAACAGAAAACATTGTCAAATGTGTTCACAACATACAAAGGGGCATTTTAGAAGCTTAATTGACACAGAAAGTTGAGTGCTTCTCAAAACATTAAAGTAACAACTTCGTCTTATAAAAGCGCTGTAATGAAAGAACAAATTTAAAAACATTTTAAGCGGTGCTTTTAAAAGTCCCACCGTCGCTTTAATGAGCTCTTGTGTTCCTTGTTATGTTATATCAAAACGATTTCAATCGATTTCCAGGAAACTAACCTTTTTGTACAATTATTTTAATTAAGAGTAGCCAAATCGACCTGAATCGTAGCCATTAAATTGACAAAGTTGGAGTATTTAGAATAACGTAACGAATTTCCGCACGATTTAATTGTAAAAGGTTTTAGTTAGCGGAGTTCCCACCGACGAGGTAAAAAAGTAATTAGATTTTGTGAACTTCTTTACACTTAATTCTATCGTGAAAGTTTGGTGAGTAATGTGAGGCTTTACGTTGTAATAATATTTTATTGGAGCGGTTGCTATAGTCATCACTTTTTTGTACTTTATATCGTAAACGTTATCATGTTATCTCATTGATTTAAAGACAATAAAAGCTCTAAGTTAAGTAAGATCATAAATAAAGTTATTCTAGCATAAAATTTATAGGAATAATTTAGGAATTGAAATTGACTATAAACATAAAATATGCTCTCAAATTATTATAATCTTGTGTTTGGTTTGACGAGAATTATACAAATAAAATAAAAACTTTTTAACATCCAGCAATTTCCATATTGATGTCAAGACTGTATCTCAGTCTTAATTCTAATATTAATCAAATTAACGCGTTTTAAATCCGTTATTTTTTATTTATTAAAGTCTCATCAAGAGCTAGATAAAACATTGATTAAAATATGCAAACATTTCACATTTCCGATGGCCATAACCATTTTTTGTTAATCTGAGCTTGCTATTGAATGGAATATGACTTTTTGTGAATAGAAATCATCAATCAATTATATATAACTTCGTGCTAACCTAGTTTTACTAATCTGACATACTACATTAGCATTACAATGAGTAGACCTAATTTTCACTAGACATTCTTCTATATCCATTACAGTATTAAGGCTATATTATTGTATTATTTTTTAAAACTAAAATAAAATTAACTTTTAAAAACGTTTTTGAACATTATCAGCAAATATCATAAACTCAACAAAACAAAACTTTTTTTTATTCGTGTAAACTTTTGCATGTGTTTAAGAATTAAATAGTCAACTTTATTCACAACAGTTTTAATAAATTTCAATTTTTATTTAATGTAACAATACCTAAATCTAATACCTAGTAGGTACTTATAACTTTTTCAGTCTCCTATTTACTAACAATTGACGATTTATAATTTATATAATATCTTACGAGATTTGAAAATAATTTTTACGAATAGTTATTTACAAAATGACAAGACAAATAAATTGCTAGTCAAGTAGTACTTTATTGTGAAAAAGAGCGTCTACGATGTGTCACTATTACACAAACCTTTTATACGTTTGTCAAATTTTTATCTGCGATCATTAATCTCTGACAAACGCAGACTCAATGTTATAACACTTACTTATGAAAGAGTCTGGATTAAACTAAATATTTGATAGTATTTCCATTGTGAGGAATATTTCTATTAATAGGAAGATATTAATATCATAGAATTGTTACAATACATTTTCTGTAGGTATATAATTATTGAGTATTCTAGTCAATATAATATCATCTACATAGAGACAAAAAGCATGTATATAATTCAAGAATCTATTATATAATAATTTCTTATATGTAATTTAATAATTTTTGATGATTTCTCACAAAAAATATTCAAAAAATTCCATAAAATAGGTATTTAGATGAAGCCTCTACGAGCAGTTTTTAATAAATCAAACCAATATTTGATAAGTGCAAACCAAAAGCCCATCATAGTATACCTAACCATAACCACACCGTCACATAAATAGCTTAATAACGAATAATTTTTTGAAACCGCAACCCAGCGGATGTTGGTTTTCCGCTTTTGCCGCTTTATTGTTAATTATAAAGGATTTTAAACTGCACTTTTTAAAAATAAATGCCATTTTATACAGCGTAGTTTGTATAAATTAGCTTAATTATGCTCGGCTGGCCATTTAGAAATCAATTATACAGTTTAAATTGCATTTTGTGCGACTTAATTGTGTGGTTTGCATTGTTTCCACATTTTAAATTTAACCTGTCTTTTGATGCATTTCTTAAAAAGTAAACAAATACGATATCTTCTAGCATCCAAGTAAATGAAGACTGATAATGTGATAATTGAAATTATTTGCCAAATGTCTATTTAAAAATACATAGTAAGATAATGCTTAGAAATTATATAATACTAGATTTCCGCCCGCGTTTTCAAAGAAAAACTCGCATAGTTCCCGTTGCCGTGGGATTTCCGGGATAAAACCTATCCTATGTGTTAATCAAAGTTACCCTCTACATGTGTGTGCTAAATTTCATTGTAATCGGTTAGGTAGTATTTGCGTGAAAGAGTAACAAACACACACACATCCTCACAAACTCTCGCATTTATAGTAGGATTTCATTACAATATACATAGATATTCTGATTGATTTACCTAAACAGTTTGTAATATTGAACGAGGATATAATTCGCATTTAAATAAGTGAAATGATAAAGCCGTTAGAGAGTTGTAAAACTCTTCAAAAGTAAACCCAGCTAAAGCTGAGCAACCCTTCTAAAAACATCCTTTGAGGCTGGGAAAAGTACTGAAATTCTTCCTTTACATTTGGCCCGACAGCTGACTAAGACATAGCGAGAACGTGAACCAGTAGTTTAAAGTCAGCAACTCCGTCAGAAGTAAGTTAATTCCGCGAAAAGATTAGTAGGTAGTCGTTTACATTCAGCGTACAATGTTCACGGTAATACGATTCCGAGAAATTACTTTTAAGGCTACAAACGTCGTGTCGAGCGAAGTAAATTGTGTGGGAAATGAAGAAATATGGAACATACGCGATTGGGCTAATTGCGCCCTATTCATATGGAAAAAGCAGTTGTAAAATATAAAAGAGTGACTTTTATATTTCTGTGTAACATGTTTGACGACCGCTTAGATGTGGACTTTTTGTTCGTTCCATTCAATGTGACCCAGAACATTTTACACCAATGTAAAATTATCATTTTATTAAGTAGACTTTGCAATGTTGGAAATTTTCTATGTATGACATTTTAAAACAAGTATGTAAATATAGTAAAATAAATATAATAATTGATTACTCTACACATTCTTATTAGTACACTGCCTATTAATTAGAGTTATAATATTATTAACATAATATTAAATTAAAAGCATTTTATATCTATACCTTTATGTACAAAATATTTTAATTAAACATAAAAAAGTATCAAGAGGATAAAAGAAAACTATTCCTTAAACGAGAGATTCAACAGTTTAGTTTAAAAGTTACTCGTCGTTTCAATAACAAGTAATGAAGAAAGTTCAAAAGTTGGGGCTTACAGATACTCAATGCATTTTTTCAATAGGCTTTTTATCAAGTTTGTAAGAGTCAGCATTATTTTAAAGAGAAAAAGAAAAATGCCATCCTTACCTTATTGTTAGGATTTTCCAATAAAACCAAGTCATTGTTTGTAGAATAACGTAAAAATTATTTTAAATTTTCGAAATGAAGCCTTTGTGGCTTCGTAATATTTCTTTCTTTCATTGCATTCAAATAAAAATACGAAACGTTATTCTGAAGGGCGAGAAATAAAAAAAGTAGTAGATATTATAATTATTCTAATATATTATCTAACCACGTTATATTTTTTCACAGATGCTAAGTGATTAATAGTTAATACACAATTATTATATACACATACAACGGAGCTTTTTGGAATAATTTGACGGGTGCCCGTTGCTGTTATTGCTATAAAAGCAGCGACTACCTTTTTCAAACTTACTTTAATATGTTAACTAGAAATTTTAATTTCAACACGTTATGCCTTATTATTAGTTAAATTTCATTCATTGTAGTGAAAGAAAGAAACCATCCATCGAAAAATAAAGATACTTCCTATAAACTATTCTGAGTGCGCAAAAATAATCACTTATAAAATGGTTGTTTAGAATACATACTTAAAATTGTATAGTTAAAATGCTATGCATTAATGTCCCTGTAATATATTAAACAGGTTTAAGTTATCATTGTGCATCGATAAAATTATTATTCAAATGGCGCCAATAATTATGTTAATATTCCAAATTATTTGATTCTAATTAAATGTTTCGCAGTATTTTAGGCTTTGATAATATTATTCCGATATCAAACTGATATATTATGAACTATGCGTAATTACTTATCACACTATCGAAACAAACAATTTTATTATGATATAAACGGGAAAATTTCTCAGCAGTCATGGATCTTTGATCTATTATTTAAGATGAAAGTCGCTAAATATCAAATATTAAATCAATCGAAATCTATATATTCTATCATACTACTATGATTTTTTTGTAATACATATACCTCATACATGCGATGATTTTTTTTTTCAATTACATCAACGTTATTATAAATATACAGAAACGTACAAATTACAGTATTCTATTCTACCGAGATTTGAACCCACGCTCCTCGTAACTGACGAGTTCAATAACATCTACGTAGTTAATTTTTTAACAAGTAATTAATATCACCCACGCCTTTAAATAATATTTATTTTAACGGAGCTTTTTCTTAATGAATTTGTTCGTTAATTATTCATATGCTATTAAAGGAAGCTGCATACATTAATTATAAAGCTCTCAAAGGAAATTTTGCACCAGTTCATAATTGATTTTTGGGTATATGTATAGAATATTCATTTAAAAAAATCATCTCGTAATTGTCAAGAGAATTTATTAGTCGGATAAATATGAACATTGAAAATTACACCAAAAGGTATGTAAAGTAAAAAAAGTATACAAAAGATATGTTTTACAGCTATGTAACTCTTATAATTTATAGTATCAAGCAAGGCATGACACCGACTGCATAAAATATGACCGTTGCAGTGGACACTACTTGTGAGTTAAATATTTTATTAAATGCATAAATGTCACTGGAGATATATATGTGACTGGTCAATAGCGGATCGATAGCCGACCCAAATATCCTCACTTTGTTAGTAGTCTTGATGAAAGGGACAATTTTAGATTCATTATTTGCCGTGCCGAGTCTAGATAGTACTCACGCATTTTTCTTGGCCGAGCCGTGTCCACACTGGCTAAGCTGCTTCGCGCAGCAATAGCTTTGCGAGGCTGCTCGATGTAGACCCGCCTTTTAAAAGGCAGTTGTATACTATCATAGTTTAATTTTAATACATTCGAACTATTTTCTGTCCCCCATATTCCTAACTTCTTATGTACCCTTACACAAGTGGTTATTATATTTAGAGGTATCTAATAATCAAATTTATATTTCTCTGTTTATTAAATTTAATATTACGTCTTCATGTACGATGTTATATCATACTTTATAACCTGTTTGTTTTAAACTTCATCCTCAATTTTACTCTAATATATATACTGTAACTTTAAACTTTGAAAGTAAAATATACCATTTAGTATACCATCCATACAATTAATTGGCCCTAACTCGAAACGTTAGTTGCAGAACGTCTAAATCAAGTGAAGCCAATGAACGTCAGAAGGTAAATGGATGGTCTGAGAGAATACGAAGTTTCATAAATTGTTCCATGAAAACTGCTGCGTCAAAGTTATTTTCTCGTAGATAGCTTTTGGTTCTTTACCTAGGGTAAAGGTGAGGTGGATAGTTGTAAGCGTAAATGATTTTAATGCTTACTATATTACACAAGGTTTAGTTCCTAGGTTTTAGAATAATGTGGCTAGATAACATAATTTTATCGGGTTGTTAAAGGACGGATTATACGACATTAAAAGTAATTCTATCTCGTAGAGTTCAAATAGTTTTGTGAACTTGTCTGTAGTTTATTTTCAACACTGATTAAGTTGTCTTCAATAACGTAATTATTTATTTTTATAATTAACAAATACACCAAACACGTATTTGAAACAATTGTAATATTCAAGTTGGATAATTCTGGCTATTGTCGTGAAATCAATCTCTACCATTTTCTTATAACTTTTTTTCAGCGTACAATAATTAAATTTTCTTCAAAGTTCATTCGTATACAGTAAATAAATACGGTATAAACGTTTATCTCGAAGTTTCCAAGTTTAGTATTAATCCTGTCTTAACAAACAGGCATTTTAAATTTTATCGTAAAATTGACCGTTCATTTTCTATTCCACAAGGAAGATGTGGGTTAATCCGATAAAATGTATACAAAGGCGTCCCTGGCCTACTTATCTCTTATCTGCTATTATAAAGTGTATTATAGGTAATTTATTGGCTTATTATTTGCTTATTAAAAAATATGGCGTTAGAAAAGGCGTGAAACATGAACAAAGATGAGTAAGTCATTAACGCTTATTCAGCGTTCATAATTTTCCTTTTATAAATAACTACTTAACAAAATAAATTACTGAAATCTAACTCTATACACCACTTAAACTAAAATTGCTAAAAAGCGTTTTAAATCCAACGTCTAAACATTCGTAAAAATGCAAAAGTATTTTAATTATTTCAGAGCGATTAAACGAACTTAGCTTTGCGATAAAAATTCTATTTCTCGGTAACGCAATCGTTTCATTTTTCGCTTTTCCTATTACGCTTCGACGAAGTTAACGGATCTATACTGATTGCTGGTGATTACATTGGTTAATCGCTACTGTTCTTAGCGTAGGTCATCAATTACGAACAAAGAAAATTGATATAGCATTCAGAAATGTTGCTTGTTATTTTAAGACTTTTAGTCCTTGCTACGTAGTAGTTGAACAAGTGTTTCAATTTAATTTGATAAAATAAGACATAAGCTCCTAGTTAAACTTTAATGTCACATGACTATCAACTTTTGTAGTTCTTGTAATAAATGGATTAATTCATACACACGCTCAAATTATTGTTAGCTCTAAGCGCTTCTCAGCCATATCATTTGGTGGTAATCTGATAATTCCAACATCAAATGTACATAATATTTGAAGTAGATATTGTAAAGTTTTTAGTCCCGATTATTTCTTAATCGGGGAAAATTTCAATTACTCGTTACATACTAAATTAAAATACCTACGTTCATTTTTTTCATTCCGGATTTGAGATATCTAATGAAAAATATTCATGACGTGTTATGTTGACTTAAAATAAGTATTTATTTCAAATTCATCAGCGGGTTAAAAAATTAAAGAACTTTACTCACGCGTCAAAGTCCGACTACCACACGTAAACGTAATTTGTGATCCCATTTAATATTTAATTTTAATTTACATTCTCAGTTTAAATAACTCTAGCTCCAAAATAGCTTATCAAATATTTAAACAACAAACAACAAAATTGTTATGGTTTATGTTAACCACAATCTGACGAGCAATAAACATGAAAATGTCACATAGAATTCAATTTTGTGGTAAAACATTATTAGCATATAAACAAACGTTGCTAATTAAATTTATCTCACCAATATTATTTTAGTATTAAAGTATCAGATGTAAAATTAATATTCACTGTAAATATTTAATCTAGAAATGAAAAACCTGCAATATTTTACGCGGAATGCTGCTAACAAAACAGATTTTAATATTGCTAATTGTCCAACAATTACATAAATTACACCAGATGCGTTGCGGTAATCGTTAAATTGTTTAAACAAGATCTGTAGAAAGTCATTTGGAAAAGGTAATTGCTATCATTGTTTTCCTTTTAATGAATTTCATTTTTATTTCATAAAATACTGCACAATAAGCGCGAAATAAATATTGAGATAATTCTTGTAGATACTGATCATTAAGGGTGTGCGTATTTACTATTTGCTAGATTTTATATGATATCACTAACGTTATATTCTGCAACTTGTCTTATTTTAGACACAAAGAAATGATCTAAAAGTGTGAGTGTGTCATTTTTTAAGGTCCGGACTCAAAAGCGATAATTAAATATTGACGACCCGAGGTAGAGCTTCGATGCACAGGTATGCGAGAACGACTATGGAGATAACAGTGTCATTTTTAATATTTATAACAACATAATAGTTAATTTATTTAGTGATAATATTTATCTCGTCTCACATTATTCGGTAAGTATATTTGGACAAATTAATAGAAAATGATTGTGATATCCACTATCGAGTATTTGCTCAACACAATATTATTTTGTTCTAAGCATTATAATTTATTTAGTTGCATAAAATAACATTTAATTATAATCCTTAGCTCCCAGTGCATTTCTAAAAACTAGACATAGCCTAAATGCTTTAAGCCAAAGCTTGTTTGCCATAAATCTATAACTGATTCATTCTGTGCCTTCATTCCACAAGCATCTAAATACTAAATATTCGTTTGATGTAGTTGTATTTCTAAAATCTAAAGCCTGTTTGGTCTTAATAAAGTTAAGAATTCCATGAAAAAGCATTAATTATCATCATTACATAGTATGTATAAAACAAAGTTGCTTCCCAGTATCCGCTCCCGCTATGTAAGCTTAGATGTTTAAAACTACGCAACGGATTTTAAATCTACTTTTAAAGTGAAACTTCTTTAGGCGCGTTGAGAGTAAAATTTCAATGTCGCGTCATGGCAATACCGTCACGTCATGGAGCAAAGTGACGATTATAGTACCGATGTTTGAATATTGAAAAGAAGTTTCACTTCTGACACGTGTGCTCAGCACACACGCCTTTTTTAATACATGGTTCAAGAGGAAGGTTTGTGTGTGTGTAATTTATGCATATATATGCACCCGTGGGAAGCTGGGGTGGGTGATGGGTCGCTAGTTTTGTATAAAATAGTTTAAAATATTACGTAAGTTCTCTATGGATTAGATGTTATTTGATAATCAAGTATCGATTATGAGCTTTTTGTTCGATACAACGAAAGGAATATGAAGTTTTATTAAAAAAACTGATAAAGATGTAGTAAAAGCTTAAAGCAGATTCATTGTTTGGTAGCGATCTCAAAAGATAAGAAAATTAGATGTTTTTAAATAAATAATATACAGGGTGTCTCACTGTTGGTATACTAAGCTCAAAGGAAGTTTTACATACGCTGAGTACGTAAAAAATACTTATAAAATTCCAGACGCATTTTTTTTTCAAATAGATAAATTCTTAAAACTCTATGTGTACACCCATAACAAGCAACCCAACTTTGCCACCAGAACGTGAGCTATCGTTTAAGATTATGTTTTCATAGACAAAATGCTCACATTAGAGAAGCGGTATATGCCGGCTGCGCAAAGCTAGAGAAGAAAACATGGATTTTCAGGAAAAAATTTTGACGTAATTTTGTTGTTTAAGTATTTTTACGTGATCAGGGTATGCAAAACTACAAGTCTCTTCGCGCTTAGTATACAAATAGTGGGACACCCTGTATATCTTCATACCTTACCAAAGATATATATACCTAATCTGGAACTGGAAATATAATTTTTCACAAAACATAAGAACTAATTCAAACCATTTTTTATTATTTATTACGAGCTATTGTTAGACCAATCTCAAGCAAACAACATTATTAAAAGTACGGAGTTTTTTAAACAGGTTATACAGAGGAATACTGTGAAATCAATACTTAAAGCTTCATTAATAAAACAATAAACACGCAGAAGAAATTATACTTGCACAAACAATCAATTTTCTTATCTAGCGAATCGGGAAGCAAAGTTCCTTTATTGAGTTTCATTTCCTCATTTTCCTTTTATCTGCTTATATAAACCCCGTTTCGATAAAAGCCTGTATAATTCATTAATTATATCGTATTACATAATTTATTTCGCCTTTTAGCCATGCTCTTATCAATATGAAAAGATATGCACAAGATTATGGTCATTGGTATGTTATTTTCTCTTTATCTTATATTTTAAGTATACTTTCCTAAAATATATTTTTTTCCAAGATGAAAAAGCTAGTTTTTTTATATCTAAATTCTATGATGATTAACTAACAGGGCGTCCGTCTGTCACATATATAACAGAAAATTAAATTAAAAAAATACGACCCACGAAAAAGTTTATACTTTTATTAAGTTTATAGAACTCGTAAATTATTATGAATAAAAGAAGTCGTAAACATTATAACGTCGTGGTTGGTTAGAGGGAAATATTTACATGCGCATTGAGATTCAAATATTCCGTTTTGATCTTGCAAATGAGCTCACGTCTAAAGGCCGGGCAAAGGTTTTAGTTTTAAGAGACGAGGGAGCATGGACTGGGCCGGAATGGAATAACTTGTCCGTCGGCAAACTGCCAAAAATCATCGCAAGTTTCATTCTCTTTATTTGCAGGCTCGCTGAACGACAATCTCTGCGTTCAGGGTGCACTAACGTTCCATAATCGATACTGATACACACCTCTATAGATCCAATGCTCGATCTAACTCACAGATATTTTATTTGATTACGAGTTTGGGACCGACTTTCGGAAACTTTGTGTTACCGTGCACGGACCAAGTTGGAAGTTCAAAATATGCTCCGGATTGTGAGTCGAAATAAACTTATCCGCTCATAATGAGGGTACGGCTAACTTCTTCGGGTTTTAATTTCTAATGAGCTCTCCTGTGACAAAGTTGTGCGGAGGCTATTTTAGTATATGATTTTAAATGGAGATCCGAATTCGTCTGCAAGACGAAAGTTTGACAGTCATAAAAGTGTAAGTGGATAAAATTGAATATTTTGTAAGTAGGTATTAGCACGGAACGTCACAGAGGCGGTGATGTGAGATATCAAATTATAAGAGGTTGTTGACGCATGCGCGTTGGTAGCCGTCACCCCTAACGTCCAGTCTGCTCGACGCTTGTGCCCTCTCCGAACGAGCCTGCGCGATGCGCGAAAACCAATTGTAACACTCGCGCATTCGGTTTTAAAACCAGCGTTCCTAATTCGAACTTTGAAATTGTTAACATAAACAGTATCCCCGGGCTTTATTTTTTTTATTTCGTGGGACTAAAAATTTTGTGCCAGTGACTGAGGAATAAGTGTTATTTGACACTTTTAAAGTGCTGTGAAGTGCGGTGAAACTATTTTTGATTTCTCAAATTTAAATTGTTTGGTCGGTAAGAAATTGTAAATATATTTTTTGTGAGCTTAAAAATATTTTAACTTACAGTTAGTAGAGACAATTTTAAATTTAGTGATCCATAATATTGTAGAGTTCATTTTTTAGTACTTAACGATTTTAGCGCGAACTTAGTTCTCTATATTGAATATAAAATTTTCTTTAAAGTTAAAAGAAATACCTGGTTTCTGCCATTGTTATCAATATAAATAATTATATTAATTAAAAAAAAATATGATAGGAATTTACTTATAAATTTATAAAGAATAGACAATACTCGATCACGAAGCAGGCGAGGAATTTACTTTCTTCTAGCTAATAATCATGAATGGAGAACAAATTTCGTTTTTTTAGTTTATCACAAAATATAATTGTACCTACCTATACAAAAATAATTAATTTTCAATAAAATTATTAACGTTTATTACTTTATGTTTGTTTTATTACTCGAAATCATTTTATAATTTTTATAAACTAAATACGCTTATTGAAACGCTTTTACCTACCAATTTTTTAACTCTTGATTACCATATACTAAAAATGGGAATATTTTATGAAATATAATATTATTATGGTACAGGCTTTTACTTGGGATAGGTTGGGAAGAATAGCTTTTTACTAACATTCAAGTGTACAAATAAGAATTAAAATGCAAATACGTATTTATCTTAATCTTAATACTATTATAATCGCGAAAGTTTGTAAGGATGTATGGATGTATGTATGTATGGATGTATGGATGTATGGATGTATGGATGTTTGTTACTCTTTCACGTAAAAACTACTGAACCGATTACAATGAAATTTAGCACACATATAGAGGGTAACTTGGATTAACACATAGGATAGGTTTTATCCCGGAAATCCCACGGGAACGGGAACTATGCGGGTTTTCCTTTGAAAACGCGGGCGAAGCCGCGGGCGGAAATCTAGTATATTATAAAGGAAACAAGAAGATAATTTTTTACCTGCATCAATGAATGGATTAATCCAAGACGTCTTTAACAGACCCAAAATTAATAGTTTAACTATCTATTAAATAGAAATCGTACGGTTTCGTCTCCCATCTTCAGACCAGCTGCAGCAGAATCAGATCGGGTATCATCATCAGACCAGCTGAATTACGTCATATTATTGTTCTATTATTAGATTTTTCCAGAAATGTCAATAAGAAGTTTAGTATACCCACACATACACACTTACGCTTCTTATATTTCATTACATAAGTAGTTAATTACGGAGTTACAGCTCTAATAAAAATATTTACACTTAATAAAAATACTTAACATAGGTAATTTTATAAATAAATGGACCTGCGCTTTTGGAAAGCATTCTTTTTTCACGGGTATATTATATTATCTTCTATCGCATCGAATTATGGGAGTAACAACACAGAGTGAGCAGCTCTTGCGCAGTTTTTCTAATTTCAGTCTAGATTAAAGAGATAAACTAAATCTTAAAATGCTTAAACTGACATTTATTTGAAACATTAAAATGAAAACTTTAAAATCTGCCTTTTAAATTAAATTTACCGTGAAATTCCCGTCTGCATATATTGCGTTCTCGCGTCAGTGTTGTTACTTTTTTTCTGAATTATTTCAATGAAAATGGCTGCTTGCAATGTACCATTTTGTGTGGCCTTGCTTTGTTATTATTTTTGGATGATTTTATTTATTCATCTATAGTAACAAAAACAGAAAAAAATAAACTTGAATGTTGTATTCCATATACTATATTACCTATATTAATATATACGGTTGAACAGCAAAACCTTTTGGTAGCTTAGGGCAACAACTATATCCTTAAATGTACCCAGATTTACCGGGGCCGAGCCATTGTCAAAAGTATTCTAAGTATCTTATAATGATGATACACGTTTTGCGTAGGTTTCTCTAAAACTTCATCCGTCTACATTCAATGTTCGCGTTCATAATAATTGTAGTTATTCTATAGTGTTACCTTAATTATTAAATTATCTACAAAATGGACGATAAACTTTACCAACATAAAAGAGAACGGAAAATAAAACTATTACAAAGAAACATAAAGAAGGCTTAAGGTAAAATGGTTCTAAGTTAGTGTCTGTGTTTATACTTGCGTGTAAACTTAATCCAAATCTAGACTTTTCGTTTGATATGTAATAGTAATAGTATTTTGATAATAGCTTTTGAAATTGACTTGATTTTATTTAATTGTGATTAACTTGGTTGGTTCATTATAATATTCCAACAGCTTTCTTACCTCGGTTTTTTTCTCTAATAAATCATGTCTTTCTGTTCCATATTATGTACCTACTCATTCTTCACTTATTATATTGTTGTTTCGACTAACAATAGCTAATTACAGATAATAATATAACGTTTTTCTTTTATGTACCCATTATTAATCTATTTGTATTTCAATACTAGCGGTCTGCCGCGGCTTCGCCCGTGGTACAGATAAGACATCAGAGATCTCCATGAGAACCATCCTCGTACTTCAATTTATAAAAAAATAGTAATTAACGAAATCGGTTCAGGCGTTCTGTGCTTACCAGCACATTTTACGATTCATTTTTATGTTTTATATTATTTCATCCGATTTGAAGGCGTGAAAAAACTTGCAAACGGAGAGATTTATAGGCTTAACTTACTAACTTACATTTCTATTTTAACGAGTAATAGAGATATTCAATCTTTCTGTATAGACTGTGACAGATTTATTTTTCTTTGTTTACTCTACAATATCAGCGGGGATTATGAAACAATTTTTTGGTGAAAGACTCAAAGACTCGAGTGTTTCCTTTCTTCTTATATTCTAATATTATAAACATGTTTTATTTAGGAAATATACAACATGTTTATTTTACATCACACTAGTTGTCATAATATTACAGGAGTAACAATTCAATAAAACGGTCAAGCAGTTTTCATTTAAATTAGGTTCATAGGTCAATATCACTATCATTTCCTACCTAATACTTGTATTAGGTAAAAAAAGCCTAAATCTTTTTATTCCCTGCACGTCAAACGGAATGTTTTCGATAGAAAAAACAAACTAAACAGCTATGTTATAAAAATGTATTTTCTTATCCACAATATGTTTTATTTATTTACAAGATATACATCCAAGTATGTTTATCAGGCTCACAGAAACTTTGTTTGGTTAAACTCTAAATGGTGTTGTGCGAAGTGGTATATTTATTCATTTTTTATTTTTCCTAGCCAATGCTCTTTGTAACATTTTCTGTGTTATTTTATCGTACTAGATATTGACATATATTTTTTTTACTTTGTTACAAAAACTTACATATATGTGTAATGGAAGTGAGATTCCGAATCCCTGATGGGATTTTACATTTCACATAGAATTACATTTTAGTTTGTTTTGGAAACAAACAACACTAATATGGGTACAAATATTATGAAAGAAAATCGCATTACCGGTAGGTATAACGTTTCTTCATTTTGAAACGCGTAATAAATACCACGAAAATTTCAAACAAGTAACAAAACATTATAAAGGGCATACATTGTATAATAATAATTATTGTAATACATAAAGATTTCGGCTTTTTTTGTAGGTAGTAGGTAGGTAAGTGTAAGACTTAGCCGAAATTTGCGTTGTAACGCTGTCTCACTATTCCTGCGAAGATCTCATTTCATCATAAACTTGTTGAAAGCTAAATTCCGTAATGATTGGCACGACAGTTGCCGAAAATCAAAGTCTTTGACCTTTTGAAATGGATCTCATCTTGTAATGGGTTCTGAAAGAGTTTTAATTTGTATTGAATCTGATTGAAACGGATCCAATTAGAGATCGATCCATGCTTACCTAACTTTTAGCTTTATCTTTTACGCTCGCACAATCTTGCTAATGACTCTATTCAGCTGTCTTCAGTATGAAGACTCGTGGTAATTTTTTAATAATATTAATGTGTTATTTTATTCATAGAGTTCGCTATTAGTAGATATCAAATTAACGATACTTGCGCGTGGTTGGTTTCTATGGTTTTTCTCCAAAAAGTTCTATAAGAAACGATATGTATGATGGTACGTAGGTAATGTAATAAATTCATAATATATTCTTATATTTATGTAAAGAAATATAAAAAGCTTTTCCCTCGCACTTACAGTAGATATTAATATACGATACGTGTTAACATATAAATTTCCATCGTTTATTGAAATAAGCTCTGTTGGAGTTAGCGATAACCTCTTTAAATATCATGTTCAAAAGGTAATCTGTTTTACAACACACAAATATCAAGGTATATCTTTTACTTTTGCCTTTATTTTATTATAATATTATGGTTGGCTAAACGTCACAGCCATCACAGCATACTTTTAAAGAAATATATATTATATAAATGATATAGAATGTATAGAATATTTTATCGTCAGAAACTGTTGACGTTTCCGGTTATGTCTCATATTTTCCATATATACGCACACTAACTATATACAAACATTGAAATGATTGAATGAATATGTATCCAAATATACATAAATCAATACATTTTTGTAAGTAAACGTTTTATATTCTTTTTAGCTCGTTGCGTCGCCCATATAAATCACGTCGTTAATATTTATAGTCCATATATCACTGTAGCAAGTATTTTTTCAAAATGTCTAGCCTTTGTTATATAAAACATTATCCCAATCGGACTTCAGGGAGCTATATATACGTGGAATGTAGTGAATTATAAAAGAAGGCTAAAATAAGATTCCGAAATAATGTACCGAGAGAAATATTACAAAAATTGCTTTTATTTCTATGGGGAATCTGAACGTATAAAGATAAATAATAAAGTGGTAACAAAAAACAAAACATACATCGAATCTGAATAAAAATACACTTGACGTATTATTGTACGATGTAACATGATTAAATTATTTAGAATAATAAATTTGTAAATTGTAATGTAAACGTTTATTTTTTATTTTTATCAAAAAAAGAATATTCCAGGCCAGACACGTTCATGCGTGGGTATCAATTTGGAGTGCAGAGTGTTCATTTTTTATTATAAAATCAAAAGTTATTATAATATTATTTTCATGAATTATTATGGGTCCTCTTCACAATGGGCAGTGTTGGGTGAGTAGAGACAATCACAATAGGGTAGATGATCGGCCGTCATTATAGGTGTTTATTCATGATCGCCGTAACGACGCAAGCATCGACGATTATTTTGGGCCAACGTTGCCCACTATGTAGAGGGCCCATAAGGAAACGTGCAGAAGTGAAAAATTGTACTTTGACGAAATTTCCCCACAAACATTACCAAAATTGATGGATTCAACCAAGATTTGCCATTGATTAAAGAAAAAGAAAGTTTATCTTCGAGCAAAATCACATCTTGATTATATTTGCCCCAGCTCACGATCCGTCAATCCCAAATTGTATATATCCGAACGGGATTGAAAGATATGTTATTAAATTATTAAACTTATGATATTCGTAGTTACACGTAAAACATAGAAAAATAGTCAGTAAAGGATAAGGATTATAATATGATAGGACTTTAGCTGCTTTTCACGTAGCACGAAGACAATATTATGTTATGCAATTCCTACGTTATCACATTGCTAAAGGCTATTTTACGTTTTAGCTCAACTTGCACTATACTATGTACATACATATAACGTAACATGAATATTATGACTTTTTTTGTATTTTACTTATTTGCAGATAAAATTCTTCTTAAAATGATGGTGAATTAAATAAATACATTACAAGTTAGAAAACAAATATTTTCGAGAAACCATTCAATTTCCATGAAAAATAATAATTTATGAGGCCAAAAAAATAAAGTCAACACAGCTCAGCGCGCGCCATTTTATAGGATCTACGTATTCCGCACCTACGCATTAAAATCGATATGGTTTTAGTTGGAATTTTAAAGACTTCTTATTTTACATGTAGCTTAAAAATAGATTATAAACCTAACATTTTTTAATATTCTAGATATTATTGGACTCAATTTAACAATTTACTGACAGTTATTTATAAATTCTTAATAATATAATTTGTAGTGCCGTTTCCAAAATGAATAAAACATAGACAATAAATAATATAAATTTAATATAAATAAGTAAATAATTACATTGATTATTTCACTTTCATGCTTTATATGTATAAATTGAGACGCATCAAGTTTTCACAAAAATTCTTATAAATTCCACACAAATTTAGGGTACATTGTATATTCCTTCCAAGTTGCAGAGAATTATTTCTTATCAGAGCACTATTGACCCGAATGCCATACTTTTTGGCACCCCGCTGCAGTTGACACACTTCGCTATCGATGTACCAAACTTCTTTACAGAGGCAATATACAATCACAAATTTGTACAAGGTCTCGTAAACTCGATAAATTTCGAGTTGAACGTTGTAAATTACTTTTTTTCTCGAGTGCCATCATATGTTAGGTCAAGGGCCAGTCTCAGCAGAAATTTTATATTAATTAAGTGTATAGCTACGTATTTTTATTTAACGATAAAAGGTAGATACTTCAAGACTCTATCTTAGGTCGTAAGTATACATAATAAAAATAAATTAATATAAAAAGATCGAATAACTTTCAGATATAAACTTGAAGCTTTTGATATAGTACTTGGTTAACCTTTTGACCGCCAGAGCAAAAACGCATCGCCGTGCCCTCCACGCCAAGCCACAAATTCAATGAGATAACCTTGAAAATAGTAGGGAGTCCAAGATGTTATCGATAAACATAATAATTCACGTCTGAATATTTGAATAAACAGCTTATAACACAAAAATAATATTTATTTAACCTCATCTCCTACTGTAAAAACTTAAGACCACATTTATAGCAACTATAAACAAAAAAAATCAACCTTTTGAGATACAAAAATACATATAAAATTGCAGCAAGTTACAGCACTATTCTCTATCAGTTACGCCCCATTGGCATGTATACATGCCAATGGCGCGGGCAACCATCCTTTTTTTTATAATCTCTCGCTTCTGATTAGGGATGTGTAGCTGTATAGATATTATTATAACTTATCGAGTTTATTTATTAAGTTTATATGAACTATAGGTATTATTGTGGAGTGTTTATTTGTAAATATCAAAACAACTATTACCTTTAAATAAAGGGAATTGCATTAAAACTACATATTTATTTTCCAATCATTTAGTTTAATACTTGAGTTATTACAAATACTAATTATATGTAGGTACCTATTTAGGTCAATTACCATATTTTGATATGACATAGCGACAATTTGTATCATAAGAATATTCTAATAAAGGCACTGATTAGACTTATTAGGTACTTAATAAATTTTGAAAACTGCTCGCTCACTCGCCCGCTACTCGATAAAATATTTTTACAACTTTCCGCACTTAACAACACGGCACGCGCTTACGACGTCACCAGTCCGACATCTATTCATGTCAATGGCGCAGAAGGGATTGCATATCGATACTGTGCTAGGGATGCGCATGATTGGCGAAAAGGAAAATATTCAAATCAACAATATCCACAATATAGACAATATGGTATTATACCAAAGAATGTAGTATTTACCTTTTTTCTCAGTGACTAAGCTTATATATTTTTTTTGTAGTTATTACAAAAATTAAGCGAATTAGAGTAATTTCGCTGAAATTTTAATGAAGTTACTTGAATATTACACTACATCACTAGTAGGCACGTATACATGTCATTGGCGCGAGAAAACATGCTTTTTTAGCCATTTATTAAGTTATTTTTTGTCATCAAATATTTGAATAACTACTTGGCAATTTTGTTTACTGTGTACAATTATGTAATAACTGGGGATTCAGTTCATAAACTGTATAAATAAAACACGTAAAAGTAAAGGTTTAATATGTTTATTTTGTAATTTATCTATGATCTGTTTCTTGGCATGTATAGGTGTCGTTGGCGCACAGGGCACGATTGCGCATGACATCTATAGATGTCATTGGCGTTCAAAAGGTTAAGCCTTATTACAAGTGATAATGTAAGGTATATAATTACAAAACTAATGCCTACTATACTACGCCTATACGTGTTTCCAGTCCGACAGTTCGACACTGATTGATCCTTCTCCGCTAGTCGCAAGTATAATATAATATGCGCGTAGGATTAATAATTCAAATACCCTCATGTGTACTAACTCAAAGCTCTATCCACTAATAAATAATTTAGACGTACATTTCTTAATTCTAGTTCACTATTGAGATTTATCAAAGGATGTTTTGTAATCAGTTTTCTCAAAAAAGTTCATTTTCTATTAGGCTGTTACAATAAAACTGCTTAAGTGTTTTCTTTATAGCTTTCTTATCTTTTGAAATAGTAAAATGCGAATTTTATAAAAGAAAATAGTGAAATAATTTTTAGTAGTAGGTACCTTGTGGCAATTGTTCGCTCACTGGCTCCCGTAGGAATAAATAATGGTTCAAAATTTTTCAGAGGCGGGAATGAGACCAAACAAAGAACTTGTAAAACAATTTTATTATTATTAGGCAAACAATGTTTGTTAAAATGAATTAACCTATTCTAAATGAAAGATATGTTTACGAAATGTTTGCGTTCCGTATTTTATTAAATAATGCAACGTAAACTGATATTTGCAAATAGGTATTTTATTACTAACATGTTAGTGCTGTTAAATTTTATTTTTTGTTTTACCAAATATTCTTTTCAAATATTCAGCTTGGGATTATCGATAAACTGAGTATTTTTTGTTTGCCTAACAAATATTTTTTTAGAAATATAATCACTATTTGAACATTTGCTATAATATTGCATTATTTTTTACACATAGCATTTTTAATATCGCCATTAATGCAATAGTTTACTTTAATATAAATAACTTAGATCTAAGAATAAATGAATTATTTAAAATACTTTATTTGCACATGTAACAAAAACAATACCAAAAACAGTAGATACGTACCTAGGTATTAAATTTGAAAAAAAAAATCCAGAATTTTTGGTGTTGTATAATTACAACACCAACCAATAATTTGAACACATTTAAATTATACACAATTTACTTATAAATCCAAATTTAGTATTATGTAGATAGAAAGTCATATATTATATCTTAAACACCTCTTCTGAAAATTATAGACTTCGGAAAATAGCTGCCGTACAAAATTATACTTAGTTTTAATAATGAATGTCCATTTTTCGACATTCCAATAATAATTATAGGTTTTAAACACGTGTAATTGTATAGATATGAAGGATATAATATTATCGTAGTGTACCTACGTCAATATTAAAGGCTGGTTTCAGTTCCTGATAACCTTTTTGGCACTTTTTGATGAATTATAAACCTTATCATCATGTTAACAGATAGATACCTATAATGCTTAACTAAATTAATCTAGAAGCTAACTGGCTATAAATGTTTGTAAAATGAAAATAGTGTATGAAGGTTAAAATAGCCTTTTCTCATATTATTCTATCGAAGGCAGCAAGCACTTAAAAGTAATCTAATTTCACAATAATTATAAAGTAAATAGGCGCCTCTTTTTAGCAATGAAAAGTGCACTCGCCTATAATTAACTCGGCGTATCTGCTTAATTAAGCGTTGCGTTGGAGGAGCCCTCCACTGGATATTAATAGCTGCGGAAAATGAGAACTCTGTAATAAAAAATATGCTTTTTCGGTCACTGGATTAGATTTCTATCGGATTTTCGATAGACATCCTACTAATATTATAAATGCGAAAGTTTGTAAGGATACGTATGGATGTATGGATATTTGTTACTCTTTCATGTAAAATCTACTGAACCGATTACAATGAAATTTAGCACACATATAGAGGGTAACTTGGATAGTTTTTATCCCGAAAATCCCACGGGAACGGGAACTATGCGGGTTTTCCTTTGCAAACGTGGGCGAAGCCGCGGGCGCAAATCTAGTTTATTATAATACGATGTCATAGTAATACGAATCAAATTTTGTAAAATGTAAATTTTGCATTTGAAATAAGTTTTGTAAGATTCCATTCTAAACCGTTGTTTTTTCGGATAATAGAACCGCTCAAGCTATATTACTCACCAGTAAAGCTTCCATTAAATCCCCGGTTGCTATTCTAGCGATGCATAATCAATATGAAAAGCGATGCGGCACGGAAGGATAAATATTGAAAATTCAAAAGTTTAAAACCGATAATAGGATTTTACGGCGAATGTTTTCCGGGAACGTTGCTTAACGCGGCTCGGCTAAGTCTCACCACACAATCCGTTCTGATTGCACAAACGCTTTTCCGAAACGTAAAATTTTTACGTCCACACCGCGGCCCGGCGAAGTCGTATTTTAAATAAAGGTCCAAATTCGAGAGGAATCTTTGAATATTTCAAATGTAATTGACGGCAACGCGACGAGACGACGCAATTTTATTCAATTACAGATGAAATGTTACAAAACTTTTCTAGGTTTTATAAAAACTCCCGATTTTTCGTTGGAAACAGTTTTGAATTTAATCTCGTTTCTGATTAAAAAACTAGCTGGAAATATTTAATTTGTACGCTTTCATGAGTTTAAAGTAGCGTAATTCGAATGAAATTCCTAAATTTAAAACATAACAAAAGCTTTCGTCTCGATATTGCACATGCTTCTAGTACCTACTGTGTAAAACATCGAATAAACTTTCTAGATATATAAGAGGTATGTGTTTGTAATCTCCATACATTTTCCTGTGTTTTCTAAAAAGGATAAGCTGTGAATGGATAGTTTATTTACACGCTTCACACTAAGGTTTGCCGCAGGCGACCGCCGAGGTCATAAACTGTATGAAAAACTGAGCTTGAACATGTTATAACCCACTCGTGTCCACCTCCCCTTTATCATGTTCAAAGTCAGTAAAAGCAAGATAAACCCTTTAAGGGTGTAATACAAATTTTGCCTACTAAGCAATTACTCCCCTACCTAGATAATTTACACCTGAGGGTTGCGATAGATGGAAACAAGGAATTTTCTAATAAAGCATAAATGTAGGGTGTAAAACAAATAATATAGAAGTTATTATTCGGAAAACTAATTATTTATACAATATATTTGTTTTTATAAAGCGATTCAATGATAATATTTTGTAATGATGAGATACTAATGCACTTCGAATGGCCAAATAATACAATACTATGCAATGGTTGGTTTTAATTGATTGTTGTTTTATTATTGTCCATCATTGAAATCCCGATAAATCTTATTTGTTAAGTACCTATATTTTTTGCCTATATTTTGCAGATTTGTTTCTTTTTAAAACTATAGTTGCAATGCTAAACCAAACTCAAGAACTCCGTAGTGTCAATCGTTGTGTTTATCTCAAAACTTGCTACTTGAAGTGAATGCTTTTAAAAATATTCACGGATAAGTTAGACGATTTTGGAGAATGATGAGGCTATAATATCAGATAAGGTGCTCATAAATTTCCTTTGAAATTTTTATCTAGAATACGGAGACGCGGTAAATCCGTTATCCGTCGTCTAAGATCTAAAAGAAATCTCTATGCAAAATTTTAAGTTCCGAGCGCTTCAATGTAGTCAGTCAGGATTTTCACAGTTTATTCACATTGTTTTTATTTTAAAGTGTATTCCCTTTTGGTGTGTATTTTCTTTATTTTCAATCGGAAAAATTATTCATAAAACTTAGTACACAGCCTCCATCAGTATTATTAATTACCTCGAAGAATTTCTGTAAAGACTGGCCTTCTAAACAAAGTTTACCACTAGTTCGAAGTTCACTGTATTAATTGTACCTGTTTCTTGTATTTTTTTAAAGAAACTGTTATTTAAAATCAATTCAGTAATTCGTAAAATAGCTGTGTTTTACCTGAAAATAAAACACATATTAAATACTTACCTATATTTGAAGCTTACTTCATTGAGAAGGTACCTAGCTTTTTCCGCCTATTTTGCCCTCTCTTTCCGTTGTATATATGCTATCTCTCTCGCACACCTCTCCACCAGGTGGCGGGGCGCACGATAATGTGCGGGCGCTGGATGTTTTTTTCATTGAGTCGAAATCCACAACAGGTGGACGTTAAGTGTAAGCTTCAAATATAGGTAAGTATTTAATATGTGTTTTATTTTCAGGTAAAACACAGCTATTAAACACTTGACCGTAATTTGAAGCTTACTTCATTGAGACCTGTTTGTTACCCACCTGGTGTACAATGTGACGCCAATGTGAATTTGAATACATAAGTAATTACTTATTTCTTTATTTGAAAGAGTAAGGTGTGCAGATAGTATACCTACTAATAAATCACACAAATTTTTATTTTATATAATATATTAACAATCCCAGATGAAAAGTTAATCAAATAAGAACCAAAAAGTTAATCATAATGATTAAAAGTATTAGAACTTATGAGATTGGTTCAAGCGTACCTTAGTTAACCTTTTTGAAAAGTTAAAGTTACTACAATTTCCACTATCTTTAGCGTAAATCTGCGAAAGCGCCAGTAACGACTTTCAATTACGCATTTAGATGTTACTTACAAAATGAAGCAACAGCTGATCCCGACGAGGCAAAAATACCTCAAACTCAAACCTTTATTTATTCAATTAGAACTCTGCAGAAGCATCATTGAATCATCTTAACATAGAATTACCAAATGTCTCAACTCACACAGTTTTAACCCAACCTGCTACAAGCGGACAAGAAGAGACCTTGGTCCTTACTTTTGGGGTCAGAAGTAAATTTAAAAGGTCACCCCTTGAATAAGGCATTAAAATAACAAAACAGGTAAATGGTTTAAATTATAAAACAGATTTTTAACATCCAACTAAACCGTGCGGTATCTTTTAATGTTTAGAGCCAACGTCGCAATCATAATCTAAACATGGCTGGTACTTTCAGTACAATGCATGAATTATTTATTTAAAACTGATAGGTCATAAACTCTGTACTGGAAACAAATATACTGAACCCAAGAGACTAAAATGATAAAGAGCTTATCTGTGTCCCAAAACTGCAATTACTACAGCTAAGTACGTTACTTTTAATCAATTCAGTTTTAAGATATAATTATGATTTACATCAGAACTTATATACCGAAAGTCTCGGGACTACATAACGTGACTTATTTATAATAGTGTTTGTGCATAACACTAGGCAGTCAACAGCTATATGAACGTCAGATAGGAAAAGAGCCAAATTTATCCAGTCAGTAATAAAGGATTTTAACTATACTTATTATAATTCAACCAACTACTACTAGCTACTCCGTACGTCTTTTGGGTAGACGGAGGCAAATAGGATTTTTATTCCAACTATATCATTTGATATTTTGAAAATGTACTCCACATTTTCATACCGTCAGAGTCATTTTGCAGATTATAGTGGTGCAGCACTGAACACTGTCTATTAGGTGGCTGGTGCTGCTGACCGGGCCTTCAGTTCCGCTTTCCAGAATACCTTCACCCTTCTAGGTGCTACTACTACTGAAATAACGGTACTCTATCGCGTCGTTCAGGTCTCTAACTGACAGGATTTCTCATATTATCGTAACAACCTCGCTCGTTCTAATGCTGGGGCCACACTAACGGGAAATGCCATTAATTAACGCGATAATGGACGTTAACTTTAGGTGTAGCCAGTATGATTTAACAACGGCATTAACATTGCCGTTTGGCGAGGCGATAGCTTTATCGCGAGAATTAACGCAATGAAGCGGTCACACTACGTCCATCTTGCTAGAATTTTAGTAAAATTAACGCCGTTTTTATCGCCAACAATCGGCATTCACGTTGACCGTTCAAGTGTAGCCACCCACTTAACGCCTTAAAAATTATCGGAATAATTATCGCGATAAAGGGCATTAGACGTTAGACGTTAGTGTGGCCCCAGCATTACGAGAACAAATTATCGCCAAGGAATTCTGCTGCAGGATAATGGCAAGAGAGATTATAAGCTTAACTATGCATTATTATGCTCTGGAATATGGTGGATTTTGAGTACTATCGTCGTCTGAAAGTATCTCCTTTCGATTAACTTCATTAAGGATGCAGATCTGATCCCATCTTTGTTCCGTAGGAATGCTACGACAGTCTAAACGTTACACTGGACAAAGAAAATTGCCCTAAATATAGTCGGTTGTTCCAACATCCGTAATATGGCTAGCCTACCTTGCTAGCCCTTGATTGTAACTGCTACCAATGCAGGCATTGCTCTCGTGTTGTCCACAGTTGTGCGAGTGCAAAAATGAAGAACAGAGCTCGTGGGGAGCTATGTCCAATGAATCTGTGTTAAGATTATGACAGTATAGGACAGTTAGCTGTGGATGCGAAGACAGGACATTACTTTATTCATCCGTAAACACGCGAGGCAGCCACGGACAGCGATATAGCAAGAACTAAACTAGCAAAGTTTAGTTCGCTTACCAGACTTATATTTTAAAAGCCGTATAGTCTGTACCTACTGCATTTCATTTATTGCCCCCCCCCCCCCTCAAAGCAAAGAAATGAACAGTCATTTGGCAGAGCTTTCTCGTTAGGGTAGGGGTTCCAAGTAATATCTAATAATAAGAGGCTTTTGTTTGGATAGATTGACTTTCCGTTATTTATCCTCTATCCTATGTAACTCAACAGTCAGTATTCTCAGTATTCGTTGAGTACTTAAACGTTTTACGTAAATAGTTGTATATAACTTTATTATACAATATAATAATCCTGGTGGGATGACAAGAAACTTGTCTAACAAACGATTATCCTAATCCCTCAGCGATTTATTGTTTGAGCCCTGAAGAAAAATCTCATGGGTGCAATAATGAGGTCAAATGGGTTGAAAAACGAGTCAAATAAATTGCCTACAAGACCGGGCAACTAAAATAGGCCTATGAGAGGTCAAATATACGTAATCAATCGTTTGAAATTTGAAATTTGATTTTGAATCAATCGTCATTTGTTACATTCAATCGCTTTGCGATTAAAAAATCTCTTCCGATGTTTTTATATGAAAATTGGTCGGCTAGTGCCATTGAATGACGATACCACACATACCGTTGACACAAGGCTTGGTGACAATCCTCGAAACCACCGCCACAAATCATCTGCGAGATGATATTTGATCCGACTCGCCTTCCTTTGTTGTGAATAGGCTTTACATTGGTAAATACGATTTGTTCAATTCCAATTTCCATAATTGGTAAACCAATGGTGGTTTCCTGATTCCTGAAGCGTAAACTTTTAGGATACGAAGTATCAATTTCATGCGCCCATTATTTGACGTCTCTAACCTTTATTGTATTTATTAGGTCATATTACTATACTGCCCACTGTGAAGAAGATTTCAAAACCTTTTTCTACCTACCTTAGAAGAGTGAAGATCCGATACGGTCATATCCAAAACTTCTTTCGTGGGTCCTCGTTGACGAAAGCAAATATCTATGATCATTTTAATGATCAATCCTTTGTATATTTGCACCAATCGCCATCAAAGCCCCGCGAGGGCTGATATATATTTGCACCATGTCTCCGTGAGGTACTGTTGTAGTCAAAGCCCCGCGAGGGCTGATATATATTTGCACCATTTCTCCGTGAGGGACGGTTGTAATCAAAGCCCCGCGAGGGCTGATATATATTTGCATCATCTTTTCCGTGAGGGACGGTTGTAATCAAAGCCCCGCGAGGGCCGATATATATTTGCACCATTTTCCTGCGAGCGACAGCTGCGCGAGGGATGTTTGTAACTAGAAATAAGTAGGGCCTGCCAAAAAATGCTTAAGAGACACCCTGCGAGGGTGGATTTGACCTGGCTAACCCCTGCCAGGAGTAGTGGCCACATTTATGTATTCTGCTTCGAGCAAGAATACACCTTAGTGCTAATATAAAATTAGCAGTAAATAATCATTTAAATAATATAGCAATTAACAAGGTCCTTTAACTTATTTTCCAATGTTAGCGACAACTGTCCAGGATGAATTAATAAGAATTGATTTGACAATGGTAATTAATTATTATGTTTATATAAAAAAGAACTAACTATTTAATAAATTCATAATTCAAATCAATTCACTAAATTTTAAAATGAACTTCGATTCATTTTTATTTTTGTTCATGCAATCGATGTAACATTTAGTTGCTTTATATCCGTTAACATTCCTTACGAACGCAACCATACCGTCGTAGGACGTTATATTTAATTGAACAAAATAATCTCCACTCACCCGCAATTTTTTACTTTTTGTCAAGGTGTACAAGTTTATAATATTATTCTAAAACGTTAGAAGTGAATTGTAAATCCTTTGAAATAAATGTATCTAATTCTAATTTATATTAAGGTATCTCGATAATTATTATACGATAACCCTTTCAGCACAAGTTCAGTAAACCAAAGAATTTAATTGTAAAATTTTGGTACTTACTCGTTTAAACAAAAAAGTTGCATCATTTGAAACATAGGAAACGTAATTTTCAATCAAATTAGCCGTGTGTAATATGTATATTTTCACATAAAAACGGATCAGAATAATACTCATAAAAAGACACGTATAGACTACGGATAGTTTTGAATGTGTGGTACATTCATGGTACGTATCTACTATACATGAGCGAATTCCATCATTATTCAGTTGAGCTGTAACTCCCGTACGATTTATAAAATAATATCACAACATGTTCTGACATGTCGTGACTTCTTGGAGCTGACTCATCTCGTTCGATAATTTTTAGTAATAAACTATTATAGGAATTCCGAACCGTTCCTAGCGATAACGACAATGTAATAAAGTCGTAGCAATGGATTGTATGCCTGTAAAGCTTTGAGTTGGCTCATATCCATACTAAGTAGGTATTAATTGTAATTTTTCCAAGAAAAATTCACTTGTAACCTTGTAATAAAAACACATTATTAAAAATGAAATAAATAATTAAAAATATCTATATACAAGAGAGGGTATTTGATATATCTAGTAATATCAAATAATCACAAAAGTAATATTAACGATTCGAGTAAAGCCGAACGGTAACACCGTTAAAATAGCTTTACTCACAGTATTAAAAATTCAAATATTAATTAGTACATATTGCATAATGAAATATTTCAAAAGAAAAGTTACTATTTCAAGTAAAATGTAACGGTTGTATCGTTAATTTTAAATATCTTTTTTCATGCTATTAAGTATTAAGTATTTAAGCATATTGAAAAATAAACTATTGCTGAAGGATTCATTAAAAACCTCAGCATTTTAAATAAAGTCCAACGATTATACCGTTTACTTTAAAGATTTTTACTCATTTTTAGGTAAAATATTATTAGAATAGATGTAAAAATAACTCACTGTACCGATCCGACGGGATACACTTTTTAACACTTTTAGCACTTGCTTTAAGCAATACTTAATAGCACCAAGGTTGTAGTCTTGTAGACAACCTTCTCGCGGCGGAAGCTAGACGCCAATGAAAAAAACATCCAGCGCCCGCACATTATCGTGCGCCCCGCCACCTGGTGGAGAGGTGTGCGAGAGAGATAGCATATATACAACGGAAAGAGAGGGCAAAATAGGCGGAAAAAGCTAGGTACCTTCTCAATGAAGTAAGCTTCAAATTACGGTCAAGTGTTTAATTAATTATTTTTGAAAGTCGTCCGATTAATAACATTTCGAGGAATACATCTCCTTTAACCTTCTAAATTATAATTATTATTCATTCATATTAAACTTTATTTTACATACATTCAATACTATAAATATAGTACCAAAGTTAAATATGGCCCGCATAATATGATATGACAATTTAGCTCGGGCAGATTTCTCCAAACTTGTCTATTATACCGCTCTCCATCACAAAAGGTTCACATCGAAATGATATCATATCCCAATGAAAACGCCAACAAAGATATCCCACGCATGACATAATATAAGGACGAAGTATTCCAATTTTTTACTATACTCTTCAAGTTTATAGACCTATGTAGTGTGTAGATAATCCCGAATTGTGGACAACGTAAGTCCTCCAGAGATAAATCTAAATAGTAGGTCTATTTACGAGATTTGTAGACTCCCCATCGCAATGATTGTACAGGTAAGAAATAAGCTCACGACACTGTTTATCAAAAGAAATACAAGCCTCGGAGAATATTTATCGTCGAACGTAAGATCTCAATAGCACTATTCAACGCTTTTATTGGACGCTTCGAAAACGTCTTCG
The DNA here is from genome assembly GCF_061535395.1 of Colias eurytheme. Taxonomy (NCBI): domain Eukaryota; kingdom Metazoa; phylum Arthropoda; class Insecta; order Lepidoptera; family Pieridae; genus Colias; species Colias eurytheme. The sequence goes on along the minus strand of NC_142998.1, from coordinate 6,430,461 downwards.
CATTCCTTGCAAATTTATATCATCCCGGTCCCTTCTTAGCCTGCAGTCGATTGGGGAAGTATAAATTCGCAATACTTGAAAGCGAGGATTCTTTTCTCCGCCATTCTTTAATGAAAAATATTAGCCATAGTTTCCGGTCTCCATTTATTACTTATACTATTATTTTCTCGTATTTTTCTCGACATAATAGCGAAATAGGAGGCAAAAATTGAGTACGTTTGTTCTGAGATTTTTCCTTTTGTTTCGTGTTCGACTCAATTAGACTTCAGGCGATTGCTAGACGACTAATCTTTCTTTGTCAGAGATTTTAAATCTTTTTATTTATTTCTAGACTTAATTTATAGTTATAAAGCCTTTATAATCCTTTTAAACTAGTTATATTATAGAGTACTTATAGTACAAGATATTTTTCACAGTAATTTTATCATCAATTTTTTATTCAAGTGAGTTTTCATGAAATTTAATTAAGTTCATTTAACTGCCTAGAGTTTCTAACTCCTCTTAAAGTTTTAGTTTAAAACAATGTCGTATTTGAATTTATTCATCCAGCACGTTGCTACAACCCAAAAGTGATCTCGGCTTGATCCCTCTAAATGGTGTACGTTACACTATGCTTCGCTTTGATTTCAGAGTATCACAAAACTAGTTTTCGATCTGGCTTGATATTCCACCAACATTGATTACAAAGACGTTCCAATCAATTCCATATGGAAGAGCTTCAGATACGAGATCAAACGGCTATCTATATCGGAGATTATTCCGAATAATACCATCTAGATTGTTTAATTATCATATGAAACTCAAGTTTACATTTGAAATCTAATACTGGAACGTTCATACTGAGTCATTGTGGAGTTATAACGAATATTCAGTTATTTTATCACTTCACTGAATAAATTTTGAGTCCGGAAATACGATCATGATATCAAATAAATTATAAAATATTACAAGAATTCAACTTCGTACTTTAACAAGGCAATTTGATCACTATAATGATGAAGTATCCTTGGTATAAAATTTAAATATTTTAAACTGAATTATATTCGCTGTTTTTGTAGTACATATTTTAATTTAATTAGTTGCTAACATGATGCTTAATGAAAATTGTTAAATGTTATTTAATAAACATTGGATATTTAGTAATTTTGACTGATACACAGATTGACAGAGAATTTGATATATATTATTGTGTTATTATTTACATTAACGAATAGCTATGTTATTAACTAGTTCGTCTCTGAATGTTATTAACTAGTGTGGTTCTGAAAAATACGTCCAAAATTTAATTTTAAATTCAATTTTAGTCTGTCTGGTAACGATAATAAGGGAAGAGGCTGCTATGCTACTTTAAACTTTTTGTGCATTTATATTAAATAAATTACAAATATGTAATGCATTTTTTTATAATAATTTCTTACCACCAAACAATTCCATACAATTCTCTCTTTACAGAAGTCTACTAACACAGTGACAGTGAAGTGAAGTGATACGAACGAACCCATGTGATGTAAGTGATATAGTGGTTAGGTAATTATGTGAAAAGGGACAGCAGTGATGTGGCTCCCGGCGGCGCTGTGTTTGTTCAGCCAATTGGGTATGTATCCTTCATTGGCCCTCTTCACAATTTGCAGCGTTGGCCCAACAAATGAGCGTCAATGTTTTCCGCCATTACGGCGATCTTGATATAACATCTACAATGACGGCCGATCATTGACATTGAGGCCCTCTACAGTCTACAATATCGTGAATGCCTCTACTCGCCCAACGCTGCCCATTGTGAAGAGAGCCCATTATTGTATTATTTTCCAAGCCAAATTTGATCGTTTACGACTTGTGGTATTGAAAGTATGGACGTGAAGAGTGTTTCCAAATGTTATCTATGTGAAAAAAATCATATTCATAATATTTGATTTGATTGCTATTTGATACCTAGCAAACAAATCAGCTTTAGAGAAAGCAGAGGGTTTAGAGAAAGCAGAGGGAGGAGCAGGTCGTGTTTCGTTTCAAATTCATGGTTTAGTGCACAATTGTGAAAATAAATCCTAACAAAAATTTATAAATAAAAAAAATTCTATATTTTTGAAGCTTTTACGTTTCTATTTAATGGTGGACAAAAAATGATTCATATACAAAACTCCAACCGTTATATTTTCCCTCTAATTTTAATTATTAAGTTTAAAAAAGTTTAATTTCTCTCTAAGCATATTAACATTACACATTACACATTACTTCCATTAACATTATGTATGAGAGATAACCTTAATAAGAATATTAAATTACAAAATCCCTGATGACCAATTTAATGAAATTAATTCAAAATCTCGACAAAGTTCCTTTTGTAACGAAAATTAATTAGTGTTGTTTATATAATGGGGCAAAGAAACCTCTTACACCCGTCCTTTTTTTGCTCCAACATCAAATAAACTTAGTGTTTCTAAACAACATTAAGCAAATGTTCAAGGCTGGATTATCTAAATGACTCCACATTTTATTTGCTTAGTGTTAAACCAACGTCTTTATTTAATTTAACTAAATAAACACATTAAAGGAATACGTATCTGCTTTTTCTGTACACATTTTTAATTCAAAACATACTTAATTTCTTGAGAATAACATGGACATTTTAATCGTTAAGAATTCGCAGAAATTTGACAATATGTAATCAGGAAAGGGACTGAATTATTTATTTTACAAATTAATTTGTTCATGGCAGTTAAGGAAAGGCAGCGCGTGTAAAAGGTTATCGTCCTATACTTCTGTACAGCTTTTCAAATATCTATATTATTGAATTAATTCAATTTTTTTGAAAATATGCGTTCTACAATTTGAAAGTAAAACACTCTTTTATCATTATTTAGAAGCAGGTGCACTCTCTCGACCATATTAAAAACTAAACAAAGGCATAGATAATAAAATAATAGGTAGGTACTAGACGAAGTTATCATTAAGTTATCAGAATAAGAAAATTAGACATAACATTCTTATAAACACGAGATACATGAACATAGAGCAAATACTAGAGTTTCCTATTATTATACTAGAAAATAAATTATCTCATTCTTGACAATCAAAACTCTATATTTCTTAAAATAGAAACACTACTTTAAACGTTTGTATAACAACTATTCTAGCTTAAATAGTTACCGCAAAATTTGCAACATAACAGGCTGTTTCTATAATTAATTGCTACGTAATTAATGCGTTCCTTCACACGTTCTAGGAAATAATTTTCAAAGGAAACGCCAGACATTATTTATGTGTGTCGTGTACGTGACATCAATATTTTCTTGGCGATTTCGTCGCTTATAAAGCCATATTCGTGTCATGTCTCATCAAATAAGGAGAGTGCGTAATAAGCTTTATCACTGTTATATATTTCATTAAAATATACTCATAGAGGAGAGGTATTAAGGGCTCTGTTTGTTTGGAAAGCAATTTGGTGGATGTTTTTATTTATCCACAACATGAAATACAATATACGAGGCTGTGAAGGATATAATACCTACAGGACAAAATATTTAATACTAGACTGTAAACACGTAGAATGCAATTTTTAACCTTTTACGAATAATAGGTAACTGCAGGATTCAAAATTCGTGCTTTGGTTAAAGGGTTGAGATTTAAGTCTTCTTTTAAGTTTCTTGTCTTGCAGTGTCTAATTTATTTAACATCAATCATCAATTATCTAGGTTCCGAAACAGAGGAATAGATGAATACCAATTTTAGCAGAACTTTCACTCGAAGCTGTTACACGGAATACCTTTTCTATTTTGAAAAAGAGGGTTGATCTTGACTGCTTTTAATCGAATTGGGGTGACTCACAAGTAATTCTTTTTTATCACCCTCGAAGTGTGGGTGTCATTGAGTAATATAGAAATACTCATATCAAAGGAATTTTGAAAATACCGTAGATTATTAGGGAAAATAAGATAGGAATCTAGTCAATATATCATCTCATAAATCAAAAAAGTAAATTATAATTCCAATACTTGATATAAAGATTAAGGAAATTGAATGAAATTTGTGTAATTTCCTATTCGAAATAAGATAATAACGTAATGTATTCAGTATTACTTAAGCAGAGCTTTTGAACTTTGCAAGCGTGATCACCGACAGATGGTCCGTCTATATAAATAAATAATAAATAAATACACTTTATTTAGCACCAAATAAAAACAGACAATATAACAAAAGAAAAAAGACAATATAATATATAGCCAAAAAGGCGGCCTTATCGCTACTGAGCGATTTCTACCAGGCAACCTATGGGTAGGATTTTGAATTAAAAAGGGGAAAAACAATAGGTGGTGCAGTAATGAAAAATTATATATATTTTTAAGTCTTTAATTTTAATGTAACGCTCACGTAAAAGACCCACCGACTAAATTTGAATCGATAACGATCGCCAGGTCTATATAAAGAAATGGATTAAAAGGGAAAAAAATAAACCTTTTAACGTAACCGACTAGGGTAAACCAATATCCTCGTTGTAAGGCAGTGAATGCATAATAGAGAGCAAGCTGTAACATCGGATCTACAAAACCACTTTTATACACTACCATTTTTCCATTGCCCCTTTTCAGAGCACGACCACAAAAACAGCCATTTGTTCTTTTAATTTCGATTTTCGGAGTATCGTAGAACTATATTTCTGTATTGTTATTTTTCGATAGGTAACTAGATTTTTAATTAGTTAACCAACAATATTTTATTTCCAATCAAAAGCTGTATCTACAAAAACCACATTATGGTTAAGAGCTTTTTAAAGTCATTATTAACATAAAATATAAACAAAACTTTATCCAATCCCATTCAAATAATAATGATCAATTAACTATTTTGTGGATGCATAAATGAAATCTTCAAATTACAAAGCGATTGAAAACCGCTCTTTTCAGCCATAAAATTTGCTTCAAACCATTCAATTCAATTTACGATTTATTGAATTGACATTGACATATACAGGAAAATTACAGAAATCACCGTAAAACGACCACTAAATATATAAATTTGGATATCTATTTATAAGCGCTATAAAAGAGCTATAGCTCTGTTCGTTTAATATTATTTCAAACGTCGTCTGAATACTTCATTTTATTCACATCTGATATTTTCCCGAGAAACCAATATGTGTGGCGGTGTACTTTTATAATCTTCCGACAAAGTTGAGTCAATAAAGTACCGAACCGTTTTTATACATCAAAAAAAGTTACTGCGAAGGGTGCCCATTCATTTTGCGTTTATTTTTTTCTTAGGCTAGTCCATTCCATTCGCCCCGCTCCCTCGGCCCGTATAATTCACAAATAGCTTATGTGAATTCTGCTATATGCTGTAATCGATTGCGTTTGCTTGGTTATTGCTTCATAAATAATATATTTAGGTAAATATTTGATTAATTCCCAGTACACATTTATTTAGGAAAAAGAAGCAAAACAAGTCTATTTTTAGAAAAACATTTAATTACGAAGAAAAATAATGTTATTCGATTAAGGTTAAGACCCGTGTACGTCAATAAACACTAAGTAGGTATACTCATTAAAGCTTCTAATGGAAGTTATAATATTTTCCGCCCACAAACCGTCCGTTAGAACGAACTAATGATAAATGAGTTGCTGGAGTCACATTGAAGCTGTGAAATCTTTAAATCCATATTCCCAGTTTTATACTGCTTCATATTATTAATTCACTTCGAGTAATTAAATTATTAAATTCTAAACTGAACCGATGTCGTTTTATAAAATACATTAGTTAAGTCTACAAATTACTATTCGTAATATTAATGAACAGTATGGTATCATATAATTTACCTTGAAAACTGAAATTTCATACCAGAATCGTACTTTTTGCGTAATACGTGAAAAAACATGCAATTAAATACGCCGATAAAGTTTTAAAGTAACGTTTATTCGCTCCTGGTCCCTCTCATCCTATTTACCCTAAATCCAAACCCTTAACCGTATTAAGTTAATCTATGTTTAGTAAAGCTTACATGGACTAATTAGATTTAATTAAGGCAGTAACTGGAAAATAAATCGCAATTCGCTATATTAAGCCTCGCTGCGAATGGCGTATATAAGTATAATTTGATTAGCTTATACAATTTTGGGATAAGTATCGTGTCGTATCCAATTTAAAATGAAACGATAATGAATATAAAGCGTTATTTAAAGACGAATAAGTATTGCTCATAAAATGTGTTAATATAGAGTATATTTAAGAGTCAAGCTATTCTAAATACGTAGCATATTATTTAACGCATAAATTAATATAATCTATACTAATATTATAAAGGTGGAGAGTTTGTTTGTTTGAACGCGTTAATCTCAGGAACTATTTGTCCAATTTGAAAAAATCTTTCAGTGTTAGATAGTACAACAGAATCGGAGCAATGTGGGTAAAACCGCGGGGCATAGCTACGCGTTTCATACAAATGTATGAATAACCGCTCTATCTTATGTTGCAATCCTGATTGTATTAAATCATTTGCAGGAAATTGTTTTGAATGCGCCTACATGCATCGTGTGACGTCCTATCAGATAACGTGTCCATTCGGTTACTCCAAAAAGGCAACAAACCGCCAGTAAAATGAAAAATAGTGAATATTATGATTATATGTATTTTATTTGCTCTAGTTAAAAAATCAATACACACTTTTTCAGTACGAAATCTCTTTCTTTATACGTAGTACAATTTTATTTTCCTAATCTTTACTTCTAATTTCAAAGCCACTTGCCAAATATTGGCGTTATATTTTAATAATGTTTTATTTATTTATTTATTTATTTATTTATTTATTTAAGGTCAGCCAACAGTTATTTACATCAATACAAACATACAGAAAAAAAGATTACAAAATAACTTACATAAATGTAATAACTACTTAAAGGCTAACACCACATGCGAAATAAAACGGTTACATGTTATGACAATACAAGGATTAATTGGAAAAAAAAAATTAAAAAAGAAAACAGTGATAGTATCTTACATCTAAATTATTTTTTTACGTTGAGATATCTATGAGAAAACAAAAAAAAAAATAAATATTTAACTTATAAATCTAAATTGACTAAACATTTTAAATTTGTATAAGCTAAGCTAAGCGATCCTAAATTAAATTAATATAGTGTTCTGAGATTTTGTTCACGAATATACTGAGGCTATCATAGTTTATATCTATTAAATCACTACACTCATTCAAAATTTTATACATTTTAAGAAGTGGTGAATTAGAACCAAGAACAGTTCGTCGTATTGGAGGGTAAAAAGGTGTGATACAGTTACGGGGATATCTATATGGCACGCGAAATCTGATTTGGCTCAATAAACTGGGGCAGTCAATTTTATTTCTTAGAAGTTTGTATAGAAACGATGCATCAATAATGCTGTAACGTATATGCAAAGCACGTATTTTAAAATGGTTTAAGCGTGTTTTATATGTGGGTAGTTGTCTCAGCTTCCCTTCAGAAAAAGCTAAGTGCCATAGGAATCTTTTTTGTACCCTTTCTAGTCTTAGCATGTGAGTAGCATAGTGGGGTCTCCAAACGGAACTACAGTATTCCAAGGCGCTTCGTACCAAGCAGTTGTATAAAATAATTTTAGTTCGGACCAAACCAAAATTTTTTGTATTTCTTAAAATGAACCCTAGCATTTGGGAGGCTTTTTTTGTTACATTCTCAATATGAGGTAGAAAGGTCAGGGATTTATCAAACAGGACACCGAGGTCCCTGATTGTGTCTACCTCCTGCACTACCTGGTTTCCAATGTAATACTTTGAATGCACTGCAGAGTTCTTTCTAGAAAATTTCATATGGTAACATTTTTTGGGGTTCAACTGCATATCATTGAGTGCACACCATTGAATAAGCCGATTAAGATCTTCCTGTAGAAGGCAGGTATCACTTGGTTTATCGATTTTTTTGGCAAATTTAAGATCATCTGCATATAAAAAAACCTCAGAGAAAGAGAAACAATGGGGTAGATCATTTACATAAATGTTGAAAAGGATTGGTGCCAAATGGGATCCTTGCGGAGCACCAGACGTAATATGATGGACATTTGATGTGAAGCCATTTACGACAACAAAAAACTCTCGACCTGTTATGTACGATTGTAGCCAATGTAGCAACGAGCCAGTAACTCCATAAGCTGAAAGTTTTTGTAATAGTATGGGATGGGAGATTTTGTCAAAAGCTTTACTGAAATCGGTGTATATTACATCGAATTGTTTATTCTCATCAACACATTGCACAAGCGATTCAGTAAATGTCAACAAATTTGTTGTTGTCGATCTTGATTGAATAAAGCCATGTTGTTGATCACTCAGAAACTGCCTAAAGTGCCGTTGAATAAAAGGACAGATCAAAGACTCAAAAACCTTAGCGAATGAAGAGAGGATTGAAATCGGTCTATAATTTGAGATAACATTTTTTTTGTCAGATTTGTGAACGGGCACAACTTTGGCTTTCTTCCATTCTTGAGGAAAGGAACCTGAGATGAGAGATTTGTTATAAATCATTACTAATGGAGCAGCCAAAGCTGAAGCAGTAGCAGAAATAAATAAAGGAGGGATACCATCAGGACCCGCTCCCTTATTGACGTTCAAAGATTTTAAAATTTTTAGAACACAATCTTTGTGTAAAGTTGGACATGTCAGACACTGACCACCTGTATTGATAACGCTGAGGGAGTTAAAGTCATTTATCGAAGTGTCCTCACCTTTGGGTGTGTATACAGAAGAGAAATATGATGCAAACAAATTACATATAGCTGAACCATTGGATGAGGTAGTATCTCCGTCAGTCATAGTTGATGGATATGCGCTAGATCCACCACGCTTGGTCTTGATGTGTGTCCAAAATATTTTTGGATTTTTGGTAATTTCCGCTTCAACCTTTAATATATAGCTATTGTGTAGTTCTTTTGCCAAGTTTTGGCATCTTTTTGAAATCAAATCCAATTCGATTTTATCCATTGGATTTTTGTATGATTTGTATCGTAATCTTAATTTGTTTTTTTCTTTTAAAGACCGAATTAGATTTTTATTAAACCAAGGTGGATATTGGCTGGCTAATGATTTACGGTACGGTATATATTGATTTATTAAACTATTTAAAATGTCATAGAAAATCTGCACCATACTATTCACATCACGATCCTCAAATAGTTCAACCCAGTCTGTCTCAGACAATCTCTCAATAATTTTCTCATAATCTGCTTTATGATAGTTTCTTCTTTTGGCCAGATTATTGTAAGGAAGCGTAACGTCTTTAATCAGTGAAAGGTTTATATTGAGAGGAGGGTGCAATGGATCTATTTTTGTTAAGGAACTAGTAGATTCAGTAACTGAAAATCTACAAAGCGACGATAAAACAAGGTCTAATATACGGCCGGAAATATTTTTTATTCTATTATGTTGGTTAATTTTATTTACATTCAGAAAGTCTAGGAGGGTTTGACAAGTCTTAGGAATAGGATCGCTTACACAATCAGAATTCCAGTTTATCTTTCCTAAATTAAAGTCACCTATTATACACACGGGGATATCAGTAGATTCTATAACTATATTACAATGATCAATGAAATGCTCTATTAGAGAAAAACAAACAGGGGGAGGGAGATAAACTGCACAGAAAATTAATTTTTTCATCGTGTAGTTAGGCAAATCTATTTTTATCCATAGATCTTCACATTTACTTTGCCATATGTCTACACGATTGGAGTTGAATTTTTTTAATACAGCGATTAATACCCCACCACCATCTTTAGTGTGGTGAAAACCAGAAGAATCCCTATCTCGCCTATAAACTACATATCGATCATCAAAAAGCTCACTGCTAAGAACTCCATTATTAAGCCAGGTTTCAGTTAATATAATTATGTCATAATTTATGCAGCAAAGAGTTTTATTCAAAGTAGCCGTAAAAAGCAATGTCCCAGTTAAAAATCAATCTTTAGTGAAGTTATTTCTGGCCGTGAGCCAGTAAGAGCAAAGAAGTAAAGGTGAGGTCAATTCAAGGTGCCATATTGATTCCAGAGCGGTTGGTTTAACGAATCACTTGACATACAACCTTCGCAATTCAATCAGCCCCAAAAGCTTTTACAATTCCATCTTCTAATAATGCTGACCCTACGAGATGAAGGCGGTTTCTGAAAAAAGTGTCTTAGATCTTTTCGATAACGTCGACCTCGCAAAATATAATATGAAAGATATGATGTCTTATAGAACGCCTAATTAGATGCTCTAATTTCTCGCTCATTAAAAACTTTCTAAACAGTATAGCTGTCTTTTAATAGTTAAATATGTTTGAATTTTATTTTTAATGCATGAAGCTGTTCATATGTATAACGAGGCGTGACCTCTCTTGAAAAGCATTTCATTTGAAAAATAAAACGTACTAAATATTTCTTTTTAGTATAGAAATCCATCAGAAGGACGTCAAAGGAACGAAATGGGATACGGGATGTGGTGACAGTAATAGTAATAAGAGTAAATGGATGTAGGCCTTGCGTGGTAAAAGGGACTTGTGGTATACTATGCCTTTTTACTAAAAAATAAGTAAATACCCAAACATTTGCTGAAATCAGCCTCAAATGTATCAACGCAGAGCTCAATTTTGTGTGAAGAAAAAATAAGATGCGACTTTCCAATACGGAAAGATTTTGTTTAAGATAGTTGGTCACGATAGCAGAGGACCCGGGTTTTTATCCTTTTGAGAAGGCTCTATTTAGATGTTTTGTCTGCAATCTCTATATTTAACGTTCGGGTGAGGCATGGTGATAAGGTTTAAAGACTTTTTCCATTACATATTAGAAAAGCTCCTACTGGTCGATCACGTCTGAATATAGTTGAGAATGTAAAAGTGCGCAAGTATACTCTGTTCGTGAAAACATATTTAAAATTTTGTTTTGAATTCTTTAAATATAAAATATTATTTGTTTTACCTGAAGCATAATATTAAAAAATTGTAAGAAGGTGTAGAAAAGAAAAGTTTGCTAGCGTAGTTAAAAATTATTATATTTTTCCATCTACGCATTAAGATAATGCCTCTTTAGAAGCACTCAGGTACCGTCAAAAGCTGACAGTTGTTAAAACTATTTAATACGAGACATTAAGTCGGGAAGAAAACAAAAACTCAGCACTTAAACAGTGCACGTTACTGCTTATAATGGTCCGGGAGCCAGCAGCAGATTTTATGACCAAGTTCCTCTCAAGCGGTAATTAGTAAAATGCATCAAAGTATAGTATTATGAAGCCTCGTGAACGTCAGCTGGAGCTCGGTTGGGGGGAAGAGCGGTTGTAGCCTCCCGTATCAGCTGACGGTTTTTCCACCAAGATACAGCCAGCTGACATATATATTTATCCACAGTTACATATAAGCTATCATCAGGTAAATTTTTGTTTGAGAGGAAATAACGGAAAATAAATTTTTCTTTAAATTTAACTTTCATGTTCGAGACACCAGCTGACGTATAATACACCATGTTGTAATCAGCTGACTATTTTTTTTCGTTGAGATATTGGGTTAGCTACAATTTGACAAATTTTTAGCTGAGAGGAAATGAATGAATGAATGTATTTTTTTTCCTATGTGCGTGGGAGGCTACAACCGCTCACCCCCCCAACCGAGCGCCAGCTGACGTTCACGAGGCTTTATAATACTATACTCTGATGCTTCTGACGAATTATCTCTTGAGAGGAAATAATGAACCCAATTTGCACCTGGCTCCCTAACCATAAGTTTTGCTGTTATTGTTTTACTGTACCATAGCTTAAGTAGGATAAACACCTGTTGCATACTTGTTGTTAACATATTATAAGTTGCAGGGGTTTTTATATTAGTCCCAAACATTCAATAACATATTTACATATACAAATATTTAAAGAAAACGTTACAAAGTGGTTTGAATCCAGTGCATTTATAATTTTCTTCTTAAATTTTCGAACATTAAAGAATGCAACATTTTAAATTAAAGATATTGATATATTTTATTTGCGATTTATTCATTATATTACACTTATACACTTACATACACTTATAATTATACACTTACATTATCCCGACGTTTCGCAAACTTTGCAGCGAGCGTGGGCAAAGGGAAAAACTGTCCAAATATACATAATATATGTATATTTCTAAATATACATATGTATAATACTCGCGTAAAATCAAACACAAGAAAATACTATGTGACATTTTATGAATTATGTATAATGCGATTTCTAAATGTGCTCTACATTCAACAATCTATAATTCTACTTATATAATTACAACAAATTTGGGCCTTTATCTTAATAAAGGCCCAAATTTGTTGTAATTTCATCGTTTCAGCTATCACTATTATTAAAATGGATTCCTGTAGCTAACGGACAGGACGATAGATAGATACCGTAGCTTAATTAATAGGAACCCGTTAGCCCCTCTGGGCACGGACCCCGAAAAATTCTTCGAATGTTATTCTAAAACATATATCAGTCGGGTTTTGTTCACTAAAATAGTGATGCTACATCCGACACATGTCAACAGAGGAAAAATGGCTTAATACACGTCAATCAATCTAGTTTTTATTGCGTGTACGAAACACTTTTTCCGTAGTGATTTTTCTTTATCTAGTTTATATCGAGTTGTTACGCCGCGCGAGTAGGCTCGTGTTTTTGTGGATTTCTTTTTGGCAACTGGATTGGTGTTGTATTTTTATCTTTATAATTAAGAAATTGTATGAATAATTTAATAGTGTTTTATTCTAACTCCAATTAGTTGTGTATATTTTCTTTACTTTCGTAATTTACACAGACGAAATACTTTGGTTTATTTTATTTTTTATCCGTGTTGCCAAGAGTTAGAGAAAAACGGCCTTTTATTAACATAACATCAGTTTTAACGAGAAAAAGTATAAAAATTGTTTACGACGAGCTTTGAGAAATATTTAATTATGTGTTTTATTCATACAATTTTAATTTTGTTGCTAAGTTCTTAAAAATATACACACATATACATGTATATGTATACTTAAGCACATTTCATTCAAACTAAAGTGAAGAGACATTGTAATATTAAAATCAAGAAAATGAATAAAAGATAAAGTAAAGAACGAAGTGAAATAACTCTGCAAAGGGGAAAGTTTAAATAAATAAGACGTATAATACTTGAAACTTGTATGCGAATCTTAAACTTCCATATATTATGAGGGACGGAATTGAAAGTTTAACTGTTTTAGTATGTAATTTAGTAAGGTGGCAAATTACTCTATATTATTTTGTTTTTTTAGGAATTAAAGACTTTCAAAAGTAGATATTCATAGCGAAATTTGGAAGAACTTACAAAGAGAGTGGTTACCGTTCCCTTATCCTTAATTTTTACTTGCTTAACAATGAATCAAATTATTACAGATAAATCTATTTTAACTATATTATATTATATGTAAAAGACTGACGCTTTTTTCAGTTTTTAATTGGTAGTCTGTATTTAACAATCCCATTTGCAAAGTAGGGAAGTTCGTTAAATATTCTGTTTAGTTTACTAACCTTTGGCAATGCAATTATTTTATCATACCTACGATGTTCCACCCATGATACGCCTACACAATACACATACATAATATTATTATCACCCAATACGAAACCATACTTAATTAGGTTGACGTACATATGACGTGGTACTAAACGTTTATTTTGTTACGTACCTAACACACGTAAAAGTTTTATAATATTACAATGATTTAAATCAATCAATGTTATAAAAATCATATCATAATATAAAACCGTAAAATGTATGGTTTCATATTAATCCATAGATTAATATGAAACCATACATTTTACGGTTACATTTTACGGTTTTTAATGGTGGCAAACAATTTTATTATTTTCGCAGTGACTATCATAATATAAAATATATCAAGTTAGGTATATACTTAGATTACAAAATAAAATACAGATGGAGCATGTCAATCATTCATCGCCCTTGTCAAAGAAAATACGAAATCAAAAACGAATACGTTCCTCCGCTAGTGCTATAGCGATTCTAGTGTCATGCAATACGTCAAAAGGGGTTTGATATTTTAGTAAAAAAATGCTGTCTTGTGATATTAAAACGCTGTAAAACTTGTTCCCGAAAACAAACAAAAAGATAAAACATCGTTTTACAGATTTTCTGTAGATTATTTGGCTTATTTAATTTTGTATACAAATAATAATTTTACAAATACGAAGGAATTCAAAACTTCAACGTATGCTGCCAGTATTTTGAAAATGAATTTGCCATTTTTAGGGGTAAAATGGTTAAAAGATATTCGGGGTAGTGCTGTTGGATTTTTCGATCGTGAATGTGATTATTTGTATAGTGCAATAAAAGTTCATGGTCATTATTAGATTATTTTAAAAAGCATTATACATTTTTTTGTTACTTTTATAAAAAGCGTTGTTTTCGCTTGCGATTTAATTCACATGATGGATATGATGAAAATAAAATGTCCCGCATTCTCGACTAAAAACTACCGCTATTCGCATTCATATGTTTTGAAAAATAAAAACTTTTTTTAATGTAATTTATTTAATAAAAATTGAATAAAATTATTTTGTCCATGTATAACTTTAGTAGATAGGTGATAAAATAATTTTTACAATATTATAAAATAATATCAAAAACCCGAATTTATATTAAAATAAAAATTAAAACATGACTGCTAATAATTTATGTAGCCTACGTCACTACCACCACAGCTACCTTCATAATTCAGATGATTGCAATGACACCTCATAAGTCACAACTCAAAATCGACCCAACAGTTTATACTGCAGGGCGTGTCAAAGAAATATTATACATACATACCTACACTCGAAAAACATAACCCTCTTTCTTCCGTAGTCGGGGAAAATTTTGGGAAAATTTGCAATATCTGGTAACATAACACCCACACAGAAGCACCGTGTACGTACAGTGCAACGGCGAAATGACAGCACACATAGCTTTATGGAAATGACGATAAATTATTCGGTTTAGTTCGGCAACGCTCCATCTGTATTTTATTTTGTAATCTAAGGGTATATAATTAGATTTAAATATCACTTAGTTACCCGGTAAAATTCCAGAAACTAATCTTTTTAATATTAATACAGAATTATTACCTTATTTCATACCCTTAGTGCTCTGGATTGGAATAATTTGTATCCTTTCAATTTTCCTGGAAATTACTTCGTATAAAACTCGTTTCGGATAACTACTGTCTTCTTGTTATAAAGGAACCGATTTTTGAGTTACGATTAATTCATATTTTGTCTATTCGCTCTTATCTGATGTCGGCTTAAACAAGGGGAAAATCATTTTTCCAGAAGTTTAATTTGCTTTTCTCTAATTTAGGAATTCCCGTTTAAACAGATTATGCCCATTTTCGATTATGAAGAATATTCAACAAAAGGTTAAAAGTCAAATAAAAGAAGTCCACTTCGAAGGCAGCTTCCTTAATGGGATAACAATGAGGAATTAAATCATTTCCATAAATAGAAAATTCAATTGATTGACAAATAAAAATATTAATTTTTAATTACAAAATGAAATAGCAATGACAAATTTCGATATCACAGCAGATTAAACGCTCTTACACATATTTATTGGTAATATGTAAATGAAACTGTGGTGGATATTAATTAATTTTTGACCTCATGCCGATTAACAAAATGACTTATTAGATGTAATTTCAATTTTTAAAGTTAAACTGAAATTGCATTGTGTTCTCTGTATAGATTTGTCTCTATTGTAATATTTTAATCAAGAAATAGTTATAAATTTACTTGAAATACCTGTACTTGATACATTCTCTAATCTCTTTATTATCTTAATATATATAAATCTCGTGTCACAATGTTTGTCCTCAATGGACTCCTAAACCACTTAACCGATTATAATAAAAATCTCACACCATGTGCAGTTCGATCCAACTTGAGAGATGGGATAGTTTAAACATGTAGCAAGTAGAATAATAAAGAAGTAAGCAAGAATAGATTTATGCATATGTTTTTTCCATAAAAGTAATCAAACGTATTCCTTATCTTATTTATTAATCTCCCTTATAATTAATTGTATGAATGTAATCGATCACATACAGTTTACCTGTGTAATGTCGAAAAGAACCATTAATCATAAAAACGTTTATTGAAACATGTTTCATGCATGAAAGAAACAAAATTGTAATAAAGTTGGAAATTGCGAACAGATGTTAAGTTTCATGGAGGTTTTCGTACGTTACAAATGACGAATAATGACGTATAATGGTTGGTGCTCGTCACAATTTTTGCATAGTTTATTTTTTGGTACGTACTCAATATTGGTATATGTATATAGACAAATCTCTTTTTTATTTAAACTTGTTTATTTCTTTGTATACCTAGATATTATTTTTACGCACAAGCATAAGTTCTTTAAATTATACCCTTAATATTCAACAGCCACAATCGCCGTCTCTCTATTTTAACCACACTTTTAATTTTATATCACAAAAGACAACATTGAATATCAACAAAGAACATTGAAAATATAATGATCATTATTCTAAAATAGGCGAAGAAATCTCACACAATATAGGCATGCTTAATTTTTCTTTAATACGAAAATAATTCCGCGATACAAAACCCATTTTTGCTCGTAAGCATAGAAATCACAATAAAATAAAATTCTTGCAGTTCTACGAAGAGGTGTTGAAATGCCAACGTTGGTCATTAGGTCGCAGCCTAGTTTTGGTACAAAGAAACCTGAATGTTCATACAGTAATAATTTAACGATGCCAAGTTTTTCTACAGCGCTACAAAAGTTTTATACAATTGTTATATCATCTGTCCCGTAACATAGCGCAAATAGAAATATCGTATTTTCATTTTCATAAAATACATTTCAATTGGATAAAATTATTTCTAAGCTTTCATTGTGATACCATATCCGTTTATATTTTTTTCTGCGATTAATAAACTTTTATGTGGTATATACCTATATTCCGGTTCCGGTAATGGCGTCGTAAGCAAGTCAGATAACGAGCTCCGCGAAAATCATTAAAATAACTGTGTAAAAGTCGTTGTTCAGTGTATTGCGAGAATAAACCAGTTGATTCAAGTGTCGAACTTCATCAAGTGCAAATAAATTCAGTGCGGAAAACACGTTTTATAATAAAAAAGTGTATCAAAAATAGCACGAACACGAACTTAACCTAAAAAGTCGATTGTCATTTGAAATTTATCAAACTAACTTTTCATCGTAATTAAAGTACCAAACTACCAACCCAAGAAGTTAAAAACAAAAACGGCAAACAACGTAACAACTAACACATCATAAACGCTGTCTTCAAAACGTGGGCTCGCATTGTTCAGCTGAAATAAAATTTTATCCGCCGCCATTATGAGTTCACAAATGTCAGGCGAGATGATGTTACTTCTGGAAAAAATGAAGGAAGAGCTCACCAAACAAACAATTCAAATAACAGAAAACGTTCTTAAAATGGTAGATGAAAAAATACAGCCCATAATTGCGGAAAATATAAGACTTTCGCGGGAAGTCGAAACACTGAACAAGAAGATACAAACATTAGATTTAACCGCTAGGAAAAATAACATCATTCTACATGGAATCGCCGAACCTAGCACAGAGAGATACGAAGATTTAAGCGCTCTGGTAACTAAAACAATCACGGACTTGGAGGTGCCTCTCGAAAACAGTGAAATTAACAAAGTGCATCGCCTGGGTAAAATAAAGGAAAATGGAAAAATAAGACCGATCTTGCTAACACTAACGACTATGCAGAAAAAAATCCAGATCCTAAGAAACAAGAAAAAATGAAAGAAAACACTTATATTACAAATGACTATTCTAAGGAAACCATAGAGAAACGCAAAGCACAAGCCAATATTTTTCGTGAAAATGAAAAAAGGAAAAGAACGCCGGAGACACCAAGCCCCAAGGAAAAAGCCAACAGCACTAGCAAGAAAATCCAGCGGACAGATGCTTTTCAACGCATGCGCGAGCGAGCCTACTCTATGTCCGACAAAAATACCTATCTCAAATACTAACCGGAATCAAACATATATTCAACATCAACAGAAACAAAAAACACTTGCATTCCCCAATCCGGTTGGTCCCCGTGGGGAATTAGACCAAAACCCTCCAATACAAAATCAACAACACCAAAAAGAAGCAAACAACATCAAAAGCACTCTACCCAATCAAAAATACAAAATGGAGATTCCAACAACTAAGCGCACAAGAATATGCATTGCTACTCTCAATGTTTTGACACTAAGATTAGAAGAAAACCTATCAGAACTATCATTAGCACTAAAAAACACAAACTGGGATATTCTCGGGATGAGTGAAGTGAGAAGAATGGGAGAACACATTGTCGCACACCCAGATTACTTGCTATATCATATAGGAGAGACCCCAGGACAATATGGTGTGGGATTTTTAGTAAAGAAACATCTAACAAAGCACATACAAGGTTTTTATGGTGTATCAGAGCGCATAGCATTATTGAACTTAGAACTGCCAGACTACAGGGACCCATGGACAATTATTCAAGTATACTCACCCACAGAACAAGCAGATATTGAAAAAATTAACCAGTTTTATCACAATTTGAACAAAACTTTACAGACACACGCCCACAAAAACATAATTGTGATGGGCGATTTCAATGGACAAATTGGTGAACGCCAGCAAGAAGAGGACAAGATTTTAGGCCCCTACACATACAACTCAAAAAATAGAAGCAGAAACGGAAAAATGCTCTTAGACTTTGCAATGGAAAATAACCTTACCATATTAAATACTGTCTTCAAGAAAAAGAAAAATAGAATGTGGACCTGGCTGTCACCCGATGGCAAATCAAAAAACCAAATCGACTTTATAATGACTAATAAACAAAAATTTTTCCTTGACATAAATGTCATCAACAACCTTAACTTCAACACTAATCACCGTATGGTCAGGGCTGAACTGAATTCATCCCAACCAAAGAATTCCAGACCAAAAACAAGCCCAGGGATTCTAAAAATCAATAAAAACAATATAGGAGAAGTAGCCAACTCGCTCAACTCGAAACTTAAGGAATACAGTACAGAAACAAAAGGCGCTGAAATGCAAGAGAAATATACTTGGCTAGAAAGAGCAATAACCACAAGTACCATAGAATTTAGAAGCAAGAAAGATACCCCTGAATGGATGTCCAACAAAACTTTCAACCTCCTTGAACAAAGAGCAGACCTAATAAAAGCAAAAAGCACAGAAAAAAACAGGAAAGAAATTGCCCGAGTTAGTAAAGAAATAAAAGAGAGTATAAGGAAAGACAGGAGACAACGCCAAATGGAAACAATAGAGAGACATATTAGACGCACAGGAGGAATAAAAAAGGCATACAAAGAATTAACTAATAAGAAGGAATGGATTGTAAAAATGGAGGAAACCAGTGGAGCGGGAAAGTTTGATAGAAATGAAATCCTTAAGATTGCTACTGATTATTACACAGAACTATACAAATATAAAACAAATGAAAGAGAAATTGAACTCCCAGATAATGAATCGATACCTTACATCATGTGGGAAGAGACTGAAAAAGCTATTGACACACAGAAACTTGATAAAGCTCCAGGGCCGGATGGCATAACAAATGAAATACTTAAGCTGACCAAAACAATCATGACACCAATTTTAACCGATATTTTCAACAATGTAATTAACACTGAGATGATCCCAAAACAATGGACTGAATCCACCATTATCCTTATATTCAAAAAAGGAAATCATTGCGACATAAGAAACTACCGTCCCATAAGCCTAATGTCTAACATTTATAAGATCTTTGCAAAGGTTATTTTGGGAAGAATAGGAAGGAAACTAGATGAGCAACAACCAATAGAACAGGCAGGTTTCCGCAAAGACTTCTCGGTACTAGACCACATCCATACTGTAAGACAAATCATAGGAAAATATACAGAATATCAGCTTACATACTACATAGCTTTCATAGACTACAGCAAAGCATTCGATTCTCTGATACACTCAAAAATCTGGGAAGCATTAAAGGAACTAGGAATAGAGCACAATTATATTAGAATTATCAGAAACATATACAAAGACAGTTCTGCCTGCATTCAACTAGAAAGGGAAGGAAATAGGTTTCAAATACAAAAAGGTGTGAGACAGGGCGACCCCCTATCACCAACGCTCTTCCTGGCAGTACTGGAAATGATTTTCAGGAATATGAAATGGAAAGACATGGGCATACTGATAAATGGCCGCACGCTGACGCACCTTAGATTCGCGGATGATATTGTATTATTTGCAAAAACACCAGAGGACTTAAGCAAGATGATAAATGACCTAGCGTCTGAAAGTGCGAAGGCAGGATTAAAGCTAAATCCGGACAAAACAAAAATTATGACCAATGGCAAAAAATACCCGGTAACAGTGGAACAAAAACAAATGTCATATGTTGAAGATTACATCTACCTCGGCCAACTAATATCCCCAGAGGACAACGAAAGCAAGGAGGTCGATCGAAGAGTTATAAATGGCTGGAAAAAGTACTGGTCTCTTAAAGAAGTAATGAAAGACAATAACCTACACATTTCAACTAAAACTAAATTATTCAACACATGCATCCTACCTGTGCTGACGTATGGAAGTGAAACGTGGGCCCTACCAAAAAACATAACAAATAAACTCCGCATCTGCCAAAATTCCATGGAAAGAAGCATGACTGGCATCAAAAGAAAAGACAAAATAAAGCAAAGCAGCATCAGATACAAGACTAAGGTCCAGGACATAACACTGAAGATAAGAAGGCAAAAGTGGAAATGGGCGGGGCACATGATCAGGGGTAAAGAAAAATGGAGCAAAATTACTACACAGTGGTATCCAAGAGAAGGAAAGAGAAAGAGAGGGAGACCCCAAAAAAGATGGGATGACGACATTAGACAGGTAGCGGGTACAACCTGGGGTAGAGTGGCCTTAGTGAGACCCGAATGGAAGAGATTGGAGGAGGCCTTTGCCAACTGGCAAACGGACACGCAAAAATGGGTCAAACCGAGCATATATAACTACACACATATGTAAAGTCCGAACAAAGGCTAATAATAATAATAATAAATATACCTATATTATATTTCGGAGATTATGATAACTAAAATTTCTCAGATTACAGGAATTTACCCAACATATTCGTTCTTAATTCATATGGATATAACATTTTTTTACAAGCTTCAATAAAATTATATAAATAGCATTTTGTAAAAATTTAAGTTTAAAATAGAATGAATGGAAGCTCCTAATTCTTAATAATATTTAATATTTTAGAGTATATCTACGAAAAGTAAGACGGATTGTGGAGTTTAAAAGCGAAAGGAATCAAGCTGTTTTTCATTTTTCGTAAGTAATTTAAAAACGTCTTTAAATTGAAAAATTTAAAATACATTTAACCCTTGTTTATTAAAAAAAATATTTTAAATACACACATATACAGATACACACAAGACAAAGGCAAGAACAAATGTAACAAAAATGATGACATAAACCGTTAATAATAAAATCGGTGTGAATTTAAAATAAAGTTTCCAAGGTTAGTCGCTTCGTATCTCAGCTCGCCTCATTTCATACCAGGAATGGATTTCAATCAAACAAATTTCCTTTAATCTAGCTAAAAGAAAAACCAATTCAGTGTTTAATAAACTGTAGGACTACCTAAATAAACTCGGCTGCGAAAAAGTCCGGTTCTAAAAGCCTTTGAGGGAAGTTACCTTGAGGAGAAAGCTATAGATACTTACCTATATATAGTCTATGTATAGATTGTCACCGGTTTCCCCACTTTGCATACTAATTACAACTCTCAGAGATGGATTCAGTGAAGGAAAAAGGAATATATCCCTAACAGCAATTACTACTTGATTCCCTCTCGCGTGTATACAAACGCCTATTATAGTGTGTAGTGTGTGTTAGATTGCATTAATTTTATTGTTTCATTGAATATAAGATTCATTAAACATGTTTATAGATAAACTTAACAACAGTGCTGTTAAGAATGTTAATAATAAAGTAGATCTTCTTAAATGAATAATAGCATAATAGCATAATAGATAGGATCTCCGAACATTTCAGAGGATATTATATGAAATAGGCGTTCAGTGAATTAAATTTTTTCGGCTCAGTAACCCAAAAATTCTTACCCTATTTTTGAACCATTTATTATAATTATTGCGATCAGTAACAGTAGAGAAGTATGTATTTCTCATACTATTTAATCTAATCACATTTATACAGATATCAAACTATTCCCTTACTTGGACTGAATTTGCAACAGTGTAAATTGATTAATACAGGTACTCAAAGGCTAGGCTTGAAGTATGACATCGGTGACGTCATACACTCGTATGCTAATTGCTCACCGTCTAATCCACTTTCGACCCATCCCACTAAAGACTTCTTTGAACGTATATTCGACTATACATTCGACATATTATGTGACCGTAACAAGCTTTATGCGACACCAAGGAAAAGATTAGCTCTATCAAATTAGAAGTTAATATAAAAAGCTTCCTACTAATCATATCCTATCTACTAATATTATTGAGGCGAAAGTTTATAATTATGTATGGATGTTTGATACTATATATGGCAAACAACTGACTGAATCTGTATGAAATTTGATACTGAGGATCCAGTAAGTTTAATAATATGATTCTTCAGTTTACCATAGCCTTACAATTATTTCACTTTATAAATATGCTTTGTATCGGATAAGTAAACACACTCGATTAATTATAAACAGCAATCTCAAAGAACAACACTGGAACAAAGAATTTCCTCGCCCAGTATAAAAGAATCAATTTAAATTTTTCAAAGCTTGTTTTAAACGCAAGAAATAAATAAACCGAGTTGTCTTGAATATAAAATTATGTACCTCCTCCCCTTTTGCCATTGTTTTTTTTTTATAAAACTGTTATAATATGTATTTTTATAAAAAATATGTAGAACATTATCATTATGAACTTCCAGTTTCTGCAAAACTGCAAGAGATTTGTTATTTCACCATAAACTGATCGACTTAGTCAAGCTACCTAAAATTAAGCCAAATGGATTTGATAGTGCTTTCAAATCTCATAAACAATTTTAAACAATAAAAATAGTTTCAAGTTCTGCAGATAAAAATCTTCATTAGTGTGATATTAACTTAAATAAAAGCTCAGTAAAACTTACTCTGTATAAAAAACTTTGACACATGGATATTTTGTCATTGTTTCATATTTTTTATTGTATGATGGCTATTCTCCTGTAAAAAATTGGAAGAAGGAAGCAACATTCGTGTCGTATTCGACGGTTTTGCCAAAGCATTGTACATTGTAAAATTATTAAACATAAAACTGGCGGTAGATACACAAAATAGAAGCGAAAATTCAGATAGTAGGTGAAAAAGTCTTTCCCACGGTTTATTTTAATAAGCTCTTATCTAAATTTCATATACGCGAAAACAATTCGCCTCTGGTACTTCATATAGATCCGAAGCTTTGGTCTGAATGAACTCGGAACGCTGAGACGTCGACTTTCTCAACACATTTACATTATAGTCCAATAAGGCTGATTACTGTGTTCCACTTCATTTATTTACTTTGAACGCATTGAAAGATGTCGGTGCCAAATAGCTTTCCATTACGTAATGTTTGACTTGTAACTTACAAGCGCCAGTAAAAATACGTTAACATTAAATTATTGTAAGTTGCTGAGAATTGGTTAAATCGTATAAAGGCCGTATATAAAAATAAGGTTGTGGTCAGAAATGTTAGGCTTAATGTTAAATATTGTTGAAGGCTTTGTGTTTATTATTTATTTTCAATAAAGAAAAAAAAACATAATTTTTCCTGTTGCAAATCTAAAATAATTTGGAAAATCCAAAAGTGCACGCCTCATAATTTTTTTTTAATAAATATTTATTAATTATTATTTTTGTTTATTCAATAACAATTAAACCACATCGAATCAGACCCTGAAAAATGAAAGGGTTCTATTCCTGAGCATACTCAAGCGTAAGAGAAAAAAAAAGACTCGATTAGTAAAGTATTTCGGTCGCTATCGTGTTAACAAGAAAAAGGATCCGCACATACAGACACACGGACGTCCAAGACAGAACTTTTTTAAACTGTTTTTTAACTAGTTTAAATAACAAAAATGACATCAAAAATATCATGAACGTTAAAAATAGTGTTTTTTCTTAATATGTGTGTGTATGTATTATCTTACAAGTGCAATGTATGATACATAAAGACATTTTAAGTTTGAAAAATCAGATGTTTTGCGCGAAGTGACAGTAGTACCCACCTCAACGCTTCGCTTATGAGGCGTGCAATAAATTATTACAGACGAAAGAAAACAATAGAGCTTTTAAAATATTTATGTAAGGTAAGGATCATCGAATATGTAAACACCCTTTCAATCGAGGCTATTTATAGCATGATCAGAAAGTTTCAGAAGAAATTGAATACAAGTAATATCTAAAACTTTTTATATTATAAGGATAAATTATAAGCATTTATACAGGATACATTTTTTAATAATATATGGTTAGTAAAATGCAATAATTTCAAAAAAACAACGTGCTTTATTTTTTCGATTAATGACTTAATCTCGTGAATCCCTTTTTTGTAAATTTAACGACCGCTGAAACTCTGTATCCCTTTTAGTCACGTATGGGATTCGCTGTCTTTACACCTTTTGCCAAGAAAAAAAAAACACAATACCTACTACCTAATTTAGTTTTAGATGTGAATTTATTTTTAGTTTTAGATGTAATTACTAACATGAATACTTATTTTTTTTAATAGATCTGCAATATCCGAATTCTATGCTAAATAAATAAATAAATTAAATGTAATTCTTCTTTTATTTGTTTAAGACCCCAACCACTTAAAAATCTATAATAAAACTTAACCTATAAATGACGGAACTAAATCATAATATCCATCAATATTAACGGATTGAACATGTATGATGATTCACAATGACATTATGAATCATCACACATCGATACATCAAACTGACTAATGAAAGGATGAACTGAATCCATCGCAATGGTTTTACTATCTGCGTTTAATGAAATGATACATCCAACTCTGCATATGTACCATAGTATAGAGAGAGTAGTATGTTATCTCCGAACAAAGGCACATCGCGCCGATTGTATGTACGCGGAGTGGCCACGCCCCCCGTTCATGTACGTACGCACGCACACAACGCTGCTCGGTTCCTTTTTTGAAGTGAAACTTCTTTATCGGGGTTGGAAAAAAATTTAGTGTAACATTTTTTTATGCAATAGGGGGCAACAGAGCAGACGCGTCACCTGGTGGTAAGTGCTCCACGTCGCCCATATGTACGCACAGTGTCAGAGACATTGGTACCTACTCCTACTCCTACTCTGGTACCGGTCGAGGTCTCGTGAGGGCCGCGCCGTTGCTGTCAGCGATTTGTTTATACAATGATTTAAATATTCCTGTGCCTCACAAGTTTAGATACCGTGCGCTCCTAAACGCCGGGAGTTGGCCTACTTCTCTCTTTATACTATGTATGTACGCTCGGAGCTCAGACATAAGGTGTGCCTAATACAATTTCCGTATGGCGTAGTGGCATGATCGATCACCCTAGAAGGGGATATAATCCAACTTGTTACCTTTACTAGGCGGTTTCTATTAATATCATTGAATCATAATTACGAAATAACGTTGATTAGTTTGAGTCTTTCCTTACAATTGGCAGATAAATATTAAGTAGGTATGTAGTTACGTATAGTAAAATATTAAGTACTTACAATCAATGTGATGCGAAATTGTAATATGAAATTTTTTAATTAGGATTGTGTTAAAAAATTAATTAAATAATAATATAATGTGTTGAAGTCGTAGCTTTATGAACCTACCCCTATTTTTTGTTTGGAGGATGAGACTTGAAAGCTCATAAGACATTTTATCAAATATATTTTGTTTGTGTATTTAAAATAAGTCTAAGGCTGAGGCTGTTTTGTTTGTGTAAGGCTTTCTGATTTCTTCTATTACAACATGCCCGTGAAGAAATCATAGCTTCAATAAAAATATATCTTAAATATAAAATTTCCATTCAATCATTGGTAACCTATTTTTAGCATTGAATCTGTTTTTCTCATCATCTTTACTCTCACAGATAATAAATTCCAGCATAGATTGGAAAAGGAAATCTTCACTACAACTAGCATAATAACTACTTTCAGTCAGAGAATTTGTTATAGCAGCAGTTATTTATTCCTGCTCTTCCAGTGACTAAATAACTTATTTTATTAAATCTTAATATTACACAATAACTTTTAACCACGTGTAGAGCAATATAATGGAGCTAGCGTAAACTATATATTGAGAATCAAATAGTTAATAGATAGTTCTCACGGACTAACAACAGTATACTAGACTGAAATGCTTTTCGACTACCCTCTACAAGCTAAAATTGAATTTAATAGCAATGTCCACGTACCGTGAAAGCACTCTATTGTATTTCTAAATTGATGCCCCCACATTCACAACTAAAGCAAGTGCATAGGTAATTGTATTACCACATTCTGCGAGCTCCAGGTTCTTCACAATATGAATGCAAATTATATGTATTTCAGTTCCCGAAACGTTAACAGATGCAGAAACAGCGACTAACAACTGAGATTGCAAATTTGAATGTGATTTACATACTGTAATGCAATACTTTATACTTTTAGCAAAGTTAATAAAAAATCCCCGAGTTCTCTGGTATGTAGCCAAAAGGTTAAGTCATTTTTGTATTCATGACTTCGGTTCTTTCAGGTTGTTAAAATAATGAATCTCTCCAGTTCAAGACAGGGTTGTTAACATTCATCAGTTTGAATGGATATTTTTTTTACCGTTATGTTCTTTCATACGTTTTTATTGTAAGTTCGCTATAGCGTTTCTTTTGATCGACATCAATGTTCTTATAGCATATGAAAGTACCTACCCTAATTTTTTTTTTTTTTTTTTTTTTTTTTTTTTTTTTTTTTTTTATATGAAAGAAGGCAAACGAGCATGTGGATCGCCTGATGGTAAGCAATTCCACAGCCCATAGGCATCTACAGACGTGTCCGAGGATGTGTTGCCGACTTTTTAAGGTGGAGGTATATTCTCTTTTTAAATGCCTCGATGTCATAGGCGTTCGGGAATATCGCCGAAGGCAGGCTGTTCCACAATTTGGTTGTGCGCGGAATGAAGTGGCGGGTAAATCGCACCGTACTAGAGCGCCAGAGGTCCAAATGGTGAGCGTGAAACTTGGTCTTATGTCGTGCGGTACGGTTGTGGAATTCCGCGGCAGGTATCAGCTCAAACAACTCCTCAGAGCACTCCCCATTATACAGACGGTAGAAGACGCATAAACATGCAACGTCTCGTCGCAAATCTAGAGAATCAAGTCGATCGGTAAGTGCTTGTTTGCCAATAATTCTGACGGCTCTTCGTTGCACGCTATCAAGTGGCAGGAGCTGATATTGTGGTGCCCCGGCCCAGAGATGGGAGCAGTATTCCATATGAGGCCGTATTTGTGCTTTGTACAGTAGTAATAGATGTTCAGGCCTGAAATACTGCTTCGCTCTATTTAGGACACCCAATTTTTTGGAAGCTAGTGTAGCTTTGCCTTC
Source organism: Colias eurytheme (assembly GCF_061535395.1). Classification (NCBI taxonomy): domain Eukaryota; kingdom Metazoa; phylum Arthropoda; class Insecta; order Lepidoptera; family Pieridae; genus Colias; species Colias eurytheme. The sequence continues at coordinate 6,402,783 of NC_142998.1, read as the reverse complement.
CAAGTGATAGCGGAACTGAACGTCATCAGAAATATTGACACCAAGAATTCCGATACTAGACTTGATACTAAGGGGAGTGTTCTCAAATAGGGGCGCCGTGATAAATGGTGCTTTTTTAGCTGAAAAAAGACATACTTGTGTCTTGTCAGGGTTAAATCGGACAAGATTTTGTCGACCCCACTCTGAGACTTCTCCAAGAAGAGTCTCAATTTTGGACACAAGTATGTTACGGTACTCTTGGACGTGTTCCAGAGAAATATTAGTGCGGCCGGTATATATAGCATCACCAGTACTGTCATCTGCATAGCAATGAATGTTACTAATTTGTAACATGTCATTGATATGCAGAAGGAACAGTGTGGGTGAGAGTACGCAGCCTTGGGGAACGCCAGCGTTCACAGGTAATAAGTCAGAGCTTGATCCATCGACCAAGACTCGAATACTGCGCGCTGTGAGAAAACTGGCAATCCACTTGCATAATTTCTCTGGAAGTCCATAGGCTGTAACTTTCGAGAGGAGCGCCTGATGCCACACCCGATCGAAGGCTTTTGCAACGTCCAGACTAACCGCTAAAGCTTCCCCCTTGCTCTCAACAGCACTTGCCCATCGGTGAGTTAAGAAGATTAGAAGATCACCAGCCGACCGTCCATGACGAAAACCATACTGTTGGTCACTGATCAGCTGGTTCTCCTCCAGATAACCCAATAGCTGGCTGTTAATGATGTTTTCCATCACTTTGGAGAGCAGGGAGGTAATAGCAATTGGTCTGTAGTTGGTTGGATCCGATTGATCGCCTTTTTTAGGGATCGGGTGCACTGAGGCAGTCTTCCATGAGGCAGGTACAATGCCGGTGTTATAAGAGTACCGAAACAGCTCAGTTAGAACCGGTGCCAGTTCGGGAGCACATCTTTTCAACACAATGGCGGGGATACCGTCGGGCCCACTCGACTTATGTGTATCAAGAGAGAAGAGAGCTTTTCGCACAGCATTCTGTCTGAAATGCACATTCGGCATGGAGCTCTTGCACCGCATGATAGTAGGCGGTACATTTCCTCTGTCATCTAATGTTGAGTTGGATGCAAAGAGAGCACCCAGAAGATCGGCTTTCTCTTTGGAGGAGTGGGCTAAAGTATCATCTTCCCGGCGCAAGGGTGGAAGCGAGGGCTTGCAGAAGTTTCCTTGGACAGCTTTGGCGAGTGACCAAAAAGCACGGCTCCCAGAAGGGTAGCGTAAAAGTTTCTCGCCTATGCTGCCAATAAACTCCGACTTTGCTGTGGATATTTTCCTCTTGTAGGCCCTGGCAGCAGAGTTGTACCGTTTTTTGAGAGCACTAGCATTTGGATCCTTATTAGACATTGCTTCTGCCCAGGCATGGAAACACTCTTGCTTCAGGCGAGCAGCCATTTTGCAAGGACGACCATACCAGGGCTGGGACTTACCGCCGACGGGTACTACAGAGTTTGGAATGAAAAGTTCCATTCCCTGCAGCACCACATCCGCAACTGAGTCAGCATAGTCACTTGGATCCGGTGCAAGGCAGACTTGCTTCCAAGGGTAGGATGCAAAAAATTCCCGCATCCCATCCCAATCTGCTGACCTATAGTGCCAAACGCGGCGACTCCCAAGTGAACGGGGCCGTGATGAACGCAAGATTGGCACTGTACTCCGAATTAAACAATGATCTGAAGTCCCAAGAGGGGCTTCGACTTTTACCTGATAATTAGCCGGATGGGAGGTCAGCAGAAGGTCTAGTATAGAGGGTGTGTGGTCAGCAATGTCGGGTAGTCTCGTTATTGAGGAGACCAGTTGCGTAAGTCCGTAAGCCATCGCGAAGTTGTGTACAGATCTCCCCGCATGATCAGTGGTACGTGAACCCAACCATTGGGTATGATGGGCATTAAAATCGCCTAAGATAATTATTTCTGCGGAGGGGATCTGTTCATGTACTGCATCAGCCGTTGTTTGGATGTGCTCGATGAGACGGTCGGTTTCTGCATCACCACTATGTGACCGATACAAACATGCGTAGATGCGGGGATGGTCACCACAGTCCGCACGGAGCCAAATAATTGATAGGTCAGTGCCCTCAAGACCGACAAGACGACGATAGCAAATATCCTCCCTCACAAACACACACACACCAGCTCGTGGGATGAAAGTGTGCTCCAGTTTGTATCCTGGGTAACAGAGATATGTTGTGTCGGAAGGTGAACGAATTTGTGTCTCTGTAAGAAACAACAATGCCGGCTTTTCTGTCTCTAGGTGGTGATGGACGGGATTCAGGTTAGAATGCAGGCCTCTCACATTGCAGAAGTCTACGGACAATGAAGGTGGCACAGACTTATGTGCTCGTTTGCGCTTGGTGATATTCTTGAGCGGGATTTTGCCCTCCCCAGAGTACGCAGGGCAGCCCGAGCATGAATGCTCAGGAAGGGATTCTCCAACACTGTGAAGGTTGGTACCCTCCTGGGGTAAAAAGTAATTTAATTCCGCTGCCATGTTGTTTATTAAAAAGAGGTAGGGATAGGATTTATGATGGGAATAAAGGAAAGGATAGGTATAGGAAGGGAATAGGATGGGCCTCCGGACCTCCCACTCACCGTACGAAACACAGCAGCATTTGCATGCTGCTATTTCACGCCGGTTTTCTGTGGGAGTGTGGTACCTTCCCCGGTGCGAGCTGGCCCAATTCGTGCCGAAGCATGCTCGACTCCCACTTACAAAACTACTAATTATAACACAAAGAATATAATTATTGGCTCCTTGAAAATCTCCCTGTAAAATTGGGACAGCTCTTATTGAGAATGTTTTAGCGAGACGTAGATAAGGAAAATATTATCAATATTCCTTTTTTATTGGATTTTATTTTATTTTTAGCTTTTTGAATGCTGCCTTCAATTTGGATATATTTTCAATGGTTCAATATTTGAGTCATTTTGTCCAAGCATTTTGCTCTGTAATGACAGCTTTTTTATAATGTTCCTACCTACTTGTTATTATAAAAATTGTCAGTTTCATACCTTTCGAACATTATGTTCTGTTCCACTTATAATATATCAATTGTATTTTTGATGTATATTTTATAAACAACAGCCAATTAATTATTCTTTAGAAAATAATCGACGATATACAATACGTATTAAATCCTTTTTTAAGTGTTAAAAGATATAAACTAACCGTTTTGGCTAGCGCACATAAAACTTGTCTGATTTTATGACACTGTTACTATAAACCTCGATTTAGGATCTTGCGTAACTTGCTAGACTTTGAATCGATAGAGCCGAAAAACGGTTTCCAATCTTTTGCCTGAAAGTCAAAACTAAACTTTATTCACTAAGGAAAGTATTTTTAGCTTATTGTGTACTGTAAGTAAAACAAGAATTTATAAATCATGTTATTCGGTATTATGAAAATTCCCAAACAATAATATACCTACTGTTAGTTATACGTAAGCAACTTAATTAAAGAGGAAAAATCCTTTCCATGGAAAACAATATTTATATTTTCGTATTCATAGCAAACTTTGATAGCATATCTAGCAAAAAACATATACCTATCCGCACACCATAAAATCGAATTACATCACTGCATCACAATCTAATAAACACCAAAAAAAAAAGCGCGTGAATTAACTGAAAATTCATTTAGCGCCCGAGTTATGTAACAATGCGAACGTAAATCCAACCTACGAATTCGGTTCAATTATAAAATTTGTACGCGAGAGACATTCCGTATCGAAATGGTTGGCGTGATTCAGTATTAACAAGATTTGATCGCAAGTACAGCTGATTGGCTTTTCATGCTTACGTTTACTATGCCAATTACGGAATCCCAGTATTATTTACCTTGACTAACTAGTAGCTTGTTATTATTTGTTGACACGACTACGCAATTAACGCTATAGTGATGTGTTTATGGCAAAGTGAACCTTTATCTGATTAAATTGTTCGTGTGTGATAATTGAAATTATTTCACATTAGAAATTCACTGTTATAAAGATGGTTCAGTGTATGGTATACAAGCTTTTCAAACTTCAAACTTTGCATGTTGACATACAATTTTGTAACCTATATTGCGCATATGTTTGCTGAAAATATCATAAAAGTTATTCGTTAACGTTGTGAGAGTGTATATATTTAAGCAATGTATTACAAAATAATCCATACTTAATATAAGAAACATTAATAAAACGTGAGGCGTGATTCAAGCTCGGTCTTTCCTTTGCTGGACCTTTTTTAATCTATGTAGGTAAAATAAGTATTGAAATACACACAAATATAATGGAAAGACTGTATATTATTTATACATGCCACTATTTATAAAAATACATTATAAATAGTGGCATGGTAGTTTCATTTGTATTGAAAAAATATTTGAGAGACAAGATAATATCTAATATTATGAATTTTAATTAATACTGAACAATGAACATTGAAAATGTCGAAGAATATGTTTAGCATTCAGAAACAAAATCAAAATCTCGCTTCATTTTCGTACAATATTAAAAGGAAAATTATGAAGTGATTTTTCACAAATGAATTTCATGTATTGAAATCTATAATTATAGATTTCAATACATGAAATTCATTTGTGAAAAATCTACATCTATACATTATAGAATATTTTTGAAACAATTCATATCAAATAAGATTTTGACGTAATAGACTACAAGCCCGCATAGGACAAAAATATGGGTCAAATGAACCACCAGGGGACATATCTAGAACGATAGCAGAGCAAAAAATAATAAGATTCATCACTATGCCGTCACTTGTAAGCTGTCCAACTGAGTGCAGATGAGAATTGAAAAGTACAGGTAGACTCGGTAAATTTTGGTCATATATTTTTGTACGGCATTCTTAACCATCGATAGATCCATTAAAAATAATAAGAAACCGCTCAGTGCCGTACAAAAATGGTGGTCCACCAAGTCGGAATTATTATTTAATTTCCGAGAGTTACCGGGGGTAAATTTGGTCATTTGACCATGTACGGCATCTGTGTCATACTATTGCTATACTGCTTTTAATCCATTATTCCGCAACGCCGTACAAAAATCATGGGGACAAGGGGAAAAAATCGAGAGTTGTAATCCCCTCTCTTTCCCCACTCCAGGGGGTCATTTGACACAACACGAAATAAATTTATTTTTAAAGTATTTTATGCATAGATAATATTTTTTCATGTGCCGTACATTTTCGTTGGTTCAAAGGGGAAAAATCTGAAAAAGAAAAAAATCCATATAACGAAATGTTTGCTTTATATTTTTATAATAAAATATAAATATACATTAATATTAAGAAGCTCGAGGTGGTTAATTATCACCTTGGAAAGTCGGAGTCAGGTGGAATGGACTCCGTTAAATTGATGAACTAATAAAAAAGCTATGAACGAAAAGATGTGAATTATATGCAATCAGTCCATGAATACAGGTAAAGTCATAAGCAAATGCTAGTAATATATACATATTCAAAATGTACAAGTAAAGCGCTTTCAAATGATACCAAACACTGCATATTTATCTTAACTTTATTTTTTTACTCTGTATGTTTTGTCCGCTAGAGGGCACCACATTAGATTTTGTGAAACCCCATATAGCCTTTAGCTAGCTGGTCGCTGGTTATCCAGTGAACAATTCAGACGCTTCTAATGATATGTCATTTGTCGAATTCTGATAAGTAGTTTAGAAGTTACGAGGGAATAGATGAACATACATACATGACCTGTAAACAACCATAACCCTCCTTTTGCTTTGCCGTAGTTGGGTAATAATATGTTAATGCCGTACTGTATCAAATGGCCATAAAGCACCCTTAAAATTGTAGCTTTCGTCGCTTTCATCAGCCTAAAAGATGTGGTCTGCACAAAAATGTACGGCATCGTTTTTTCCTAATTTATCTATGTTAATACTATTTAAAACAACGGATAAAGTGTAGAAAACTATTAATTTTCATTAATCTACGATGTTTAAACTTTAACAAAATTTCTGGTTTTGCATTTCTCTATAACTTTTTTTAGAACGGTTTCTTTTGAACGGCAATACTATACAACAATTGAATTTTACAATATCATGTTAAAAAAAAAGTTCCCGTACAGGGTCAAATGACCTTACAGCTCTTTATATCAAGAATTCGATGAAATTAAGATGATTATTGGTATACATTTAAAAGAACAATTATTTTTTGACGGCATTGCTTTAAATAGTACTTTTGAGTGCTAGATAATGTTTTGGAACCGAAGCCGTACTTAGTCAAATGACCCCCTGGAGTGGGAAAAGAGAGGGGATTGCAACTCTCGATTTTTTCCCCTTGTCCCCATGATTTTTGTACGGCGTTGCGGAATAATGGATTAAAAGCAGTATAGCAATAGTATGACACAGATGCCGTACATGGTCAAATGACCAAATTTACCCCCGGTAACTCTCGGAAATTAAATAAAAATTCTGACTTGGTGGACCAACATTTTTGTACGGCACTGAGCGGTTTCTTATTATTTTTAATGGATCTATCGATGGTTAAGAATGCCGTACAAAAATATATGACCAAAATTTACCGAGTCTACCTGTACTTTTCAATTCTCATCTGCACTCAGTTGGACAGCTTACAAGTGACGGCATAGTGATGAATCTTATTATTTTTTGCTCTGCTATCGTTCTAGATATATCCCCTGGTGGTTCATTTGACCCATATTTTTGTCCTATGCGGGCTTGTAGTCTATAAGCCTAACAAATAAGATAATAACAATGTTTTCTGTTTTGGAGTATTTCGTTTCTGTCTTCCAATAATATATCCGCGAATATCAAGTAATAAATCACTTAAAAACACCAAAGTCTTATTCATAAAAAATCTATAAAGTGATTTTTACGAGCGTCGTAGATGGTGGAAAAAATGACGGGCCTTTTATTGGACTGTAAATATCTATAGGAGCGAATAATAGAATGAAAACTAGAGCAAGCCTTGATGTCGCGATGCTGACGTCTCATCTGAATAATGTAATAAATATTGATTGCATTATGGGAATTCGGAACTGCGAAATTTTATCCAGAAATAAAAGTATTTCTTTAAGATTTTCTCAGTCTGAAATAGTCGGTTCAATGAGGAATTATACGTTGAATCTCGAGATATTCATGCTCCGTTAAAAGAGATTCATTAACAAATGAATACGTTACGTATTATAGACAGTGTACACGTTGATTTAATATGCAAGCTTCTTAAAAAATCCTTAATTTTATCACATATATTTCGCTTACATGCCATACTAATAATCCTGCTATCATAAAAATGTTTATATGTATTAGACAATATCTGAGGAATCCTATAACATTATATATAGGAGTAAGCAATGAATATGACGTCTATAATTTTTGTCTGTATAATCTTGCCGGATTAAATTTTCAACCACGGATTCTAACAACATCTTTCAAGTAGGTATGCCGTAGTTTGCATCAAAAAGACAAAAGCACATCAAAGGAGTCTTCCCTTGAACCTCTCATTAGTCCTAATAGTTTTTTCATTCGTCTGACTTAAACGTAAATTGGAATCACGCTATCATTTTGCAATTTCTTATGTGAGAAAAGTAAGTGTTATTGGCAGCCGTCAGGATGATGAATGATGTGTCTACGATTCGAGTGAAGGGAACTCACCCTTGGGGGCTATTCGATATCGCAAACCTATTTGGAACCGGTCAAAGTCAGGAATTTCATAAAACAGCCTCTCGAGAGGACAAATTGCTTTCACGTCTGTTGTAAAGATTTATTATTACATCTGATCTTACACGGGGGAACGGCGGGATCGTATTTTGTTTCTAATGTATGTTTCTTTAAAACAAAATACATTCTTACGCACAATGGGACACTCTTGGGCCCTTATATTCAAGTGAAAAAGTTGTTTTCAATACCACATTTATTCCATTTAAATAAAACATTATCCAGTTTAAAATGTAGATATTTATATAGCTGAATAAGCACAGATACCGCGTTAAGTCAATAGAATTATAACTCAGCAAAGACATGCCAAACCGCTAATTATACGTTTGACCAACCACAAATCCTTATTCGAGAAAATAATTTAGAAACGCTACACTAGGCTATTGAACTCTCAAATAACTTTAAATGGTTAGATGGTTTAATGTAAAGTGCTAAAAGTGTTTAAGATTTATCGTGTTAAAAGTACATTTGAAGAAAATTAACATATTTTGTATCATCAACGAAAACGTTCAATATCAATTTGGTATTGTAATTGTTTTAATATTGTAGCTATAAACAACATACAATTAAACAAATAATAGTCGTGTAAGATTTTACAATGGTTTTATTAAGTGTTAAAATATATACTCGTATTTATTCACAACAAATTGCATGAGTTGCTGTCCAAAACAGAATTAAAATTGTAAATTGTTAAATAATGAAAGACCAAAAATAATTTCGTGTTTAAAATACCTACGTAATTTATTCTGAAAATTAAATGAGCCTTGAACAATAATAACAGCTGTTGAGTCGCAGCAAGAAAAATAAAAGCCCAGTATAAATTAAACAATTTTATAAGAACGCTTCATATTTCTTAAGGGAATTTTCAAAATGGAAAGACATCATTACTGAAACAATAGGTATTTCATTACCGGTATTTTAATTAGCACTTTAAATGTATACTGTATCTGGAAATTGAAATATTTGACACAAAATGATACCCTCGATGGCAATAGTAGATACTGTTTTGTTATTGAACATACATCTTGACATGTGATTAAGTGTTTGTTTTTACGCCTGAAAAAATAATAAAATGTATCTTGCATCATCATCATCGGCTCATTAAGTATGTTCCCATTGCATGACATGGACGCCTCCTGTAAGGGAAAATTTTATACATTATCTTTAAAAATATATTATTATAGAAGTTAATACAAAAATGGATGCAAAACGTGAGTTCATCATTCGAGTCATGCTTTTTGTTTAATCTTTTTCATAAATTTATAAACAATTATCTTTTGTTCAGGAACCTAGATTACGGCTTCATAGCATTCTCTTATCCCCAGAGACGAATTTCATTCCAGTGCATTAAGATATGAAATGTCTACTTCACTGCATTGTAGTCTTTATTTTTCTTCCGACATACTACTACAAATATCTATTCATTCGTATATTTGTACAAGTAAACATTATTATAAGCCTAACAAATAATAACTAAGAAATATAAAGTTAATTCATGTCAAAATTAATCACGAAAATATTAATTCAGCCTTAAGAACAGTCAATGCTTACTTTTAAAATTAATGAAAGAGCTAATCCTATACAGATGAAATGTATATTTTGTATAATCCCATCTGAATTTCTAATTCGAGACACAAAAGAGATTAGCATCGAAATATGGCTTTTATAATCATGTACGCATATCATTTTCTGAGGGAAATCTAATTAAGTTTTATTTATTAAAACTGTCAGATCGCAGTTATGATAAAAATGTTACATTAACCAAGATGATAAGAGAATCAGAGGATAATCTCTATCTCGAAATAATTGTGATCTAATTTTTTCAATTTCCATTTACGATTCCTGAATTACAAGACTTCACAATCAGACTTTGATCATCCAGGCAGTTAACCCGTGACGTGTCCTGCGCACAATTGCTGTGCCTAACGCGGCGACATGACATTGAAGGTCATCTGTACTGACTTACAAGTGAATGTTTCCAGTATAAAAAATATTTCTCTATGCCTTAAACATTTATAATGCGTTCATTTAGCTATGTATATATTATGGAGACCGATAATGTAAGGTAAATCGTGTTAAGATTTCACATCTTTTTCGGTATTTGTCTTTACGTAAAAAAAATACAAAAACTTCTGCAAACATAATCGATTTATTTTATTGTTTATAACTAGCCGCTTTCCTCGGCTTTGCTCGAGTTGAGCCCGTATAAAAAACATGGCCTATGGTTTCGTGAATAGTGTGACTGTCTGCTAGTGAAAGAATTTTTATCGGATCAGTACTTTCGAAGATTATCCCCTACTATACAAAGTTAGAAACTTTACTTCAATATTTGTATACCTAGATAGTTAAAACATACATAACAATGTTAACCTGATAACAGAGGGAGTGAACACTAGCACTATGAAAACGATTATATTTTATATTATGCAAGACTTGTTTCAGTGACGTTTTAAGAACACAGTCGGCTTAGCCCAAGCCTTCGAGATACTGAAAAGTATAGACTTAAGCCGAGACAGTCTTATCGTATCGCATACGCGTCGAGCTTTGTGGATTGAGGGTCCTTTGGATCTTGCATAGGTTCTGATCCGAATAAATACGTTCTTTGAAATAGCTACACGTAAGGAAATATGTTTAGTTGAAGGGGATAGATATTTATCCGAGCCTGCAAACTTTACGCTCTTTTGTTGAATGCTCATGCACGTTACGCTCTTATATTCAATGTCAACATATTATATTTGAATGCACCATGTTTTTAAAGATTTGATGGCGCTCTTTTTCACATTCGAAATATAATATGAAATCGCATTAACACATCCGTGGTCACAACGGCTTTTAAATTTTATTTACGTTTGTTGTCGTTGCAGATTTACACGGAATTTAAAGCGAAATGTTTAAATGCATCAAGCCTACGTGCCTAGTGCTCTAGAAAAGATAAAATTAAATTTCCATTATTTATTCTCAGTGCGTCCGTTCTATAAATCTACAACATTAAATAACTGCATGCATCGTGAATAATGTGACGTCACAATAAGACTGCAGCGCACATAAATGAAAACGAATAAATAAGACGAAGTACGTGGAAATCGTGAATCTAATAGAAATCTACCTATTGTTGATAACGTCCCCTTTGGAGACGGAGAATTTCTTTCTACGTATATTCACCATTTATAAAGCTTTTGAAATAAATGCTTTTGATAGTCGATTGTTTATTTTTTAAGCAATGGAATTCTATCAAATTAAATTGTAGGCTTTTATTTATTAAAAATAAAATTTGATTTAGTGTTCACGCTACGTAGTTTCTGTAATATTTTGTCTATGTTACTTGAAAAGTAAATTGCAAAAAAAATGGATAAAGCATGATAATACTTGTTATTTTGTTTTCTAATCTGACGATTTGAAGAAAATTCGTTTACAAATATAATATCTTACTAAGAACGAAATTTGGTGCTGAATAAACATGAACTTCTTTGAACCCGTTACAATTATCTTTATTTTACTTACATTCACACGAGTTTTATCTCGGCTTTAAGTGCGGAATATTCAGCGTCAGAACTGTAGTGATGTAGGAAAAAGAAAAAAGTAATATTCATGGAACACTGAGTTCTGCTTATAAAAAGCGATAATGTAAAATGTAATTATACCCAGTTCTCTCTTGGGATGGACGTTATATCTGACTTGATATGCTGTTAGGTATTTCAAACTACGTATTTGAGTCTAACTGGTATAAATTTAAAATTTTGTATTATTTTTATATTAAGATACAAGAGAGACTCCATTAGTGAAATAGGTCTATAATGCATCTGCCATTCTTAACGCGTATTGAGGCTTTGTTAATAAAAAAACTGAAGATATTACGGGCGCGTTTAAAGGATAAGAATAAGGATGTAATTATACATGAACATTTTAACCTCACTGTTGCAGTTCGTGATGGTATTCCTTTTGAAACAGTGCAAATGAAGTTTAAATACTTTTCTTATTGTTAAGATCGATTTTAAATAATTATAAAAGTCATATTTTTTAAAACAGAAGTTTAACATCGAATGATCTACTTTTTTGCTACGGGCGCTACCATATTTATGAAACTTCTACTTTTTAAAGTGTTCTCGAAAACACATAAATATTAAGAAGGATATAAATATTATCGTCAATCTTAATGATAATAAAACGGTAATTTCTTAATTGCCGATCCACTGAACATTTCGGACTGTCTGCACAAAATTTGCTACATTGTTAAGTCAAAACAAAAGATCGATCAAATATTTATCTTAGCAGAAAACAATCGGAAACCCCTTTCGAACTTCGTCATCGGTTTCCATTATCTTAATGACGTCACGGTAAAGTTTTATTTGTAAGACAAACAAGCCATGAGTCGAGTTAATAAATCTGCTTTCATTGTATTTAGTTTTGCCGAGCCCATTGTGCGGGATTCGTTACTAATATGATTACTATATTTGCGATGGCGAACGTTCGTGCGAATAACGCAAAATATTCACGTATATTTTTTAGGAATTAGATTATTGGTTTGATAGACTGCATGTTTGTGTAATTTGAACATGTTGTGAAAAATTCAGTGGAAATTTAGAACGCTGATGATTTATTACAATTGGTATTACTGAAAATTAAATCTGATATCCTTTCACATAAATAATATACGAAGTACAATTATAAATTGTGTATCTGTATAAGAACTTTGAATTAAAAGATAGGTTTAATTACTTCAACGAATTATCTATAATCCAAACAAACTGGGCTTTTAATTCTCGTTCGAATTTGTAAAACAATGCTCGCGGCAACAGACTAATTATTGTTCGAGCTGTAGGGCCTCTCTAATTAGAACATTGTGAAAAAAATACTTAAGTCTCATCGTATCTTATCGCTATGGTAATAAATTTCAATATAATATCACCTTGATCCTTTTTAATGTTTATCACACCCTCAAACATCGTAAAACCGCACAGCTAGTACAAAAATGGTCGCATTTGCTTTAATGATGGCGCTTAAAAAGTTCTTTTTTAATCTTGCTCTTATCTTTTTTCTTTGAAATTATATTTCATTTGAATTCAATATTTATAGCTATTTTTATTAAACTACTAAGTTAACCTTCAGAAGCGAATAATCGCTATGTAAAAACGCAACTAATCTCTTAATATATTAATTATATTGAAAGGTGCTTAATTAAAGCGTTATTTATTAATTATTTGAATCCATTTTGCACATCAATAAATTAAATCATGTATTGATCGTATTCAACAAAGGTATAACAAAGCAGGGTATTTATACATTACATTGAATTTCATTACCTTTGTGGTCAAAAGGGATTCGTAATTACGAGCTTTTATTTAACTTGCTTCATTCGGATGTACATCGTTTTGGTTCAACATTTTTAACCCATTTTCAGAACATTGATTATAAATTTATAAAACTTTGAGGGCTATAGAATAATCACTAATGCGCCTTTTAACTAGTACATGTTTACATGTTTTATTAGTCTGACTTACTACCAGACTGGTTGAGTTGACATTGTAAGTAACTTCATGAATTTTAAGGTTCCAATTCAGGTCGTGTAACTAAAAGAAAACCATAGTGAAAAATATACTTAGACATTATTTTGTGGCACTTCATTTTTTCCTTTCTGCTCATTATCAGAATTCCTCTTTGTGGTATAGAGAGTTGTTTTAGACATAAATTACATAATCTGACCCTTTTCTTCAAAGATGACCCAGTTTCTTTGGGACAAGCGATATAGTATTTCACTCTTAAGAGGAAAAAATCACATGACGCTATGTAAATAGTCGTTTATCCTCATGTCACAGATATGGGCAAATAATATTTATGTTCACAAAATTTCACAATATTTAATATTCCGATGGTTTACCCGAAGCAGGAACATTCAATAGATATAAACATTTTTACGCCTCACAAATTTTTCGATGTTCGAGTTAACCCGTAAGTACCATTATCGCAAAATATTGGCTGAGTCATGGATTTTGTGGAAACAATATTATTTAGGGACAATGAGATACGTATTGGGAATTTTAAACAATATTTACAGAAGAATTTCTTCAATTTTTATAGAATAAATAAAACAAATTGACAAAATATTATTTATTAGTAACTACATAATATATTGTGATAGGGATGATGTTTCATGTAAGAAGGTTTCCTCGTATTACTTTATTTCATAAGGTCTATTACATCAAACTTGAAAGAACAATTTAAACGAACTTGTCTTTGGGTCCAACTTTATTAACCTGTGTCCTCCACAGGTCTGTCAGCTGGCGGCGTTGACAGCACAGACCCGGACAGTATCTTCGCGGTCAGCAATAGCACCGCTGAGACTGTCGTCCAGCCGCACTTCGACAACACCACGAAACGGGAGTACACCGCCGCTGTGGGCCAGCCAGCGTACTTGCATTGTCGAGTCAAGAATCTTGGAGATAGATCTGTAAGTATTTTAATTGATGTGTGTTAGTTGATACAGCGGCCAATAGAAGTTGGTCGCTTGATGGTTAAAGATTTCTATCCATGAGCTTTTTAGGAAATTAAAATATAGAAGATTCTGTGATTCATCAGAGTCAGCGTAACAGCTCTTGTGGAATCCATATTATCAGGTTAATGTATCTTAAGTTGAAAGTTATGATAAAATAGCAAGTTAAATAATTAATATTACTCATATGCTTTATTATACAGGATTTATCTATAAAGGCCTTAGATCATTAAGTAATGATCTAAGATAAAGGCACAAAAAATAAAAGTTCGTTCTCATGAATATGCAAATGTACAGTTTGATGCTTGCTTACTCTATATAACGTAAGCGAGCCTAACCTAATTATAAAAATGTATATTCAGTAAATAATTATATGTTTTAATTTGTTCTGCTTTATTAAACATTACTCTAGCGCTCGTGGCTAGTTGCATCAGTGTTTAATCTGAGGATTAAGTCAGTCAATTTGAAGGGTTACCGCTTAGTGGTATTTCAGCCATGCGCCGGACTACGGAAACGGGAAACGTTTGTGCCAACTGTTAATAGCTTGTTATTAGACAGACAACCATTGAAGTAAATAAAAAAAAATAGTTAAACATATTATATTATTGTGTATTTTTAAATTTGTTCAGCACTTTATACAATAACTTATGCTTAACGCTACACCAAATTATAGCATACAAAGTAAGTACCTAACAAAGAAATACAGTTTGTTTGCAAGGAAATATCTGATGAACATTTTTCTAACTTTTACACTAAGCAAAATAACTTTCAACAATTAATTATAACAACGTAGAAGAACATAACACATCATTCATTTAATTTTTGGGCATAATTAATATCAACCAATATTCTATTGATTTTTATAACTTAGTTATGCGCTAGTTTATTAGTGTTCTGGAATTTCAGTTCAGAAATGTACAAGATAAATGACCTCTACAAAAATTACAAAGCAATTCCTGTATCAAACAAGCGCTTAAGAATTGAAGTTTAAAAATGTTTGCTCTCATTTATTGTTACGAAATTGCTCACTACTTCTAAATCATACTGTGCTTGCTAGATGCTCCTTCGAATATAAATAGCAAGGCTTTAGGAGCACGCTTGTAGCCTGAAACTTCGCCGACTAAGTTTATAAAAACCTATCTTACATCACAAATTCTTGTCGGACTGAAGTAGGCGGTTTATTCACAGCTTTTTGCGTCCACGATTATGTATTTTAAATCGATCAATAAATTTATGAGATAAAAAAAATGTAATACATGATTTATTGGTTAAAATTACTTAGTGCACAATTCATACATTGTTATTTTTATGATCTCTACGATATTGGAAAAGGGTTTGGGTAGGTCTTTACCTTTTTTTCATGTTTTTGCTTATTATATCATGGTAGTGTAACTAAAAGTACTTTTAATGTTTTACAAAATGAAGGTAATTCGTAAATTATTTATACTTAAGTTACTCCACCTACTAAGCTATCGAATTACTTTATTTTACCTAACTTACACAACAACATTATCGTTAACCTTTGAAATTTGTGAGAAAATGTTATATTACAATAATTGAACAGCATGAGTGTTTTGATGTAGGTACACTGAATTGTTTTATTACTATATTTCATCATTTTTTATCAAAAAACTGCCCTGTATAAAATTTACCCAATAACAATTTAGTAAAAAGTCTCAAAGTCATCGAAACAATTTTCACGTTACAACTAAATCCAAAGCTTATTTTCAAACACACGTTTATGAACAATTCAATATAGATACTCGCTATAATATTTCAAATGGTATGCGGGATCCGTAAAAAAACTAAAAAATTCGATACGATACTCGCTCTCGTACAAAAGACTTGATATACATCCAGTATATTTGTATAATTGTCTAAAAGTGTCACAGAACATTGCGGATCGGATGAAACTTTTATTGCGTTTAATTCGTTAAAGCTTAAAGGCTCTTTAAAATTTTACGTGGAGTGGTTTTATACAACAGTATCCATGTCGATTGCATTTTGTTGGGAAATTTTAAAAGAATTATTTCGCTCTTTTTGCGATGTACAGACGTAAGTAGGTCTTTGTTCGAAAATATTTTTGAAATAAACTAATTATAATTTTGTTATAATGGCATATAGGTAATATTTTATTGATATTTTTCTTTGTGATTTATTACTATATTTTTAATGTTTATGAAAGTTCTTTTAAGTCCGTTTGGTAGATGGGTGACCCTTTACAATAATTACGATGATATTTTACAATACTACATAGAGCATGTGCTTGAAGGTATACCGGCAGAATATAAAACAAAAGAGTTAATATAAAGGATAAATTTTATTATACTAAAGTAATAATTACAATAGTTAATTGCAACTTCAAGTTTCCACAAGTTATAAATTGTAGGTCTTGAGGGATTTAACAAAGACCTACGAAACCTTATAACCAGCCCACACGCCGAAATGAACTGAAAATTATGTAGTTTTGTGTTTAGGCGAGGTCAACATGCTCAGTGTCGTTCATTTTACGTCTTTCTTCATATTTCTGGCAGCTTTTTGTTCTGTTTTAATTTTTACGAATGCAATTTCACAGCCTTATGGAGATGTAGGAACATATTCGTTAAAAATTTCATTGTAAATATGTAAGATTGGAAACATGTTGCTAATTGGTTTTTATCATGCTTTTGAATGAAGTAATCTTGTGTACCTTTAGGAAATACCAAACAGAAAAATCCATTTAATTTTGGTCCTGGCTGATGTAATTAATAAAAGTTATTTGTGTGAGTATTTATTGTATTCATAGGAAACATAGCTGTTGTGCGTCTTACCAATAATATTTTTTTTATATGATTATGTACCTAGTATGGAAAATGAAATGTATGTAGAGCTACATAGGTAAATAATACTCTCAAAACGTAACCTTAGCTATAAATTCATCTCACTCGAATCTAATCTCTCTAATTTATATATAACTAAAACAATGCGACATCCCAACCGACAGTTTAACTTTCTACGTACAATGTATATTTAAAATCCCCATATTTTCTAAAGCCCTGCGACGCGTACACAATGTCGGAGACAGAAGCTTCGCGAATACGGCTTATATCTAAATTAAGTCGTCATTTGCATACTGATCTCGTACACTTGCTCCAGATATGCAAAACCATCACAAAATACAAAATAATAATAACGGTTTATAATGAGCTGTGGGTATCCGATCGATAACATATTACGGAAAACTCACATTTGCATGCACAAAGTTATCTTCTAGGCATTATTCCACGAAAGTTTCCCAAGAATATTCGACGTATCTCACACTATAATATACATGTTCGTAAAAAGCGTGCATTTGGCAAAGCTATTTCAGAGCAAAACAATGCAACAATAAAATAACTTAAGTACGATTGTTACTGCGAAAAGTGCTTTCAATTTCATAGTTTCCTTTCATAGAATCGCGCGATCTAAAAGGAAACGTCTATCCATATTTCAAGTTTTAATTTTAGGAGCCGTTGCAGCCAAAAAGAAATGTTCGGAAAGAGGAAATAGCGTAACAATACAACGAAAAACAATTTTAGTAGTGTTGGCCACAAACACAGCCATAACTTTCAGCGGATGATAGAGGTACTTGTTCATCGGAGCATACAGCAAACAATGAACGGCATGCCATAGGAATCGCCAGATAGAAATACTGGATTCGGATTTAAAGGAAAGCGATTGAAATCTTTGTGCGAGCTCGTCGTTTCCTGATTCTGCCGACAAATTTATATCCCGTATATTGGAATCTGTTCGTATTCAATTAATTTAATAATAATTACCTTGTTAATATGAAGTAAGAAGCTTAACAAATTGGTTCTATTCATGCTGAAACCACCTGTCGGTTCTGAGATAGGTGTAGTGACTATAAATTATCGCCTTTCATACGACAAGTGGGAAATATAGTGACCCAAAACCTTACACGGTCTATGTTCCTTCTGTAATATGTTATATGGTGTATCGTGTGAACTATGTACATTGTATAATGGTTTGAATGATGTAGGTACATAGTTAACAAATACTTGTTCTATTTAATCCTTAATTGTACTACCTAACGTGAAACTTTTTTTTTATTTTTATAAGTCACTGAGCAACTCAATTCGCAACTTTATATTTAACGTTTATTTATCATGTTTAAATATCTAATACAAAGGTATTTAAAATATCTTTTACGATTTCAATTTGGCTAGAAAGTCACATAGGCTACTTTAAAAATTTTCTCATTACTATGGGAATTTCCTTTGAACCCGCGGGCGAAAAGCTACTATAAGTTTAAGGGTTTATTATAAATAAGCAATAAGGTAGTTAAATAGCGAAAACATAAAGCATCACATTTTAAGTAGGTTTTTCATGATTACAATTGCTGATTAATTTTATTGAATTAACATTGTTTAAGAGTATACATTTCGTTGAATTTAATTGCCTTTCCGTTTTTGAATACTATTTATTATAGATAATGTAATTTCGATGACTTTTTCAATGAATACAGACAGGATTTCATTTAACAGAACGAATAAAGCTTAATGATAATATTTAATGATATGTTTTTTTTTTATATTAAATATGATATATTTTAAAAGATTGCGGTAATACAATCCTACTTTTCAATAAATTATTTCTGGATTTTAGAATGATTCGATGTCCTGTATCAATAATGTGTAAGTATCCTACAAATAAAAAGGAAGCATCACGTTGTTAACTCATATTATAACAATTGAGTTTTCGTAAAAATGAATGTTACTCCCAAAAATGCGTGAGATATATCACGATTGTGTTATTGCTCCATCTCAATATGTACACAAATTTGTTTTAGCTAACGTACAAGAGTTCTTACTTTTTCCTTAATAAATGACGCTCAGTAACGACTACTTATTTACGCTGAAAACGCCCCAATAACATCCCCTTTCAGAAACTTGATATTCTCTGTAATATATTATACGACATTTATTATTATCTACTGCTTGGATCCCCAGCCATAAACAACTCGACGTAATTATACAACAATTAAAACTTAATAAAGCTTCGAACGTTCGCGTAGACGATATTTTTAAGATTTGAAACAGTACAAGTGAAAAGCGATGTCTTTGAAGTATCTGAATAACTAATAATCTAATTTTAAATTTAGAATTACTTTTGAAGGTCCTTTACAATAGGTTATTAAAGAAATATAGGCTTTTTGGCAGCGCAAACAAAGGGGCCGGTGATTTTAAGTGTTCCTCATCACCCATAAACACAAAGACTGGTGGTGTTACATGTGCTTTGCCGGCATTTATGCTTATGTTTTAAAGGTGCAATATTATTCTTGTATAATTATAAAAGATCCTATAAAGTAATCTTATGGACAAAAATCAAAAATCCATTCAAATAAATTGTATATTTGTCAACAAGGTTCCTATATTTTTCTTAGAATTTCATAACGCAATCTCTCTGAGATAACAGCCGTGAATACCAACTAAAGAAACAGTTTTACAAAGTTAACAGAAGTATAAAAAAAAAGATTTTTTCGAGCATATCTCGATAAGTTGGACGAAATTGTTCTTGTCGAAGTAGTACAGTTTGACAAAAGTTTCTTCCGTGTCTTTTCTTGTTCCCAGTTATATTTTGTTACATTAAAGATCGAATCATCGCTCCTTAAATAACGATAGCAATGAAAGCCCGGGATTGTATTAGCAAAACGTTTTATTGAACGTGACTCCGGACCACTGGGTACGATCGCAATGCGAGTTTGATTCTCCTAAGCACCATAGGAAATATCGCGTACGCCAAAACGAATAAAGTACATAGAAATGGGTCGAACCTCGCGAAGTACATTTGGAATGGAGCCAACCTAAGCCGTGGCAATTTTTGTTTATTTTCATTTTGTAAAAATATTGTATGACAATTTTTCCTACTTAATAACGGGATTGTCCCATTTGTGACAAGTATGGAGCGACGTTTATTGGGGACAGAGCTTTGGTCTACTTTGCGTGGATTTGTATTGTCGTCGTCGGTGTGTATTCAGAAAAGAATTATAGAATCAACACATTTTTACGTCCTGTTCTAAGTGTATTTAACAAACACGCTACATAAAAAATCTATGAAACATTTTAAAACAACTAAGTGATGAATTTTTTGCATGAACATAATCCTATTTGAACACGAGCCTCTCATCTCAACATAATAACATATGCAAAATAAGGAAGCAAATATCTTTCCTCTGTTATGTCAAAATTAATAAAAGATTTTGAGAGCAAATAGCGTTCGTCCAAGGTAATTCCAAACAAGAAAAGGGCAACGAAAATTTCCCTTAGGAAAAATATCTCTATTATGTGTACAGCGGTGACTACGCAAATAAAGTACTCGTATTACAGACGGGGCAAATATGAATGAAATATAAGTATCTATATAAATTAGTAACATGTATGTTTGCATATATTTACATAATGCGTTATTACGTTTCGGTGAATCCAAGTTTGGATGTTAACTTTCGGGATTCAAATAAGTTTTCAATATTGTTCTGTTGAAGTTACGAAAATATGGTTTTAGTTTCATTTAGGTTAACAGTTTCATTCTTTCATGCAGTAATTTACGTATTATTTACGATAGACCAAATTTATTTCGGATTCTAGATTAAGTATATAGGAAAGTAAATGAATAGGTTTTTAATATAAACAGCACCATATTCTTTTAATCTTATGAAAATTATTTTCTGTAAGCAGTGAACATATTTATAGCTTTAGTTTGAAACTAATACTGTTGAACTTAAAACCAGTTTTACAAGGCAGATTGTTCAAGTGTTCAGAGCTAAATTAACAAACAAAGATAACTTTAATCTAAATCTTGCGCGATTTGACCTGTGTGAATTATAATAATAAGAAACAAGAATCAAAATTTTACTAAGAGGTAGGTATATAATTGCTATTCAAAAATTTAAAATACGCTTTCTTTATGTTTTGTGTTGGTATTGTGCAATGAGTGATTGAAATAACATGCAAATGATTAATCAAAATTTGTAAATCCTATACAGAAATATTTTTTAGTATTTTCTAAATCCATAAAAAAATATTCGACATTATTCAAATATGCACTTTATATTCCATCTCTCTCGTTCATTAATAGACGACGACATGATATTTTATCTTTCAACAAAATTTACTTCCAATCGGCCCTCAACTTTAGATACGTTTTACGGACTTGATGTAAGAGCTGTAAAAAATTTATGAACAGTATGTCGCTTGCAAACAGCGTAAAATATTCGATCGAAATACTGAAAAATACCCGCGCGGGAAAAATGGTTGGAGCGTTTTAGTGGATGAACGGCTCAATGCAGCGGGCATAGGAACTGAAAAATAGTCTATCCAAATCCCAAAACTAAATAAATGCCCAGTGCCAAGCATTCTAACACGTTCGAAAATACTGCGCATATAAATATTCAATGCTGAAATCGATACGTAACAAAGTAATGTTTCAATCAAATATTTGCTGTCAAAGCTATTGCGGTTTATTTTATCCAAGAGTCCACTTATCCTAAGTACCTGAAACTATCTTTGAGCAGTAAATATATTTTTCCTAATTTCACCTAGGTATTTTGGTATTCAGTTAAGGTTAGACTAAGGATAAGGATTGAGACTTACCTGGGTTAGCCCTTTTTCATATTCAACTGTCGTCGAAAGCTTTTCCTCTTAAGCTAGGTTAAACTACTGATACGTGATACACATAAAACTAACGACACTCTTCTATTATAAATGAGTTTATTGTTAGAAATAGACAAAGATAAAGAAAAATATTTTATCGCTATGAAACAAATATGATAAAAAGCAAAGTTACATAATATTAGCTTCGCCAATATGAGCATGATATTATGTACGTCAAAGCTTCATTCCCATGAGAGCCTATCGTCAACAAAACAGACGAAAACTGATCCTACTTGAAGGTATATATAAAGCTAACAATATAATATGTATTATTTTGCTTGTTATGTGACTACGCAAAGCGAGGTATAAAATTATAGACTGAACATAGAGCTAAATTAAACAAAAATAAGAAACATAACAAAGCAACGAAAACGTGAAAATTTTAATCTTGTTATTAACGTTGGACCGTGTTATCCTACACAAAAACCACATTCACAACACGACTGTACCCCACACAGTCAATAGCTCGTATGTACATACATTTGTCACGAAGATAGACCCATAGTACAGTCAAGTGATCAACTTGAAGTCCGTGATGTCACCAGCACGAATCGATGTGTGTACCGAATTTATGCTTCTTTCACTTGCGACGGCGACGCGTAAACTATTCTCGCTGCGACTAAATAATCGCAATTTTGGAGAAGACAGATTTGTATGCAACTATTTCTTAATTATCAAGATAGTAGTAGACGATTATGAATGGTATTTTGATTCTCCTCTACACTGTACCTAAAAATCTAAAATAAAAAATACGTGTATGCAATTATTTCGCCTTATTTAATGAAATGAGGATGCTTATAAAAATCAAAACAGTCTAAACTCAGTTTATTATTCAAATAGCGTTTTTTTTTTCACGCAAATTTCAACCACGCAATAGCTAATAACATTTTCTATAATATAATGTTATAACTTTGGTACGAGTAATAAAGAAGATAGCCGATACATAAAACCAAGCGATCTGCAATGTTCAACGAACCCTTCACTCACCTTATTATTCATAAACCAAAGGCATAAACATAAAATATAATCTATTTTTAACGATCCAAAGATAAAAAATTTGCTTGTGTTGAGGTCTAAAATATTTTCTTGCGCATAAATAAAGTTAAGTATTAATGTAGTTGGGTAAAGAGTAGATCATTTTTTGATGATATATTATCCTCCGTTGTAGGGAACTAACTTAAATTTTCTATTCTAGCGAAAATTTGTGGATAGTGGTGAACACTAAACATAAGGTTACTTGCCCCTTTTTCTATCAAATTTCTATCAAATTTTCTAACACTACGATTCCAAGACATTTGCTTATTATTAAAATATTAACACTTACGTCATAATAAATATGCTTTATATAAACAAGGTAACGTGCCTATAATGTTTATTTAAAGCATTTTTCATACGGATAAGAACGGGAATAATACAAATTTATGGTGCCATTTATTATTGTCATAACAATGAGAAATACATTTTTAAAATGTTATTTAATTCAATATTATTAAAAATATCAGTTAAAACGTTTAGGTTTGTTTTTACTTATTACTAACAGTTTTATAATACTTATTATTCTTATCTCTTTCATTATATCTCTAAGATTTTTAAAATTCTTACTTTAACCATACATTAGCATTTTATTGTTAGTATAGGTACGAATAAATTAAAACTTTAAGGCAATTTTGTAAGAAAATTTCTGACGAGCATTACAAAAACGCTTTTCTTATAAGCATTTGTTTTAAAGGACCCAAAAAGTCTTAATCCATAAGTCAATAGTATATTTATCGATAAATCGCTAAGTCGCACGATTATAACTTTCTTAAAGCGTTGAAAGAGTAAATACGTGTGACTGTACCAGAATCAACCAATACACGAAAAGCAAGGATTATCGGATTTCATTTCAAGAATGTTTGCCAAACTTCTGACCAAATTTCATTCACTTATTGGATAAATGACATGAGTTATGTTTTACTTATGTAGGTTATTGATACAAACAACACTACTAAGAATTAGAACACATAATTTATGATGTAAATATGTTTCTAGTGATATTATTGCTTAAAAGCGTTATTTCAGCTAGTTTCAATTATCTTGTTTCTAGTTTTTTGAAGTAAGTAAGAAATAAGTCTTCTTGACAATTTTATTATGTTTAAGATTTAAGTAGACACGAATCAATAATCCATAAAAAACATATTGTGCAAATGTATACCTATAATATGTATGTAATTGTTGCTTTTTTCGTCATGTTGTTTGATTTTACTTTTAAAAATGTTAATGAAACGGACGTCGTAAATTAACTTTAATTGATTTAGTGTTATTTTTATTTAATTAAGGATGGAGAAAATGTAACGATTGAATTGGCAAAGTTTATGAAAATTAATTGACAGTTTGATAGCTAGTCAAAATAAGTTTGATTAAATTCCTTTCAGCGATGCTTTCAACCTCGTCCATATTTTAATTCATTTGTTGACTTTCTGTATTTCACTTAAGTGCAAATATTCTACAGTCATATGATTCAGTTTAACAATGGCAATTATGTATATAACGTATTTAATCATTCGTTTGTTTATTATTGGCATATAGTTAAACGAATTAAAGATTATATTTGAGACTCTCTTTTTTTGGTAAACTTAATTCTAACCGATCTAAATTTTCGAGAAAAATACTTTATATTTTAGATATCCTAACAAAAGAAACTGATACCGTTGTAAAGGAAAATTCCAAGTTTTTAGTTTCCATTCATAATATTGTGATAATACTGAAAATTATTTTGGTAAGCGATCCTTACCTCGATTAACTTAGTTTCATCAGTGTTGTTTTAAAAAATAGTTATAATATTGCCATTAATAGACTAATAAATTATTAAAACAACTGCATTATCATATTTTATTCTATCACGTTGATTCTGATTATATTAATTTTAAAATGTCCTAATCGTATACACAATACATGTTGTAATAGACAAAGCAACATAAAAATTGTATTACATATTAATCCATCTAATATACAAATTAGTGTGAAATATACCGTCGTCTCAATATTGATGCACCTGCAATGAACCAGTTTCAGTCTCGAGCGAAGCGGGCGAAATTAGCAGGTTTAATGAAAGCATTAATGGACTTAATAACGTCTACTGCATCGTAAAAGCCTACAATATGCCCTCACTCTATAGACTAGATTAACAACTTTAATTTTTATAGCTCATAATATATGGATGCAACTGTCGTAAGGACCTATTCAAAGTAATATAAAGAGTGTTTATTTTTCATTAAGAGTACTTCAAGAGAGTGTAATTGCATTTTTTTATTAGGGCTGTCTTCTGTTGTATAGAAGAGATAATAATAATTAGTAAATGTTAAAATTGCTTCGCTCCTATTGGTCTTTAGTGTGATGATATTATGTAGCTAAAGACTATCTAACGAATAGTGAAATAATCGGTGACGTGGTGGCTTAAAACAATCAAACAATCTCTTCAGCTTTATACGTCGTTGGCTTTATAATATTACTACAGATGGCGATTTCTATATTAACATTTTATTCATATACTAAAGTGTCAACATCAAATTATTTAGTACCACAATGAGAGGTAACAAAGTCAGCTTGTTTGTATGAAGTTGACCACTCTGAGGTAGATTAGCAAGTTCGTAACAAGGTCAACAAACGACAACGAAGTGAAATAAAATAGTATCAGAGAAAGATAAATAATTATGGTATTAAAATGAATTTTTATTTAAAATCACACAAGTTCAAATATATTTTTATTCGTTTGTAGAAATTTTCTTAACTCATTGCACGTGGATATCATACACATATTGTATGTATAATTTTAAAAACAAAACACGAAGGCGGTTACGTAACTATCTTAGTCCGAAAATGTTTAGTTTTGGAGATCGTCACGTAGAGTGAGGCGATGATTTTGGTATCTTTGAATCTAGCCAAAGAAATATTTTAACTTCTGACACGTGTGCTCGGCACACACGCCCTTTTTTATATTGAAATTAATGTTGTATTGCAAATATATTGCCAAATTAAATTTTTTAGGTTTTTAAAACTGTACAGTTGTTTACGCAATGATTTTTAGTCTACTATCATTCTACTATTTACATTCAAGTATACATTTCGTATTATAATATAATGCATAAATGTTTCTATATATAAATTGTAAAAAAAACTGTTAGCGTAATATTTAAACGATATTTTATTGGATGTCATCGCTTATTCTACCTCCTGGCTAAATTGGTTACAAAAATGATAAAACTCGATAGTGCGTATGTTTATTTCGTATTTATTAATTATCATTTCATCCTTTTGTCATCATCCTCATTATTATCATCAACACCATAAGCTTGTTTTAGCTTGTTGTTAATATTGGTTCCCCCTGTTAGAATATCAGGGTTCAAACTATAATCCACCAGACAAATACGGGTTGGCAGATGTCACATATCGACAATTCTCAACATGTTTTCTTTCACCGATTGTGAAAAAATTAAAAATTCAACTTATTTTTTGAGACTTATCTTGTATCGAACCCCCAACATGTTGATTGAAGTTTGAGGTCTTAACCATTGAGCTACCACGTCTATACATCGCCTACGCTCTAAAGTCTACAGTGTCTACAATATGTTCTACGGTCTCACCGTAGACGAGGTCGTAGACCTATAAACTTAACTACTAAAGTATAATATTAATTTGAACAATTTTAATACAGCCTTCCTATTTGTTATTGCTCTTTCAAAATTGATATTTATAATATGATTTTATTTTACATCGTTCAAACTTTAGTAATCATCTCCTATAAATCGTTATTGAAACAAACTTTGAAATTATTGGACCGACCTATTGATTATTCTGATGCTTAAGCGTAGAAATGAAGAAAGAACGTCCACTGAATATCAATTTGATGCTTATATAATATTTCTTATAAATAATATTTATTACATCTTCGTAGAAAATATATCTACTGGAATATTCAAAACATGTGTCTAGGCTTATCCCTATGATCTTCAAAGCCGCTTAATAATGAATTATTTATATTAAAATCCGAAGATTTTATTGTTATACTTGATCCCAATTTGTTTGCTTTCGTAAATCGTCCTTGGGTATTTACCTTGAAAGAAGATTATGTTTTTGAATTCTGTGTTATGAAATGGGTATCAATAACAATATTTTTTTTTATCTTCTTATGTTGTTATATTACTTACTATCCTGATAATTCTTTTTTTACATTTTATTTAAAATCAAAAATCAAAAATTTGATGTACCTAATGTCATTCTCACGACTTATAACGAGACACCACTCACCTCAAAATACGACAAGCCGTTTAGGCTCTAGAGTCTAGGGCATACCAAAGAAATATACATATTCTTGAAAAACATAGGTAACCCTCATTCTATCGCAGTCGGGTAAAAATAAGGAATTTTCCTTTTATTATTTAATATTTATTATTGATCTAAAAGTTGAATTACGCTATATATATAGCTAATAGTAATATTTTTGTGTCCCACAAAGGTTGCTATCGTAATGAATAAAAGATCTACATCAAAAATAAGTAATTGTGTCTAGCAAATAAAATTGCCAGAGATACATTACAGTTGTTTTCTCTAAGGATCATAGTTTACGTATTTTCTAGATAAAGGTTTACGGACCTTCTTTAATTTAATAAATTCACAAATCCCTTATCTCTACGAATATTCAAATTAGGGTTAATACCTAGTGATATATCGTTTTTAATAAGGTTTTTAAAAATAGTGAAAAGACTTATTCAGGCCGATTCGCGTGATAATATTCATCACAGCTATTAAGTTAAATATTTATCTCTAGACGAAAAAGTAAATTAGTTTTCAAAGAACGTAGCAGTTTTAACATATACCTAGGTACTTATACTTACGTCGGTAAACCCTGCTCAAATAGCGAGACGAAAACTAAAAACAATTTCTTTCTCAGGTGTCATGGATCCGCAAACGTGACTTGCACATTCTAACCGTCGGTGTCCACACATACAGCAGTGATGCCCGTTTCGCAGCTTTACACACAGATGGCTCTGATGAATGGACCCTCCGGGTTGCCCACGCACAACCGAGAGACTCCGGGGCTTACGAATGCCAAGTCTCCACTGAACCAAAGATCAGCCTATCCTTCTGGCTAACAGTTGTCGGTAAGTTTGAAGCTCCTTGCTCCTCCTTATACCTAGAAAAGTTAAACACAAAATGTAGGAGTTAATTTCGCTTGAAAGGGTACACAAGGAAATTAGAACTATTCTGTAAGCAATTGTTAACGTTGAATGTAAGCCGCACTAAACGTAGGTACGCTTAATCCACTCGTTGTAGAAAGCTCAGTGACTAAATATAGCGACACCGGTTATTATACACCAGAACTATAAACCCTACTGCATTATCTAGCATTAGAGTTGAATACATAATCAAACATGTTAACCACGAGATCCTAGGAACAAGACCATAGTTGTTTTGTTTTTTACATTATAGAGACTAGAAGAAGCTTTAGCTAAGAGACCTACCCATTCATAACAAATCGATTTACTTACAAACTATTTATTGCTAACTTCAAATAGAAAAAATCAGTGTATAAATTATGCAAACAAAGAAATATCATTTTTGGTAATATTGGATCTTGAGCCCCTCACCAATGTTACATACCACCCATCATGCAGCATTTATAATGATCATTGTTACATTTTCCATGAATATGTTATAAAGCGCTGCTAACTTATAATTCTCTTATTTTACAAGGATAAGCAGTAATATTATTTATGACGAGTATTATGAATCTGTTAAGTATCAACACATCTATAATTAACCTTCTAATTATCTAATTTAATCTTTACAATGAAAAACATTTACTTCTTCACTTTAAATTGAGCAAGAAAATTTCCAAAGTTAACAGCAGTGATTTTACACACTCGAAGGAACAACGATTTGTCGAACGAAATTAGTTTTGGCTTCAATAGATTTAGTTTGCTTTGGACACTTCGCAACAAGTCTGAAGCAGCAACTAAACAGGCACGGTCAAGAACTAGCAAGTTTTCGTTCCTTGATCACACGAGTTTCAACTCAGAGTACTTAGAACACCTGCGTTAATGGAAATGTTTCGTGAACTCGAAATAATGTTTAAGTTTCCGAGCTCTATTTGAAATCCGTGAATGCATTTAGGTTCGCGTACTGTTTAATTAAAGTTTACCGAAAACACATTTTGGAAGAGAGTGGCAGAGTTGCGATCTTGAGATCATCTTGAAGATGCAAACAAGTCAATAACTGCGTTAAAAACAACCGACTTCAAACTTGCACGTCTTGCAACATTTACAAATACAGACAAAAATGCTCATAAAATAAAAACTACTGGGCCTATCCGAATAAAATTTTTATGGGACCAATTCGACACCATCCCGCATCGAACAAAAAAAGAATCACATAAATCGGTTCAGAAACCACGGAGTAATCGTTGTACATACATAAAAAAAAAAAAAAAAAACATACCGGCCGAATTGATAACCTCCTCCTTTTTTTGAAGTCGGTTAATTATGATTACACTTCCATTAAAATACGTCTTTCCATTGAGATATAAAGTAAACATTAAATATTGAATGATACTAATAAAGTATAATGAATAACGTACGTTCTTGATCTTAAACCTAATTTATCTTCCTGTCCTCTTCAGTGATGCCTGGATAATGAAATCACCGAGATCAATTCAGATACAAACAGGTTTGATTAGCTAAATGCTATACTAGAGTATTTCATATTTATAGGTTATTGATACGTACAGATTTTCGCTTCCGACCCCAATTTATCAAACAGTCACGCAAAATTTCGTCCAATACGAAACTATAGGAAGGTAAATGTATCCCCGTAAACGTTCCATAGAAAGCTATAAGGACAATAATGGCTAAGTAAACTGATATTGTTACAGTATCAAAGGCTGAGATCCTGTCTGGGCCGGAGTTGTTTGTTCGAGCGGGATCGGACATCAACCTGACGTGTATTGCGCGCCACGCACCAGATCCTCCTAGGTAAATATAATTGTTGTTCTCGCTTCATGGAAATATATTCTATCGTATTCAGGTATTCCATTTAGCAATTAATTAATTGAATCCATAAACTGGAAGGATCCAATTACGAGAATGTTCCTTGTGAACTTTTTGTTGAGTTAAAAATTAATATTTTTTACTGTTACTCGAATTTATAGATACTTTTATCATTTTTTGAAGACTGCCTTTTACGATTTTCATGAATAAAGCTATTTTTTAATATAAATAAAATTATTTAAGTCCTGCATACCTTGCCTTTGCTATGTTATTTTACCGTCATTTACTGGCTTCAAAAATCAAAATATTTATACGAAATACTTATTTTTAGTTTCATATACTGGTATCGTGGTTCGAATGTGGTGAACTACGCACAGCGGGGGGGTATAAGTGTAGAAACGGAACAAAGGACTCGCACTAGTCGGCTTCTGATAGCACGCGCTTCGCCTCGTGACTCCGGAAATTATACGTGTGCCCCTAGCAGCTCTGGTGAGTTATAACTCGATTTTAATCTTAATATAACCTCTTTAATCACGAAAATAATGCTACCTCCTTATTAAATTCATGACCTATTTTTTTAATTTGGTTACGAAAATGTTTACAACACGGTAGAAACAAAAGCTTTCATTTTAATATTATTATCAGCCCTGGGTTTGTTTTTTAATCTTTTGACATATTTTTTTACTCTTATCCAATGTAAATTTTAATCTCTTAATGTACGTAGCGCAAAAGTAAGTAAAGCGTGTAAGATGATTACGGAATAAAACTTTTGTTAAAATGCTAACGTTGTAGTTGGGGTTTTAACAAAATTTGAATTTCGCTACGTCAGTTATTACAAAGCTAGGCACGGTTAGTGTAATAGCGCTGGAAAACTGCGAAAAAAACTGAAAATTGAGTAATAAAAATTATGGATGGGACGATATCGTTGTACCTACTCTTCTTTTACTTTAAACATTATTTTTAAAACTAAAGCGGCGTTTATTAAGCCCGCCTCTTTATTGGTTACAAAATATAAAAAATATAATATGTAGCGTATTTTAACATTTAAAATGGGTTCATACAACTTTTGTATCATGTCTATAAAGATAATAAAAGCAATTACATATTCAAAGAGAACTATCTGGGTTTAGAAATTATGTGCCCACACTCGTAACAATCAAGGTAGTATAAAATAAGTAGTTCCCACGTTATTGCGTGCAACCATGTCGTTAAATTATTGATTTCATTTAACATTTACGTGATAAATCCACTTATAAATCTTTTTTTTTTCTTTTAAATCTAAGCTGTAGGCTTTGATCAATAGAAAAAAATCCATATATTACAGCACAGTTTATTGCAGTAGCAAGTTCTATTCGTTCAAGCAGAAACAGATTTACTTGAAAATATGTTCATGCAATATAACATAGTTTCAGACATAGGGTCGTATTACTTCAACTAAAAGATGATTATTACAATACTAGCTACTAGCTTTGCAGTATTCTCTCTATAACTTTGTACCTACGCAGAAACATGACTCCTTCCATAGGCTTACGAAGCATTTCATTTTAAACAAATAGCTCGACTCCTATTAATGTTTTATTTTTCTCATCAGATTCAGCAACGGTAGGCTTACGAAACATTTCATTTTAAACAGATTGCTCGATTCCTATTAAAGCTTTATTTTTGCTCCTCAGATTCAGCCTCGGTGGTCGTTCACGTAGTAAGCGGAGAGCGGCCAGCAGCCATGCAGAGTGCTGCAACTAACACTACTCCTACCTTACTCTACACCATTTTAATCTTAATTAATCTTAATATTCATAGACACTCATTAAAACAACTAATCCTGCAAATGATCACTATCCCATTTAATTGCATGGCCAACGATTTCAAATTCCGATTTCGAAACGATCAAACTCTGGTTTCTAGATGATATAATCATTTTTAGACGAGCATTAAATGCTGATAACTATGTTTAGTATGAACGATAAGAAAACGAATTATTATTAATAACTCATCCCGTTTCTGTTCTTAGCACTTATGTGTAATCAGATTGAGGTGTAAATATAATAATAACAGAATTTTATGTTCTAGCATTGTATGTTTTATGGCATATTAAAGCGATGTAACGATGCCGTGAAAAGGCGCTATAAATTTCTCGGGTTCGTTAATTTCACTTTTACATGTAAATAAATGTAAGCTGATTTGCAGAATTAATTATTCTGAGAAGTTTAATTAATTTGTAAATAAAATGTATATTTAGCTGAAGTGATTGAACGATAAAAACGTACCTCCCTGTCGTCTCAAGGTTGTGTTATAACTGATCTCAAAGTATGTACGATAGCTATTTGTAAGAAAAATAGATGTAATGTTATTTTACTAGGAATTGATTGAAATCATGACACGTCTGACATAAGGAATTCTGTGTATGTACAATTTGTAACATAAACATTTAATAATTAATTAGTATTCTTGCAAATTTCAGTATTTGATTCTTGTTTGTTTTAAATTTACAAAATAAACTTGTGTATTGTTGTTGCGGCCCAATTTCGTTGTTGCTAATTCAGTGAGCAAATTATGTACATAAATAATTTGTTTGAATTAAATCAATTTGCTCTGTTTGCTGTTAATGTTTGAAATAACTGCCAAACATATGCGGTTTTATGGATATTGTTTATAAATATCGGATGCTTCCTAATTAATTGTCAGTGAAAATTTAAATCTCCTGGAGTTATAAAAACGGTATTAAAACTTGTGACATGGTTTTATTAGCTTGTTTAAAATGCGGGAATATACAGTAAATATACTTTGTGGAATCTGAATTAATAACCAAATTTTGGTATAGCAAAATTTTCAATTATGATATCAATTATTTTTGTTATGATAAATGACAATTCCCTCTAAATGAATAAAATGTACTTTAATTTTAGAACTATATTGAAAGTAAAAGAAACATTGTAAAGCGCGTCACACACGGTGAAGATACTATAATATTTTATCTTAAGATACTGTAATATTTTATATTACAGTATCATAAGGTATCCGGTATCAGCGTTCTGACCATCATTTTTCTTTTTGTCATTGCGTACTAAGACCCCTGTAGAACCGCCACCCTGTTACAAATGACCCACAAAATTTCGGGTCATTACAGTATCTTAAGATAAAATATTATAGTATCTTCACCGTGTGTGACGCGCTTTAGAGTATAACATTATTTTTAATAAGCATTATTAAACGCTAATGTGGTCCCTTCGCTTTTAAGAATATTAAAATTCAGTTACGTACTTCAATCTAATTTTTACATTTATTAAAACACTTTATCTTATAGAATAATCTTTTAACAACGAAGGGCATTAATTTATTCACTTTGAAGATGTATATTTATTAAAGGAAATACAGACATGAGTTGTCGGTAAGCGCAAATTAATAAAGTATATTACCAATTCAGTTAATCCATATACCATAATATAATCTCAAACATGATAAAGAGATTGAAACTCGTATTTTTGCCAGATTTTCCATTATTATGAATGGGAACTTGATCTTGATGAATCAGATCAGAATCGAAAGTTAATTGGCTTTAAGCGCATAGGGCTTAACTTTGTACGTAATAAAGTCTCCTACATATTCGTAGAACGTATTATCATTGTATGTAAATAGTAGATTTAGACATAATGTGTATAAAACAATACTTCTTCTACCTACGAATTCTGCGTCTGAATACAAATAAAACACTAGAAATCAACTTAGTTTAAACTGTGAATACTTTTGTAAATAAAATGTTTTAAGTGTTACAAGTTGTTGTTTTATTTTACCGTATCCCTTGTGCTCATTCTAGCCCCCTTGATCCAGATTGTAGTGTTTGTGCGATCGTACGTGGCGATAGAAGAAAGTCAGACTTTCCTCAGTTTATTGACCTCGAGCCTCCTGACCGAATTTGCGACTTGATGACGTTATTCTGAAGAATACAATTCTATTTATATTCCCCAAGTGGACGGGATTATTATGATTGACGTTACTACGTTTTTATAATAATAAAATCCTTAATCTTTTGATCGTTAGCTTGTTTACCAGGTTGGAATTTACTTGTTTATCAAGATATACACATAAACATACGCATCAATTTCGAAGCACTCATAATCCCACAGGATATCGTCAATCCAATTTCACTTCAAAGAT
The DNA here is from genome assembly GCF_061535395.1 of Colias eurytheme. NCBI lineage: Eukaryota > Metazoa > Arthropoda > Insecta > Lepidoptera > Pieridae > Colias > Colias eurytheme. The sequence continues at coordinate 6,368,724 of NC_142998.1, read as the reverse complement.
ATATTGCATATTCGATGTAGGTAGCATGTGTGCGTGACACTGATAGTTTTATAAGTTTTGACTTATTGAAAGCAAAAGTTGAACTTCTCAAATAGTTGTGATCAAGGTCATATTTTCTTGTTACAAGTTAATGGTCATAGTGCAATCTCCAGTGTATTAGATATAAGCTTCTTGGGTTGTGATTATCTTTTGACGCGACATTTTATTACACAAAACTTATAATTTATATTGAAATTCGTAATGAAACAGAATTTTAGACAAACTAACAAAACGACCTTAAAATATTCAAATTAATAGAATTAATACCCAAGTGTCGATTTGTAAAATGAAACTAGAGTTTTAAAAGAAATATCCGATTAGTAAATTAACATAATATATTATATAATATATATAATAAAATAGAATGCAATATGTTAAAATTCCTTGAAATGCATGTCATATTATATTATTGCGTTGACAAATAAATACCAAAAGAATTCATTTATATATTATGCAAGGGACAGACAATAATCCCCGAAAAATAAACCAGTCAAAACCTTGATCACACAAAAGAATTTCGAGGGCTATTCAAATTTAGCGTTTAATTAAAATATGATAATAAATTTATCATTTCATCTGTCCTTTGTTAGCTTGACCTTTATAAGCTACCCTTATCTTTCATATTAGGCCATATGGAATACATATTACGTGTCGATATAATACTGAATACTGCTTAATACATATTAAAATTTTATACAATAAAAGAGATCCTTCGAACCTTACCTGTAATAAAACGATGATCCTATTCAATTCAAGTGCGGTGAACTTTATATTCTACGTACTTAATAATAATATTTAGAAACCAAATCCTCCATTTACGAGTTTATACGTACCGACCGTAATATAAATGATTTGAAATATAGGTAATAACAACCAAACTATAGTAATCTATATGTATATATAAAACTCAAAGGTGACTGATATAGTGATCTATCAACGCACAGCCCAAACCACTGGACGTATCGGGCTGAAATTTGGCATGCAGGTAGATGTTAGGACGTAGGCATCCGCTAAGAAAGGTGGTCCCGAAATTCTTGCGGGAACGGGGAAAAACGGGGATGCACGTACAAAGTCGTGGGCGGAAGCTAGTATTTAGATAAAGGAGTACCATAATATGCACATGTATTTGAGAAGATTTGATATAATATCTAAACAAGTTTACAGAACAGATTCTTAATAGATTCATCATAACTTGTATATTGGAAGGGAAAATAAGATACCGTTTAAATACGTTTAAATATATAAACTCTCATAAAAGCGTGTTTTAAAGAAATCATAGTATAAAAACTGCTAGTATAACAATACAAGAACACATATAGTTTCAAAAAGGTTGATATGTAGCAAAATCCTTTGTTTACTACGAAGTTATTTACCACATTTCATTCGCAGTAAGAGAGATAACTTATCCGTACCTAAGTCCTAAATCAATGTCTATTAAGCAATTATCTAATAAACCTACTGTATAATAGAAAACGTCTGAATTGATTTGAAGGAAATCTAGAACTGTTATAGATTAACTACATATGTATATTCAAGGTATTCAAGGTACATATGTATATGCTACGTAATTTAATACAACGCTTGCAAAGTCATGGGTGAAAGCTATAAGATTATAAATACACAATTTGTTATAATACAAAAAATTATTAATAAAAGTTTTAATATACCATATCTAAGACCTATCTTAACTAACTAGGTACACTAATTAAACATTCGATAAATTACAGCCAAAACCGGAATAGAGAAGAGGTCAATTTGTAGCCCTGACCTTAGCCTTTGAAATCTTTAGCCTACTGTAGATTTGAATTTAAATTTACAACTAGTAGGTTGTAAATTTAAATTCGTCGATACTTAACAACCGTATAGATTTCAATTATCTTATTCCAATCAAATTTAACTAATTTTCGCAGCAGAAACGGCTATTTTTAATATACTTAGTACCTACGATCAGTTTTTACGTATGAAAACAATTATCTAAGAATTTTGTCTCTCAAATAAATATGTAATAAACTTTTTTTTATATTAGGTATATGGCAAGGACATAATTCACCTCATGGTAAGATGTATTCATGATCGTTATCCCGCCTTACAGTCTCTTCTAGCAAATAGTAAAAAACAAAAACTGCATAAGGAAGCTAATGGTAATTTTCCTTTGAGAAAAAAAATAAAAAACCTTTAAAAGCGCTTAGTTGCAATCTGCAGACCACCTACTATCCTGGTGGGTAGGATTTACTTTGCACCGAGTTACAGAACAAATACAGTTATTCATTAAAATACAAGAGTCTGCAAACAACAATATAAATGTGTTTACATTTATTAGCATAACAGACATCGACTCTAGCAAAGTTTCAAACTAAGGCATTGAACTTATAAGTTGAATCTCTACTCATCCTTGACCGCCTAAAGTATAAACTATTCATTATAAACTAATTAATTTTCGTAGATAAAATAGCGTGTGTAAGTGTGTCAAAAAGAACACAAGTGTCAGAAGTGAAACTTTTTTGGCAAGATTTAAAGATACCAAAATCGTCCTTTTACTTCATGACGTGACGGTATTGTCATGAAAGTTTACTCTAATCGCGCTTTAAGAAGTTTCAGTTCAATAAACTAAATAATTTTCATAATAAATAATACTATTGCTATTTCTCAAAGCTTTTATAGAAATTATAGTGCGAAAGAGTGCAATAAACCTAAATATCTACACGCAATCCTGATTCCTATCAGCTTCATTAAAACTTTCAATTCATAGCTCTGTTGAAAAAAAATGTATTCAACAAGTTTTATGGATGAGTTTTCTCTTGAGAATAATTATAGGATAGTTAAAATATTAAATCAACGTTGGAATTACGATGACAATAATCAATTGTTCATTATTTGGATATGACAAATATATTTATATTATAGATCTTTGTATCTGTATTTAATCTTGCTAATAGTAAGAACACAAGTATCATTTCGCTATAATACGTCGTGTTTATAAGTTAATTCTTCAAATTTATACATTTGCCCGCACATAATTATAGAAATACACAAGTCAATGATACCAACATACAAAGGAAGATATATTATGAGTTCCAATACTAGATACCTGTACGTTAAAGTACGAGGAATAGTACGTATTAACTTTCATGCTAGAGGCAGTAAAAGGTACATTCAATGTGAAATTGTAAATGAAATTCAGCCAGCTTTAACTTACTGCATCTGACATTATCCGGGCATCACGGCTCAACATACAGCTCCGAGGTATTTCACACACAGCCACGCTATCATAATGTGATCTTCGATGCCACTCAACATGATGTATTTCCAAGAGAATCGACTAGGCTAATGGAATAATAAATTGAATATAAATATTAGTCGACTTTAATTTCGAGCATCGGTCTCCGGTCTCGATGAATGCCTACACTTTTAATATTAATACTTAATTTGAGTAACGGAGTACACGAATATAGGTACGTGCTGCCAAAATTGAATCGTGTTTTACTTATAAAGTCAATTTTCATCAACGATGTACAATATTAATTTAAGCCCGAATGTCAGGTAGCGCGTTTCTGGTTCAAGGAAAAATTACTCGGAGCAAGGTCTTAAATATTTGAAATAGTGGCAAAGAAATTTAGAAGTTTATCCATTGAATTTTCATTTACGCGTCAAAACTTTCATTTGAACTAAAAAACTGATTTCCAATGTGCTCCAATTTCAAATTTACATTCTTTGGAGATCCTTTTAAATTTAATTTACTTCTTTATCTTAGATGTCTGAATATTATAACAATAATTATTTATTATATTCATTATTTTATTTTATATTTTGATTTTCTAAAATGTATTACGCTGTGCTTTGTGATTTGTATACTTACATTTTCAATTCTGACATATGAAAAGTCATTTATTAGTGCTGCTCCCATCCCTCCCAACTGCGTCCTAAGCTCGATACACCAAATATAAGGATTTAGGGCGACATATCAATATATGCTCAACGCCCTAAAACCCTAACGAGCAATAATGTACCCTCGTTTAAAGAGGCCTCTAATGTTAGGCGCTCATTTCCCGCTAAAGAGGCCTTTACGGAAAGTACACGTTTACTTTGATGTACAGTGCTAATGTATAGGATATTAATTCGTTGAACTTCAGCACATACACTGAACAAGATTTCTGAACGTTTACGTTGGTTTTTTCTCAGTATTCATTTCGAATATGATCCTATAGGTAATTGCGCTAGCGAAATACGACTGAAATCTCTTACGACGTATAATAATGAAATAGCCAGCAATAAAAAGTTATAATACAATTCTTTGAAATTAAATATATTCCAAAGTAATGCCAATAAGTTCCACCTTATGGATCAGACAGCTTCTACAAAAAATTCCACACCTTGAATAATATTTATTACAGGCGGGACCTTGTAGGCTTATTCGTAGCAATAAAAAATTATTTGATAATAATTTACTTTTGTTTTATATGATATTGGAATATTTCCAATTATCCCAGAGGTATATTGGCTTCTAAATATTTCATTTTTTATTTATTTTTGATTCAATATTGACCATTTAATAATCTTTATTTACATCAGATAATTTGATTTACATATTAAACAATAGGGTTTATTATTCTCAATCTTTATAGCGCTTTATAATAAAAGGTATTCAGTAAACGAGAAACAAATAAGTTTGCTTTTTGTTAAGTCTAAACAGTACACTTTTTTTCCTACGCCCAATATTACCTTTACTTAATTTAAGATAAGTATGTCAAACAAAATTAACAAATATTATTATCCTTGATTTCAATTATGCCTCACAAATTCCTTCCTTTCCCAGCAACTATCCACAAAAGTTTACGTATTGTATAAAGAAGCATTTTCTTAAAAAAGAATAAATGTCCCGCTTTATTTAAGAAACGCCGGCTTCCAGACACATTCAGTCCAATAACCTTCTGAATGAAAGAGGAAATTCTATTTAAAATGTCTGACACGATACTGTGAATGAAACAAATTACAAATTAAAGTAGCCACTTGATTCGTTTAAGAGCTTTCATTCTCAGGCACGAAAAAGACATTTAGCATTTAAGTGAAAGCTGGCAAGCTACAAAGAAACAGAGTTAATTTATTCCTTGTGTTATTATTTTTGATGACACTAATCAATGTTTAGGGTTTATATTTTTAAATTTTTTATTAATTCGCATTAATTTTTGATTCAAGATTCTGTTTAATTTTTAATATAAGAGAGAAACTTTAAACGGGTAGCTCTACAATTTGGTGAGTTTTTAAATTTTGTTTGACGAGTGTGAGGAATGAAAATTTTTATTTATTCATTCATATGTCGACCCGCCTATTGTCAGCCACATCAGTTAATATGTAATGTATCACAATCAATGAAAATGATAACTTGTAAATAATTTTTAGTGTTTATCATGATTAAGTCAAAGTGTTAAGAATAAGGCCATAAAACCAGTGAGGTGTTCAGGAATATTTGTAGCAACCTATGAACAAAATTATTGATCCCGACTTTAGTCTCCGAGAAAATGTGTCTTATGATCTTTCTAGACTATGAAATATAGAAACTTAATTCTATAAATAAGCAAAAGTACCAAATTATCCGCCGCCCAATAGATAATACAATCTATACAGTACACGTTCGATTACGATTTCCAATATCGTCACCTCCAATAATAATTATAAGCGATTGTTACGATGCTAAAAACGGTTATCTCGCTGTCATTTAAACGAGGATATAACCTAACCGTGTCGGAAACGATGGAATAGAGAACAAGTGCGTAGTCATTATTGTTATGGAAGGCAATAGCATAAAACTATATTACCCGACAACGGTTGGAGCGGTATTGAAACAAATGTGGTCAAAACTATGCAGCGTGTAAATAGAGGGCATTTTATTTTTAGAGAAATGCAGTAATATTGCAGGAAGTATCAGGAAAGTGTAGCCGGAAGGAGTTCACTGAAGGTTCACTGTTAATAATGAATGGATATTCAAGTATGACACAATAGGAAACGTTCACTGACATCTAAATTATAAAACTTTCATTTTGTAGCCAAAGGCGACAGTACCTTATTAGCTTGCTGATTTCGACTAATAAATAAGACTTGATGCTTTAAAAATGCCAAAAAGCTCTTCTTTACCTACATTTCTTTGTGACTATATTCATCAGACCACAATTGTATAATAACCCGTATTCACGTACAAACAAATGGTTTGACATCACAGAAACGTAGCCGTGCCATAACACTGCACAGCATTACCGCGCTGAATTGCTAAGCTCGAGTTAGCCGAAATATGTTCCAGTGCTTGGCTCACAGTTATATTACGGCAAAAACACTGTTTTGGATTCTGCATCTGCTACTCAACTAACCGTATATAGCATAACAAGGTTAATTAACTAGTGGATACAATTTTAAAATGTTAAAAGTATACAATTACAATTCAATACGCAAACACAGTTTGTATTTGTTTATCAAATGAATTTCCTCTCTGATTTAGTAATTAGTTATTCAAATTCACATAAAATGAATAACAACATTCAACAATGTCCGACGGGACTGGATAAAATAGTGATAATACAATTTAACAGATATGTGACCTTTGGGCGGGTAAGGCCTGTAAGGTCAAACCTACCTGAACCTATTTCAATGACCTATCATCAAACTAGATATATGTATCCCACGATTTAGGTTATGTTCAAATATATACTGTTATGATTACACGAGTAATATTAATTTAACTAAGATTAAAAAAACAAACCCAAATAATGTTCATGAAGTATAAAAATGAATAATGAAGTATAGGTAGGTATGCATTTAAATAAAAAGTTATTTTTCTAAACGTTAATGACAAACAAATTTAATTATAAGTGAACGCTTATTTTCTGGAAAAAATAAAACGGAAAGGCAAAATAACAATCTTTAATCTTTCCTATATGGGATATCGAATTCATACCCGCTGGCAAAATAGTTATTTACTTAATAAAAACCATTCCACAGTCCACATATTACCTATATACAAGTAGTATACCTACCAACTATTCCATCCGGGTCGCCTGTCAAAATATCAAAATGCCAATCATAAAAATGTGTCGTAAAGAATTCGAAACATATTTATTGAAACGATTCAATTCAATAACAACATTTCGACTGTCGTTGGTAGAATATTGATTTGTCGCGGCAAATCTATAGCGTTTTACAAATAAATGCCGATAAAATTTGCTTTACCAAAATGCGACACTTTTATTATACCATCGCTTCCAGAACATTTGCAGTTTCCTTCCTAATGTAGCTATCAAGAGTTGAAAAATGGGAACGACCTCGCTCAAGTGACGAAGATATTTTGTTCCCATTATCCGTTACTGATAAAACTTTTTCGCGAATCAAAAGCTCATAATATAAGGATGATTTAGGGTATCCAGCATTTCTAACATCAATTATACTATGGTGTTTGTTTTCATACAAACTAATCGAATAATTAGATTTTTGTTTTTATGAATGAAATATTAAGTGTAGTGTATATTTAATAATAATTTTATTAAAACGAATCAAAATTCTTCACAATTACTATTTCATTCTCTTATATTTTAAAATTATATGAGGTTCAATTATAGATATAACGTAATAGGGACAAACGCTTCAATATAATATATCTCTCACAAGAAAAACTCATTAAAAACTGCCTTATAAAACTCAAAGGATCGGCGAGTAATGAAGTCAGAATCCATCAAGTCACCCAAAAATCTGCATTGTACCTATGAGTTTTAAACTCTTTATCGGCATTTGCAATTTTACGGACTAAGGCAAAGGAAAAGGTATTTGATTAATAATACTCTTATCAAACGAAAGAAAATGGCAAATGACAGAATATTTTAACTTATGCTACCTGCTTGCCCTGTCCGACCAGACCGTAATTTTTTTACTGGTCTTCACCAGCAATCGAATCCACGATCTCTTGATTCTACATTCTCTCGTTAACAACTTCACCCAGGTGGTCTATCTATTCCATTACGTACCTACTCCAATTTTCGAGTCATATCGATGTCCCAAAGCAAATTTATCAAATTGCGACTGCAATCTTGAAATACAAGATGAAGTCGTTAGCATGCATATTGATGCGCCACAAAGTGTGTTACAGAAATACATACTGCAAACACGGTATACGAATTCTAAAGTTTCACACGTAGAAGACGAAGCAAACTGCAGAGCCGCTCGAATGCACAAAGCAACGTCTAGTTAATAAAAAAGCTTGAAAAAATCTGTATTCGACTCATGCTGGAGTACCTTCGGCTTTTTAAACTTCGCTTTTCTCTGTCTGCAATCAGACAGAATCAAGAATTACGAACTTTGGCCAACTGATTTTTTTAGTTCCAATAAACTAAAAAATCAACTGCAATAAAACTACTATGAATTAAAGATTCGACACTTTAGGTCTTTCTTGTTCTGTATAAATTTATAACATTACAAAAATAAATTAAATTAATTACAGGTCCAAAATTAACATTAGAAACAATAATTAATCATTTGATTTCATTAAATAAATAATCACATATTAATTTTTATAATACTTGTATCGTACAATAAAGTTAAAACAACATAACAAATAAAATAAATTACACTCATTTGAATAAATATCTTATCACATTCTGGGTCACCTTCCACAATGAGACCTCTCCCGATATTAATTGTTAGGGTTTCATGAGCACTAAGCACAAAAGAAAAATAATTACATAAAAATACGCAGAAACATGTGGCGTGTTACTTTTCATAAGAAAAATGGCACACTGAAACAAAAGTTTGCAAAAAATTATCAAGAGCGTTGGCGTCGAATCATAACAACGCAGATACAATTGTAGGAGCAAATTCAGAAGAGGAATGTTTGTGGATTACCATAGACTATAGAGGTGTATTTTTCGCTTAAACGACGCGTGCCACTGAAATACGAGAACTTCTACAACCTCAGGCTCGGCGCTTCAAAATTTTATTTCTTTTGTGCTGTAAAAATGGAAGTATAAAATCATAGGGACTTCGCTCGCGGCTGTGAGCCGCGTTCAATGAATAAGCTCTGTAATTAAAAATTCATTTATGATTTTGAAAGAGCATTTTATTTTCTATTTTTTTATACAGCTAACTGGAGTCACGTTCGTAAATGTTACAGTTATAACGTATAGCATAATATCGTGCGAAAATTTTAATGTAATATAGCTTAAGTAAATAATTAAGTATATAGATTTTTGTGAAAAAAGAACAATTTAAATCGTACAATTAAACTTAAGTGTTATTAAAGTTGATGTATATTCTACTGCTATATTTCCACCTGAATGTATGCAATAATTGAAATTAAATTCTGCCTTTGCGATTAAGTTGAAACTAGATCTAATGGCAAAGTTTCACAAGTGGATATGAATTTCTGTAACCCGAGATATCTCACCTTTGAAGCATGCATTTAAGTTACTAAGCTCATACGCTAAGTTCATGGCTCTTGAACTTATTACTTTAGTTGTAAGTACGCTTTCAAATCATTAAAATAAGATGTAGCAGTCTTCAGTATTTTCTGAGAAAACGTCAAATAAGACTCATTTAAATACGATGTTCCCAGTAACTTCTAATGCGACATATTGTGCATCTGCACAAAGCATGCTTATATTATAACGTTTATATTATGTTTTCTACGTACAATTAAAGATAAAACTTAGAAATAAACATAGGTGAAGCTCATTAAATATTGTTTATCAATGTATGAGAATTGCAACTTGCATTGCAATTGACATTTTCGTTCTCAAACATCATCTATATATGACGTAATGTGAATATATAAGAACCACAAAGAACGTATATTTAAACGTACGTAAAGGTCTCATAAAACGTAACCAACTAACAATTTAGTCCCGCGGCCAGCTAATCCCAAAAGTAATGTCCCCTCTAATAGACGCTGTACACCTAGTTTGGAGCTGGCGATTTACGAATGGCCACAATTTATTGCACAACGGCTTAATTAAAGTAAACGCAAATAAATAACTTAACTCAGTGGAGATGGGTCTTGTAATTTTTTACCTCGCCCGCATAACTAAAGCTTGACACGTAGAACTATTATTCACTTTGGGGGAGTTATAAGAATATATTTGGGTTTAATACTATTTTATCGCTGTTTATTGGTTCATAATATTATTTCTGGGGAATATTTTGTATAAGATTTTATCATTCCTTCATTCATAGTTACGAAATCAAATGAGAAATAGAAAATATTTTAATTGAGAGGGATTGATTGTAATTGTACTTCAATTGTTACATAAGATACAATACAATTATTTAAAAATATTTATTTTATCTATTAAAAGATGTACGAAATATTAATTCTTATATTATATAATTCGCTCTGTACTCGTCATCATAACTTAATGAGCTAACAAGAAGCCACGCTCCAAAAGTCCGTTTAAAATTCACAAAGCAATATCACCTTAGCGTATACCACCACAGCTCTAGAAACTTCTACAAAGAAACTTATAGACTAACTTTGACTTCTATGCACTTAGCTGGCACGTTCCGCAGACGTCGCTCAAACGAAATGTTCCCAGAAACGCTCCGTGACACGGCTACATCTAATTATTCTGTTCTCTTGACGAACACTCCGTTCATTGTCCATTAAAGAAAGAGCAAACAGACGACGAATTTTAATATCGTGTTCTCGAAGAGCTTGTTTAGTAAAGCTATGTATCAAATGCTTCGTGTTCTTCTATATTTAGTGCTGTTTCAGCTTTGGACGTCGTTGTTTGGAGCTATTTATAGCATAGCATTTTAGCCATTAATGCATTGAATGAATGTGAATGTAAATGCTATCGTTACTGCGTGACATAAATTTTCTGAGGATACAATTAAATTGCGTAAATTGAAAATCTCAGGTTTTATTTGATTAAAGCAAAACTTGTGTGAGATTACACAACATTCTAAATTGATAGAGCCTATTAGATTGCATGTACCGTATCCGTGTGATTTAAATGTCTTTACTTTTCATTCAGGTATAACTATAAAAAAATACTCTTACTCAAAACCCAACAGTATAAAAATAGAGGACGCAATTAATAAAAAGTTGTAATGAAAACAACTCGACCATCAGGATTTTTATTAATTTTTAAACAAAGCAAAGGACAGAAGGGGTCGAGCAAATTATGCCTCCGGTGAAAGAACTCGAAGATGAAGTTAGAAAAATTGTAAACTTTATTACAAACCTAGAGAAATGAAGAAGCTTTAGATTAGACCGCCATTGTTTACTTTCCGTTGCGCATTAGCATATTGTTAAAGGGTATTATGGCGGCAATTTCTGTCTATAATAATTCATCCTCAGATAAACAATAATATGAGGCACATAGTATGCCTACAGAGCAAAATTTATTTAGGACAGCGGTTTATTTAAGCATAATAATTCCTATAACACAATTTCGAACCCAATTTTCTTGGCGATGCCGCTGTGGAAGTTTTAATTAGCGTATGAATTTCATACAAGTTTTATAACTAAAGTAAGCAAGACTTACATTCACGTCACAGAATGTTGTAGACAAGCAATTATCTTTTAAAATTGTTTAAATTGTTGTTTAATTTTGCTAGCGTTGATGAATTGTATAACAAATTTAATATATTTTATTATATTCAATCTACGGAGTTTTTTTAGATAATGAAAGCTTTTTTATAGTGAAGAATGCTTATGCAATGCATACCGGCCTTCGGAAAAAATGCCGTGGGCTATGTCAGACTGTCACTGCCTACAGAAAAATCCATAGGCCATCTACCGACAAGAGAATATAAGAATTTTGAATTTTAGATCATTCACAGTCACAAAAACCTATAAAAATTTCAAAATTCAGTCAGCCAAATATATATTTTACCACATATTTTATAACCTAATCTCAAAATTTAAAACGTTAACCATTTTCTAAGCGTTTGTGGTCTGAAGCGACTGTAAAGCTGTCGGAATTGTAAGCAGTTCTCTCCGGAGATATTGCTGCCGCGGGAAGGTTATACGTTTAACCGCGTTTATTTACATATTACAAGTCTAAGCAAACGAGCTTGCCAATGTATGCGATATACGTTTTAAAGGGTTCTTCTAACAACATTTCTGTGAGAGTCGAGTATGCTTTCGTACGAAATGGGTCACGCTCGCACTTGTGAGAGCATATACTGTCCTACAGGCTACAAGTAATATTAATTTCGCTACACGGATTGTAGGGAATACCATCATTGATATGTTATTGTTCGATCAATGAAAAGAAGAATTTTGTACAATGGAATTTGATCCCATCCTCAGATTGTTCTATACCTTGAGTACATAACCTCACCTATTGTAGCGTAAGAAAGATAACCTTGTAAGCTCGTAATGTTTTATTACGCTTCACACGTGTTGTCTACAAAGCAAATAGTCCAGGCACGACGTTGGAAATAAATAAGATTTTCAATACGAGTATAAGCGTCCTTGCTTTGCGTAATCATGAAAGGTATCTTTCTGACCTTTAAGCAATTACCATCGAAATATATTATCATCTAACTTCACAGGAAAGTTGACTGATTTTGACCTTCAAGGTATACGTCGTTAAATCCGTAGCAATTACATATTATATACGCTTTACTATTATGTAATCCGATCTTTAAGGGTATCGATTGTATTGAAACCCATATTTGAAATTTTGAGTAGATAAGGTATTCGGTATTTGAGTTTTCAATATAACCATTAACCATGTTATAAATTACAAGCATAAATTGGGATAGCAATACATAATATATTATTATGTTGTTTTAGTTTAACAAAATGCTTTTGGTTTTATGATAGATATTATAACGTTACTTCCAAAAGCTTAGAGAAAAAAAATACGTGAGGCACTCGGGGACTACCGCAGTAAAGCTATTCCATGCTATGCCTTCAAGCCACACCTCCGTGCCCGTCGGAGTGGGGAGCGTGAGGTTTTTTCGTTACAGAATTTCTGGATTCGGTCCCCGCGGTCAAAGCCCGCGATAGAAACTATGCAATAGCTTAAAAATAACAAATTACTAAAACGGAATCTGTGGAATGAAGGAAACAATTTCATCAAATAGAGTAAGTAAATATTTGTGTACCCACCGAGCAATTTTCGAACGGCCATAACGGTCAGGTTAGTTTATGCATTCAATTGTGTACTTTGGGAAACTCTCAAAACGTTTTTGGTCCGAAAATAAAGCTCCCCCAGTAGAATCAAAGCAACGTCAACAACCGTAGGTATTCGCCTTGTATTCGCATATAAATCAATTCCAAGATGACACAGGCATCCGTTGGATCGCATACATATTAATAAATCATTATTCGCATGGATTCGGGCCATATCGGGAACTTGAATTTCCTTTTGAAACGGAACATTATTGGATTGTAATTACAATTCGTAAAATCAATTATGTTGCCAAAAGTATATTGACGAATTTATGAGAAGAATAAAATGGAGGTTATACAGCCGTGTTACGTTTACTTTGTAGATATTGCAATAAAGCATTTAGTTTTATGCGATTGTAAAACTAAAAAGTAAGCCATGTTAAGCTTTGTAAATTAAACGACTTTTTAAGCTCAGTAACAATTTGAAATGGATTACGAAAAATAAAAAATGTGGGCATGATAATTTTTTTAATGTATTTTGACTAAAATTAACTTGATATATAAACCGACTTTTTTAAATAAACTGATATCAATATAAATTTATGAACCATGATTGGTAGTATAAGTTTATACACCAAATATTTTAAACATAGATAGTTTAATAATAATAGATATTATATTTTAATTTATTGTCTCAACTTCAATCATTATTTTTAACTACTCTCTACTCAATTAAAAGCTGCATTTTCCATGAAAAGTCTGAATATTAACTATAAATTCAGACTATTCATACAATTAAATGAACTGTATAATATTTGCGCCAATATTGTATAAGCAACTGAAAAGCATCTCAGCCGCAGATATTGGAATTTCATGAATAGCAAACAAAATTACGATTTTACAGAATATTACTGAACAAAAGATTCTTCTGAATTTTTTTCTTGATCCAAAATATGATACAATTCATTTGTTTTACTTTATACATCGCAATAATTTAAATATACGTATATATTTGGAATTGGATTTGATGAATTATTATGCAAACATACATTTTTTTATATTTTTTAACCCTTGCTTTCTGAAGAAGGTGTGTGAACGTGACGCGTTGTATGAAGTAAAATAATATTGTCTTAAAAACTAAAACATACATTGCAATAAGATAAATTAATTCAATTATTGTATTTTCCTCTATGCTTGTTTACAAATTTTGAATTAAATATGCCCGTTCAAAGTGGTTCAAAATCTTTTAGACTCTTTAAAGAAATCGATAACATTGAGGTGAAGCCAATAAAAACGTGTTCATATCGTAGGTATAGTAAATACAAAACGGCTACGCCTCTACGAAGGCCTACGAACCTACGAATGATAGTTAAACTGAGCACAATTTAGGAATCGTTTTTCAAATAGAATAAACATGATACTTTTACCGATTTTTAAACTCTGGTGAAAAATATCGTTTGTTAGTCTCTACTCTTGTGTCTGAGGTTTCATGGAAAACAGAAAAAACGAACTTGTTACTAATTGTTAATGATACGATTTTTATATCAATTTTATTGTTTTCTTTGGACTTTGGACTTACTCGTTATAGTTAGGTATAGTTATAGTAGTTATTAGGATACTTGTATTTTATCTTCTGAGACTTTTTGTATGTAAATGTTAAAAATAAGTTTATTAGGTAAGCATTTCGATTAGCTAAATAATTTCATTCATTCATTCAAGATTCTCTTATAATATTATAATCTACTCATTGTATACTAGTATATACATAAATTATTTTTTTTCATAGTACAACAAAACATGTCTTACGCGTGCCGAAATCTACTGGAAGCCCTTAAAACGTAACGAATGCGTGTTTGTAAACATTTGCGGCGAAAGTAAATATTGGTCTGCGGTCAACAAAACCACATATTATTTATTCTAAATTTATTCCGGCCTATACGTCTGTATAGTTGCCATACCGGGAGATATTTGTGTTACCAACCGAGTTCCCGGGGGCCTCGTGCACATACAAACTACATACAGAACACGAAAGATACAAAGTATAGCCCAGAATATACAATCATCAATAAATAACACAACAAACATCAAAAATACAAGAACCAATTACCAGAATAATTTGAACGCGAAATACATTCCGCGCATTTATAATTCCGTATTAAATACCGACGTTAAAATAATTATATTTGTTAATAAAATAAACCTTTAAACGATTGCGTTAATTTTGAGCGAATTTATTAATGTCAATACTATTATAAAATTCACATTTCATTCGTATGACGTACGTGTAAATTGAACATAAGTTCTCGAATTACCGATTTTTATTGTGAAAATCGTACAATGTAGCGACGCATTTTATTGTGGGATTACCAGCTGTAAGTAATATGTGAACCGCATCAATTTTATTTACTCGTGAAAATATTTAAATTTTTATTTTATGCGACTTTTATTCTACCAATTTATTATACGTATGCGTAATGCATATAATTATATTTTTAATTTTAACTTTATCGATTCATACCTATAATATCTTTTCTCACTTAGGGACTCAAGCATTACTATAAATATTTAATATTTGTGATGGAGAGAGACGGGTGGATATTTTTAAAACGTTTTTATAAATCATCTGGTTCTGTCCTTCTATAACAAACATTTTTTTTATATATATAGGTACTTGTATATATAAATTATACAGCGTTTATAAAATTTGATTTCTGATATTCATTACAACACTAGGTACTTAATAAAATAAATAGTCTGTGCCAAAATAGTGTCTGAAAATAAAGTCAATGATATTTTATTGTGTGATATCTCTCACATTACAGACAAATTACTCCAATATGTGTATTACAGTGTCAGATAAATGGTGACTCTAACACTTTGTTCTCACAATGAACGTAACATGATCACACTCAATTAAAACGTTACATTTAAGAGCTACCTATCTTCGGTGAGAAATCTTAAATCTTTTTGGCGTTTAAATTGGATTTGCCGAATGGAACGCCGGCTACAGTGCTGTTCTATCCACGTAGATACGTGAAGGATTAATGGCTCGCTTAATTTCCGCAGTCCCAACTTGATGGCGTACGGCCGATCGTGGAATTTGTAAATTGCTTTCTTTTGTCACTCTCATTCCCCGACACTCCCGAACGTGTATGACCCATTTTGTTTCTGTATGGTAAACGGGAAATGTTAGCGATAAAGAATTGAGGACGGTTTCGTTATTTGATTTTATGTAGCTGCCTACACTTCTAGTCTGCTATTTGCTGCCAGAAACGGATTTATCTCTAAAGATTTTGCTTCAGTTTATCGAGTAAGCTAAATTTTTGTTTTCACTTATTTTTATTAATTCAAACAGTACAGTATTATAATATACAAGTAACAAACACATATATAACAAACACGTATTACACAATTTTTGAAAGTATCAAACTAATTTTGATTCGCAATTTTTATAATATTTCGACCACTAACTAAAAGGTTAACATGTTCCAGCAAATTTCTAATCGCTTTTAAAACTATTCTTCATTTTACGTTCCCATAAATAGCGAGCAACTTATAAATGAAAATAGGAGTTTAGAGTTAACATATTAAATTGAAGCCGAAATTAAACTTGTAACTATACGAGATGTAGTCACTGAATCCAAAACCACGTCCCCCAAACTTCGTCCCAGTAACAAATTATAACGTGCCGGGCTCGCCACACTGCCGTGTAAATTGATTTGGGTACCTTTGTGTGTCTTTGGAGATATTTACCTGAGATGCCCTCGCCTAATCATAATTACAAGCAAATTCAGTTTGCAATTCTAATTTCACTTGTATAAATTTGGTCGGTTCAGTTTTAAGCCTGAATGCTTCAGTTTGTTGGACCTCGGATTATATTATTCTGGCTCTTGAGAATTAACGTCCTTATTATGTTCTGTAAGGGCGTGATAAGGGCGTTTTATTCAACATGATTTTACCTAGAAAGCGAAGTGGTTAGTTTTACTAATAGAGCTTATTACTAATATCATACTAGATAAGTATTGTATCGGTCAAACATCACTTTCATATAAAAATGTAAAATGATAAATTAGCAGTAAAGTAATATTATACAATTAATTATTTTTGGTTCAAACACTTACAGAAATTAAAATAGCATTCGCTCTGGTGTTTTAACATAACTTTTAACTTTATTACAAAAATGTTCACAATAATAAAAAAAAACTTTCTATAAACCAAGTATGTGAACGATTTCATATTAAAATGTATTCAGCTTAAACATTCGCAATATCGTCCGTAACTTGAAATTAGGTTTAACAAATTTTCAACTGTGACTTAGAGAAGCTCCCATCATGAATATTTATAATACCTTTCGGCAGTATCGTCTCGAGTGATTAGAGCGTAATTATTAAAACCTGTTCTTTTATGGAAATGTTCCTAAATAAATACGACGAAGGTTATTTAAAGTACACTGTATGTATCTTTGTGAGGATATGCTCTATACTTATATTTTTAATTTTAAGTTAGTTCTATTCCGAGTCGAAGCAAGTGAATTTTCGAAAACCTTTGAATGATGCTATTTCTTTTTATAATTATAGGAATTAAATGTTTACTTTCATCAAAATTTGCTATCTCCGGTATTTCAAGTACTTTCCCTCCAGGGCGCATCGAAAATTTCCACACTGTATACACGTCCTACACAGACATCATAGTATATTACAGGCACAGATTAAATAATTTAAATATAAAGCTGGTATGAACACGTTGGCATTTTATGGGTCAATAATATACGCTCATTAAGCCACGTGACGTTCTGCTATGATTCTGCTTTACGGGATATAGCAAGATAACTAAAGCTTGAATAAATCATGAGCTAATATCTGTTATTTTGAGAAGAAATACTTTCAAATGAATTATCACAATAGGAATAAAAAAATGAAATTAAATACATGAATTTTTATAGAAAATTTTAAATAATTATTCAAATGATATCTATCATAATATACCTGACGTCGCGTAAAGTTAAGTAACTGATAAAATTATTGTTTATAATTAAGGTGTTAATTTTCATTGCTACGTACCGTGCTTACAGCCGAATAAATTTTAATTAGAAGGCAATTTACTCGAATATTGGAGAACGTATTTCCACTGATCAGACAGTAAATTTACATGTCCCAACTCTGATGTAGCCCAGCTAAATGCATGTTTTAAACCAAAATCACGAAACTTAGTTATGATATCATTTAACCGTATTAAAATATATCCAAACACGCTTTTGATCGTCCCCTAATTATCTTAAATGGCTCAAAGCTTGCTTAAAATTATTTGCGTATTTAGTAAAATAAATCTGGTATGTGTTTTGTGAGCTATGCTTTGACGATAGTGGTATTAAAACTTTTGTAATCCCTTTGAGGGATTTGAAAGTAGAGGACCGCATGCATTCTGCAGTATAATAACTGGAAGCTGATGTGAATCAGTACGTGCACCCTGGTGTAATCTGCAAAACTGAATAATTATATTATAAATAACAACAACTTACATATCGAATTGAACCGCTCTACAAGAGCACTTTTAAAGTAATTAGCTTATTTTGCTTAAAACAAGGAAATATAATAAAAACAAGTTAGAATTCAGTCATAAAAAGAGCATCGTTTACTGGCAGATGCAGCAAAAATCAAATTAGCATTTGCAATCTTCATTAAAGTTCTCCATTTGAAATTCGAAATCCGCAAAGATAAAAGGTTGAATAGAATAAAAAACTAACAAGCAATTTGGACAAGAGTACAAAAATGTATCCTTGGGGAGTGTCGAATAGTGTCGTAAGGAAAATGGATGCATATACTGGTGCAACCCGTATTCGCGTTCGTCGACATTGCTGGCTTATTGCTGCTGCTTACGAAGAATGGATTTTGGCAAATGGAATGGAAAATTTTGTTGTGACGTCACCATATTGACATTTCGTGTGATCCACATACTGAAATGGCTGCGATTGGGAATTAACGAGAAATACAATAAAGAGAACTGTTTTTGCATTTTAGGAATCATATTATACAATTTTTTTTATTTAAAATATGTTTTGTATTTTATATTATTAATAGGATATTTGTAGATATTTTCGTTAGTTTATTGTGTTTATTTTAAAAATGTGTATTGTGACGATATGTAAAGTAAACGTAGGTATAGAATATCACAAACACCACGTTTACAAAATTAAAATTCTTCTAAATCCAGCGTTTACCATCCAAATACTTTTAATAGCTTACAACAACCGAATTAGTGGCAATTCAGAGCAAAAAACAAATGCCTGCACCTAACGCAGCGCTATCTTTGTATAGGTGTTATTGAAGCCATATACATTCAATATAAGTACAGCCTACTTCCCTCGTTAAGCCTCTTCTTTATAGGGCGCCGTAGAGAATCGTTTAGTTTTTAATGATCGTTAGTGCACGAAGCAGCGTATGAAGTGGTTGCATGATTCCAGCATGAAATAAAAGGGCCTTTGAAATGCTTTTGAAACTTAATTACAAAAAATGACACTTGAATTATAGATGCCTGCGTTTGATCAGTGATAGAAATGTATACTTTAAAAATAATTAAGGTGCACAGTCAGGTTTGTCTGGACTTATAATTATTTATCATCTTATGACTACATATTGCACTTATTTTAATTATTATTAATATTAGTTTAACTTATCTTTATTTGCTACGAGTGACAAGGCATGCTGCTCTGTCTACCTAATATGATAAGATAAATCATCCACAGACAGACAAAAAGTTATAGCTATTTTATCGGGTACAACCCGACTCGTGAATTAAAGGTAAATTAACCTTATTGATGTTTATTTTTTATTCCATGTGTTTCTGAATATTTAGCCATAATTCATCAAGAAAAAGCTCCTAGGGAAAACTTCAAAAACAATTATTTGTGTTTATTTCTTTTATTGTCTGCTTATTTCGCACAATATTGTGAAATGTACGTATTATTTTTTATTCGAGAAATTTAATCTCGCGGTAATATTTTCTCTGAAGCGCACAATTATTACACGAGCTCTTTTTATAGTAACTTGACATTTTTTGCTCCCATATTCAATTATTAGCGAAATTAATTCATAAAAATAATACTATTTAATTCAATATCTAAACAAATACGTTTAATATACGTCGTATAATGTAATTATTAAATAACATTTACAATTAAAAAAAATAGTACAAAAGCATACTCGTTTAACATTTATTAATGATAAGTTACAAAGTCACGTTTATACAGTGGAATATGAATACAGAAATAATGCTGAATATTTTAAATACATTTCCCAATATGAACAGAAAATATTTAAACACACTTACCTTTGAACAACTTTTAAGAAACGTTTATAAATAAAAAATACCCATTAAGCTAACATAATGAGCCTTTAAATATATGTCAACCTCATTAGTATTTTACTCGAACGTTTGCACATCATTAGGTGGAGAGTACAAGAATAATTACGGGACTAAAATAATTAGCCTCGGATATTAAGGCGTATACATGCAGTAAATAGAACGTCGGGGGAATGAAGATGGTTGCAACAAATTTGCATATACACAGCTTTACGTAATATGATTGAGGAGTAGCTTTGTATTGTTTGTTGTTTAGAACATACGGCACAACGGGGTTGGGATTAATTTGGTGCTGCTAATGTTCGCTACGTGACAATTACGCGGTACTGTTACTGCTATTATTCTATGCTTAGCCTCCAACTATGTACTAAATCTCTTCTATAGAAAACTGAAAGGCGCTACTATGTCTCATGTCTGCTTATATGTATATTAAAACGAACAACGCTTGAGAAGTCTTTTTAGACATCAATTGCAGCTGTTAATTGTTTTAAAGAGAAATATTTATACGATCATTATGTCTATTCTTCCATCATATCACTTAGCGAAATAGAACTTTCTTCAAGAAAAGAGTGAACAGGTACCTTCTAGGAAAGCGCATCTTAGGCCACATCTCAGCTTTCCATCAGGCGAGATAGTGGTCAAGCGCTTTCCTATCAAACAATAAAAAAAAACTGTTCGAGATGCTTTTAAAATATATACCCAATTGTATTTTTTTTTCGTTCCCTTTTACCTACCTTTTGAATATTTATATAATAATTTTATATCAAAATATAATGTTTTTTATTTTAAATTCTGTTTTTTCAAGAAGGGACTATTATACTTAACTAATGAAGAAGACCTCTTTGCTCTCAAAATAAAATTTATTAAACTTTATCTAATATATTTTTTCAGGCTTAATTATCTTCAAACTGCTTGAACAATATAATATTTATTATGTGAAATAATAGGATAGCAGGTTATTATAAAATGAAATTATAACATATAACGATTTTTTTAAATATCTCATAAGTTGTTCACAATTTTATTACGAGTTGTGTATAGCTGATAACAACCTTATTCAGAAAATCTATAAAACTAAAACTAAACAAATTTTCCCTCCATATTCGATGTTAATTCATACTTTAATATCTCAATTTAGAATATGCATTCAAATTGCAGCAACGTAACTATAGTAACATGAGAGGGTTCATTAGGAATTCATGTCTAACAATATTACTTATCTCCGTGATTACACTGTAAATACACTCTATTTGTCTGTATTCAAACGAATAATAATAGGCTGGTAGATACTGACACAAAATTTCGGCCCATTTGTAACAGGATGGTGGTTCTACACTACCTACTTCTTTTTTAAGAAGTAGGTTCTACCTACTTCTTTTTTATGGGCTATCGGTAAATCCTAAAATTTTTGTGTTACAAATCGTTTGACTTCCGTAATTTATCTGACGAGTTCGACTAACGCCCACGCGACTGGGCCGCGCGCCGGTACCAGCGTTCTGACCATCATTTTTCTTTTTGTCATTGCGTACTGACCCCTGTAGAACCTCCATCCTGTTACAAATGACTCGAAATTTTGTGTCAGTATCTCCCGGCCTATAAAGGGAGATATCATTTGTTATGTTTTAATAAATCAATTGAGCGATAGGGGTATCCATCGACAGAACACATTAGGCTGAAATTGTATTAATTACGCAAGGTTATTTTACCTCATTGTCACTTAAAGGTCTTTTAACATTGGCTTTTAAATTATAAATATTAAATTATTTTAAAGTGAGTTAAAATACTGTCATTGTAGTAAAATATCTTAAAACCGTATAATGATTGACTATGATTAAACCATGAATTCTAATTATATGGTTTTAAAGATATTTTCGGTATGACGGTTTTATTTTACGAGAGAAAGTAAAAATTAAAAAATAAATTAGTTGTAATTATTTAATTACTATTAATTGCAGCAGGCTTATGATGGCAGAGATCGTTTTTATTAGTTCACGATATTGAAATCAGCTTATTAAAAATTGTTTCATCTAAATAACAGATGAGGGTATAATTTTCTAATCCTGTACCTTAGACCATAGACACGATATTAATTATACCAACAGCAATGGAATGATTACAACGTAAGTCAAATATTCAACGAAATGGTTCCGCATGAAGATTTTGATGCTTAAGACGTAAATGATGAATTTAATAATTCAAATGCTGTAAATATCTGAGCAATGTAACCGATTAAATCCGTCTCGAATACCAAGAAACACGATACTCAGCGACGATATTAAGCGTTTCATTAATCCTTCCCATAAACATCATTTTACATAACATATTCCGTATAAATATTCGCCAAGTTTCAAGTCACTCTAACCACGATAAAGCATCAATAATTATTAATACAAAATTAAGCTACACCGCAAATTAAATGTTCATTAAGCGGATAAACCATCCTCTATTAATATTAGTTGCCTGACAACATTTCATACTTTAAACTAATTTATTGCTAAATATTTACCTTTTCGTTGGAACAAATTGTATAATCGAATCACTCGTTTGTTTGAAACAACAGATATTTCAATAAGGGCTATGTTTTGTTAGAATAAATTGATTTGTTGAAGGCTATTGAAAATTGAATTATCTAGATACCGAATTGGTGACAAGGCGTCTGAAATACGCCTGCCTGTGCCATTAGAGGGGACAACTAGGTTATAGCTATGTAAAACACGATTATTGAGGGATTTACAGTAATTTACAGTGAGACTTGCTCAACTGATATTATTGGGATAACAAATCCTCTCAATCTCGCAGACGTTCACGTTTTGGACTTAATAATAATAATTAAATTGAAGATGTAACCTATAAACCCGCACCTTAACAAATTCACTACACTCTTCGTACCCTATAACTGTTTCCAATTGTTACAAATGCCGTAAAAAATATTTAATATTAGAATAATTATTGATATGAAGATCCATAACCGAAATAATCTCTTAACATTTTCTTTGTCCTACAACAAATACGTACATCACATAATATGTGTTTATTACTTTTACAGGTAAAGTTCTACTATTATATTTACTGATCAGAAAAAAAACAACTCGCACCAAGCTGTAATTGTTTGAAAAGCATCTTAGCTCAGCTCGATCAAAACATTCATTAACTGTAACAAAAAAGCTTCTTAACAGATTAAGTTAGAAGTTTCGCAAGCACGGGAGGGAAATAAATTTCTCGTACAGATAACGGCGATGAGCGTATTCGTTTATAGGTTAAGGTAGGCACAGACGTGCCTTTGCTAGAATATTACGTCTCATAAATTAGAGGACGCGTTCCTCACATCTCGTTTGCTTCAGACGACAATCGTCCCGATATTACATGCTCGTAAATTGACGCTATGCGCGTTTCTACACTTCTATACGTTGTACTTTGTGTGCTTTGCCGAATTTTTATGTAATCCGATTTGGCACAAATATGGTGACAAACATGTTTTTTTTTGTAGGATTTATTTTATGGAAAGGGATTTATTAGGTATAATATTGATTAGAGATAAATCCTAGATTAAAGTAATACACTTCATTGACTCTTTAAAATATTTTGTTCTCTACTAAATAAACTGTTTATTAACATTGTGCATCTCTTAGCTTAATAATATTATGATTAGTATTTCAAATAATAATAATAAATTACCTACCTTATCAAGCGGCGAAATCGTGAATACAGATGATAAATAGTCTCGGAGCTTAATTTATGCGTATTTACGGCAGGAATATAAAAGCATACGCAAAATTAATATAACGACGACAATAATAAATTCTTAAATAATATTAACCTAACCTCATCTCGAGAGAAATATTACAGCGATTAATTTGCTACGACGTCTACAACAAAGAAAAATATAAATTGCACTGTTTTACGAGCCTAAATTAAGTCGCTACAACAAATTTTTCAGTCGTTTGTTACAATTTTGTATTCAATTTCGGGCAAATCCCCTGTAATGGGGCAAACAGGTGCATTTAAGGACATTTTCACTTTCATAAACATTTCGACGGATCCTATAAAAGGGTCGGATGCTGGCTTAATAAGGTAAGGCAGATCACTACCTAGCTGTGCCTGAGATATTGTCGAAAGCCTTTTTTACGATTCGCCTGTGTTTCGTGGCGATCCGTGAACCCTTTTTTTTATATTTACTCTTATTATTCCATTAGCCATTATCATACGAGGTGGGTTGCTTGTTATAATTCCCTTGCTTTCATATGGAAATGATATGTCACTTTAACTTTTGTTTAAGCCAATATTTTTAATGTCAACAATATACATTTTTCAGTATGAATGACATTAATTTTTGAACGGCATTTAATTATCCAAAGATTTATCAGGAACTTTTAATCTTTATACGAAAACATATAATTATCATATTAAAATAATAGGTAATTATAATTTCAAAATGATTAAGCACATATTTAACTATAATGCTTTGTGCGGTCAGCCAAATTACACTGCCAAAAATACGTTGCTTTATCTTTAAAATTGTTATAATTTAACGTATTCCGTTTTTAATAATAATTTGTATTCATGCTAACTACGAAATGTGATTAACAGAACAATATTGTATTCCATTCGAATAACTACATTTTTATATTTGGATAATTTATAGGTTAATAGAATGGGAACTTATAACATATTATAATAAAATGTATTGATTGGTTAAAAATTAAAATGAACATATAAAATAGACTCATAAATACACACATGCATAGGAATTACTGTAGCCTTGACTGTAGCTATTCAATTATATGTATAATATGTTGCTATGTGTATGTGTAGTGCTTCAATGACACCTAAGGTAATATACTTTAGGAGCTAAGAGAAATTTACCTTGTATACCGACGCACTAAACAAGATAGATACTTCGCTTTATAGATCGTAAAAGGTTTGTGCAAGAGAATTTTCTTACCTACAATCTTAGCAAAATAAATACTGAAGAACACAATTAGCCTTAAAAGAAAAAGAACTCTTATCCTGACCTGTTTTATATGAAGTTGTAAATAAGTTCATTAAGAAAGATAAAAGAAATTGGTTAACAAATGTTTAACGGCTGCTAGAAAAAATTCATTAAGATATCACTTGAAAGGTTTGTGAAAGAAGATCTTTATAGTCCTGTAACTACTGTTATAATCATTTACTTATTTCTTGAAAAAAAAAGTAAAGTTGTATTTCAAGCTTTATCCTCTACAAGGCTACGAATATGTCGTAGGTGTCGTAGCATTTCGTAGAATACTCGTAGATGTCTATCACAATGAATAAATAACTCTGGAAATAAATTGAAATATTGATATCAATACCAGGAAGTAATAAAATATGAAGAAGTGTTGTATCATGTTCTAGATCTTTGAATTCAATAATAACAAAGGTTCCGTATGATTTATCGATATACTCATTTTAAATCCTAAGAAAATCCTTTCATTTTTGCAATAAGTTTACTAAGGGGCGTTTTTTCAATGCTTGGATAAAACTTATCCGTCCAATAGCGTATTATACGATAATACTAAAATGTCACGTAAACTGTCAAATACGGGCAATAAGAATACGTTTTTAAAATGGTAGTTTTATACATTATTCGACGAATATGTTTATCCAAGCATTGAAAAATCGGCCCTAAGTTCACAAGAAAAAACATCCTATCTCAAAAATTGTCCAAGGTAACCCTTAGAAACCCATCGAAAAACGTTCAAACCCTTTTTTAATTAGTAATTTTTCTTTGCTTATATAAATCTTATACCTGTCTCTTTATTAATTAAATTTAAAGCTTTCAATTTGTGACACAGGTGCATTTACCCTTATTGGAGCACACTTCGTCTTTGAACATCCACAAAAAATACTGCAAATACTATTAAAGATTAATTAGATAGAATGACGCGATAGACACAATAGAAAATAGAGGTCATTATTTCAGATAAAAACCTAAAACGACTTCCAAACCACAACCTAACAACACACAAACTGAATGCCAATACTAATGAAAAGTTCTTGCATTTATCCGTGACGAAATAAACCAGACTGATGACGTCACACAAGTAAATATAATATGCGGCTTAATTTGATGAACGCATCCTTTTCGTTAACATTAATACCGATATTGTTCCAGCATAGTCCCCATTGTTACGATCAATTCTTATGCACGCTTATCTCCCAGTTTCGCAAATTGTACAGCACTTTGTGGAATTCAGGATAGTGTGCTGTGTGAGCGTGAATCTTCAGTGACTAAGCATTGTTTACTGTAGTGGGATTTATCAATCGGATGTATCAGTAATTGGTTGAACAGTGAACGGGCGGACTTGATTTACATTCCAATTTAATTTTGTATTCGAATACTATTTACTATATTTTTTCATTCTGCTGTTCGCTGGCCGTTTGTTAAGAACTTGCGCTAATTGTTCTGCTCGGCGAATCCTGTGTTTTTGTAAATTATATGAAATAATTATAACAGTCGTCAGAAGAATGTAGTAGAAATAATGTTTGTATCTGTTACTAAAATAAAGTGTACTTTTTAAACTATGCAAGCTTTTAAATAGAGAGAAGACGGATTTTAAACATTTGTGATCAAATTAAAAAAATATGTAAAGAATTCAGTTAGGTTAATTTTCTGTGTTTCTGTATGTAAATTAAAACGCTGTTTAATTCTGTACGCTGTCAATCTGTGAATGTTAAATATTGGTCTGGCGACGAACATGCGCAATTAAAAATCGTCACCGAGGTGTATTTATGTGTATTAAAAAAGTAATAACTTCGGCTTGAAATTGGCTACTGCGCCAGAAGTATAAATAATTATATCAAATGAGACCATACTTAAACGAATCCATTCCTGATAAATTAAAAATCCAGAGGTGTCAGTGCGGTCGGTAAAATATTTGGAAATGAGATCGTGGATATTCATTACGCATTTGTATTAAAATTCCAACCTTGATGTCGATATTTAGTGCCTGTCAATAGAGCCTATTTCGATTTATTGAATTCCTCCGTTTATTGAAATAACGAAAAACTTAGTTCTACGTTTGTGGCGAATCAACTTTGTCAACAAATAATGTTACTTATTTTTAATGTTATGAATATTATTATTAATAATTAATTCGATGAAAATGTTAACATGCAATAAATTGCAAACGTTAAAACCATATGTATATGAACGGGCATTTACTTTATCTTAGAAACAATATAATAAATCTCAATACTAAACAGAAATCTATATTCCAAATTTGCTGTATAAAGTTAATTTTATTCATCAATGAAATACTTCGAACATCAGCATGTGTACTTTACTAAATCTTTATCTTTCAAATTAACAAGAACACTTGACATCCATATATTTGCAATAACCAGATACCTATAAAGCGGCAAATAGAAAAAGAAATTGAGCTGTTTATTCATGAACGTACTTTAAAAATGCTTTTAACAATTTCGCAGAAGCGAAGGAAGGGTATCAACATCAGAGGACTCAGAGGGGGCTAGGGAGTATCGAAACACCACGCTTACGTGCTCGGCAGCTATTTATCGCGACTTATTTTTAAAATTAAAACTATCACTTCAAGGAAAGCCGGTATTATAGGCGACCCTTTTCATCTTTAGAATTTAATGTGGTATTTGACAAAGGGAGTCAAAAGGCCTCGAGAGCGTACCTTTGGTGTCCTTTT
Source organism: Colias eurytheme (assembly GCF_061535395.1). NCBI lineage: Eukaryota > Metazoa > Arthropoda > Insecta > Lepidoptera > Pieridae > Colias > Colias eurytheme. Next base: position 6,340,554 of record NC_142998.1, on the reverse strand, counting down.
ACTGTCGGTAAGAGTAAAATACAAAGAAACTGATATTTTAAATACCTGATACTAATAATAGAAGAGCTAATTCCGGTGAAGGTAAATACACCTGTCCGACCAACCAAATTTTAAACAATTATGCCCTCCCAAATGAACACTTCATTTTACCAGTCATTTCGTGTCCTTATTTCTTAAATTAACACAGCCACTTCAACATTTGCATAAAACTAATTTCTCAGGTTAACTTCGTTACAAAGAGTTAGGTTAATGTAGCTAGTGTTATAATTAAACTAATTTTGACATTTTACAATGATTCTACCACGTATTTAGACCACGTAAGAAGCTATAAGGGGATTATGTAGCTATTAAGGTATTTGACTTAATTTAATTACTGATAGCAAATTTCCTAATTATTACATTATTACATACAAAGTATTAAGTAGTAGTAATAAATATTTCATCCATCACACAGGAAAAACGAACCTTATGAGCTACTTTTATCTTACAAGCGACACCCATAATATATACGTATGTTCGCTCTTTTTCGAAGCAAATTCACGTGTATATTTGTAGCAATACTTTCATCGTACGTGTTTAGCTTCAGGACCCTCAAGTTATCTTAACTCGTTCAAAGAGTGCACTATCCGAGGCTAGAACAAGCGAGGAAATGACGCGAATTGTACTTGTTTCTATTCCGCTTCTGTCTCGAGGATTTTTCACTCCTGCACATATACTTCGAGAGATCAAAGGCTTAGGAAAATATGTACTGCTACATCGCATTTCCCGGTCTTGTATTGTGAAAGTTAAGACAGAAAAAGATAAGAGATGCTACTGTTTGATTTAGTCTTACAATGATTATCGTATTTCAAAAGAAATAGATGTGTTATTCAATAAGAAGTCGTAATTTTATCCGTATAAATTCCTTTATACTTTCACAACTAACAAGAAAACAGATTCACAACATCTTCTTACGGTTAGTACCTACTACAATACATAAACCTGTTCGCATTTTCTTTGTGGCGAAGTAACTAGCTCTTGTTTAGTATCCCTTTATTGCCAATAGTACCTTTGTATCGGCAGAATTCAACAAAGGATATTTTATTGTGTTGCCAACTTTCTGACGCGATTACAAAGAGATTGGAAAATGATCTCGAACCGTTTTCAACAAGCCATAACCTTATAAGGGCCCAAGTTCACAATGGATCTTATCATTTCAATTAGGGGATATCATTTCGTAAAGTGTACATACGGTTCTGTTTTCATTCAATTTCTTTGAGAATGGAGTAGGGTACACGGAATATTGTAAAGGATAAATCGAAGAATAGACGACGATTAGGTATGTGCTGTGTGTATTGGAAATAACATTTGTATATTGGAAAGGAAACACAAAAGTAATTGTACCAATTTTCCCATTAATTATAAGTGAAAGTGCAAAATATTGCTCGAAAAAATGTTTAATTATATTTACTTGAGCAAGCATTTCGTCAAACAGCGCATGAAAAAGGAACCCCAAACAATATCTCGAGAGATTAAATTGTTTCATTCAAAAATAAGCGTTTCGAGTTTACTCGGCTCGAAATAACGAAACAGAGAAATTATATGTCGGAACGTAAATTGAAAGTCTTAGGTAAAAAGCAATGGCTTTAAGAATATTCCAGAAAATTAAAGAATCATAATAGAATGTCGCAAGACAGACAGATTGCGAATTATTAAATTATCAGCTTCAACGACTTTTGTTTTTTCCCTCGCTTGTATAAGGATCAAGATAAACATTGCAATCGTTGACCAAAACAAACTTCCGAAACATCACAAGGAATAACAGGAAGATGACAGATACTTTATAGCTCTTACAAATTCTTGTTATGCGAGAAAATATTGCGAAAACCTACAGTTTGTTGTTTGAAAGATAACAAGTTTCAAAACTAATGTAAATTCGAAAGACGCAAGGAGTTTTTGTTTTTAAATTCACCTAATGTGGAACCATTACATTACATCTCTAAAATGGACAATTTTCATTGCGGATGACGGATAATATAACTTTATACAAACAAATTTTTTGCTCAAATACAAAATCCATGGTATCCGTCTGTTACTGGGCGTACCTTCAAACTTTATAAGAAGGGATGATCTCATTGAATAATGTAACAAGGCTAGGGATGGAAATGGCATCTATCGTTTGGAAGTACTTTAAAGTCAGCACGTATAAGCCGACTTACTATGCAATTTCGATACCTCGCGTCAAAGTTTATAACTTCGAACGTATCATCATTACCTACAATTTCTACGGCGCACTAAGCCGGCTCTTCATAAGTTATATCTCCGTGTTATTAGGGTATACATGCAGATATAGGGACCTACAGGGAGATCTTAAGATGTTTTATTTGTAATATTATACCTCTGATATCATAATATCTTAATTTCAAGGTTAAATAAATATTTTTCCCATTATCCTTGTCAGTACATTTTGTAAAACGCCTACACAATTTCCTTCATAATTATATTATTTTTACAGCCTAAGTTAACCGAGATTTCCGCTAAACGTTGAGCAATCACAGTGTCCATCACTCCACGGCGTCTACATTAGCAATTAAACACCAACAAAGCCGAAATTAATTACGATACATCCGAGAGTGGAGGATTACAATTAAATGTTTACGAACCGAAACGAAATTCGGGGGTAGTAAGGCGTAATGCATGTATTTTTAAAGGATTCCCGTGCCAACTGTCTGACTGCTTCACATAAATCTTCGGATGGAGAGTTTCGCTGGAAATGGCGCGGGTCGAGCAGGCTTGTTTTTATTCACCTAGTGCTCAATTCATCACACACCTTTAGAATGTATCATGGTACCCTTTTGTATTTGTATCAGCGATACATTTATTATTAATTTCGTTCATGGCCCGTGAATGATACACATGCTCGTTTGGGTTTTTGAACGTTTGTTACTCTTTTCTGTACTGATGAAATGGAAGGGTTTAATTATCTTTTTCGATATATTTGTTTGCGGTGCTTTGTTTACTTGTGTAAAACGGTTCTTGCTTAATTAATATTTTAATGAAGATTCATTATGATACATGTTTGGATAAATTAAAATTATAGGATGAAATATAATGTATCAATTCGATTACAAACTTATTTTGAAAAAAATCAAATCATTTAAAATTACAAAACATCTCAGAAAAAACAACATTATCTGAAGCTATAAATGTGAACCTTCTTTGATTAAATCTGTTTTACATTAGTTTCTTCTAGAAACCAACGACTTCGATCGGCTACGCTTGTAAAAGACATTTGTTTCTCAAAATTCCCAAAAGAACATAAATTCAAACAGATATCCATTACAGGAATTGAAACTAGTCTACCAGTATGATTCCAAAGAAAAGCTTTTATTTTGAGTCCAAAAACGTAGCAATGTGTCTTTCTAACGGCATCGGTTCACTATATCCAGCTACAATTCATTTTTTATCTCAAAAGATCCTTTGGATTTTGTTTACTTTTTGCACATTATTTTCCCGACAAAGCTGTAGCCAATTTATTTTATTTATTTAATTAATCTGTTATATCTTTCCTTTACTATATACAGTTAGGAAATACAACAATAAATAAAATAAAACAAACGGAATATATGCAAATATTTCCTTGTATAACATTCATAATGTTATATTGAAAATCAATCTCGTAATCTACACTGTTGAAAATTCAACAAAAACTTTGGGACTTTTGCATTTTCAATTTCTTCGGAATAACGATTCATAGCAGATAAATGAAACGGCGGTACTTTGCTCTTTCAACGAATGAAAAAACTTTAATTACTAGATTCGTTTCTTTCATTTGAACTTCTGCTGAATTTTACGGAAATTCATATTCATTATACAAACTCATTAATTAATTTTTGTGTAATTAAAGAATTTGTATTTTCTTCCAATATTCGTTAAAAGATAGAATATCGTTACTTCAAAAAAATATCATGTAGTAACAACACAAAGAAAATATACTTACTATTTAGGGCCGATTTTTCAATGCTTGGATAAAACTTATCCGTCCAATCTGGGGGCACGGTAGTGCCCCCGCCAAGACAAGCCAAGCGAGGCGCACGGGCACTACCTACCTTTTCTCGAAGCGCTTCGACGTTTTTTTGAACCCTCATAACTTGGGTTTGGATTATGCTAGATCAACAAAATTTTCGGGATATATTGTCAATAGCGGACTTATTGAACATATTAAGTTTTAATTACATTAGCTTTTATACTTCAGATTTTATTTATATCTAAAAAACGCTAATTTCGTCACTGACTCACTGATGATCATCAAAATTCTTAAGGTATTTCCTAATGTCCTAGAAAGCTGAAATTTTGTATGTAAGCTAGTATTAGCACACAAACAACAAAAAAATTATAAAACTTGTAACTTTCATCCCCCAACCCCTTAAACTAGGGGATGGGAGTTTGTATGAGACCTGTAATTTTAAATTAAATTTTGATGACGCTAGAGGTCTAATCTAATAATCTAAAACTTGGTTCCCCTAGATATATATATGTATAGGTACTCCTTGTTAAAAAAAAAATTGTTACAAACAACCTACAAAAAGAAATGAAATCCCACCAAAAACATTTTCATGTAAAATGTTGCCAAGACGAGCCCATATGACTCGCACTGTCAAAAAGTTATCAGATCTCATGTAGAGCCAAGCTTCTAACACTACACGCCCTAACTCTACAAGGCCTAACTTCACAAACTCTACACCTTAGTCAAAATATGTGGCTTGGCCGTTCGTTACTACAAGAACTATTGTATAACACAAAAGTAATGAACAGTGAATTAATTTTTCACCTTACGCCGATGTGAATGTAGCGAAATGGCCAAGCCACATATTTTGACTAACGTGTAGAGTTTGTGAAGTTAGGCCTTGTAGAGTTAGGGCGTGTAGTGTTAGAAGCTTGGCTCTACATGAGATCTGATAACTTTTTGACAGTGCGAGTCATATGGGCTCGTCTTGGCAACATTTTACATGAAAATGTTTTTGGTGGGATAAATATATAATATTAAAATGTCACGTAAACTGTCAAATACGGGCAATTTGAATACGTTTTTTAAAGTGGTAGTTTTATACATTATTCGACGAATAAGTTTTAACCAAGGATTGAAAAATCAGCCCTTAATATACTAACGAACCAATATGTTAAGGCACTATTTACATATTACGGGCGTGACATAATATTGAACTTTCACAACTAATCACGGTGTTATCGACGGCAATAAATTTATCATAATTCAAAGGAAATACATGTCACATATACATTGATTTATCGTACTTGATGAAGTTTCGTTATTTCGACAAGAATAGCCTTGTTTACTCTCAGACGGAAATTAAACTTCGTAAATGGTGCAAGCTTGGCGCACAAATTATTTTGGTTTAATATAGTAGCTTTGTAACTTGATTGTAAGGATTTACAGAATATAATGAAACTAATAACAGCGAGGTAATGTGTTAATGTAGTTAAAAAGTAACTAAGAGTGTGTTGATTATTAAAATATCATTTAAAAAAAAGTCGTGTAAGGAAATAAATATAGCTAATTTAATACAATAGGCAGGACGGCTTTATGCCCATAATAATTATCAGTGTCAATGTAAAAATTATAATATGTTAACAATTCAAATACAATGTTAGCAGTTCTAAAAGTAGGAGAACTAATATACAGAAAAATATTATCATAACAAGACATTAGTAATTTTTTATACTATTATTATCTATAATCTAACATTGCCGTAACATATGCCAATGTAAATACCACAAAAATAGTTAATAGATGGACCGTTCCAAACCCTTAATATTGCATCCGAACGCATTCTACAAACGACACCACTAATAATATATGCTGTGCAAGGAGTCCATTCACAATGCAGCGCTCTCTGGGGTAATGTCGCGTGAAATTTTAACTTTACCCACAAACCGACAGAAACACTTATTTGTAACTGCTTTTTGTTAAGAGGGCGTTTTCAAAGCAGCTAAAAAAGTAAGCTTTACGACGTTGCCTACGTATTTCAACTGAAAATTAGCAACTTTTAACACGAAAATATTTCAGCTACCAAACTTATACAGTAAATATTAACATACGCTAACATTCAAGTGTGCAATATGGCTCGTATTTTAAATACTACGGCTTTATTAAAAGTAACAAAGTTCCCAAAGATAAGTAACATTTTTAAACAACTTCTGCTTCTAGTTAAGTAAAGCTGGTATACTGACCTCATATTATGTGTGAGTTAAGAACTTTTAACATGAAGCCATCAACTTAGATACTTAGATGAAAGATAGTATAACTTTTAAATGTATAAAGTAAGAATATTATGCTTCTTAAAACGTAAATGTTGCTAGTTGGCTCTATTTAAACTCTAACAAATGTTAAATGTTTATCTAGAATTCTTTCCAACGTCCGAACTTGTTTATTTATATAAAACAGCATTTTTATACAAGTATTTTAACATATATATCGAAGCTTTTTAAGAACTTTTATAAACGAGAATAAAACTTCTAAGAAATTCTACCTTTTTGTAGTTAATTAATAAAATACCCATGTATTAAAAACGAAAGAAGAATATTTCTTATAGAATTGATATAATATAATATTATGAAGAATCGGCAATCAATAAAACATTTTTTATAGTTCTTTTTTTAGTATTTTATCTCAGCACAATAATAAAAACCAGCTACATTGAAATGTATCATGAATATTAATTTATTATAAACCGAAAAAGTCGTATTATTTATATTAAAAAATCAATAATTATAATAGACACTCTGAAAACTGATAATCAACAATAACAATTGTAGGATAAACATGGATTAAGTTGACGAAGTCACAATTCACTTATATTTGACCCTTTGCATAAAATATATTATCCTGCTACATACAATATGCAATAATTAATTGAAATAAATAGGTAATGATTCCCTTCAATAGAGACACAATAAAGTAATAAATTTCTTATTTACATTTTTAATACTATATTTTTATTTAAAGAAAAAAAATTGTGTCCAATACAATTGAGTACTCGATAAGTAAATTATTAGAAAATGACGTTTGACTTATGTTCTTAACCAAGGTCTTAACGATCCCTATAGTGATAATATTATGTTAAACGCACAAGAATCCTTCTTAACCAAGAACAACATAAAATTAAATTATTAATTTATAAAAAACCTGATGCAGAACTAAGCTTTACACTAAAAGTGCACATGCTATATCGGATTTGAAAAATAACCCGCTTGACGCGAGATGCTAAAAATGAAAAATGCTTGAAATATTTTGGCATGTCAGCGTGCTGTGCGCATCACTGGGCTTAGAGGCGTTGATGTGATCTGTCAGAGCTGAATAACACCTCGTGGAGAAAAACAAAATCCACGGATGTCTACTGACGTTGAAAATATTATACCGATATCTGAATTAAACAAAGATATGAGAATATTTGGCGATGCAAGTGATGATGGTGGAGATGATAGAATTGAAAAAAATGCTAGGAATTTAGAACCAACTTCGCTTTGGAAATGTCTGTTAAAGATAATTTGCATATTTCTTAATATGTTTCCTAGTTAGTTGATAGAAATTAAAGCATTAGAAAATAGTAAAATTTTGTAATATTAATTGCATGTGACGAACTGTTCAAATAAATGAATATATAAAAGCGGATATTTTGTTCGTAATGCATTATACTGTTCGCCAAATATATGAACAATACATTTATGTAAGAATACAAACCGGCCAATTCACATTCTAGCTTTGTTTTGTTAATATCGCATAAAAATTTGCATAAGCAAGGATTTCGCTTCAAGAAAACAATGCATTCAAAATTTTCAACAAAGATCTGTGCTCAAAATGCAGTCTGGTTTCTTGAATAACGAACTCCTGCTTCCTTTTCTTCAAGTAAAAAATATGTAGAAACAATATAACGTGTAAAAAAACAAAATATTTTTAAATAATCCTTACAATATTTTATAACAAAACTTATGAAATATAGCTGAGTACTCCTAGCCTATAACTATATTTTTAGTTTTTGCAATGATTTTCACAAAGAGTATAGATACTTTCATCTCAATACTCAATAAAGCCTCGACACGCTTGGGTCGCAAACCAAATATCCATTCGGTAGGACATCCAATGATAAAATCGTATTTTTTTTCTTTGAAAACCAATAGCCCGTGGAATGGCGAATATCTCCAAGAGCACTTTAATTCTAAGCCGGAAAAAGCTTATAAAAGGCGATTATAATCAAATAGGAGTCCCGATGGGGCGATTTATCTGAAACCACGGATTGAAGTAGCGGTTAAGGAGGCAAAAGGCACGGAATATTGGGTTATTAATTTAATGCCGGTACGAATCGTCACTTAAATTACGGGCAAGCAATATATTTCAGTGAAATGTTTTTAACAAACATTATAATGTTAATTTTTTGTTACGTTTTAACCTTTTAATTTAATTAAAAAACATATTACAACTGGTAATACACATTCATGGTTTGTACATAGAACATGTAAGATGTGACACAGTAAATAAGAGTGTATAAACATTCAAAACTGTAATAAAACTCGTTTATCATACGGATCCGCGTTCCAAATCTGTCCCATTAGAGTTTGTTCTTGTTTTAATATGATGTCCACATGCCTGCCCACGGCTACATCCTGAATATTTTATCCTATAAAACTATCCGGATTTATAAATTTATTACATAGTCCGGAATCCTAGACATGACCGGTTTTGACATCGTATATATTTTATTCGAACGTGTTTGTAGAGTACAAGTGATATTCTAATACTGGACTGATAAATATCTGAAACTTATAAACGGACTCACAATACGCTTCTATATTTTTCATATTTTCTATATTTTTGTTTTTATTCTTGACAACAAAATGTATAGACAGCCAAATGGATAGGAATAATATTCTAAAGAGAAAGGCAAACACCTATTTATTTGAAGCCTCCATTTATATGTCAATATTTTTGTTAGCCGTAAGCCCAACAACATTCCGGCTTATTTTAACTTCTAAAAAAGCACCTAGTTTTTATGAAACGCTAACTGTTGTGTGGCACAGCTGTCTGCAAAAACGTCCATTATTACATTCATAAGCCTGCATTCGGAACTCAAATTCTCATTTACTATCTACGGAACATTTGTCCCAGCTTCCGAAATGCTTTTGCAATCTGTTCCCCGAAAAACACGCCTGGGAATATGTCGGAACGAAAATATTTTTCATCTCTAGACGTCCACGTGGATATATTGAGGTGAACACAAAGGTGGTAGTTTGTGTCTGAAGGAATACCTGAATTTTTTCATCCAAGTAAAAAGTATTGGTTTTTCGATTTGCAGTAGGTACGCGACACCCGGCAGGCTTTTGTTAACCGTGTCGCGTAAAGCAATAACGCGGCGAATTCCTTTTTTATTGACTAAGCATTTACTGATTTATACTTGTGTTTGTTGGATAAGCTATTTTCTAATATATTCGACGATACAATTCAGCTAAAAACTACTATTTTGTTTCTGTAGTACAGCTTATATAACGAGCCTATTAGGCCGGGTTTTATTACGGTTAATGTGGATACCTATTTTTGTTTCCCCTTTATGGACAATAAGTGTTAGGACACTCAAATAATATTAGGAACAATAAGTGTGTAATTTATGTCATACTAGCTTTCCGCCCGCGGATTCGCCCGCGTTTTCAGAGAAAAACCCGTTCCCGTAGGATTTCCGGGATAAAACCTATCCTATGTCCTTTCTCGGGTATCAAAATATATCTATACCAAATTTCATGCAAATTGGTTCAGTAGTTCAGGCGTGATTGAGTAACAGACAGACAGACAGAGTTACTTTCGCATTTATAATATTAGTATGGATTTTTAATACAACGAAATAATATTATATTTTAATAATATCTCACTTCTGAACTATTATTTATTCTTGCTGCTTTTTACCCAATTTCTTAGAGGACACAGATTCTCGTTATTCATGCTGTTATATTATACTTCAGACGCTATTAAGATTGACCCATAGAAATCTAAATAACAAGACACTAGAAGTCGTAAGCGTGCGTGACCTTGTCGCCACTCAGGTGTTTTGCACATCACCAGTGCATTCGTCACTGTTCAGTTGCTCTGGAGACGTATGAGTGTATACATGGTGTGTTTCAGCAATTCCCATTGCGGAAATTCTTCCACAAGTTGTAATTATACTTATAAAGGAATAATATTTCATCGGAAAATATTTTTTTTTAGAAATAATGCCGTTTTTCCTTAAAATTATAGAATATTTACAAGTATTACGAGTGTAACCATAGTAATCGAAATAACAATGAATAACACAGTCGACCATTCTTATTATCACGTTTGTTCGTATTGGAGCAAAAAGTCTCATATACTTAGGGATGTTATTCTAAAATAAACCGTAAATTCGTGCGTTAGGATACATATTCAAAAGCTTAATTTAATAGTTAAGTTAGTTTTCACTAAAATCAAGCTGTCCAATAAAAGGCATAGTTTACTTGTGTGTACTGTTTAGCTTTCGGTTTGAATGTGTTGATTTTGGCGACAGCGGTTTTCATACGAATTATGACATTATAGCACTTCTATGTGTCTTGTTATTTAGATTTCTATGGATTGACCCTTATCACAAGTTCTTTGATGTACTCTCGTGTTATACCGTCAGGGATTAATTTTGTGCCCGTATGAATTTTAGAGAACGCTATGATTTATTTATCATACTTTACGTACCAACAACAAAACACAATACTAGTCCTAGTTTAATCATGTTTATAGTTAAATATTTAATCGAAAATTTTTGCTAAAGTGTCATAGATTAGATGAAAACTTATTTGGTAAAGAAAGACTACCTTTACCTTAAATTTTCACGTAAATTTGGTTGTGTCGCACACAATATACCGCTATAAATGGAATCTGTATCATCGCACGCTTTTGCTATGAATAATATTATTTACAGCTAGCTTTTGTGTCGGGAAGTAGGTATGCCTGTTGTATAACATTAGAAATTTCTAGATATTTTGTTCTGTGTGACATTCCATTGTTGTGTTTAATTTACTGATTTGCTCTTGTTTCATTCTGAGATAAACAATGTTTATTTATTAAATATAGAGTTTTTTTCTCAATGGAAGGTAAATTAAAATATTTCTTCCCTTTTAATGAAAAATTTGTGCCTTTTTTAGTTGCTTAAGAATTATAGTACTACAACTACTTATACGTAGTTGTAGTATTATAATTTTAGTAAGTATATCTGTGTCTGGTAAAAAGCATATGTGTTAATCCAGACTATAATCTAACTTTATACCCAACTAGCTTCCGCCCACGACTTTGTACGTGCATCCCCGTTTTTCCCCGCAAGAATTTCGGGAAATCCTTTCTTAGCATCCGCTATTAGGCATACGCCTACGTCCTAACATCTACCTGCATGCCAAGTTTCAGCCCGATTCGGCCAGTGGTTTGGGCTGTGCGTTGATAGATCACTATATCAGTCACCTTTGAGTTTTATATATTATATAGATTTCATGCAGTCATCCATACTTTCTCATGATCTTTCGTAGTAGTAGGATATAGGTAACTATCACCAGCCCTATTCGCGTAGGACCCAGTATGTATCGTCTCAGTACTTCTTTTCTTTGCGTTTAAGCACAATAAGGACTTTATATTTTATTCTTTCTAACGTATGATCGTAAAAATCAAAAACAACTCGATCAATTACACACAGTACAATCTTACCTGTAATTTAGTCATAATATTACCGGGCGAACCGAGACAAGCGACTGCCGTACATAAAATATAAACCACGTTTCTTATAATATCGTCTATACATTAATATTTATTCTATTAAAACTTAGCATACGAATACAATTGATATATTTCTTTTCGAAGCCGAAGACGGGAGGTAAGTTCTTATCAGGCCCAACCTCATTTCGCAACTTTTCACGAAACGTTTGTATCAATGAGTTTCTTGCCCTCTTTTTTATCTCTAATACTAATGGTTCCTTCTGTATTTATTTCGTTGTTGGCTTATTTTTGTTTGATATTTATGAAACTGTTATATTTAAATGATCAAGTGACTTTTGATATGACGATGCTGTCTCTACATATTTCTGAGTATTGATATGACTGCTCTACTTATTTCTGAGTAAATATTTTCAAATTCTAAAAATTAACTATAACAAAAGATGTGAATATTCTTAAATTAATGTTTTAAGCAGTCAAAATAAATAAATGAACAATAATTTTAGGAACCTTATTTTCTGTTATACAACCTATAAGGCTATAATGACAACATGCAATGCTCATAAACTGTTTCCTTGAGTCCTTGAAATTTGACAATTTTATGTTACCTATACTTTTTATTTCAATTATTGTTTAGTACCTTCTTTAATTATACATTACTAGCTTTCTGCCCGCGGCTTCACCCGCGTTTTCAAAGAAAAACCCGCATAGTTTCCGTTCCCGTGGGATTTCCAGGATAAAACCTATCCTATCTTTTTATCCCGGGGTAAAAAGTAGCCTATGTCCTTTCTCGGGTATCAAAATATCTCTATACCAAATTTCATGCAAATTGGTTCAGTAGTTAAGGCGTGATTGAGTAACAGACAGACAGACAGAGTTACTTTCGCATTTATAATATTAGTATGGATGGTTCTCGTGTATTTATTATTAGCTTTCCGCCCGCGGCTTCGCCCGCGCAGTCAAAGAAAAACCCGCATAGTTCCCGTTCCCGTGGGATTTCCGGGATTGCGTCATTTTCCCGGGATAAAAAATAGCCTATGTCCTTTCTCGGGTATCAAAATATCTCCATACTAAATTTCATGAAAATTGGTTCAGTAGTTTAGGCGTGATTGAGTAACAGACAGACAGACAGAGTTACTTTCGCATTTATAATATTAGTATGGATTATGATTGCTTATTATAACGTTATAGGTTCGTCCGAATTAATTATATAATCGCATTATAATGATTCTCATGGCATGATTGTCGTTAAACAATAGATAATGTCCTGTGAATTGGATGTGATGGAATAGAACGATAGATTAATCAATATAATAAACATTTGCAATGTGCAATGTGCATCAGATGTAATGAAACTGAATTCATTATAGTAAATCAAATTTCCGGTTTTATTTAAAACTAACATCATGAATGGAATGTACCTACTTATTAAGTATGAATATATGTAGATAATCCTTAAAAAAATGAAAACCTTATCCTTATCTTTTTATAAATTTTTAGTTGAAAGAGGTAATTCAAATCTCTCTTTTTACTTGAGCTCCGATAAATGTTTTGAATTGTCCTTTTCAAATGCAAAAATGCCATTAACCAAGACATGGTGACCGCTTATATATTTGATTTCTATCGATATAAAAATATTCTCCACAACAAATACAACACGATATTTGATAGATAGCATGCATCGTTGTATACATCCCGATGTCCAAAATGCTGATGCGCGAATAAAAACCCCATATCAAAACATATTCCAAAACACAAGAATGAACGCAGCCTAAAAGGAAAAAAATTATAACAGCCTACTTTCACTGTATTCCAAAGCTGGTGTTGTTTGTAAAGCTACATTGTCTCCGCAAATTCTTTTCCTCTTGACCTAATTAGCGAAATTTGATCTAATGGAGATGATAATTTACTGCACTATCTACGCTTCGCGGGACTAATTTATTATACGTCGTTTAAGTAGCTTAGTGACGTCACTTAACTAATTATGTACATGACTCAACCATTAGTATGTATTGATACTCTCTGGTATCACTTATATTGGGAACTGTCACTTTGATTATTGTAGATCTTCTTATGGACCGATAATAAGACAATTTCCCATTTACTTCGATCATTTCGCCGTATTACATTTATAGCTGAGCTTTATATTATAACCATAACAATATTTTGATTTAACAATTTATTAGGTGACTTTGTGATGTTATATTTTAATCAAATACATTTCTAAATCTCCTGTATAAATATATACTTAGTAAGTATAAAAAAAACGTCTGGAGCAAATTCTTTTCGTTGCAAATAAAAGCTTACGCAATAGGTCAATAAGTTGAAGCATTAAAACATTAAAAGGCTGTTTTCATAAATTTAAAGCCAATAAAAATTACAATGTAAAATAATACAACAATAGGTATTTTAATAAAATTGATATAACTAAGAACTAATATAATACACGTTAACAGTAACATCAAAATTTACGTATGACCTCTGAATCCGAACTGCGTTAACCAAATCAGTCCTTTAAAACGGATTGCTTCAATAGTACTAATATCGTCATATTAATATCAAATAGATTGAGGTATGGTCACAAAAGCGACAGACAAATCAATGGCGAACATTTAACATGTCGCCCACCAAAGGGTGTATAATTGGATTCATTGCCGGAGCTCAGAAATTATTACCCCCATTTATTGCTTTGGGTCTTATTGACGATGACTTGCGAACAAGATAACTGAATAATATATTTTATTCATTGGCCCAATATCCGTTTGAAAGATTTCTAGTTAAACTTTTAATATAAGTAGCTAGATACTTAGAAAGAAAAATGTGTTTTTTTCTTATTTTGCTCTAAGGTTTAAACTTTTAATATCTTCTTACTTACTTTCTTCTACTTAGAAAGAATTTTTTTTTTCTCATTTTGCTCTATAAGGTTTACATGACTCTAAAGTCTTATGCGAGTCGGATAAAACTTACAAAAGAAAAACAATGTTAGTTTCTTTGAAATAAAACGGTACATTATATTTTTTTTTAATAATTATTATGATAAAATCATTACCACACTAATCTTTAAAATTCCACAATATTTTGTGAATAATAGTTTGCACCATAATTCAATAACATAACTAGAACTCATTATAATATTATGAGGAAATTATAAAAATTCCATATAAGTTCTCAGAAAATATGTACAGAAGCATGAAAGTTGGTTGAAGTCATTTCCGCGTAATAACAATTTTGTTGCCGTATCAAAGTGCGGTTCAAGCTTTATGTTAAGTCGCGAATTCAATATGCTTGCAAATATCCAGGTAGCGCGTACATTTACAAGATCTCACTGTAAAACTTTAATACATTTATAAATATTGAAATAATATTTATTTAACTCTTCAATAATCGTACACCGATGAAACCTTACAACTTAATGAAATAAAATGAAGTGAAAATACTTTATTGCATTTAAATTCTTATATGTACCTACTATAAAGATTTTTTTTGTGTGGTGTTTCTCGATGTTAGCCAGAAGGGCTTCTAAATTTTAAAGCGGACGCGTGGGTGAACTGAAGGTTCATGCTGGTAGCAACATGCGCAAGGGCGTCTCCCCCTTGACGGAGATCTCGAACCTCGGCTTGGGCTGTCGCTTGAGTGGAGGAGGCCGGAAGGGCCCTAGTCGGATGGGACTATAAAGATATAATGTAGAGCTGGTCAGTACCAGCTCTTTTCGTCTTTCAGTAAAGAGTGTGACGACTATGTGCTTATGGTTAGGGAGCCAGGTGCAAATTTGGTTCATTATTTCCTCTCAAGAGATAATTCGTCAGACGCATGAGAGTATAGTATTATAAAGCCTCGTGAACGTCAGCTGGCGCTCGGTTGGGGGGGTGAGCGGTTGTAGCCTCCCACGCACATAGGAAAAAGAATACATTCATTCATTCATTTCCTCTCAGCTAAAAATTTGTAAAATTGTAGCTAACCCAATATCTCAACGAAAAAAAATAGTCAGCTGGTTACAACATGGTGTATTATACGTCAGCTGGTGTCTCGAACATGAAAGTTAAATTTAAAGAAAAATTTATTTTCCGTTATTTCCTCTCAAACAAAAATTTACCTGATGATAGCTTATATGTAACTGTGGATAAATATATATGTCAGCTGGCTGTATCTTGGTGGAAAAACCGTCAGCTGATACGGGAGGCTACAACCGCTCTTCCCCCCAACCGAGCTCCAGCTGACGTTCACGAGGCTTCATAATACTATACTTTGATGCATTTTGCTAATTACCGCTTGAGAGGAACTTGGTCATAAAATCTGCTGCTGGCTCCCGGACCATTATTTTTCCTAAAACATAAAATTGATGACTAACTACGAAGAAAGCAACTATTTTATGAAATCACAAAACAGATGGGCTTCTTTATAATATTATATCCGACGAAAAATAATCTAAAATAAACTAGGTATATTTCAATCATTATTCTGTCACTCATTTCCTTAATTTATAGAACAGAGAATATTCCGATCTGCTAGATTGAATCAAAAGGTAAAACGGAAACGACTGAAACATTTTTCGTCCTAATATAACGGAGTCAAAGCTTACATTCAACATTATACCATTACACAGTTACTCGCGTCTAAGAATGCCACCTAGCATAAAGTGGGTCGCGAGCTAACCTCTCGACTCGACACGAATGCGAGCAACATACCTACACAAGTTTATGATTTTTATACATAAAAAAAAAACTAACTCCAGTAACACACACTACCCTTTTTTCAATAACGAAAATTTTGAGAGAACCATTAATAGAACCATTTGAAACCCTGTTTTATCTATAGCACAGATCATATAAAAACTTACCATAGATAAAGCAATAGCAATAGAAATAGCATTCTATTCATAAGTACGTACATAGAGAAGAGAAGTATGTAAGTCCTTCAACGCACCTAGTATTGCAAAAATAGTAATTAATTTGGTTTCGTTGGCAGATATGATACTTAATCAATATAACTCGAATGGCTAGATACCAAAGTCCTAAATTATTAGAATAATTAATTTCCTCCTGACCCAAATTATTCCTTTAACAAAAAGTGATTAAATTTATTTGTCACGTTTTTTAATGTCCCAGTAATAAAAATGCGCATAAGAAATTAGTAGATCACCCCTGTTTGTAAAGCTAAAATTAATTCGAATTTCCAATATCTACCTTTCTATACATAATTCATAAAGACAATTATAATATTCACGGGTTTTGCTTAAAAGTAAATTGAATTTTACTGTAATTTAGCAAATGCAATCAGAGAATTACGAATAATTACGTTCACAAAAAATGTCTGCATATACTTGGCAGTTGATAAGCATTCAAAGAGAAGACCTTTATAGCAAACGTACTGCTAAAACAATAACATATTTTTGTTAAAAGATAGAGAACGTCAAATAGTCTTTGAAATTAATTGCACGTTGCAAGTTCTTCGCGCTACGAAGATTTTAAGCGCCGTTAAATTAGTTTAAATCCCTAATATTATTACTTAAGACTGCTGGCTATCTACGTCACTGCTGTTTCTGTCTTTAAGAAACTTGAAAATCCAATCAACCGTAATCTTTTCACCGAGAAATGTCTTATTGGTTTTTAACTTTTTATTTAACACTAACGTGCTGGTCTGGCTTTACCTGAATTAATGTTAAACCATATTATTCAACTAAAGGAAATATTAGAAACTGCTTTAAAATACAGTTGGTTGGGACATTGTATATCACAATTGACAAAATTTTGAATATGTACATGAACATCGATATTTCAACATTCGATTGGATATGGATTTGGGATGTTATTGCGCGACTACAAAAAAGACGTGGGTAGAAACGGACTTCCAACTTAGCATAATGATAAGGCTGTCGCTGAAAAGCGAATAAAAAGCTACTTAATAATAATCAACATTTTAATCCTTTTTCTTCCGGGTTTTCACTATTTAATCGCATTTTGAGATTGATCTCCACGTGTTATTGATGGAATATTAAACTTAATACTGGAATATTATTTAACTAAGGTCCGTTGTAATTCCTGGAACCACTTCAAACAACAAACTTTGCCTTAATTACATATTACTTCCATGTAAGCGTATCACGGGGTATTGGTTATGAAGGTACCAATATTAGTTTTGAACTATCTGGCTTTTATGATCTTATTAGTTATCGAAAACTATTGCTATTCCTACTTGTATTAGGTACTAATAATAAAGAATTTTGTACTTATCCCTGCTTCATAGTAGCTAATTAAATAGTGATGAAGTTATGTGAAGGTGTGTAGATACCTACTGGTACGTATTATGTTTGTTAATTCTTTATTTAAATGTAGAATGGATCTCAATAAATATTACATCTGCTACTACCGGCTTGTTGTATAACATTTAAGGAGACACTGTTGGCTTCGTCACTTTCTGAGCATTATAATTTATTCATTTAAAAAACATACTTAAATATCAATATTCCTCAGTTTGTTTTATTTCATTTCAACTATAATTTCGTTGATATGATCGACATTCTCCCAACAACATATTATTGCTCAATATCCTCCTCAATTACAATAAATTATAATATTTTCCCTATTTTATACCTACATCACATAAAAAAACCAATACGATTCCACAAACATCATTTTGTGTCGGTACTGATGTGGAAGTTATGTAGTCAAACATGCGCTAATGCTTATTTGAAATTGCATAGACGTCTATGAATAATTTCGACTCCATGCATTGCCTTACAGCCCGGCTAAACCCGGCTTGGGACGAAGTACATGACTGACCCCAATTGCCATTCACTCTGGGGACCAAGCTGAAAATTGTTACTAGATAATAATCATGTATTCCCCTAATAAGCTGGTAATTACGGCTCTAATTATAATTGTCATCTCATTATACATATTGAGATCGTGTTTATACACGTAGGTAATATACCTACTATTAAATTAATCACCCAGAACTATTCAATTATAGCATTGTATGAAAGCATTATGGAAATTGTCTTCAACTATTGTTACAGGATGAATTATTAAATAAATAAAAATTAAATGCTTACTCGCTTCCGCTTTGCTCAAAGTATATTATTTTCATGTTACTTACGAAAAGTAGATGAGTAGAAAAGATATAAATTAATCTTTTATCTCTGATAATATAAACAGCTGTGTTTAGGTTATAGAAATATTAAAAATCCTTATCTTAAATCTTAAATTATCCTAATTGCTATGACTAATAGAAGAAGTCACTATTTGTAAGTGTCCATAAGACCATAAAACCACGACCAAACGTACACGATATGAAAACGAAATTATGTATACTAAATTTAAGGAAACAGAGGTCTTCAATAAATCCTCCCATTCGTAAAATCAAATTTCCGTAACAACAGGCGGTGTGACATAAAAACCAGCTTTACAGCAGATACCGGGAGATGTTACGACTTGCAGCTCGTAAGGAAATAACAGAATCAAATGTAAAGTATTGATGAAACGATTTACTCTCTAAAAAGATAATAAATTATTTATTACCTAGTAGGTAATTATTTGGTAATCTGTGATATTACCTTTTCTGTGACTTTTTCCAAAGCAATAAAATATTGCAGAGATGCTTCTATAACTGGCTTCTAATGTTTTCTTTCAAATTCACGTAAAAAGTTTTAACGAACCTTTTATGGAAGATTGTTTATGGCCGGAAAAATGCATAAATTCAGTTTCACTGAACTTGACAACGTTGCTGGTTGGTAGTGGAATGTATGAGCTCGGGTGAATTAAACTTAAAAATATTATTAATATTTAACTTTTTAACCTACAGTTTTGTTGTATAATCCCATAGAATGAAACCTAGGTAGTTAGTTAGGTGTGAAAGGGATAAAAAACATACAGGCGTCATTCAACGTCATATTTTCTTGTTACAAGTTAATGGTCATAGTGCAATCTCCATTCTCCAGTGTATTAGATATAAGCTTCTTGAACCAGGCTAATTTTTGCACAGGTAAGTAATCATCGTCCTGTAGCTTGTCCTGAAGCCATGTACGAAAATCGCTATGCCATACTTTTCAGACAGTTCCAAATGGTCGCCATACCGCCGAAAATCAGCAACTTGCCAATGTAAGAATACATAAACTAAGCTATAAATATTTAATATTAATACTTACAACAAACAACGACAAGTTCAAAAGATTTTAATAACTATGGAATATGATCTTCCTATAATAATTATACTATGAGTGATAGTAATATTTCGGTCACTATTTTACTCGTTCATAGAATTTTTATGCAAGTTATTAATTTATTTTGCATTTTATGTATTTTATGTAGATCAAAGTACAAGTATCTTGATAAATTATAATACTAAAAACGAACAGGTTGTCTATTCCTTTAAAGGGATGTCAGCATGACAGATTACGTCACGTAAAACGTCATTTCAAGACAGGGTTTTCATATTGCGAAATTATTCCTCAAAATATGGGTTAATATTTCCATCTTATGTTATCGTTCCGATTTGCAATTTCAGTAAAGTTTTTGTATTTAATTTCTGTTTTATTTTTATTTGTCTTTATGTGTGTGTTGAATTAAATGTCTTTTCTTTCTTTCTTTTTCTAAACTGATAAAATAAATAATTCAACATGGCATATATGTATTTTATTTTATTTAATTTAGCACTAACCATGAAATTACTGAAGTTTTATTTCATCTAATATCTCAATTGAAGATATTTGTGGAAGTTGTGGATTTTGAGAGGTAAATGCGATCTAGGGAGAATGAAATGTGTAATTTGGTAACCCCATGAGGTTGTCAAAGTTGGATTCTCTTTTCTCTTTGATTAAAATTGATATTAAATTTTGAAGCATTTTCGTATCTAAATTCTATTTTAAATATAAATGCACATTGAAAATCAGAATATTGATCATGTAATTATATTAATAATTCTATTGAGACAGCTTATAAAGACGATTCGCCAATAATATTATTTTTATTTTTGTGTAACAGGCTAACTTGAAAATCAACACATCAAATAATTAAGTGAAGAAAAGAAAAAATGGAACCTAAAAAAATATCTTTTGGGTTTATGAAAACCAAGAAACAGGATAAGCCAGTGGCCACAGAACAAAAGGAATATATTGAATGTGTGGAAGAAAAGTCCATTAAAGTAGTTGGGTATGTACAAAAGTCTTCGCTTTACAAATTTATTTACGTTATGATTTATAAATTAAAATTTGCTACTAATGTCCATACTAATATTATAAATGCGAAAGTGACTCTGTCTGTCTGTCTGTTACTCAATCACGCCTAAACTCCTAAACTACTGAACCAATTTTCATGAAATTTGGTATGAAGATATTTTGATACCCGAGAAAGGACATAGGCTACTTTTTATCCCGGGAAAATGACGCAATCCCAGAAATCCCACGGGAACGGGACCTATGCGGGTTTTACTTTGACTGCGCGGGCGAAGCCGCGGGCGCGGAAACCTAGTTGCCTATAATTTCACAATGCATCGTAAATTTTTAAAACATACTATACTGGCTTGGCATGGTAATTTCATGTAGGCTATGTTTTAATTGGGTTTATCAGAGATCTGTAGACTGTAGTACTGTTAAATAGTTTGATAGGAATATTCGTTCATTATAGGCTGAAATCATTAAGCTATCAGATTTTTATTGACATTTAAAACTCAACTACGTAGAGTTTGGTATTAAGATGATGTTAAAGAACACAATATGTAATTTTTTCAAACATATTTAATTGCATTATTATGTTATATTCAAGGCATAGTATAAATTTATTATCATAGTATTACAGTGAAATGATAATTCCATAGGACCTACAGAAACACATCCTTACAAAATAGTTCCCAAACAGGGACAACATTTATATTTAGCAACATCAATATTTTGACATCAACAAGACATGAAACAATATACTAATTCACTCATTTTTTATTCCAGCGGGGAAGAGGTTAAAGATGAGGCACCACTGGTCATACCCATGAAACCAAATACTATGATAACAGCAGAACGGCTTCGTCAAATAGCGGAAAAAGTTGAAAATTTCGAAGAACAACCTGTTAAAGAAGAAAATAATGCTATACCTGAAGTAAAACATGAAAATGAAACTCTGGAACAAATGGCTGCCAGGGAGTTGTTGGAGGAAGCTCAGAAAAAGACTGTAGTTGATGTGTCTACTTTAGTTGTACCTGTGCCCGCTCAGCCTGTGCTTGAGGGACAGAAGGAGGTAGGAAAATTTATATTGTTAATTAGAAATATATTTCATTAATCTTAAATTGATATAAGTATTTAGATTATTCTAGAATCCTGCATGTGGCTTTGGCTATTTTGTATAAAACTTAACAATTTTTTTTATAAAACCTACCTTGAAAGCCACTCTAAACTAAAAAACACACTCAATTGCATAGCTATAAAGATAATCATACATAGGGATAGACAGAATGTGGGAAGCGACTTTGTTATACGAATATTTAGACTTAAAAAATAGGCACATTATGACTTACTAGTAATACTGTTCTATTATAGATCAATATTATAATTATTTGTTAATTTGTAGAATAAAATCCATTTAACCAATGTAATACTACTTACCTCCCTTATTAAGAATGTATAAAATAAATATTTCTATTTTATAATTTCAGTCAACTTTAGACGATTATGAATCTGTGCCAATACAAGATTTTGGACTTGCTATGCTGCGTGGAATGGGTTGGGCGCCGGGGAAGGATCAGTAAGTATTGAATGATGACTTTTACATATGACAATTATATGTTGAAGTCAAAACTTATTGCTAGTCAGAACCTGATAAAACTGATGAATGCAATCAAAAACATTTTTCACTATGTGTGTTGCTTTTGATTGTGACATGTAAACTTTAATTGAAATAATTATACTATGCAATAATAAAACCTGTTGTTTTGTAGTCCTACTAATAATTTTCCGAAGCTAAAATAGTGTGCGTGGCGCGCATCACAGTAACTTATAGATATTATAAATTATTATCAAAAGAAAACCCGCATTTCCCACCAAACTATGTTTGTATGAAATTTTATGCAAATTGGTTCAATTGTTTAGGCGTGAAGAAGTGACAGACAGACATACGGACAGAAGACGTCACTTTCGTATATATAATATTAAATAGTGAGGATTATTTTCAAAATATTGATTAATAAGTACTTATAAAACTTTTAATTCACAGATCAAAATACAAACTTCCGGAACTTCGACCTAAAGGATTAGGATTAGGAGCAGATAAAGTAATTAAAGAAAATCAAAAGAAGAAATCTAACACAAAAGATAATGAGGAAGAACTTGCGCTTGTTAAGAAATCCTTTGTCAAAATTACGACAGGGAAATATGCTGGATTCTATGGACAGGTATTTATACAAATATAATTTAAGAGATTATTTTAAGAGCCTGCTACTTCATTTATTACATCTGAAAGGTTCACTTAGCTTTTAAAAATTATATTTGTCTACTTCTTTCCGAATTTCTATTATATTATGTGCTATTTCTATACAATAATAATAATATTGCTTCAAATAAGTCCATGCAAGGATGTACACGAAAAGTCTTTTTAGTTCTTATTGTAGTAAGGCGCATTAGGGTAATTTTTAGGATGACAGAGTAAATGCAATAACATTAAATTAATATGTAACTATTGATTGATTAAACAAATATGAATAATATCAAACCCGTTTATTTTCATGCGATGCCTTCACAATACTCACAATAAAACGATGTGCTGAAGTGGTATTCACAATTTTCCGAATTATCCGACATCCTGAATTCCTTGAATGCACTATATAGTTAAATAATGAACTTTAATTTTTTAACCCTATAAGTATTATTTTTTGTATAGTGCTGTTCGTCAAGATCACAATATCCTTGTATAAGCTAGAAATATTTATTAGTATACTGCCTTTAACTTTATTATTGTACAAATATTTTACAGGTTGTGAGTCTCGATGAAGAAAACGGAAGGGCAATGGTTGATATTCCCATAAAAAAGGAAACAGTCAGCTTAAGTGAGTTCATGATGCAGGCAGTGCCAAAATCAGAATATGATAGAGAATCTAAAGTGATTAGTGAGTAGATTTGACTATGTTGCATATTGTATTTTTATTTAAATACATTATTTTATAACAACAGGATGTTAATTTATTTAGTCACGTAATTGTACACCAATAAAATGCATTAGTGAAAAAGATTTATCCTTACATACATTTGCTGCATACCTAGCATACTTTCACTTTTTTCATAATTTCAAAATGTTTCATATGAGAAATTTTAAAAGAATTTTTGAATGCTATAAAACTAAATATCAAAATCGGTTCCATTTAAATTCTATAAAATAAAAACTAATATCTGATTCGTATTTTTCAGATGCTGATTCATATCAAAAATACAAAAAGCAGGAGAGCATACAACAACCTACAAACAAGCATTCAAAGACTGATAGAGATAGTTCATCTAATAGGAATTCTAATGATAGGAAGCCTAGAGATTATGAAGATCGTCTATCGAATAATAGGAATAGATCAAGAGATAGAAGAAATAATTCACCCGATAGTGACAGGGATTCAAGACATAGGAAGAAATCAACCAGAAAGTATAGCAGTAATGAATCTCTTAATTTGTCTGACTCTGAATATAATAAATCGAAAGATAGACGAAGAAATAGTACCAGCAGTGACTCCTCCTCAAATTATAAGCACAAGAAAAAAAGCCACAGCAAAAGTTCAAAGGAAAAACGGGACATTGATAAGAAAAGGAAAGGGAAAAAGAAAAAGAGAGATAGGGATAGGTCACCTAATTATAAGAAACATAGGAAATAAGATTAATTGAATGTGACTTTTATTATATGGATTTTTTAAAGCTGTTGTTTTCTTTAAACCTTATACACACTTGCGATACGATACCATTGAAAGAATTTAATTACTTATCTCAATTATTTTAGAATATCTTTAATGAGAAACTTTTTTGTTAAAACAAATTTTAGACTGACATTTTTTAAAATGTTTATTATCGGAACATTATACATATAATAATTAAATTATAAAAAAAATTTGCAACATCCCTATATTTCCACATTTTTCCCCATTTACTTCGGCGCACAAATTTCTATCTTTTTCTTATCAACACGAATGAATAGTGCGCGCAATCTCTTAACTTTCAGGATCGCACCGAGAATATTTTCATATTATAATTTGCACTGTTCAAACGGAAAGATTGTCTGTCCCTTTTGAGCAATTACATAAAATATACAGTGTTACCAAGAACATTCGGCATTGGCGAAATTCGGAACTATGCTGTATCTTGTAAAACGTCAATTGACGACAGATCGATGAGTAATAATTTTGCTTAGCATAAACCATTGCAATATCTCAAACTACCTATATAAATTAATGATCAATGATCCATAATTAACAATTCATAACTAGATAGTTTGAGTTATTGGAAATTGGAATGGCATATTAAGTAAAATTATTTTAAAGATTAACATAAGAACATGGACAAAATAATATAGTATATATTTTGTCCATGGTTTGATCTAACTTGAAAGATACGATAGGTTACATTTAAATTTAAAGCCGCAAAATTATTTTATTTCAAATTTTTATTTGTCTATTATTTGGCAGTCTCAATTATTTGTTATCTCTGTATATTATAAACTATTCCTTAGATCATTAAGTAGGTAATGGATAACACTCGCAGGCGTTTCCCCTTTTGCCGAGGTATAAGATTATTCGAATCGAAAAATCTTATGCTTTCATAAAAATTACTTGCGTAATCGATTACAAACACTCTGCGTATTCGTAAAACATCGAAAGGACGTCTGCGAGTGCTCCGCTAAAAATGCCGTTTTGCACTGTCAAGTCTTGCAGAAGCAATTCAAACATGTCGAATATTAAAAAAGATGGACCTTATAGACCTTTAATTTGTGTATATTTTTTTATTTTTTTAACGTACATTTCTAATTAAATGCAATTTCTAATAATCGTCGATGTATCGTTTAGCGATATGATCAAGACAAATAATCGAGTCATGTTTAGAGAGAGAGAGACGAGACTATCATGGAAAGAAAATATACAAATTTAATCTTTATTAACTGAGAGATAAAGTTGAATTTAAAACGTGATAATGAACCGCATTCCTTACGAGACTATCTTTTATAGAAATACAAATTTAATCTTTATGAAATAAGTTATAAAGTTGAATTTAGAACGCGATATTGAACCGCACTCCCCACGAGACAACTTGGAATGAAATACAAATTTAATCTTTATGAACTTATGGATAGAGTTGAATTTAAAAACTCGTCGCTTAAAAGGTCGTAAATTTTTACGACTTTCGTGACACAAATTATTTTTGTGAATGTGTGATTGTGTTTCAATAGTGTGAGTTACCCTCCCCGCACCAAAATCAGCAGAAAGTTTAGTTAGAACATTTGCCAGCGTACTCCATCCATTACTTAATGATCTAAGAACTATTCTTACATATGGCGACATCTAGTGTCGGGATTAAGTATGCAATAGATGGCGCTATATTTTAACAATAATAATTAGAACCCTCCGTTCATATTCGTTAGTAACTAATTAATTAATTAATTACAAGGTACCTAGGCCACGATGTGATACCATAATTCAAAGCTAATAAAAAGCGTGTAAAAAGGTAAAGGAGTGAAGTGTCCTTAACTATTTTTCCAGAGGAGAGATATGTATTATTTTATCATCTTGGTGGTTAATGGTTTTACATAACTAACATATTGTAACTATACCTACGTAAGTAAGTAATTTCCAAAAAGAAAGGTGTAAGTAGTTTCTATTTCACACGTTTTGTTTATTTTTGTATAAACGTAACAAGTACTTACCTACACAGGAAAATAGCTTCCAAAATAAAACAACCACATTCACAAAATCATTTATTTGATAGAAGAATTCGCAAGTCAGATCACATCGGAAGTTTTAGTTACAGGCAGGATATCACATTGAACATTTATAATACAGCTCACAAGAACATACAATCTCGCTCGACAGTGAAACAATAATATTTTTACAATAATATTATGATAGGTCGAAGAATATAGAAGAATATAATATTATAGCTTCTAGATTATCTACCACTGGTAATTCACTATTTAAAAACCAAAATTGAACACAAAATTATGTTACCTTTAAGTTTAAAGGTGCAGTAGTAGGTAAACATTTCTTATTATATTTGGTGATAGCATCGACTACTTATTTGACAAAATATTTTGGTTAATCTTGAAAATAATGCTACTTCATAAATAAAAATGTTCTTTCCGAAGACTAAGTACTAAAAAGTAAAAATCATGTCATATAAAAATTCTTAGGGATACTCTTTTATTAAAATTGCCATCAAAAAGTAGACGTAAAAGTTAAAGTTTCATTACTGCAGTCATTTTATATATCTATGTGTATATTATATGTAGTTACAAATTAAATAATAATTTTATAAAATATATACTCGGTATAGGTATAAATGTTTCAAGATAACTATAAAATAAATAAGATTAGGATATAGATAAAAAAGCTTCATTACAGACAACTTAACACTTATTTACATCAATTGTTAAAATGTTTGTTTGTAATTCCATCATCGACTATAAACTTACAACATTTATTTTAAGTTCTACATTTTCATATAATCCAAAATACACTGATATGGGTCTTCAAGATATTTCGCTACGTTTAATGCTACTATACACAATATAGAAGATAAATACTAAGCGTTTTTTTAATTACGAATACATCAGTGGGTATCACAACGTCTAAGGAAAATAGGAAGACACTAATCTAAGCTATTTGGTAAAGGATATAGTTACATATAGATATATAAATTAATTATATATTTTGTGTCTGCTTTTGCGCGTTCGTGGTTCACCTACAACACAGAGTATATCTAATAATTCCATATACAATCTTAATAATTTGAGATCGCAAGCTTTCCTTCGCTGAATATTGATGTTACCGTAGCTCAAATTCGGCATACAAACCAGCTCGACATTTAACTTCAGAGGTCACGTGTATACGCTTAAAATGTTAGGTAGCTAACGTCACTATTCAATCCCGGATTATCAATAATACAAAACAGATCATCTCTATCCTATCTAGAAATGCTTGCAGTATCATAATGAATTATCATATTGCAAGCGCACCACTCTTAAAATGAATAATATATTTTCCATCCGATCATTCTTTATCTTCCTCTCAGTATATCATTTAGTTACCCGCGTGTCTCAAACCAACCCTCACTGCCAAGTGCCAACACGTACCAGTTGATCTCGAAAATGGCGGCAAATGTTTAGCGCTTTGTAAAGGGATTGTTGCGGGCGTGTGTGCGTGCGGCAGCGGCCGCTGTCTGCGTGCAGTTGCACAGAGCGTCGAACATACGCAGCATGAAACCGCGGGCTCGACCGAACCGCCGTTTGAGGTTATCTGAAAAAGATAATAATTTCAAAAGACACTGTTAATACCCTCATGGTAAGGCTTTGTTCTGGCAGTGGTGGTAGCCTCCTTAAGCCTACGCTATAACTAAAATTACCGACTAGCTCCAAAAATAAATTGAATGATTTATGTAATACGATTTGGCTTCAAATTATTGGAGACTATTTTCATAGATATTATTTGGCTAGGCTATATATACGAGTAAGTAAGTAGTCGAGAACCTACGTATTGTGACCTACCTTACAACACAAATCACTACATAGTATAAAACAAAGTCGCTTTCCCTGTCCCTATGTCCCTATGTCCCTATGTCCCTTTGTACGCTTAAATCTTTGAAACTACGCAACGGATTTTGATGCGGTTTTTTTTAATAGATAGAGTAATTCAAGAGGAAGGTTTATATGTATAATAACATTCTTAAAATAGTGGAAAAGTACTGTTATTTTTGAGGTTTCTAATGTGATGTCGTAAAAAATTACATTTTTTCCGCTTACATTGCAAACGCAGGCTGAACCCTACGAGTTTTATAAAAATAATGTACTAAGTATTATACACATTGAAAAGGTCTACACAAAAGTCCGGGATGGTATATGTCTATCTCTTATGGATAACCCACAATAACTTTTTTTTGTCCTTTACTTTTTACGACAAATAATGCCTAATTTTCGATGCGATTTTAGCTAATACAGCATTAATCCTTAACCAATTAAATACCTTGAATACATTGTTCATTTAATATAGATCTATATAGCCCTTTACACCGTATGATTTAAGTGAATATTTTCGAAGATATTACAGATTTAAGAATTGCGGGACGTAGCGTTTGCAGCGGTTCTGGCCGGCCGCCCGGCTTTCTATTTTATACCCGTGCGAAGCTGGAGCGGGCCGCTATGTTTTTATATACCTACAACGTTCACAGTTTTTCTGTAGTGTATTTAGTATCAGCATTGCACCCGTGCGAAGCCGGGGCGGGTCGCTAGTTTAAAATAAAACTTTAGAGCAATGTGCATATTTCATACAAAAAATTCAAACACACCGGATAAATCATATACCTACTTTTTACAACAATGGACCTGCATACATTACGGCATGTACACTGACCCAGATTTATTATGCCTCAAAGAAAATATAAACTCTAAATACATTTTAAAATAATGGTCGATTTATGTGGCTGTACCTACATTGCACTAAATCCCCTGGTTTACAGTTTAACACGCGAATAAATCACGGTTTAACGGTGCGATATCGCGAAAAGCTCCACAAACGTAATAAAAGAATGAACGTGCCGGGCTTGATAGTAAAAAAGAGAAGTATTGTCGTGTCTACCTTCAATTTAATTAGGGTTGAAGTTTGTCTCATTTGAGCACCTCCCAACCGCCCTCCGCCTACGTATCTCCCCTAGCGGTAGAGCTCTAAAGTGAATGAAATGGCTACGACGCGTAACGATGTAGGTACAGCTACAGTATTGAGCTTTATGAGTCTAGAGTTTACACTTTACATTGTATCTTTATGTTATTATGAATAATAACTATTATCTATTACCTAAGATTAATGTTTTTATTTAGCTGGCTACATAATTATTATATGTATTATGATTTATGAGCATAATGCCATTGAAAAGACGTGGAAAAGACCAAGAAAAATGTTTAGGTAAGCCTGCCTTGGATTTTCCATAAATAATTAATTTATTTTTTACATAAATATTTTTTTTGTCAATAAAGAAAGAACTAATACCTATCTAAAATTCTAATTTTATTCTTGTTCTAAGTCTATTAGCTACTTACATTTAAATATAATTCAAAATTACCTAACACGTGCTTTTGAATAATGAATTTATGTATATTCGTACAATGAACTTTCATTAAATAGAAACAGGTACCTACTACCTACGTAGGTAAGGCTTTGTATATTTATATTGCTACCTACCTATACCTTCCTACTAGAGTTTACCATAATTATACATGCACATTCTCTTTGTCAGTTCACGTTACGCGACACGTTAGTTGCTCATGCAGGTAAATAATATGCAAAATCAATATATTCTAAAGGCAAATAAACCTCTGCTTTCATCGCTCAGGGGCGGATTACACGTAGGGAGGCTACGGAGCTTCGATCGATCCGAACGTATTGTGCGAGCAAAAGCCCAGACAACATAACATAAGTGCATTCGTTATTGCAGATATTTCACTATGGTATTATTCACATCATTAATTGTGCAAAATTTTAATGAGCGAGCCGCTACATAATTGACATTAATGACCATATAGAATAGCACATAATATGAAGTAAAGTATTAATTAATTCGTAGATTTTGCAAATACATAGTGGAATAATTAGTCCTTCGTTCTTTTTTCAGACCTCATAGATTGAGCAGAAAGATTCGAAAACAAAGTAAAACTCAAAAAAATCTAATTTATAGTGAATCATCTAACCACAATGACAAAATTATTAATAAATTATTTCTAGTTGGCCTATTTTGATCAATAAATTTGTCTGCGGTTATCGTATTCAGATTCTGTTTTCAGATGATAATGACTAATGAGCGTAAAGTGACATGACATGATCACATTATATTAAGCATTAAGCAAAAAAATTTCTACATTTTTCATAGAATCAAACCTACAGCCTGTAGGTTTGATTCTATGAAAAATGTAGAAATTTTTTTGCTTAATGCTTAATATTACAGGGAACTTCCCGTGAACACAGAGTCTTGAAGCAGAGATAAAGGAAAAATTGCTAAAAGCATAAAGTTACAATTACAACGTAATATAAAATAGGTTTTTTCGGAGCCCTCGGTGCGAGTCCGACTCGCACTTGGCCGGTTTTTTTTTAATAAACCGTTCTCATATTTTCTAAATATTATTTTGCGCAGTTACCTACTACCTACTTATAGGTAATTACTTATTCAGTTCGGCTTGCTTTGTAACCTTTATTATTTAAGCTTCAAACAGAGTAGGTATAATTTATCCAACTAACTTTTTGAGTCCCCAAAAAAGTAAAGCCACAAAAAACATTTTAGTTACCTCGCAAAACAATGCACTTTCAAGGTTACTAAATATTATTATCACAACTCACAAGCCAAGGCCCTCATGTCATCTCGATAAAGATGACAAATAATCCGCATATTTACAGGTAGCTCGTGATTTTCTTATCTATTGTTCACGAAATTAATACTTGCCTTGTGTGAGTAAACACAAAGCAATTGCGTCATCAAACAATCATGTCGCTTTACTTCGCTCTGTTATTTTTAACTCACAATACAATTTGAGTACTTCCCCTTCATTACTTTAAATAAACGGTTTAAACGTGGTTATTGGTTGTCTTTACGATGCACTAATGTTACCTACTATAGGTATTTTATTAAGTGGTATCAATTAATGATAGGTCGACAATCATGTCAATGCCTTCTTTATCATGCGACATTTCATAGAATTCGTAGGTAATAGATTTTATGCAATATTATTTCAACACAAATAAACCAGGTCGTTAAATAACCTATTTTCGTTGTTAAATAGGTGCCATACGCAATTTTTTATTTCAAAATAATTAAAATGTCATCGAAATAAGTGAAATTCCATCAACATGAGTCCCCGTGAAGGATAAGTAATCACTATGTTACAAGTATACTATATATTATAATATTCATTTTACTATTTACAATTTTTTTGCAACAATCTACCATGGTCCCTAACAAATAGGTAACAACAGACCTCAAAATTAATTTGTATCTTACAGATAGAGATGGCTAATAAGGTAGGTAGGCAGGTACTATTAAAAGATAACTATTTTTATCGGTACACTTTCAGTGTGGAGAAGAAAATTACAAATTTGATTACCTACCTAATACATATTATATTATGATTTTCTTAATGTGGGTAATTACCGTACCTATATTCCTACTTTTGCAGGCGCTAATCTAAAGAAGTGTCTACCTATACGTACATTAATCTTAATTAGGTAGGTATGTGCTGAGAGAGCTTACTCTAGCTACTTATGTGATACCTATCTATTCGTTGACAAATTAATTTATTTTAAAGAAATTAAATCAATTATAAAAGGAAACATAACTGAATGTTAATTTGATATTGTTATTTATTAAATAAAAACATTTATTATCTTAATTAAAAAGGATGCCCGATGGTTTATTCCTTTAATATAATTTACGGAACCCTCACATCAGTACGGTTATGAATATTTTAGTTCCGGAACATAAAAGGTCCATTTTCGTGTGACCTTATTGTTCGAAAGGGCACCTATTTTGAATAAGCACGAATGCCTTCCGTTCTTATTTCTATGAAGACTTTTGTTCAAAAGAAGGGTGGAACATATCTTGACCTATTTTTGTCGGTACATCTAAACACAAAAATATTGAAATGCTTTCTATTAAAAGCTACACAATAGTTACCCACTACAATTAGAATGATGGATTAATCCATTCATTGGTAAATTATTAACTTCTCATTTAACTAATTGGAGTTAACGCACGGCCGCAGCGCGATGCACTCGTGTTATCGGCGCCTGTACACGGTCTGACTCGCTATAAACTCGTCGATACTATTAACTACGGATGTTATCTACATTGAAATAACGTGTGTTGAGCTATATTAATTAATAAAACGTTATATGAACATATACGTAGTCTACATCGAACCTGCCATTGACGTTATACAAAAGTACATTCATACTAAGAGTGAAGTGTTATTACTAAACGCCCGTGCAGTATTTACGATAACAAACAGGTTTTCGCTATGAGTTTGCAACACACGCCGCCGAGTATTACATTTATAAGCGGCAGCGGTAGCGGAGGCGGATCAACACCGAATCTGCGTGGATACGGCATGGAGGAAACACAGAATTCAAATATTAACATAAGGAAAAGAAAGGAGCGCACGTATGAACAAGATTTTAAAAAAGACCTAGCGGATTTTCGTATTGAAATCATGAATTTTTTCCAAGAATTCGCCAAAGATCAAAATGAAAATTTAACTAAATTAAGCCAACAGATATCATGCATTAAAGAAGATATAACTGCCATATATTCGGTAACGCAATCGCTTACCCAAGAAATAAATGACTTGAAATGTGATTCTCAAAAAATTCGTTCTAGTCTAATCTCGTCAGAAAACAGAATTTCAACCCTAGAAAACAACTTTCAAAAAATAAAATTATTACCTGATCACGACAAAATAAAAACAACAAGCGTTATTGATGAAACCTTAATTTCGGAATTGAAGGAGCGTAATGAGCGTGAAAAAAATGTAATTTTGGTCGGTATTTCGGAAAAAATTGATACAAATTTTAATTCTAGAACCACATATGACTATGAAAAAGTTTTCCAAATTATCTCGACAATATACGAAAATTGCCCGAAGCCAATAAAGTGCATACGGTTGGGGAAATTCATTCCCAATAAAAGTCGACCGATAAAAGTGATATTTAATTCGAATGACACTCCCCGAGTTCTGCTGCGACATAGAACTAAACTCCCTAAAAATATTTTTATGTATTATGACCAAACGCCCGCGCAAAAATCCCATTTATTATCAGTAAGAGAAGAGATGAATCGTCGCATTGAAGAAGGTGAACAAGAACTATGTATAAAATACTTCAATGGAGTACCTAAAATTATCAAGAAGACCCAAAAAAACTAAATATTACTCACTCATCCCCAGAAATAACTGTCAAAAATACTTTCCATACATTCTTAAATTGGAAAATGGATAGA
Organism: Colias eurytheme; assembly: GCF_061535395.1. Taxonomy (NCBI): domain Eukaryota; kingdom Metazoa; phylum Arthropoda; class Insecta; order Lepidoptera; family Pieridae; genus Colias; species Colias eurytheme. Next base: position 6,306,613 of record NC_142998.1, on the reverse strand, counting down.
AACGATGTGGAAACACTTGGGAACCAAGTTGATAGTGAGATTGGAGTGGGTAATTCTTGTTTAATTGCTAATCCGGAACTTCTTAATGATAACAGCTTTTCTTCTTATTCCTCTTTTAAAATTGTTACTCAAAATATTCGTAGTATTAATAAAAACTTCTTGGAATTTAAGGTTTTTCTGTCACGTTGTGCGTTCGAGTGCGATTTAATAATACTTACTGAATGCTGGCTAAAAAATTATGACTTTGTTCCACCCCTAGAGAACTATCATAGTTACAACACTACAAGACATATAAACCAAAACAGCGGGGTTACTGCGTACATACGTAATAATATTACTGATATCGAAGTTGTTGAACCAAATTTGGATGATGCTGATGGTCTAATTATAACTATTGCAAAACAATATGCTTTTGTTTGTATTTATCGATCTCCCTCTTTTGCGACAATAGATAAATTCCTGCATTCTTTTGACTTAATATTGTGTAACTTAAGGTGTATTCCTAATATCTACATAATTGGCGACTTAAATATTGACATCAGTAATGAGAACACTGATCAAAGATCTGACGAATATCTAGATTTTCTTGCATGTCACGGATTCTTACCAAGTCACTCTTTACCTACACGTGGTAAAAGCTGTCTTGACCACTGTTTCGTAAGATCTAATATAAAAGTGGCTACTTTTGTATGTGAGTCTGCAATAACGGATCATTCTGCAATATTTCTTACTTTTTCTAACAAACAAAAAACTAGTATAGCTAAGACAACATGTTTTACAACCAATATAAATTACTCAAAAGCTTCCAAACTACTGTCATTGGTAGATTGGCACAATCTACTATCTACAAATGATCCTAATAGTCTAACTAATTCATTACTTGATACCGTTGGCAATATTATAAGCGATAGCTCCCGATTATTTAAAAAAACTAATAGAAATTCTATTTTACAACCCTGGATTACACCAGGTTTGCTGCGATGTATACGTTTCAGAGATATTTTACACCGCCGAAACAAAAACGATCCAAATAATAAGGAACTTGAACTCATATATAAACGCTATAGGAATCATTGCAGTAATATTTTACATACTTCTAAAAACAACTATGATAAAATTGAGCTTAATAATAATAGAAAAGATATTAAAAAGTCGTGGAAAACTATTAAACGCATTTGCCATATAAACAGTAACTCTTTAAAAAGCCCTGATAATGCTTTAAATTTATTAAAACTTAAGAACACTCCAGTTCATTCTATTGAATTTATAAATGATTTCTTTATTAATATAGGTAATGAATTAGCATCAAATATTTTAAATCAACTAAATTTATCAGAAATTCAGCTCAAATCTAAAAATAATCAAGGCGCCATTTCACTTAATTCATTTGTTTTATTGGAAACAGATATAGTGGTGGTTAATAGTACAATTTTGGCTCTAAAAAACACTTATGCTTCAGGATATGATGGCATATCATCTATTTTCTTAAAGAAAAATCTTGCTATATTTGGCCCACTGATCACGCAATTATGCAATATATGCTTATCATCGGGTGTGTTTCCTGATCGTTTAAAGCAATCTCAAGTTGTGCCGATTTACAAGTCGGGTGACAGAGACAGTATAACCAACTATCGCCCTATCTCACTTTTGCCAACCATATCAAAGGTTCTGGAGAAGCTTATTAATAAGCGTCTCGTTAATTATTTGGAAAAGAATTGCATACTTTCAACTAATCAATTTGGCTTTCGTGCAAAAAAATCGACTAGTGATGCTATCAATACTCTTGTGTCTCTTATTGCTAACAATTTAGACAGGAAGATAAAATGTTTGGGTGTTTTTTTGGATCTGGCGAAAGCGTTCGATACTGTCTCTGTCCCCCTGCTCCTGGCAAAGCTTGAATCAATGGGAATTCGTGGTACCCCTCTAGAATTGTTTAGAGATTATTTATCAAATAGGACTCAAATTGTTAAAATTGGTGATGTACAGAGTCAAAAGCGGTCCATAAATTTTGGCGTTCCTCAGGGATCGGTACTCGGCCCTACGCTCTTTTTAATATACCTAAATGACCTATGTAATCTACACATACCTGACGCGAAGTTAATAAGTTTTGCTGATGATACTGTTATTGTTTTTCAAGGGGAGACATGGGAATCTGCTCGTTTGGCAGCTGAATCAGGCATGCGATTGGTAATAAATTGGCTAAATCATAATCTTTTAACTTTAAATTTTACAAAAACTAAATATATAAATTTTTCTCTTAAAAATAATAATAGACCTCCCCAAAATTTTACCATAAAGGCGCATACGTGCTTAAATATAGGAAACTGCGATTGCTATACTCTTTGTCCTGTCGATACTATAAAATACTTAGGGATAACAATAGATAAAAACTTAAACTGGAAGCCGCAAATAGATGATTTAAAAAGTAGAATACGTAAACTTATACCAATTTTTAAAAAAATAAGACGCCTTAAGGATGAAACCACTAACAAAATCGTTTATCAGTCTTTGTGCCAATCGCTCATTAATTATGGAATCTCGGCTTGGGGTGGCGCAAACAAAACAACACTTCTTAAGCTCGAACGCACACAGAGATGTATCTTAAAAGTACTGCAATTTAAGCCGTTTAGATATCCAACAAATCTCTTGTACAACGAATGCCGCGTTCTGACTGTGAGGCAATTATTTATCAAAGTGATAGTCCTGGAGCAGCACACAGTTCCTCCATCTTCATCCGTTGTTACAAAAAGAAAAACCCGCATTGAAGAGATTTACTGTGTGCCGGGTTGTAAAACTCGTTTTGCGAAAAATTTTGCATATTATATTGCTCCCTATTTGTATAATTATATTAACAATAAAATTAAAATAAAAGAAATGAGTAGATACCTTTGTAGTAAATCTTTGGATAAATTTCTGCTTCGCCTCGACTACAACGAGACAGAAAAACTGTTTGTGGCTAGTGCCTTTTAGTACCTATTACTTAAAGTTACCCAATTATTGTTTATCCTCATAAGCTCATAAGTTTTATATCTTTAAGCCGTAGTGTAAACTTTGCAAAAAAAATAAATAAAAATAAAATAATAATAAACTTCCCTACTGTAACACAGTGGCGTCAGCGACTAGCACGGAGGGAAGTAATTTATGTTTATTTGTAATAATTACTATGTCTTACTGAAATAGATTAATTGATGTTTGATGTAAATTGTTTGGAGGTAAATATATAAATATAAATATACTAAATATACTAAATAATAAATTGTTGTGGATAGCTTTTAGAATTTTATAGTAGAGTGTATTTAGTTAATTTTTGTATGAGTTAAGCATTTAATTAATTTATGGCATTTTTTTGTATGTAATTTCAGTATTTATACTCTAAGAACAAGCATATTTTGTATGTCACAAAGTTTATCTCGCGCCTTTTATACCTACGAATCTATGTTGATAATACTGTGATTTCAAAGACTAAAATTGTTACATTGTAATATTATATTGGTGGTGGTAAGGTGAAATAAATAAATAAATATAAATATATAAATATAAAAAAAAAAAAATAAAATATAAATATAAAATTATAACTATTATAAGTAATACATATTACTATTACGTATTTATTTTAATTCATAGGTATATGTGATCTACGTCTTATTCCTATTACCTACATCTTATTTCATATTCTCAAAGTTAAAGAACGATAAAAGATTACCAAAGTTTTAAGAGGCCATACAAAATGAGAGAGCTTTTGACAATAACAAAGTACAACAGCTTTTTGTTCATGACAAATTGAATAACTTTTAAATATTATAGAACTTACAACAAACAAAAAACGTAAATATGCGTAAGGATTATGTCTATATTGACCTATTGTACATAGTAGAAATTGTATCGGGTAATGTATAGGGTATTTATATCCTGAACGATCGATTATAGTTTATACGGTTATAAAAAGATTTCTATAATAAAGATAGATGTAGGTATAATAAAACTATTAAAAGGATTAGATTCAGGTTCCCTTGTTTAGATTCAGGTTGTGGTATGAGAGTAGATTTTGAGATGCTGACTTCGGCCAGATTACAGATGTCTAGAAGTCGCAGGATCATATCGTATCTACTATAATTAAACGTTATCTTTATCAATATTTAAATCTAGTGACACTATGTTTATTTTCACTACAAAAGTACTAAATCGTCTTTGATGAAATTGTAGATATTGTATGTGATAATCTATCTACAAGTTAATATAGAATAGATTTTATTTTAATTAGATAATTTACTCACTTGATCCCAGCTCTTGTGATTCCTGAAACAATAAGAAATTTGTATTACTATTAGTATGACTACAAAAAAATTGGTTACAAAATTGGACGATGCAAAAGCGAGCAATAGAAATTTAAAACTATTAACTAAACTACCATTATAGAGTTTATTAATTATAAGTACCTAGGTAAGTATATACTCTGAGATTATTATTAGAAATAATTAGAATTTTTAATTTATTCATCAAAGAAAATTATGAATAGAATCTTATTTAGCATCGTTTGAAGTCACGAACATGCGAGAAAATAACATGTAATTACAATAATCGTATTCAGGTCGTCCTAGGTTATCGCCTTAACACTTATCTATTTATTATAACCCGAGTTTCCTTTTCTATAGGTTGTTGGAATTTTAATGAGAAGACTTGGAATAAATTATTCGTTTATGAGCATAGATCGTCGATAACATTACAATCTCAAGAGGACTCAAGCAAAAAACTCGGTAGAGAGAGGTATTTATGTAAGAGTGTATATAGAGCTCGAAATAGATGAGAATAAGGGGAAGTATAATTAATATAAACGAATAAATTTTCTATTTCTAAACAATCAATATAGGTACAAGAATCTCAGAACAATATAAAACAATATTTACGAGTCATTTGGTCATTAGGTAGTTTAGACTAAACTAATGACCTAATGACTAAACTGTTTAGTAGGTATATTATCAGATATCCTACAAAATAGGGTACAGTACTTTTGAAAGTAACGGAAACTATTTTTTGTTTTTGATCAGTCTATTTATAGATATTATGCAGTTGTACATTATTATCAGATCGAAAATACTAATCTCATGAACATCAATATTGTGTTACCAAAATTTATCGCTTATTTGTCCAATAAAAGATATCTTATAGATAGCTTATAGATATGGATCAAATTATGCAATACATTATACATGGATAAAGATAACATCTACCCACACTTGTTGAAAACAAAAACATATTGCAAATGATGATCAGAACATCCGAACATTATTTGTTTCCAACAGCTGTTTATAATAAAACTGGCGAATGAAGAGTATTGATCTGCTGTCAAAAGACTCAAAGAGTGATGGAGGTAATTTACGTGCGCGAAAATAGATTAAACATGCAAAATAGTTTTAATTTACATATTTTCGACATAAGTCGGATATTCTAGGGATCTAGTATCAAGAAGCGGTTGCGTTCTATTGCAAATCTACAATGAACTTACCGCCCTATCACATCCACTTTCCTTACGGGGATAAATATACATTGATACTTACAAATTTGCTTCTCTCTTTCTCTTTATGTTTTATTTCTGCCTCTTTCTTTGCTTGCTGAATCAGTTGATCTACGAATTCAGAGGCTTGCCGAAGTTTCTCCGGATCGCTCTTGAATTCAGCTATTCGCTCAGCCAGCGCTGAATTGTCGCTGTCTTCCTTCATCTTTACGTTGTCTGGGACTCGGTTCACAGGTGGCTCTTCTCACTAACGCACTTAAATTTCAAAAGCGTCACTGAAAACAGATACAGTCAGATTCCTTAGAGCGAGCACAACATTCCAACACCGTTTTTATGGGTCATTATTTTAGTTTCTTTAATAACTCGTGAAGTACGTCGGCGCTGAGGGAGGGTGTGGGTATGTCATTATTCTCGATAAGTCGGAGGTTCGAGACTCCGATGCGTGTGGAGTGAGTAATGATGTTGGAAGCACTGGCGGCCGGGCGTACCGCGTAATTTCGCTCATGCGCCGACCGCCGCGGTCGCCTATCGTAAATTTGTAGCTATGGTTCAACAGATTAATCCTAATCACTAGCGATGAACGCTCTTGAGCTCTTGTCTCGAACGCGGTCTAATAACCGTTCGATGTTATCGGCATAAGCCCCTTATCGCATTTTGGATTTGCGAATTGTGGATAATTAAAAGCTGTACTTTACTTGTCGCATTGAAAGAAAGCGATAGGGTAGGTAAATGCTAGAATAAAAAAAAACAATTGTGTTAGCGCACCGACGTCTGGCTCGTATAATTTTGATTATTTTTTGCAATATCAAAATATAACATTCCGTAGCGGTATCTGGGTCTATGTACTATGTACTATGTACCCAGATACCTATAATAGAAGTACCTAGAGTAGGTAAAAAAGTAATTAGTGAAATAGATAAACAACATATTTCTTTTAAAGATATTATGTTGTACACTATTTGTCACACACTCAATTTAATGCAGCCATCAGTGATATTGAAAACTATTGCTCAAGAATGAAATGCAGTCAGAAGAAAATGTGTTATACATAATGTATGGAGTGCGAATGTAAGCACGTCTGATATTTCACAATTCTTGCCTTGACATTATGGAAATGAAATACGATCGAATAAGAGAATCTTCACAAAGGAAATATTACAAGCTTAATAATATTTTGTATAGCTAGGTGTTGGCACAATATTCAATTTTTACAGCAGCTCTACATTTTGCATATTCATAAATCGTTAAAGGCAAAGTTTAGTTAGGTACTGATTTTTTTCATATTTCTATGCTACTCACATAGTTGTCTAAAAGAAGCGTAAAAGAGCTTAATTATTTTGCTTAGTACATAAATTAAACAGCGATTCTACGTAAACTATTATTTAAGTATTTAACGGTTAAGGGACAACTCGTGACCGCTCGTTCAAATATCAAGGTTAAAGTTATGTGTACAATATTTGAAAAAGTAGTTATACTGGTGTATTACTCTTTAGTACTGATATTTATATTATTGCTTAATACTATTAGACTCTAATAGTTAATTTATTAAAGTCACTAAAGGTAGGTCCTCCTCCTCTCTTCTCAACGTTGCGTTGCGTTGTTGTAAAAAAAATTACAAACTAAATGAAAATGGGCAAGCAAATTTCAAAAGCATAATTTAATAACATTCATAAATATTCAAAAACTAAAACTATTTCTTCGGAGGAGACGACGAGGGAGGGCATTGCGGGGAATGTCGATCAGATTTAGTTGCGGCCACAACGGGTTTTGGTGGAGGATCGTCAACGTACTCGTAATAGCAGTGCCCATCCCACCACCAGGGCTGTCCGGGAGTTGGCGGTTGGTTGAAGCAAATCTGAAAGAAAATCATCAATATAATATGTACTCTTATTATAGCACCATGCTACATTTGAATAAATACCCTGCTCTGACAGAATCATAAAAGGTTCTACTTTCTGGTATAGGAAATATATACCTACAATCATGGACGTATAAAAAAAGACGGACGGTATATCGCCTAAACATTGAGTGAAGCCTAGTAATGGCGGCGAAACATCCATGTGTGTGTGCCAAGTTGCCATGGCAACAGCTGTGTTGATGACAATGGCGGCTGTATTTTTTTCTATAAATTTTGCCGTAATAATTTTGTCATTAAAACATAAAAGAAATAACTTGCTTCCCTGTGGAATGTAATCCCTTGTGTTTTGTTATTTAAAATTGTACTGTTGCGACACCATTTAACCACGCAAGACTGCATTTTAAATATTTTTTGTGGAACAGTGACGCAGTTAATCAGTCGGTAGTTCACGACGTAATGGCGGCCGACTAGCTTACTATGGTGAGAGTGTGTGCGTGTTTATTGTCTTTACACAATCGCTAGCTTACTATGGTGGCTTCACGTTGTTTGTTCGTAATACGGCGTCCGTCTTTTTTTATACGTCCATGCCTACAATTAATAAGTTCATTGAAATTGTTCATAGTAATCGATCATATTATGTTCAAATAATTACAAATAACTCGTAGTTACACCGAAAGATTTCTCTCTATTGATATTCAATAGTTGCTCATTTACAACACTGAAACTTTTATAAATGGAATGAAAGGTTTCTAGATGTTATAGTGCTAGTGGCAAAACGATAGAGTGCATTCAAAACCTCTATACATATACATAAAAACGACGAAATACTTACATCGTCCGATTTTAGCGCAGCTCCTTTTTTACTTGGGTCATGACTGAGAGGAGGTCCGGCGGCGACAGGGGCGACTACAGGCGGCTTGACTGAATCAAATGCATTCCTCTCATAGTAATATTGACCAGAATATTTATAGTCCGGACATCTAGGTATTTCTGCGGGAGGAATAGTTCTAGGCGCAAGGAAAGGCGGGAAACGATGGGGCAACGTAAACTTCCTGCCCAGTAAAAAATCCCGTAATTTCTTTAATCCGTCGGATACATCTCTGTATTGTATTTTCTTCGACATTTTAAATTAGGATGTTTATAGCTATTGCTATTTAAACTGAACAAAACGTCAGTTGTATGTTTTTTTTTTTTTTTAATATTAATGTTTTATTTGTGGTATTTTATTTTTATATCAAACAATTATGGAGTTTTCATTAATTAACAATTTACTGCCTTCTTAGTTTTGTTAATGTAATATTATCGGAATAAAAGAAATAGTTAACCTTTATAAATAGCTATAAAAAGACGTCATATAGCTGAAGTACTAGTAGGAAATAATATTGTAATACTGTGTACTATACTCTGTCCATTATATTATTTGCTTTTTGACAGCTTCACGCCTATGAAGGATTGTATTTTCTATGTTAAAATGTCATACAAATAATTATTGTACTTCATGGACAGGCCCCGCCCACTTAGTGATGTCTACACAGAATTTTTCAATAGATTATAATTATGGTCGATAGATTATAATAATCGATAGAAATACTCTGTAAAATGTATCCGATACAGAAAAACTCTTCTATTATGTTATATAATTTAACAAATTGTAAGATAGAAACCAATAAATAATAAAATATTAGTTTAGTTTAGTTTTAACATAAAATGCATAGATATGTGGTCTTATTATTACATATCTTATTAGTATGTTTACGTTGTAATTATTATTTACGTACCTGATTCGATTTATGATAAAATTTTGAATTTATAATTGAAATGGTCTCACAATCGATAATCTTTTGTACATCACTTCTGGTATCACCCGTCGAGCTGTCAAAAAGCAATTCTTATAGTCGACAGACTATAGTCGCATTAGAAAAATTCTCGAGTATTAGATAACTCATTTATCGAGGAAGGCTTTCGCTGTAAATTAAATGTCATCACGCGGCACGCCAATAGAAGCGTATAATAATAAAATCAAACATAATTTAACGTTTTATGAAATTTTTATTATCTATAGTAGTATAGTAGGAAATTATAAAATATATTTATTTACAATTTTGTCAAATTATTAAGTAATTATAGTATAAAAATGTCATTTTACCAGGATGTACACATTTATAAATGAAACCCTATTAAAAATGACGGCAATTTTTTTTAACTTCCTGAAAACTTATTAACCTACTACAGTTATAATAATTATATTGTATTTAATATAGGATGATACGCCATAAATTATAATCCTCAACATATTTCAATCATTTTTATCCAGCTAAATGTAATAATAAGTTAAATCTTTATCAGAAAGATTCACAACACTATACGAGAAAGATAAATAAGGCACATATGCACATATATAGTATCAAACCTTAAATTAAACATAAAAATAAAATATTTGAACTAACAATGGAGTTGTAATTTACGAAGTCTTTAATTTAGTCAAAAATGCGTTAATACCCAGTTGGTTCTTTTCTTGTTTCTCATTTTTAGTTTTGTTTTCTTTAGATTCGGCTTTCGGCTTTTTCTTTTTCTCGGCGCTTGGACTCTTTTGTTCAGTATCTGTGGGAACTTTTTTCTTTTTAACTTTTTTCTTTTCAGTTCCTTCAGTTTCAGTCGAAGGTTGCAAGAAAGGCGTTGGATCATTCATAATCATTGCCATCTTGCTAAAGTAATTCCATAGAGCATCAACACACTTTTCTGGTTTCCCGCCGTCAGCCGATTCCCATAGTAGACCATAGAGTCTAGGTTTTAATTTTTCTGTCGGTTTTTTCATTTCCGACTCGAATTCATCTTCTAAATTTTTCAGTCTTGCTTTTTGTGTTTCAGGTGAGAGAGACAATACGTCATCGTCGTCCATAGTTGCTTCCTGGAAATTAAGAATGGTTATATGAATAAGACACTATCCTTTACATTGAGTTACATGTACTATATCCGATTTGGTCCGATTTGGCAGAAGAGCTTAAGAAACCAGTGAAACAGACATATAAAGCATCTGCTTCATATCCATTGCTAGAAATATAAAAAAAATTGTATGTGGCAAAATATTTTTACGACTTGTATTTGCAATTAGCACTAACCTCGTCACTCAAGTACCCATGCGGCACAAACACCTCATTGTCCACTTCATATTCATCAGGCCCCTCCTCATTGTCGCTGCCCGCAGCGCTACCATCTATACTTTCACCTTCCTCCTCCTCCCATTCTTCGTCACTATCTACTTCATAGTCCAGTTGTTTCTATAAATACAATAAGGCATGTTATTAAAATTAAACTGGCGTATTTATTTGTTCAATTACCCATTTTTAAGCAGATTTTAAAAGCGTCATATAGATATGGATAGAAAAAAAGAGCGTGTGTGCCGAGCACACATGTCAGATGTGAAACTTCTTTGGCAAAATTCAAAGATACCAAATTCGTCGCCTTACTCCATGACGCGAACATGAAATTTGACTCTCAAAGCGCCTAAAGAAGTTTCACTTCAAAAATAGAAACAAATGGTTCTTAAACATTTACTTGAAAATTTTTCAAAGTATCAGATAAGGGGGAACATATTTTTTTACTAAATTAATGCTATCTGTTACTAAACACCAACCCATCATATTCATTATTCACTATACAAACACTTCTACATTCAACTAAAATAAAATAACATACCTCATCCATTTTAAAAGGTTGTCTTGGATTAATATGTGCACTTTTCTTTCTCCAGGTACCCCAGTAAGGTGGACGTCGGTTTTCATGGAAACTCAACAACTTGGGCCTTAACTTTTCTCTTACAATCGAGTCACATTCTAGAACCTCCCCAGCACCGTCTATTGGAGGCAATTCGTCTTCTGTAATTGTAAGGCATAATATGAAATATTTGGCAAAATATTGGAATTGAAGCATATTATATTCTATGTATGTATAAATGAAATAAAATGAAAGCACATACATTCTTTGTTTTATTTATAACTAGATTTCCGCCCGCGGCTTCGCCTGCGTTTTCAAAGGAAAATCCGCATAGTTCCCGTTCCCGTGGGATTTCCGGGATAAAACCTATCCTATGTGTTAATCCAAGTTACCCTCTATATGTGTGCTTAATTTCATTGTAATCGGTTCAGTAGTATTTGCCTGAAAGAGTAACAATTAACAAACCTCCATACATACAAACTTTCGCCTTTATAATAGTATTAGGATGTATGTATAAATGAAATAAAATGAAAGCACATACATTCTTTGTTTCATTTATTCTCATTAATATCACCATAATTTATATGTCGCAGTCATCTAGTTAGGATGATGAGAACCAAAAAACTGAACTGAATATTCAAGAAAAATTAAATTAACCCATTGACCACCGAGCGCCCCGATCGGGGCGCGACACAATAGATTATCTATTGTGTCTGTGATTCCGGGGACTGATGGATTAAGAGAGAATTATATTTGTCCATAAAGCCAATTTAATAAAAACTTACCAATAATCATAACATCATCATCTTTCTCATCCAGTGGCCACGTCTTGCCACTACTCAATGGCTTTATATCACCATTTTTGATATTCTTTATGTACAGATCTTTTATATTTTGTGTCTGTAGGAAATTATCTAATGCTTGTTTTTTATCGTCTGCTAAAGTGACGCGAACAGCTGGGGCTAATCTCATGTCCGCTTTAATAGTAAAGTTCGATAACATGTCATTTTTACTGAAACAAATTGTAGTTTGATCTCTTTCCGATTTTTGTTTCGGAACAAAAAAGCTCACAAATGCCTCTGCTGCCTTTTTCTTTTTCTGCTCTTGTTCTTGCTTTTCTTGTTCTAAAGCCTCTTGTTTCTTTCTTTTCTCTTCTTCTCGCGCCTCCTTTTCTTTCTTTCTTTGCTCTTCCTTTTCTTCTTTTTCCTTCCGTTTCTGTTCCTCCTTTTCTTCTCTCAGTTCTAAAAAAGTATTTCAATTATTTTATAAGTAAAATAAAAATTTGAATATGGGTAAGCAGCATTTTTACTTAATCATAATATAAATTTTTCCATAATATAAAGTCATAATGCTTAATTTCTATATTATTGATTATTGTATTTCGATCTAGAACAAATTAAATTCATTTCACTCAAAGGCAAAAATTGATACAGTGCAACCTCGATATAACAAATCGGAAGGGAACAATTCGTTGAACTGAGGTTCGTTATGTTGTTGAGGTTAGGTTGGTCTAAAATTCGTTATAAAGAGGTAACAACGTTTCTGAGCCATTTCAACTAGAATCTTTAACAATAGTGACGAGCCGCAGTGTTTGCATTACTTTCCATTTAAACAAAAATGATCGTTTTACGAACAAAAGCATGTCGAAACCTGTCGCGACATTAAACACATACTATGAGATTAAGAATCTTTACATTGGTTGGAACTTTATATAAAGGTTTTGGGTTGACGAAATTCGTTAATTAGAGGTATTTATACTTTTTCTTGATAGTTAAAAATTCGTTATAAAGAGGTTGTTCGCAAAAAATGTTTGTAATGTAAAGGGAAATTTTATATTGAATCTTATTGACAATTCAAGGGGATTACGAAAAATTTGTTATATCGAGGATTATCGTTATATTGAGGTACGTTATATTAAGGTTGCACTGTAGTATATTTAAATAAATTATACAGACAAATATGATTCTCACTTTTTTCCAATTCTTTCTGCTTTTCCTTCTCTTCTCTCTCTTTCCTCTTCTGCTCCTCCTTTTCTTCCTTCTCTCGTTTCCTGGCCTCCTCCTTTTCTTCCCTTTCCTTTTTCTTTTGTTCCTCTTTTTCTTGCCTTATTCTAGCTCTTTCCTCTTTTTCCTGTTGTCTTTTCTTATCCCTTTCTTCTTTCTTTTTAGCAGATTCGAGTTTCTTTTGTGCCTGTGAATTAATAATAAATTTATAACAATGGACATTTTCCATACTAATAATATAAAGGTGCGTATAATATCTTACTTTAAGTTATATTTTGTACTGTTATCTGTTTAACTCTTGATGGAAGTGCATTTTAGAGATATACAGGGTGTAATGGTTAAGTGTGCACAGGCAATTATTCCGTAACTATTTCAGATATCAAAAAACTTTATACTGATATCGAAAGTCCTTTACCTAATTAGTAAAATGACAATAATAACTTTTTAAAAATAAAACGGGAAAAATCCAAAAAATTTACATCAAACACTCCCATACATTTAGTATGAGATATGACTATCGACTGTGCACACTTAACGATTACATCCTGTATAAACTATATTTTTAATTATACAATATAAGGATGAGGTTTCTCATAAATGGTATTTTTTTATTGAACAGATATTCACTGCTTTCATGTTAGAAATTAAAAACATCATTACCAAATTTTCCATTAATTTTCAATGCACTCAGAAATTTTTTATTATTTGCCACAAATATTATGCAAAAAGGCAAAATAGGATAAAAAATATAGCAAAATAAATAGTTAATCTATTATCTATAGCATTTATTTTCATGGACCAAAACTGTATGTGCTTTCTTACCTGTTTGGGTGTGAGATTTGTGTTTGCAGATTCATTTAACGAGACATCCCCTTCACTTGCAACAACTGAAGAGCTTCTGGTGGTACGTTTAGGAGTATTAGGAGTAGAGCTAACATCATCACTTGTACTTATTTGGGAAGTATTAAGGCTCTTATTGCTATTATTGACCTTATTCCGAGTTATTCTTCTTGGTGTTACAGGACTTTTTTCCTTTTCTGTACTTTCAGATCCCTCTTTCTTAGAATTTTTGTTACATTCAACCTCACTATTCTCTGAATCACTATTTTCATCATTTTTTTCTTCATCATTATTACTTTTTACACTTTCCACATTATCATCAGCTTTGGGTTCAATATCAGTGGGATCATTAGAGTCCTCCAATGATATTATATCCTGTTTATTTTCAGTACTATCAAATTTTTCATTTTCAAGTTCATCGGACTTTGAGTTTTTTGTTGATTTTTCAACTGCTTCAGATGGCTCTACAGTTTCATTATGATCTGCATCTGTCTCGTCAACATCCATTTTCTCGACGTCTGCAATTGTTTCAGACCGAGAAGTATTATTTGCATCATTAACCAAATCATTGGCTGTTCCAATCTCATTTTTGCCATTACAAACTCCCGTAACATTATTATTTAATACACTTTTCTTTTTTCTAGACGTCTTCGATTTATTAAGTTTCTTTTTCCACGCGGTATCGACTAATTTGACGAATGGATTGAGATGTTTCGGGTTATTCTCCACTTTTGTTCCTTCAGTATCCTTACTGTCATCATCACTGATCACGACTAACTCATTTGATATTTCATTTTCTTTGGTTATTTTACCAACTTTTGTGACTGGTTGCGGATCTGGCACCGATAGTTTTCTCTTTCTTGTTTGCACTACATCAGTTTTTGGTGATACTTCAGTTAAAAGTTTAAATGGAAGCCGAGCTTGCTTCAGTTTTTTCTTGGACGGCGTCACTTCTTCATTTTCAGGCAATTTTTGAGGTTTCATAGTGCGCAAAATACAGACAAATACGTACACTATGCCAATAAAATAATAATTAACTGCTTTATAAACAGTTTATCTAATCACATTGCTTTTTGTTATTTAGATCTATTCAACAATGAACACATTCGCATTTCTCGAGGCATTTCTCAATATCAAAGTTTTGACAGTGGAGCCGAAAGCGCGGGAGATTGAAGATTCGTTCAGGAATTGGTAGTGTTACATATTATTTCAAAACACATATTTCATTTTTAAGCAGAAACGTTTTCGATGCTAGAATATAATATTTTCCCGTTTGTAAATACTCCAGTCAGTCAAGACATTCAATTCACAATAATTCCAAAAATTTTCAAACTTGTGTCAAGTGAATGGTACACTGGGACGACAATAAATCTCATTTTGTAACCTTGTCCGCAGTCCGGAAATGCAATTAAATTATTTTTTGCTGTATGGTCGTGAAAAAAATTCCAAAAGTTCTGCAAACTTGGGGAAGCTTTCGATATAATATTTCAACACGTATGTATTAAATTTGCAACCAATCTCAGTGTACGGAACATCTTTTATTTAATATTGAATATTAATGTTTTTTTTTTTTAAACTGAATGAGGTTGCAAATTTGTAAATGCATCAGTTTTCGAAGTTTGCAACCAAGTTCCAAAACTTTTGTTATTATTCCGAGACCACCTTACTCGAAAAAATGACCATCGTTCGGTATATATTTCCGATATCTGTGTCAAGTTTGCAGAACTATTGGAATTTTTTTCACGACCATATAGCAAAAAATAATTTAATTGCAATTTTAACAATGTTCCGTACACTTAGATTGATTGCAAATTTATTACATACGTGATAAGAAATATTATATCGAAAACTTCCCCAAGTTTGCAAAACTTTTGGAATTTTTTTCACGACCATGCAGCAAAAAATAATTTAATTTCAGTTCCGGACTGCGGACAAGGTTGCAAAATGAGATTTATTGTCGTCCCAATGAACCATTCACTTGACCGAAGTTTGAAAACTTTTGGAATTATTGTTAAATTTTCGATTTCGAATGTCGATTCTGACTGATGTAAAAGTACCTACATTTTTAAATGTAAAAACAAGGTTTCTGCAAGTACAATACTGAAATATACTACACCCACTTTATAATTTTAAGTATATACGTCTTATACTATTTATATACTTGCTAAATTTGCATTGGTACGTATATATATGGAATATTGGGTTGTAAATGACCTTAATCGATAGGTCTCTGTTAGGTCCTTTAAGGTCCCACAATTTTTTTATTAGATCCCATTTTTTTTTCTGTGAGTTTCGGAGTCGGTAATGTCGTTTTATACGAACGCGGAGGATTACAATATGATAATGTGTATTGTGTATGGGTGCAGAGGATGGTAATCCCACAACAGGGAGGAAGGATAAGTATTATATATATTACTTTTAAAAAAAAATTGAAGATCTTTTTATTTCAAAAGCAAGTTAATGTTAATAGATAGGATACTAAACCTCCTTTTAAGTTTTAGCGTTGAATATGCATACGTGACCTTAGATAGTGTTGTTTCTTTTTTGTTTGTTTTGTGTTGTTTTGAGTGTTATTGTACTCCGGTTCCAAAGCAGTTTTGTAAGAAATACGTAGGCAGATTTTTTGGCGGCGAACCTCAATCCTGAAGGCCAGACTGAAAATCAGCGCTGTTGCACTCTTTCGAGTCAATCAGCATAGCTGAGTCTGGACCTTTTGTCACAAACTATTTTTTTTTTCTTCTTTTCTCATTGTTTTTTTATTATTATTTTATTGTGTTCTTTAGGTTAAGTAGATTTAAATGTATGTATCAAGCTTGTTGTGGCAATAAACGTATTCATTCATTCATTCATTCATTCATTCTGTGGCACGGATAGGTCCAAGAAGCTTACTTGGCAAGCTTGGCAAACTTGGCAAGTTGGTGTGAAAGGGATAAAAAAACATACAGGCGTCATTCAACGTCATATTTTCTTGTTACAAGTTAATGGTCATAGTGCAATCTTCAGTGTATTAGATATTATAAGCTTCTTGGACCCATCCAAAGTTAGGTGTGAAAGGGATAAAAAAACATACAGGCGTCATTCAAGGTAATATTTTCTTGCAAGTTAATGTTCATACTGAAATCTTCAGTTACTCAGAGGAATAAACCTATAGAGTTCTTATATTGAGACAGAACAAAATACATATTTTCTAATCTACTTACTCTTAGTCAATAACAGCATAAGTCAGATTGAGATAGCGATAGAGTATCTGCACTGTCTTCAAACGTAGCGCGCCGGCAGTCAGTTTGTTTTCCAACCAGCTGGTGGGCTCAGTGCGTCAAGTGTTTTTAACGAAATATTTAGAAAATATAAAGTGTATAGTGTTTCTTTTTATTTGTCAGTGTGCTAAAATGACTATTGTATGTTTAGCTACCGGCTATTACTAGTCGAATGGGAGTTTTGGATGAAAACAATGAAAAAATATCTTTCCATCGGTAAGTGATTTTCAGCAAATTGATAAATCTTTATGTTCTAACCCTATTTGAAGGTTTTATCAAGCGCTTTTTTATAAGTTTATGTTGTAACTGTAACATTTACCCACTTTATGGGGTTGTGGAATACAAAAGAATTAAATAATTTTTAAAAAATGTCACAATATTATCAAGTTTGGCATTTTGTTTACCACCGTAGTGTTGTAACACATCTAGCGTATATTATCGATTTATGACAAAAAATCTATTTCATATTAACGTTGATTTATTTATTTTGTTTCTTATATCAGATTTATATGTAGTTGTTGTAGCAAATAATTGATGTAAATTTTCTACAGCAGGAAAATAAAAAATACCACGTGGTTGTTTTATTTGACTTATCTGTTTAGTTTGTTGTTTCTCTTTTAGATTATTAATAAATTCATTTTGTTTTAGATTTCCAGAGCTAAATAAAAAATGGGTATAAAACATGAGACGTGTAGATTGGACGCCGTCGAAATTTGCTAGATTGTGTTCACTGCATTTCGAGCCTGCGTGTTATCAAGATGGATACTCTAGAAGAATTGTGCAATCTTACGCTTTCGTTTTTTTTTGTTCCTTTAGATAATAAATACATTTGTGTGTGAGTGAATTTTTATTTGGAAATTTTTTTACACATTTACTTTAAATGTGTAACTATGTGAAAATTAAACGGTTGATTAAATGACAGTTCTCATAGATGAGAAACTACTATTGAAATACATACTTAATATACATGCGTTTTCAAAGAAAAACCCGCATAGTTCCCATTCCTGTGGGATTTACGGGATCAAAAGTAAAAAGTAAAAGAGAAAGTTATCCATTCTCGCATAATTTCGCATTTATTATATTCGTAGAATTAAACAAATAATGTATTCAACTGAAATTTATGATTAATTTTGTTTTTTTTTTATTATTTATTATTTCACGAAACCGTAAATGCAAAATGCATTCACGATTTTATCGATTGAAGCACATCCCATCACTATCACCTTCTATCTATCTAAATACGTACCTATAGTAAAAATGGTGCCATGACTATGTTGAAACGTAGCTTGTAGTCTATAGCTATCTCATTCTTTCTTACGACGTTTTCTTTAGATAGAGAGAAACAAATATATGTAAATTGTATACGCTCGATACAAGTACTCTATAGGTTTATTCCTCTGAGTCCAGTTAGATATAAGCTTCTTGAATGTGAATGGGTCTCATTTGTACCACAGATAAGCGTTGTGACCGTCACAGAGTACTTGATACAGGAGACCGTGTTATGACTAACGTTTATCTGTGGTACAAATGACAGAACATTAATGACGTCATAAAACGTCAAGTCAATCGAAATTTTATTGTAATTTGTGTCCACCTGATTACTGATAAATTGATAATATAATTCCTCCAATGCTTGCGAAACTTTTGTCTGTTTATAATTTGTGTTTCTTTGTTGATTAATGTTGTTACACGGACCCGGTGTTTGACTGCGTTAAGGTGTTCTTAGCAAAAAGGAGATTACTTAACTGTATAAATGCCGTGACGAACATTGATTAAAAATGAGTAAAATGTCGAAGAATAAATTAAACTTGACCCTCCCACCAGGGTCTATAGATACGGCTCCAGCAGTAACACCGTCTAATATGACACCACAGCTGAAATCAGCTACTGCTTCAGAGTAAGTACAATTAATTTTATATTAATATATTGATTTTGAGTCTGTAATATAAATGTTAAAGTTATATGTATAATTCAAGTACCTATATACCTTATACCAGTTTTGGGTAATCAGCAGATACCTATAATGTATAAGAATTGATGATTAAATTAAATTTTATTTTACATACTATAAATATTTACTATAAGTACTTACCTACATACTTTATCAATTATACACAATACTCATATTTAAAAAAAACTATTGGATTTACATTGTCTGAATTTTACATTTGAATACCACAACATTGATAAGACTTCTATAGACTGTATATCAAAAGATCTTTCCAGACTAAAATAAGTTATGATAAATTAATAACCTTTTTTCAGAAATTTTGCCCATTGTTATCTCTATATTATTCTTCTTAATTAACAATTTGCATCAATACAATAAGTAATTTATGTAAATTTCTTACTACATTAAAAATCATTACCATAGATTTCTTAAATTATTGTGTGGTCTCATGGTGGTTTCTGACATTGTTCTTTCAAATCAAAATGTATTACATATTACTATCTTGTATATTACTATCTATCTTGTTATATTACTATCTATCTTAATAAATGTTTTACTTTTAGCTTTGCCTCCATGGTAAAAGGAAATTATCATGCAAAGAAATGTATCAGAGTAGTAAAAAAAATGTTCAAATCAAACCATGAAATTCTTTCAGAAATACAAACAATTGTTTGTATTTCTTTTACTACAACCTTTCAGATAGAAAGTAAGGATATTAGTAAGGATGAATCATGTGACATTTTTCATAAAAACATCTTAAAATCTATGAAAATTACAGTCTACAAAATGCCTTACCATTATCAATTAATGGCATATCTATCTTGTATAATTTATGAACAAAAAAGTATTTTAACAAAACATATTTTGATAATAATTTTTATATCTACCTAATTTATTAATATTCAAATAAATAATCATCAAATATTAAGTATGCTTATATATAAGAAGCATGTTTGTGTTCAGACATGTCATGATTCAGCTTTATAATATGATTCATAGCCTTAGCGACCAGATGTCTGCTATTTTATATTCTATGCATCACCTGTGTTATATTAAGAACTATTATTTTTAATTAGCAATGTATGAATTTGAAGCTAACAATATATTGGATTAAAATATACAAGAATTGTTTTAATTTTAATGTACTGTGGAAACATAATAATTTTTAAGCATAACATTTTAATTCCTTTAGTTTGATAATTTCATTCATCTTTTACATGCAATATTCATTTCATTAATAGTATATGTTAATATTAAAAGGAAGAACATCCTTTTGTGTATTCTACACAGGTATTCTACATTGATAGATGTGGCAATATATAATTTGCACAGACTGTTATTGTTTTTTTACGTCATATTTATATTGTGCCTAATTTACATCTCATTTAAATTCAGTAAAGTATGTAGTAGTATGGTAGTATAACAAGTAACTATTTTGCTATTTGAATTGCCAAGTATTTGAGGGTTTATTATGAAAGTTTAGATACATATAATGCATTATAATTTGTGGGTTTTTGGGTAGATGCATTATGCATCTGTTTCTTTATGGACAAGTAGGCATTCTGTGTCCTGCAAGACAGTGACTTGTTTAAGCAAACCACTACACTTACCAGTTAGTTTGTATGTACTATGTATTCAGAATTGCAACTGCAAATATTTTTTTTTCATATTTTTAACATGAATTTTATTATAGACGACAAGGTTTAGCTGGCAAATCAAAGACGAGCATTGAAGCTCTCACTGAGCGACTGGAGCAGATCGAAATGGACGACACACAGAGACGAAGAATAGAAGTCTTCCTCTGCCAGAAAGAGAAGATTGGCGAACTGAGCGATGATGACTTTGAAAAGCTTGGTGAATTAGGTACATTATTGAGCATTTTAATTTTATGTATTACTTTCACTCTTTTATTTTATTAAGGACTGAAAACTTGTATTTTATACAAATATTTTGATCTTAATTAAGATAAGTTTGTTAATTATAATTATTGTGATGCTGTTTAATTCATTGAATAAGTGTTGTGTTTGTTATAATTTTTTTTTGTTATATTTTTTTTAATTATTTCAAGAAAGTTGTTAATAAATATGAGCTTTATTATTTTCAGGCCAAGGCAATGGTGGTGTAGTGATGAAGGTGCGCCATAAGTCCACGGGTCTCATCATGGCAAGGAAACTAATCCATCTTGAAGTGAAGCCAGCCATAAAGAAACAGATTATAAGGGAACTGAAAGTACTTCACGAGTGTAACTTTGCTCACATTGTCGGTTTCTACGGAGCGTTTTATAGCGATGGCGAAATATCTATTTGCATGGAATATATGGATGGTGGATCGTTGGATTTGATATTGAAGAAAGCTGGAAGGATTCCTGAGTCAATTCTAGGTATAAATTAATTATTTAAATGGGTTTCAATGTTTATTTTCTTTTACACAGTAAGGCTATTGCAAATGTAATTTTTGTATTTCTCACACTTCTGTTAGTTCTGCCATTAATAATATGTATTTAAAATATGTTGAACTGTTTAATATAGTGCAGATAGACCTTATGAGACCTTAATATAAAAATCCAGTTGAGGTATTTCAATTCTAATGTAATCTACATTAGGATTGAATATAGATGTGAATCTTCTTAGACATTATACAAAAATATCTGTAAAAATCACTCATATCTGTAATATTATAAATCCTTGAGCCTCTAAACAATTAAGCAAAATATTTTTCAGGAACAATCACATCAGCGGTATTAAAGGGCCTCAGCTACTTGCGAGACAAGCACGCAATAATGCACCGTGACGTGAAACCGTCCAACATTCTCGTGAACAGCAACGGAGAGATTAAGATTTGCGATTTTGGTGTGTCCGGACAACTCATTGATTCGATGGCCAACTCGTTTGTGGGAACGCGAAGTTATATGTCGGTATGTATTGGATAACAATAGAGCTAATAAATATTTTGTGAGAATTTATTTACTAAAATTGATAATTTCTGCATTCATTTTCGTTGTAAAGTTTTTAAACATAATATACATACTTTTGTATCATAAACACGGATTGCATTATGGTCAAGTCGAATAATTTTTGTCTACTAACTTTGAAATTTGCATCACATAACAGAGATTCTATGAGACACATTAAATTCAAAACAATTTTCCTTTCAATGTTAGACTATAACTTCAATTATTTGAAATATAAATTAATTATGTTAACAAATAATATTATATCATTGAAATTACTTTATTTCCAGCCGGAACGTCTTCAAGGCACACACTATTCAGTGCAATCAGATATTTGGTCTCTCGGTCTATCGCTAGTAGAGATGGCTATAGGCATGTACCCCATACCACCGCCCGATGCGAAAACATTAGCTGCTATATTTGGCGGTCAGAATGAAGATCACTCGCCCGGCCAGGTAAATAATATATTTTTTATAATTTATAAAAAAAATTGTTTTTTATAAATTGTATTTTGAAAAAATTAAAATTTTGCTTACATAAATGATAGTGAAATATACATTTTACATTATTTCTTTACCATGTTGAAATTTAATATTAATATTTAAAATTTAAATTCTTGTAAAAACTATCTTGTCCATATTGCATAAAAAGAACAGTTGTTTTACTTATTCACATATCAAATGCATACATCCGTTATATGTGATAAGAATGCAAAGTGAATTTGTTAAGGTTCACCTTGATGGGTCGTGCATATGAATATAATATTATTATTCTTTATGAAATTTAAGCGTAGGTATAATTTAAAATAGTTAATATTTCACACACTCTCTAAGCAAAATATCTATATCTAATCTGTATAGCGAAAATTCGTTTGAGAATCATCCTGCATCTTCATATTATCAGAGCAAAAATACTCTTTTTGTAGCATACTTACTGTTCGTAAAACATTAATTAGTTCACATATAGAACTTATGCGATTTTTCTAGTATAAAAATCGAATCAATAAGAAAAAAAATGTTGTGTGGTTTTATGAAACCACGGTAAAAGTGAAACTTAGGCACAAAATTATCGTATTTGTACGATAATTATCGTACGGTTCAACCGTCACGCGACATGCGCTACACAGACCAAAAAGTTTGAGACGATGTAATAAAAGTTTCACTTTAAAAAAAAAAAATGAAAAACTTTTTATTATTTATCCACTTTTTAGGCGCCAAATTCGCCTCGTCCAATGGCGATATTCGAGCTACTAGATTACATAGTGAACGAACCTCCACCAAAGCTTCCGGGTGGAGTATTTTCCGACGAGTTCACCGACTTTGTTGATCGATGTCTCAAGAAAAACCCCGATGAAAGGGCCGACCTTAAGACGCTGATGGTGAGTTTGTTTTTGTTTTTATAATGATAATAATATGTCATTATTCTTTCAAAAATTTTATAGAAGTATAAGTCCAGTATAAGTTTTATGAAACGTTATTGAAATATAACTTACCTAAATGTTTTTTCACCGATCAAGATATGACTTTGGAAACTTAGAGAAACAAGTTCCCAATCGAAAATATTAATTATAAAGTTTGTGTCTATTCCTCGGATATTATAAATGCGTAAGCGTGTTTGTTTGTTTATTAGTCCTTATTTCATGTGACATAAGGCCGATACGGCCGTATGATTTTTGCGTATAGAAATATTTAAGAGGCTAGAGAGTGACAAAGGCTGCAGTATTACATCTCATTTACGTAGAAAGATCCATATGATGCGCATTTGTATCAATCCATGTATGAGAACTGTTAATTTTCTTTAACCAAGTGAGTGAAGGCGAGGGCAACAGGAGCGGACACAATAATCACTACAAAATCTTAATCTATACTTCTATACTATAATTATTATAAAGAGGAAACGTTTGTAATCATGTAATTATGTAATTATGTAATTATGTATGTATGTATGTATGGTTTTCACGCATAAGCTACTGGACCGATTTCAAAAATTCTTTCACCATTAGAAAGCTGCATCTTCACTGAGCAACATAGGCTATATTGCATTTCAAAAAAAATTAGAGATCCTTACCAAAAATGCAATAATGTAACCCAAGGTGTAAAAAAATCCTTAATAAAAATTCTGTCATCGCGTGCGCTGCGGAATCTATTGAAGATAGAACAAAAAAATGTTCAAAGGTATTATAGAATGGATCAATATCTACAAGAAAGTCCGCGATACCATATGTCCATCTTCAGTAGTTATGTTACTACAAAAACTTTTTTACGTTTTCAAAGTAAATAGAAGTGCCGACAGTAATCAAACCATGTTATCCATACACATATATTAATTCTTATCCCATTAAATGATGTTTTATTATAGACTGTTTCAATACCAGAAAAATACTTTTTAAATAAAAAAAATTGGATATTCCATTCAAAAGATATAACGAATTTTTAAAAGTGTCAATTTACAGAAAATAGTAGGCATACTGTTTAATACAATGAGCAGGCGTAGTGCGGGACGGGGTGAGAGTGATTTTCATGTGATTAAAAATTAAACCTATAGTCCGACCTATAGTAGACTTTTCACTGTCAGGATATCCCTATCTATGCGGGTGAAACCGCAGGGCATTGCTAGTATATAATTAATCCAAACACGTGTTGTGTACAGAACCACGAGTGGATCCGCGGCGCGGAGGCTGAGCGCGTGGATATAGCGGGCTGGGTGTGCAAGACGATGGACCTCATGCCCTCCACACCCAACTCCAACGTGTCTCCTTTTTCTTCATAAGCTGCAAGAAGTGCATACTTTCATCAGCGAAAAAGGGTCAGTTTTTGAAGTGAAAACTTCTTTAGCGGCGTTGGGTATAAAATCTTAAACTCGCGTCAGGACACGTGGCCTGATCGAAAAATCGTGAGACGGGGTTTTTTTTAGCCCTTATATTCCATGCGTAAGACGGATACCATTCCAAAATATCAAACATGCTGAACGTTAATAATCAAGTTTTCACTTCTGCCGGCACTCCCGGAGTGCAACCCGTCTTTTTTTTGTTTAGCTTGTGGTGTTTGGTCTATAGGTTGAAATCTTTCAATATCTCCAAGGTCGATGTGTCGTAAGTTTTTAAATGCCCTGCCCCTGTTCCATGATGTCTTATAGAAGCATTATTTTCAGTGTGTCATTATTTTCCCGCTGGAAATAATACTGGCCTGTAACTGAAGTTCAAATGTTAATTTTGAGCCATTTTTTGAAACTCACTTTTCTACTAATTCATTTATAGTTCATCTTCGTTAAATATCCTGCAATATTAGTAATAATGATGCCGGGATAATAGTTATGTATCATGAGATTCAAAATAAGTAATTATATTTTTAAACACTCTTCAAAGAACATTTTTACACAGATGTCTCTGTATTGCAGGTCAAAACATTTCCCAAGAGAAAGCGGGCGAGACAATCAGTGAGGACGCTGGCGCAGAGTAGCTGCCCCCAACAGGCCGCAGTATGTCAACTCTAGACAACCATTACACACCAACAATCAACCAACCAACCAACCAATCAACCAAACTCATGTAGAGACGAACCTTTGCCTATTTTCAAACCCGGGCACTTTTAAATTGCGGTTTTACGTTATGTTTTCCCGATATTGCAAAGTTGTTTACATTGCGGGTACATCGTTTAATTGAGATTTGTGTTCAGATTTTATTGATAAACGAGTATTGAATGTGTTCTTAAAGCATCTCGTCTCTATGAAACATATTGCATTGATAAAAAAATACATAAACGGACGTCCTTTGCGATGTTAAATTATCGAGATCCGTTCGCTTATTGGAATCTTGTATTTCGTACGAAATTCTGGGAAAATATGTGGCGACGACGCAGGGCTCGGTGTGGGCGCTCCGCCGCCGCATGCGGTGCGGTGCGACGGACGCGTGAGAGCGAAGCCGACATTTCCGACACAGGGTGTGATCATTGAGATAATATTACTACGTATGGAGGAGACACCACGAACAAAATCTGTGCGCCATTTTTTTGCTCTAAGTTTTAAAAATTATTATCTAGTTAGGTACTTACCGATAAAAGTTATTCCTTTGCCCTTTTCCGTATTATTTGTGCAATATCGTAAAACACACGAAGGAATATTTGATGCGTTTCACTTTAACCTTTTGACCGCCAGAGCAAAAACGCATCGCCGTGCCCTCCACGCCAAGCCACAAATTCAATGAGATAACCTTGAAAATAGTAGGGAGTCCAAAATGTTATCGATAAACATAATAATTCACGTCTGAATATTTGAATAAACAGCTTATAACACAAAAATAATATTTATTTAACCTCATCTCCTACTGTAAAAACTTAAGACCACATTTATAGCAACTATCAACAAAAAAAATCAACCTTTTGAGATACAAAAATACATATAAAATTGCAGCAAGTTACAGCACTATTCTCTATCAGTTACGCCCCATTGGCATGTATACATGCCAATGGCGCGGGCAACCATCCTTTTTTTTATAATCTCTCGCTTCTGATTAGGGATGTGTAGCTGTATATTATTATAACTTATCGAGTTTATTTATTAAGTTTATATGAACTATAGGTATTATTGTGGAGTGTTTATTTGTAAATATCAAAACAACTATTACCTTTAAATAAAGGGAATTGCATTAAAACTACATATTTATTTTCCAATCATTTAGTTTAATACTTGAGTTATTACAAATACTAATTATATGTAGGTACCTATTTAGGTCAATTACCATATTTTGATATGACATAGCGACAATTTGTATCATAAGAATATTCTAATAAAGGCACTGATTAGACTTATTAGGTAATAAATTTTGAAAACTGCTCGCTCACTCGCCCGCTACTCGATAAAATATTTTTACAACTTTCCGCACTTAACAACACGGCACGCGCTTACGACGTCACCAGTCCGACATCTATTCATGTCAATGGCGCAGAAGGGGTTGCATATCGATACTGTGCTAGGGATGCGCATGATTGGCGAAAAGGAAAATATTCAAATCAACAATATCCACAATATAGACAATATGGTATTATACCAAAGAATGTAGTATTTACCTTTTTTCTCAGTGACTAAGCTTATATATATTTTTTGTAGTTATTACAAAAATTAAGCGAATTAGAGTAATTTCGCTGAAATTTTAATGAAGTTACTTGAATATTACACTACATCACTAGTAGGCACGTATACATGTCATTGGCGCGAGAGAACATGCTTTTTTAGCCATTAATTAAGTTATTTTTTGTCATCAAATATTTGAATAACTACTTGGCAATTTTGTTTACTGTGTACAATTATGTAATAACTGGGGATTCAGTTCATAAACTGTATAAATAAAACACGTAAAAGTAAAGGTTTAATATGTTTATTTTGTATTTATCTATGATCTGTTTCTTGGCATGTATAGGTGTCGTTGGCGCTCAGGGCACGATTGCGCATGACATCTATAGATGTCATTGGCGTTCAAAAGGTTAAAACAAATAAAAAATGAGCGTGCAGTTACGCCATATGGCGTATGTTGAGCGGAACATAAGTGATGTAGGCGGTGTCGTCTCCATATGTATATCTCAATGGGTGTGATACTAAAACATTGTGCATTCGCGGACAAACTAATCGAGGGGGTTTTTAAACGAACTAAAACATCTAATCGATTAATGGTCAAGTAGAGTTGATTTCACTAGTTGCAAGTCGAAAAAATTGTTAGTAGTGTTTTGACATATTTTTCTTTGCTGAAAGTGCGTAATTCATGTCAGCTGGTAAATGTTATTAAAATAGTTAAGACGCCGGCCACTAATGTGGCGGTGTCGAGCCCCGCAATACTCGAACGGGCGGCCGAGCGCCGCGCGTGGGAGCGTTGCGGGTCTCCACCCTCATATAGTTATCTTGTAAAAGAATGCGTTTTCTAGAAAATACACGAATAAAAAAAAATATAAACGAAAAAAAAATCGAAAAAATTTTACTTCGTAGATACTTTTTTTTTCTATTTTTGACGTGATGCACTTTTTACCCGTTTGATTTGTTTTATTCGCTTCGTTTTAGTGAGCCCCGCCTTTTATACCCATAATGCACCTAGTACGTAGGCGACGCGCTACCGCAATGTGTGCCGAACGAACGATTGAGAGTGAGTGATTTTCATCCAATTCTTGCGATTGGGTGATAATCACTTGTGCGACGAAGCATTTTTGAATTGTTGGCGCTTCCATACATTGTTGTAGTACATTTATTCACTTAGAGCACTTAAGTCCCGCGTGTATTGTATGTTCGCTTGGTGGTCGCTATTATTTTGCCCCGTCTTCCTGTTTAGAGGTTAGATTGTGATATTTATTATAATCATGCTTGTATGGAATGTTTTGGCATATGAATCGAACTATTTATGAATAACGCCGAAATCTTATTTAGATAGGCATCTATACATTTATTATGTTATGTGTAATATTTGAATTACTGATACTATCAGTGCCAATAAAGTTTGTTCCTCGTCTTTATTGTACACTTTCATCGTTATGAAAGTTTATTTAATGTTCTTGATAAATATTAATGTTTCCCTTTTTAGATTGTTCAATTCGCTATGCGATCACTGATTGTTAAAATTTTAAATGTTAAAAACATTGATGGAATTATTAAAGACAGTAATTTGAAACTTTAGTAAATAAATAATTAACCATTTTTAGCAATCCTTTGAAATTAATGGCATTTTATTGATAAATTATTTTATATCTATTAGTTTTGGATGTAATTTTGTTGTAAATATTTTTACTTATATATTTTACGAAAATTTTGACCTTCAATTCCCTTTGAACTAGGTTATCTGTGCATTTATAGTTAGAAAATAATGGTTGTTATTATAATTACGTTAGGTTTTTATTACAGGGTCATTAAACAGTCAACTTTGCAAACATCGTTGGCTTTCTGCGTGTTTTTCTATTAGTAAATACAGATTATTAAAATGAATATATAGTAGTAGCTTGTCAAGCTTGGACATTTCAGTTATCAAGGCAGACTTTTGGTAAGATTTCCATGAGGCAGTAACTATGAGACTCGCGAAGTTTTATGTGACGGAAACGTTTTGAAGTTGAAAATATCGATCTCAGTAAGGAGAAAACGACATAATAATATATTTTGTGTATTATCATTCACTATACTTTATTTATGAACGTAATATTGCTCATTTATTTATGCACATTTAAACGTATTTTATTTTGAACTGGTAACACCTCCGCATTTCTTGGTGTATTTATAATCGGTGTTATCATATCAAAATACTTTTATCTATATTTAATGTTGCTAGATTAAAACTGTATTACTACTAAATGAGTAGACAATGTCGATGAACAAATCTCTGTTTTTATTATTATTGTATCTAAGTGTAGCAATCGTATTATTTTGTAGTTAGCTTCTTATTAGGTTACATGTACAAATAAATGTTAACGGAAAGCAAATAGCCTTTTATTTATTGAATTCTCTTTGTCTATTTTTTCTTCTATAAGTACCATTTGACTGAAAATCCTGCCCCAATGAGATTTCTGATTTAAAAAGTTTAACAATACCTATACCTGGTGTGGTTATCTTTCTGTAAATAACATTTTCAAAAGTTAAATAAATAATCAAAACTTAATTGACTTACAAAAACAAAACTATGCACAGGTACACTACGGCCCATATTCCATAATATTAAATTATCTAATTAATCTGGATATTGGTGATTTTATATAACACTAGCGGTCCGCCCCGGCTTCGTTTGTGGTACATATGAAAAATAGATGTTGGCCGATTCTCAGACTTACCCGATATGCACAGAAAATTTCATGAGAATCGGTCCACCCGTTTCGGAGGAGTATGCAGACTAACATTGTGGCATGAGAATTTTATATATAAGAAGATGTATATTTATTTTAAAAAATCAAGCTCGTTTTGTTGTTATCTCATAGGATTTTATATACGTTTTCAATTACTCTTCTTACCGAACTGCGCTAGCAGAATGGTTAAATTATTATTTCCAACGATTACAAAATTGTAAGACATCATTTTTATGGATTTTATTATGTTCAATAATTAGGTACATAAAAACAGCCATGGCATCTGTGTATAAGTTATTAATTTATGTTTATTATTTCAGAATTTAATTTTTCATAAGTACAATTTTTTAATCGGTCAATATCTAGCAGAATCAATTGCTAATGACAGGTAATGCACCACTGCGTTTTATAGCTGCTGATTTATAAATTTATTCCGACCCAGTTTTGTAAATTTTAAATGTCTGAATATTTTCATTCAAATATACAGAAAAATTCCATAATCTTTTTCATTTTTCATTAAGCTTACATCATAAATAACATTGTTTTAAAGAAAAATATTCTTTTTCGGAACTCATTAAGAAGACATTAAAGAGCAAAGTTTAAGCCTACGTTTGTTTGGAAGATCGTTTATAAAAGTTATGTAAAGTTGGAAATTTTTGCGACTTTAATAATAATATTTATCAGCTGTGATATTATCATATTCTCATTTTCTTGTAATACTATTTTAGTACTTAGTTAATGTGAGTTTTTTCTACTTATTTCTGTCTTTCAACATTTTGACGATTCATTACTGCTTCTAAAAGAAGTCTAGTTAAATAAATGTTTTAAATTGAGTTGTTTTCAATAACGTAACATCATCATGATATACCTAGAATTAGGTTACGTTATATTTGAGCTTGGAGTTCAACATCTTACGCAGATATAGGTCACCTTGAGGTATTTGTAGATGTCTGACATAACCTGCCTTCACCGGAGTAAAGAAGTTTAATCATGTAGGATTTTCTAACGGAAAAGGTTACCCCTACCCTACCCCTACCTATGGAATGACTGGAAATTGAATATCAACTATTATTTAAATATGCGGAGAAATATCGTTGAAATATATGCTACTTACTAAAATTATTAATTATTTTTTCAACAGACTTGAAAAGGAGAGGTTCTCAATATGACTGTAATTTTTGGCATTTTTTACCTTAGATACTCTTTTTTATTAAAAAGTTTTTGGCTCCGGTTTGCCATTTAAATTGTTACCTAGATAAATATTTATATTTTTGTTAAAAAAATATAAAATACATTAATATTTTAAAACACAGAAGGTGTAATTTCCAGAAGGAATAAAGAAGCTAAGGGATTTGGACGAATTCATGGCACTGAGAACGGTGAGTGCACTTAAAATGCTAATTCTTACCGCTGATCTCTAGAGGTTCATTCGATCTCATCCATTATCCACGTAGAGGCCAAACCGAGGTTGTCATTGAAAAGTATTCAGCAAGATTTAATTGCATTGTATTCGGTGTATCTGGCTTTTTTGTTTGCTTTCACAAACTCAGAATGATTCTCAGTATGGTTATCTTCAAAAATTCCCAAATCATGTCAATAACTTGCTTTTATTCGACAAATAGGTACCTATCTATTTATACTATTGCCTATTTTACCTATTTATACTAATGTCTATTTAAAAATTAGGTAAATAGAAGTTTTAATGGCAATTTACTAAATCACTCATTCTCTGTAAAGTCATGATTACCTTGCTTCTCAGGCACAATGCGAATACGGATCCTAACTTTGCCTAAGATTTCCTACATTCTTATTTTTTAAATTTATCAGGCTATATCCATCGATGCGCCTAGACTTTACCTTCATAACCTCGGGAAGTTTCTGAGTTCTAAGAACTTACGATAAGATAAAGCTGATTGGAAAGTCATAGGCTATAAAACGTGTCACTGATTTCATCTCATAAGTAGGTCAATCGATATTTTGTTAGCCAAACAGAAGGATCATTAAGACCCATAAGAAAGGGAGAATATGTTGGAGTAATTTAAATTTACGATGGCGTATCATTCCATTGTGCTTTTGGAGGGTCCTGAATATTAAGATTATGGACTTAACCTATAAACTTTTGGGTTACAACTAGATACTCGTACCTCCTACAATCTACATAAATTGTAACTGTAACGTTTTCATCAATACATCGTTATATTGCAATATAGGGTATTTATTGTTACTCCTACACTAATAAGATCGTTTTGAAGAAATGGGCGCAGCCAATAAGAAATGAAATGATAAGGCGTGACTGGCTGTAATATCGATGAACAGTGCCTAGCCCACAAAACATTAACACAATAACACTTTATTAGTGGTTTTATGGTGCAATGTTAATAAAATTACCTAAAGGTGTTATTTTCAAGGTAATACCAATCATTGTAAGTACCAAAATACTACTTAGGTACACTTTATATGGCCTTTCCTAAGATTTGTAGCCGATGGAAAAAAATCGGTCAAGAAAGGCTGAAAGGCAATATTGCTAGAAAGGTAGGCACGTCGTACCTAAGCTTATTTTTTGCATTAAAACGACGTTGTTAAATTATTTTAAACTAACTACATAACTACTTACCCGCAATAACATTATTAATAAATATCTAATAACTAACCACAAATTATCTTTTTGGCAGACACACCTAATATAAGTAGGTATCTACTTGTTGGTTGCAAATAGAAAAGTCGAGTGTTTTACTTTTATTACAATGTCTAGACTGAATACGTGAGTTTCCAAGAGATTTAGCGTTGGACATTGTTCAGAACAGTCAAATGTTATTTCTAGCTTTCATGACATGAGAAAAGTTAGTCAACACTTTGTTTTATTTTAATAAAATTTCGATCATTAACAAGTTTTTGATTAAGCACCTAATAACTGAGGTACTTAGGTATAACTTAACGAAAGCTCACAGTTAAACCAATCATTTTTGCAATCTGTAAAATCCTTAGGACTTTACATTTAAATATCTATCAATTTAAAAAGGCTGTATTTGCATAACTGATTGATGGCCTATTGAGTTTTACATTTCTTTTTATACCTAATCATGAAATAAGTAGGTAGATAATAAATTTACGAATAGGTAAATTTGTTTGATACTTCTTTTTTCACGTATAAAATACATACCAGATAGGTACTTTCTTCGGTACCTAAGTAAGGCGATTATCACACTGCCACGCACCGCGCTGCATGTTGCGTGACTGCGTGTTTAACGTTACTTGTAAGTATCTCCGTTTGTATAGAAAACACGCACAGTCCAACACACTGAAAATGCAACCACGCGCGTACATGCGGATCACGCGCATACACGCGGAGAAACATGCATCCCCGCGCGTAGGTGCGGGGCGAGACGCAAGGTATGGCACACCGAATCCCGCAGTGCCGCGCGTCGTGATGCTCAGTATTGTACGACCACCACAGAGAACGGCGAACAAATGAGAGCCGCCGTGCGTGAATCTACAAACGCACCTACGCGCGTGAGTGCGCAAAAAACCCGCACGATGATGCAGATCTGCACTCCCGCAGGAACGCGCGTAGGTGCTTCGACATGCAACATGCAGCGTGATGCGGGGCAGTGTGAGGATCGCCTAACTACTGTGTTTCTTTTCCTATGCCACAGTATTTCGGCTTCATAAATGAGTTTACCTACATTTCAACCCTCTATGGGCAAAATATTTCCTTTGCTGACTTGAAGAAAAAAAGTTTGTATTTTTCGTAAAAAAGCTGCACACTTTTTATCCTAAATATGAATGTTTTCATCTTACACTATATCGTCAGAAATGTATAACCAAGCAATTTTTCCCACCCGAAGGCGAATTCCCGATGAATTTTTAATTTGATTAGGAGTACCTACAGCGGGGCGAAAGATATTAAAGGAGATAGCGGAATATTAAAAATTCTATTACGAACCTTCCATTCTGTTTCGCCTACGGTCAAACATATTATTAAATTGAATTTTAACGTATTTTGGAACGCAATACCATTACTCAACTTTAATAATTCAATGTATAGGTAAGTTAGTTATGAATCACATTGGAATTAGAAAGAAATAATGCAAAAGGCTACCCACTTACCTATACTTAGATTATTAATATAGGTACATAATTCCCAATGGAGAGCAATTATGCTGAACTAAATGGCTAATTATACAATCAGACAATTTACATACGTTTAATAAACTCCTTAATATCCAGAGAACACGTGTAATGATGATATATTACAACATTAATCACGGTGTCTCCTTCGCTGTAAGATATTGTCGTGTTCTTGCCACATGTCACTTACTCAGACATGTTATCATCTTGAATATAAACTGCTTCTTAAACTAGTAGCCCTGGAATATGAGATCCACAACTCTAAGATCCACAACGTTAGGTTGGTAGATATAGTCTTGTATAAATTGAGACTAAAACCACAAATACGAAGAACACGTAACTAGTTAATGAATGATTGATTTGAAATTAGCGCAGAGTTACGAATTAAATTAAAAAGGCAATCTGAAATTATTTTATTCAACAGATCTCGATCCAGACGGATACCTGTCTTAATATCCCGTTACCCGTATTTTGAATGGAAAATCTAGGATCAGAATGTAGCCACTACACCCCCTTTTTGCTACGCCACTTCTAAATAAAGTAAGATTTTTCTACAGAATAATGTACTTATTTACTTAATATCCTTAAGGCCCCTAGGTGGGGCAAAGGGCGTCGACAGTACATCGCCATGTATCTCGATTTTTGGCGGCATGTTTGTGAAAGCATAATATCAACAGCTAGTTTGTGACTTTGTGGTTATTTGTTCCGTAAGTTCGATATCAGATCTTTAACGAGGAGATACATAACCACAAATATCTTGTTAATTAATTAAGGATCTTTGGGTTGACAGTAATTTTAAAGGCAAATAGTTGAGCTACTAAATATTCAAGAAAATCAAGGTATATATACTGTTTGCCTTAATCCTTTGCTTTAATTATAAAATAATTCATTTATTTAGAAATTCAAGGTAAGTTCACAAATAAGAAAGTTTTAGCGGAAAGAGAAAACAAATAGATCTTGTAGGTATACCTATAGGTACCCATAACATATAAAGTTCCAATGTTTAAGTTATATTATATCCTATAAATCAGTTGGGATGTTGAAATAAGGCTTCCTGAACTTACAAGGCTATTGAACTTCTAAATTTAGACGACCCTCTAAACTTTCTGGTAACAATTACTTGAAAACCGAAAGCACCTTTAAACTCAGTATTTAAACGGGACTACGAGGTATAAGGTAGAATTAGGAAGAGTAATCTGCCTACAAATTAAAGTTGAAAACATATGCAAATGGAGCGTCCGTTGGGCTGTGGCTTGTGGGCAGGCTCCAGTCCTTTATTAATCCCACATACTGGCACGCACATTTATTTTATTTTCAGCACCTTTTTACAAAGAACTAGTTACAATAATATAAGCAGGAACCTAATATTTCGATTTTAGATACTACTTCGCATCAGCAACAGTCCACATTCGCCAACGAAAAATCTCAAATAATCATTTATAAGAAAAATAGCTGAAAAGGACAGAATCTTGCCTGTGTTCAAAATGTTTACTACCTAGGGTAAACTCACATAATTATGTGACTCACTTAATTCGGAGATACAACGTTTGGACTCTTTTACAGCGTTATAGGAGTAAAATCCAATACATTAAAATTAACCCTATGGTATGGTAATAAAGCTTCTTTTCGTGTACAAATTTTTGTTAAAATCGTGCGGGTGAGATAGTAACAATCACGGAATTTGTCACTGCGCCCACCATGTTTGACGTTTCACCGGTAGCGTGCAACTGTGCTGTCATTATTTAATTAATTTTAAATAGAAAAGGTGAGTGTTAGTTCATGATACTTTGACAATTAATTGTTAAAAACATATTCTTGTTGATACCGATAAAGGTTTTAGTAATTTTTCATTTGTTTTTGCATAATACCTTATTTCCTGGGTTCAAAAAGTTAACGATTTTCAAGATTGCAACTCAAAACAGTGTCACCGAATTAACCAAGCAAATTTTTATTATTTTCAATTCGTGTATAAATAATTGTTTTTAGTACGTATACGTTAGTCGTTTAAGTCAGAAAATATTTATTTTTACTCAGGTTTAAAAGTAGGATCGCTTTCAAGCATTTTTAAAAAAGTCCGTTTTTTTTTTTTATCACATAATTAAGTGAGTTATTTTTTTTTATTTTAGACAGCATGGAGGAAGACAAAAATAAAAATAGAAAATATAATGAAACAACGCTGACATCCGCAATTCAAAATATTCTGCAGTCAAAAATGAGTCTGTACACTGTTCACACAAACAATTATAAAGTCCAATATTAATTTTTTATGGTTCCCCTCTTTTGATAATTTCTCATTGATAAATAAATACATAATTATTACTTTCAATATGTTTATATTTTTTATTAATTGTATTTTTTTTTTACTTTTGTGTTAAAAAATAATAAATACTCACTTAATTCGGTTATAACAGAATTAGAGAAGTACTATCACCGAATTATGGTGATTGTCACAGAATTAGACAAGTCATCGCGGTTTGATTAAGCTCATTTTACGCTGAGTTAATTCATATGTGTTAAGATTACACTTGCTCCATTTGATAAATAGAAGATTGATTAATGTTCCTATTAAAAATAAAAATAAAATTTATAAAGTTTAACCTGTTTTTTTTTTTCATATTCTGTTTTGTCACAGAATTAGATGAGTTGACCCTACTTATGTACCGAAACCGTACAAATATCCGAATCAAATATATTATCTTAATAGAAAATTTACAATTTTGATAACAATGCATTTTATTGGTTACTAAGAGTCATTAAATTCCAAAAGCTGTTCTATACTAATAGGTGCGTTAAATAAGCATAGCCAGATCATTTGCGTATTACGTATATTTGCACTCTAGCATATAGCGGTAATGTAACCTAATAAAATGAACTGTCGGCGATAACGAGGAGAAATATGGATCAAAGATATGGGTCCACATCGAGAAACGTATTAGATATGTTTCCTTTACCCACCGTGTGATGTATTATAGGTTCAGTGAGATTTAGGGCCTATGAGATATTGTAACGAGGTTTAGAATACGATGGATGGTGCAAAAATTGGCACGATAATAGATAATTTTATGCCTCCATTGCTTTATATAAGTACGTGTATTTTAAAATATACAGTTTTAAAAACAACTATAAGACAGTTCTAATCAACTGCAACGCTAGAAATCATAATTTCTCATCACGCCTCCCTGGAAAATTTCCCTTGATACGTTCGTCTGATAAAAGTATCAATGAAAATTAATCATGATTAGGTTTATTGTTTAAACTTTAATAATGAATGTAAATGTAAAGGTATAGAAAATATCCCATAAGGACCAGCTAGATCCAACTCATCTTTTATACCTATCTATGGGCTCTATGCCATTTGCAACGACAAATCTTTTGTCAAATATAGTACCTGGTGCCATCCGTATTCCGCACATGCGACACAAATCACTGGCATATAATGACCACGGTTAATTCGATACCATTTCCAATTTATCTCAATGCCAGATAGCTCGTAACTTATACGGGCATAATTCTACACAAACCACAAACATTATTGTGTCTACTGAGCAATTAGTGATATGGTCCATATACGCAATTTATTGGTACGTAGGTAATTAATAGTAATTTAACTCATTGAAGGAGTGGGCAGCAGGTATATAATATATAAAGCCGTTTTGGTGACACTCAATAAATAGGCACATACATACAAGAAATTCGTCCTTAAAAGTAGGCAATATATTTCACATATTAAGAAAATGAACCAAAAGTTAAACGACAGAAAGCATACAAATGAAATCACATAAAAAATTTGACAACCTTTTAAAAAGTGAGCTATGAATAATTTTATTGATTTTTAATATAATAAATTCACCAAGTCGTATGTTATGATCATAGACGATCATGATGTATGGGTTCATGGTATTATGCGAACCTTTATCGATTAAAGTGAATGACATGCAAACATCATGCAAGCTGCAGCTGGAAATTATTCACGTGGCACAAGTCACTTAACATGATCGTCTACTGTCAGCTTTAGCACAAGAATACATTTTAACAATTTTCCTACACGGAAAATTTTATTTGATAAACAAAATGAGAGAGCATTTTCAAACGTAGCGAACAAATTGAAAATCTAAGTTCAAATATCAGAGGAGAGAGTAATGGTAACATTGCAAATGTTACAAAAAACACATTTCATAGATGAATAAAAAATATACACAAATATAATAGAATGAACGTTAGTGTCTCACTCAGTGATTTTGTTTGCACTCATAAATTGTTTGTCGTTACACTAAAACAGGAGTTATTCGTGACGACGTGGTAAATAGTCCGCCTTGTGCCTTTAATTGTGTGCCTTTCTTCTAGATAGGTATCTAAATAATATATCTTATTACATATAATGACAATTTAAGATGCCTCTGTCGTAACTATTTAGTAATATGTGGTAGTAATGTGTTAGAAATGGTAATATTGAGGGTATTTGAATGTTTATCAATAATAGGTCACAACTACCTTCACATTTCAGTGTGAAAGGTATCATACTGGAAATAGGTCTCCTTGTTCAAATGAGCTAGTATTCAAGGATTTTTGCTACCTAGTGTAAATATAAATAGTTCATTTATTAGAGGATTCGCAAAATTCACATAATTCAGAGAACAATAATACATCATTGTACATTTAATTTTCAGGTAACTGTATAAATAATATACTTACTAAGTATTACGCAAGGCTGCAAAATATGTAAATTGTTTGTTCGGAGTGTGTTGGAAGAAATAGCTGGAACAAGCTATTATTAAATCGAATAAAAAAATCATTGGTCGAAACTCGAAAGCTACATTTCAGGAATGACAAATGGTTTGGAAATTGTTATACCCACTACGGAATGGAAAAGAATATACATAGTAAGTGTATATAGTAAATATAGTATTACATAATTCAAAGAAAGTACCTAGATATTTAAAACTGTAAGCAAATATTGTAATTATAATAGTAGATATTGTAATAAAAATCTCGCGATGCATTTTATCTAAGCTTATTCGATACAATATTAGTTAATAGTTATGTATGTTCCGTTAACCCATCTTTATAATAAAACCTCATTTATACAAGACACGAAGTTAAATTGCTGAAGGGATGAAATTGCTGGATGCAGTGGGAATAAACTTCTATTTCCGTTAGTCAACTCACAACTGTTTGTGTCAACACTTCCTCGCTGGGCGTCAAGCTGATGGAGGCAAATATGCATTCCAACTGTGTAGTTATAATTAATATTTTACCTGTCTGTGCATGATGAAGGAAATTTCATTAAAGCCTGGAATGTCTTTGCATATACTTTTCATTATTTTGAATGTTTATTGCACGCCTCATAAGCGAAGCGTTGAGGTGGGTACTACTGTCACTTCGCGCAAAACATCTGATTTTTCAAACTTAAAATGTCTTTATGTATCATACATTGCACTTGTAAGATAATACATACACACACATATTAAGAAAAAACACTATTTTTAACGTTCATGATATTTTTGATGTCATTTTTGTTATTTAAACTAGTTAAAAAACAGTTTAAAAAAGTTCTGTCTTGGACGTCCGTGTGTCTGTATGTGCGGATCCTTTTTCTTGTTAACACGATAGCGACCGAAATACTTTACTAATCGAGTCTTTTTTTTTCTCTTACGCTTGAGTATGCTCAGGAATAGAACCCTTTCATTTTTCAGGGTCTGATTCGATGTGGTTTAATTGTTATTAAATAAACAAAAATAATAATTAATAAATATTTATTAAAAAAAAATTATGAGGCGTGCACTTTTGGATTTTCCAAATTATTTTATTAATTGCGTGCGCTGTCAGTCGCTTTTAATGAAAGGAAGCATTTAATTATGATGCTTATTAAATAGACTAATGAATTATTAAGTACTAGCGGTCCGCCCCGGCTTCGCCCGTGGTACATATCTACGTTTTCTCTACATAAAACCATCCTCGTACTTCAAGGAATATAATAAAAAAAGAATTATCGAAATCGGTTCAGCCGTTCTCGAGTTATGCGCTTACCAACACATTTTGCGATTCATTTTTATATATAAAAAGAAGATTATAATTTTCATATGTACCTATTGGCATTGTTTGATTTAGATGATAAACATGGATAAAATAAAAATCTATAAATTTTTAAGGAACAGTTTTATTTAAAATATTCCTTCAAATAGTAAAGCTTTAATCAAGGTTAGTGAAGCTTATGCAATTCGCAAATAGTTCCATGTAGGTATTTCCATTGACGTTTGTAGGTTTTTTTTCAATTTCTTTTGCATCCGGCGTCGGATTTTTGTGTCGGTAACATCAAAGGATTGTCGTGGTTTGTGACGTGGACACATGACGCGGCTACCTTTTTTTTCAGAACTGGTTACGTTCAGCTACATATTTGGTGTTTGGTGCAGTTTTCCGTTAAAACCTATTTTGCGATTTGCAGTGCTAAACTTGATTCTGCTAGAGTAAAAACCATTCGCAAAAGTAATTAGAATTTTGTTTACTTCGCCATGAACATTACCTATTAGATCCTAATGTACAAAAGTTAATGTATGTAATTATTGCATCAGTTCTCAAATTTCTGAGAATATTGTATTATTTATTAATAAACCTACACAATTGACAATTGGCGACAATACACTAATTTTGATTAAAATAATTATTATCTACATTTAAAAATCATGTCGCGTATATTTCCTCGAAAAGGAACTCAGTGTCTCAGTCCAAATGCCTCCTATAATTACAATTGTTAGTAATATCGCAGATAACGAAATAATTACTACAAGCATTATTTTTTTCAGGGTATAAAGCAGTAGAGCTACTACGTACCTATTCTTTTAAAATGCCAGTCATTACGATCTCTACCTCAAGTGAACATAAAAGGTGAATATGAGATGTTTTTCATGACAGTTCTGGACGCAACAATGAAAATCTTTGAAAGGCATTCAATGTTTTCCTTTGTAGTCCGAATTCATAATAAAAACAATTGTTATGCTTTTAGCTGTTTATGGGAAGGGTTTTTAATTTGGATCCACAATTTCTTGAAGTTTTGTCGTGTCTTAATTTTATTGTTTATTAAATATTGAAACAAAAATACAGGTTATTTCATAATATTTACGACAGTAACGTAACAATAAAAAACAATATTCATAATGTGATTCTTCAAAATCACAGAATTTTTCTTACTTTATGTTATTTTATCATAATATCCCCAAACTGCTTATTATTCCGAATGCGATTCCATTATGATAAAAAATAATGTTTACGTGTATCCTGCCAAACCTTTAGCAAACAACAGCTGTGTCGAGGTAAATTTGAGTCTTATTTAGTTGTATAATATGTTATGAAAATTACATTTATGTTATTTACGGTCTCATATTGGCAAATCTACTTATATTATTATAAAAAAAAAGTTTGTTTGATCTTACTTCCCGCCTTAAAAATGGCTACGGAAACTGGAAACCGTCAAAATATAAAAAAATATTCTATTCTCATAATTCTACACATATTTTCATTTCACTATAATATAAAGTATCGTTCCAATTTTCTTCCACATCAATGTATGTAATATTTTGAAGAGTCACGTAAATTTAAATTTTAGTTATGTAAGTTAATTTAGAACTTACGAACGTGGGTCATTATATGTGGTTTAGATAGCAGCAAATGCCGGCACACACTACCCTAACCTCACAATATTCGCAGAATTTAACTCATATTCAGAATTAAATGGACGTGATCAAGTAAACGAATTTGGAACCTATATTTTATTAATTTCACATGCTTCACATTATTTATTGAAGTTGTTCTAATGTAGAATTTTCAATAAAGTAGAATTATATCTATTGAATATATCAATTATTAGTAAAGTAAATATTGTACCTAAATAATGTCGACAAGCAAATAATATTTTAAGGATTATCTTTTCCCAGACCTTGTCAGTTATTACATCTAATATCCAATATCCTATAACGATGAATAACGTATTACATATCAAAATATCTTATTCATATTTTTATAATATTTATAAGAACCGATACCGATGTATAAGGAAAATTGGAAGATAATATCATCCTCACAATAGTTTTAATATGAGACCCTCAGTCCTACATTCTAGCACGCGGATAGCTCGTTTCCATGGCGACCCATATTGAAAATTCCGGACAAAATTACAGATCGTCTTCAATATATTATACACCAGGCTGGCTTAGCACAAACGCAAGCAAAGAACACTCGGGTGGATTAAAAAATTCTTTCAGTTACAAAAGCCCGGTAAGATTATGGTATAAAAATATAGGAATATGTTAAGAAAAGCTTATTTCAAAGAATACCTTTAAATACCTTTTAGTCTTTGTTCTAATCTCATTTTTATCTTTATTTTTATGGAGGTTATGTTTTTCACCATTTTTTCTAACCCGTAAAATTTCCAGGTGTTGCGAATGTGAATAGATATGTATTATGTAATACTAGTTATATTAGGTATGCAAATGTTTTATACAAAATCACCAACTATGATTGGACAGCTTTGACCTAAGGGTATTACGGCTCTCAATAGACCTGACTTAATAGACTGTCCAGATACCAAGGTACCTTATGATCTTATATGCATACCAAATAGCCTGTGTCCAATTATTTGACTCGATTGAACCATACACTCTTCAATATCGAACGAAATAGACAAAGGGCCGATTTTTCGTCGAATAAAGTATTACACGATAATATTAAAATGTCACGTAAACTGTCAAATACGTGGGCAATAAGAATACGTTTTTAAAATGGTAGTTTTATACATTATTCGACGAATAAGTTTTATCCAAGCATTGAAAAATCGGCCCTTATTTAAGCTAACTATTTTAAGAAAGAAAGAATTCTCACGCCTCACAAAGATATTACGCAAACAAATTAAAAAAATAATTATATGCTCTACATGTCATTAAAAATACATGCTGAAGTGAGGTAGTCTGTGAAGTCTCATGCAGTTAAAATTTTAAAATCATCTTAATGAGAGGTTTACGATAAATGCGTAGATAAATACAATTTATGTATTTCCGCTTCCGTTTTTTGATTTCTACGTGTTATAAAAATAGCTTTTGATTTGATTATCATAAATATTCATAGAAAATCAATATCCAATTACGTTCAAAACAATCAGGACGATTTTTATGTATGACGCATTGTAAATATAAAGTCGATTGGAACAGCCAATATCGAAATTAAAATCTCACACAAATTGAGCGGAAATAAAACTCCGTAGGTGCGGTTAGGATTAACAAACAATAATTGATTTTGATTGAGTGTCGTGTTGAATATTAAAGAGAATCGATTATCAATTTTATTAACAATTAGCTGTTTCCCGCGACTTTGCCTTCGTGGACATAATATTATGATTTATGATTATAAAAAAGGAACATTGTATATAGGTATGTAATTTTAATTAATATGTGTTCATTGATTTGACTGCTTACTAAATAACTGTATAAAACCTATCGGTAAAAAAAGTAAAAATGGTCACGACCAAGGTCACGACGAAGGCGGTGCTTAGTTTTATCAAATGTCTACATTCCAAGAAAAGAGGTCTATCGCTTATATTTTATTATTAAGATTCATGCATCTAAGTAACTAATATCTTAAGTAACTAATATTGCTTTGATAATAATTTATGTGATGAAGCATCTGTGCAAGCAATAATGCAAACAGAACACCAATAAAAAAAGAATTATTGTCTTTACCAAAAACAATTATTCCTACGTTTCTTTTGTAGGCGGACATTATCCCGAGTGTGATAAATTTCAAATTTATTAATACTTTTTGCTTACCTGCCCAACTTAAATCGCTTTTTAATTAAATTTATGTAACTTTTCGT
Organism: Colias eurytheme; assembly: GCF_061535395.1. Taxonomy (NCBI): domain Eukaryota; kingdom Metazoa; phylum Arthropoda; class Insecta; order Lepidoptera; family Pieridae; genus Colias; species Colias eurytheme. The sequence goes on along the minus strand of NC_142998.1, from coordinate 6,262,739 downwards.
GGAGTTCGTGGAATTCCGTGAAAAATATTTTTTATTGAAGAAATTTGAAAGAATTAAGTTTGTAGGTATCTTATAAAATGGTTAGTACCTATAATTAAAATTCAAGTGAACACCTAGCTTACGAGACTGAGCAATGTTAAAAAAATGAGTTGCTTATATTTGTTTTAAGTATTTAGCTATATTTGGAGCTTATTACTGCAATTAAATTAAAAATTTCATATGATTTTTGGAGACCAGTCGCATGCCCACAATTTCATATTGGTTATTTTTCAATACGTTTAACAATACCTTTGATTCTGCATTAACATCAAAACGACTAACAGCCAGAACTCAAAGGGAATGCTGACAATGAGCGCTAGCAATTTATTATTTACGTACTCAGCGCTACATATAACAGTAATTGCTGATTGCTTGCTTTTCAGGCTATTTTTCAGAAAATACTTGATGTTTTTTTACTTTCATTTCAAAACTAAATAAAAGGAATTAATCACGATATATTTTAAATAGATACTTAATATTATGTTTGTATTTTTTTACAATATATTTTCTAAATAATTATTATCTAGCCTAGGTAATAAAATTAATCTTACATGTTCACTCACTCAATACTCTACAATTAATAAATATCTAATATAAGACTGCTCATATTACGTTACTATAGGTACTTCCAATACCGTGCAACTATTTCATTATAGGAACGTCGGTTCAAGCGAATAAACCTAGTATATTTTAAGATCTTATTCCACCACAGCATTTAGTGACCCATCCATCATAAGACGGCGTTGTCGCAATTTATCAAAGTATAACTTTCGCTTAGTCCAACTTAGATATCTTGGGCACTTACGATGGAAGTAATCCTTTTGTAGGTACACCTGCTGATAGCTTTAAGCGATTATATATGTCAAGAAGTATTATTTTGTTTTTGTTTGTGACAAAGGCTTTTGCGTAGTGTTGCGAATGATAGGCTATATAGAGTTACAATAATTACATCTTCTCTTCTACAACATAAATCGTAATCTTTGATAGAAGATACGTATGTACCTATCGGCTATCAAAGATTACGATTATTAGATTTTACGGCCAGTCCATTTTTTAACTCAACTGTCTTTCTGATATCTCACTAATACAATTTCAAGTTATCTCTAACTAAATCACATTTCGTGTTTTTTTATATGTCCCATATATGTAAATGAGTATGGAAACCATAATTAACGACCTCGTATAAAAACGTATTTCCAACTGCAGACTAGGAGTGATTTGAATATGTCACGTTGCATACAACTACCCGGAGAAGGCACTTTTAATCTCGTGCAAGCGTCGGGAACACCACAGAATCTAATTTATTTTTCTAACCCAACACAAGTTAAGATGAAATACCAGGTACGGTGAAATCTTCGTTAAGAAATATCTTGCAATTAAAGTCTAAACAAGATCTCTACACTAAAGATAAAATGAGGTCCTTTTCTCCGTAATTTCTACTTGGTTTAACAATTATAATATTCTGCGATGTTCCTTTTTTCATTTCAACATTTCTATTCAATATTTTTATTGAAAGGATATCTTCGCTATTAAAATGATATAATAAATGTCAGGAAGGCTATAAATCTTTGACCTACTTGGTATATATGAACTCACACAAGCCTCACACATAGCGTTTGAGTTTCGTGAGTGAGAAACGGAACTGAAGAAATAGTTCATATAAATTTATAAAATAGAATTAATTCATGTTTTTTAAATTGAATTAAACAATTACAATCTATTTATAGAAACATAAAAAAATCTATAAAAATACACATGCTACCAAACATGATGATCAACGTAAATTACAGAAAATATATTAATTGTACTTCAAGATGGACAGGTCCCATTCCCTACAATACAATGTTAGTACAGAATAATACAAATGTTACTACGGAATACATAGGTATCTTTAAATCGGCTTTGCGTACACACGAAGATTTAATTCTGCTCGCCACGGCGCTGTGAACATACGGCTTTGTGTTCTCTTTAATAATTTGTTTTTGCGCACGCTGCATTTTCATAAAGGTAAGCATTAATTCAAAGGTAATTTCTGCTCCATATAAGATTTTAATCACCTTATGAACTGACGATTATATACAAGCCTTCCACTTCAGGAAACGACCCAAAACCTTCTGGCCGTGTAAAAATAATGAAAAGAGAACTTAATTTATAACCTATATTATCTATCTTTCAGCATACATAATCGAAAACCAAAACAGTATAAGTTTCTCAATCTTCGTGTTGGTAAATATTTGTCGAAAAACATTCTCACGTTAAAATTCTGAAAGGAAATGGCAACGTTCAAAAAGTTTTGTAACAAAGATATATGGGTTACGCATTGTTTGAGGCTCGAGAATGATATATAAACTCCATCACTCTGGTCTAGTGGTGTTCCGCATATATTTCTCAAATCTCTCCGGGTATTATCTCGTACAAATGGCTCCACCTCAGAGGCACTCAAGTATGGTGCTTACCCGTTTTATCATTTTAAGGCGTCTTTCTTGTCCCTTTATGAGAGTTCTTATGTGCATCAATCATACTGGGATTATATTATTTTACTTTTTGATTTATATGGCACAGAAGTTTTATTGGAATCGTTCCATTGTGCGGACAAAACCTCAAATGATGTATTAGCATATATAGTGAAGAGTACTGAGAATTTAATGAAAATGTCTAACACAGATTTATTTCCAGTTTTTTTTTTCGTCCTGGCAACCATCTTCTGCTTTGTAAATGTAGATCTTTTGTCTCAATTAGAAATCGAGTCGACTCTTTGTAGATTAAGAATTGTAACTAGTATTTGTTGTATTACGTATTCCGAGAACATAAGATTTTTAAAAAAGCTTCAATGTTTATTATAAGAATCGGCATTGATATTTAATAGCAAGTATTCTTGTATGAGATATTCTTTGTGCAAAGTGATACTGTTACCGTTTTCCCGCTTCGAGCGTTGTTAACTTCTTATTTTTATTTACAAAGTAGTTTACAGAAATCTTCAGCTTTAGAAATGATTGCAACTGATCTAAAATTTATTGAAGTTGTGTAAGCTTTATATTTTCCTGCTTTGTTATCTTATTTGGTGTCTGTTGGTAGAATTAATTAAACTGAATCGCAATTGATGTTACATATTGGTTTATGGATAGACGTTGTGTTTTCGCGACTATTTTTGTACAGAATTTAAATTAAACTTACTAACTATAATAAGAATATTTAAACATGAATAAAATATGAACAGGTAACTGGTAAGTAATCCTCTCTAGTCTCTTCTAAGAATTTGCCAAGATCATGTTTATCTAAAAGAAAATATGAAATGAACTTTTCCTTAGCACTTTTTTCTTCGAAGGGATAATTTTGTTTTTAAATAAAGCTTGTGTTAAATTAAAATTTAACATTAAATAATTGCTCAGATTTTCTAAGCCTTCTGTTTCTATTTTGAAAACACTTTCCTATTGTATCAAAACTCGAGTTGTGTTAAATCGCCCCGTCACGCATAATAATGGACGACGAGCTTTTATTTTCAACATAAATAAGGAAATGCGAGCATGCAACATATTTATACATGAGTACCTACATAATTAATACAATGAAAACAAAAGATTTAATGGCGTTTTTTGTTGGTACAAGGTTTATTTAGTGCCTCCATTTGGGTTCCATGTGTTGCGGTAAAATAACACAAAAACGTGTGCACAAAATAAAAATAAGAATTTTCTAGCGATTAGAATTTTCTACCTTTAGAGTTTGGTGTATAAGATATTGAAATATATTATAAGAAATACATGACCAAGAAAGATACAATCAAATAATTCGACCCGATAAAAAAATCATACGATCTTGCTAATTACTTAGGTACAATGACGTAATTAAAATACTGAAAACCATGAATTACACGGTAATCGTATGCTTACCTGCAGCATTACATTTTCATCACATTTGTCTGTATAATGATCCTTACCAAATGCTTCTAGCTAGCTAAAAAATCCTTAACTATTACAACTACGTTGATCTGCTATGTCGAGCACGTGCGAGCTGCCAACGGTAATATCGTATCCAATCCGGTCCAGTGCTAGTTCGCCTGGACAATTTTATTTGGAAAAATCTAGACTAAGCTTGGCATGCAACCTGTTTCGTTTATATTGTTGCACTATAATTTGATTTTATGACAGTTTATTCCTGATCTTGATACCTACTGTTTATGAAATTTTTCTTTCTTGTAACAACCAAGTAAGAACCCTAACAAACTATAATGTACTGTAATAAGTGATAATAACCAATGGAATGAGACGTCATGAGAAGCAATATTCGAGCTTTTTCTGCGTAGAGATGTCTTTAAGAATTATAAAATCATGTTTCTCTTCAGACGTGGTCGAGGGTTATATTACCAGCACAATGTAGGTACCAGGAACGCAAAGCAATCTAGGAGATAACACAATCTACGGGATCGAGAATGAACATTAATATTTACTTATCCTGTCGTCGCCCGAGGCTTCGCAGCTCAGGTGTCGGGACTAATAGCTTCTACCTTATTGATTACAAGCTTAACATGCAGCCTCGCCGTGCTCAAGATTACTCTTATTTATTCACTATTTACCTAGCTCATTTTGTATTACTATGCTGTAACTATTAAGGTTTTAAAACCTAAAGGTGGTATTTTAAAGTTCATTGAAAAAAAATCTTAATTCTATATTACACAATAGTAGATAGGGATAGTAAAGACGTCAACACAAAAGAGGGCCTTTTAACTTTTTGTTGGTGTCGAATTGTAGGTCCAAATTGGCATCTTATTCCCAAATGACCACTAAGTTTTCCACAAAGGATACAAAATGACTGGAATGTGTCTTAAGCTGTTTTGGTGAAATGTAAAACGTCCCAAGAGCTAAGGGTTGATGAGGAGGTCCCTCGGTTCGTTTATCTTGTGGTTTCGCCGTAGAGACTCAAATGAAAATGTAAATCAGCTCTAGTAAATGAAAAAATCAACATTAAATTACCTTTTTCCCCTTCAGTTATTTTTGTTTTGTACGGAACGTGTACAAATTAGAATAATGGTGGGTTTTGATAATTCGTACTAGAAATCATTACGTGATAAATGTCACTACTCACTGCAGATTCAGGTTAGTAATCATATTATTAGTTTAACTGAAAACTAACTAGTATTCCTATTTCCTTGTATTTGAATATTTAACGATCTTTTTTGGTGACCCTTTTCGAAGAAGCTTCTTTTTGTTAGCTTTTTCAGATATACAGTGTTCTGTCGCAACTCATTTAAATTGTATGGAATTTACAGTATGACTATATCTGTTTGGAAATGGCTAGTTTCCGAAACGCGGTAAAGTTTAGAAACAAGTTTTATGACCGTTATTCTTTATTGTTGTTATATTTTTAAAGACCTTTATTTTTTAGATAATACCTATTATTTTTACCCCAGTTGATAAATATTACAAGTATATTACGAGTAGACCTACAAGACTTGTCCAAATCCAAATCCCACTAAAATTATTATAATTATTATTTGAATGTAGGTAGTAGCAGCGATTAAAGTTAGTTTAAATTATAAATTGAGAGCATACGAGTTAATTGGGTGTAATTTGGCCAGGGTTTTGTAGCTTAGCATTTATGACCAGGTTATATTTTGCCTTTAGCTAAGTACACTTCGAGTAAACATCGCATTATTATACCTGCTTAGGTAACAATAATTTAGTAGCTAAATATTTGTCACATTTTATCCCCTCTTGCATTCAAACTAACCTCTTAGGTTATGATTATTTTGGCTTCATAATATTATAATATGGCAATTGAAATGAATAAATATTGCAGAGTAACTATCTCTTTAAAAAAACATACCATAGAATATGGACAACCTGTCAACAAAAAAAACTTTGCGTTTAAATAATTTAACAAGTGAGATGATGGTAGCATTTAATGCCACAAATTACACTTCCTTTTAGTGTCGGATTCAAAGTTGATAACACAAATAAATGTTCAGAGTAAATCTAATAAGAAAACAACGTTGGTTTAATTTGCTTCAGAAACCGCGAAGAATGGAGCAAATTGTTGAACTAATTAATTTGTAATAAGACTTCGTAGAACACAATTAGTAAAGTTTGTAGACTATGTACAAGTTGCCGCAACACCTACTTTGTATAACAAAGACGATGTAGCGTCCATTGATCGAACATCCCATTACCCATATGTATCTTATATTAAGAAATAGCAGCAGTTCTATTAATTGTACTTCACTGAATCAATAATAAAACTAATTTAAAATGAAAATCGACAAAAATGTTTTATTGGGCGCATTTAAATTTAACTCTACAGATAAACTATTTTTCGTTAACACGTTTTCTGATTAAACAAACTCCCAATAAGCCTAATTTATCATCGCGCACTACTAATTTAGAAATAAAAAACTTTAAACTCATATTTATTTATTATAAGTATACATACTCCCTTATTTAATATATTTATTATATTTAGTCCCAACTCCCAACATATCGAACTTTACAACGAGTTTGATCACAGGCACATAGAGGAGTTATGAGTGTTAGACTCACATTTCTACAAGTCACATCACAAAGAAACTGCTGACGAATGCTGACTAACATTCTAGAAATATCGATTGTCCTTTCCAACCTTAACCAGTCAATGAACCAGCAATTGGATTATTGCAAGAGAGCTCGAGATACACAGATATAGCACGTGATGTCGACGTGACTATTTGAACTGAAGCATAATTAATTTGCAATCAGCTAAGTACAGGTGCAGACGATTGTATACTCTGTGCTTGTATCGAGTATTTGCTCAAATTCTATTTACTTTGAAACTAATATCGATAACGGTATTGAAATTGGATCAATCTAATACGTTGATTAGCTAATGACATTTTAACAATGGATTATCTGAACTACTATGTTTGAAGTAGTGCGAAATTATAATATTCCTTTTTACAATATGTGCGATTACATTAAAGTTTTAATAGAGATTGCGTTAAAAAAACCATGAAAAAATTGGGAAAAGTTATACGAGGTAAGGTATATGATTAAAATGAGAATTTATTCATATTGTGAATGATGATACTTTATTGAGAATATAAATGTAAAATATAAAAGGGAATAATGAAAAAGTATTGAACTATTCGAATATTAATAAAAATCAATCTTTCCATTCACATTCATTTCTGAACAAAGCTTCCGTTTTCAGCAACTTCGATTACTTGGTACTTATTTATTTCATTTTATACCTAGCATACTATTTTAATACATTTCTCTGTACATTTTCAGATGTTATACGAAGACTTGTATACTGACTTTCAAGCAGCAATTACATCCTTTACTGTCTACTGGAGAAGAGATCTTAACCACTTCAGACTACATATGTTAGCACATTATACATAAAGCAGTTGCATGAAAGTTAGGCAAGTTAACACGTCAGAGTATATGTTTTGTGGCGAATAATATAGAGCATGCAGTTTGCAGATTCCCTCTGGATTTAATCGTTTAGAAACGTTTTAGTGTTTCAAAATGTCTAGGTATTTGTAGAATGTATTATGAAGTTTTAATTTACTATGGAAGTATCTTTAATAAATCTTGAAAGATTATTTTCTTTTATTATTACATAATAATTCCATATATGTAATATATATGTAATATATGGAATTATTATGTAATAAAAAATGAGAAGAAGACATACAAAGGGCAAGATTAGTTTTTATCAGATCCAGATTCAAGAGATGATGTTAACAATGTTGTATCAAATCTTTTTATTTTATTTAATCCTCTTTCAAAAATGGAAATGTATTTTCATACGATTAATACAATATTATATACTATAATCTCTAAGTATAATCTATACATGGATCTGTATATCATATTATTATATTATTCGGATTATTATATCTGTATCTCATTTAATATTCAATTTATATTTATATTCTAAAGTTGTCCTTTGTATTTTCGGAGCCGAAGTAATGAATCGACAATATTAAACAGAACTATACGTGGGATTTAAAATTTAGTTTACAAGTAAGTAGGTTCCTTGTGTATTTATTTTTTTCGAATTAAATAACGAAATTTTCTTTTTAATATCCTTATGTTAAATGGCTCAAACAGAGAGGCATGGCACATAATGGAGTAAAGTGTCGACGCTATATGTAACGTTACGGCACATTAAACTTGGCTTATTTGACGCTATCTGTTTCAGCCGTTTCGGGCCGTGGCTTTTGATATATGTCCAACGATGCAGCTTGGGAAACTTTCCACGCGGCGTGTGGTACAAGAATTAATGCGTGTGATGCTCACATTTTATTTGTAAAGAAAATATTTTGTAAAGTTATAAGAAGTGGTTTTGGTTTAATCATCTATATAATGATGTTGTGGGCCTTTTAATAACTAAATATAAAAGCTTGGTCGTCAGTTAAATTTCATCAGTACCTTTCTTTTAATTTTAAAAGTAAAGTAGGTAGGTATTTAATGTAAAAGCACAGCATCACATTTTAACATTATATTATACATGGAATTTTTGTATGAAAATAAAAGGTATTTACCCCAAAAATAAATAAACTTCCGAGTTAATTTCATTAGGTCCAAGCGAACATAACCTATAAAGTTTATGTAGTTACGTACTTAACTGTATCAGGTGCAGAGTACGCTCGTTTGTTCAAGCCTAATATAAAAAACTTAGTTTGTCTATGTGAGTTTCATATAGGGCAGTTCAGAGACCAGCTGTGGCGGAGTTATTACGGGCCTTTAACTTTCAAGTAACACAAGGTTTCAGGGTTTAGTCCATTAGTTAACTATGTGTATCATCTGAACTCAATGTAATAATATTATATCTTTGTTCTATTGTAGAGGGTTACGTGATATTTTTCTGTCTTTTGACACTATTTGTAAGTTGTTTTAAAAGTTTCATTTTTTTTAAGGTGATTTGGAAATGTGGACCGTAATTAATTATACTTCTTTGAGAATTGTAATAAGATTGAAACTATAATTTACAAAATGTTCGATTATTATTTATTATCTCGCCTACGAACTACGATATCGAAATAGTCTCTTGTAAATTGCATAAATAAATTTATCGGAAACAAGCTTGCGATGTGAATGACGATTTGTTTTTTCATACACTAAATATTCTGATAACGTCCAACATGATATAAAACGACGAATCGTGTTCAAATATGACAAACGATAAAAGTATCGGGTATTAAATTCAAGACCAAATAAATCAAAACTAAAATATTATTCCGTTTCCATTAGTCGAAAGCAATATTTGCTCGCTCGTGCCTATACTTCTGTTGTTATTACTTTTATACCGATTTATTGCGATTGTGAGCATTTATTGAACGATTTTTGTGACTGCTATTAACTGATTGACTTTTCCAATATTTCCGTAGGATAGCACGAGTTTATTCTTATTTATTGCGCATTTGTGAGGCCGCTTCTAAAGTTTAGGTGTAATTTATTACGAGTGGAAATTTAATTAAGCTTCTGAATGATTTGTATTTTTATTGAAATTTTCGAGTTTTATTCTAGAAAAAGCGAATAATACGAACTTAAACTGACGATTTTAAATATAGGTAGGTGATATTATATAAATAAAAATTAGCAGTGAACATGTCACAGATACTTAAAAATTAAAATATATTATAATAGCTGTGTTTTACCTGAAAATAAAACACATATTAAATACTTACCTATATTTGAAGCTTACTTCATTGAGAAGGCACCTAGCTTTTTCCGCCTATTCTTCCCTCTCTTTCCGTTGTATGTATGCTATCTCTCTCGCACACCTCTCCACCAGGTGGCGGGGCGCACGATAATGTCGGGCGCTGGATGTTTTTCATTGAGTCGAAATCCACAACAGGTGGACGTTAAGTGTAAGCTTCAAATATAGGTAAGTATTTAATATGTGTTTTATTTTCAGGTAAAACACAGCTATTAAACACTTGACCGTAATTTGAAGCTTACTTCATTGAGACCTGCTTGTTACCCACCTGGTGTACAATATATGGACGCCAATGTGAATTTGAATACATAAGTAATTACTTATTTCTTTATTTGAAAGAGTAAGGTGTGCAGATAGTATACCTACCAATAAATCACACAAATTTTTATATTATATAATATATTAACAATCCCAGATGAAAAGTTAATCAAATAAGAACCAAAAAGTTAATCATAATGATTAAAAGTATTAGAACTTATGAGATTGGTTCAAGCGTACCTTAGTTAACCTTTTGGGCTTGAAAAGTTAAAGTTACTACAATTTTCACTATCTTTAGCGTAAATCTGCGAAAGCGCCAGTAACGACTTTCAATTATGCATTTAGATGTTACTTACAAAATGAAGCAACAGCTGATCCCGACGAGGCAAAAATACCTCAAACTCAAACCTTTATTTATTCAATTAGAACTCTGTAGAAGCACAATTGAATCATCTTAACATAGAATTACCACCTGTCTCAACACACACAGTTTTAACCCAACCTGCTACAAGCGGACAAGAAGAGAACTTGGTCCTTACTTTTGGGGTCAGAAATAAATTTAAAAGGTCACCCCTTGAATAAGGCAATAAAATATCAAAACAGGTAAACGGTTTTAATTATAATACAGATTTTTAACATCCAACCAAACCGTGCGGTATCTATTAATGTTTAGAGCCAACGCCACCAATCATAATCTAAACATGGCTAGTACTTTCAGTACAATGCATGAATTATTTATTTAAAACTGATAGGTCATAAACTCTGTACTGGAAACAAATATACTGAACTTAAGAGACTAAAATGATAAGGAGCTTATCTGTGTCCCAAAACTGCAATTACTACAGCCAAGTACGTTACTTTTAATCAATTCGGTTTTAAGATATAATTATGATTTACATCAGAACTTATATACCGAAAGCCTCGGGACTACATAACGTGACTTATCTTCTTATACTTATATAAAAATGAATCGCAAAATGTGTTGGTAAGCGCAAAACTCGAGAACGGCTGAACCGATTTCGATAATTCTTTTTATATTCCTTGAAGTACGAGGATGGTTTTTATGTAGAGAAAACGTAAGTACCACGAGCGAAGCCGGGGCGGACCGCTAGCTTATAATAATAGTGTTTGTGCACAACACTAGGCAGTCAACAGCTATATGAACGTCAGATAGGAAAAGAGCCAAATTTATCCAGTCAGTAACAAAGGATTTTAACTATAGTTACTTTATTCTAATTCAACCAACTACTACTAGCTACTCCGTATGCCTTTTGGATAGACGGAGGCAAATAGGATTTTTATTCCAACTATATCATTTGATATTTTGAAAATGTACTCCACATTTTCATACCGTCAGAGTCATTTTGCAGATTATAGTGGTGCAGCACTGAACACTGTCTATTAGGTGGCTGATGCTGCTGACCGGGCCTTCAGTTCCGCTTTCCAGAATACCTTCACCCTTCTAGGTGTTACTACTACTGAAATAGCGGTACTCTATCGCGTCGTTCAGGTCTCTAACTGACTAGGATTTCTCATATTATCGTAACAACCCTTGCTCGTTCTAACGAGGATAAATTATCGCCAAGGAATTCTGCTGCAGGATAATGGCAAGAGAGATTATAAGCTTAACTATGCATTATTATGTTAAGGAATATGGTGGGTTTTGAATACTATCGTCGTCTGAAAGTATCTCCTTTCGATTAACTGCATTAAGGATGCAGATCTGATCCCATCTTTGTTCCGTAGGAATGCTACGACAGTCTAAACGTTACACTGAACAAAGAAAATTGCCCTGAATATAGTCGGTTGTTCCAACATCCGTAATATGGCTAGCCTAAGGTTAGTTATCCCTTGATTGTAACTGCTACCAATGGAGGCATTGCTCTTGTGTTGTCCACAGTTGTGCGAGTGCAAAAATGAAGAACTGAGCTCGTGGGGAGCTATGTCGAATGAATCTGTGTTAAGATTATGACAGTATAGGACAGTTAGCTGTGGATACGAAGACAGGACATTACTTTATTCATCCGTAAACACGCGAGGCAGCCACGGACAGCGATATAGCAAGAACTAAACTAGCAAAGTTTAGTTCGCTTACCAGACTTTGTCATGTTTTAAATGCAGTATATCCTCTGAATAGCATTGCATTTATGACTATTGATAAACTTAATTCACCCGTAAACACGAGAAGCAGGCACGGATAGCGATATAGCAAGGACTAAACCAGCAAAGTTTAGTTCGCTTACCAGACTTATATTTTAAAAGCCGTATAGCCTGTACATTTCATTTATTGCCCCCCCCCCCCCTCAAAGCAAAGAAATGAGAAGTCATTTGGCAGAGCTTTCTCGTTAAGGGTAGGGGTTCCAAGTAATATCTAATAATAAGAGGCTTTTGTTTGGAAAGATTGACTTTCCGTTATTTATCCTCTATCCTATGTAACTCAACAGTCAGTATTCTCAGCATTCGTTGAGTACTTAAACGTTTTACGTTAATAGTTGTATATAACTTTATTATACAATATAATAATCCTGGTGGGATGACAAAAAACTTGTCTAACAAACGATTATCCTAATCCCTCAGCGATTTATTGTTTGAGCCCCGAAGAAAAATCTCATGGGTGCAATAATGAGGTCAAATGGGTTGAAAAACGAGTCAAATAAATTGCCTACAAGACCGGGCAACTAAAATAGGCCTATGAGAGGTCAACTATACGTAATCAATCGTCATTTGTTACATTCAATCGCTTTGCGATTAAAAAATCTCTTCCGATGTTTGTATATGAAAATTGGTCGGCTAGTGCCATTTAATTACGATACCAAACATACCGTTGACACAAGGCTTGGTGACAATCCTCGAAACCACCGCCACAAATCATCTGCGAGAAGATATTTGATCCGACTCGCCTTCCTTTGTTGTGATTAGGCTTTGCATTGGTAAATACAATTTGTTCAATTCCAATTTCCATAATTGGTAAACCAATGGTGGTTTCCTGATTCCTGAAGCGTAAACTTTTAGGATACGAAGTATCAATTTCATGCGCCCATTATTTGACGTATCTAACCTTTATTGTATTTATTAGGTCATTTACTATACTGCCCACTGTGAAGTAGATTTCAAAACCTTTTTCTACCTACCTTAGAAGAGTGAAGATCCGATACGGTCATATCCAAAACTTCTTTCGTGGGTCCTCGTTGACAAAAGCAAATATCTATGATCATTTTAATGATCAATCCTTTGTATATTTGCACCAATCGCCATTAAAGCCCCGCGAGGGCTGATATATATTTGCACCATTTCCCCGTGGGGACGGTTGTTATCAAAGCCCCGCGAAGGCTGATATATATTTGCACCATGTCTCCGTGAGGTACTGTTGTAATCAAAGCCCCGCGAGGGCTGATATATGTTTGCACCATTTCTCCATGAGGGACGGTTGTAATCAAAGCCCCGCGAGGGCTGATATATATTCGCACCATCTTTTCCGTGAGGGACGATTGTAATCAAAGCCCCGCGAGGGCCGATATATATTTGCACCATTTCCCTGCGAGCGACAGCTGCGCGAGGGATGTTTGTAACTAGAAATAAGTAGGGCCTGCCAAAAAATGCTTAAGAGACACCCTGCGAGGGTGAATTTGACCTGGCTAACCCCTGCGAGGAGTAGTGGCCACATTTATGTATTCTGCTTCGAGCAAGAATACACCTTAGTGCTAATATAAAAATAGCAGTAAATAATCATTTAAATAATATAGCAATTAACAAGGTCCTTTAACTTATTTTCCAATGTTAGCGACATTTAATAAATTCATAATTCAAATCAATTCACTAAATTTTAAAATGAACTTCGATTCATATTTATTTTTGTTCATGCAATCGATGTAACATTTAGTTGCTTTATATCCGTTAACATTCCTTACGAACGCAACCATACCGTCGTAGGACGTTATATTTAATTGCACAAAATAATCTCCACTCACCCGCAATTTTTTACTTTTTGTCAAGGTGTACAAGTTTATAATATTATTCTAAAACGTTAGAAGTGAATTGTAAATCCTTTGAAATAAGTGTATCTAAATTTAATTTATATTAAGATATCTCGATAATTATTATACGATAACCCTTTCAGCACAAGTTCAGTAAACCAAAGAATTTAATTGTAAAATTTTTGGTACTTACTCGTTTTAACAAAAAAGTTGCATCATTTGAACATAGGAAACGTTATTTTCAATCAAATTAGCCGTGTGTAATATGTCTATTTTCACATAAAAACGGATCAGAATAATACTCATAAAAGGACACGTATAGACTACGGATAGTTTTGAATGTGTGGAACATTCATGGTACGTATCTACTATACATGAGCGAATTCCATCATTATTCAGTTGAGCGGTAACTCCCGTACGATTTATAAAATAATATCACAACGTGTTCTGACATGTCGTGACTTCTTGGAGCTGACTCATCTCGTTCGATAATTTTTAGTAATAAACTATGATAGGAATTCCGAACCGTTCCTAGCGATAACGACAATGTAATAAAGTCGTAGCAATGGATTGTATGCCTGTAAAGCTTTGAGTTGGCTCATATCCATACTAAGTATTAATTGTAATTTTTTCCACGAAAAATTCACTTGTACCCTTGTAATAAAAACACATTATTAAAAATGAAATAAAATATTAAAAATATCTATATACAAGAGAGGGTATTTGATATATCTAGTAATATCAAATAATCACAAAAGTAATATTAACGATTCGAGTAAAGCCGAACGGTAACACCGTTAAAATAGCTTTACTCACCGTATTAAAAATTCAAATATTAATTAGTACATATTGCATAATGAAATATTTCAAAAGAAAAGTTACTATTTCAAGTAAAATGTAACGGTTGTATCGTTAATTTTAAATATCTTTATTCATGCTATTAAGTATTTAAGCATATTGAAAAATAAACTATTGCTGAAGGATTCATTAAAAACCTCAGCATTTTAAATAAAGTCCAACGATTATACCGTTGACTTTAAAGATTTTTACTCATTTTTAAGTAAAATATTATTAGAATAGATGTAAAAATAACTCACTGTACCGATCCGACGGGATACACTTTTTAACACTTTTAGCACTTGCTTTAAGCAATACTTAATACTTAATAGCACCAAGGTTGTAGTCTTGTAGACAACCTTCTCGCGGCGGAAGCTAGACGCCAATGAAAAACATCCAGCGCCCGACATTATCGTGCGCCCCGCCACCTGGTGGAGAGGTGTGCGAGAGAGATAGCATACATACAACGGAAAGAGAGGGAAGAATAGGCGGAAAAAGCTAGGTGCCTTCTCAATGAAGTAAGCTTCAAATTACGGTCAAGTGTTTAATATATAATTATAAAAATGTAAGCTGTGAGCTTTTTTCGTCTTACCTTTAACAATTTATTATTTATATTTAATATAACAATTTATATTTAATATTGTGCGTTTTAATAATATTTAAAATAAATTATTTTTTAATTATTACATCGCGCACTCATAACGAGATCCTTAATAGCGGTTAAACGAAGCGGATTATAACGTTACTTTAAACCAAATTGAGGTTAACCAAACCGTCCACATTGCCGATAATTTGAATTCGAGAACTAAATAGACTTATAAACTAATTCTCGTTTAGATATATATCTCTAATGCTGTTTGAGTTGAATCAATTACTAAGTTTAAAGTTATTCCTTCCTGGAACTGTATTCAGAAGAAAACTTCTCCGACGGGAACAATAAAAGGAACTTCGGCTTGTTTTGTCAATGTGAGTTAAATGCATTTATAAAGCTATGTTTTCTTGAACGAAACTTTCGCAAATACATTTTAAATGTGTGATTTTTCACTCGAGTTACAACATATTTTTTAAGTACTCTTAAAGTGCTCAACATTTGAATATTTTATTTTATACGAGCACTGGGTACATAAATTAGTCTAGTAAATGTTTGTTTAGGGACGGATCTAACTTAAATGTATAGGGATGACCTAAATTCTAAATATGGTACATTAATAATTTGTCTCGGGGATTACCTACCTACGTAACCGTAAAATTGTGCTTGAATAAAACACTTTTTTATTTGATTGGATTAAAGTGTAATTAGCAATTATCCTCTTCAGTTTATACACCGTTGGATTTCAAAATGTTTAATGGGAAGCGACAAACCGTTTATGTAAAAATGAATAAATAGCCTCTACTATTTTTTGAAGCTCAAGTAATAACAAAGTGACAACAAATGTTACCTAAACTGTGTATCTCTTTTATAGGATTGGATAAATTGACAAATAAACAAGAATTAAAGCCAGCCATCCATCCGCCTATCTTTATAGGAGATAAAGCCAATTCGTCATATCGACACCGACAGCTTTCCGTCTACTGGCCCGTGAAACTGATAAAAGTTAAATCCATCAGGAGTTTGTGTTGCCAGAATCATTAGGAAGACTCTGGTAAATAATGATGTTTCGAATTTAACATCATCCAAATAATTAGAAAAGTTTCTTGAATACTGATTTAAATAGATAATTTAAATTAAGTTAACTAGATAGTAGATATCCTGTTAACCTTAATAGGATATATTGGTATCTTATAGAAATGTGTTTTTGATGTCTTACAGGTGTCTGAATGTGAGCATATCTAACAGAATTCTTGGCATACCGTCTTGTTTTGTGTAAGTATATTTTATTTTTATATCTCTGGCTCTATTTTTGTTATAAATTCCTCACTTTTTATACCGAAAGAAAACACAGAAAAAATATATTTAATACTTGTGTCACCAATTTTGTCGTTCTTAGGAAGAGACAGGCACCTATATTTCATGCACTGGGTAATAAGCATCAGACCAGGTGGCGACGAAATATCTCATACTCCGTTCGAGCTAAGGTTGCTATTTATTTATTTTTTCTTCATTGTACAATCGGTCGAATCTTATCGATTGATATCTTATTAAAGTGAAATGTGCGAACCTTATGGCTCCAGCTCCAAGCCATCCCTTATCTACATTTTTTGAATATTGACAAAACCACAGATATGCTACTTTATAATTGATGTTCGACTACCAATCTTGCTTTAATGTTTATGAAATGGTATTTTAAAGCTTAGTGGTGCTTTTAATAAGATCATGTGAAAAATGGTCTCTAATTTTGGTGCTTACTCGTCTAACTGTCACTACGCCTAGACATGACACGTTTACATTCCAGTGAAGATAGAAAGAATATTAGCTAGTGTTGTCTCATAGGATTTATTTATATAAATACATCCAAGACTGGATACTGATAATTATATTCTTTACTAATCCTACCAGATTTGTAATCGGTTTTATATTATTGTGTTCTCTATGTATACCTACTTACTAAGAGCGCTAAATTATTTCAGGTTTGTATGCTTGATATTTCATACCTAATAGTACTATAAAGAATAGGACTTAATAATTATAATATAGGAGGACTTCTTAGGCTGATGAAAACATAAATAAAAAGGAGAAATAAATTGAAGGTAGGATGAATGAAAGATAGCGACACTCGGACTAAGTAACCGCAAACTGAGTTATCCTTCAGCTGGCCCGAGAGATACGATCAAAGAACCAAGGTGTTGCGAAGAATTTTCTTTATAATCAACGTCCTTTACAGCGCTTTTTACTATTTAATCCTATGTTAAAAGAATTGAAAAAGATTTTTAAAAGTATTCGCTACTTCTTCTAGATTTTTTCAACGTTTGAAAAATTGGAAGATTTCAAAGTCAATTTCTTTCTATAATAAATAACATATTTGTAAACTACAAATTACATAATTTTTCTCTCTTTTTAAGCTCTTAACTTCGTGTTATTATAGTTACTTCCGAAAATATATTTTGATTAAAGGATTACAAGAGAGAATTCGTGAAAAAGATCCGGTCTAATGTATCAAACGTTTACACTGCTTGGCTGACACTTTTGGTTTTTTGTCGGCCCTTTTAAAGGGAAGTGTCTTGTTGCCTATACATATAGATAAACAAAAATGTATTTGGAAGAAGTCCAAGTTAATTATTATAACACCATTAGCATAATTTGTTTGAGTATGAGCCAAGCGTGAAGAGGCTTTTCCATAAGATGTATTTTCCTAAACAGTGGGCATATAATATTGTGTGGGTTAAGTAGATTAACATTGACATAAAATGACGTCGTTGCTATGTTTGCGTAGACATAGCATATTTTTGTTATGTCCAGGAAAAATACTACTATACCTAAATATTAGTATTTTTTTTCTCTGAATGCGTCTTAAATTCCTTTAACCTTTCGTTACGAGTAAATATAAATGCTTGTATTTTTTAAATTATTATAATGTTGAATTTTACTTTGTACTGAAACTAATAAAAACGATAATATTGTATTATTGCTTTCATCATCATCATTTTATATTTTTGAAAGTTGGCTTAGTTTTCTATTGAATTTTAAAAATATTATTTTTATTACCCATTACCAGAATGACTATTAAAGCATCGTAAAAATGATGAAAATTAACGAGGTCACAAAGTTTGCTGGGTCAACTAGTTAATAACAAAAATAATACAGATATAATTTCGAATTATTTTGCTCATTTGATAACTAGCCTCGTTGATATTTAGTAAATATAACCTCTTTAATTAATTGCTCTGAAATATTACAAAGTATTGTGCTAGATGTTCTATAACTGTTGTTCTCTAAAGTTTACGTAAAGCCTTTGCTCCTACAGAGAATATGATACAAAGTGTTTCACCCTTGTGAGAGACAATGAAAATGAAAACGCTTTATTGCACGTAATTATAAACGTAGAAACGTTTTTGTTATTGTTTTATTTTCAGATTGTGACAAACATAACGTGAATACATAGAGTGACATAGCACTTCAATTTGACGATTAGACCGGACTCTCAGTGGAGTTTCGTTTGCAAAAATCGCGGACCTAAATCTGACTTCTGATATATATTGTATAGATCCCAGACATCCTATAGACAGATGTTGCCAACCAGTTTTGTGGTCCCCCTGCCCGCACCCCGGTAATTAAATATGGCATACAAAGAAAAAAATAAAAATTTCCAAAACATGCCGTGTGGGGTATCAAATGATTATTGAGTAGATCACGAATATATAGCATACTTTATACATTTCTTACACTTTCTCTAAGATTTTTTAGAAAATTTACGAAAATGGTCCATTTTTGAGTTAACTTTAAACCACTATAGATTGAAAACTCATGAATATATTTTTTAAATTATTATTTTAAATAATTAACAATAGTCCATATATAGATAATGTATTGCAATTTATGAGATTATTTCACAATAAATAACAAGTTTAACAAATACTCATTCCACCTTTGTTTCCTTAAAACAAACACGTACGTACTTCGAATTGAAGAGGTGATTCACAAAAGTGTTTCTCGTTGCTTGCTCCAACAAATAATCTGTAATACCGACCGATGTCTCATACAGAAAATACGCTGAGTCAGCAAAGCGTAACAATGACGTAAATTGTGAAAAATGTGTGCAGTCTGTTGAGAGGTAATATTCACGGTTATTTGGGAACGCGTCCAATGTAACCGCATTTTTCATCTCCCACTGCACTGGGCTCGCTGCAGTGCAAACGAATAATATTTTATTGTTTTGTTTCGATTATTCTGAATCACAATTAGTTTTGCTGTACATCTCGTGAAAAAACTGCTGTTGTGTCATATTATATCAATTTATATTAAGGTTATAAATTTTTATATATAATAACTTTGGTTGGCTTATTAAAGTAGCACACGCCTATATTGTCATGCCTGTTTGCTGAGGCTTCAGATGAAAGTAAATCTTGCTGTTTAAAAGCCCTGAACAATTTCTTAAGGAGAGATTGGTATCTTACAGAATACACACAAGTTGCCGCAAGGTCTAAGAGGAGTATTGCCCGGATAAACAACTTCTACAGAACCTTAGACGATTTTGAGAACGTTTGATAAAAAAGGTATTTTCTTAACCTATTTAATTGGCGAAAAATTGGTTCAGAGCACTAAAATTCTGAACAATTGAATCTTCAACATGACTCACAAGTCTTAAAGAAGTTTTCTTTTACATCAAATAGTTCGACAGTTTGCGCTAAATTATAAAAAAATGGTTCTCGATAAATTTAAAGGAACATACAAAGTTTCTATTTAGGTCATCATATAAAAAGCTGGACATGACATGTAACAACATAATAAGTCATATTGTTATTGGGAACACGTATGGCAAAGTTGTGCAGTGAAGAGGGGATGTCGGGAAGTTGGGATTATCCGGCAAATTGAATGAAAGCCTGCGGTTGTCACTCCATTACGATATTTTTGTCAAACTTCATACTGCAACTGTTGTGACCGCTGCGCCACTCAAATCTGTAGTTTTTAAAAACTGTGAATACCTATATCACGGAATTTATTTAACGGTGAATTATTAAGGACTGAAAAACATTATGAATGAATCATAATTAGGGGTTGTAATACAGATCAAACATTTTCTTTTAAAAGCGAATTAATGAGGTCGGTTTATTTACCGAGATTTTTGGCACAAAAATATTGTACCTATTCATTGAACACCCACCATTATTATGTTAGACTTCATCGATTCAAATTGGCTTATGAATTCAAATCAAATTATGTTCAGCAATATAAAACAAATATGTTCGTACACGATCTCACTATTCAATAAGGTTCTATTGTTAATGCTATATGAGAATCCATTATTCGAAGCTGTGCCAATAAGCATGCGAGACGGGCAAATTAATAGAATATACGAGAGTGCTGTCTACCTGCTGTATTGCAGTCGTTTGGAATCTCCAGTGGATGCTAGCATAGTAGGTACTTAGACTTAGAACTTGAGACTAATAACTAGAATCTCAGCGAAATTTTCGTACTTATGTTGGTTTTTTCACTATTTTGTAATGTACATACCGTCATTGTGTAGGAATGCTTTATTTATTTTATTACTTCAAACACGTCTCAGAGAAAAATGATTGAATTATAATAAGTTTCCTTTAACCCCTTTTCCTTTGCTTCGATGGGTCTACGGCCTACGCTATTCAACGCGAGCTAATGAAACATTTCCAATGTATTTTTAAATGTTAAATAAAAAGAACACCACAAAAAGTCCAAAGTCTAGCATTTGTGGTATAACCATCAGAGATGTAGAATCAGTATCATAATACAACCCCAAAACCACGATTTCATTAATGGTCAATCCTATCTAAACATGAATCAACTTACTAACTTTATTGACCAATGCACTCTGGTTACGCTGATGTAATTTGGTTTCTGGAAAATTATCAGGACTTTGTAGTGCTAACACTGAACATGTATGACATGTTTTCATAACAACATCCTCGGAAATTTTCTGGAATCTAAGACTTCTTTAACTACTGTTTTGCGGTACGACGTTGATAAGAAAGTTAATGAAGAAAACTTAATACTGAGGATCTAGTGTTCGGGGAAAAAGGAACACGAGCTACAAAGATCCTATCAATTAGCGTCTGGAAAAAATCTTCATTAATTAGTTTTTTTTTTGTGTTTTAAACTCATCCTAAGAAAATTTCTAGTTTGCTCAATTTTTGCCGTCTTCCAAGAAAGCCTGTTTTTGTAAAAGTATTATAGTAGGTGCTTTAAAATATAAAGTTATGGAATGACCTACTACTTATTAAATCAATGGATTTCTTATTTTATTAGTGGCCTTATTTAAATTACACGTTCGCGTGGAGTTATTATATTGTAATATGGGTAGGTAGCTACATGAAAAATTCAACTTTGAAAAGCTTTCTAATTCTTTCTAATAAAATTTTGAACCGGCTACTTAAATGTTGAAATTTTCACCTACTCAAGCATGCTAAATGGTCTAAAAGCGTTCGTTACTTTACAAAATCAGATTGCTTTTAACATTTAAACCGTGTGGTCGGCACAGGCTGCCGTCAATTACATCTGCTAACATGGATGTTACGAACTTTGCGGTACAACTATTATTTTATACGGCCACATTAATATTCATTATCAATTAGTTGATTTTGTATTCTGGTTAATGGGGACAGAGGTTAAGCCTTTAGTGGGTTAGATATAATGTATCCGTAATATGAATCAGTTTTGAGGTTTCAGATTGCAAAGTTTTTCGCCACATTTCAAATGAATGACATTGAGTATATAAAAAAATAAAACAATTACATTGTAGTGATGAAAATGGAATAGTACGAATATATAATTAATTATGCCTTGTAAAGTATGAAAATAAAATATAATTGAAAGCTAGAAAATATAATTATTTCAAAAAAAATCTGATTATTTTGTTACACGTATAATGAAAAATGAAAAATGTAAAAATCAAAAGTTTGTTAGTTTGAAGCATTGTGGTGTCAGACAAAGTGATCAGCTCTACAGTATCCTTGTTAGACCATTATTGCCCACCCAGAGCCGATTTACAACCACAATTCACACACATTTGCATTTTTAATTTCAGTCCCATACGTTTCGTTCCGTTTCTTTACGTTATTTTTTGTACACGCTTTATATTAGCTTCACCTGTATGTTTGTTTGTTTGTAACCGACTTCTTTGGGCGCGATTTTGACCCACTTTAAACGGCCAGATTTCGTTCAAACTTTGTAGATTTATTGAGGACCGATGACAATAATACACTAATTTGATAAAATTATTCCATTTTTAGTTCGGTTTCTATAAAAAGCGTGTTTTTTAGTTTTTTTAAACTATTATTTGAGATGTTACAAACAAAAGTTAAATATGAGTCGTAATTAATTAAACTTGATTAAAATGTACACGATACTATCACATCACTCGAGTTAAGTTGAAACATGATATAAATCGTTCATAATATTACAAATACTTGTGTTACGAATTATGTCGCAGCTTAAACCTGAGCTCTTAGATATTAAACCCACTTCCCAGAATTAGTTTCCGCTGTGGGTAAGTAGAGGATAATTTGTAAAGTTCTGTGTGAATATGTAGTTAATATTGTAGCTATTATAAACGAGTCTCTGGCGCAATGCGTAAAATATTGAAGATGGAGTGTGCAAATATGGCTGATCTGAATTTACGTGTAAAATTTTTCTACAATTGATTACACACAAATACTGGCACCTTTTAAAATATTGCTCGCAATCGCGATTGCAAAAGAAATTCGTAAAAGGTAAAAATTTATCTTAATCACAGTTTACAGTTTCAAATTAAAAAGTTAAAAAGATGGTGTACTTGATTAAATATACTTTAGCTTTTCAAGCCTGCTAATTTAATTAAAAATCGTTTTAACTAAAAGAAATTTCAAACTAGAGATTTCTTTTTAATTAAAAATTTTATAAAGTTGTATTTGGACTTGAGAAATCGCGATAGATACATCATGAACTTGTTCGGACTTTCACGTGAAAGTTTTTCTTTGAAGGCTCGATAACCGAGCCGGGTCAATGAAGAATTGGATGGACAGATGTCCTTTGATAATGTTTTATTCGTCTACTTGAGTGATATGGGCTTACTTAGTTGCCTTTACTCTATCACAACGTAAAATATTCTCAGTATTTACATTTTTAATAAATTGCCTGGAATAAAGTAGTTTCAGTAAAAGTATTGACTAGGATTCCTTATCTTATTTTTCATCTTGGATTTCCCATTTACAATAATTTTGGAAAACAATTTTCATTACTACTAATAGATCATAGAATTAACCTCAATTATAACCGTAATGAAAAATATAAATTGATAGGTACTATTATCACTTTGCAGAAAGAAGCAAGACAAAATGTAAGAAAATGTGTGCAATACGATAAAGTGCTTTTCATTTTTCCAATAAACATAATACTTCCACTATTTAAACACTATATTCCTAATTCCATGAAGTTACCAGTTCATATATTAAATTTCAAACTATTGTTTAGTTACGTGCGGTTATTAAAATATACTAAGTTTCAGGTAAGGCCTGCGTATTAATTACAGCTTGAAGGTAAGCAAGCGGATAATCATATTATTATTGTATTAGCTTTGAAATTTCCTCCGTGTTGTTTGAATAAACTTTGCGTGATATCAAACGCTAAGATGTTGGATATCAAAGTTTGGAACTCGAGTTTAAGTATGTTAGTAATTAGTTCTAATTATATATTGTGGGTTTAACTTTCGTGAGTTGTTTCAGAGTTATATTGTTCTTTTTCAGATTAGATAACATGATTTTACATTGTACACATTTTTATTTACATTTACAAATAGGATCATATATCATAATAATTTCTAAACGATTATGCTTTAGAAAATACAAAGGAATTGGTATCTAGTATCTACGAATAAAATTATAAGAGTAAATATAATCTTGATTATTCTTTGGAAGGATAAATCAAATTTATTTATAACTTCGATGTCAGAAAATATGTCGGTATTAACGAAATAGAGATGCCTACATATTTTTATGGATGTAATAAATTTTATTTATTTTAATTGATTACATTTGTAGCGAAAATAATCAGGCCTCTTAAGCTAGGAAATAAAATTTAATTTGGATACTCCTTAATCTAATTTATCAGACACAAAGAGCTGCACAGACTGGATGATTACCAAAAGAGAGTTTAATTAATTACTTCTCAGGGTAAAATTAATCGCTACACTGCTGTAAAGAAAATCCCGTTGTATCTTAGTAGATCTTAAGATAGCTTGCTTATACTGAGATCGTAGAATACAATGCATTTTACATCACAGGGCAATTTTAACTGATGAAAATGTAGTTTCCGCTATTTACTTATCTTCAAAGGAAAAAGAACCCCAACCTTTGACAAATTTGAAAATAGTATCACTCAAGGCTTCTTCCCTACGTATAAATATGTGCCTTACCCTTACCTATCTATTAGATATTTATGTTGAGGGAACATTCCATTCTTTTATAGTAAATACATTCTTTATTTAGCCGAAAATCAGCGTTGACATTTTGAGTTAATAGCTACATTCTTAAGTTTTGTCTTTTCATCTTATAAATAAAAATATTTAAAAGGTAGATTTAATCTAATAGTAAATTTATAAATTTCATAAACAAGTTTATTTGTCTTTAAAACGAAACCTAGTATCGTAACAAAATAAATACAGTTTGAAGCTAATAATGAAGCTTTTAAGAGCTTCCCTTTTAAAATAATTCCCAGGGCTCTGCCCGATACAATTAATGGATGACGGTTATAATCAGTCAACCGTATTATTTTCTTCTATTACCTAGTTCTAACAAATGACTGGCGTTTATTAAAAGCGTTTCAGAGAAAAAGGAGAGCTCATAAGATTTAATTTGCTTTACAAAATTTAAGGTTTATGTTTCAGCACTTTCATGTCCATTTAAAATTTTAATTTATAATCTGAGCGTTTATAATAAGTTGGTCAGCGAAACAAGACAGTAGAGTTAGAAAAAAATGCGTTAAGCGTAGAATTTCCTCGTCTTTGTGTTTGAGATGCCGAGTTCTCATTTATCTGATAGTTATTTATCTCAAATTAAAATGAAATGCTAAGAATTTTTAATAAATAGAAAATGTATTTTTATAAATAAGCTGTTGTCCCACTTTTTTATTACGCAAGTCTGCTTATGATCACGTCTACAATTAAAATAGTAAAAAGTATAAAACGTAGGAATACGCGCTGTTAGCTGCAGTGGAGCTATTTTCCGTAAACTCTTAGATCGCGCAGTTATTTTTTACGTGATTCCTTTGTTCAAAGAAAAGGGGAATACATTCTTTATGACTATAGTAATCTCACAAAAAACTTGGTGAGAAGCGCCCTCCCTCTTCTGCCTGTCGTGAGACGTAATTACGTGGACAAATGACGCCAGGCGAGAGGAACTCGCACAAATATAAGGTCGCTTTGCTTGAGCTATTTTTTCATTAGCTCCACTTTTTTATTTTAAACATTGCATAAGAAATTTGTTCGAGCAATTTTTCTTTTGCTTAATATGTCCGTGTCATGCAATTCTCGTAATTTAAACTAGAATCAGATTTATTTTAAAGTAGCCTACATAAATCCTTATCGTATGTGCCAAAGATATTTATTAAAGAATTATATAAGTACTTTATCTTTTATACAATAACATAAGGGTTATCAAGAAAATAAACACGTTTACATAAGAAATAGAAAGCAAAGAACTCGAGTTTCTCAAGGACATAACCAAAGTAAGCGGATTTGTCGGGAAATAAGGAAAAAATTCAGTATTAGGAATTCTTAAGAAAAACATCCGCTATCGTTTGTATATGGATCTAAAAACCTGAAAGAAACTTGAGTACGAATATCTTCGAAATTGAGAGATATCTTTTTATAATAGTTCATCATCCTTTTTCTTGAATCTAACCATTATTAGTTGTTATAATATCATAATATAATTACTTATGTTTATTTGAGACACAAGATGAGTGTGCTCATTAATTTAGCCTTTAACCTAAATCTAAAAGTTTTAATAATTGTAAGTGGTAGATCAAATCGAAGATTTATACATATAAACCTATGATCCTTCTCATTCACATGGTACATCCACTACATCACTCAAATGCATTGTCAAAGTGCTATGAAAGTTGCCGCCTCAACTAATTCTGAACATACTCTCTACAACTCGTCTCACTGTGCAATCTTTTTAGCCGCATTAAACGACAGCTTCCCAAGTTTCGAATCCTGAATAAATATCGTATGTAGTCATTGCATATGCAGCAGGCGATCAACAATTATGACCAGATGAGTTCACAAAGAGACTAAACGTTTAATCGTTCCGGTCGGGGAGTCGTCAAACAGAAACATCAGCCACCAGCCCCCTTTGTGGCTTACTTCAGTTAATTTGCATAGACCGGACAGTCAGATCTGCGCTGACACTACTGCTATCCTCTGGGTAGGGATGCGACGGCTGATACGATGCGACATATCTTTGCAATATTATCCATATTTTGTAGGAAAATAGTAGCTAATATACTAACTAGGCTAGTATAAATTATCGTGCCACGATATTGTCCGCGAGAAAATGTTATTTTATGACCGCTATTATTTATAATTTCAGACAGTAAACATAAGTAAAGGATTTAGTCAATCACTTTGTCCATTAGTGAAATCAATCTGTGTATGACATACTAAAGAGTGGGCTTATATTATGGCTTACCACGCATGTTCGCATGTATTACCATAATATTATGCTATACAAAATACTTATAATATTTTTGGACATCCCTACAATTTGTTAGGATTACCTACTCGTAGGTTTATGTAGTTTATAGAAGTTTATTATTCTCTCTTGGATATAGATAGACTAGTATGCGAGTTGCTTCGGACTATCGAATAAATACTATAAATTAATTAAATAAATATAATGGGAAATGGGAATACACCAACTACTAACATTTGACAGAAAAAATACGGTTACATTAAGGCACTTCACGTAAATTAAGCAAAGCCTCACTTTAGGCAGCTTTAAACTTAAGAAAAATACTTGTAACTGAAAAAAAAAATCTGAAATTCTTAGAGAACGTTTATTTAACTGCTATGATTGTAAAGGTAAATTGTAAGAGTGTCGTGTTTCTAACAAAAGACGTTATTGCCTTTATGCTAAAGTAACATGTTTAATGACTACATTTAAATATTTATATTCCACATTTCGTCTAAATACCTTTCTGTTTTTAGTATTTACTTTTAAGATTAGAGGGAAAATAATAAAAGCAATAATGCTACCTTATATTTTTATTTCAGCGTAAGTTTGAATAAAATTATCCTGCTTTCTTGCTTCGTAGGTATAATACGTGACAGTAACCAGTGATTTTTATTGTCTGGGAAACATTTTCGGATATATTTATTCCTTTTTGATGAGGTATAATATTACGAGTAATAATATACAGTATGATGTAATAATATACAGTATGATGTAATAATATACAGTATGATGTAATAATATACAGTATGATACTACTAACTATCCTTTTAAAAGATACTCTACAAAGAAGTTACGATGAATGTATGGTACCTTTATAACTACGGTCTATTAATTACCTATATTCAGATTCTAGTACACTACTGAAAGGATTTACAAAAGGGAACCCTGCATCGTTAGAATAAAGCAGTCATTTTCATTTCAATCGACGCTGAATCTAAAAAACAATAACTAGCAATTCTTTTGCAATAAGCCAAGATGAATAGCTTGGATAACGCCCCAGACTAGAGATGTTAATTTAGTGCCTACAGATATTGTCCAAAGCTATGTCTTTGGGCGAATTAAGGCCAAACTATCACAAAGATTTGGCATACTTCCAAAGAGATGGAATATTTATCGATTGCTCGAATTGCCTTATAGGCTTACAAGTCTGGCTTGCATCTTGGCACTAATTTAACCAGATATTTGTGTGGGAGAATTTATTTTGATACATCATCCGCGTTGTGATGGCATACATGGTATGTCATCTTATTTACAAACGATTTTAAAAACATCGGTTGAACAATAATAAACCTATTATAAGATTATAATCGATTGGATTATTATTAGGGCATTATTTTACTAGATTAAGTATACTCATCCATTTATAAGATAACAAAGCTTAATCAGAAGTAACTCATAAATATATATCTCACGTTTTCCTTGAGATAAAATATTCACAGAAGTATTATATACGGAGCTTGGATTTCTGCGCCCCTCCAACAGGGTTACCCTTTATAAAAAAACAATATGAAAATTGTGTGCTCCATCGACTGGATGATTGGGTAACTAAATGTGTATTTGAAATTCAATATTTTTATAATGGGAATGATATTACTTACGAAGTCTTAACGTTATCGTTAAGACTTCGTAAGTAATATATATTAATAAGTAATATATTAATTCAACCCTTCTTTTGAGCGGCTGTGCCATATTTATTTTAAAATATTTCATTGTACAGTCCAGCTCGTAAACACCGTAAATAAAATTATCAAATATCATTGCCAAAGAATAGTGAATGCATAAAAGGTGTTCTTAATGCAAAAAAGGAATCTCTTCCAGGCTACCTACAAGTAAAGAAATGTGTGATGGTGGTTACGTAAAAGTGCAAGCAACAATCTGTAAGAAAATAATTTTTTCTACTTTAAATTCAGCAAAGTTTCAAGCGCTACGAAAGCTCATTTGCTGCAATTACCTATCATCGAATGAGTTCTCGGTGTAGCTGTGTTATTAACTCGTAAAACTGTAAAAAGTAAACACTGAAAAGCATAGATACAAAATAAAGGAAATGTAGAGATTTTCCTTATTGCATGTGCATTTAATAGCTGTTTCATTGATTTTCTTCACAGACAAGTACGTGATGAGCCTTGTACCTCTGAACTAAATTCTAAAACTATTTCATCCTAATTTGAAACAGAACCTCTAAATATATTTTATACTATTTATACTCTATCAAAGTTGCCAATCAAACATTTTAGTCGCAATTTTTAAAGGACGTACTGAGTAATGAAAATTTGTTATTCGATACTTTGTAAGTGAAATAGCGGTAGCAAAGTGATAATGTTAAAATAACTACACAAGTATTGATGCACTCGTCGAGCCATTATGCTAATTGTCCATTAGTGATAATGGGTTTTGTCCGCCGGTACCCAAACCAATCGTGGTCCGTAATTGAAATTAATGAAATACATTTGTAATTATCATAAGCTCTTTAAAATACCGTTATTGTGTATGAAAATTCGTCATACAAATGATATTAGCAGAGTATTAAATGTTGATTGTACTGTACTTTGTAGCGGACATTCCTTCAAATGCTGTAATGTATCAAATTGTATGTTATTGCAGTTTTCAATTACAGTAAATTTCCGTTATTTGTTTTCAATTATAGAAGGCTTCACGTATTAATTAATATATTATTTAAGTTACAATTATGCTAAATAAAGGACGAAGATATGTATAAAGTTCAAAATTAAAAGTTCGTTCAATTTCAAAAGCCTTATAA
This sequence comes from Colias eurytheme, assembly GCF_061535395.1. Taxonomy (NCBI): domain Eukaryota; kingdom Metazoa; phylum Arthropoda; class Insecta; order Lepidoptera; family Pieridae; genus Colias; species Colias eurytheme. The sequence goes on along the minus strand of NC_142998.1, from coordinate 6,232,835 downwards.
TTAAATTATTATAAGGCTTGCAGGCACACGTCTTGATAGTATTTAGATATTTACTGAAATAACATGAAAACTGACCTTGTTTCTCCTATAATAAAACTATGAACACATTTAATCAAAATAATCTCATCAAAGCAAATTCGCATTGATATTATAAGCAGCAAATAGTAATATAGTATAATTAAAATCGGACGGTATTGAGTAGAATCTAAATGAGTTGCGTGTTTACTCCTGTATTAGTCACGTATTCCATCAAAATGCCCACGCCGTGCGGGCTACATAATATCTGTTTATATTTTCAGGTTGCGATTATGTATTTGAATGATAATCATGTCAGTGGGAAGAAAATTATAAAATTTGTTAGAAGTTTGAAATAATTTTAGGAGATAACATTAAAGTTGGTTTCTTGACATTCATCAATAGATAGAGTTTTGATTTGTATTTTGAGATACGGATATATTAGAAGATAAATTAAGAATATCTACCAAAAGAGCCTAGCTCATAAGCATAGATCATAAGCATTTATACTATTCAAAATGTTAAAAGCTTTATCTTTTGACTATGTATTTATCTTGAAAGTACACTTTTCTGTCACAAAACACTACATCTAACTCTTACGAATTATGACAGTCAAATCTTAAAAAATACTATTATCTAAATACGTAGTTAGATAGTTAAGCAAACAAAGAATCATGAACTTAGCAAACAAAAACATTGATAACAAAACACAATCATAAATAATATATTATTTGATTTGTACGAAAGCTCTCTTTCGTGCTTTTACTGTGGAGTTGGGGATTAGTATTGTTTACTTAAATATACTAATATTATCAACGAATAAAAAATATTCTTTGTATCTTATATACATTATACAAACAATATTTGTAATTGCCAATAATATTATATACCTAGTATGATGATATACCTACAAACGTGGTCGTTAAAAAATAATGTGAAGTCATCTTCTCACCTGCATGTGGTTATTGGTAAAAGCTCTCCATCTCTGTTTAAAAACCCTAGAACTAGTGCGTTTATCTAGAAATGTTCGATACGTAACAACAGTAAAAAATATAGATATTTGAATATAACATAACCATGGAGCTGAGATAGAACTTTTGACGATACCAGTTAACATTGATTTATGCTATAGAGTTTTACGCTTAATTTGGAACCAAGAGTGACATGGTCCCCAGGCTAGTACACGTTTGTGTATTAGTGGAGTATGCGAGTGTTCGTTATACAAGGCATTTCATTAGTCGATGTTCCTTTATGTTACGTTGCTACGGGATACGCTCGTGTACTATCTCCGGGCACTTATCAATGCATTGTGTATTATCTAGATCAATTATGCAACTACTTTAGCTTATATGTATTATGTAATTTAATAATGGATTTAGGTTTAGTAGTCTTGCGTATAAAAAAGTTACGAAAATCGAATTTTAGACAGAAAAATAAGACTTCAAAACTAAGAAGAGTTTTATATTCATTTTATTTTTGTAGAAAAATTCTTGTTTATCTAAACTACCCGACGATGCGGTATAAAAATAAAACACAGTAGTTCCACTTCAATTGTATGTTTTCAATTAAATTGAACGAGCTCTTTCGAAATTCTTGTTTAAAAAATACAATAAGACTGTGCAGTTAAGATTGCAAGATAAACTGAATCTACTCGTTTGCTCTCCTAGATTGCAGCGGTGATTTGCTCGTCTCGTGCTATCGTGATAACGACGTCTCGACTACGGCATTCATTCTCATATAATGTGTATCTTTGAAACATTAAGGGATCTACACAAATATTCTCGATAACTGAAAGTTTTATACGTCTTACAAGAGTCGTTCATTACGATATACTTTCTGCGTAAATATTGATGAGATTCTTCATGTGGACGACATGTAGGAATCTCGATGAGAAAAGTATAACAATTTAATGTTGAAGATTGTTGGCGTTTCTCAGTCTAATCTGACTGAATGTCAATTTGGATGTGTTCTTCAAGGGTGCTTTTACTTGAAAATCTTCGTTCGCTCAATTAATTTTTAAGTCTTTGCATAAAAACAGGGAATAATTTAACATTTACAAAGGATTAAGATACGATGAAGTCAGTAAGACCGTAACAACAACGCATGTGATTATGCCATTAAAAGTTAAAACACAATCTTTACATGAGCAACATGTTATTTTGTGAAACCAAAGAAATACTTATTTTTCATAATGAAGTGGGTACTCTAACATTAAATTTTTTGATTCAATAACCTTCATTCAAACGCAAATTTGACTAATTCTGTAGCTTAAAAATTATTTTGAATCCCGACGTATTTTCAGTTTAAGCCGAAACACATTCACTTACTGCACTCTCATTTCCTAGCTCTAATTATCCTCTTATGAGGCCACTCTGAATATTAAAACAATAATCACATGAAGTTAACAGCATTACGTATATACCATTAGTAGACCCTGGACTCTTAGTGAATATGTGAGTAATGAAATTAACCTACACGGAATGTCGTACCCTCCACACATGCTGGCTCCTAATTAATTTATTTCTTCTGGAAAATAGAATAAAGATAATTTACTCTTTTTTCTTTTAGGAGCTAAACTTTTAGCCAACAAAGACGTTGGAATATTAACAATATGACATTAAAAGAATTTGTCAAAGCGTCCTTTACTGAAAAGTAAAGAAATCAAAAACAGATTTCCTTCATAGATCTTGGTTCAGAGTTTTTCCTCAATGCCCATAAAATAAATCTGGCCTCAAATTAATTAAACGAATGAGACGAAGATAAATTATTATGAACGACAAAGACGAATGGAATAGATTTGTTGACAACCTTTCATTAAACGAGACCAATTAAAAGGAATTTTCTCTTTTTATAAATAGTTACGGTCTATAGCGATCGCAAAGAGATCTAGTACAACCAATTCAAATGACGGAAAATGTATAAACCAGCACAAATTAGTAGGCAGAACGTGTTCATTAATTTATAATGACTGAATAAATATAGGTAATATTATTACACTAGAGTAAACTCTGCTATTAATACCTATAAAAGCTTAAGCTTCTCCTGCTATTTTCTAACAAAACAAACAGTGAAATAGGCACTGACAATTTAAATAGAATTTATTCAGAGCACAAGTGCAGTAAATATAACTCGACGACAATTCCTTTTGGCGGAGTTGCGGCGGCGGAGGTGATACAGCAATTTACATTAATTCGCTATATTTTTGTTTCCCAGTTGAGAGTAATCCGTAGCATTATGCAAACATTTCCCTTGACCTGGTTCTAAATTGTTTGCTCATTATTTTTACCTTATTTCGAGACAAACTAACAAATGATATGGGTAAATTAGTTATGAAATTATTCACATACGTTGCTACAAAGATACGGTATGCCGTATGGATAAACATTTAGTACAGTGACGGAGAGTAAAGTGTTTATAAATACAAACTGTATAAGACAAACAATTAACTCTATCATATAAACTAATAATTTTAAATATCTGAATATGTTTTTGCTAATATTCAAGCCCGACTATTTTGTCTCGTTTTTCTAATGGTTAGATAAGTTTGATTCGAGGACAGACAGATGCGTTCCCAAGTGTCTTGAATCAGAACAAAATAAAATTTTATTGAAATAAAGTGTCATTTTTCTACTAAATGGTGAATATTGCATGTAGGTATTATGTGTCTTCTGACTTCTCGTAAATCGGAGGACGGACATTTTCATTCAGAGTTTATAAATAAAACATAGTTTTCATTACATAATAAAACAAAAATAAACTAAATGTCAAACATATAATATAAAATAATAGAAACAAAACATTAACTGCGTTCTCAGACTTTACTCAGCATAATATGTCGGTGTCACGTTGACGCTGATATTCTACCAACGCAGACTTCTTATTATATTTGCCACAAAAAGGAATATGCATCAATTAAATAAACATCAGTAATAGTATTATTATACCACAGTACGTTTACAGTGAAGTAGGCACCTACAAACGTAGCGGTAGAGCTAAAATTTTAAATCATGTTATAAAAACGATTCGAAAACTTTTCTTTGATTTCGCTCCCTTTGATTAAGTTCACACCAAAGCAGCGAACGATAAAATAATATTTCACAGCGATAACAGCATGAATTATATCCATCGACACTATAAATCGTATCGACTTTACGATGAGTGATCGGATGCTTCTTTTATTACGCCAGCTAAGAATTTATGAGGCTTTCAAGGAAATGGGCGCGATCAATACGGGCTTTTCCGCACATTGATACAGTTTTCACTTTGATTTTATTTTTATCTACGATTCTGTGGCTCGTCGGGCTTACACGTGGTCGAGATTGGCAATACATTTCCAAATTAGGCGCGTTTCTCTCGTAAGTCTTTATTTAATATGGTAAGTGGATTGTTACGTCAATCGTTAGAACCAATTAATATGTAATATCTTAGGAATACGAAAATAGACAAATAAAATATTACAAATTGCCTTCAAAGTCCTTCCTGTACGATGGGTACGATTTTGATAAAACGTATTTATCATTTTTAAAATATCAACTTAAATTCATATATAGTTTTTTTTTTTTATATTTTAGGTATTTAAAAAGTTTATTCATTACACATGTTGCTAATTTATTTTCTCTAAAAATCACATGTGGTTAAATTGTAAAAGTTCACCGCTATTTCGTGTAAGCAGTAGTTAATTTTTAAAGCCAGTTTATCCTAGCTACGAGGCAAAGGTTTAAAAATAAAACTAATAAATAATCCATGGAGGTGAACCCGAAAATGTTTCCCAACGAATAAAAGTAACCACGAAATAGGTTCCAGTGGTTCATTTTATTTGTTTCCACCATTCGGAGTTTGGTTTAGACAAATAAATGTGTAAATTAGAAATTTGTGCTATTTTAACGCGATTTATTTGAAAACATTTCCCTATTTTTCTTTAAAAATATACGGAACGATAACACCAGGGTCAGGACCTTGTTGGTTATATAAAATGCACCTCATTCAATATTCAATACTCATTAATATTCAATCACATACATTAAATATTTATTTTTCAACGATATGCATAGTATAATATACAGGATGTCCCACTATTGGTATACTAAGCGCGAAGGGACTTGTAGTTTTGCATACCCTGATCACGTTAAAAATATTTAAATAACAAAATTACGTCAAATTTTTTTTATAAATTTTTCCCGAAAATCCATGTTTTCTTCTCTAGCTTCGCGCAGCCGGCATATACCGCTTCTCTAATGTGAGCATTTTGACTATGAAACATAATCTTAAACGATAGCTCACGTGCTGGTGGCAAAGTTGGGCGGGTTGCTTGTTATGGGTGTGCACATAGAGTTTTAAGAATTCATCTATTTGAAAAAAAAATGCGTCTGGAATTTTATAAGTATTTTTTACGTACTCAGCGTATGCAAAACTATAACCTCCTTTGAGCTTAGTATACCAGCAGTGGGACACCCTGTAGATAAGTTCGTATTTTTGCACCCTTTGCACATAATTCGTGACAGTTTAATAGTTTTCTCTGCTAAATATCTGAAAGATAATTTCAGTCATTATATCGTGATTTTTAATTTACTAACATTCGCAATATAATCAAATTATTATAAAATATGATTGTTAGATGATCACTATCACTACATAGTATAAAACAAAGTCGCTGCTTTCTCAGTCCCAATATCCTTATGTAGGTATGCTTAAGTCTTTATAATTACGCAACGGATTTGTGGCATTTTTTTAATAGATAGAGTGATTCAAGAGGAAGGTTAATATGTATATAATATAATATTTAAGGTTTTAGGCAAAGCGGGCGAGGTCGCGGACGGAAAGCTACTATTCTAATGAACATATAAGATCCTGAGCCTTAAACTCAATCTAAGCAGAACTGTGCCATTATATGAATTCAGTTCAAAGCTGGACGGTATTTAATACACCTGCTGGAACGTGATTACTATGCAGCAATGCATCTGTTTACGGTCGATGCTCGTGAAAGGAAAGATTGAATGAGCTTTTCAGATGATTAGACTTCGGCTTTTGCATTCAGCTCTTTTAATATTTGCATTTATGTTACCTATAGAGTTTCTCATCAAAGAAACCTCTATCCTCGATTCCACTGAGACGTATCCTAGTTCCTTTTGAGGGAGGAGACAATAAGCAAGATTTTTCCTGCCTTTTCTTAACGGGAAGATTAATGGAGATTTTATGTGATGAAACTTTCAGAATGTTATGAATGAAAAAGGTAATATTCTTAACTGAAGAATTGTTGACAGTATAAATCCTTAGTAAATTGTGTAAATATAACTTTTTTTTTAATTTTTGTCTATACACTTATATCTATATATCTATATATCTTACACTTTTGATTGCATACTTTTTTAAGAAAATCTTTTCGATTGAGTTATTAATGATGGTAGATGTAAGATTAGGAATGAGCAAAGTAATTCAGTTAACGTCAATATACGTGGATTTATTGCACTGTTCCAAAATCAATTTAAATGTGTCGGTGAAGATGTCGGATTCTGTCGGAATTTAGAGCCCTTCGAGAATAACCTCTGGTGATAATACATTTATACAATTTATAACAGACCACCCATATAATTATTTCATGTACACTTGTTAGATACCTTATTTTTACCTTCTATATTTTACTTTGGTACACACAGATACAACTATATAATGTCCACCATTTAATGCGGTGGTAGGCAATAAATATGTCTTTTACAAAGAAAAATATTTCAATAAAAGAATTTTCCAACAATGTCGTACGGTCTTCTCTCTTCTTATGATTAATCATAAAACTTGAACAAACAAAAGTAAGTCTATGATTACAGCAAAGTGCTTTCCTAACCTTTGTTCTTAACTGACTAAAATAAATAGTAATTAACCTTTGTAGTTATTAAGTAAAACCCTTGTTTCCTAATATACAAATGGGTTCTTGTTGAGGCTGCTAAAAGTTTTTAATTGAGTTCTGGACCAAATTACGTTAAGTTGCAACTTTTGACCGAAACTGTAATAGTCCCCGGGCGGCCCTTATTGAACTTTCCAACAAAGTTTTCGTTTACAGTAGATAATTATAAGGAATATGAAAAATTTTACATTATCTGTGTCTGTGGGGACTGACTCGATTTCCGTTATGAAGAAGAATAATTCCTTGTCACTCGACTTTTATAATGTTTTGTGATTTGGTGAAATAATAAGTTGTATGTCTTCGTTTTCTTTATTGTTTGTAGACAATGAAAAGTTAAGAAAGATGCTGAAAAGCTTCTCTATATATATCGTCCCTATTTATTAATTCTGGGAATAATAAAATAAGATGTAGAGCAATAAACAATTTATTTATAATATTCATATTATATATAAATAAATTATTTACTTCTTCTTTCTACCACAAAGCTCTGCGAAACACCGTGCCTACAGTAATAGCACAGTATTACCATCCTACAGTATGGCGACGAATGTACTTGTGCAGAGAAACGGAGGGGAACTGGCGGGGGGTCGGGCGACGCGGGCCGCTTAATGCAATCACGCTGAGTTTGCATTAACTATCGCGAAAGGATGACGCAGTCGTATTTTTTGTGTAATAATTTTATTATACATAGGTACTTACATATTCTATTATGACGCGCAAAAACTGTTCCGTTTACGGATGTAAATCTACATTGAAATCCCAGAAGGAAACAATATTTCAGAAAGATTGTATTAATTGTATCTGTTGAATTAAAATCAAAGCTATAAATATGTTGTCCTCATTATTTTCTAATCAGATTGTACATCCCAATGCGAATGCATTACTTAGTTAAATGGTATAATATACAATTAAGAACATCCAAAAATAAAGTGTCCACGTAAATAATATTTAGCAGTGCAATATCTGTAATTATATATTTATGAACAAATAATTACATCAGATTTAATAAAGAAGTTTCACTTCAATAATCGCAATTATTTTGAATGTACATATGAATAAATGATTTCATCATAATATTAATAATCACAATTGTTTTATTTCCCATTTGTTGCAACCCTAGCGTATTTTCGTGTGGCAGCGTAAGTACCTACGCTGGCGGCGGCATCGCGCGACATCAAAGGCGATTCCTTACTGTAGGAAATAATATTGTAATACTGTGGTAATAGCCTCAAAAAAAAAACGTCCATAGAACATAGGCAAAACCATAGGGTTATTTGAATAAAGAAAGTCCGAGCTTCCAAAGAATTGGCAGCTCGCCTTAGTCCTGCACTGTTCTATCAAATATAACATAGTTCGCGAATATCTATAAAGATTTATTGCTCAGCTTTTGTGCGTGTATTTTCACAATACCCACTACTTACTCCAAGAATCCAAGATAATAAATAGGCTTAGGATCTTTCCGAATAAGAAAGATTGTTCCGATAAGGAAGTGTTGGCGAAGGCATTGTGGTGTACGTAAATAATATTTTATTATATCATAGTCTCTATGTATGTTAGGTTAGACATTTTTTCTTTGATTAATTTAAAAAATTATTATATAAATGAGCATTTTCTCATAATATTATCGTTTCGCCGCGATTAATTAATATAATTTATTGTAGTTAAAATAAATCCTCACCCTTAAGGTTGATAATTGATATGACGTTATTTGCTGAGTTTGAAAATACATATATACAAGACAATCTTTGCAATATATGGGAAGATGATGCGTTTCTATCTTTAAAAATATACCGGTGTATCATTATAATAATATGAAAAGCGAAACATACTGAATTCACAAGTATTATTAGGACGAAAACTTCACACAATGATAAGAAGTTGGGCAAATAAATCGCACAAAAGTTAGTCCTTAAATCTACCACAGAATAAATAACGCGTACACAATTTGTGAACAAAAGTTACATAATATATCACTGGTTAATCTCAATTTTTTATTACTTAGTAAAGTACCTAATATAGGCAATAACTAAAAGTAACTTCAAGTACCTAGGTTACATAGTCTGTAAATTTTAGTCGTTTGGATGTTTATAATAAAAAGAAAGAAAATCAATTGCAGTAAAGACAAATGGATAGCGCTTGTATTTTGATTTCACGCTTGTCTCTTTTTCGACTTAGGTAGTTCAACCTGCAATGGATTGCGAAACAAGGAATTCATGAATTTTTTTGAAGTATTTGAAATATTTGTTCTATTTAAAAAAAATGTTATATTAAACTTAAACAGTTACTACGTGGTTACTACATTATATTTTGAACTGTCTGAGACTCTGAGCTATTTTGGTATAGGCTTTCTAGTATGGGATCTTTTTTATAATAATTACTAGATTTCAACATTTTATGTCGAATAAGCTTGAATTTTATTTATATTGTAATCAAATAGAAAAACAAAAACTTATCTACAAAATTCTTGATATCATATTTGTTGATCTGTACTTTCTATATTATTTTCAGTTCTTGCAGAAAAAATAATCAAGTCTGTGTTTCGTCGATTTCCTTATTTCTTAATCTTTCTTGTTTATGTTGATATATAGATGCCCAAATATTCAGATACTTTGAACACCCCAACAATGTTTCCCAGTGTTTGTTGGCATGCGGCTATCGAACACAAACTGGGCCCATTCTTGTAATCAAATCTGCCACGCTTGTCCAGCCTTAATCAAATTATACCCGTTTCAATTTACTGTTTCCCGTCACATTGCTATTTCTAATCTTCATTTCTAATGTTTGGAGTAAAATGGCCACTAATTTGATATTCTAGTTACAAAGCTGACGCCTACGCACTGTTTAAATGTCAGCCTGTGAAATGCAATACGTGCTTGGGTAGATATAGGTACTATGAAGAAATCTCGTTGAAACTAATTCATAAGGATAGCTAGGCCATATACTATGACGCACATAGGAATAAGAAAATGTTCATTTAATATTTTCGAGTGGAATAAAAACTACAGATGAAATAATAAGAGATGAACATAATAACTAAGATATTAATAAATAAATAGATATATTTATCTCAAAAGGTATCGAAAGTATTGGGTTCAATAAGTTTGACCTGAATAGGACTTAACTCATTTATCTGATCTAGTTTCCTATTTTTCCATGAACTATAATAAACTATGCCTACAGAAATAGGTACTTGGCAACAATTGTTTGTTACAATACGATGAAATTTGGCTGATAATATAAGTATTTTTAGTATACCCTCAAAGAAAAGGTTGTTATCGGTTTTACATGTAGGAAGGACATTTTCATATAACTTTGTTGTTTAACAAGATATTTTAAAATAAATTTATACATTTCATGAATTACCTCTCAATGTCCATATTGATTTGTCCTATTAGTTATGTCTGGCAGCAAATAAAAGGCATGTTTTATAAACATTTTTATTAAAAGTGAACGTAGATACATACAGCTACGTCAATCGAAAACCACAATTAGTCGATAGGTATGACGATGAAATAAACGAAGTTTGTTCTTGAAAGGAAATTCAATTAAACTTATAGCTTAAATAGTCTCGAAATATTGATAGAAAATTCCTGAAGCAAAAGGAATTTGGGGTTTAGGCATTAAAGCTTTTGTAATAAATATGGAGTTGGCTGTCAGAGTCAATTAGCGTGAGTTGTTTAGAGGATCTCCGCTTTTACAAAGGATTTGTGATGATGCTTAAGTTGTTTATTAGAAAGTTTAACTTGTTCAATTTGTAATTTAATATTTTAAATTTATAGGTACGTGGGCACCGCATGTGGCAAACTTACGGCTCTTTCTAGGAAATTTCATTAATCCCGTTCTGCGTTCCGATGAATTAAATTGTTTTCACGAATTCATATTAACTCCTTTCATACGGGCTACGATTTTAATTAATTGCCAAAATATACATGCTATTTTCACAAATTTAGGTAGGAAGGTACTTGTGTGCTAATCTCTGAAACGGCTAGACTAATTATACATATTTTACCGGGACTTTGGCCGGATACCTACTTGAGTATCGAGTAACGAGTTTATACAGGGTTACTTTCATTCAATAATAAATTAGTGTTGCCATTTTATAAAGAACTTATTAATTATTATACTCGGACAAGCTTCAAAATACAGCACCTACTTTTATTCAAAACTTGATCAAGTATCTAATCCTTTTTGCCATAACTGCGGAGTGCGGTTAGAGAAAAAATAATATGTAGTTTAAAAAAACTAAAAAACACGCTTTTCATAGAAAACCGAACTAAAAAATAGAAAATTTTATCAAATTATTGTATTGTCATCGGTCCTCAATAAATCTACAAGGTTTGAACGAAATCTGGCCGTTTAAAGTGGGTCAAAATCGCGCCCAAAGAGGTCGGTTACAAACATACAGTCGGTTACAAACATACAGGTGAAGCTAATATAAAGCGTGTAAAAATTGTAATCGACCGTTGTAAATAACGTTAACTTAATAACGTTATTTTTATTAACGTGCTATCCATATATCACAGAGAATTTTACACAGGACACTTTCGCATCTCCAATTGTTAAATAAAAATACATATATACAGTGTGACATCCCGTCACGTTTGCTTTACGTGGGTCTTATATATCACGGGGTGGGTTAAACTTTATTATTTCACTCAGTATGCTGCTGTGTGAATGTTATTGTTATAAATTGAAACACGTCATGTGAACCTGGAACGTGGCACTGATTTTACTACATACTACATCTAAAAATATACCTAGATGCCTATTTAATATTTAGTTTGTAGCATTCAAATGATTTATAAATTAGATTTTTTTAAATATGCCTACTCTATCCTTTATGTATTTTTACAGAGAAGTAGGTAGTAGGTACCTACCTACATATTGAGTTCTTTCTCAGATTGTAATGAATTAAAAATTAAAATAAACATCCTAAGTGTAATAATAAAATTATCCAGGTAGGTTGGTATTTCATTATGCCTTGGATAGACGCTAGACCATGAAGTAAAAGTCGCTATATTCTGCCTTAAAACGGATATCATGTTTCTGCCAAGGCAAAATACAGCTATGTATGCATAAGCCAGAGTTATCTTCCCACACAAATCTAATAACCGTCCCAAAGTAATTTACTATATCAGATTTTGTAACGTTTATGCAGCAGATTGGTGCACCCAGAATCTGACACTGCATCACTAATTTATAAAGTTCATGCAAGAAGCTTGCCGCTTAATTACTGGCGGGAGTTCAAATCAGAACTTATGCATTGAATAATAGAGGAACCCTAGTCTTGTTGCTTGCACTTTGGGCTAATTGACTGACTTCGGAATTGCTCTTCGAATAGATATTCGCCCTTATTTTATAGATAGGTACCTAACAATGTGTTCGTGAAACCGATCGAATCTAATTAATTTCAAGTTTGTGTCAACCTTACTTTCATAAATAACATTTAGTGAAATGATTAAATTACTACTCGAAAATAATAAGAGGTTTTTTATTAACTTTTACTTTACGAAAACATTTGAAATAAAAATCTAAAAAGGCGTATTATGTTATCTTTATTGTAAATCATAAATGTTATGCTTTTGTTGTAACTTTAAATTGATGAAACTTACACAATAACAAAATAAACCCTTCAACAAAAGATTCTTTGTACAATTTCACAAATAATTCCTCGTGAAAGTTACCTCTATCTGTATTGCACTCTGGAAACCGTAAACAACAATAGCTTTCCTTGAAAGCCGCTGTGTTCAAGCAAATTGACATTTTTACTAGAAAGGAGAAGTTACGTTACCAACTAAACTTATACTTCAATACGAATATGGTTTATTTTTATATGAAATTTTATGTTCGTATATATTAATTTTGTTATTTAATTTGTGAGGTGAGTTAAAAGCCTTCGTAAGTATGTTAGCTATGTACCTACCTGAATCGGCTATAAATAAAATTCTTAAATGTATTTTCTCTCCCACGTTCCTATTTTTAATTTTTTGTAGATTATCATTCAGAATCAACTATGTTCTATATTCATCAAAAGACAAATAGCTAGTTCTCAATAGGTATGATATTTTTGCATAATAGGTAATGTTGCCATTTTATCAATTTATCTATTTGATGCGAAGTTGCTTTTTTATTCTAGTTGCTACTTGCTAGGTATTCAATTCAATTCAAAATAAAAGAAAGGCGAAAAAATTGAAAAAAGCTGAATTCAAAAGTCACCTTTCTCTGTATCAATATCAGAAGCGAACTAATTGCAAATCATGAAAATAAGTTATCGCAAAATACGGTTCAGCAGAAAATCATTGTCACGCGATACCGGTTGTTGCGTCCAATTCATTAGAACTTTGCCGACATCGTTGTCTAACTTTTCAACTAGTGTGTTACAGTAGTTTTCTCTCTATCGGAGCAAATAAAATCAACATGTCACTGCTGAGTTCTGAATTGTAACCTTTGAAAGCTATGCGACTGTTAAAGATACCTACCTTTTATATTATCAGCTGTTATAGGTGGTATATTATAAGCTAATAACTATTTTATAAAAATCTGTTCAATATTATTTAAAAAATATATTTCTGTGACAAGTTTTAGAGTAAATAGTTAGTTAGTTCTAGGTTCTTCTTTTCTTTATACATATCTACGTACAAACTAACCTAACTAGTTAGATATTAATTTTTTATATTCCTCTCTAGTCTCTATATTTTCATTTTTACCCCAGACTCTGTTTTATTGATTTATAAATTTCCTGCTCTGTAAAGTTCATTTTTCCCTTTGGGATTGACCTGAGTCCTGATGTCTAGCTTTTTCATTCGCACATGAATTGGTCCGGACTACGTACTTTTAAATTTCAGATTAATCTATTCTTATATGTCTTTCAAAAGCGAAATATTAAATATTAACACAGATATAGTGAACCCATTACATTATTTCAATCATCTTATGTGACCTTCATCATATTATAGTGTAGCCGCAAATTATATTACTTAATGTGTAAAGACCCTTTCTTAATAGTGTGCACACAAGGGATGTCACGATCGAACCCTTTGTCAGACCCCACCTGTCTTAGGGTATATCATTAATATAATATTTTACAAAATCATGTTTCAAGCCCAAAGTGCCAAATACCTATCGCATGCCTACCAATACTGACAAAGAGGTTCTTATTAAAGAGGTTTGGGAGTCAGAGACTTCAATAGACACGCAGCATAAAATAATACTTAGAATCATAGCCTTAAATTCCGTTCAAATCGATAAATAATGGTTAAAAAATTTGTATCATTATTTCCTTTCCATTTCCTTCCACTTCCCTAAACATCGGCGATGAGAATAAAAATAGTATTATTAAAATAAATAGCCCCGTTTGTTCCAACTGGGGGTTCAGTAATTTTATTTCATTCCTCTACGCGCGACTGAACTAAGCTTATGAGAGGGTCGGATAAATTACGGGGTGCGTAAAATATTTCACTCCCCTGTGTAATTATTGGCATTTTTGGGAGGAATCTCGTATTTCCGAGGTTAAATCCAGATAGGGTATGCGACAAATAACGGACATAAATCAAATGGATGTGATTTAATATCATCTTATATTATAGGGATAAAGGCGCTAATACATATATAGGTATAGTAGTAGATAGTATACGTTTCTAAAATATTTATGCAATGTAAAAGATATTGAGTTGGTTGTTGGTTCAAATGTAAAACAGAATATCCAGAAATTTAAACAAATGCATGACTTGATAATAATTAATATATAAGTGATAGTATTTTTTTAGCACTTTAGCACAAAATAGTATTGGCTACACTTACTTCTTATATTAGAAAGAACAGAACAAAATATTATATTCTAAAGCAAGGGTCGCATCTAGCATAGTTTATTCTATAAAAAATCTTCTAATACCCAATACATTAGCTCTATTGATCGCCCTTAGTTTGTGTTCGAGTTTCTAATAACAATTCTCTTTGGCATTACGGTGTTGGAAATAAAACTCTCCAGAGCCTAAGTTAAAGTTTAGTTCGACTAGTATATCGCCCTAATGATGTGAACAAATTTAAAAGCACTGTGTTACTTATTTCATTTTCTGTGTTAAGATTATTTTACAAATAAAAAAACATATCATAATTATATGGAATTAGCATGAATCCATATTTCTGTAGAATTAAGGGTGTGACTTTTACGTCATAACTAATTAATTATTATTAGATTGACAAAGCGCCATTCTTATTTGTTGGCCACTGAAGTTTTTATCAGTTATTTAAGCTTAATATAATACCAATCATCCAATCTTTTATATCATTATAAATTATATAATACTATTGCACTGGGTTTAACTTAATACCTACCAATTACCATACTTCATGCAGCCCGCAGTCAGGAGATCCAGTTTTGACGAAAGCTCGTACAACTTGCAGCATCATTTTCCAAAATGAGTATAAAAAATAAAACAATCATTCAATAGGAACTCGTTTAATTATATACATAAAATATATTTACACCGTACAGAGCTCAGCCTACTTACCTAAATGGCCACTTGAGCAAAATTATCATTAAGTATTATGCATCACACTACATTTTTAACTTGTGACCCGTTGGGAAAATGACTAATGTACACTTTAGTAGGCGGGTAATTAAAAATGCGTTTTATATTTTCAGCCAAATCTCTACGTACTTGTGATAATTAATAACATCAGCAAATGTTTTAAACATTTCTTACATAAATTTAGTATATTTAATATTTTGTAGTCCTTTTACCATCGGGCCGCAAAATAATTAAAATAACTTTTACAATTAAATGCTACAAAAAGAATTGGAAAATGAAAAGAAGAATTGAAATATGATTTAACTGGACGGTGTGGAATTAGGTGAACAACCATTTAATTCATAACCAAAATTTTGTTCACATTTTAGCACCTATTTAAAATAAAATTATTTGTTCAGTTATAAGTGTTGTGGTATAAAAAAGTAAAAAGTATATATGTAGTTCCTTAAGACTTACACGATTTGGAATGTGATGTTTTTACATTGTAAACATGATTTTATCTTAAAAACCTAGAGAAAGTTAAAGCAATTTTAGTGCAGTAGAAAAATAGACCGAGAGATTGAATTCCACAGGTCTTTGGATTTAATTATACGATAAATTCGAAAATCTTATACAAAAACGGCGATTTAATTCAATTTTTAATAAATTCATAGAGTATATTAAATTGTATGTAATTTCATTGATCACTTAAATTCGTATTTAATTCGTAATACTCAGGGTTAAACGTTAACAACTGCTATAAACGTAAATCGTCGTCTTCGGATTCACTGTCGCTTCCGTTATTAATCGCTTTGTGTATTTCGTCCTCGATCTCCAGAGCCGTCTGGAGTTTGTCATCTACCGCCAATTCCCTGTACGCAACTTTTATATTATCATTATAATGGTTACTACAGAAAGTTTTCTGCAAACAGGTCACTATCACGTAGAGGGTGACCGTCCCGAATACGACGAGGACTATCGAAAGGATAATGTTCACTTTGTAATGCCAATCGGCGTCGGATATCTGCGGCAGAACCGTGTTCGGGTAGCAGTAGAATTTGGGTTCGACATCTGTTTTGTTGTAGAGTTGGGCGTCGTCTAAACAGGAGGAGCACTGGGTGTTGTGTGGGCCGACGCACGTAGCGCACGTGTAGTGGCACGGCAGGCAGATGCGCGGCGCCGAGCTGTTGGCCGGCTCCATGTCGAGCGCCTCGAGCGCGGGCGCGGTGACGTCACCGTGCCGCTTGACGAGCGCGGGCTCCAGCGCGGTGAGGTTGCGGCGCCGCGACGACCGCTCCATAAGGATTTCGCTGGCGTACGTGCCGTCCGGGCAACGCGTATAGCATCGCCCGTCGTACAAGTGCAATTCCTTCGCGCATTCTAGTGGGAAAAGAACAGACACGTGAATATATGGGATAGAACGGGTTATCCGACACCACCCAGCACCGTCCCGGCTCCATGCACTCGCGTCGGCAGCATGATGCAGAAGATCCGTACGAACGAGTCGCGAAGTTCGTAGATGCAGACAATGAAAGTAGGTATTGAAGGGAAAAATCAAGTAGAATCTCGTCACTGATCTCAAATAATTTTGTTGGAAACGTTCGTTACTGTAGAATTTTGTAAATCAATAGGTGCCGTGATCGCTTACTTCATGCCAAAAAAGGGACGTGCACAAAATTAAATGAAATCAGGAAATATAAGTAACTCAAAAGTGAGGATGATTAAAGAAAATAAATTATGAGGGTTATCAAAAGGACGAATCAACAAGCAGAAAGCGGATAGCG
Source organism: Colias eurytheme (assembly GCF_061535395.1). Lineage (NCBI taxonomy): Eukaryota > Metazoa > Arthropoda > Insecta > Lepidoptera > Pieridae > Colias > Colias eurytheme. The sequence continues at coordinate 6,215,628 of NC_142998.1, read as the reverse complement.
AACATTATTATGAAAGTTAGAAACATTAAAAGCGAAGCGAGACATGCGACAAGAATAATATACTCAAGCAGTATCAATATCAAAATTCAGTGGAGTGAACATAACGTCAGCGGTGTACATTGCAAATAAAAACTTTACAACACGAAACTAAACCTAATAAGTAATAACAATGATCAGAGACAAGACTCCACTATAAATAAAAATCTATATAAATTTTGTAATAAAAGTGTTTTTTTATTATATATCCATCCACATCACGTTCAATATATACAAATTTAACATTTACATTAATAAATACAATTTATTCGGTAGCTACTTAATGCCGATTGGTGAACAATTTTACATGTATACAGCAAAACTGTTATAAAAATGAGTTACTTAATGATTTCTAGAACATCGAGCGATAGTTAAAACAGGTGATACAGCAGTTCCTAGCCTTATCCAAACTTATCGAACCTACTCCTAACTCTTACGGAGTTATTTATACATAATTTTAACAATTACGTTACTCTAACTACCAGTCGATGAGAAATCTTGATCGATCAGTCGTTTTAAAAATTTACATTTGTGAGCAATTTGTACAAGTCTCCAAATTTTATTTTTTCATTATAATAGCTACTTATTATATACAACTATGTTAAATTTACTAATTTTAAATGGATTGGCAATCACCGCTATGATCACAACCACATTATGCAATATATTTATTCTAATTATTATGTTTTACTATCTTGGAACTAAGTATTCGGTTTTTATTAAATCTGTAACAGCCTGTCCACTTATTTCAATTGTTAAAAACTTTTACGTTACCATTAAGGAAGCAGCCGTAAAATTAACAACGGAGACATAAACTTTTAATTGTTAAAAAGAAAAAGTTTAATTCAATACGCAATTTGAATACGGAATTTAATTAAAGCATAATAAGAGTTCTATTCGAATATTTTCGCATGTAAAAATAAGTCGAAAAATCTGAGATAAGACAACAAAAAGGTTTTATGAACAAAATGTAATTCGAGGTTGGAAATAAAGCGTGGGTCACGTACGGCTGATACACGATCGCAATTTAAACCCGACCGTTCAATACCTCTCCACTTCCTATCCTTTATAAATCTGCCAAGACCGTTGCTGATATAAAAATAGTCTCTTAAACGAAGTGATATATTGAAATTGCCACAATTGAACTAGTTATAAGTGCTATCTTCTCGTGACCCGTTTTCACTTCCAAAGGGTATTTCAAAGGTTACTTACTGGCTGGAAGGACATTCCATATTGTTGTATACAGGCTGTTACAGAAATAATTTGCCTATTTATTTTTCCTTAAGTTTAAGTTGCCTAATAAAACCCATTTCAACTTAATTTAACAGATATGTATGATTGTATTCAACACAACATAGCCTAGTGACGATATACAATGTATAAGAACATGTTAATTGTAATTAAATCAAACTTGATTTTTGAGCGTTAATCATGAACAATATCGTCAGAATGCTATTAATGTATCTATCAACACTAAAATATAAATTTATCTAAATATATAATTTATAAATATTTGATTGAAAATTTAAATGCGTTCACATTTGGCATCGTAAGTATACCGTTCATTTGGTTCATGGCAAAGTAAAATTGTTGCTACAAACTTAACAGATTTTAAAATTATGACTATAACATTCTATTGTAAAATATGTGAAACTTAATATTTTCCTATTATTGTTTAATACAGTTGGATTTATAGTGGATTTATAACGAAGTTTATATTTCACTGACTATTATACATATCAATATCACTGAATATGAGAAATAAGTTGAAAAAATTATTAAATACTTAATAAATATTGGATTTTGTGCATGTTTTACAAAATGACTTTATTTTAAACCAAATTGAAGTGTAAAAACATTATGCATAATATATTATAAAAGTAAGTAGGTATATTATTAAAAGATAAAATAAAAAACAAAAACAGAACATTATTTTAATCCTATAACGTAGCATAATAGGATGCGATATGACAAATCCCAGTGTATCTACACAATACGCAGGGAAGCTGCAATTATTTACGTATTAAGTACCATAAAACCTACATTTATGCCTACATCGAAATCTCTACTGCCCATTTATTCTCCCTCAAACTTCCAAACTTTTAGCTGCATTAATTCAAGCAAAATGGACGTCTTATTTGAAAGTACACAATATTAAATTATGTAATTGCACTTGTTCCTAGCTCTTTAATTTTGCCGATTAATAGTTGATTACAAAATACATACGAGTTATTTTGGACACAGTGTACAATATTTTACATAATTGTGTCGCAATAATTTAAAAATATCTACTATCTAAGGTAGTAAAAGTGAACACCTCTTATTTAATTCTAAAGATATCTTTAAATCACTGTGACCGTGGAAAGTCCGGAATGTTCGACATTTTTTCATTACTTATTGTTAATTATTTGAAGATGTTCTTTGTAGCATTCTGTTCGAAGAATAGAACCATGACAAAAGAACATTTTTCTTCGAAGCTTCCGGACTTTGAGAGCTGCTAAATTACCATCTAAAATACTTTTCAGTAACTACATTAATTTACCTTAAGTACAGGGAAGGTGACGTGGCAGTAAGTATGAAAGAATTCATTTTTTGTGATGTAAGTATTACAAAGAGGTATAAAATTAAACAAATAAGATTATAAACAGCTTGTACTTATAACGTAGATAAATTTAACTAGAATCACGAGCCTCGGCTGCTAGAACACCGTAGCCGGGTGAGAGGTCGCCAATATCAAAAATATTAGCAACGTATTCATGAAGAAATACAAGTACGATAGTGTTACTGCGATTTGGCGGTGTTAACTTCTTTGATTTTATAAATAAAATGCGGGAAATCTTTTGTGATTTAAACTTATGTAAAATATAATATCACATTTGACATGCGCATGTAAAAAAAAAAGACGGGTTGCACTCCGGGAGTGCCGGCTGAAGTGAAAACTTGATAATTAACGTTGAGCATGTTTGGTATCCATCCGTCTTACGATTTTTCGATCAGGTCACGTGTCCTGCCGCGAGTTTAAGATTTTATATACCCAACGCCGCTAAAGAAGTTTTCACTTCAAAAATTAAACAATTAAGGTACCAATAATCATTTATAACATTTGCAAGCAGCTATCGCATTGTATTTGTTCACGAACCCAGCGCGGGCGAACGTTGACATGTGCGCCACAAGATGGCGTCCTATCTGTCGCGGGCCGCAAGATGGCGCGCGCGGGTTAGTGCGAGTGTGGGCAAGTACAAAGCGTCGGTCGCGAGAGTGAGCAGCAGTAACAGTGAGCACAAACCTAAGCAGCGGTGCGGGGGCTGCGGCGCGCGGGTGGAACAGCCGCTGTGCGCGCCGCTTGCTTCCAGGGAGGGACTCTCTTCGCGGATCTGTGGGACCGGACAAATATTAAAAAGTGAAATCCCGTATCCCCTAGTGGGATAGGGCAGATGCATGTATAAATCTGTAACACTGATCAATATTCCTTAGGGCAAAGTGGGTGATCACCCTTCTATGTTCTACTTGACCGAAAAAAATTTTCTTCGTCTCCTTAGGGAATCGAACCCAGGATCCTCCGTTCTACGCACATGTTTCAAACTCTGTACCAGGGAGGCAGAGAAGTGTTAACCAACTTCTTTTACTACCCTTCTATAGAATATGCGTGTTAACATACATTTTTAAACCATTTGATGCAGTAAACCATTTGATGCAGAATGACTATTTACGAACTCTCCAAGTCCCATATTCATGGTAATCATTTTTGTAACAAAATTGAATTTGCTGGCTGAAAGTGCTGCATGTTGCCAAATTGATAACACGTGTTGAAATCACGTCCGAGGAGCGACATCATTAATGAAAGTTTCCAGCAACATTATTCATCAAGAAATGTTGACCATGAATAGGAGGCCTTATCTATACTAATATTATAAATGCGAAAGTAACTCTGTCTGTCTGTCTGTCTGTTACTCAATCACGCCTAAACTACTGAACCAATTTGCATGAAATTTGGTATGGAGATATTTTGATACCCGAGAAAGGACATAGGCTACTTTTTATTGCGAAATATGTACCACGGGCGAAGCCGGGGCGGACCGCTAGTACTGTATTTATTTATTTATTTACTACAATAATACAATTCATTAGTTATAAATTAAATTAAACTGGCACAAACATAATCTCTTTAGAGATTTACCGCGCGCCAGCGCCGTCGACATAGAAAATAAAGATTCGATAATATAATATTGATAAACAAAAATACATATTAGTTATTACAGACATTCATTCACAAAACTAACAAAAATATCCCGCAACATCTAAGTACAATACATCTTTTATTTAATTATCATAAGAAATAACAAACGTGGGTAGAAACAAAAAATATTAATCTACATCTTATCGCAACTGCGGTCTGCACTCTGCACCCACAGGGTGTTGATTTTCGCTTACAGAATTAATTAATTGATAAATTGATTTACATTTTTTACATACACAATTATATGTCAGTAGATAATGGATGTGTGTATTTTATGTATATATACACATATTCAAATACAAATTATGGCGTTAGTCTAAGATAAGTATACATAATTTTAGTCATGGTCGTACTTATGAATATTTATCAATAATTAATTGTTCATAGTAGTTTTTTAGTTTTATTTTAATATTTTTATCTGTTAGTGTATCTTTAAGTGTTTTAGGTAGTCTATTTATTAAGTTAGGGATTACGTAGTTTAATGTTCTTTTTCCATAAAGGTTATTATAGCTTGGTAACTGAAGAACTGAGAGGTCCGCCCTACGAGCTGAATAATACGAGTGTTTTATTTTGATGAAATTATCTGTAAAAAAGTATTGTTTTAATAACACTAGTTCAACTTGTTCGTGAATAGGTAATATTTTTAGAAAAGAGAATAATTTTCTATAGTCGTCATTGTAAGTTGTTTTAAGATTACTTGGCACAATTACTTTTAGGATACGTAGCTGTAGTGAAAAAATGCTATCGAGATGTGTTTTGTATGTTCTCCCATAACTTGATAGTCCGTATAGTATTATAGACTCCACCAGAGCTTTATAAAGTAACAGTAGCGTTTTGTATGGCACTTTGTATTTGATTAGAGAGAATTTAGCTAATATGGCTCTAAGCTTATCACAAACGTGGTTTATGTGAGCTTTCCAATTTAATCGATCGTCAATGATTAAGCCAAGATATGTGTGATTGCTAACGAGACCTATAGCGTCACATGAGCACGCATGTATAGCGTCACATTTTTGTATACATCTTCATATAGATCTATTTTATACACGTGCCTTACGAAGTATTTTCAGGGTTAAAGACTGTATACTTTCAAAATTATTGTCAATTATGTTACAGCCCCTAAGCCTCATTTTGTACAATAGACATTAAATTGGAAGCTTTCTATTGTATTACAATAAAGAGGAAATAATTCAATCTTCTTCGCTCTTGCTGAAAATAAATTTATGCTAACCTTTAATAATAATATTTGCGATTACGTCACAAATTAGTATTTTCCACTTACCAACCAAGATAAGTATTAAAAAATATGTGTATTTTTATTTTAAACACAAACTTTAATCAAATGAGCACTCAGTAATAGGATACAAATAATTGAAAACAAATTGAATTAAAATTTTATAGTAGTTAACCGTCCAAAATTAAATGAATTGGGCTGTTGCCTGTTAGCACGAAGATTTGGTATGTTTTTAAAGCATAATATTTTCGGTAGCCATAGGGGTTAAATTTCTATAAATCAAGACATAACATTTATCTTAAGATAAACCAACGAAGCACAATAATACCAGTTATAATAACGTTTTTAATAACAAGTAATAGTTTAGTTAATTCTTGTTACTAATGACTGTAGACAAATAATAAATTGCTTTGTCCAAGAAATCGAATATTGTTATTATTTAGACGGTCTAGGTCAAAAGGAAAATATTAATATTAGATTTTTGTATTAACGATTATTCGACGTTCACACGGTCTACTTCATAATATACAAGTAACACTGAAATATTATATTGTTAGGATACACAATATATTATAATTATAATTCGTACCAATATCCAGCAATCCAGGTTTACTTCAAAAACAATCGAAATATCTAAGTAGAAACAAAAGCTCGTTAATATCATTCCTTATTTAATACTTTTTTCATTGTGCTACCAACTATTCAGTAATCTGTGGTGTAATGTAACGCTTACATGCTATAATAAAATATTGTATTAAGTTTGAATTGGATTTGCAATGTGATCTAAACTGTCTAAAATAAAAAGAAGATTTGTTTCATTTTTTCCGGCGAATGGTTCAGATAAATTACAATCCCTAAAAATGATAATAAAAGTAAATAATTTGTTATCCAGTATGAGGCATTTAGTTTTATCTCAGATATAACTTGTAAGTGGTAAATGGGTCGGACGACAGCGTTATAGTATAAATCCTTTAAGAATCTCGTGACCCGCATCTTTAGTTTCACGACTGGGCTGCACTTAACCGATTAAACTTTATAGCCCGCTGCCTTAAGGTTTTAGCACAGAAAATGTTAACATTTAAATATATAACTTTACACGTGTAAGATTCAAGAGTTCCATATCGTTTTGAGCGTGTGAAGTTAAAAGATGCCTGCATAGCCATGTTTATTATCTTCTATCTAAATCATAAATCTTAAGTATACACAAGTTTTCTCAATCTTCATAAATCGTAAAGATGTTTTGACAAATATATTTATGTTCCCATAGGAACACATAGATTGCATGCCGTAGCTTTTTTCCTTTGTTTGCCTAACAGAAGACGGCCAAAAGATTGACTTTTAACTGTCCGGTATAATTAATTCACTAGGTTGTTTGAAGTATTGTTCATAGCTAACATTGTAAAATAATGTGGCGGATAAAATGAAGACGGTAAATACATGAAATAATAATAGCTTAATAGAAGTAGACAAAGTTAAATATCATTAAAGGTAAAGAAGTAAATAGGGAAGGATAAACATCAGCAAACATTGATGTCTCTTGCGAAAATAAGATTTTTCAATAGGGAAGGATCATCACTAGACATTAACGTCTATGTCTCAATTAGAGTCTACCTGAAAAAAACTCTTATTATTTATCTCTTACCGCGTGTGAATCATGCCAAACAAGCGCCAGGTCGTCATCTATAGAGTTATGTCGCACCTCCTCCGGCGCGTCGGGCCCCGCGCTGGGCTTGCTCCACGCCGGGCTGAGGCTCTCGGGCGACGCGTCGTACTCCTGTGGGGGAGTCTCCGTGCCGTAGAAGATTAGCTCCCATTGGGTTAGCGGGCCCGCTGCAATGGGATTGATTTCATGATTCACGTATAGACTGTGGACTTTCTGTTTTGATACTTGTGTGTTGTGTATGGGACTGATTCGTGTAAAAGTGTGTAGACTTTAGTTTTAATAACTGGTGTTTATGAGATAGACTAACATTAGTAATAGATTGTGGTAGCTTTGGTACTTTGTCCCTAGCTGTAGTGTTTAATTAGGTACGTGAATTCGTTATGTAGAGTACTTTTATTGGAATACATACTTATCAGAAAAAGCACCAAGGAAATATTTTAAATCATCGATTGAAATTGTACCTATAATCCATAATAATTGGAATGATATGAAGAATTAATAAGTGTAAAGAAAGGATTTTGTTATCTTTATCGTCTATAACTTTATAAAATATTTTTTTTTGCTTTCGTAAGAAAGGTTTTTGACGCAACTTGCTTTAAGTAACTGAAGGATAAAACGTCGGTCTATAAATTTTGAGAAGACTTTTATCTGAAATTTGATTATGGAATTATGTTTCATCACGAAACTTTGTAACAGTGTATATATAAGTTTTAATTAACTATTTAAAAAGTCTGGTTTAGGTGTTCAGTTATCTTCTAGTTTGCTTTCTATCTACTCAATACATAAAGAATGTGACATGCTTTTTAAATGTTACGTGTTAATTATTAAAAGTAAATGCAGCATCGATTATAAAATTTAAAAAGCACGTGTCTACTAATACCATTAATACACTGAAAATTCTACTCAAAAAGAAATAAAATTTAGTGGGATGGATTCATGGTGATTATTGTGGGCTTTCTAATTAAATCAGAAATAAAAAGCCGCTCAAGAACAAAACAGAAAATTAATAACGACAAGCGAAAATAAAAACAAACATCAAACGAAAGTTTCCTAATGAAATTTCCTTTGCTAAAAAAAAATCAAAAACACTGCACACAGCATGCAACTGCGGTATTCAGGACAAAGGTAATTGACGTGCAAGCTCGGACGGCTGAAACGAAACGGTCGCGGCAAAACGGACACAACATGCAAGTACCGTTCGCTTGCAGAGGCGCCGGATATATCCGCTGTATTTTAGGGTACTGCTCGAACAGGCTGGACATCTTGCGCTCGCGGGCGTCGGCGAGCGGGTCGGTGAGGTCGGCGCGCAGGTTGAGGCTGAGGTCGGGCGCGCCGGTCGCCCGCGCCGTCGAGCTCTCCACGGGAGAACGCGTCGCTGGCCGGCTCTGCTTCGACTTCTGCGAGTTCCTATTCGGATTCTTGGAATTTTTGTTCTTTTTCCTTTTCACCAATCCGACCGTGTACGTGGGGACTATCGGAATAGCTTTCCCTCTGTTATTTTTTCGCCCCGCTTGCACGACGACGGGCCGCGTCGCGTTACTCTTATTACGGATTATTGGATTCCTGAACGGTATGGGGTCGTTTTTAGCAGCCGGCGAGCTCGTTCCGTATAAAATTAACGACCAATCTTGTAATGTCGCTCGACCTATGATATCGAAATTGGGGATGTAACGACACACATGTATTTCGAGGAAATAAATTTTGTAATTGATTCTGTTGAATAGGATTGACACGAGAGTTTACAAAGATCTTGATTTATAGCTGACACTTAGGCGGCTTAAAGTTGAAATCGATAAAGTTTGTAATCTCCCGTGAGTCAGTGTCAGTAGGTAACTAAATTGTATTGAAATTTCTCCTCGATCGCAGAATTCGAGTTGAAATGTTTCTGATAGTTTCATAATCACCGAGGTCGGTAAATTGTTAGCGATTTGAGATTTTCGATTTTACGTAGTAACAATAATTAAATCTGGTTCAAGCTCGCTTCAATTAATTAGAAATACCTCTTATTATACTTGAAATAGACACTGCGCTTCTATTGGAAGAAATTTTAGTTAGCCGATAAACATCAAACATTAACACTATGTAAAATATAAACCGATACAGCGATACCAAATACGTACCCATATATCGTCCGCCGTTCTCCACTTCGAGCTGCCAGACGCCGAGCGGCGACTCTCCCCACATGTGCACGGACATGAAGGGCCACGAGTTGAAGCCGGCGCGCGACGAGTCGTGCGGCCTGAAACAACCCTCCAGTTTGTATGTACCCACTTAATAGCACTGACGATATTATATTTTGGAAATTGCCAATAAACATGACGTTGAGGGCATTCAATGAACATTTAAGATGATGTAGTGCTTTCAATAACACCTATTGAGTCTTGATTGTGGAATAAAGAATATTATGAGAAGTAAAATATTTCAACGTAAATTTAAATTATCAAGAAAGTTCATGTGATATTAACATCTGTATTTAACTGTACAAATACACGTGTAAAAATAGCACCGGTTATATTTTTAACGCTACAGTAAATTTGCATTAACACCACGGCACGGATTTAAATAGGTGTAAATCGAGTCTTATTGTTTCAACGGCAAATTCATTGACCGTTTGCATAGCATACGCAAATAAGTTTGTTTCCAGTTTGGTGCTAAATTACCAGCAAAATCAAATTACAGGCTAGAAGTGTGAAGGCAAAACAACTGTAATGATTGGAATTTAGTCAGCCGTGAATAGTGACTAATTGAAATAACTTTCCGGTCCGTTCATACATTTAAAAGTTTAAAAACCATTTGAATGTCCATCAATTCAGGTAAAAAATGCAATTTGCACTTTTGAAGTAAGTATTACTTAGTATCTAAATACTTCCAATATCTACCTACTACTGTTTTAATCTGGTTTGGCAATTTTGAATTTGTTCTCTAATTATTACTACAACAATACAAGGTGTTTAATTCAGTATTCTAGAAGCTGAAATTTAGTACAAAGGTACATAAAATGAATTGTGTCTGCCAACAAAGACCCTTTAGTTTTATCGTGGACTTGGGACTGGCAGTCTGCTATTTATTGTTAAACTTTAAACAAATTTACACGACCCTAATGTGGGCTATCGCAGTTTAGCCAAAGCTATTACGGCAAATAACAAAACGTTAACCTTTTACTTGACTATTAAAGCTTAACTTTAATTTGCATTAATTAAATGTACGACTACATTCGTTTTTTATTAAATTAAACGTTAAAGACAATTCTTAAGTTGCTTCAAAAGTCGATTTCATAAGCCATGAAACAATCCAATATAGAAAACCTTTTTTAATTCCAGATATTTATCACACAATCTCTACAATAGTTCTCCGAAATTCTTGTTATATTCCTGCTAACATCCCGTGTCAAAGAGGAGAGGGATAAAATGATTTTACAAAGCTATTTCATTAAAGCTAACGTCACTTCAGGCGGTTCATGAGTCGATGCGCTATTTCACAGTGATAAACTACGCCACTCACTGGCTATAGAGCGTAATTTGCGAACATTACTCTTGCATAAAACGGTGCCATATGTGATTGTCGTTACATAATATAGTAAGACGGTTGATTGTTAAATTATGGTTCGTTTATTTGAGATATGCTTCCTTCAATTTCTTTATCAACATCGCTACGAATGTCGCATGGAATTTTTCTATGACAGTCATATGATTGAATTTTTTATGCGTAGATTATTTTATTGTCACCCGTAAATAATAATTAATTGCATAATTTGAACAGATTATATACGAATAAGTATCATAGCTTGTATGTTAATAAAGTGTAACAAATAAGCAAATGAAAATATTTGCTCGATTTGTCATATTTGTAATACAGAAAACAGAGCTTTAGTAGTATTTAAAGTCACTCGATATGGAAGAAGGATGCTTTGTCACGCTTTGTAATTCGCTCCGAAAGTTCCGATAACGACCTACTGCCTGTGAATTTAAATAAGCAAAGACGAAATATAAAGGGAATCGTCTTGCTGAGTAGAGCTGTAACGTTAACGATACCAAAGGTAAACCTTAATGTAAAACGTAAAGGTTCTCGACATCTTGTTTGCGCTAAGTGTGCAAAGATTTCAAGCGGGTACTTTGTCTGGATTGTGATTTGCAAAGTTTAAATTACGGGTATCGCAGCGGCAGCAAAATAATTGAGATCTAAGATATTGACGATCTGTTTAGAGGAAGAAAATCGTATTAGGTATAATATATCTTGGGAAAATTGCATTAAATTATAATTTTTATCACAACAATGATAACGTGCCCAAGTGAATTAATTCACTTGCACGTGCTCCAAGTCGTTCACACAAGGACACGCATTTACTGCAAAAAGGCACTCCACTCACCTTGACGCGAGCAGCGTGACCTGCGGTGAACTACCCTGTCTTGTACACGCTCATTATGCATCTGAAAAGCATAATAGGACTCACCTAGGAGCGAGCAAGGTAACTCGTGTGCCGGCGGGCGAAGTGAGTGCGATGCGCAGTTCCCCGCGTCGCGCCGCCGACAGCGACACGCGCGCTTGCACGTGCTCCAAGTAGTTCACGCCGGGACACGCGCCTACGTCCAGCTGTAAGTGAACAACATTATTGTATGACCGCAGCGCATTATTTGTGGGCAGTTGGAACCACATACTTTGTGACTAACAAAATATAATAATGGAGAAGTCAGGGTGTGGTCCGCGCTACTTTTCTATTACGAATAAGTACTAGAAATAACTATTCTATTGAACATATTGACGCCTTTATCCAATTTCCAAACATTCAAAAGCTTTCGATAAACTATCAATGGAATTCGTTCATTCAATAAGATTTTAATCACAGCATTCAAATAGTTTTCTTTATTATTAAAATTCAAATAAATTCATTAATTTATACAAAAACATTCTTCTAATGAAAAGCAATAATTTGAGTAAAATAATAACACAACCATCATGAACAAAATAAACTGTCCTGATCCTGTAACTTAAAACTGAATATTATCAATCACACATAAAATTTCAAAACCAACCTGCAAAGTAATCGAAGACCTAGCAGGCACAGCCCTCTGCGGTCTGGGAGCAGCGAGTTCACATCTCCTCTGCGGAGGTACGGTCCTCCACGAGCGAGCGAGTCGAACCATCCCCGCGGCGTCTAGAAGCCCGTAGCCAAAAGAATGGGAGACGTTTCGACCCACCCCGTTGGTCCGCCAATCTCCGTTTAGAGACAGACGTTCTGGTCTTGCTGTCCGTACAACTAGGGATAGGAAAAAGTGGGATGAGCTAAGAAGTACGAGTTAATGTATTGAACGATCAATTAACAAATAGGTCAAAATCGTATTCAAATTCTAAATTTGTAAATACAGCCCAAATAAACTTAGTGCTTTGAGAAGATCCACCAATATTCCAAGTAAGTATTAAGATGAACAATGAACATTAATTATAAAATAAATTAATAAATTATAAAAAATGGTGGTCAGGTTGATGAAATTACTACCGATTGTATCAGGTTTATGCTAAGAGAATAGGTATTTTTTTTATGTCAGAGCAAGCAAAGGGGCAAGTGGATAAGATATATAAATTTCGTACATAAGATTTCACAAAAAGGAAATTACTTTGAAATCGCTAAACGCTTTAATCATAGCCGGGATTCTAGGCCATAACATGGTGAACAAAACATAAGCTTCTAAAAAAGAGAACAAGACATGAATAATATCAGTTTTTATAAAATCTGAAGTAAATCGCTTCAATTAATCGGTTTAGAGACTCTCTCCGTTTCAAAACAGGAAAGCTCTGTATTTCCTGCAATTTCCTGTGCCTATTTTGTCGCAATATTCGAATAATCTCAACCCAATCTCAATTTACAATGGAGAGCTTAGCTTACGCCAATTACGTTTGCACGCTCAGCGATTTATGCCGTTCCCGTAAACAAAACTAAATTACCGTTAAAACTGTTGGATTATTTGCACGAAATTTTCACATATTACTCGAAGTTCGTAAATCAGAAATACCGAGAATGAATATTATTTAGACATGGAACAGAATTGACATTCATCTGTATAAAACTCCGTTAATTGGACATCTGTAGCAGAGATTTAATTCACGTTTCTTGTTACACAAAAGGAATGAACAGAACAGAAATAAAACCATGATTTATATGTAGTTCAATTGTGAGGAATAGAATATTAGTTCAATTGGAAGGAATATAATACTTCTAATTCTAGGAATATCAACAAAAAACCCCTTACTCATAGTTGCAATATTGATTGACGCGGGGAAATTTTATTCAATAGGTACAAATACTATCAAATACATACACTATACTCGTAGTTCACTTTAGGATAATAATGGATTTCAATACCTACCCGTTTTATGAAGGGAATAAAATGTTTTCTTCCAATTTATGATTAATCCGGGAAAATAAAATTAGGAAATGATAATAAAGAAAAAAATATTAAATTGTTGTTGATCCAATGAGACAACAATCACGCTTTATAATTTTGATTGAAATCAGATTTATCATTCCATTTTTTTATCAGACTATACTATAATATCCTTCAATAAGTAAATAAAACCTGAAATTTTGGTCATCCTACGGTCCGTAAACAGCCCTATTAGCAATTTTAAAAGTGAAACATAAAGAGTTAAAACCATGTTAAAACGCATAAAGGATTTAATATCACACATACAGTTATCTGCCCTTAAAAGTCTATTAAACATTTATGCCGCTCCATCCATTTTGATCCCAAACAAAAAGATGTTAACTGGAAAAATGGCTTTTTGTAGTAATCCGGATGAACTTGGATAAAACAGATATAGCTCTGTTGATTACTGAAAATAACTGCGTCATAAAGTGAATATTGCGAAAGCTTTTCTGGTATTTTATCTCACACATAAGAAACATGTCAGGGAGAGCTGGAAAAGTAAATAGGATTAGCGTTTATCTCGCGCGAAATCTTTCTTTGAAAGCATTTTCTGCTAAGAAGGTAAGACGATTTTATCTACCTTAAAAGAATAGTTAAGACGGTGCGCCTTAAGTCGAGTGGAAACAGCGAAACTGATGTTTTTAAAATATTTTTCTGTTTCGATGTTGGAAATGTAATTGCAAGCGTTTTATTTTCCTTCCTGACGTTGTTCCCTTTACAGGCGCACGTTGAGATTTTTGTGTCACTGATCATAAAAAGTGGAGTAACGTCGTAAACACGTATATTTCTGACACTCTTTTATTTCTACTTTTCAAAGCCATACAATGTCTTTGGTAAAGCTTTGATACATTACTTGCGTAAATATCTTCCCATCTTTTATTCGAGATAATGTCTTGACATAAAAATTGATGCAATGTTATTGAAGTCAATTACATTTTTGATCTATACCGTACACTTCTCACAATATTTTAATATTATGGACAATAATTTTGTAATTAACTAAGCTATAAAACATACAATATACGGTTTTATAAAAAAAAAGTAAACATTAGCTTTAAATTATTCAGATTACTGTTTTACTGAAATTTATAGAATTTTCGATACACGTACATATTTCCAACGTTATTCAAACAAAACGTTAGTAAATATTTAATCATAAATTTTAACCAATTAAATTATATAAATATTTTTAGAAATTATTTTTTAGACACAGAGGACTGAGTAGATGCTGATGTTTAGGTAGTGTGTACGTATGGGTGTGTGTGTGTGTGTGTATCCATGATCATAGGAATCGGCAAAAGTTATTTAGATACATCAAAATTAGTAACTTCAGACGCGAGGTCTCCCGTCGATTGGCTTAGATCTAATAAAAGCATTCATTCTATTATATTACTTGTCAGAGTTCTGATGGCTAATATTATGAGCTGTAGACATCTCAATTATCCAATAGTAAGTTCTAAAGTAACTTAACTGATATATTGAGCTATTGATAGTTTTAATATAGCTTATATTGTTATTAGTTCTGTTTATTGCGCGTTACATAGGTGAGTATCAAAATTTATAACTAATGCTAGTGTGATAATTTTATGTGCTGGCCAGTAAAGATCACCGCAAGAGTTATAAATAAGAAGTGCAAAGTTTAAGCATATAATATACGCTATGGTTTATAATGTAACCTGTGTGGGTTATTCATATTCATAACAATGGGATGTCCGAATCGAGACATGTTTGTAGATGTGCACAATATCGTGTAAAATGTACCTACAACATGCGATATAGTGCAATATCATTTGTTTTTACACCATAACATATTACGTGCTAAGTTCCAACGTACACTATAATTCACAAAAAAAAAATAAGTGGCGCAATATATAGTATAAAAGCATTCTAACTTAGTTCCCTAGTACTCACCAATATGCTGCATGTCCCGCCACGTGAGCTCCCTGTTGGCTTGCAGCGCGAGCGCGCAGATGCCGGCCGCGAGCGGCGCGGACGCGGACGTGCCCGTGTGCCCCGTCGTGCACGAGTGGTGCAGGTCCGTTGTTACCACCTGGTGTAACCGTACCATTATGATGATTGTCATCGTAATTATTATAATAATTGTCATCATCAGTGTCGTAGCCCCGAACGGCCCGATCGGTCCACGATACAATAGATTTTTTATTGTGTCTGTGATTCCGGGGCCTGAGTTATTAAAGATCGGTACAAAGTGATAAAGCCGGCTACTACAGATATGAAATTAAAAAAAGGAACAACCTGCCGCAGGGGCAATATTGGAACAAACTCGGTTGGTCAGCGTTGGGAGCAATTTCAACTGTTTTCTTAATTGCCCCTGCTTATACACATCACAATTAAGGAACTAATTAAGGGCGCAATACCAATATTGCCCTGTGGCAGGTTGTTCCTTTTTCGAAATTTCATATGTGTACAATTTTATTGAATGAAAGTAAAAACAAATTATTATTCAAACATCGTCTTAGTCGTCAGTATGGTCATTAATGTCATCAGACCCTTTGTACTGTAAACAGATACTTTGAGGGCCATCCCAATTTATTTGATAAACACAAATAGATTGTAAGAGTAGGGATTGGGACCATCTTCTCTACAGTAGGTATGTGCCTTCTTACATATAAATACTTCTATCTACAGATTGCTGCTTGGAAGGAATTACTAAAAAGGTCGCAATAAATAAAAGTAAACGTGGAATAACTAAAATTCGTAAAGATAAAGTTCTGATGAGTTGTATTTTAAAAATAAAACTGAAAAATTAGTAGGTAGGCATATTATTACGTTTGTTCGATGAGCCAGATTAGTCGAATGTTGAAGAAAGTTGACCACTTCTGACGATTGTCAGGATTGTATTAATCTTGGTCAATATCTAAAGGCGTGAAAAAAGTTATATCATCATGTGTGCGCTCAGAAAACCATTAGTTAAATAGAGTTCGATTAAACTAATACGTACGGGGAAGGCAAACAAACGCAAACATGCATTAGACCGCGATTTTCCCGATTACAATGTTGCTGCTGTGGTTAGCGCGTCCATTCTTTGCGCCGCGATCTACTTTGTGAATGGAAATGTTTATTCAGCAGATATTTGCCGGCCAAATGGGGTTGCTCTTTTGAGCTCGTG
Source organism: Colias eurytheme (assembly GCF_061535395.1). Taxonomy (NCBI): domain Eukaryota; kingdom Metazoa; phylum Arthropoda; class Insecta; order Lepidoptera; family Pieridae; genus Colias; species Colias eurytheme. Next base: position 6,198,906 of record NC_142998.1, on the reverse strand, counting down.
TTCGCAAATGGTGAAAGCTATTGCTCGCTTTTAATATAAATAAACTCGGATATTGCACGGATATGAAAGTTTACTAAACATTTCTGTAATACACTATGTCCACTAGTTTAAACTTATAGTGTAATAACATTTAATATTCATATCAAAATAAGAATTTAGGTCGCAGTCTGGCTATGAAAACTATTTTGAATTACACAATTTTTCACTCAAAGATATGAATTCTTTGACAGCAAAGAATTCACGCAACAGCAATGTAATAAAGATTGTCGGAGCTTGTGAATATCATTCTCTCGTGTACTCACAACTTGAATTGCACTTCTTTTAATATAGTTTTATAACTCTATAACGTCTACGTTTTATTAAAACATGTTGTGATAAATAATGTCACTAGTCCTTTTTGAAAGAGCACTAATTATTATCTTATTAGATTACTTCTATTATAAGGAAATTGTTAAATTTTGTTAAACATGATACCTACTTAAAGTAAATAAATAATCTCTGATATTTCACACATCGTATTGTCCCAAACTAGCAAATCTCGTATCTCTTATATAACATACTGAAATACTTTTTGTCCCAAAATATCATACACAGGTGTAATCTAAACATACTGTCACTGTGAGGATTCATCTCATAATCTCAGGCAAGGGTCAGTGTCACTAACTATATCCCTCTGGATTTCCTATCGCACCTCTTCATTAATAATATGTTAACTATAAATAATTTACCGTAAATATGATTATGCGTTATAAATAAATTATATTGCCATAAATAGCATTCGCATAATCGATAGCCGTCTCATATAATTATAAATAAAAAGAAGTACCTACAAGTAAATTAAAATGAAAAAGGACCCATAATATAGCTATTCATATCAGGTCACATGTGATATTTATAAAAAAACACAATTACAATAAAATATAGAGAAAAACAACATAAAATACCTGTTTCTCATTAATAGCTCCACTGCTATAAGTAGCCGCGAGGGTCGAACTGCACATTTCTGAGTACCAGGGCACTTCGCCTCGTTCCGTCGCGGAAGATATGGAAAGGGTCCATATTGAGTTGGTGTAACCATCACAGTTACAGTTGTCATGTTCTCTGCCTCCGTTGCCGGAAGCCCAGACGAAGATTGAACCTTTACCGTTACGACCCTGTTAAATACATATTTTTATATTTTATGGAACATTACTAGCTGTTAAACTAAAACATTTATTTATTCAGAAGGCTTTTAAATCGATAAAATTTTAATAATTACCACCGGTTCAGAATGCAGTTTAAAATTGAATTGAACAGTGTAAAATTTATAGAAAAGTAAATATAAACAACTAAACACTGAAGTAAGCGAACAAATATTGAAGCTTTAAAATATGAGCTTTGATCAATACAATATATGATTGATACTTTGAATATTCCGTTAGCTACAAAATAGGGAGAATATAACAAACACCACCCCATGACCCCAGAATTGCGTATGTTAAGTGTAACATAAATAATAAAATATTTTTCACTTACACGTCTAAGAATATTGCACCTAATATTGGCTTTGAGTAATCTCATTTAAAAATAATTTAATGGATTTTCTTTAGTAAACCTTTGAAAGCAATTTCGTTGTGATAATGCCTGTATAGTAAATGAGAATATTGAGAAATGTAGGCTATATTTATTTATTTACAAACAAAAAACAGTTTGTTCCCGACTTTTAAAGATATGTGCTACGTGAATATACGTATATCAAAGGAAAAATGCAATAAACCACTAAACGTACCACAAAATAAACAACTAACAAGTCAAAGCGACTTCATTAACATTTTATCCGATGTAATGTTTACCGGATATAAATATACTTATAACAAAGGATAGCCGGATGAATTTTGATGGATAATGCTTCACATTCGTTTTACTCAATCATTTGTTGACGTCACGTAGGAAAACATACGAGATTCTCCCCTCTGCTGCTATCTTTTTATAATACAGGGATTTTTCTTAATGCAGCAAGAGCTATTTTTCAGTGGTAAATGACAAATTGTAGTGATACACAACGCTTACATATTTAAATTCAATAGAAAGCAAAATTAAAGTAGGATTAATTGAACATAAAAAATAAGGTCTTATTTCTCGATAGGTAGTAATAATAATCTAGATAATATTATTACTGCTAAGGGTGATACTTTCAACCCATATTAGGATTAGTTATCTGAACACAAAATAATGTATTATCTCTCAGACCTCACCTAGGTTAATTGAGTTAAATGTATCAGAATAATGATAATGAACTTTAATACATTTACGTAGGGTTCAAAAAGAATGTACCTCTTATATTGAACGATCCGGGTAAACGTATCGCATGTCAGTAATTGATAGTTTACTTTCTCGTGGAGTGGAAGCACAATAGACTAAGTGTTCAAGTGTAGATAGCAGATTTATTTCACAGTATTTATAAAATCTTTTACCCTTCTATATAGTATATCTAATAAATTATACTATACCGACATCAATCATTGATAAGCTTTGAATACAAAGTTGGTTGGAATAGAAATATCAAATGTAGGAATTAATGAACCTTTTACTCATAAATGTGGTATATCACCTCAAACCTAATTGGATATAAGTTAGAAACAACAAATTACACTTAAGAGTTGTTTGTTAAGTTTGTAAGCGCTTGTCAAGCTACGGCACCCACAAGTTGACGGCAAATGTGAAATGAATCGAAGTTATCAGTAAATTAATTGAATTTGCTCATGTGCCGCCACATTCATAATACGTACATAATATATTAAATATAAATCATGTAAATAAATTTATTTCTTGAGTGTAGGTTGTTACATAAATAACACGAACGAGTTATTACTCTTTATTTAACATTATACAATTTATGTAGATTTTTGATTAAAATATAGATTTTCTATTCATCTGTATTCTATATTAATATTTTAGAGGTAAAGTTTGTAACTAACAATGTTGAAGATTATCTTCAAAACCATTAACCTCGTTTAATAAAATAGTGCTTTTTGTCTATGAATTTACTTTCACAAATATTTTTAGCCATTTTGGCAAAATATCTGGCAGATGAAGTGGTTGAATGAAAGCTTATGTTGTTATTTAAGAGTATTGAGGTGTAAGCCCGTGATATCAAACTTTACAATTATTATCCACAATTTTTATTTGTAAAAAAGGTAAAGGTTAAATTAGATATAATGCCATTAATAACTATTATTTCATTAAAATATATTATACACTATACTACAAGTGATTTGTGCAGGAACTGCATCTCTCAGGAATAAGAATAAAAATATCCGTAAAATTAATGACTACAGTTGGCCCGTGCCATGGCAGACAGCTGGAAATAAATTCCAATGAAAATTATGAATAACAAAAGGTATAATAGCAATAAACTACGATCCTTTTGTACGAAAGGCCTATTAAATTTATTTCGTATTAACGTTAAACAGTTCCATATTTTACATTATGTTCGCAATCTCCACATAGTGACTGCGAATGAAAAATAATGTCCTTAATCCGCGGAAATTGCTTTCGTAACGAATATATTTACTTCGGTAAACTAATAAAACGTCTAAGCCGACGACAAGATAAATCCGCGCTCGGATGAACGTTACTGAAACGGATGACTCTATTATGTAAATTTTATGATATCTTGACCATATAGTATGGGAAATTGTTAGTGAAAATAATTGCATCATTAAAGAAATTATTCCCGCCTCGGTAGCTGCCGACTCGGCGCTACTACGTTTGCTAAATTGCTATCGGAATATATACCAAAATCGACTCTATGTCAAGTACTCAAATTGTAATTTCCTATAACAGTGGAAGGCTTTAAATTCAAGTTGCGAATTTAAAACAGCTGTGACATTTCATTAAAAGTGAATAGAGAAGTGTTTCTGCAGAAGGCTTATTAATACTCTGCCCTTTGTTAATAATAAATTACTGATTGGGTAATTTTCATAATTTACTCATGAATTAAGTACTGGTACTAAGTTGGTCAACTGGGAATTAAGACAATTTATTCTATTTAACCATTTTATGTCGAACGACATAAACTCTTATACTTTTTATTAATACATACAGATAAAGATTTAATACAAAATAAAAAATATTTTATTTTAATCCCTAAGCCCCATATATTAAAAGATGAAATGTTTTCTATGCAAATTTATTCGTAACAAGGCAAAGGTTTGCTTAGGACATGGTGGCAAGTGTACCCCGCTTAATATGCTTCACCTTTACAAATAATAAATATTTCAAGAGCAAATTTTGTGCATAATTCCTGTAATGAGATTTTACAATATACTAAGAGAACTAGAAATTTTTATGCATTTTTCTCTCATACTTAATATAATATTTATTTATACAATTCGTATAAATTAATTAAAAAAGTTGGTAAAACGATGATGAAACATCAAACAATAGGAATATTTTGTCTGAGCAAATTAATGTTAAATTAAATATGTAATTAAATGCATAAAAAAATCTTAATGCCGATATTTTCTATACGTAGTACAAGTACGTGACGGTCAAGTAAAATATACTGTTTGTCAGTGACCTTTTATACGAGACTATTACGTGGAAATTTATGTTAAATATAACAGCAAGCAGTGTTTCCTTCGTCCCTTGCGAAACTATTTTCTGACCCCTGTAGTCACTATAAATAACCAGAGTAACGCCTTCTATAAAGGCCCTAACTAAGCCCGCCTTATTACACGATTCCGATAATCGTACGTAGTAAATTTTAATACGAAAACTAAACACATATAAATTCTCTATACTTGCTCTATGTCTGAGTGTTACTATACTTGCTTTTTGGCGTAGCCACTTTGATGAATTTCTATTTTTGAAACTACAGACCAATTTACATTTTATTTTTTGTAGTCTTATGATTGAGGTATGGTGAGGTTAACACGGTTATAAATATTGTAAAAATAACGTGACATATAAAATAATATACATATATTTAAAGATTTCACGATTTAGCTCATTAAAAAATCCTGTAGAAACATGGGCACACCGTCCACCACCATTTTGAAACATCATCATCATTCTTTTGCAATATATCTTCATTACAAATATGCATATTACCAATAGTTATTAAACAGACATCATAAATCTCAACATACCTTAGTAACTCCCTCTATAAAAGCTCTAGTAGCCAGTTCCCCTGGTCCGTCCACGGTCTTCCCATCATCATCAGGTCCCCAGGACGCGCTGTAAATATCCACGTGCTGCGGGTTAAGGCTGAGAGATCGGGCTTCTACCGCATCTGTGACGTCACCGTCTAACATGCGGACACCTATGGGGGGAAGATGAGAAAATTATTTATCTACTAAAGATTAATCAACTGCTGAATATGTTAAGATTAGCGCTTATAAATTAAATAGTTCGATAGTGTATAGAAATTCATAAAATACGTGAAAAAGGGTCAAGAAGACTATCAGGTATATTATCCGCAAACGTTGTAACCTGCTCTTATTGTACAATAACTACAAAGGAATTTTGGTATCGTGATAATAACAAGTTAGTAAAGTCTTGATAAATGATTGCATTCAACTCACATTTACAGTTAAATGCGACATGTTTATATACTCACAATACAATGTGATATTGCGTCAGTAAAAGTTATTTCATTTTATAGTTATAGTCCTAGACTGTTTTTCGCCTCAATCGGTCTTGCTAGAGTCTAGACTGTAGACAAATAAAACTGTCGAATTACAAACATAAAAACATTGATATAATATAAACCTAAGCAAATCAACTGATATAAATATGATATGAACGTTTTGTTTTAACAGTAATTTGCGAATTACGACATTTTATCCCTCAAAGTTAAAGTTTAACGAAATTAATTAATTTTTGATTACATTACAATGGACGTTATTCAAGAACTTGTTAATTGATCACTTAATACTCGTCTAAGGTTTTACGAGGTTCGACTCGATGAAATTGAATATTCTTTGATCGGACTATTGGAATATTCAATCAGGCTTACATTAAAGATTCATCGCCAAACCACCCGCGGTCAAATCTTAAAGGGCGAGATTATGGCTTTTGGTTTTTAGTTCAATTAATATTAATTAATTTGAACGTTATAAAATATGATTTTGTTTGCTATCCACAGAAACTTAAATAGAAACATAATCTGTTAAAAGGGGAATATAATGGAATATCACTGTTATTTCGATGTATTTTGATCGGCAATAACGCTTCGTTCTTTATTGAGTTAAGTCGACTAGAATCATGTGATTAACTTCCAAATATAGAAGCAGACATTACACTCAAGCCAGCCTCATAGTATTAATGGAATTAGTAGGTATACATTTGGTACACTCCCAAATGTCTTTATTAACCTGCAAATTTCTAATTATGCAAATTTAATTGCATACGAATGGATGTTTTGCTACTCGATGCTATTATGAATCCAATTTACCGACTGAAATCCAATTTAACAGCTAATTATTTAATTAAGGAATTGTATTAGGCTCTCGTGCGTGGTTATATTAAATCACTAATTCATTATCACTATTCGTATTCTACAATATAGTAATTATGTGTTAATTATTGTCACAAATAATCCAAAATAAATTGTAATTGAATATTAACTTCTTACTGTAACTATTTTGTTCTAATTGGCGTGATATTGTTATCCCAAAATAAATCATGAACACGAAAACAGGTCACCTGGAAGTAAATACTTGTTACTTCTGAGAATTCGTGAAATGTGCCCAAACCTAGTTACGACGATGTTGACGTGCGAAATAGAATATTATATTATGATATTTTTTGTTCCATTAAAATTGACTTTTAGGGTGACAAATCAACATCGAGCTATGCTGCGCTGTACTGCGCTGTGCTGTGTTTGGTCAACTCGCTCGCTTAATATTTTAATGAGGATACAAACAAACCATGCTGTGCTGCGCTGGATGAGGCTACGCTCTGTTTAAAAACGCAGCAGTCTTGAGCGAGGCGCGCTACCCGCCGTGCTGAGCCGCGCTGTGCCGAACTGTGCTATGTTTTTATGGAGCTCTGCCATGCTGCGCTGTGTCTTAATTCAATTCTTCAATTAAATTTCTCCGTATTTTTCACGTATGGTGTGAGGTAACAAGCTACCGTGACTGGACTCTTTTAACGACAAAATAACACATAAAATATCCATATCCGCTTCTTCTTCACTTTCATCTTCATCGGATTCAACTATGTCGTAATCAGAGGCGGCTCGCCCTAAGGAGCGCTGGTGCAGTGAACTCCCATAAATAATTATAATAAAATCATACTCCTTAATTTCATTATTAATATTAATTATTACTATTTAAAATCAATCGTAATCGTAAAAAACTACTGTCAATACCAATGAATATATCCATCATTCCTTCATTCCATACACTTGAATAATATTGTATTTATACAGTAACGCGCGAAGCGGAGCGCTCACGATTGCGCTCCAATGAAAAAATATTTAGTACATTTCCTAATACGAAATCCAATAGGAGTGAAAGAGAGGGTTTGCCAGTGCCCTGCGCGCGTGAAACAGAAGATTTTCTATGGAAAGATAGCAAAATTCGGAGCGCCGCTCCCGCAAACGTTGCCGGTTCGTTTTTACCGCCGCGCGCGATGTTGCCACTCTCTAGTCTCTATATTATAAACAAACACTCGACTCTCGAGTCAACTTCAATGCACGTGCGCGAAATTCGGGAATTTTCTAATTAAAATCATAAGATACGTGTTGAAATAGTCTGTAGTTATCAGTCTTACTTGTGAGTGTGAAAATGAACAATTATAATGTGGCGTTCATTAAAAAGTGTGTTAAAACTTAAAACGTTACAAATTCGGCTTGAATTGAAAGCAGGGACTGCCACGGCCTGAACTTGACCTTACGCAAAAATGTACGACAAAAACGAAAACATATACGCGTGTGTTTAAATCCGAACAATATTATGTGAAAACACCGTGGTTGTGTGGTTATGATGAAAGCAACAACAGACATTTACGAATGTCTTGTCGCTTTAAGTTATAGATATTTTTGCACACCAAAAAGAAAGACGTATGTATTTCCTTTATAAGTAATTTTTTTGATAAATGTACTGCTTTACACCATGTATTTTCAGTGTTTTATTTCAAGTGAACACCCATAAAATTTTGTCACGAGCCGCCTCTGGTCGTAATGTTACGTTTTTTTGAAAATAGGGTCATATTTGACGAGATAAACGACTACACGAGCTGCTGATTACTTTTAGTCCATTGAAAAGTTACATTTGGGGTTGCATTTTTTAGAGGACGCAATTTCATTCTTTTGATGTGTAGGGGGGGGTCAGTGTGAAACTATCAGCAAGTTTGTGGGGTCGCCACCCCTGTCCCATGGCCGCCATCTTGAAAATTGCGGTTGAAATGGTTTTTACGATATATATCTTAAACTATTTCTCTGATAAAAAAAATTGTTAGCATTATTTGTTGAAAATTAAATTCTCTACAACTTTAGTCCTGTAACTTTTTGTCGTAGAACTATAAATAAAAAAGTTATACCTTAAGTGAAAATGTTCAGAAATTAGAGCTATTTATATTATTCGATAAAACTTGTTTTCATCATTTTACGAAGAAATGATATCAGCCATTTTTGTAGATTGTTTTTCGAGGAATAACTTTTATTTACAACATTTTTTCATTACGTCAATAGCTAACATTTTACAGCGCTCCGAAGTGAGTACTATTTTTTAGTACTCTTAACTATACATTATACATATTATATTATGTGTGTACTAATAATAATTTGTCATCAGTAATTGTTTTTTTTTTTTGTTATTATAATATTTTTAATAATTACTTTTGCAATATTATTAATAATAACTAATTATTGAATCTTTTCCCCGCCACGGGGAGGTAGAGTCTGAAAGCGCGTTTTTTTTACGTCGAAAAGCAAGGCTGAAATGTTCTGCAGTGTGCTTTCATTGTTCTGGAGTCTGGGAAAAAAGCCAATAGCCAATTTAATATGTATAGTTAGTACTGAAAATAGTACTCACTTCAGAGCGCTGTAAAACCTTAGCCATTGACGTAATGAAAAAATGTTGTATATTTTACAACATTTTTTCATTACGTTCTTCCTCAAAAAACAATATACAAAAATGGTCTAATATAATTTCTTCGTAAACTGATAAAAAAAAGTTTTATTGAATAATATAAATAGCTCTAATTTCTGAACATTTTTGCTTATAACTTTTTTATTTATAGTTCTACGACAAAAAGTTACTGGACCAAAGTTGTAGAGAATTTAATTTGCAACAAAAAATGTTAACAATTTTTTTTTATCAGATAATAGTTTAAGAAATATATTGTAAAAACCATTTCAACCGCTATTTTCAACATGGCGGCCGTGGGACAAGGGTGGCGACCCCACAAACTTGGTGATAGCTTCACACTGACCCCCCCTACACATCAAAAAAATAAAATTGCGTCCTCTAAAAAACGCGAGGTTAGGCATAAAAAATGTAACATTTCAATGGACTATTTATACTGAGCTAGATTGTTAAAAAACGTAGCTCAAGAAACACAGCACAGCACAGCGCAGCATCGTTTAATTGTTAAAAAAACGTAGCTTAAGAAACAAAGCACAGCACAGCGCAGTACAGCGCAGTATAGCTCGATGTTGATTTGTCACCCTTATAGTAGGTTTTACTAGCGGTCCGACCCGGCTTCGCCTGTGATACATGTTTACGATTTCTCTCCATAAGAACCATCCTCGTATTTCAAGGAATATAATTAAAAAAAGAATTATCGAAATCGATCCAGCCTGATGTTCACTGTTCAATTCACGCGTGCCCTGACCTAGGGAAATATGGATTCATTTTTATACATAGAGATAGCATATTACCATTTTTATTTTATAGTTATAAGATACGAGGTATTTATTATAAACACTTTCAAACAAAAAAGGGTTTGTGAGTTTCGGATATAACGATTGTATGGTGATAGCTTAACCTTTTCCCGTTTGGAATATTGCTTTTCCCCAAAGCGTTTGCTAGGTTACGCTATTATATATGACTTTTCAGTGAAATCACCGTTTTATACCCGAGAGAAAAACTTTACTCTTCTGGCTGAATACTAACTTGTTTCAGAAAATCGTAGTTTTACAACATATTTTTAATAATAATTTGTCATAATCTATGGCTATTTTAAATATGTAACATTCGTCGTCGTCGTCGTGTCAGCCGTGGGACGTCCACTGCTGGACAAAGGCCTCCCTCAGGGTTTTCCACCACGACCGGTCACCGGCGGCCTGCATCCAGCGGCTCCCTGCCACTCGGACCAGGTCGTCTGTCCATCTTGTGGGTGGACGTCCCACGCTCCGTCGTCCAGTACGTGGTCTCCATTCGAGAACCTTTCTGCCCCAACGGCCATCGGTTCTGCGGGCTATGTGCCCAGCCCATTGCCACTTCAGCGTGCTAATCCGGCGAGCTATGTCGGTGACACCGGTTCTCCTACGGATCTCCTCATTTCTGATTCGATCTCGTAGGGAAACTCCGAGCATAGCCCTTTCCATAGCACGTTGAGCGACGCTGAGTTTGTGCACAAGGCCCAGGGTTAGAGACCACGTTTCTGTACCGTATGTCATCACCGGCAACACACATTGCTCGAAGACTTTGGTCTTCAGGCACTGAGGGATTGAGGGAGGGAGGGGAAATATGTAACATTAAAGTATTAATTTTTATGTTTAATCAGTAATTAGAAAAACATAGCTTATAACAGCTACGTATAAAAATAACTTAAAGTATGTTAATAAATTATTCTAATAATAACCACAAGCAGAATTTTATAAATAAATTCGTGAATATAATTGGAATGTTATAACCGATATTGAATAATACATACTTTGTAACAACGTCGTATAAATAGAACAAGGTAAAAATAACGTACATGTATCAAAGCAATTTATTCTAATAACAGCCACAAGCAGAATATATGCAAATATATTGGTCAATATAATTAGATCTGGTATTAATTTAACGGGCAACTCCTTGAACCAAGATAACCCTATAAAGAGGTGTTTATAAATGTTTAGTGCTCTCATCTCACAAAACGGGGGAATTAATTTGCATAATTTCAGGAGATGCCGGAATAACTGCGGCGTTAAAGCCGAATTATCATAAATTAATAAACATGTAGGAGCGATGCAGCGTCGGCATCTTCGCAACATACACGCGATGGTGCTTTTACGAGCTTTTTTCCTGTTGTTCATATGTCGCTCGTCTTTTAGAGGATCTTTGACATGATAGCACTTATTTAAGAGGCGCTTAGAACCTTAAATATTTAAGTAATGGTATCGTTTATTACGAAGTTGATATTAATATGTATTACAACTTTGACACATTGGCAAAATCTAATAGAAACAAGTTAAATTATGTAATTTTCATCAAATTACATCAAAACCATAACTTATTACCCACAGGACTGTCCCTGAAACTTTTATAAATATAATACTTAATTGACAAGTTCCTGTCTGAATTTAATTAATATTGATATGGTCCCCATTGTGCTGGTCCACAACAGACTCGTAACATATCAACCGAATGGTCCAATTAGTTTAATTCTCACGTAATTAACAATAGTGTCACAGTTCGGGGACTGGCGATTGCCCTTATGCGTATAATATATACTATGTATTAATAGTGGCACCGTCTGTTCGTGCAAATTGGATTGATTGTATATTAATTACATCTACTTGATATGATTGACACCAATGCTTCCAAAGATGGCTAGTACCTAAAGCTCAATATTTCTTGAATTATAATTATTCATGGGGACAATTGAATAGGTAAATCTTTAAAAGCTGAAAGATCAGAAGATCTACATTGTATACAGTTCTATGAAACCAACAATAGTAATTTTAATTGCTGGTCAAACGAATCAATTGCCCTGACCAGAATATGAACCCCGGATGCCCATTGCGATTGCCAATGCATTATTTAGCTCACACGTCCTGGAGACGATTGATTCATTAAACATTTTAAATAGCTAATTATTCCGTCAGTCCTCGGATCACAGACACAATAGAAAATCTATGGTGTCTCGGCCCGATCGGGCCGCTCGGTGGTCAATGGGTTATTTAAATTTCACTTTAGAGCCCTTGTGAAAATATATAAAATACGTGAAGAGATAATTCATGGGTAAACAGCAATTTAAATTAGCCCAAAATATGTTAATCGTCTGTTAATTCAAATACGCAATTATAGGGAAAGCTAATGAAATAATATTTATCTTATTATATTAGCATGAATAATAAATACGGTAGCATTATTAATACATATGTATATGAACCGCAGTTAATTACCACATTAATTGCAATAACATTAACAGGACCTTAGCGCGATTAAATTATGACGTGGAGGTTAATTGGACATCAGATATGTGTGTGCTATTGAAACTTGAAATACTACACTTGAAATGTTATATTGTATTAGTTAATATTAGTGTACTTAATGTCTCTGTAAACTATAGAACTGACATATAAAAGCTTTTAAAGTTTTTTGTATGTATCAGATTTCATAACAAACGAAAAACAATACATCTGTATTCATGGAACAGAATTGGTCACCTGCCTTTATATTGTAATGCACATATATCGTACCGCGGCTGCGGGTCCGAGTCGTGCGAGATCCCGTCGTATGACGTCACTGAACCCTGAGCATGTACCAACTACTGAAAAGAATGAAGAACTCACCCCCAACACTAGCCTGATACGCCACACCGACAGCACACAGCGAGTTGTTAGCAGTCGCGGCCACCTCGCCCGCGCAGCGCGTGCCGTGCCGGTTGGAGTCGATCATGTCGTAGCGCGGCTGCGGGTCCGAGTCGTGCGAGTTCACGTCGTAGGACGCCATTGGATCCTGGGAAAAAGATGCAATTTACAAAACGACAAACGTTTGTACATAATATGGAAGATAATTCAGTATGAAGAGTGGGAACCTACTGGAGATCTACGCTTATTTCAATGAAGTTTGATTATCTTGTGAAATACCATGACAACGGTATTTGAGCTAGCATGCATTAAGTAGCACAAAGTGACGCTCATAAAATAAAATGAATATTCGTAGATGCCTTGCTATTTCCTTAAAGTTATAATAAACATAATACCGTGAGGACTGAGGACCTATTCACATTAAAAGAAACACTTTTAAATCTTGCAATTTAAACAAACATATCGGACACAATACGCTTTGTATCGTATGTCACAACTAAAATAATTTACAACGTCCATATCCTATTACCGAACTACACGATAGTTTTTGCAGTTATGCGAAACCGTAAAACAGGCATAAATCGAGGCGTTCACAACTTCACCAGAACGAGACGTATAACTCGCAGAGCCAGTGGAAATATATTCCAGCTCACAAGAGAATATTCATGATATCGGATGGTAAAAGCGATCATTTATACGTCCGATGCTGGAAGTATCAGCTAACGGCTTGCATTCAGAGAAACCTTCATCACTTTCATTGTTTTCATAATCAAAAGGTGAATCTCTGAATAAGTCATACCATAGTATGGGCTCAGGCCTTCTGGTCTTGTTATTTTTTTATGAAATAACGAAGTAAAAGTTAATGATTGGACCGTGACATGGATCTTCGCTTTTATTAAATAAAATGTTTGGGAAAATTATTAGTGTAATTTTCTTATGATGAAATGATATCAATCGCGCTTTTTATTTAATATCAACAAATTTCCTAAACCGTGGGATGCCTTTATATAAACGTAAATTGATTACATTTGTATATTCACCTAGTAATATATATGTATGTCTATTTAATAAGACCTACCTAATTCTAGAGACCCAAATATTATACCAAACAGTATTTTGATTGAACAAACTGTAATCGCGCAGTAGATTTCATCTGGAATATATTCGGATTCTTTAAACGAAAATCGATAAAAGTCCATTAAGTTCAAATTGTACAAAGCGAAATGTCAGCATAGCGGCAGTGGGAATTTGAACAACAAAACTGCAATCTGTACGTAAAGATAAGTGAACGAGTTTCGTTCTTGTAGTGTATCTATGAAATAGATATATACATTGTCTCACGTACACCAGTGGTGGGGACAGCTTATAGCTGTCATTAGTCAGTCGACGGCCGATGCCGGACTGGAATGGACGTGTTCCCGCACTATTGAGTGTAGTGGTGAGCCAGTGCAATTCTACATATATACGTACTGTAAGCACAGTACAAGTGGCGACGAGGTAAAAGGTCAGTGTTACAATATTATAAAGAGTACGCGTGCAATAAAAAGTTTTAAGAAATTTAATAAAAAAGGGAGAGGGTATGTAGTAACATACCAGAATTCATTTTGAAATGTTAAAGACAGAATAACCGTACGTCCGTTGGTTCATATTAAATACAAATGCAATTTCAATCTTATCCGAAATCCTTCACAAGTTAAAATAGAACGACAAAATAAAAATAAAATCTTTCGAATTTTAATCTAGTAATTAGAATACGCAGTTATTTTGGTTTGAATGATTTATTGAATATAATGTAATATAATTTGTTGAATTTAAGTAATTTATTTTCAAGACATCCTGTGAGCATAATATAATGTAATCAGGAGAGGTTAAACTTCTTGTTATTTTGAGTTAATTATATGGTCACACACTCACATTGAGGAAACCTAGTTTAGAGGCTTCTGTGATAATAGATATTTAATGAACAGTACCGTGTTTAGGTTGTTGGTAAATAATTACTCACTCACTATTTAATTTCGCTTATTTGTTCCACTCAGAAGGAGAAAAAATAAGTATAAACTTACTATGTACACACTGAATTCATAATACACTTATTAGAAATTAAACAATAAATGCTGATAAAAACAAATAGACAAGGAATAAGAACGAACGATTTTAAATTTAAACAGAATTAAACTGTATTGAAACATTTTAGAACTACCCGCACATTAATGAATATTTTAGCCGCAGAACGCATACAACGCTTATACTGCGACTCGTTAAATGCGAATATAAATATGAAATAAAATATTTGAAATACTTGTTTGAGTAATATATACATAATATTATAAAAATGCATACACTAAAATACTGTGTGTTAACCACACCTAGTTTTATTATATTATTCAAGTGGCAAACTATTTAAGTGTCTTAACGTTTTCACGACTGCTACTTATCTGTAACTAATTTCGTTAAATTAGAAATTAGAAATAAATATTTAAAATGTCGATAGACTATAAATAGATTGGGTAAATTAATATATATCCATGTTTGTTTAATGCATAAAAAGCCACAATATAAATACAAGTGGTAACTTGTAGTAATTACCAAGATGTGACAAAGTATTATGGACTCGCAACCGCCATGGTTATAATTTTATATTATTATGACATTACATGTAAATTGGGCGGCTAAGCGTGGGACGACCTCCCACAAGATGGACAGACGACCTGGTTCGAGTGGCTGGGAGTCACTGGATGCAGGCCGTCCAGCAGTGGACGTTCCATGGCTGAAACGACGACGACGAGTAAACTCGTTTGAATTTCATATTCTATTTGAAATGAAAATAGATGGACTTCCATTAAATTGGAGGTATTGACTTCCATTAAATTGGAAGTATGGACTTCCATTAAATTGGTAGTATGGACTTCCTTTGAATAGGAGGTATTGATTCCCTATATATAGGAGGTATGAAAGAAAGAAAGAAAGATGACTTCCTTTAAATAGGAGGTAGGGACTTCCTTTGAATAGGAGGTATTGATTCCCTATATATAGGAGGTATGAAAGAAAGAAAGAAAGATGACTTCCTTTAAATAGGAGGTAGGGACTTCCTTTGAATAGGAGGTATTGATTCCCTATAAATAGGAGGTATAGATTCCCTATAAATAGGAGGTGTTGATTCCCTATAAATAGGAGGTATGGACTTCCTTTAAATAGGAGGTAGTGACTTCCCTTAAATAGGAGGTATTGATTTCCTTTAAATAGAAGGTCTGGACTTCCTTTAAATAGGAGGTATCGATTTCCTTTTAAAAGGAGGTATGGATTTCCTGTGAATAGGAGAAATTGACATTCCTTAAATGGGAAGTGTGCCATCGGGACGAGGCTACTTTACATTCGAACGTTTTCAATGGGAAAATGTATCCAACAGTAATTCTACGTGTCACTCTTTGGTTGGTGCCAAAGGTAAGGTGTCGACTGTCGAGGTCGACAAGTGCCAGCAGGTCGGCAACTTCACTTGCGCAGCATGGATGGCGCTGCCGCTCTCACCACCGCTTCGAACGCCATGTCATCGCGTCGTGCACCGCAGGAGTCGAGCTTCGAGCGTCATGCATCGAGTATCATTCGTTGATACGCAACACGATATCCTAGGTACCGTGACATCACATCTGGGTCCGCGACACCATGCCTGGTGTCCGCTACCACGTCGAGCAACGTGTCAACACATCCAGCCGGTGCTCATCGGAATCCAGGGTGACGTATAACTGGGTGACTGGTACCAAACTAATCTGTATTGCAATCATTCACATAAAACGGTCAGTAGATAATATAATTTCACATTGAGTGTGCAATTAGAAAATAAAGTAAGTTTTCAAACTGTAGTAACTTCACAATGATGCGATGGTAATACTGAACAGATTTTGTTGTAGGTTGTAACGTACAAAAACCAGTGTGTAGTTAAATCTTATTACATTAAATTTAACCCAACGTTTTACGTAGTTATATAATTATTATCTCGTGTGATATTACTAGTATTTCACGTAGTTTGGAACCTACTGATGATCTACATCAGTAATTCATGATACATATTTCAAAAAAATAAATCCTGTGGCGTAAGCACGTCTTTCATATTAATTGCACGAAAAAAAGGAGGAATAAATACTCAAATTATGACCAGATATCAGAATAAACTATATTAGCAACGTGTAAAGTTTATACTGCAAAAATAGTTTAAATTCTAGAAGTATTACAATCTACCTTCATAAATACCAGACAGTTTTAAACAACTACCTATAAATATATTGCAGACAGGGTAGATAAATTACTTACTCACTTACTTACTTATTTATTATTGACATCATATTGGACATGCATTTGCAATAATAATATTATAAGAGTAATTTCGTTATGTATCGACTAGTGACACACTAGTGACATACCTACCTAATATTGTTTAATGTAATTTAAAACATAAATAATTTCTCGTTCAACTACGAGTGGAAGGATTAAGAATCTTATAACTTGTATATAGGTAATATCTTTGTAATTACATTCCGCAAATAATGATGATAATATGAATTTAAATATACCTTAACGGTTTTGTAGTTAGCAAGTTAACACTAGCAACGAAAGTCATTGAATTGAACGTAAACGATAAACATTCACTTGTCCATATATTAAAATGATGAAAAACCATTTGCGAATTATTTTGAATTGATTTCTTGACTACCCGCGTTAGTACGTACTAGTCGACAGATCTTACCCTTGACAAATCGAAATGACATGCTATGCAAAGACAGCTTTATAACTACTTGGATAAAGATGAAAAGTAATGCGTTAAGTACATAGTTGCATCAAGAGATTTAATAAGTTTTTCGTAACTTTTGATTAAGGCGTGATTTCCATTTGACTTTAATGTATACTTAATGAAAAAACGTGATGTACAGTGCCTAATTGACTATGAAAAAGAGGCAGGTTTAATTTAATCGAATAGAAGGTAAATCGAAACACTTAATACTCGCATATTTTAATACTTTCTTATTTACGCAGTTCATAATAAAATGTAACAGATAATTACGTGTTTAGATAAGCAGCTGATATAACGTAAATCCTATGGTTAGAATACGTATCTTGAATTGGTTTTTGAAGGTTGTTCATTTATTGTATTGTTTAAGGTAATTATTTAGAATTCAAACAAAAGGTACTTAGATCTCAAGAATGTTTGGGTCTGTTGAAGATTAAGATATTTAGATTGTTTACACAAAAAATACAAAAATAGCACGGTTATTGGCGTATACATAATACATAATAATATTATCGTCAGATAAAGTCAATTGGTTTAAAGGAGAAACTGAACACGTTTTTAGTAGGTAATTGTGTAGCTTTAGAATTCAGAACGCAAATCCTAAACATTGAGACATTTGCAGTTTGAGTAATAATCAATATAAACATGTAGCATTGAATTTGGTGGTGTACACTCATCAGTACGGAATCTTGGCCACTTACAAATATGCTGATATTAAAAAAAAAAAAAAAATAAATAAATAAAATTAAAAATAAGAATAAGAATAAAGTTAATAAGTTTGAAGATATGCAGATACTTTAAACTTATGTTAGGTAGTAAAAACAAGAAGTTAAATAATAAGTTTTGTACTATTTTTTGAGCAAGCCAAAATTTGTAAATTTAGATAACAATGTCATATTTTCTATAATTGTCTAAAGGAGATTGCCCAAGTGACTATGGCACTTGGTATCGCAATCAAACTTGTTGTGTCAAGATGAAATATAGCTCAATTTGAAGTTTGATGTTGGTACTTTTAGAAACGATTAAAGTTTTCTTTAAAAAAATAATTTATCGAGTTTAAACTAACGATGAACGTTAAGTTTTACATTTATTACATAGGTAATATTTTGATTTACAAGACAAATGTGAAAAGTGAATCGTAATAAACATTATTTCAAAAGAACGTCAAAAAATGCGTCGAACACATTCATTCAACATTCATTTCAAATAGATACTATGACATATGACGCAGGATGCTTGCTAGAGAGATAGATATATGTGTCAAAACAAAAACTTTTACTTTTATTTCTATTTATTCGGTATTATTTAGACTTAATATTGATACATATGATCATTGTAAATGCAAATAGGAATTAACAATATCGCGAATACGTGGCACAACTAAAATTTTGCCGATGCCACCCGTGGTCATTCTCCTTTGTTGAACTGTCGAATACTACAAAATGTCTAATCATTTTGAAGGACAGACGCTGTTTATAAAATGTTGGATAATGTTATACACTTCTATACAATATTCGTTTGAAAATAGAAAAAAAAAAATTTGAAAAGGAAGGGCAGGGGTGGAAGCTAGTACGGAATGAGTTTATCAAGTATCAAACGAGTAGGTTTGATAAGTATGTTCTGATTTTAAGAGTTCTTCATTAACTTAGGTTTCAAAGTTCTATTGGGAATTATTGATTAATAACTTGATAACTGTATAATTCTATAATTTTTCATTATGTGAATGTTTGGAGCGAAAATTAATTAATTTTGAAAAAGGAAGGGATGTAGTGTATCTATGAAATAGATATATACATTGTCTCACGTACACCAGTGGTGGGGACAGCTTATAGCTGTCATTAGTCAGTCGACGGCCGATGCCGGACTGGAATGGACGTGTTCCCGCACTATTGAGTGTAGTGGTGAGCCAGTGCAATTCTACATATATACGTACTGTAAGCACAGTACAGTTCTATTAGAGTTTTATCTCTATGTTAGCTCAGTTTCGCATTTGGAAATATAGAAGCCCCATAGGAACACTCTTATTATGCTTGGCGCCAGAAATAGTATGGTTTTAACAAAAATGATACATTTTTCCTTACTTTATAGAACACATTAGTTAAATCAAACAAATAAGTATTTTACGTGTTTTGTATAGTTTTTGTGCATTCTATTAGCATAATATCATCAATACTCGTTAACTAATACTAAAGAGAAATAGCAATTTAGAACAGGAGGTTTTGTGGCACAGAAGTTAAACTTTGAGCAAAAAGCCAATTTGGATGCGTATACGTTCGACCAAATGACTGCATTCGGACTTATGTTCTAAATGTGCAGTAATTTCTAGACGATGTCCATTTAGTTGTTAGACATAGAACATACTATTCACTATCTGAATAATAATTTTAAGTTGAACTCAGTACATTTTTAAATCGAACAAAGCTGCACGTTTAAGTCGTTAGTATGCATTAAAGTTTTGAAAATCTGGGAATTCAATGAAAAACTTACATTTACGATTTTAACGACAATTATTGAACAACGTGTTGATTTTATATCTATTAATGTAACAGTATGAGTTAATTTATATCAAATAGAAAAATTGATATTCTTTTCTTTTATTGTTAAAACGATAATAATATCTACATTCTACATTATAAAATATCTACAGTAATTTTACTTAGAATTTTGAAAAGGAAGATGAACAAGGAAAGCTTTTTCCTGTAACATAAAATATTGCACTTTAACGTTATACAGAAAATCTTTGTTTCACATTTAAATTTTGATTTAAAATTACGTTGGCAACATATTACGGTTGGAAAAATACAAGTTTTGCTTTTGTAAATCCTTTTACCTCGTTTGTTCCGGCTGGTCTCGTCAACAACCGAAAAGATTTAGAGTCGCCGAATTTTTCCATTGGAATTGTCGTATCAGTTTATGGGTGAGATAAAAATTGTTTAACTGGTATCAATTCTCTTTGATGGTAGTAAAAAATATGTTTTCTAAAAGCTTTGATAGCGTAATTTTATTAAAGATTTTTATCTGATTATTTTTTTATTTCAGACAAAAAAAAAACTAAAAACAATAGTTAGGTATAATAACAATCGTGTACTTACGTAGTTGGCTATTAAATCTGGATGATCCGTCTCCAGTCCGTCATCCAATATGGTGACGACTACGCCTCGACCAGTGATGCCTTCCCGCCACGCCGGCATTACGTTCATATCTAATCCACCACCTCGGTTCTATAAAAATAAAAATAATAAAAATAAAAATTCATCAACTATAATTTAATAAATCTTAAATTGGCAACTAAACGTAGTTAACAGAGTTAACAATGCTGCTTTTGTTTTAATATTGCGCGCAGTTCGCGGCTTATTTAAAAAAAGAACAATATGTGCTTCTTCTGTCGTTTTAATCATCTTCTTAATGGCCAGCATTTAAAAAATTTAAGATGTTAACCTCCTTTCATTGTTTTTAAAACTAATATCCATACAAATAATTTCAGTTTTATTCGTTTTAATGAATTAAATCATATGGATAATTTTAACAAAATTCGATTGATTCAAGTATATGAATTATTTCATTTCCTATTGTATATTCAGTTTTCTGAAATTATTCCTTTCTACAAATTGTGAATTTCGTAAATAGCAATAGATATATTATAAACATTAATTCTTCCTACTATAGATTTATCTGTTGTTATGTTATTAATGTGACTGCACTGTTACTTTAATTAATTGTACAATACGACAAGATAAACTGTAGCACATCCATTACTGTGAGGCAATTATAGAACTACGTCTTTAGTTAATATATTACGCAGTGGATACTCCTGTAATTCATTAGTTCATGAAGGCGATAATTTTGCAATCATAGAGCAATATCTCACGTCATCTTTGTTATCAGCGAATCTCTCTAATTAGTCTTTAATCTTAGCTGTAGGATGTAACAAGTGTTTCATATTAATAATGAAATATGGATGTAGGTTAGAATCTTATAATTATGAAAAGAACATTGAAAGTTAATTATAATATCATTATTCATTTTAACATGTTCATTTCGGGTGAATTTTAATTCGAATGCTTTTATAATATTATGTTTCTGAGTCTTATTTACTCTGTACAGAATAGCCTATATTGCATAATGCTAAAGCACAAAGGATTAAAAGTAAAAAGGATTAACTTTGTCTCATTGAAGTGGATGTATAATTATATACGTGATAATAATAATTACTGTGTTAATATTAACATGCTAACATATAATATGCTAAGAACTATATCTTCTTATATATAAAAATGAATCGCAAAATGTGTTGGTAAGCGCATAACTCGAGAACGACTGAACCGATTTCGATAATTCTTTTTTATTATATTCCTTGAAGTACGAGGATGGTTTTTATGTAGAGAAAACGTAAATATGTACCGCTAGTATTCTATACTATTCAATTATTATATTCATAAGTAAGTATATCTCTATAACACAGGCAGATTACATAATATCCTCTCTCTATAAAATCCAAGACAAATAAACATAATTTGAATAAATAATTTTCAATACACTGAAACGTGAGCACGGCTCTGAATGCGGCATCAAAAGATATGATCTAAAATAAGCTTTTAATGAGCGCACAGCGTGTATAACTCGATTAATAAGCCGAGAAAATTATACGTTTATCAAACATCTAAACACTCCTAACGTTAACATTTAGTAAATGGAGGCATAGGTCGGAGATGAGAAGATCTTCATTACGAGAAAACAGGTGGGTAATGAGGTGGAAAATTACCTTTTACACGACAAGTCACTTTCATGTACCATGTACAAGATACTAATCAGAGTTACCTTCAGTTTTATATATGTTATAGTCAAAGTCCGATACACAGTCTCTTCGCGGAAGGACTGGTTTATCCTAGGTTTGGCCAAAGCCATCAGGCAATCCCCGAAATACATTTCAATTTCGCCCTTTGCCTGAAGTATTTTTAGTCAAACCCAGGAGCTCCTAACTTTTCAGTCAAACGTCGAAAGTAAATTATTCTGTTTCGGTTTTGGCCTAGTCAATCCTAGAAGCGACTGCAATTCTCGGTCAAACGTTGATCTGAACATGTATAAACAGGTTCATAATGTCTCTCGCGGACCGCGGTGTTCCGACTAGGAATGGGTCGTCGACGCATTTTTCATCAACGAGACTATGCCTCACCATGCCAGAATAAAGATTAATTTTTCATTTTAATTACCTAAGAAATTATTAAAACAATTAACATTAAAGTTAATGCCTCACCATGTCAGAAAAATGATTAATTTTTCATTTTAATTACTTAAGAAATTATTAAAACAATAAACATCAAAATTTTAAAAATGTTATTTTTTTATACTTAATCTTATACAAACTAACCTCCGTATATTCCAAAGCATTTATTTATTTATTTTATACTTTCGTCGTACATCGTACAAAAGGCGGGCCTAATGCCACACGGCATTCTCTCAAAGCATCTCAAATATAAAAGTGAAAATCACGTAAGCTGACCAATCAGGTGTCAGAACTGGCAGAGTTAAGCGGTTCTTAAGACTTGAAAGCTGCTTAAATGATAAAATGCTTCCAAATATACGAAGATAAGACACTTCATACCTATATCGGAGTTTGACTCGTCAAACCCCGATTTAATAAAATTGTGTTTTGACGTTTGCCTGACCAAATTAGTCTCTCCCAGGTTTGACGAAAATTGTTTAGTCAAAGGCCGAAAATTTACATTTGTTTGGGCTTTGACTAAGTCATTCAGTCTGACGTGAGGATTGACCAGTCCAACCTAGGAGCGCCGGAGCTTCGGAGTTTGCCTATAACATATACACGCGATTTAATCTACGAACGCTGATTAAGAATATGGTAGACTGGCTCGTTGGTCATTGCTCGTGGGATGAACATTTGATTGCTGGTCATAACAATCATTTTTAATGGGAAAGTGTCTCAGTAGCAATCAAGTGACATTATTTTAGACTAGCGGTCCGCCCCGGCTTCGCCCGTGGTACATATCTCGCAATAAAAAGTAGCCTATGTCCTTTCTCGGGTATCAAAATATCTCCATACCAAATTTCATGCAAATTGGTTCAGTAGTTTAGGCGTAATTGAGTAACAGACAGACAGACAGAGTTACTTTCGCATTTATAATATTAGTATGGATGTAGAATCAGCAGAACTAATGCAATGTCTGTACTTATATGATTTTTACTAGGTTTAGTAATATAGAAGTATGTAGTTTATATTATACTAGCGACCCGCCCCGGCTTCGCATGGGTGCAATGCTGATACTAAATACACTACGGAAAAATTGTGAACGTTGTATATAAAAATATAGCGGCCCGCTCCGGCTTTGCACGGGTATAAAATATTATATAGCCGGGCGGCCGGCCGGTACTGCTGTCTGTATTGGTTAAAATCGCTTCGAAAATTAGCTATTATTTGTCGTAAAAAGTAAATGACAAAAAAAGTTATTGTGGGTTATCCATAAGAGATAGACATATACCACCGCGGACTTTTCTGTAGGCCTTTTCAATGTGTATAATACTTAGTACATTATTTTGATAAAACTCGTAGGGTTCAGCCTGGGTTTGCAATGTAAGCGGATAAAATGTATTTTTTTACGACAGCACATTAGAAACTTCAAAAATAACAGTACTTCTCCACTATTTGATGGATGTTATTATACATATAAACCTTCCTATTGAATCACTCTATCTATTAAAAAAAACCGCATCAAAATCCGTTGCGTAGTTTCAAAGATTTAAGCGTACAAAGGGACATAGGGACATAGGGACAGAGAAAGCGACTTTGTTTTATACTATGTAGTGATGTAAGTTTCCGTTGATATAAACGCATGAAAAATATGTTACTACTGTGAAAATTAGTACGACCACTTTTTCTATAATTTTAAGGCAATTGATTGCTTTGTTAAAGACTCATTTTAAATTTAAGATTAATAGCCTGAAAGAGAAACAAACACGTCTCATCCACGTCAATAGACGGATAATAGATAAACCATTTATGTTAATATGGAATCCCTTCTAATGTTACAGCGCAAATGTTACTATGTTTGTTAACATATGTTACGTGTTCACACCAAAAGAGCTTAAACTTCAAAAGTGAAATAGGGGATGGAAAATACTGATTGTGAAATAACACGTGAACAAAAAGGTATAATCGATGTTTAAATGGGTACTCTATTTAATTTATTCTGTAGTTTTATGTTTATTGTACCTAATAGTTCTTTTAAGAAAATATTTTAATTTAAAGCTAAAAAATAGCTTCACATCAATATTAAAGAAAAACATATTAAGGTTATACCATCGACTCGGTTACATCATTATAATATGAATTCAGTTTAATGATTCCCTCACTACATACGTACTACATACATACGTACGTACTTTAAATGATTGTCAATTCTTTCGATATATTTCCCGCTTCATGCTGATGGTTTCGGGCCACCAATTCGACACGTGTATATCTGATTTCCATGTATATTCAGGTGTGGCTTATTTCAGTCAATGTATTAAGCCGATGGAAAATCAGTGGGGCTTTTGCGAATTGAATTTGCAGTCCACGTTTATCCTTTTTGATTTGGACGTGTGACATACATATATACAAAGAATTGATAGCTCGCTCATATGAATTATTAATACAAGGATAACTTTTTGATTAATATACTTGCGTATAATTACAATTTCTTCAGTCATTCAGTTCAGTTTTTTTAGAAAACATCTTCAAAATAAAATATCTAGATTGAGAGGAACAAATTAAATGAATTTGTACATTAAAGACCTAGGTAGTAAAAAGCACTACAGCTACTTGTGTTGGGAAAATGTTTAGAATAAGTTCAAGAAAATGTTCTAAACGTTCTTGTTGTTTAAAATAAACTCAAAATATACGAGCATGAATATTTTTAAACGTTAGGAACCAACGAAGATTGCAGAATTATATTAATTCAAATGAAGCAAATTGTGTCTGTCCTGCAGCTGTATTTCTGAAGATCTCGGTTTGTGAATAAAATGAAATACTACAGTATCGTGCCGTTTATTAGTTCAAGTATTCATCTATTCCTTTGACAGTTACTCTAAAGTAAAAGGTAAAGGGGATAAAGAAGTATTTATGCGGAGGTAGAGATTATTATTGTGAAGCATGATATAGTATTGATGCACTACAACCTATACAAATATACCGTCAAAATATTATACCGTCCCATTTTATGTAGGTATTATAATTGAAATAAATACCTTTAGTAAAATATGCAAAAGGGCTTTCAAACATAACAACACGTATAATAACAAAATATTCATATTCTAATTTTAAAGCTATTAATATTTAAATTACGTAATAATAAGCTAACCCAAATTAAAGGGTTCTAAGATTTGAGAAAGACGCTGTTAGAAGTAAAGCAATGATTATATAACAAATGTAGATGATAGTGGCGCTACTACAATATTATTAATGCGTATTAAACTGACTACTTACCAAGTACCACATATAAGGCCACTTAGGGTCGTTGAACATTAGTCTATAGTCAGCAGACCGCGGCCTGCCTTTCACCCTCGTGTGTTGAAGCTCTCTTTTGGACCCCGCATCCCTTTTGGTTGCTGATGATGGAGAAGGAACCGCTGACGATTTGGTTTCAGCTGCGAAAATGTATTAGTTATAAATGTGAACTTGTTAAGAAAAGCGCAAATAGGTTAGAATTTAAATTTTACGTTACGTAAAATAGATAATGTGATCTACACCTTTTTCAGACTATGGATATGTTTTTTTAACTTTTAGGCAATTATCACTTTCAATAAGGGAATATGCAAATGTTGTAGGCAATAAAAAAAATATTTGATACATTACAGTTTAATTATTATAATTTGCGACGACTGAAATTAATATTATTTTTCACATTTTTAACTAACTGAGGTGCAGTTTCATTTCCCTTACAAACTATTACGGGTATTTTTACACGGCATACTAATGCGTGAATACAAAACAGTGCAAACACTTGTAAAGTTGGAGACAGTATAAAAGTAATCTTCTGTGACAAAGAATTCCCACTGAAATGGAACAAAGGTTGTTGGTCTTGAACTTCAGCCAACTTACGGAGTCAGGGTATCTAGGTCAACCGGCTATTTACCTATTTGCGTTCTCTACTTAACTGTGCTGTTTTCAAAACACTTTCTACATTTCTGCTCTTGATTTAAACAAAGTCGGGTTCGTTGCGCTTCTAAGGGCCTCTCTTACAGAGTGCTCTTCAGTTATCCAGTATTTTTAATTAAAAAAATTATAATTAATACAGTTAATTCTACACCATCGACTGATAACTAAAAATAATTATACTCTGTATTTAAACGTCACAGTAGACCATCCTTAATTACCCTTTCCATGTAAATTGACCTCAAAGTCAATGAGTGTGTATCAAGCTCGTGTTATTAATTTAATAACAAACAATTATAAATGGTAACTAGAGTTAATGTGCTAATTGCGAAGATAATACTGTAATGCAATTTCTAGGTAGGTTATCTCGGCTCATAATTAAACTTGAAGCGGTAGCTTTAATGAAAGTAAGCACACATCACTCATATCTTAAATAGGTTAATGAGCACAAACAGAGTCAGTGAAAAAATCGAGATTCGCATAATATTTATGAAAACTTGCATTTTTCTCTCACTCATCGTCCATAGAGACCCTTTACATCATTTTAATAAACTTTTATGAAGCGAGCTTATGAGACATTTCAAATTCTCTTATTCGTTGTGTAAATATTCCACATTTCACATTTATTAAAATTTTTAAAATTTATTATATTGTATTCATAATATTAGAATTATTGATGTAATATAGTTTTCATAATATGGCTTTTGTTCAATTGATAGACAATGCTAAACAACGATTAGCTATAATAAAATATTTACAAAAACAAGATCCTCTAACCTGTAGAAAAACTTTCTGGTATTGTGATGAGATCTCTCTTCTTTCTCGACAGTATTTTCTGTTGTTTCGCCCATCTGACCCTGGAGTCGGCCTCCAATCTGCCATGGTGTTCATGAGCTGGTGACAGCGACCGCCGCGACACGGAATTGTGATGGAAGTGGAAGTAATTGTCGAATATCTGGAAAAGAGGAAGATAATTAGAGTGATATTGGTTTTATATTGAAGAACAAAACTTTATTTATTAAATACAAACGTATAATTACAAATTTTTGCTCTGGCCAAGATATGAGTTAAAGATTAATCTTGATATCGATATTACGAAATCACGATGCCTTTCAGTCAGGCGGAAAACATTTCAAATAAAAGGTTTAAGAGTAGTGATAACTACGTTATACTTTTTAGAATAGGTACACATAAATTTTTAGTAACGAAACTAATCCAGCTCTGTTTTGACAATAGCATCATCTACCTATCATCAATATCTAACGTTTAAAAACAGGAAAAAAGCTGCTTACGATACTAGGTCAATTGGAATTCTGAAACTGTTCAAACCTCGAATAAACTAGCATTGATTTTTCACGAACAATATTCCAAAAGGAAGATTTGCACATGTATGACGTACAAAAGGATCTTACTACGTAAACAATCATGTTCGAGCTTTTGAAGTTATCCGTTCTTATACTACGGAGTATCTAACTATGTTAAAAATGAGAATAACAATTTCAGTAATAACAAGATTAGGAAGTTTTGTTATTCAAAATATTTAATAATACTAAAAAATAAAACTTTTATTTGAGCTAAGAAAGAAATTATTCAATTAACCGTTATAATATTTTATTATGAAATAATTTCATTCGCTATACACATTTCAAAATAGCCTTTGTACTACCTTATAAGTCTGCTTAGGACAGACAGGCATTACACCGGTCAGTGCTCTACCTTATATATAAGGAAAATAAATCTTGAAATTCAATTATAGGTACATGGTACATATTATAATATACTGGATGTTTATTATGTACTACATATAACTATATTTCAAAAGCTTAATTCAAGGATTTAATTTTAAAGGTTTAATTGGGAGCTACTTAATTTCTGTTTTCCTTACTTAATGAGGCCTGGTATTTGGCGTTATTTTAGTGCAGTATTTTAATGCAAGCATAGCGCAAAGTTCAGGTAGCGGCCATTTTCGAATGCCGCATCCAACCGCGGTAAATTAAACCTACGACACTTCTATAAAATAAGTGCTTAACTCGATAATACAAAATATTTACGTTTTAGTACCGATAAATTATTAAATTTTATAAAATACTAGCTGCTCCCCGCGGTTTCACCCGCATTGCTCCGCTCCTGTTGGTCTTAGCGTGATGATATATAGCCTATAGCCTTCCTCGATAAATGGGCTTTCTAACACCGAAAGAATTGTTCAAATCGGACCAGTAGTTCCCGAGATTAGCGTGTTCAAACAAACAAACAAACAAACTCTTCAGCTTTATAATATTAGTATAGATAATTAAGTTCTTGACAGTATACAATAGCACTACATTTTAATTAAAACTATCGGAAGTTTCTGATTGAATTATAACTAAAATATACTAGTAATCGCGTTGATTTTTAATACATTTATAGAGTGTGCATACAAGTACCTACCTACAATGAAATTCGAGCTCGAAAGCTGCAAATGTATCATTGAAATTATTTGTTCATCTTTAACCATTAAATCCGTTTATCAAACAAAACTCTGAATTGATACGCTTTTATTTTAACGAACTACATGTCTGAAAATTTCAGTTTATTTTCCGCAAAAATGAACATTCAGTATTGAAAAATTTAAGGAGTAAATACGATGTAATGCTGTCATATTAAGCTCGTTTTATATCGTAAAATATAATGAGGTGATATGGGAAGCTCAAATTGGTTGAGCTTGGCAAAGTCGCAGTTACATGGAGTAATAAGGAATGTGAGGCATCGTTAAAACGTATTTCAGTTGTATGAAGAGAATGTTATAAATGTAAGGTAGGTTTAATGATGTATGACAACTGTGGTGAGAAATTAAAACAATCGTGACGTCGTCACATAAGTTAAAAATTTATACGCTTCGTAATAGTGAGATGAGATCGAGAAAATTGAAATATAAGTATAAGTTTTATTATTCCTGATCATTCATTTTGATTCATGTAGTATTCTTAAAACGATGAAAAGTCCTAGTACCTACACTTGTAAAATTGAAATATTTTATGGTGTAAATAAACTAACACATTCCAGATGCATTACGAATAGTTGAAAAACATATTATACCATTAAAACTTTCAGAGTATTCGTATTTTATTCAGAACTGCACGTTTCTTAAGTATTTATAGAATACGTGGAGTGCACACTATCGAAAATAGATCAATAACTCAAGCTCGCTCCCTCGGGACAAATAAAAGGTGCCGCAGTTGAGAAGAGGAAATTATTTTCATTATTCGCTTTCCGCAATTAACTCTTATTATTTTTTCGAATACTTTATATAACTTTGCTCTTTTGCTCTAAATCCGGTCATGTTGTGTTACAAAGTGTCCTTTATCATTTACGGATATGTCCATTATATTACAGGAAAGATAAAGAAGTTTCCAAAGAAAAATATATCCAATTTGATAACAAACTCCCAAAACGTATTTCGTACTTTACTTTCAAAACATATTTCCTCAATAAATCGTGTATAGCAGTTGCCGTAGTTTGACACACCGACGAACTTTTGTACGTGTTAAAACCTGGTAAAAACTATTCATTTTAAAGTAGGGTTCTGCACATAAAAGGTAAGGGGTCCTTTTATTCAGGTAGCTGCGGGCTCTTCGCGACCCGTATTACGTGGAGCAAAAAAAAGACGATAGCTACACTCCCAGATTGTAACTCCAATGTAAACAGAGTTTAGGGTGTGGGCCATTAAAGCCTCTAATAGCAACACTGAAGTGCAGAAAATAAGTGACACATTTTAGTGAGGAAAAGGGGTCGTGTCGTTTAATACTAAAACGTACTCTACAATGTTTCGCGTAAGGAGGAAAATAATGGCTTTAAATATCCTATACGAGAATGCCGCTAAAGTTATTAATTATTGTTGAGGCAGGAATTTGTCGAGCACAAAGCTTTTATGTTGAACGTACAACGTGTTTTTTGAAAGTTTAAAATGCCATT
This sequence comes from Colias eurytheme, assembly GCF_061535395.1. NCBI lineage: Eukaryota > Metazoa > Arthropoda > Insecta > Lepidoptera > Pieridae > Colias > Colias eurytheme. The sequence continues at coordinate 6,168,291 of NC_142998.1, read as the reverse complement.
CGACAACGTTCAAATATTGGTTAGTGTTTTGTTTTCAACATAATGAAGATTTGCACAAAAATAGCAAAAAAGCCTATCCTATAGGTACGTAAAGGTACACATATATTTTCATTTACGACATGTTTTAGTATTGCCAGAGGCGCTACGCATCCTCATTAGGAATTCACTCGGAAAAGGGCCTGTGGATCCGTTATTTGACTTTTACCCGGCTTTTAAGTTTATTTCACACTAGCTGATGTATGTGACATCGTCCGTATTTTTAACCTCACCCTCGTTATTCGATTGCAAACATCCTTTAGACTGTATTTTATTTTCAGTCACGAATGTTTTTATACAACTGTACAAAAACATTCGTTACATTGTTTTTGTACAACTTTATATTTAAAACATACTATATTTTGTTAGTAACAGAAAAAAATATTTATATTTTCACGTTTCTTTTTCAAATTATTTAATCTAACAAAAAAATAAGTTAATTGCAGGTAGGTACGTGTAAGAAATAAAAGATAAAGAAATCGGTCTTCTTAACTATATTTTTATCTCATGTAATATTTCGGTCTCTGGATAATTTTATATTTTATTCAATACGTAAAGTATCATTGTAAAATTCGCACGTTTTCTTCAACTCGTAAACGCATTTAGCTAATAAGCGTCGTTTGTTTGAAAGCAGAAATATAAAAGTGGTGTTGTTGTAATCAGGGCATACTAACAAGTCACATCCGTCATTATTGCACGCTGACATAGCGACATAAAGACCGCACTTCTATTATAAGACTAGCCTGGAGGCAACGCATGACCTGCTGGTAGTCGAAGAGCCGGGGAAAGAAACGAATAATTAATCTATTTTTTTAATAGAAAATTTTGTTTTCACGAATAATATATGATGATGATAGAGATTTCTGCATGGTACAACGTCATCCGTATATATTATTATGTATCTATTTATTTGTTGTTTTATATTCTTAAATGCCTGATACACATAATGAATGCATATACTGTATTCACTTTATGATGAATGATTTATTATTATATACAGTATTTAAGCATAAATAAATAAATACTGTATATACTAATAAATCATTCATCATAAAGTGAATGTCATTTTATATTAAATAGCTTCTCTGCTACACATTAAACTATGATAATATCATAAACTGACGAGAGTTAAGTCTCAAACAGCTCTTTGACTATTACGTAACGACTACTTTACATCGTCTTAAGTTTGAATCCTTTAAGCTTTCATGTTACTTTGTAGAGTTTGGTGTTTGATGTTTCCGCGTTTTAAAAATACGACATTTTTACTCGGTTTTCAGACAAAATAGTCGTAGAAGCAACGTTTTCTTGAATAATGCAGGTGGCAGTGTTGTGTAATGCATTTCAATTGAAAAATATTTGGAAAATATTTATGTAGTGAACATAGACACATGTGTTTTGGAAGTCATGTTTTCATATTCTACTCAGATAATATTTACTGAATATAAAAAGGAAGTGATCTCCCAGCCTAATAAAGCTCATTTTCATATTCCCTTCATAACGGTCACAGCAAAATAAAAAAAATACGCAAACACATAATGTCAGCTCCGCTGTAGTAAAATCCTTTGGGAAAGTACTAACAGTTAAGTGCAATTTGGACTTATGCGTGATATCTTTTTACAATTTAATCTCATTTCCAAGATGCATTTTAATTATTATGTTTAAAATTTGCTGCATAGAAATGGTTAAAAGTTAAAACTTAAAAGTTACGATCTCTACAATAATCATTAAAAAAACTGGCCAATATTCGACATATTTATTATCGCTATTAGTATCCAGCTAGATTTGTATTTATCACAAGTAAATATTGCTTTCAGTCGAAATAACCGAGAATTCGATGCACGTCCGTTGCAAGGATAGACGGAAATCTCTCCGGTTGCTATAGCAACGCGCCTTTACTGAACCGTAAACATACCACCGCTGGTCGCTCCCCAACATCACTTACGTTCCAATATCACCCTTGGGAAATTAATAAGAATTTAGTCCTTTTTCTTAGATGCCAAGAAACTTGTAAATATTTGTGAGTGCACCTTTTGCAGCTGATCGATAATAAATAGAAATATAAGTTTTAGAAGTATATTTGACCTACTTGTTTGAAAACATAATATTATCAAAATATTATTCGTTTATTTATATCAACATACGAGAATATAAACGAAGAAATGGCAAACATCTTTGAACTTTAATTTAGCAAAGATATCGCTACGCTAATGAGTGTAAACGGTATACCCTCTTTGTGATTCCAATTACGATAAAAATAAGAAGGGTCTTCATTAGATGCAAACAAGTATTAAGTTCCGGAAAAATGCGTTGTTGTTGGCAACACAGCGCCATTTTGAATTTATTTAATTGTTTATTCGAATCACGTAACTGAAAAGGAAGTAGCAGTGAGTTTATTAATTGTATCTGCACACAGTTCAAGTAACCTTTGATCGTAAATGAGAGGTACTTCATTTAATTGTTTTTCCTTTTTGCATAATAAAATGACTGAAAAGTCTGTGCAAGAAAGCGCCTTAAAAACCTTTCTTTTTATATTTCAGATTTTTTTTTGTGACTAAGACAATGTACCACGATCAAATCGTGTCGATTTATGTGGTGTTTCTTCTGTAAGCTTAATGTATGTTAATTTGTTTATATCAATAAATGGTAAAAAAAAAATAAGTTACAATACCTATCTGTCTTCAACTAAAATCAAAATGAGTTTAAAAGTAGGTACGACAAAATTTGTGAGCATTCAGAGCGTTTGTTCCCAGACTACTTTGACGTTGAAATTATATGGCAACTGAAATTCATTGGAAATAGGATCCGAAGCAAACGCAATGTAGTGAAAACGTGTGCTTTTGTAAAAGGCGAAGCTTTTACGGCAGTGCTTTGCATCCCCTGCATCTAGGGTTGCCCATCTTTCTAGTAAATATAAACCTTCATATAATTTTTTAAAGATAATGAATATCTGCAATTTTAATTGCTCTATTTATCTATTAACAATATCTAGATAACGTATTGTGTAAAATGAAAAATTTTCTTTTAAATCTAAAAGATTCTTAATACGGCCTTATATTAACCTTTTAAAAAAATTTGCCAATCAATTTTATACAATTATTTCCCATTTTATAGCAGTTGGTAACCCTACACTACACAAACCATTTCCCATTCGGGCAGACAGCGTGGCGGCCCTCGGATACATTTTATTTCACTTGCATTCTTAAGTGTAGTACTCATAGCATTGTGATTTAGAGTAGGCGTAAGCATTCTATGCGGCTGAGAGCTAAAATGTTTGAATATTAATTTTTCAATATCGTATGCTAAGAGCAATACACTTGAGGTTCGTTTAAATTCATAAATTCTACTCTGGATGACGAAGTCGTTATATAATACATTATATAATATGTATCGATTTATTTATTTTTTGATGTACCTAGATATTGATTTTGTGTGTTTTTATTGTAAGTTATTTAGAGCAAGTGTGTAAATGTTGATAATACTTAAATGTTGCAAAGTGGAATGAATTATGTTTTATATATATAACCTGAAATAAAAATTCCTGTTGTTACCTAGGTAGAGCACGTAATTTTAATACATTCTGTGTTGCATAAGTTTGTAAAATTGTGTTGATTTGAATAGTTGTATGACATACAGTTTCCGAGCTTAATTTCAGTATGAAATGTTTACTTTTCAGTATTGCGTAGTAAATTTTTCAATTAATATATCTTTTTAATTTCTAACATTTACAGACAATAATAAAGTATCTTAGTACTAATATCGCAGCTTAAATACATTGATTGATTGTAATATATTATAGTAATAAAAATTTGCATTTATCATATTTAATATGAAATATATCGTCAAAAATGTACGCTTAGCTTAAGGCCACCGATAGCGGAGACCTGCAATTTTAATTAACCCCTCACTCCATTTTCACTGCATTGTGATCCTAATGTATTTTCGATATTCAATAGCGCTTTTCGCCAACCTCATTATAATTTATGTAGAAACTTGTAATCTTATTGAATGCAAGTTAAAACTATTATGAATACATTAGAGTACGATAAATGTATTCACATTTCTGTTGGAATCTTATTTTCATTTAATGAAGTTGAAATTTCAAATTCCACAAATGGTGATAGATTTTCATTTATGTATTTGTATGAGGTAGTGTAATGTAGTATAAAATTCAAGCAAGCAACACAAATATGGCACAAATATTAATTATTATTAGCCGCTTATCATCTTTTCGGGGAAAAAGCCTTTCGTCGCCGGACATACAATACATGTTAAAATTTCTAAACACGTGAGCAAACCATAAGCACGTCTCATATCTTATACAGTTATCTCAAAACTTAAGAATCTATCTCAAGTCACTGCACTACAAAATAAGGAAACAACAGCACATTGAACCGTTTGTAGGCTTTGGCCATACAAAGTGCAATGACCCGAATATTGTTGTGTAAATTACTTGGCACGGTGGTAACTGAATTAGCACATGGCTTGCGACGGAAACCTTCTGTCAATAGACAGCAAGTCTGAACAGTTAAAGGTAATAATCTGGGGGCACGGCAGTGCCCCCGCCAAGTCGAGCAAAAAAAAAGCGGCACGGCCGTACCATCCTTTTCTCGAAGCAATTCGGGCCTTTTTCGACCCCCTATAATTCGGTTGTGGATTAAGCAACGAAGCAATTCGGGCCTTTTTCGACCCCCTATAATTCGGTTGTGGATAAAGCAAGAAACCTGAATCTTCAGTAACTAATCCGGCATTGTATAAACACGGAATATTTAAAATTTCAGTCAATTTGAACGAGTAGTTTAAGAATGACAACTTGTTAAAGTTTCTAAATTTTGTCACTCACTGACTCACCGATCATCAAAAGTCCAAGGCACTTCTAGCAGACTTAGAAGCTTCATATTTGGAATACATATAGAGTTTAGTGTCTTAATCATGGGAAAACTTAAATATTTTGTAATTTCGGTCCAGTTTTCCAAATACACCAACTGCATCAATAACTTTGTAATCCCATATAAATATATGGGATTACAAAGTTATTTATGCAGTTATAAGAAAATATCATAAGACCTTTAACAAAATTCGTTAGAAGTAGATGGTATCAAAAAGAAAGGCTCTACAAAAAGAAGTGAGATCCCATCAAAAACATCCTGTAAAAAACCCAAGTCTCGCAGCTCAGTCTTTCTACCGTCAAAAGTTGTGAGATCCATGTAATACCAAGTCGGTTAATCTATTTAGTGTCTACTTGAAGGACCTTCTGTCTTAAGTTATTACATAAGTTATTATCATGCCAATATTAAAAATATTTAACGTTTTAAACAAATAGATCGACTTGGACATCGCATGAAAACAAAATGAATATTACAATATTATATTAGATTCTTTAGTCTCTCGCGCCTCACGCGATTGAAACTCTCGTTCCTGTTGGTCGCTGGCCCGTCGTGCTGTGTAGTGTGATACATACTAATAATCAAATCAAGCGATGTCCAAGTCGATCTATTTGTTTAAAACGTTAAATATTTTTAATATTGGCATGATAATAACTTATGTAATAACTTAAGACAGAAGGTCCTTCAAGTAGACACTAAATAGATTAACCGACTTGGTATTACATGGATCTCACAACTTTTGACGGTAGAAAGACTGAGCTGCGAGACTTGGGTTTTTTACAGGATGTTTTTGATGGGATTTAAACTATTCCGCTAACCATTATGTTTATTTGATATAAATGGTATTGATCAAAACAAGTTGATATCAATTTTAAGCATTTTGAAATATATTTAAATAATATGAAGCGAAAGACAATTTTAAATACGTACTAAAGCATGATAAAAGCTCTACAAACAATTACTTAAGTATATAATTTAAGTTATTTTTAATGCGAAAACATTCTAATATCACTCTATACGGCATACCCGCATCTACCAAATATATTCAGAACGCAACCAACAACGAATACTTGAATTAGCAGCAAATAGAATGCGCTTCTAATCACCGAGCGATGTATGGCCCCTAACGAGATGCGGTGCGTTTTATACTACCATGTGTGCCGGATAATAGACGACACATTTCGCTATTTGAACTAGCGAGAGCTCTATTGATTTTGGTTGTGATTTTAAAATGGTTTTGCTTTAAAGCATAGTCAGACTGTGATCACGTTCGATATCGATAGTCCGTTTAAACAAATCTATAAAAAGTAAAAAATATGTACGTACCAGCGGGTTTGATGGAGCTAATGTTAGGAGCTGCTCCGATTTTAAAAATACTAGGTACATAGGCAGTTTTATTTGCTCAATATGAACCGTTGGTTTTGGAGAAGAAAGAAAGAACAGCCATTTAGAATAAACGAAGCTACTTAAATTTATATTTTGATTCTAGGTAATGAAAATTAAATTTCTTGAAACAAACGTTACGTGCAATAAACGCACACGATTCCCGAAACTGATCAATAATTAATCCCCTAAAGCTGTGTAATTACAGAAACATTAATTGATGGCATTTCTAAGAACAAAAAAGAAAACAATTTTAATTCTTTCATTGTCTGCTTTGAAAATTAAAAACTTATTTTCTGAAATCTGTTTTTGTTTAATTTAAAACGTGACTATATTTAATTGTGTTTATGTTTACATTGAAATCTACATTAGCTTTTCGCCTGAGCGTGCCTTTATATTTTACATGCATTTTTCTTCATATACCGTTTTACTTAATTTTTAACAATTAGGTAATTTAATATTTTCATTAATTATTATAATTATTTGGTAAGAAACTATGAAAATATCATCTTCACGATGCTACACTTTCGTATCATATTTCAGTTTTAACAGAATATTATAATGTTACATTTCGTGAAGTCGGAATTACCTTAATTATGAGAAGCTTAGAAACGTTCTTAGTGACTCGGACTTCCTTTGATGATAACTGCAAGCCACGGCGTTTGCGAGTTGAAATGTAACACCTTAATGTTAATATATTAATTAATGTTCTATATTTTATAACTACCTGCGAAGATATTACAAAAGTTAATGTATATACTAATATGTATTATAGATATTAACCCATTGAGCCCCGAACGGCCCGATCGGTCCACGACACAATAGATTTTCTATTGTGTCTGTGTTTCCGGGGCTTGAGTTATTAAATAACTATTGTTTGCGTGTTTGTTATAATGTTTGTTGCGTTTTAAGCTTGCATTAATTTCCTTTACCAGTTTTCTGTTGATGTTACGTTTTAAAACGTTAATTTAATATTTTATTTGCCACTGATAAAAATACCAGAAACTCCATGGCAACTGAAAACAAACTGCACCCACACATGCTTTAATACGACGCAAATTTAAAGAAGAGTTTTACGAGTTCATTGCACGTAGTAGGTACATTCGCATAAATATCTTTCATTTAGCCGCAAATTAGAGCCTTTGAAGGCGAGGCGAAATTTACAGTTTCATATTTAAACGTGACATTTGCAGTTAGTATTCATTTATACAATTTATTAACATATTTAGCGCCTTCGCTGGACGTGGTCTGTGAATTAGATGTTCCCTTTGAGCTAGAATGGTTGAGCGAATTATTGCTGCATTATGGATTCGTTATGGCATTATAAGACTCTTATAATAAGAGGCTTATTCAGTTCAAAAAGGTGGGTATATTTATCTAAAAACTTAATTCAATAGGTATGAAAATTTAAAAACAGATAAGTACATCATTTGTAAACCTTTTTTAGAAGAAGCCTAAAATAATATATAAATTGTTTTCTGTAGGTAACAATATGCATGTTGTAAAGGCTCTGTAATTTCAATTATTATATTTAATGAAAAACATAAATATGCAGCTGGGTTAATACCAGATTCAAACATTGAATATTGCCCCGGAATGTTTTACCAAGAACAGTGAATGTTAAATAATAGCTTCCTGGGAAAGGAAATTTAAAATCATATATAAAATGTTGCAAGCTTTATAGTCAGAGTAATAACAATTATAGGTACATAATATAACGTCTTTGTATACCTACTTCTCTTGTTCATTGAATGCAAAACTTCCTAGGAATGTTATAATTAGCAAAAAAAATATTTAATTATTATAATACTCCATTTAGAATCGAAATCGAAAACAACTAATACTGTCCCCATATAAAAAAAATATTTGAAAAGAAAAAGGTAGATCATGTTTACCAAATTCATATCAGCATGTTCAAACATAAACATGCCCAACCTAATAAAATGTATTAATGGATATATATTAAAAGATATTCTCAGTAAATGTTTTGAGAGTTTCCATTACAGTTTCATAATCGGATGAAAAAGCGAAAAGGAGAGAAAAAGTAATCCCGTAAAAGAACCTATTTATTTCCCTTAACCAATTCCCTACGGCCGTGTAATTCCTACACAGAATACGTTTATCTTTATTTCACATATTGAAGTACAGTCAGTGGACAAAGTTAAATTAAAAATCATGGCACCCTAGCGTCTAAGTAGCCGGCCTCATAGCTGCTAATACCAATTAGAAAATATTGAATTAAACTTTTAGCAAAACAATAATTAATTGAATTCGTATTTACTTTTGAAACAATTGTAAATCTAAGAAACACGTTAATGTTTTTAAGTTTAAATAACGAATAAGTTTCCAGTTCAAAAAAATAAAACTAAATAAGCGCTCAAGTGCTTTAAAGATGTAAATTTATTTTCTTTTTGAAAGTTTTGTTGAACTTAGACGTTTTTGCTTTCATGTCATAGTAATGTTTTACGAGTATACAAATCATTCTTTACATTTATTCTATGTTAATGCAAATCATTTTACAATTTCAAAGTTATCTTACTGTGGAGTTCATTCAATTTCACAAGAATTGAAAGTTCTTCTTTTTAAAAAATTTAAATACAAGTATCTACCTATATTATATATAAAACAAGATTTTCGAGATATCCCAAAGACATTTTATGAAAAGCATTTCGCCAAACAAAAAACACTGCTTTTCACTTTGAAATAAAAATTAATAAGGACGGAAAAAGAAGCCACCTAATTAAAGATGAAAGAACGTTGCGCTGAATAAAAATATAAAATTATGGCTTAATAATATTTCCATGTAACATATTTCAGTTCTTTCTATTATTAATAATTCACCAAGCATTAGTGGGTAGGAACGCGTTAATACTGCTCCTCTCAGTACAAGATTATATTTTATATTATAAATAATTTTATTTACAGAATATAATCTACTTGCTCATATAGCATGATGAATGGTTGTTTTTCTAAGAGACTGTTACCATATTTTATATTATTCCTGCTACTTTGATGATTATTTAATAGAAATCACAGTAAATGATAAGCTAAAGAGTCTTTAGCAGATTTCAACCTCAGATAATATAAAATATGAATAATATTTAAGCCTTCCTCAGTGAATAGAAGTTAAGGACTCTTAGCCAATGTAAATTATGGAAATAGCTACAGGAGAATGAAAGGCAAATAATTATGTAAAAACGTTCATCTCCAGCCCCTACAAAGTTATTAATTTGCTAATGGCTGGTGGAACAATCGAATTTTCATTTCATTTAAATAAGGAAATGCTGATTAATACGCATCCCGTTATGACATTAACTTCGGTAATTTGCGTTGCTAAATTACAGGATTTTTTGTTAATTTGGCAGTAAAATATGTCGAATAACGACGAAAATGTTCCAATTTATACCTAATATTAGGCAATAATATAAAGATATTTGTAAGATAAGAGGAGACTCTTATTAAAAAAGCATCTTTTTGGCATATTTGTACTTAAAAAAAATCGTTTATTGAACCTGCAGTATACATTACACCAAAAAGAGGACCCCAGACTCCTAATATACTTTGCATTATTTATTCTATCTGTATTTCGGCAAGAAACTTCACTATGTATAGGTACCAAAAGCAAAATATACGTGGCATGAAACGTTACCAAAAATTTTCATAAAACCAGAGATTGTTCTTCATATCTTTATGACAGTGTGATTATAGCATTATAAGTCTACATACATAATCGTAAACTATGTAAATAAATAGCTTGTTTTCGGAGTTTAGGATCGACCTTCATTACTATACGTCGTATTAAGCTTGTTCTTGGGCCTCAGGATAAGTTTCTATACATGAATATAACTTAACTTATTAGCTTAGAATAATTCTCTTTTTCAAATATATTTTTAGCGTTAGATTTTTGGTAAGTATCGTTTAAATGTTTGCTTTAAAATATTTGCTTATAATATTAACTCTACATTTTTTTGATGTTTACAATGAAGTGCTATAAAACAAAATATTCTGTAAATTAACATTAATTTATGAATCTATCGAAATATTCGATATTTCGAAATAGATACTATATTAAAATTATATTATAAAAAATTACATCACTGTCAAGTCACTGTCTAAAAACAAGTTGAGATTAACGTTTATAAACCTAACAATCATTTTACGTGGACACGGAACTTTGCATCAAATTCCTGCACTAATAAAAAAGCAAACTAACCATTTAGTACCCCACTAAGCTGTCACGTAAGCTCTTTTCAATATCACCTCCTTGTTTGCACTCAATTCGCTGGAAATTCTAATTTCTCTGGCACCCGCAACTTAAAGTACCTTAGTATGTATGAGATAGGAACCTTAATAGAATTTTTAAACGCGAATATCTTGTGTTATGAGGGAAATTCGTGGAGCATTCGCGAGTCAACTTCGTAATAGATTCAGAGTGCTTTAATGGAATAAGTAATCATCCCCGCTATGTCAGTGGCATAACGTGTTAGAACTATTTAACGATACGCAAATTGTGTTGTGTTAATTTAAAACAAGGCAGTCTGCAAAGCAATCGTAAGAACGTGTGGTTTTCTTAAACCACTATTCTTAAGTGTTGTCTGTTGGTTCATAAGCTTTTATAGTTTTCAACCGATAATCACAGCTATTCGAATTATAAATCATGTCTTGTACTTAGGTTCAAGACGACCGAAAATTGTGTTTCTACAAAAAATACAACACAGTAAAATTCTTTGTTTTTTATGCCTAAATAAGCTTACGAGTTGCGAATAAATATTTACTTCGATGAAATCTAAGCATTATAACAATCGGATCAGTACCCAGTAAGTATCATACGAATCTCCCTTAGCAACCAACGAAGAAGCGTACTTAACAATATTTCTACATTAAAAAAGGCATAATATGGTTAATATCGAACAATTAGTCTTTCTGGCTGCATTATGAGATTATTCAATACAATATGTTCTCGTTATTAAGAAATGTTATAGCTATAAACCCATCAGGTATTATGTTCTACTTAGGAATAATTTATGTAACAGTGCCGTATGGGAGCCGATATTCAAGTAATTGCCTCAGGCTTTGTGTTTCCAAGGCAATGACGCGGTATATCATAGATATTAATATAATTTACACAATTAATATTGCGTAGCCTAATTTTGACTAACATATTGGTATTACAATTTGGTATACAATCAAATTGAATTAGGGAATATATTAAACTTCGATAGCGAATATAGAATATTTGTGATTGAATACTAAGAACAACTTATATGTTATAATAAAGTTTATAACATCTAAGTTGTTAAGGCAATAAAAAATACAGTATAAATTTTATGAAATTTTTTTCACCATTTCTATGTTTAATTTATCCTTACCAAACATATTAAATTGTTAACGCCATAAAGTTAACACCTACTAACATAACATAAGATCAAACTCGGATTCCCCGAAAGTTTTCCACCTACATTTCGCTAGTTCAGTTTAAGTCTCACGTAATAGGTTGTGAGCCTATAAATCGGGCGGAATTCCCAACACCGGGTTGTTTCTGAAAATTCCCTGTGGAACTAATGTACAATGCGGGCAAACTGGGGATCGAAACCGGCCACGCTCTTTGTATATGTATACTACGGACGAAAAACCAACAAGATTAATCATGCATATTTCAATGGCCCTATTTTCATCTATTTTTATTCAATAGGTATGCCATTCTTCTTTCTTTCTTTCTTTCATTCGTCTTAATTAGTTGTTATATTTAGTGGTTTTAATGTTATTTTGTAAGCGACTTTGCTTCCGAATGCAGCAGAATGAATTAGAATATAGATATAGAATATATAGATACAGTTCGGGATGCAGCAGCTCCAACTACACTGTAAGCAGTGGGGTTTGATCCTAGATTACAACTTAACAAGTACTAAACTAAGCACTATACGTTGTTTAGTTAAGCTGGCTTTGTTTGGACAACTGAATTGTGTTTATTTCTCCGTACACACTCAAGAGTTAAACTCAACAAATATAACTTGCGCAGTGCATCAAATCAAAACTTATGTCTACAACCACAATACACGGTATATCGGGAGAATGTGGTAATGACTTTAATGGTCTTTATAATTCACTCGCAAGACTTCGTATAAGGCTAATAAACTATTATTAACTACCTATTTATTGGATTAAAATAGTCAAGTACCGTGTAGATGATGTTTGATGCAATTCACACGAGTAAATGTATCGATTTTCGTAATGATAGCTACTTTAGCCGGTAAGTTTTCTGTGTTTTGCTCTATCGAAAGTATCATATTCGTATAAATATAAATAAAATTTATATTTTCTGTTTTTGTATGTAATAAAGATTTTTCATCGAAGATGGAAGCTTAGTCCATTGTTCTTTCATTATCGTTTTCTGAGTATCAAGAATACCGCTGTATGGCCAGTGAAAGTGCGTAAAAGTAATTTCAAGTTGGAGTTTAATTGCAAGGTTAGGAAAACAACGGAAAAAGTTTCCTGATTTACCTTCATCCGATAACAACGCTACCTATAGGCTATTTGAAGATATTTTCGGATTAGATTTATTGTAGCATTCAATACCTACCTAACGACCTAACCGCGTCGATTTTATAACACGAAAATATATTTATTTGATACTTTATATAATTTATTATGATTTTTCAATAAAACGTGGAACTGGATTCTGTACATTATATTATATATATGATTGAAACGTATATATTTAATACTATATAACTTGCTAATTTTTCCCCATAATGTTTCACGGGAATGAAATTTAACCTATTATGTATGCATATTTACAATTCATTGAGCAAATATGTTAATCACAAAACAGATAATTTAAATAATTTACAATTAGCATTTTGATATTTGTATATAACAAAAGCAATAATGAATCAAAGGTATCAAATTTGAACTATAATTTGAATTTGAAACATAATTTATTTTACATTTATCTAGTAAATAATAAAAAATATTAGAAAAGATTTCGCGATATAAACCTATCTTCATGTCTTGCATCTAATGCCGTTCTCGTCTTTTATTTAATTTATATTCTATTAATTTATTTTATAGCCAAAAATATTCTATTCAAAAAATCATCAAGGAAATTAAACATCTACATACATAAGATTAAGTCGTGTGAAAATAATAGAAATTCCGTTTGCATAAGCGGCTTTTCACCGCTTACAAGGAGATTACGAGAGGCATTCGTCAACCGATCTACATATCTAATCCGAAAAGACAAATGGATGCTTAATGTTTTTTAATGTTTACATTTCCATATATTACACAGATTATACCTCACGTTTTATTGTATTTCTGCTCTTATACAAAGAAGAATGTGGTAGCTGTTATACGAACGATTATTTCTTCTAAGAAACATTTCATAGACAACTTTCACCATAAAATGCACACACAACTAACGTGAAGATAAAAGGTACATTTAGTTAAAATGGTTAATATAATGGGAAATAGAAACAAATAAACTCAGAAATAACAAATTCAAATCATTCTTAATCAATTCAAACATCTTTTGGACAGATCCGTAATGTTTGACAGTTCGCACTCAGAAGAACCCTCTGAATATACATTATAGTTACCTCTCTATCATTTTCAGGGAGGCTCTGTTGGGATTTACATTTTGGAAAGTTCTAGATTATTCCAGAAAACAGATAACTATAGGTAACAAAGAGTTTATATATCATAAAATTGTTTCTGCAGGTGTATTAAAAAAAATGATAAACCTGATTTTGTTGCTGTTTAAATAGTCATAATAACTTATGACATAACTTATAACGTTACTGATTATAAGCTTGTACCTACTGAAACGGATTGATTTCTTTCTGATTGTGTTCGGAAATTTACATGCTCGCAATTTATTCATAGCAAGTGAATGTTAATTTCGCTATTAAAAAAATATTGTAAGTATAAATATTTTTCTATTTAAATTCATGATTATAATGAACCAAAACTGAAGCAAAAATACTTCATTAAGACATAATTCTAAAGATCCTTTTCTTCAGCTTATTAAATGATTTTCCCAAATCACGAAAATTTTACTGAAAAAGCGCTCATAACTGAGATAACAAACAATTTGAGTTAATTGAGCATAAATCGTAACTAATGAGGTTCGTTAAAACTTTAATAAAGTTTTACATAAATAAGAATTACATTTACCTAGTCGATTTATTAATTATATACCTAATAAAAAAGTCTCTTGTAGTCGTTAAATAATGAGAAGGTATAAATATTATGAAGTTTTCACATATAGCTGTTAACAACACTACACTATTGAGAGCTTCCACACCTGTTGGCTGCACAAGAGGGAATCCTTAATTTGCTAATGTTACTTCCCTAGTTTCATATAACCGTTTCCCGTCCGGAAACATAAAAGACATCATTTTTTGTTGTTGTGCTCAGCTTAGATAAACGTTTTCTGTACGATAAGAAACTTCCTCGTACTTCAAGGAATATTATAAAAAAAAATAACGAAATCAGTTTAGCCGTTCTCCAGTTATGCGCTTACATTTTGAAATTCATTTTTATATCATTTTTATTTCTGAGCAATAAATCTTCAATAATTTATATCAACTTTATTAATAATTGAACACACACGACTTTATAATACAGAGTGTTAAAACTTTCTTCTTCGAACTGTCAAAGCATTTCTTCATTAATAATTCTTAATGATTAATGAAGCATGTACAAACAAACATTTAAATGTCTCTAATGGAAATCCAAAACATCAATAATTAATCTGCAAGAACAACATACGTTGTATAAATTTAAGCTCAAGATTCAAAGATGGCCCAATTAAAAATAATTCTGTGAGTTCGTAAACACCTCGGAATGAATAAACATCTAAAATTGCTTTCCAAGACACGCTAAGATATTTAAAAGAAAATCTCAAGTTCGTACACGGAAACGTAATCCGTCTTTAAAACTTTTATTACCCTACCTTGCTTATATTCTCGTCGAAAAAGATATTAATTTTTAAACGACTTTGCCAAAATGTACACAGCTTTTGACAAGTAAATCATTTGTAACGAGCGTAGTTCTAAGTTTGTGTGCACAAAGTATAATTTACGGGTAAAGTTAGTTAGTCGAACGCATTTAGCGTGTACAAATGTTTGCTTAATAGCACATTATTATGTCTGCAACGAGTCAATATACAAATCAAAGTTTTTATTCATTTTGTCATTACTTTCTCTACTTACTCTATATAATAACAATAATTTTACAAACCATAAGCGTGCGTAATCATTCTATTACATTTATGTTAGATATTTTATATTGTTAAAAACTACATGTCATAACTCATACTACTAACTATAAACGGTCCATCATAAAGTGTGAAACTCTATTTTTACACATATACTACCGAAGTAATACCTTCTAGAACAATACATGGGTCTTCAAGTAACGCTAATGAATTGCACCTTCTAAGGTGTTCCGTACCATTAAGCCGCTAAGCTCATCTTCGGTCGTCCGTCCCTTAATGGGAATCGATAGCACCACCGCCCGCCATAAATATTCATTCACAGTTAATTCCAATGGTTTTCATTTACTAATACCCGTTGATCCCCATATTAACTATACGGGATTAATTAACGGACGCGAACTACCTTTATTGATACTGGCTATAAATTGATTTAAAATAAGCTCATTGCAACTGGTCAAAAGTATTTATATTTCAATGTTTTATTATTATTATTTTGTATTACATTCTTGATAAATGAACAACAAAACGTGCTTAATCCGTATTTCAAAAGAACGCCCTCTGTTTTGAATTAGACTCTAATTACGAAAACGATATTTTAAAGAGTTGAATGAAATAAAATCTTAAACTTGAATAATTCAGGACTTAACATTTTAATAAAATAAATGACCCATTAGGTTAATTGCCATGCCCTAGTTAACAGAACGATTATGTTTTTCTCCATCAGTTTGTAAATGTCAAGTGTCATTATTTAACTTCTTATTTCGGTGTAAATTATTTTTAACGGATTTAAAGAGCAAATAAATACTATTATCCGCTCATAAATCTTTTAACGAGCAGTTATGGTTATTCAATTAACAGTTTTTAATATAAAAACATTTTTGAGCTTTTGTAAGTACTCCTACTTACAAAATCTCCAAAAACATTTCATTCGTCCAATTATAAAGCAGCCACGATTTACTAAACCGCAATATAAATCGCATTGTTTCTCTGCTAATACTATTCCAGCCAACAAGTTATCCTAATGACTCCAGTCGGATTTCCATAATATATGATCATTCGACGTCGGCTCTCGCTCAGACGGGCACGAGAAAATGGCCGCGATAAAACAAGACCTAACCTGAACTGGGCTATCGCCGGCTTTACGTTCACGGTAATGAATCGTCACCAATTTTATAGTTGAATTGCACGATTCTTCCCCCGGAACGAATACGGAACACTCGTGACAATATACGTTTTCATTATCGAACCAATTAACGTTCTGCCACAAAGAATGTCCAACGAGCGCCCGTTAATAAAAGCACGCAATGCAATTAACTCAAATATTAAAAGGAGTATTCCAACTTCAAATAAGTCCATTATTTTAACGAGCTATTTCATAAATGTTTCACTTAAAACTTCGAGCGCTAGGCTCGTAAACGAGACGGTCGCTATTTCAAAAAGAACTTAAACAAAATTTTGGACAAACAAAAAACATTAAAGTGCTATAATAACCAGACGATGAGATGCAAAAATTTTAAGATACGTTTTCGTACAAAATATACTGCATGAAATGCAATTTTTCCCGGTTTTTCATATAATGGGTTTAATGCTTCCCTGGAGACTGGCCTTCTTCCAGCTTCCAGATCGAGCGGCGCACTCTCATGTTTGCTACGCCATACTTTCATAAACTTTAAATAACTTTCTAGCCTGAATATATACTTCGAAACTATATTTTATCTTTTTTACTTTCGTAATACAATTTTATAAGTTTCAATTCGTCAAAACAAAACATGAACTCTAATATACGATATAAACCAAAACTTTTTGGTTATCAAGTTAATAGATATTTTTATATTATATATTATTTATATGAATGCATTCAGGGAACCTACGGATATTCTTCAAACTATTTTTTCAAAATGATAAAAGTCAATCTCCCGATATTTATTTTGGCATTATATTTTTATATTTATGCAAGGGCATTGCAAATTTTACTTTTTTCAAGAAAGTTTAAAATTTGTGAATGAGAATTTTTAATGTACCTACACAAAATAACGTGATTATCCCGAATCTAAATGACAAATATGGGCACAAAACACTTTGACACATGTGTATGTCAAGTCCACACAAACCGCTAAAGCATACAAAAGTATACCTATATCCTTGGGAGCGCCAAATGCATCCGACTCAAACTAATTCATAAATTATTTAGGTATTATTGTTCCTGTGATACCGTTAAAACAAAATGATCAAATTTAAAAAAAAAAACGTTTGATGTTAAAACTTAAAAGCTTGTTTAAAGTGAACGTTTTAAATACCAATAAACGTTAGTGCTTTAGAAAGTAAATTTACGACTGTTTCAAAATGGTCATTTAAGGCTAACTGAGGATACGAAATGAGACTAACATTAATGCACAGTCACTCCCTCTATAATCCCAAATTAGCGGAACGACCTTGACATAAATAACAGATTTGGGTCTTTTGACTTCCACTACTTAGTCTTGGTCGAGCTGGCTTTATTCCAAGCCTATATCGACCGGCTGTGCCATTTGCAATGAGAATGAATATGATGCAATTTATTTGACAATAACATATAGCACGCTTGGTAACACAGATAAATATACGCGCCACTTGTGTATCACAGTTTATGTTACCCCAAACACTAAACATGATTAAGTTTGTTTATGTGATGAACTGTATCTACAGTAGCTTATATTCCTACTACAATGCTCGGCATTATAATTTACAGATCTATAAAATAAACGACAGTTTGTACAATAGATTTTATTTGCCATGAAAGTGCCCTAACTCTTATATAAAAATTGTTTTAGACACAAAAGAATTTATCTGTAGACATCGTAAATCATTCCCTAGGACATCTCAGACCAGACAGGCTTAGACCAGGCTTCAAGAAAAGAATAATTGATTGCCAACATCCATGAACTAAAACAAGACGTAGCTATACTTTCATAAAATAAAATTAAACTCGTTTTGTAAAGGAATAATCCGTAGACCAAGTCTTAGAATGGGAGAGCGAGGCATTAGTTGGGATCAAGGACCGGAATCTAAATTTCATCTGCTATCAGGTGACAAAAGGACAACCTTCACAAATAAATAATGTATTTTTGATCCGAATACAGCTTGTATAAATTCGGTCAGACTGAATGCATTCAGGGAACCTACGGATATTCTTCAAACTATTTTTTCAAAATGATAAAAGTCAATCTCCCGATATTTATTTTGGCATATATGAAATTCTTTCCGTGTACAATACACATTGTAGAGATATTCTAAAGGGCAAAAATATACGCATTATTTTTCAGTAAAATAAAGAGCACGTTATATAAATGGAAATATATTACAATATCAACGGTTACCCGTACAACGAAATATTCTCTTTAGTATTTTTACAAAGGCAGGCGTTTTTCAATTAACAACTTTAATTGCTGCTGAAATGCATACGCAAAATATCAGTATTAATTATTTGAACGCACAAAGGAAATATTTATATGAATATAATGTTTACAGGGGTTTATCATATTGACGGAGCTTTGCATCAGTTTCAAATATTAAAGGGTATTTATTGAAATTCCTTGGCATCGTGAACCGCAGCAGTAACTTTTATTAACAGAAGAAAGTACTTTCCTAACGTAACTGATTATATTATGCCTATAAATATGTCTTGATAATGGTAAAACCTTTCGTTTTAAACGAGCGGTTTTATTATAAACATAAGTTTTTAATTAAATCTTAATGGTTTCTATAATAAGTACGGCGTTCTTGAAAACAATTTCTAATGAAATTGTACTTTTTATGGAAATCATTTTAAGTCTTCTTCTGCAAAGTCCACAACGTGGTCGGTATAAATATAGTAAATTTATTCAAATAAATAATATAAATGGTTAATGGTTGTACAAAATCCATTGTTTTCGCTTATCGTAGTTACACAGTATTATTTGACCACATTCGTCATTGTTAGTGCAATTTTAAAAAGAATTAAAGCACTGAGTTTTGCAACGTGGCTTACCGATTTACAAAATAAATGAATAAACGACAAAATTCCATGAAACGTGTAAATTAAATATGAAACAATGACTTTATGTGTACATAACAGCTGTAATATTGAAATGATTGAATAATTATTATTATAATAGGATCTGAATTGTAATAAGCTCAATGAAGCTTTTAAACAGTATACCTACATTATTTACTCTTAACTTCAATTTAAATAAGCTCTATGTTATCTTATTTTATAATAGCAGGTATAAAAGAACAGTACCTAGCTGAATTTTATGTTTCATATTTTGTGTAAATATTACCTATACCTGTGTCGAATCGTAAAATTAAATTTTCATCGTTGAAACGGAACAGGCTTCGAAGATTACCTGTAAAAGATAAACTCAATTAGTAAAACAATTCTATTTTACGCAAAACTTGTTTTAATTGTGTAGGTTATATAATAATTATATTTCATTTTCTCAGAGCATTATAATAGATGTATCTATTAAGCTAATTTTCGAGCGAAACACATTTGTTTTCCCTATTGTCACACATCGAACAATTGTTTTAAATTTTTGAAGATTTTTTCACAGTTATTTTTTTTTAATCTCGCGGCTGAAACTAGTTGCCGTGATTGCTGCCCCAGGGTTAGTCAATCAAAAGCGATGTCAGCGAGGTACTTACTGCTCATCAATCATTTAAATTAGACGCACTACGTTACTAACTCGTTCGAGTTAAATTCTAGATATTACAAAGTTACTGTGAACTTAATTTATGACGCTTTTCTTTCGTTGGTGTTTATGATTACACTTCTTAATTAATGATGATTATTGGTCCATTGAAAAGTTACATTTGGGGTCGCATTTTTTAGAGGACGCAATTTTATTTTTTTGATGTGTAGGGGGGGTCAGTGTGAAGCTATCACCAAGTTTGTGGGGTCGCCACCCTTGTCCCACGGCCGCCATCTTGAAAATAGCGGTTGAAATGGTTTTTACGATATATCTCTTAAACTATTTATCTGATAATAAAACAATGTTAACATTATTCGTTGCAAATTAAATTCTCTACAACTTAGGTTCAGTAACTTTTTGTCGTAGAACTATAAACAAAAAAGTTATAAGCGAAAATGTTCAGAAATTAGAGATGTTTATATTTTTCAATAAAACTTTTTTTTATAAGTTTACGAAGAAATTATATCAGACCATTTTTGTAGATTGTTTTTCGTAGAACAACTTTTATTAACAACATTTTTTCATTAAGTAAATAGCTAAGGTTTTACAGCCATCCGAAGTGAGTACTATTTTAAGTACTCTTTACTATACAGAATACGATATATTATGTGTGTACTAATAATAATTTGTCACCAGTAATTATTTTATTTTTGTTATAATAATATTTTTAATAATTAATTTATAATATTATTAATAATTAATTATTGAATCTTTTCCCCACAACCCAGGAGGTAGAGTCTGGAAGTGCGTTTTTTTTTACGTCGAAAAGCAGGGCTGAAATGTTCTGCAGTGTGCTTCCATTGTTGTGGAGTCTGGGAAAAGAGCCAATAGCCAATTTATTATGTATAGTTACTACTGAAAAATAGTACTCACTTCTGAGCGCTGTAAAACCTTAGCTATTGACGTAATGAAAAAATGTTGTATATAAAAGTTGTTCCTCGAAAAACAATCTACAAAAATAGTCTTATATCATTTATTCGTAAAATGATAAAAAAAAAGTTTTATTGAAAAATATAAATAGCTCTAATTTCTGAACATTTTCGCTTATAACTTTTTTATTTATAGTTCTACGACAAAAAGTTACTGAATCAAAGTTGTAGATAATTTAATTTGCAACAAATAATGTTAAATTGTTTTATTATCAGATAAATAGTTTAAGAGATATATCGTTAAAACCATTTCAACCGCTATTTTCAAGATGGCGGCCATGGGACAAGGGTGCCGACCCCACAAACTTGGTTTTAGCTTCACACTGACCCCCCCTACACATCAAAAAAATAAAATTGCGTCCTCTAAAAAACTCAAGGTCAGGCCTAAAAAATGTAACATTTCAATGGATCATATATAATTTCTTTTAGATAATCAATTGAGAGTTGTCAATTCCACAAACGAGCGCGTGGGTTGTGGTAATATTCAATAATCAACCCACGCTGAAGCAATATTATGTGAAATTAATAATAATTAATTAGTTTGAGTTCAACCCGCACTATGTTTTGCTTACGTGTGACGCTTTACAACGCTAAACTTTACTTAGTACTAAATAATCGACTAAAGAGACAATTTAAAGAGGATTAGAGAAATTAAATAATTATAGATTACACTTATATTAAATTCACAAGTTTCTACGTTTGTTTGGCGCCCAAAATAAAACCGATATCGGGAAAATATTTACGTAGGGCTGGACAAATAAATCTGACCTGATATAGTATTTAATTGTCCGATCCGATATAAATCCTCATTTAACAGTTTTAAACACGTTCCCTACTGAAATAGATGTTTATTGCCTCACAATCTAACCACAATACTTCTGAGAAATATCTGTATAAATAAAGTTTATTAGTGTTATCTCCATGAACTTGAAATTAAATTGCAAAATAAATAATGTATAAAAATCATTTAATTTCAAATTAATTCGTATTACTTTGCAAAATCATTCATTATGTTCCACGACTTAGCTTTTAATTAGACAAACAATGGCCAATAAATCAATACTGTTTAAACAAAAAATCCAATGGTAACACGAATTCATAGCTTTGAATATTCGCAAAGCGAGTGTCCATTATTAGCCAGTTTTTCAAAGAATATGCTCCGAGCTTTCGACAAAAGAGCCGTTTGTTAGCTTCAGCGCGACGTAATAATTAACAGGCTATATGACTGTGTTAATAGAATTTGTGACTGATGGTCCACTAGAACAAGGCTAATGGACTTATTTTGCGCTGTTTTATAAAATATGAGACTGGTGTCGTGCAGCCAACGCTATTACGGGACATATATTGCTACTGAATTCGTGATATGAACTATTCATGCTTTAATTAAATTCAGTCATAATATGACAGGCGTTGGTTTGGTCCATTATTTATATAAAGACTATTAGATATAACACTGACTTTTTAATTTTTCAAAGGTATGAAAATGTTATATGTACTAAAAATGCTTTTGTTTATCCTGCAAGCGCAAGATTTACGTCTATTTCATATGCGGTAATTTCAAGAATTATGACTTACACGCTTATATAACAGCGGGGGTTTACAATTTTCGGTCGACCACAAACTTAAATTTATTGGCCGTGTTTGTGACCAACACGAGCTGTTCCAAGCAAATGAGGGATCAACTTGGAAACTAGTTGGTTCCAGTTTGAGACGGTGAAACTTAAATAGATGACTGCTCCGCGCACGACCACAGCACGGAGTAATTTGGAGCATTGTGTATGTGCATGTTAACTGCATTTACATTTCCGTATGTTAATTTTATTTGTAATATATGATTAGTTTTATTTGTTCTTACTTATTTGCTACGCACCAGATTTTGTCGTCTTCTTTATACGTGTTAGCAGGAGATAGTTAAATAGCTACAGGTACCTATTAGATATCTTACTAACGATAAGAAGGCTTTTAGCATTACTTATATTACTGTGTAGTTTTATACTTGTATCGTTTATATAAATAATCTAGTCTACATCCAACGACAAAATATTTTTACCCTTGTTTCCTACGAATAAAATTTTAAGTGTTGCAATGTAATATTTAAACCTAAAAGCTTAACCAGAGCCTTAGTAACATCATCCATTAGCATAAGTGTAAGGTAACAATGCTCTGAATGTTTTGTCCGCATTTACAATTTTGGGTTTAAAAGAACCCTTAAATGTGCTTGTTCTTGAATGTGTAGATGTTAATTGGGTCACTCTAGTCTTAACAAGATAAATGCTACATTTTGTACGTGAAATCGTTTTATTTTCGAATCTACTGCTTTCGTATTAATAACCAATAAAAGTTATGTATGTACAAAGAAAAGTTTTGTTTGTAAAATACAATTATTAAAATAAATTGTATGTTTTTGATGGTATTATGAGTAGGTAGACATAAATAAAGTGTAATACATATAAATAAAATATATAAATATACTATAAATGGACTATCCGACACAAAAATTATTTTTTCTATGTCTTAACATTAGCGATCCAAACAAACAGAATTAGTTAAGATTTATCTCTAAAATTAACGGCATCAACGCAATCATAGGCGCCATCCAGCATATCAATCTATATGCTATAATAAAATGTGTGTGGTTACTAGAACTAATCATAATGTATGAACAATACGTCCACTTGATATGGAAGGGGTCAGACCGTCATCTCATTAGAGTGATAAGCGTAATGGCCCGATTATACATTACTTCGTGTTTGCGTACCGCGTTATCAGCTAGTACTGGCCTTACTCCACATACAGAACAAATACAGATGTATGTACATTGGAAGATCAGCAATCAATGGATTATGGTAATTGCGACCGCGTATTTGGTTTTAAACAGTGTTCGGTGTTACAAGGGAAAATATCTCTAAAATACTTAATAGAGCTCTTTTGTTTAATGAAGAAAAGCGTGATCCTCAATTCAATAGTAAATTCAATGTGTATTGAGTAGCAACTATACATGCAACAGTTGTTATAGAATTTTGTTAGCGACTGTAGTAGACAGAATAAGGTCTATCTAAATAAATATCTATCTAAATTCAATTAAATCTTTATAAAACGAATATAAAACAATTACCTCGCTCATTTTATAAATTTTAAATAGACTGCACTTATTCGAGTCCACAGGTCGAGTCGTTATGCGAAAACTTATGTTATAAAATATTATGTTTGAATAGTAATCGTTCTAGTGTTAAATTCGCCCAACATGTTCATTTGAACACTCTTTGACCGAACTATACATGCCCAAATGAGGAATGCCGCGACATCCATAACGCATTCACATTAAGCGCTTTCACAGGATTGCAATTCACTCAAATTGGGTCAAAGTATAACTGAACTAGCGTCGCATAATTAATAAACCGCTTGAACTGCAGCGCTTACAATCGCTTAAGCGGCTTTCCGTCCGTCAACACTATCTGCCTCTGGACCGTGGGTTTTATGGACAGCGGTGATCGGGAAAGCCTTTAATGGACTCTTAAGGTAAATGCGCGGTGTGGCGGTTTGCAGTATGTGTATTGTGTACTTACCGAGAACCGATGTGAAAAAAAAACTGTTGTCGTGACACATTGGAAAAGATTATTCTTGGAGTAGGGTCATGCATTTTGATATTTCCCACAAAAGATTAGTTGCTAATTGCTATGAATTGTATTCATTTCATTGAACTGGCTGCTTAGGCGTTAAGAGGCGGCGTAGGAATATATAAAAAAGTTCGTCATAATTATGTACCTACTTATACTTATAAGAAAACAACAATTGTATTTATATTAAATAACTCTATTTTAATAGAACGTCGTACATAATATATTGTAAACAAATAAATGTAAATTGTGCATAAGTAACCCGAAATCAAAGAAATACATACCTACCTATAAAGAAGTAGGTACATAATATTATATAGCTTTATAAAATTCCTGTGAACGAACAATTTCAGTGTATTAAACCAAACTTTAAACTGACTTATTTACTGAAAGCAGCGAGTTTTATACACAACAAATATAACAACTACCATTTTTAATATTAAGCGAGACTATAGTAATAAAATTATAGCAAATATTGCGAACAAATATTGAACAAAATTAATACGTCAACACTATCCCAAATTGCTATCATAAATTCTTAATATATTTAGTCCAGAATACAATGAAAGTGAAATTCTGCAAATAATAAATGCCTTATTAGCCGGTATTGTCTTATAATTGCATATTTGCTCATTGGAGCCTTTATATTAATTAATCAATTTATACCCATGGCTGTATTTATAAACCTCTCAGAGTATTAATTAGTAAGTTCATCAAAGCAGCACTGAGCGTGTATTAATTTCTCCGATAAGTATATTTTGTATTTAATTGTTTACTGCGCAGTTTATCTTATACATATCTTCACTTATCTAAATAAACTTTTATCTAATGTATTAATTATTAGTCAGTAGCTTTTCACGCGCAGCTTTGCTGGGAATCCCTAAATGTCGCGCAACGACCGTACAAATCTGTTTCACCTGTTTGGATAGAAATTCAAATTTATCCAAATCCGTTCTTGAGGCAATGTTATTATCGCACACAACAACTTGTGTAAATGAAAAGAAAATAAAAGAAATACGATTCATCATGTACCACTACACGCACTTTACTACTACTTTACTACTACACGCATTTTAATTTCCTCAAACCAAAATCAACAACAAAACTGTAACGGAATCGACCAAACAAAATATTCCATAAATTTTAACGTTACACCGTAGATTCTTGTAAACACTTCACAATAGTAGTTATTCCAAACAAAAAGATTACCCTTTGAAACGTAAAACAAACAGGCCAGTACATTAAGAACAATAAATTTGTATAACATCGATGTTTATTTACGGCGGGCGGTTTTATATAATAGCATGTTTGTCTTACAGAGTGCCGCATCTGTTCACACGTCGTGTTTGCTTCGACAACATTTTATAACTCCTAAATAGTGGCGCTTAATACTCACGATTTTAACATTGTCTATTTAAAGGTTTGCGTAACCCGAAATGCATCAAGAGAAAGTGTTATCTTGAGATATACGTCAATTGGTTTGTGATGAATCGTACACAATAATATAAACAGTTATACCTACTTTGAATATAAATAAAAGATCTTACCTATCAACTAGGATAATTAGGCTAAACATTCAGAGATTTCTCGTACCAACCGCATTTTTACGCTTAAATACCAACATTTAATTTAATATATTTAAATCTAAAAGTCAATGTATTATTGTATCCAATTTTACATATATAAAAACCATAACCGACGTAATTCCGCATTCCGTTTCATTATGCAGAACAGTAAATCTAATATATGGCAACAATGTATAAAATAGTAATATATAATCCCCATTCAGAACGAAAGCTTACTGTATAAATATTTATCGAGCGGTCCTCGAATTTGAAATCAGCTTAAATGATGATATTGGATGAGGTAATTATGTGGGATATGTCATGGTAATTCTATAGCCATTAACAAAATTACTACCAGTACACAAAACGAACCCTCATAAATTCGATAGGCCATAGAATTAACAATAAACTCGAACTGATAACAAACAACAGTACACATTTAAAGATAAATTGCCTATAAGTTATAACTCTAATTTACGTTCGTGCTATATGAAATAATTACGATGTTAATACAATTAAAAGTCATTAAAATGGTTAATAGTGTATTTTACAAAATATAGCCAATATAACAACCATTTCTGAAATGTAGGTATAGATATTAAAATTTCAAGTGTTTTCTAAGAATTGGCGGTAAAGTAAGTTTTATCCGCTGAATGTGAAATTTTCAATTGGTTTTTGAACAATAACAGAAGAAGGTCAATGCGAGTTCACCTCCTATTTACTTAATCGAACTAAAATTGTGAGAGCACTTCGTTGTTCCTTGTTAGTAACAAAGCGGTCGAATAAAGTTAAAGTCGAACGGGATTGCAAGCCAAACTTTACATTCAGTTAAGCTTATTTTCAGCTGACATGTGTAATTTATTTCCAACCTTTAAAGGATGTTCTTGAACTAATGAGAGACGTGGTTCTTGATGATTCGTTGCATATACCGCCGACCGCGGTTAATGATATAAATAAAATGATTCGAGAATATTAAAACTATATCATTACTAGAAACATGACACTAAATATAATGCTACTGTTCTAAAGCACGGTTCGACTCGTATTACAAACATTATAAGTAGCATATTTCCATTTGTGTTTTTGTCAGTGTGATGCAAGAAATTTACGGATATCCAATTCAGCTCTTAAATAGATATTATTTTCAATACAATATTTATCAGTATTAGTCATTACAGATTGTCAGTTCATTCGTAAATACATTTTTATAATCCTGCAGGCGTTTCACCTGAATCTTATGTAAGAAGGATATCCAATTCAACTTATAAATAGAAAGGATTTAATTTTCAATACAACAATGCTTATTATTTTTCATAAATGCTTGTCAGTTAATTATACGAAAATACATTATTTAGATATCTGCAGGCGTTTCAGCTCATTGTTATGTTAGAAGGAAATACAATTCAACTCATAAATATAGAGGATCCAACAGTTTTTTCATTACGATACTTGTCAAATTCATTCATCACAAATTGTCTGTTCATTCGTAAATACATTTTAGATACCTGCGTGCTGTAGACGTTTCTCAATGTTATGTATGAAGGATATCCAAATCAACTTATTAATAAAAGGGATACAATTTTTCAATACGGTACTTGTCTAATTCATTAATTATATGTCAGTTTGTTCGCAAATACATTTAAGATACCTGCAGGCGTTTCAGCTAAAACCTTGTGCCACAAAAGGGAACTTTTCACGTGTACGAAAGCGGGGACCTGCAGCGTGGCTCGTCTGACCTACTAACCTTGTCAGCTCATGTTATGCACGAACGTTAAAGGTGGGTCCACACTTGATCATTTTCGCGCATCACATCTCCGTCGCGTAGCATCGACGCGTATCATGTTTGCTAGTGTGGACGCAAAATGATCGCGATTAAGGTACACCCCGATCGCTATTAACCGCGTATCTAATACGTATCGTAAATAATACTAATAATAATGTATAGGTAGGTAATGTAATGTCTTACGGTATGGTAAAATGGGCGTCCACACTTACGATACTCGATACGATACGCCTGATACGAATACGATTACTTGATACAAATGTGGAGCCATCTTTATGCACGAATGTTAGATAGTTCCAATCCTTCATCAATGTATTACAAGTGGGCGCAATTCCAGTTATTGACAAGCGTATTTCGCTTCACCCTTACAATTTGTTTCATGTAGTGTGAATAGAATTTACGCTAGGCGGTGTGAGGTATTTGTAATATGATGTCCCTAATGATACTTTGAACTATTATTAGACTAAAATATGAGGTTGTTAGCTCAAATGGTTTAATAATATCTAGTATTTTCTTTAATAACTTTCTTTGATACCTTTGAAATTAATTAATATTTAATATTTTAATTCGTAATAATACCCGTTATAGGACAGTCAGTCAATTAAATAAAAGTGAGCAATGAGCATTAGTAGAGATACTTTTTTAAATAACTATTTCAATTTGCGTAAGTAATAGAGTTTTATCGATAAGTAAATGTAAGCGTTTTTGTTAAAAAAATGTAATAGGTAAATCAAGTTTATATTATTCCTATCAAGCCTTAGGAGCTTCTATTATACGAGCATGACAGATGATGAACGTAATATCAGACTTAGCTCATTCGCTATGCAATATAAAAGACTACAACGTGTAACCTCTAATGCGCTCGAGGTACAGGAATATATCGCGTTTCATTTTATAAAGCACCGCATTAACGATAGAGCTAAATGCAATTACTTTATATCACCTATCCCATTTGTAATGGCTTGAGAGCTACACTTTAGTAATGTGCTCGCTGCACATACTTTTCACTATTATAATGTATTATGCTATAAAACTTTTACAGCGCGTCAATTTATCACTTGTTTACTTGTGTTACTTGTTACATTGACAGTTTCATCATTAAAATGTAGTTAGAAAACTTTCAACGGTATTTCGAACAGATTGCTTTTAAGTTTTAATTATTAAATACGCAATGCAAAACAGCGATAAATTTATTACAATTTTTAAAAGAGAAAAGCAGAAAACAAGCGAACTTTTGCATTTATTAAAAGCTCTTACACGAACGCTAAAGTATTAAACTCATAAAGCGAGATACAATACGGGCTTCATCGCAATTTTTTCGTACAATATTCATAAGGCATTTTCCAAAATAAAATTGGGAAAGGAATCACGCCGGATTAAATCTTCCAATTACAGATTCCGATGACGGAGCAAAAATCCCCGGAACTAAGGAATCCTTCATATCGGTGTTTGTGGATGGATATATTGAACTTTTTGTACTTGTTCACAAATAACCTTTCCATAATATCGATGATCTTTCTAATATATTAAATATTATATGCTCAAAATTAGAATATACCGCCGCTGTTTTTTTCCTACAAGAATTTCTGGAATTATATTAGAGAGAGCTTTAATAGAAAATTATTTTGATAAATATTGTTAAGAGATTAGAAAATTACGTTGAGAAATGTAAATAGTGTTTCTATAACACATACAACCCAAATATTATTATGTTGTATTTCGAAATTTACATCCGTTAATTAATTTAGTAACATTTTTATAAATATTAATGCTAATTTAAATTATCCTTTCCCAAGTTGCCAATTTGTTTTCATCACACTCAAGTGAATCCATCGGCAAACAAACTTTTCCAATAAAAACCATCGAGAATTTTTAATAACTGAACTTGATCGAAAGATGTAAGTTTGTGGAGCTTAAGTAGTTTATTTCTGTTAATAAACTTCCATATTTCTGATGGCTGAGTGCGGTCATTAGCTAATTGAAATTTTAAGTAATAATTTACTTAACTATTTTACAGTTTGTTTCTTTAAGGATTCTACCAACTACAGCTTATCATAACTTCATTTTTTTTATTAACAAGTATGACTCTCTCCACTAGCGTTATACTTAAAATTTAATATCTACAAATGTATCGAGGCGGTAAAGTGACATATGCTACAAGAATGATTGATGCATTTGGGGTAGCAATCGTATCAGAAGTTAAAAATACAATAAGATTCGATTGGAGCCGCACGGCGCACCCCAATTTCATACAATCAATAAACGGAGTGGATCCAATAGTGGATCAGCCATCCCGTTCCTAACTAATAAGATATTAAATAAAGACTTTTAATGAATTAATAGCTTTTAATATATCCAAACGGAATGTCGCGTCACACTGCTTTCTTCCCGCGCAATAGACTGACATCTCCAGCATTAGGGAGGGGACGTGGCCGCGACTAGTGATGTGCGTTCTTGATTTCATCTAACAGCTCGGCCATCCTGCAACCCTTCGGTCCCCGAAGGAAGCTCACCCGGCCGGCCACAGGAACTCACTCATTCCCGCGGACACGACGATTCTTGCTTCTCGAACGGACAGCTTCGGCAGCTCTTCAGCTAAGGCCCTTGAGGCAAGCCATCTCTGCGAGGCCCCTAAGGCAATGCAGGATTCGTTGATATTGCTAAGGCCCCTGAGGCAAGCCATCTCTGCGAGGCCCCTAAGGCAATGCAGGATTTATTGATATTGCCAAGGCCCCTGAGGCAAGCCAACTCTGCGAGGCCCCTGAGGCAACCGCAGGCTTCGGTGATAGTGCTAAGGCCCCTGAGGCAAGCAACCGAGTCGTTGTCAATGCTGAGGCCCTTAAGGCAAGCAAAAGGATATTAGTTAATGCTGAGGCCCCTCACGGCAAACAAGACATTGGCTCACTATGCTAAGGCCCCTAAGGCAAGCGTACAACACGACAATGATGCTTTGGCCCCTCAGGCAACATAAGTTATTTCAGTGTGAACAGGCTCCGAAAACAAGTGTTAACAAATACACTAGGCCCCAGAGGCAAGTATTGTATCAGATACTCGGAGGTAACCACTGCGGACAGTGACAGGCCCCGGAGGCATAATTCTTACATAAAAATCAAATGTATAAGGCCCCATAGGCAAACTACTTTAATTGGCACAATATATGCAACGCAGTAACCAATCAAAACACGAAACTGCTCATTGATAATAATTTAATACACCATTAGGTAGCGCTATCATCAGATGACGACTCACATCGAGCTCGCCATAACTTCAGTTTGTCACGTGCCACTATGTTTTTATAGGCTTTTTTGCCCTTAGCAGCTGACGTGACTTCGTAACGATCGTTAGGCAAAACTGCAGTAACCTTATATGGTCCCGCGTATTTAGGGATCAACTTGCCACTGGACAACCCTGGTCGCATAATTTTTCGCTCAACCATCACTAAGCTACCAACTGCAATTGGTAAACTAGCACGACGACCCTTGTCATACCGCAGTTTCATTCGTGCGGCGTTATCAATAATTTTGCGGGAGGCTTCCTCTCTGTTCGGGGCTATCTCTGATGGCGCATATGACGCTCCCTGTATATCCCCAGCTAAACGGGGTCTCAAACCACATAATAGCTCCAACGGCGATTTGCCAGTCCCTTGGCTCACGGTCGAGTTGATGCCTAGCTGTACTTTAGGCAGGTATTTATCCCACCCTTTTTGTTCCTCGCCCATATGAGCGGTTAGCGAATTAAGAATGGTGCGGTTCAGGCGCTCAACCTGCCCATTCGCACGTGGAGTCGCCACGGCATTCAGAACATGCTTTATTCCAAACTCACTGCAATATTCCTTAAATTCGCGTCCGGTGAATGCCGTGCCTCTGTCGCTCACTACCCTTGTGGGATAACCAAAAACTTGAATTATCCTATTTAGGGCAGTAATAGCTCCTTTTGCATTGGCGCTGGCAACAGCTTCTAGCCACACAAACTTTGTAAATCCATCTATCAGAGCAAAAATATAAGTTTTTCCATTACTTTTGCAAAACGGCCCTAAATGATCGACATGTAGGGTGTCGAAAGGCACAGGAGCTCTTGGAATCGGGTGTAAGAGCCCAGGCTGTTTACCAGTCGGTTTCTTGGCGAACTGACAACCAATGCAGCTTGACACATACCGTTCTACACTTTTCCGCATTTTAGGAAACCAATATTTGGCTTGAATAGCCTCCAGACACTTTTCTACACCTAAATGACCATTGTTGTCGTGATAGGTCTTCATGATATGCCATCTCGCGCTTTTAGGCACAACAGGCTTAGCAGAACCATCCACAATACGGCACAACAATTCGTTTACAATTTTGTAGTCCTTAGATAACCCCTCTTTTTTGTGTTTATTAGCGTCTAACTCCAAGTGTAAATTCGTAATAGTTGACTGAATATCCTCATCAGCATCTTGTAAGGCGTTAATAAAATCCTTCTCTTCGATATGCTTAATTGTAATAGGATTTCGACTGAGCGCGTCCACGTGTACCATAGATGTCCCAGGTCGATGCTCCACGTCAAAATCATATTCTTGCAGATCAAGCCACCAACGCGCTATGCGAGGTGACAAGTCTCTTTTTGACCATGCCAGTCGCAGAGCTGAACAATCTGTCACAACTCGAAATTTGATGCCCGTTACGTACACTTTGAATTTTTGAATGCTAAAGACGACAGCTAACGCCTCAAGTTCGAAACTATGGTAATTTACCTCAGTAGCTGTGGTCTGTCTGCTCGCGTAAGCAACAGCTTTCCAGTCGCCATTTTCTTGTCGCTGTAGTAGCACTCCACCCAGACCCAACTTCGAAGCATCAGTATGGATCTGTGTTTCACGATTCGGATTATAAATTGCAAGGACTGGATCAGAAGTAAGTACCCTCTTTAATGTTTCCATAGCTTCAGTCTGTTCGGTACCCCAGCTCCACTCAGCAGTCTTCTTGGTCAACATTGTAAGTGGTTTCGCAATTGTAGCAAACCCTTTAATAAACTTGCGAAAGTAGCTCGCCAACCCTAAGAATTGACGAAGCTCGTGGACATTACTGGGAGCCCTGAAGTCCGCAACAGCTGTTATTTTGTGAGAAGATGGTCGTATCTCTCCTCCATGGATCTCATGTCCAAGATATTCTACAGTTTTGGTAAGAAATGAGCACTTACTCCGCTTCAATTTGACACCAGCAGCATCAATCAACTCTAAAACTTTCCTGAGATTGTCCAGACAACTAGAGACGTCATTACCCCAAATTATGACGTCATCAATGTATACCTCCGCACACTCATGAATAACAGGAGCAAGTATTTCATTCATGGCCCGCTGAAATACGGCGGGAGCGTTACAAAGCCCAAAACTCATCATCCGGTATTGAAAATGACCATCAGGTGTGACGAAACCCGTGTAAGGTCTCGAGTCTGCTGCTATTTTAATCTGGTGATAGCCATTCGCCAGGTCCAAACAACAGAACATTGTCTTATCAACAAGTCTGTCCAGTAGATCTTGAATAACAGGTAGGGGATATCTTTCTTTTTCGGTAATTTTGTTCAATGCTCGATAGTCAACGCACATGCGATAGCCCCCATCCCTCTTCTTCACTAGCAGTACAGGGCTTGCATAAGGCGAAGTTGATTTCTCCACTATACGAGCTTCAAGTAACTCTGCCACAATATTTCTTACCACTTCTCTCTCATGAAAGGACATCCGGTATGGCTTGTAATTAATTACCTTGTTTTCTGTCAATTTTATGTTCATTTCGATGTTACAGTTCCCTAACTCCATGCCGTTGCCGGCAAAACACCCGCTATAGTGCTTGAGAAGTGAGTTTAAAGCTTCCTGTTCCTCATCAGTCAAGTGATCACCCAATTTAGGTACATTCACTGGTTCTTTGACCATGTTCTTTAATTCAGCTCGAGCTACACATTCTTCACTTTTTAGTTCAATCTGTCCATGTGTCCTATTTATAAGTTTTATAACGACTGATCCATCTTCACTCTCTACTTCCCCACTCAGTATGTCCTTTTCATGCATTGGCAGTCTCTGTTCACTGGGCTTCACATCCATGATACCCCTAGCCAATGGTTCAGTTCTGACTGTTACTTTATTCAAGCCTGGATTTAACACAACATCAACATAAGGGTAGAGGCGCACCTTTTCAATGTCTTCACACAGCTCTGCGAGTTCCAAAGCCATATCCCTTTTGAAGACGCTAAGTTGAGAAGCAGTCTTAACCACCACCACATTTTCCGCTTCAGTAAATGGTTGTCCCACTAAAATATCAAAATCTTGAACTTGATCTGGTACAACATAAAACTTAGTCTTCAACTCAAGTCCATCCACCGTCAACACAGCTGTAGTCAAACCAAGAGGTAGAGTAAGAGCATCGCCATAACCCTTTATAACCATGTCATTATTAGTTGTGCATTCCAATTTTTGTTGCTCACAAAAACTATGCTTCATAGTATTGCAAGAACTACCAAAATCAACAAAAGCTTCAGCAGGGTTCCCATTAATCAGTACAGTTTTAAAATACTTTTTGTCTGAGACATCATTGCATACTGTCTGAACTTTTCGGACCAGTTTGTTTTGAGAACTCGCTCTGGACCGTTTCCTACATTCATCAAGAGTGTGGCCCTTAATATCACAGAAATTGCAATGTTTCTGGATTCGTTTCTTGAAACAGTCAGCTTCAACATGACCAACCCGATCACAAAATGAACATCTTTTGTCAGTTTTATTTTTGTTCTGAATTTGAGTTGTCTTCTTAGTACTCCTATAGCACCTGCTAGCCTTATGGCCAATTTTGCCACATGAAAAACATTTTGTTGTTTTATTTAATTTTTGGTCACTAGGTCTGGAGGTGCTTGGCTGACCATTATCATTGCCCAAATCTGCAGAATTAATGCTAGCTAAGTATTGCAAAAGAGAACCACTATCACGGCACCCGGCTGACTTAGCACCAACTTCCCACAGCTTGTTACCAAGTGTCCCAATGACAGCTTCAGTTATGACTTCATCACTCAGATGGCAAGACATTCCAATACCCAGCTTTGTGTAGAAAAATTCAATTGGGTCCTCATCTGGCAACCTCACCCTATTGACGAGTTCCCTAATCTGAGAAAGTTTATTCTTGGTGAAAGGAAATGCCTTTATTAACTTTTCCTTCCACTCGTCCCAATTAATCTCATATGAAGCTTGTTGTTCATACCACGCTTTAGCGTACCCACTCAATTTTGAGGTGCAATTGCATACTAGGGTACGTTCATCCCACCCATGCATCTTGGCTGTGCTCTCTAAGTTCCGAATCCAATGTTCAATCGATACTGATGTTGTTTGGGGGTTAAATTCTGGTACAAAGTCGTTACGCCCTACATAACGCACAACAGGTCGCATATCCTTATCAAAACTAGTACTCGACTTAGATATGGGCGGTGTCCCACTCCTAGCGGGCATATTCTTCTTTCTTAACTGTCTGACTAATTCTTTCAAATCCTTGATCCTCCTTTCCTTCTTCCTTATCCTACTTTTCAGCTTTTTCCCACCTTCCCCAGAAGAAGAAGATGAAGAACTTGAGCTACTATGAGCCCGTTTCCTATCCTTGGAGCGACCCATATTACTCTTATTTATTTAATTACAATATACTTAAAATTAGGTTTATAACAAATTTTTCTATATCAAGAATCTAATTAGACTTAGGTTTTTATTAAATTGTTCTGATTCACACATATACACCTCTATGTTATTCTATAGTAATTGTCCAATATATATAACGCACACAAGAAATAAAATAGAAATTAAGTTTTTTAAATTATCTTCTATAAATTCAAAATATTAAAATTTATTATTATAATAGTCCACACACTTAGAATGTTTTAATATTCACTAGTTATTGTTTATTTAATGTTCTAGTAATCCAAACAGAATTAAGACAATATGAAAAAAAACAATATGGATGGAGCTCACCAAGGTCTCTTGCACAATATACCACACCAACTTTATATTTCAAACTTGTCACCACGTGTACCGCGAGCAAGGTCACACAATAAGATTTATCATTAAGAAAGCAACAATTGTCCATAAAACACAACAAAAGCCCACACCAAAGTTAGTTTAAGCGTTTAACAGTGAAAAGCATCCATTATTGCAAAATTAAAGTTCAACAAGTAAGTTTTCCGTCACCAATTAGTTAGGTTAGTAAAACTTCAACACACTTTTGTTAACGAATTAATCATGCCAAAAATCACATATATCGTTTATGCTCGTGAGAAACATACCACTTCTGAATCTAATAAGATATTAAATAAAGACTTTTAATGAATTAATAGCTTTTAATATATCCAAACGGAATGTCGCGTCACACTGCTTTCTTCCCGCGCAATAGACTGACATCTCCAGCATTAGGGAGGGGACGTGGCCGCGACTAGTGATGTGCGTTCTTGATTTCATCTAACATAACATACACAGTACCTACACACTCAACACACCATAAGACAGACAAGGCATGTGCAAGGGTGGCCTAATTCGTGTCGAAGCATGTTCACTCACTAGGACATCAATCCAAAACGGAATTCATAAAATATTTCGCAAGCGTCGAAAAAAAATCATTTCTCTTCATTAGCTAAATTAAGGAAAGGCGGCAAAACAAGAGCGTCCTCGAAATTCCGCGACCTAATTTTGTAAGCGAATATTTAAATAAAATACAATATTATTTATTACGAACTCAAATTTCCTCCTTCCCATATTTGGATAAATTGCTTTGAAATCGAAAACTTCCTTAAGCGTAATGTTAAAAAACATTTAATAATATTGCTTAATAATTATGATTGAAAAAGTTAAATGAAAGTAATTTTCTTGAATACCGTCATCCTAATTGAATATTCAAAATAAAAATGTTTATCCATTTACTCATTTCTGATAGCTTCTATAATTTTACATAAAAATACTGCCTTCAATTCAGTAAATTATAATACAAATTTCCTCAAAAACAAGTTTGCCAAACTTTTAGACCTCGCAATGCCGCAACATTTTTCTCGTGTCCCATATTCACCTATTCGGAACGCAATACTATCCCAAAAAGCTATTAATCTACATATCCATTAATAACAAAGTGAGCAATAAAGAATCCTTAGCACCGTGCAAAGTATCCCCGATATCCAATAAAGTTTAAATTGTACGAGAGCACACGAGCCATACAAACATTTATTTTCCAGTGAAACCCAAAACAATATTACCGCTATAAAGAATAGAATGGTATATGAAAGAAACGATGGTTATTCGACGAGTAATGAAAATTCGCCCCCTCAACAATAAAAATTGAAACTCGCGTAGATTTTAAAAACATATTTCTCTAACGTCGTCTGCCGTTCTGGAACATTTCGAGGGAAATGAAATTTATATGGAATATTTTGTCGACTGTGCTTTTGTTCGTTTAAAGTGTAATTGGGCAAAGGAACGTTTTATGTATTTTTGATGGAACTGCTATAACGTAAGGAATTCGCTGAACAAATTATAAAAGGAAAACTAGCTTCCCAGTGTTTGCTTCATAGTTCACGTAATAAATGTATGCGACACATTATTACTCATAACAATACAATGTAAACTAATATGTTTAATTAAAAAACAATGCTAAAGATCGCAAATCGTTATCAATTCTTTAATCAAGCGCAATACAAATTGCATACAATATTAAACAATTATACGACATAAATTCAAGCGGTCGATGCCTTGGTATTTATAAATAGTAAGAGAGTCGTGTCTCATATATCAAACGGAACATAAGAAACGTCATCAAACGACATCGCCAGCCTCATATAGCATTATAAAAGCTGCCTAATATCTTCAGATGTTATCCTTCTTAATGGATCGGCGAAATGCTTAACGACGCATAAGAATTTAGATTTAAAATATTCATCTCCTGTGCTAATTTAGATCGTTTACTATGTCTATAAATAGGGTACAAGATTGTCCAGAATGAATAACAGATTTTAATATAATTTTTATTAAATGGTAATAAAAGTAGATTACTAAGCAGCAAATTAAATTACTTTTTAATATGTTTCTTGGAATGAAAATAATATAAATAATCTGTGTAAGAATATACCTACACAATCGGCAATGTAACAAGTTTTGCCTTCACAATATAAACTTAATAAAATACGTTTAAAATATAAGGTTATCACGAAAATAAAATAACTTTTTGTATTTCATACGTAACAAATGACAAATTATTTTTTGTACCCAGTCCTGTCAAAATTACATTTCATGTTTCGGTCCGATATGTTATTTTATGAAATTGCAATACTTTATCTGAACACACATTTAACTGTAAAAATCACAGGTTACACATATTCAGCGTAGTCTACAGATATATTTTTAATGTTTCTTTTTATGATAGGAGGAAAAGTTGTTTAAAAAATAAAAGAAATAAAGGAATAAAATTTGGCAAATGTTATATATAGCCAGTTTAATTGAATAAAAGAGTATATTATACATTACTAAAATAATACAACTGTTACTTTTACAAACTAAATATAAACGATAATATTATAAATAGTATACTCCGGCTGTATAAATATCTGAACTCTAAAATATCTTCATTTAATTATTTATTAAAATATCTTATCTCTCAGCGGACTAGTCTAGATGCGATTTCTACAGAAGTCCGTATAAATATGCATGCAAATTACTATTATGAACTCATTTCATAGTGTTCCGTCATCGCTGGTGATAAATGGCTAGTAATAGTGTTTTATGACTGGTTATAAAGCACGGCGCCTCTCGCGTAATTATCATAAATCTATAGTTTTCCTCTGACCTATTTTCAAGTTATATCTTTCCTGTAGATTTGTGCACCTTATTGTAGTCCAAACTTATGAAGAGGAGGATGTCTGGATGTAGGTTTTTTACTTTAAAATCCCGTCCCTTCTTTTGTCTCCTATTTTGACGTACTAGGTATACCAAAAAGTCTATGAAATTTCCCGACCATTCTAATAATATCATTGCATATTTCTTCATTCAGTTGTACCGCTGTAACGTAAAAACAATCATGAAACAAACCCTTAATGATTAAACTCCCTAAACTTTGTGAAAAGTAAGAGTGAGGAAATAAACAAAAACAAATATAGAACGTGTAAGAAATCGGAAATTTAAGGCGAAGTTAATTGTATATTTCTCACCTTTCGTGTAACGCGAGCTTAACGTGGTTGTTAAAAGTCTTCATCCGAACTTCCCGTACATCTCAGGTTAATTACTAATAAGTGTTCTGTACTCTGTACTCTCGACACGCTCTAAATGATCAAAGCTTCAAGTTTCTCAGCATATATCATTTACATTAAAATATCCTAGTACCGAGCGTACATTTTATATTAAACTTTAAATGGTACATTACTTTTTAATTAAAACGAAATTATTTCACGGTATAAATTCTCGTGTATTAAACAGAGTATCGTTACGAATAAACAATTTACAGCATCTTTTCAATTCATTTACTATATCTGCGAAATTGAAATGGGCCGAGTCAATATATTCAGTTTTATTAAGTTGAAACTGTGCCAAAATCTCGTTTCCCCCAAGTTGCTGCATTATTTGTTTCGCCATTAAGTCATCTTAATAAAGAAACATGAAGAATCGTTTGTACGAACATAAATTTTTATAAACAATAAAAACAAATTTGGAGACTACAAATACGTTTTTAAAGCCGAGTGTACAAAGTACAATTTTTCCTTTATTTACGTCAAAATATGTAAAATTTATAAGGTTATTAAATTTTATAAGGAATGCACCTCGACCCTTCAAGTTCCTCTGACAAAGCCCTCAATTACGAAACCCGCTTTCCCCACGAGACGCAGTGAGGGTTGTCGAGACGTTTTAAAGCAAGATTGCTCTAACAATTTGTCCTTGTGTAATAAAAAAT
This sequence comes from Colias eurytheme, assembly GCF_061535395.1. NCBI lineage: Eukaryota > Metazoa > Arthropoda > Insecta > Lepidoptera > Pieridae > Colias > Colias eurytheme. The sequence goes on along the minus strand of NC_142998.1, from coordinate 6,128,248 downwards.
CTATATTGGTAACCCCTTTACAACGTAAATTGATTACCTACTGTTGAAATGGAAAGTTAGGTACCTACTTGCGTTTTGGCTTGATGAGACTTTTAAACCCGGATTTTTTTTTATAATTGAACAAATTCATTTCATTTAAAATGAATAAAAGTTACACAATACAAAATGCTTTATTTAATTGTATGTTTTTTAGATATAATCATTGAATTATTGAAAGGGACGTAATTTTTCTGTCACTCCAACATATCGCTGAAACCTAGAATACCGTTAAATATAAAATAATAAAACCGGCACACAATACCACAGGTAAATTGAATCAAGAAAGGACCACTCCATATTTCGGTCAAAGGATACACCCACAGATTTGTAGTGGATTCGCCAAAACATGATCAGAGGTCACGTCACAAAGGCAATCAAGCAAGATAGATTTTAGGGTCTGCTGCGAGCTCACGTACCAAACCTTGTCATCTGTCAATTTGATTACAGTACGTGCCTACCTCGCTCTTTGTCTACGAAACTACGAATATGTAATACTGGCAACTGTCATACGAAAACGACAACGTCATCTGAAATTTCGACTTCACCCACTTCACCATATTTAATCCTTAACCAAGTCCTTAACAATATATCGGTACTGACTACAAGATAGCAATGATAAATCGTCAAAGCAGCTTCTCAGTCTTTCGTCTCAGAATACAACTAAAGTAATAAAGTGTCAGTGTTATAAATATTCATGCTATTTTTCAGAGTGACACTGTAACTTTTATTTAAAGGATCTTGTTACAACTTTAAAACAGATGCGAAACTTTCGTGATTATATCACGGTTTAAAGTTTGAATTTTGTTTAATCTTTAGTTACAACAGTTGACTCTTGCTGTGTTTTTATTATGCAATTTTTGTTTAATTGAAATTTTCGAAGTAAACGTTGCAAAAATCTTTCGAAAGATATGTGATAAGTGATAACCTATCTTTACAAACATATTCGAGCACACCTAGTGGAGTTAGTATTTTAGCCAGAAATACCTTTCACGTTTTCATCTCCATCTTTATTTCCGGTCTATTTTAGAAGGAAATAACTCGGCGACATATTTCCGTACTGAAGCCTGCTGACTATTAGACGTCTGGAAATTTCATAACTTTTCTAGTCGATATTCTATAATTAAGTTCTGAAAGTTTCCTTAATTCCCGAACATTCAGAACATTTTCCCATTCCACTTCTTTAATTAAACGTCCAGCGTGAATGTTAATTGCGTTTTTAATTCACTGAAATTATTTGAGGAACCATTGCGTAATGGAGGAAAAGCTAAATGGAACCAATTTGCGAAAGAAAACTCGACTTATTGATGTTTAATGCGACTTTTAATGTATAAAGGTCGTTAATTTTTCATTAACACATTTGTTATAATTTCCTTTGATATTACTCTTGTTGACTGTTGTTTTAAAATAACATAAATTTTACTTCCGCGGTTCTAAATTTGTTTATAAAGTAAACATTTATCTTATCCCAACGGTACTTCCCAACCATAATGCCCGTAACTTATTCGCAGGGGTGTACCACGGCCCTTAAACTCATTAAGTGGGGACCATGGAAGAGAAGCTATCGCAAACGAAACCAAAAATATATTTCTAACTTATGCTCGTGCTCGCATTTATCCATAGAGCTTTTTATTTAAGTTACTATAATCTATTAAAAAATACTTAGTCCATCCTTAGTCCATCCAGTACTTACCATCATTATCAACTTGTACCTAACATTCGAAGAGTGGTAAAATTCAACTTATACAATTGTGCCATTCAACTATAGTTTGCTGAAAAATACTGTTAGACAAGCTATTGTACACCTTTTCCGGAGTTAACATACATTATAATACCTAATGCACAGAAATATTTTCGTGTCCATTATATTCGAATGTCGCGCAAACATCGTCTGCGGTCGTACCCGGCCCTCGGAAACTTCTTTAATTACTCCCTTCTACTTCGCAGCATCGTAAATCACAATTTAGTGAATCCGCACCGTTTCTCGGGAAGACGACGGTGTGAAAGGGAGTTTTATCAACTAATTAAGACTAAGAACTTGAATCCGATACGTCTCGAACTTGGCAGCTCGACGCTCGTTTCATTTAATTTTCTTTGTGTTTCATAATTGCAAGAACTTCAGCAAATATCTTACTAGACTTACAAAGTCAGCGATTGTACAATTTTATAACAATTGATCTTTATTCTTTGAAATTCTCGAGGGCTTATGATCTTATTATTGGTTACGTTTTATGTTGGGTTATTAATTTTAAATGCCCTTGAATGTTCGCTTAAAAGCTCGAATCTAAAATGAACTTATTATTATTTATTATAGTCTCATGTTTTATACAAAAATCTATAAAAGCGAAGCGAAGCGAAGTCAAAAAAATTAGAAGAGGTAAGACAAATACACCTTTGCGAATAGATCTCATCGCAAAATATCAAATGACAGATTTATATGATAAATGCGACACTTCTGAAAAAGCAAAATACCACAGCCATGAAACTAAAGAGGCAGTTGATAAAATTAAAAAAATGCAACGGCGACCGTAGCGCTAATGACCCTCAAGCGATGAAAGGTCCTCACGGGAATAACCGAGGTAAAGCGCTTTTGCTAAGAGCGGCAAGAATGCTGACAAGAACTGAATTACGTATTTGATTTTGTCTTTAGAATAGCAAGCTTTTTCATAGACGTAATCGGACATGTTCAGTAAATGGCATGATTGCGCCAAGAATTTTTGAAATGGACCAATAAATTAAGCCTAAACCAAAACAAAGGAAACCTCATTTGAATGTTAATTGTGACATTCAATTTTATTTCGTGTCCTCCGAACTCTCATATCAGTTAAAAAGCGATGAAATTGTAGTCTAGAAGTTCTTACAGTTAATGAGCCATCAGCCAACCCGTAACTAGAAAGCACCATCTCCCCACAGAAGACTATCGTCAGTAGAAAACTATTCGCTGTTATTCTCATTTTATAACCGTCCTTCCTAGAAATCCTTTGTCGGTAATCAATACGAACTCAAGAGTTTTCAACTATTGACGTTAAGGTGATGAATTAATTTTTCTAACATTTACGGCCCTTTTTAAACCTTCGTAATGTTTATATTATTAAAGTTGTCGTGATGAAAATTCTTGACAAGAAAGTTCAATAGTAACACAATACGTCTACCGTTTTAGAAACATGATTCCATGATATTTTCTCGATAGAAAAAAAATACAAAGTTCTCATTGTTATTTTTTTTTAATCTCTGGCATCTTCAAAATAACAAACGTAAAGTTACGACTTTTTGGATATTAACAGCTATAAAATATACAACCTATACGTCTACCGATTTAGAATTTTGAAATATGCGATGGTTTTGAAATAAACAAGAAATACTTGAAATTAGCGCGCGACCAGCCAATATAGCGAGAGCCGCCCTGTACCTTCCTACCCCGATCGCTGCACGAGTCATTCCCGCTACGGCCGTCACACGGGGAACTTGTGTCGCTCGCGCAATCGTAAGAAAGGGTGACAACACGATAAGACAAAATGAGACAAATGGGGACAATAAAGAAAATAAGAAGAAGAAACATAAAGGTTGGAGGAAAAAGAATGCTTACAATTGGAACAAATTAATGAAGTAAGTTGGTTTTATTTTAAATTTGATGATAATGGTATTATAGACGATGTTTGATATGTACCCCTGTTTTAAGTACATAACGAATGTGTAAGGTTTTTACATTTATAGCATAGATAATCTTTTCAGAAATCCGGAATCCAGAAGGAAAATAAACCCACTGATTGTTCACAATGTGAACCCACTCCTTCGTAAGTACCTTTATTCAGTCAAAAATGTATGTTATCAACGCTCTACTGGTTTTATCGCATGATTCCATTTTTAGCAAAAAGCAACAAAGTGCAAAGAAATAAAAAATCATGGTGAACTTAGTGGAAGTATGGTGGACTAAATATGGAACAGGAGCTCATTGGAGTAGTATTATATTTAAAAAAAATACGAAAAAATTTCAAGAATTACATTTCTTAGTGGGTGGTAGATAAGTATGTTGTATAAAGAAATTGATTTTGATATTTATTTCATTTATACTTACTACACCTGTTCGGGAAATTGCTTAGTACTAAAACAGGTTTATATTCATATTTACATAGTAATGTGAGTTTTCATTTCGAAAAATTTTGTGTAAGTACATATATTAAATTGAGTTCCTGGGTGATCTGGAAACACAATTGGGCCCGGAAGATGGCGCTGCAGTCACTCCTCCTAATCACATGAACCGATTTGGATGAATATTTGTGTGCACATTTCATTGTTGTGGGATGATTGGTTGATTCGTTTTCACATTACCCATTGATGATGAAACCATTTGATTGACCCATGAAACCATTTTTTTATCTTATTATACCTAAATCTGTTCAAATTTTACTGCTATACTATCCGATCGGTATTTTATGTATCTACTATTTATTTATTATCTATATATATTATTTATTCATATCACTTTTATGTAACTATCTATTCATTTATTTTTTTTATTGTATAAACCAACTTACTTTTTTCTATTATATTATATGCTAATATTGTTCTCACACTATCTATAGTATTTATATTTTATGTATGGTACGGGTATGGTATGGGTCTTGGCAGAATATCAGCGTTATGGTTCTCAGAACTATAACAATGTGCTGAGCCAAGACCTTTTCAGGGAACATTTCTCGTATTCATTTTTGTTTAATTTAATTTTAGATTTTAAGTGTATTTTGTTTTTTTCTTCTTTTTAACTGTCTAGTATTTAAGAATTGTAAATGTTTTCCTGAATAAATGAATAAATAAATAAATAAAATAAATAAACATTAGCTAATATTATGTATTTTTGTTGTTAGAAAGTAGTAGTTAATTTAATGTTTATAATACATTATTATTGGTATAAATAAGCCAGTGTTCGTCTCACATTGCTGTACCTGCCTACCTACCCTACCAGGGCCTAACTTTGTTCTGGCTATTTTATTTTGATTATTTGTAATGAATAATTACAATTATAATAGAGTGCAAAAAATAAATACATGCGTCAATATATTTTGTGTTTTTTTTTAAACAATTTTTTTATTTAAAAAAATATCATTCCGACCGCGGCTTTGCCCGCGTGGAATTAGGTTATATCGTGAATCCTGTTTTATCCCACAGAAGTGTTCAGTTCGGATAAAAAGTATCCTATGTGTAAATCCAGGCAATAAGCTATATTTTATCAAAATTGGTAATGTAGTCTTGACGTGATTAAGTAACAACTATCAAAAAAATATACAAATTAACATCCAAAGTTTCGCATCAGTTTTACTGTATTAGTGATATCTTCCACTCTTGACTTTGACTGAGAAGAATTAGGGTTTATAACTTCTTTCAGAAATAGTACCTTTCATTTCTGGGCATGATGTAATATCTACGTCAGCATCAAATTCTATCTAAATCAATTCAGTAGTCCGCGTTATTGAGTACCATTTCATTTTTTCAGAGTAACAATATTTTTTGTTATTTTAAAGATTATTTATAACCTGTATTATTTTGTAATAAAGTAAACATTACGAAATAATAATAATTATTAATAATATCTAAATAGTTGTTAAAAAGAAGATTATTTGTTTATAAGCAAGAAAATAAAACCAATAAATCAACAATTAAATAAATGTATAACAATATTATAATTGTATGACGACTCCATACATGTTTGTCCCGAGTCGGCCAGCGGCAGCGCGGCGAGTTTGCAAGAATGACTTCGCGCACACCCGCGTTCGCGATAGCGAGCTATTAGACTCCGCCCGCCAAGCAGTGGATTTTTTTTTGTGTATCGTCTTAAGTATGTAAGAAGTTTCAAACCAAATACATATTACAAGAAGCTTTGCTCCTGATTAAATAAAGACTATGATATAATAGATTCTCATACACTGTTTCCGAGAATTAATATCTGAATGAAGAGCTCATTTTACGTAGTTTGTAGATACAATTAGGTCAAGACAATAATTAAGCGAACTGTATACTAACAGTTGATTAATGCATGATAGCAACATAAGAGCTTGTTATGTTGCTGAAAACAGCAATGCTTTATTATTATATGAGAACATTATTATTAATTTCGAGACATTAAGATGATGGGCAACATTAGTTATTACTTATTATATAGAATAAAGGACCAAGACGCTTACTAGAATAAATCAATGACATATACTTATGTATTTTTATACAAATCCCAAAAATAAGCATAAAGCCAAATAATAAATTTCAGAGATTTATATATTATGGCAAAGGGGAGAATATTATTGTGAGAGTATGATTTATTAATAAATTTTGAAATTCTAGTATCTTTCGTTTTCATTTTTATGCTGAATACACCGAGTATCTAGTTATTTCATAAAATAATCCAAGTAAAAAAATTCATAAATTGTATTTTTTTAATGTTGCAATTTGATTGTCATTTAATTTTATTTTCCTGAAGTTTTGAGTAACAGCGAACTAGGTCATTTCTGTACGTTACACTATTTCGAAATAAGTTAACGAAATAGAATATTAAAATTATTTTCTCTATGAAAATTGTGCAACGTCAACTTTATATAGGGTGGTTATACGTAATCTCCTTGTAAACTACGTTGGATAAACTGTGCACGTCTTAGTTATAAAATCCATGAAGTTTACCACCAAAGTGTGTAAAGTTCAAGTCTAACTTACCGCAAAATGTGACCTATATTCTGGCAAAGAATACTTGAATTTAAATTATATTACCCAAGTTTTGGCACCAATAAACCTTCTTGTCCCAAAGCGACTTTATAAAACTTCATGACACTTTTTTCTATTTGTTTATTAATTAAAACAAATGATCTCATCGAAATTGCCTTTCCTCTTATCATCATCATCATCAATACATATAATAAAATCGTAGAAAAGTGATGTCTGTACAATGAAAATATTAAAAAAAAACTTAGCAGGTGTTATTATTAAATCGATCCTGAACCCAAAACTGTAGTTAAAAAAATTTTTGTCTGTTTGTCTGTTTGTCTGTTTGTCTGTATGTTCGTGCACGCTAATCTCAGAAACGGCTTATCCGATTTAGATGCGGTTTTCACTAATATATTGTGGTAAGCTTCACTTAACATTTAGTGTTTATTTCATGTCAATCGGTTCATAAATAAAAAAGTTATGACCATTTATAGTGGAGCCAATTTAATAGGCAACATTTGACGTCTATCAATTTTATCTTCATAGGGTGGTAACCTGCATAAAAACATCGATTAAAGTGAATTAATCGATACGGACTTGAAACATTTGTCAATCGAACTTGAAACACATGTCAATAATTTATGATAATTTTTATTCCCAAGTAATCAATGCATTCGATTCTAGATGTCTGATTTCGATTTTTAGAGTAACGTCTCTGGTATTTAAAAAGAAAAAAGGTTTATTGACACAAAATTGTAGCGACGTCAGTTCTTTAAATCAGAAATTGTTTATTATGTTTAGAATGGTTTATCAGTAAAATCAAATCCTAAAATTACTTATATCGGTCATTATTATAATAAATATGTAATCGTAATTGAAAAAAGTTAAGCAAATGTGCAGTTCTAACAAAACGAAATATCATGTTATTCTATGTAGACCGGGAGATACTGACACAAAATTTCGAGTCATTTGTAACAGGATGGCGGTTCTACAGGGGTCTTAGTACGCAATGACAAAAAGAAAAATGATGGTGTGAACGCTGGTACCGGTGGGTTAGTCGCGAGGGCGTTAGTCGAACTCGTCGGAAAAATAGCGAAAGTCAAACGATTTGTAACACAAAAATTTTAGAATTTACCGATAGCCCATAAAAAAGAAGTAGGCGGTAGTGTCATGCCATACTTTTCCGGTATGACTTACAGCCCGCCATACCGACGCGAATGTGTTGATTTAAAAAAAAACAATTATTCAACCATTTGTACCAAGCTAACTTTTGCACAGGTAACCATCGTCGTGCAGCCATTTACGAAAATCGCCATGCCATACTTTTCGGACGATTCCAAATGGTCGCCATACCGCCGAAAATCTGCAAAATTTTTTTGTTTCGCCTATCTTTTTGTACCAGTATTGCATTTGGCTTTTTGGAGAGTATTTGATAAAATGTGACCATTATTATATTTGCCATACTTCTAGTAGGGGGAAAAAGTGCTGTCATACTTGAAAAATAAATTTATTATTAATTTATATAAGTGAAGATTTCCAACACCTAGATCTTTGAAATTTTGTATTTATATTCGTTGATCCTCAAACTTACAGGAAAAATAAGTGCCATACTGTTACAAATCGTTTGACTTTCGCTATTTTCCGATGAGTTCGACTAACGCCCACGCGACTAAGCCGCCGGTACCAGCGTTCACACCATCATTTTTCTTTTTGTCATTGCGTACTAAGAACCCTGTAGAACCGCCACCCTGTTACAAATGACTCGAAATTTTGTGTCAGTATCTCCCGGTCTAATGTTGTCGTTACTAGGTTACGTTGTTGAATTTTGTTGAACTGTCAAATGTTGCCTATTAAAATGGCTCTACTATAAGTAATCATGGCGAACATTTGCTAAGGCATTCTATACATGAATAACTTTATTACGTAAATTATACGCTAAAGTTATTCCTTGACATGTCCAGATGATCATATCGAAAGTACCGTGTTTTAGCTGAGGGGGTAGTAGGGGGATCAAAGGACCTTTATTTCGATTTTTGCTCATAAGTCTAAAACCTGCACAAATAGCATTATGGTTACTTCTAGGTAAATTTTCTACATAAAATGTCTTTTAAATTATGTCGTAGGTATTATATTTTTAACCCCCAACGCAAAAAAAGGGGTGTTACGTCCGCTATGTGTGTTTGCGTGTCCGTCTGTGCAACCGTAGCACGCTAACGGGTAAAACGAATTAGATGCGTTTTTTTTGTTACATTAGTTGTTCTTAGGTATAGTGTATCAAAATCGGTTCATCCATTTATTATATATAGGGGTAAAAGTGGGAATGGAAAAAATGAATGTTGTCAGTTATACCCAAGTGATATAGGTATCAAATGAAAATAGACGACCTGTCAGAAACAATTAGTCAAATTTTATCAAAATCGGTTCATCCATTTATTTTATATAGGGGTAAAAGTAGGAATAAATAAATGAATTTTATCAAATATACTCAAGTGACGTATCTAATGAAAGACATGACGTGTAAAGTACAATAAGACATATTTTATCAAAATTGGTTCATCCATTTATTGGATATAGGTATAAAAGTGGGAATAAAAAAATGAATTTTGTCAAATTGGGTATATTTGACAGTGGCATATCAAATGAAAGGGCATGACATGATGTGAGAAGTATAATGAGGCATCTAGGTATTTAATCAAAATCGGTTCATCCATTTATTGGATTATAGCGGTAAAAGTGGGAATGAATAATCGAATGTGGTCAAATAATATACTCAAGCGGCATATCAATTGACGTCTGAATTACAATTAGTCATGTTTTATCAAAATTGGTTCATCTGTTTATTACATATAGGGCACCTTAGGGGTGATATAGTGGGGATAAATAATCCAAATGGAGCACCAAACGAAAGGATATGACGTGTACATATAGGTACAATTAGACATGGTTTACATCAAAATCGGTTCTGCCATTTACTAGGGGTGAAAGGGAAAAGTTGAAAGTCTGTGAAAGTAGAAGGATATGGGAGCGGGAGGATAGCCATACCTTGGAAATTTTGAACTCTTTTGTACCTAAGTTTTTTTAGCTCAGTTTAGTAATAAATTTTACTAACAGTTATTTTGTGTTATTATTTATTTTATTTCTTAACTGTAAAATAATCTGTAAGTACTTATAATTTAGTTGTTTATGGTAGTACGTGTTTCAAGACGTGTTTACTAAATAATTGTGTGTTAATTAGTAACTACTACGCAGTCACTATTCCACGCGGACGAAGTCGCGGGCACAGCTAGTACTTAATATGTATTTATTATTATTTATCGATGGTGATACATTGTATATGTAAATACAAAGAAATAGACCAATAAGGCTGCAGTTAGACGACGCGCGCGGTCACCGCGCGGCCGCCGCGCGGCGACCGCGCGGTGGCCGCGTACTAACTGTTCAGTTATAGCAGATTTATGTTTTATTAACTAGGACATTTAATTTCAACTTTACGTTCAACTGGATATGGTCCGGGTTCGCAGTGGCGGGGCTGACCGCGCGGCCGCCGCGCGGCGGCCGCGCGGCCGACACGCTGTAACATTCCTTGTCATATAAACGCGCCCTCACGTATTTGACGATGTATAGGTACCTAAATATTTTTGGGTTAATATTTAGGTACCTATTCATCTATATGGATGACCTCTCGCATCGGAATCTCTAAATCGCTTTCATCAATTTCCATAAAAACTGATACAGGGATTTTTGAAAGTGATAAATTGATCTAGTTCAATTTAATCTCGAAAAAATTGCCATTCATCAAACAACTATATAGCTTCCAGTTCATCCGATAAATCTAGTAAAGCTTATTTAGGTCTGAGTAAACAAACATAATACACATATTTTATTTTAAAAGATAACAAAACTCGATATTATCTACTTTGTTATTAATCTCAATAAACAACAAATTTCCAAGAAACGGTTAAAATAATGAAAACATTATACGTAAAACCTTCACCCGTTACGAGAGTGATATATAAATAATTTTATCTACCAGAGGACCCTTAAAACAAGTGACATAAAAAATAACAAACAAGGCCCCTAAGTGGAACAAGAAATAAGCCGAACTTTTCAAGTTCCTTTTAGTACGTGTTAAGTAACCTCCCCATGTATGGGGACAGTTATTAATCATGTTATAAAGTATGAGGACTTTGAAAACTTCCGACCGTTGCAAATCTTCTTTAACAGGTAAATAATTTCATATTCCAATATAGCCTTCTAGAGTAACTATATTTAGTTATCTGTGCTTCTAGTGCCTTCTATTAGGTATACATTAAGCGTGATCAATCCTATATCTTATTACTGATACACTAATATGATAAATCGATGTACCCGTAACATATTTTGTAACCTCTACACGACTTCAGTAATAAATTGAATGGATTGAATACAATGAAATCATATTAGTACAGCCCATTATACCAAATTCTTTCAAAGAATTGAGTAATAGAAATTCTATTTAAACTTGATTTTTATACTTACAATATGTAGGTTTAATATACAATATGATACGTGACGTGGGTAGGTATTTTCGTTATTTATTTTCAGTAAATTTATGTCTATCAATAGCTGAGAGCTCATCGAATTCTTTTTATAGAATGCTCTTAAATTACATACAATCGTTACAATTAAATATTTTTACCCACATTCGCACGAATTCTCCAACCCACAAGTGTGTAGGACGACTTTTGCAAAAGCTTTCGCAGATTATAGTAAAAACCTTTATTAGCCTTTACACTGGATTCTCATTAACATATAAAAATATTTGTTTCTAGAAACCAGTCCAGAGAAGCCAGGATATGAATACAAACCCTCAAGCAATTAGCAAAAGTACTACGTTTTTACCAATTATAACGTGTGCTCATCAATAATGGAGGCCCAAATAATTGGTAACCAATGGCAATATTTAATTTAATCCATCAATTAGTCGACCCGATGACCGCACCTGAATCAAAAGCGTGTAATTGTCATCAATTTCGCTTATTACTTGATGGCTCATGTTTCATTTATATCAATTTGTTCAAACGCTCCGCACATATGTTTGTTATGGGTACATACATTAGTTGTTCGTATGACTTCAGTGAAAAGCTTTTCTTTAGATTATTTTTCATTTAAATTCGACTCATTATAGAAATAATATCTTCCTTAGATGTTAATAGGAACCTCATGTATTGAATCGTAAAAATATCTGATTTCTGGATAAATTATTTTTGATTCATGTAAGCTTCGTTTTTTTACATTTCGCTTGTGCTCCCATTACTAGTCAAGTAAAGATTTGAAGAAGAACCAATTATAGAAATAAAAGTTTATCAATTAATCTTTAACCGCCGCGCCGTCGCCGCTTCCACGCTAATTTACTTGAATAATATTACCGGCTTGGTTTCATTGATATTATAAGTAAAATCTTCTAATTTATGACTATGTATTTCAGTAAGGGAATATATTTATTTGTCAGTTTTTAACACTCTTTAACCACTGGAGCAACTATGGTGAAATCAAAAATTGCTCTGATGTTCATTTTGACTGTATATTCTCAAACATTCATACTATTATGTTTAGGCCAAATACCGCAAAATTAACAGCTAAGTAGTGTAGTTGAATGAAGACTCCATCCATGTTATAAATCCTTTTTTTTATTTCGATTATTAAAAGTTTCTCGCTACTTTACAAAATGGCACACAAGAATAATGAATATCTAAATACACCGAACACCCATATTAAACATGATGTTTCATTACAATCTAATATTAAAGTACTTCTCATCAAATCCCCTCAAACAATAAAGGTTGTCAATCGTAATTACTTCTTCGAGCGATAAAGACAAAAAGTTATAAGGAAATACGATTCACTGGAGGAATCCTTATCTAAGGCTCACAGGATCCCATTCTGCTATATGAAGTCTACTACAAAGCAGTGTAATTGGGATAAAAGGCTCAATTAGCAGTACTGATTCAGTGACGAGTGGGATTTCGGGGAAATAATTTGATGATTACAGAGCAGAATTTTAAAGGACTGATGTTGTGTAACCTACCCAATTGATGAAAGTTTCTGTTACCAGTTATATTTTTATGACTACTTATTTTGAATTTGAATGCATTTTAACGCGATTTATTCATTAAAACCCAACGTTTCGAACCTCTTACACCAAGCGTGGTCACGAAGACTAAATGAATAACTTTTGTAAATGTATAATACTCTGTCATATTGCATTTAAGAATGCATTTTAATTTATGATATCTTTTTACCGGTTTTATAACCATTCAACAGCATGTAGGCTACATTCCTTCCCTAGAAGTTTATTCATAAAACTTCCTTTCATATGGGAAATATAAGGAATTATTGGAAATTCGTCTTAAAAAATAACTAGTACATCTCCATCAATTACTCGATATTACATTGGTCCATGCGTTTATTTCTACGAATGTGTTCTGTTCACCACAATTAATGTAGTTCTGAGAATTCTTCTCGTCTGCAATAGAGCGAAAATAATGGAACGTAGTTTATCGATCTAAATACGTAAAATTGATAACAAAACGTTCTCTTTTCAATTATTCTTTGAATCCATAATGCACACAAAATTAACAACACTTTGTTTATAATAATTGTTTGTATATTTTCTAATTTCATCTAAATATATTGCTACTTAATTTAAATCCCTTTTTGAACTATTTATCACGAACCGTTGCATTGTGAAAAGCTCCTTCTTTGAATACTTACATAAACTAAAATTTTCCCAGTTGTCAAATGTGCCGCAACATTTTTAACAAAAGAAGAAAGTTCCCATACAAGAGCAAATTTAATCTAGCGAACAGCACATGTAGTATGTTTTAAACTTTTGTATTTCAATCCACACTGATCTCTTATAAAAATACGAAAAGAGTAAACGCTAACAGTCACATTCGATTATTCCATAATCTCAAGGAAGTTGTATGTAAATATATAAGAAAAATAAAAAAATTGATTCTAGATATTGCAATGTGAAATATGTATAACTAAAACGTGTAGAAGCACTGTTTCTCTACAACAACCGATAACAGCAATATAAATAAAATAAATTATATATAAATTCAAGCGTTCAAAATTACTCCCCAAACCTACAAAGCTCTAACGCTACAAAGCCATCGCCTCCCACAATTCCAATTACATTACAATGAGAACCGAAGCCAACACCGTTTAACCGATTAAATATTTAACAGCAAACTACAAGGCCCTCGACGGATGACCTTCGGGTGTAAAAGAAAATCCGTTATTGTTCCGTCGCTGTCAGTGCCGAGACGCGCTAAGACGCGCTCGAGAGCACTCAACATCGCCGAGAGCTTAACGACACCAGCTTCCCGATAATCTTCAAGATATCGCACTAAAAATAAAACACTCCAAATATTTTTAAACTTCCAGAGTTGATCGCTTCCTTGATCCGGCTGGGGTTGTTTTAGCTACCGTTTATTCTTAGAAAATGTTTCGCAAATCATGTTATGGTATGTAAATCAGCCATGTGATAAATGGAGATAACACATCAACCCATTTTCTGAACATAATTGCTAATCGACTAAATCGTGCTCTATTTGACTCCATTAGACTTGAGCCTATTTTGTGGAACAGAATCGCATACGTAAGCTTGTTATCTGGCTTCGTTAACTAGTATAGGTATATTAAGAGTTTAGAATTCCGAATTCCAATAAAATGAAGCTGTAAATATAAAAGTTTGCAAGTTGATAAAGTTAAATCGATATTCTTTTAGTAGTGTTATAAAAAGAAACATACTTTTAATAAGATTCATCGTTTTATGACCCATAGCTTCTTAGCTTATTAAAGAATACAAGCCCAGTCGAGTTTACTGCGTCTCCTCCATTTTATCTCGAAAGAATAAAATCAGCATATTTATATTTTGGCGAAATAAAACGTAGCCGCTCATTGTAACAGACATTATGTCTCAAGGAAACGTAAACCGTTTGCATAAATACGGAAAATATTACCTAGTAAAGTGAACAGTGCGCCCTGAATAAATAATGTATAATATTGCATAAAGAAAGTTTGCGAGCTGCGTGGCTCAGGCGCTTTATTGCAATTCTGTTAGGTTATATCTCGCCGAGTGCAACTAACGTTTCTAATGCAATACTTGGGAGTCGCCAGTGCCAAATTGTTTTAATTAAATGAATAAATGCTTGCTCGTGCAAAAATATATTTTTATCAATGTTACATGTTCTGTACGTGTTCTGCAATAGTTCTACAACATATATTTCGTTTGCTGTTTAGTTTTTCAATTCCATTTTTGTATCTAGACTACATAATAATATGCAGATTATTTAATATTTTTCGGTATTAGGTAAGTAAGGTTTACTTTCAAAATCGTATTTCCAATTTTCGTTGAACAAATCATTTTATATTTGAATAAGTAATAATTCATCCATTGCCTATTGTAATCAAATGTCATAACAGCCTGAGCTTTAAAAAGCAATTATAAAGGCCGCAATGGTTCGCGGTAATGGATGTAAAGGTTAACACCTTGTGGGCGTAATTCATTTACAAAATCTATTTGGAACAAAAGAATTTTCTGGAATAATGTTTAATTATTTACGTAGTTCCTACCTGGAATTTTATTTATTCAAATATCCGATCAATGAAGGGTAAACTTGGTTGGTGAAGAACAATGCCTGGAAGGTTTTCCTTACCAGGAAATTCATAAAACAGTTGCAGTGATAATGAGGTAAGCGAACAGCTTCGTTTAGATTTCATGCATAACTACTTGATAATACTACCTTTATCTTCTATCCTTTCAGAGATCAACAGTAACAAATTAAATTCGATATTTTTGGTTTAACGTCATTCGAATGCTTTATAAATATAAATTTATAAAGAATAGAAAAAATTTGATCAATTTGTCCCGCCTCGAGATCAAATTATTTCTCTTTATAAATTTATATAATAACAAATTATACTTATTAAAATATAAAGGAAGGGAAAATTATGATTATAATACTAACTACTACAAAGACTTTCCCAATAAATCGTAAATACTATTTTAAATGTCATCAACAATCGTTTCTATTTATCCGCACAATCTGCCTATCTATGCTCCATATAAAACTCGCAGCATGTTTGATCTATTTAAACCTCGATTTAAATATCATTAAAGCTACATTTCAAGTGGCATTACTGGCCGGAAAGCCGCCCTAAATGATACTTGGTCTATAACGATTCATTTAAACCAGTTTGTAAGGCCATGCGGAACTATAGCAAGTGACATTCAATTGAATACCTTCACTCGTCAGCAGATAACATTTAAGAGCCTCGAAACCGCCTTGTCCTTACCTGGAACAATAAAACATGTATGTTAATATTTTTAAATAAAACAGATTATGTTTACAGCGAAACATGGAAAACGTAAACTTGGAATTAAGTAGTTATAATTTATTGATTATCCAACGAAATTAAGACTCTATATAATCTTGAAGTTCCAAATGTTCATACCTTCTATGCGTATCTATGTAAATTACCCAAATTCAACACCCACATTTACCATAAATATTAAAAATGCCGGAAAATGATTGATATTACTGGAATTATTACAATATTTAGACCAGCAAAAGAACTTCCACGTGATGTTCAAGCAACATGGTTATTACAGCCTAAGCTTGGATTTATTTTAAGACCGACATGATTAGAAGACTACTGTATTTTGGTCACGCTTCTCAGCGGTGACACGGTACCGAAGGCCATTAAATATAATGTACTAGAACAATCCCAAAACCGCAAGTCACCCCCTCATCCCCAAAAAAAAATTATAAAAGATATATTTCGAAAACAGCAAAATCGATTTCTTTTCACCAATAAGTGTGGCTTATTTGATTTTCCGAATAAAGAAGATAAAAGTAAATAGTTATTATAAATTAGATATGAAGTTGTATGTAGCGCTTGGTAGCGATATAGGTACGCGTGAAGTCAATTTGTCTATTTCAAAATACAATTAGCAAACAATCGAGCATCGAGGAATGCGCAAAAAAGCCGGCGTCATACGACAGTCACTGTTTGTTTGTTCACATTATAAACATATCAAACGCCCGCGTTGACGGCGTGGAATTGTTAGCAATTTATATAAAACAACAGTTGCATTGAAATAATTAGAGCGAGTTTAATTTATTAAAATTGAGGTCTCCGGTGCGATGCTACACGTGTAATTATTGCTCGTTATTGTCACCGGGGCACACTTTATTTTAACTGCAACAATTGAATTGCCTTTATAAAAATATGTTGCAACGCTATTGTCCATTTTATATGCTCGATGATTTATGTTGATTATAATTTCAAATTTATTTATTTTATATTTATGCATAAACGAACAATCAGAATTTTTTATGTTGAAATATTATCAAGCTAGGCGCAGCGGGATATGGGATTATATAAATATAGAGATAATATATTATATATTGGTATATAATATTAATAATATATGTAATGAAATAACATTTCATCCATATTCAAATTTGCCGCGCTTCGCGCGTTCATGTTATTTTCGGATTGACGTAGCGGTAAGAAAAAATGGCGAGAAAGGATTAAAGTATTGTGTGTTGGTGTGCAACAATGTGCAAGGGATATAATTGGGGATTTATTATTATATGTGGACTTTAAATGTCGTTTCTTTGTATTTTCAGGTGAGAATAGTTGTTGTAGTAACAAACTGCTTGTATTTTAAAATTGTGAAACTATTAAAATAAAAACTTTGTATTTTCAGAGAAACAAATTGGTTTTCATTGAAAATCCTCAATAATATATCTTATAAAACGACATTTTCGTTAACTAAAAGAAGATGGACCGATTGCAATTTGAGTTTACGATGATAGCTTCAAATGATGGCAAATCCAATGTGTTAGCCATAACCTCAATTACTACAGAAGAAGGAAAATGCTATGTCTTACCTGATGATCTGAAACCGGTCATTCACCATACATATATTGTTAAAATGAATACATTCTCGAAAATAAAAAACAGCATAAAGAAGAGGCATCAAAGCCGAAAAATTTGG
Source organism: Colias eurytheme (assembly GCF_061535395.1). Taxonomy (NCBI): domain Eukaryota; kingdom Metazoa; phylum Arthropoda; class Insecta; order Lepidoptera; family Pieridae; genus Colias; species Colias eurytheme. Next base: position 6,110,469 of record NC_142998.1, on the reverse strand, counting down.
ATAAAATTAGATGAAGACCAAAAGAAAACATATACAGATGAGGAAGGTAATATGCAATTTTTGGATCAATACTTGGAAGAAATTAGCATCATACAACCAAAAGACAAAGATAGTAATTTACAAAATATATTAGAAAAATTAATTGAAACTACCACGAAGAAAGAAAATCAACATAACCTAAAACATGTCTCGGAGAAATTTATTATTGAAAAATTCACAAGTAAGAATTGTAATGCATTGCAATGGATAGAGAATTTTGAAAAAGAGTGTGACCGCTTCAATATTACAAAAGATGAAACAAAAATTGAAATATTGAGATTGTTTTTAGAAAAATCTTGTTTGGATTGGTATAGCTCGATGGCCATCAAACTAACAGTAACTTCTGAATGGAAGGAATGGAAAAACAAGTTTTTGGAAACATTTAAAAACCAAGGATGGGACATGGTCACATATGCTTTTGCGTTCAAGTATAAAGAAGGATTATTAATTGATTATGCAATAAAAAAAGAACGACTCATACTAGACATAAACAAATCAGTAGACTCCAAAACAATAATAGATCTTATTGCAACAGGCTTACCCGGGTTTATCTTAAATAAATTAAACAGGGATGAACTCAACAACACTACTGATTTGTTCAACGAGATAAGAAAATATGAAGGTATGATGTACAAGAAAAACTCACCTATGGTAAGAAGTGCTACTTTTCTTCATAGAAATAAAATTAATGAGAAGAAGCCGTGTAAGACCTGTCAATCTTTAGACAAAGGAATAAGATACCATCCAGAAGAGTTGTGTTGGTTCAAGAAAAATAAAAATGAATCTGAAAGGGGTACCAAAGCCAGAACTGTGAACAATAATTCAATTATTGAAGTAGATATGAATACTAATAAAAAAAACGAGTAAGTACACCATTAATCAAAATCAAGCTTTTGTTAGAAAATAAAATAGAAGTAAGTGGAATTTATGATTCAGGCTCACAGATCTCTTTGATAAATTCAAGACTGATAAAAGTAAAAGAAGATAAAGATAATGTTAATGTTGCATATATGAAAACGGTTAATGGTGTGAAGAAAACAGATGGCTTGATAACAATTAAAATAAAAATATTTGATTTGGAAGAAGAAGTGGATGTATATGTTGTAGAAAATGAAGATTTTGATGATTTTATAATCGGATTGGATATGATACAGAAATTCAGACTAACTCAAAATGAGAACTTGCAGATAGAACAAAAGAAAATAGTAAATAAAAAAGACAGAATACCTAAAGAGAACGAAAATAAAAAAAAATATAAAAAGACTTTTGCAATAAACTTCAATGAACATATAGAAACAGAGGAATTTATAAGTATGATTGAACACTTAGATACTGAAAAGAAAATTGAGATAGAGAAAATTATAAAGGAATTTAAAACAATTTTTGCTAAAGACAAGTATGATATAGGATCAGTTAGAAATTATGAAGCTCACATAGACTTATTAGTCAATAAATACTGTAGTAAAAGACCATATAGATGTACAATAGAAGATAAATTAGAAATTGAAAAGCAAATATCCATGTTACTAAAGAATAATTTAATAGAAGAATCTTACAGTCCTTTCGCTGCTCCAGTGACAATGGCATTTAAAAAAGGTGACAATAAAAAATCCCGTTTATGCATAGATTTCAGAGAGTTGAACAAAATTGTTGTACCGCAAGCTCAACCTTTCCCATTAATAGATGATTTAATTATTAAAACTAGAAATTGTAAATATTTTACTACACTGGACATAAATTCAGCATTTTGGGCAATACCACTAAGGGTGGAAGATAGAAGTAAAACAGGATTTGTCACACAGGAGGGCCACTACCAGTGGACCTGCCTCCCTTTTGGCTTGAAAACATCACCAGCAATTTTCCAGAGAATTTTAAGCAATATTCTAAGAAAACACAATCTTACAGGATATGCAGTTAACTTCATTGACGATATTTTGATATACTCGTCCAACTTTGAAGAACATTTGAGACACATAAGAGATGTATTAGAGGCAATAATAAAAGAAGGCTTTAGATTGAAGTTGCAGAAGTGTACCTTCGCTTCAGACTCGGTAAAGTACCTAGGACATGTAATTCAGCACAATTCGGTAAGACCACTTAAAGACAATCTGATCTCAATAAAACATTTTCCAACCCCTAAGACACAAAAGAACATTAGACAATTTTTGGGTAAAATCAACTTCTACCACGAATACATACCAAGAAGCGCAATTATTTTAGACCCATTACATAATTTATTAAGAAAAAATGAAAAATTTGTGTGGTCAAAGAAGTGTGAAGAATCATTTAATCAAATAAAAAATTATTTAAGCTCTCAACCTGTGTTGGAAATATTTGATAATGACTTACCGATAAAAATTTTTACAGATGCATCTTTAGAGGGTATTGGGGCAATATTAAAACAGACACAACTAGACGGCAAAGACAAACCGGTGGCATATTTCTCAAAGAAACTGAATGAACCTCAAAAACGAAAAAAAGCTATATATTTGGAATGCCTTGCAATGAAAGAAGCGGTTAAGTATTGGCAACACTGGCTCATTGGAAAACAATTCACTATTTATTCTGACCACAAACCTCTAGAGAATATGAATATTAAATGCAGGACGGATGAAGAATTGGGAGACCTTACATATTACCTATCTCAGTATGATTTTACAATAAAATATATACCCGGCAAAGAAAATGTTGAAGCTGACTGTTTGAGTCGAAACCCAGTATTAGAATCAGAAGATAACAAAGAGGACCTATTGAAAATAGTTAATTTAATACAGATAAAAGATGTAATTGAAGATCAAGAGAAAAATGCAATAATAATAGAAAATAAACAAAATCTTATACACAAAAATGAAATATACTACAAAAAAATAAAGAAAGATGAAAAGATTATCCTCTCAGAAGAATTCAGTAAAGAACTTATTAAAAAGGTGCATGAAGATTTATGCCATATTGGTATCAGACAATTGCAGAAAAAGATAAGCCCTGTATATACAGCTAAAAATCTAACAAAAAATATATTAAATATTTGTAAAACATGTGAAATATGTATAAAAAATAAATCGAGATGTCAAGGAAAATTTGGACTAATGTCACAACTGGGACCAGCAACAAAACCGTTTGAGATAATGTCAATAGATACTATCGGTGGCTTTGGAGGATCTAGGTCAACAAAAAAATATTTACACCTTTTAGTAGACCACTACACCAGGTATGCATTTATTGTAACTTCTAAAACACAGAATGCAAGCGACTTTATTAAACTAACAAAGAAAGTACTCGAGACAGATGAGATTGGAATAATTCTAACAGATCAATACCCGGGCATCAACTCCAGAGAATTTAAACAATATTTACAGGAAAACAACATTACATTAATATTTACAGCAGTCAATACACCATTCTCGAATGGCTTGAACGAAAGATTAAATCAAACAATAGTCAATAAAATAAGATGCAGAATAAATGAGAAAAATAACAAGAAAACATGGACAACAGTAGCAAGAGAATGTATACAGAAATATAATGAAACGGAACACTCAGTTACAGGATTTGCACCAAAATACTTACTTGATGGTACAAATGTCACTATTCTACCAAACGAAATTAAAACAATACAAAAGGAAGACAAGTGGATTGCAGATAGAAGATTAGCATTAGAGAATACAATAAAATCCCACAATTACAACAAGAAAATATTTGACAGAAATAGAAAACCGCTAGAATTACAAATAGGGAGCGATGTATATGTGGAGAATGGAAACAGATTAAATAGAAAAAAATTAGACGAACTATTAATAGGCCCTTTCAAGATTTTGGAGAAAATATCAAACTCCATCTATAGGATTGACACCGGAAATAGAAAAACAGAATCAACACTATTTCACATAACTAAATTACAACCAGTAACAGCAGAATAATATGAAGATTACGTTTAGGATATAGATATATTATTTAGAATTTTCACTTTTGGGGGGGGAGATGTAATGAAATAACATTTCATCCATATTCAAATTTGCCGCGCTTCGCGCGTTCATGTTATTTTCGGATTGACGTAGCGGTAAGAAAAAATGGCGAGAAAGGATTAAAGTATTGTGTGTTGGTGTGCAACAATGTGCAAGGGATATAATTGGGGATTTATTATTATATGTGGACTTTAAATGTCGTTTCTTTGTATTTTCAGGTGAGAATAGTTGTTGTAGTAACAAACTGCTTGTATTTTAAAATTGTGAAACTATTAAAATAAAAACTTTGTATTTTCAGAGAAACAAATTGGTTTTCATTGAAAATCCTCAATAATATATCTTATATATATAATATTTAAATATCTTTAAACACAGCACACACATTAACCCAATGATATTAGAAAAAGTACTTTATTATCTTAACCCTTTTCTAATGTCTGTTTATTTGCTTTCACCGGCTCATAATGCCAAAAAAACTATATTAAGATTCCAAACTTGGCCCTCCTTGATAAGGGTAAACGAATTACTCTCAGATCCAAATAAATTACATCGGCACTCAATAGGGCTGCGAAAAAGGAATTTGTTGCGCCGATCTTCCGCGAAATGAAGATTAGGTGGTAATACATACATAACGGTTGTAAGGACATTTTTCTACCCGATAAAACATCGGAGGGTATTTGTGACCTTTCAAATGTACAGAACTTCGCACGATATCTGTATTTCTATCTCTACTTTATCGACATTATAAATCATGGAAGCTATATCTTAACATCAGAGATTAATCATTTAGTCGGAATGTTTCTATGAACTACCTAGTTCTGTACTTTACATAGTCCGTTTATTTAAATATCACAATGTTAAATGAAGTTTTCATTTGAGCTTTTCGCATTAGAACTAAAAAGTTTATTTCAAAATCAATTCTTTTGAATTAACAAGTTGAATATAAGTTTAATGTTGAAGGCAAGATTATATCATCAAAGTAGCTTTTAAAACGGCTTCGTCCACTCTGTAGAAAACTTAACAAATTATATACTGAAACCTTCCTCGTGGATATTTCATAGTCTTCTCTATTAAACAAAAGCCGCTTCAAAATCCATTGTGTAGTTTAAAGATTTAAGTATATAATATAGGGACGGACAGACAGCGACAGACGACTATATTTTATACTATGTAGTGATAAATAAAATATTAGATTAACATGCTCTATTGCTTTGCGAAGCCGTGATCATAAGGCGGTAACAAAACAAAATGCTAGTGATACAAATTGAGTCTTTGTTCTGAGTTCGCCGAAGGTAAGCTTATATTATATATCTAAGAATAAAATATAAGATATGTTTGTGTGATATGGTACAAAAGAATGATAACCCCAATTGTTAGGGAAGTAAATTCTATCAGCGAGTTTCTTTTTATGATAAACAACAAAAGGGCTTGTATTACAATTTTATATAGGATTCAGTATCTTTTATCGACTGCAAAACTCAAATATAGATTTATTTTAAGAACATAATAGCTACATGCGTTCAAAGACTTAAATCTAAATCTGTTGAGAGAACATCTTCATTCATGTTCAACTAATAAATTCATAAAATATTATTAGTAGCTTTATATATATTATTGAATCATTTATTATAACTCTACTTTATTATAAAACAAAAGTTAATAGAAATAAAGATGACTTTTTATGAAAAATAATAAAGCCAATGTAATATTAAAAGTGACGCACCACAAAGAAACATTGAGCAATATTGACTGATTTCAATTCCAATAAATTGCTTTTAGGTGGCTCTCAGGACACAATCCATCAAAGTTTGCATATTTAATGGAAAAAATGTCCCATCACGAATTCTGCGTAATTGAAGATCCCCTACAAACGTGATATTTTGATGGAGTTTCTTTCAGGTTGCTGACAAGTGAATTTAGATAACATCCATATATGTATAATTGTTTTATACTTATTCATTGTGTTTTTACTTTTACATTCTTACATGCCTATAATTCCGGTAGGTAATATACCTGCCTATTGAAATAAGCGTGTTTAAAGTAAACTAGAAACATTCACAAAATTAGACATTTTTAACAATTTTAATGAGGCATTCATTAGAAACAAGAGATTTTTTTCATTAATTAAAATTTAAAAGGTTTACTATACTTTGTTTTTGCATTGTATCGTTCATTAAACAAGTCAGGGGCAGCCTTGCCGCTTGGTCGTCACGTCGGTCGTCGGAAATATTAAATAATAAATTGAATTAAAAATCTGTCGAACATTAATTTTTACACAATGAAATAAATTGATTTACGATCTTTTCAATTTAAAGAGTAAACCTGACTGACGGGGGAATAAATGATTCGCAGTCGTGACAATATTTATATTTACAATAGAGTTGTAATACTTCAAGACTTCAAGGTCGAAAAAATAGCGATAAAAAAGTAAGATATTAGACCTGTATTCAACAATGGTCTGACGGACATGGGCTATTTCCAACTTTCATTCTTCAAGCGTGCTCCACTTTAGAATTCAACCCCAATTAAAATCGGCTGGAATTTCGGTCAAGTGCAAATTCAATTAAAAATATATTTTACACACCGACCCATATATTCATTTACATAATCATTAGCATACAAGTGGATTGCTCAAAAATTATAGCCAATATTTTTTTCTTTATTTATACCTATGCTTATACTAGCGGAATACATTCACCCTAATTAATGAAAATCATTAATTTGCAATTAATAAGATAAACGCAGGAGACGACAATAATAAAGTGCCGGATATTGTCCTCGCATCCGTTCGATAAAATAAATTGTGACTTACCGCTAGTAATTTGCGAGATAGTTTTGTGTCGTTGACCCGGCTTAACTAGCAGACGACGATAAATTCATCAAACTATACTTTATCTTTATTTAATCTAGACTTACACGAAAATAAATGTAGCGAATATATAAGACGTTCTTCAATTTATCAATGTAGCAAAAACATTTAGAAACTGATAATTTAATGACTAATAACGAGTTAAAAGTTTAAAAGGAAACGAAGCTGACGTATTTCTTGTTGCAATGCGTCATCAATCATACGGACGCAAATGTTGACAAAGTCAAAGAAATCGCAAACCATTCGAGTGATTGTGACCGCAATAACTGGACCAAACATATAACCGTAACTTGACGTTCTTAGTATAAAATACTTCAAAGACTACGTGAAACTATTCCTCGCCATCGCACAAGACTCGTCAAACTCATCCAACTTACGATACTCCCGTAAACACGAGAAATTCCCCAAACTTTAACACACGTATAAGGATTTCTCAACCGCAAATGCTGGTCTATTAATACAGCGCCCACTGCGGTTACCTTGACAATAACCGTTAGTTTATAGAGATACTACATAATGACAGTACGCAAGCTTTCTAGCGGAAAGCGACAACTTTGCATATAAAGGTATACAACGTAAAGGAAAGCAGTATTTATGACGGAATTACTCTATATAAGGAAAATAATATTTGTACTTAATATTCTGTACGTAGAAAATAAAACTGCTGTTATTTCCAGGTTCAGTGGGAGTGTATTTTTAAACAATGTTATTTTTCTTGGATCACATTTCCGTTATGTAAAACTGCATCTCGGCTTAAATCGTGCCAAATAAAACAAGCTAGAACCATTTCGATCCTATCAAAATAACTGGATCACATCACATCATTCCGATGGTTGGAAACTATTTGAAGTATCTATATATAAATGTTTGCATCCGTTCACATTCCAAAAGAATGAGATTTGCAGAATTACAAAGATTCCGTTTCAAAATAGAAGAAAATGTTTAAAATTTCGACTATGGTTTATGGTTTCTTCTGAACAAAATTTTGTCGCAATTCCCTCGTTTTGATATTTACGTTACGTTCTGTTCATTAAATATACATATTATATACAAGTAAATATTCTTCTTTATAAAATAGGCCATTGTAAACATGTACCTATTAAAGAAGCCACTCTCGTATCTAAATGAAAATTTTTATTCTCACAATATATTTCTCACTTCTATACTCTATTGAACTCCAGCGACGGAATAAATATCATAAATTCATATTATATCATAATATAATAGGTATTATAGTTATGATGAACAACAAAAATGTTAATTAAGTTTTGCAAACTGGACTTAATATGCAAACGCTCTCATTTATCAATAAAATCAACATTATCAGAATAATAGTGATGAGTGGCAGGAAACTGGAAACACAAAAATAATATCTTCATACTAATCAGGTTATTGACCGCTGGTAATTAATTCAAATAAATTGCTTAAATACTTCGAACTAATTAGTTGATTTGCATTTATTTTTTCCATGGAGTATAAATTCTATTGTCCCACGTATCTTTTCGTAACAATTTTTAAAGGATTAAGAGTATTCTATTTTAAATGTTTTTCATAAAAACTCTTTTACGATGTAATTAAAAGAAACAGAAAGTAGTAAATGCTAAAATCCGTGGGCCAAAAACATTAAATAAGGATTGATGCGGCTTACTAATAATAATTAACGCTCACTTCACAGAATTCAAACTACAAATTACTTCAAAAAACACATTTAAATACCCATACAATAATAAGAAGAATACTACTGAAAAATAACAACTACAAAAATTTAAAAAATTGTAGATACCTCCTAAAATTAGTAATTAGCGTAAAGTTTATTTTGAATACAGACTCAAAAATTCAAGAGCTTGAGCAATGAATTACTAAAAATATCAAAGCCTGAATTCCTTACCCACTACAGCTTTAACTTTTTCTTTAGACATTAAAAGCAAGCTGTCTGTTTGTTTAATCTTTCTGAAATATTAAATGTGCGTGTTTCGGCGTACTAATTGGAGTAATGAATTAACTGAGGAGCCAGTGAGATCGCCGAAAAGTTTCCTCGCCCGAGGTCCGCCTCTCCGGAACTGTCAAGTGCACAATATCATGACTTTATGGAATGTGATATAGCTCCAAAATATTATATGGAAACTAGTTTTCAGTTTAGTTTTAATTAACCCGTTGTAATTAGCATAAAGTATTGAAAGAATAACAAATTGAACAAAATGGTTAAAGCTTGCTTTCTATTTATTAAAATACTAGCTGTGGAACCCGGTTTTACACGCATTGCTACGACCCTTTTGCTCTTAGCGTGATAATATATAACCTTCATCAATAAACGGGCTATCTACCTAGCGGTGAAAACTTTTAAAATCGGACCAATTTTTTAATAAACGCGTTCAAGCAGACAAGGAAACAAACTCTTCAGCTTTATAATATTATTAAGATAAACATTATAGGTATAATTTTTTTCTAGATATTGTGTTTTTTAAACAGCAATTGTCTTGTTCACTTAATTCATATTAGATGCAAAATCAATTAAACTGTCACTGATATCTTGTATGGCCATCTGGCCGAATTTCAGTCACGAAGACTAGCCAACTGCGCGGGAGATAGCGTGCATAAGTGTGACACAGATATCTTTCCCTCATTCTCACACTCCCAATACACGCTTCTAACAAGCCGATGAGAGAACTCACAAGATACTTTACCAACAATGGCTATAAAATATATATTACTATATATTTGCATATCCACTACAGCACTACACATTTCACTTCGTATCGCAACTCTGCAGGTAACAAGACAAAATAAAATCGTATCCTGCATCCTCACTATTTCAATATTAGTTGATATAATCGAAGAACGAACTTAGCGTATAAACCAGCAATACATCGATATCCGGGATATAGAACGATTTGCTCAAGCAAGCGAGATTTATCGCTTGGCTATATTTCAACTTTGAAGCTTTACACAGCAAAAATAGAATATATGTTCAGCATGTAGCTTTTACTGAGAGGAAACCTTAGCACGTTATTTTATGAACTGTGCAAATTCTGGAAATGGGGAAATTTATATCAAATAATTTAGACCGCGAGACGAGATTTCCCATTTTAAATCTTATCTCACAATATTTAACATCTGCGAATCTCAATAATAATATCTTGGAATACTCACTGCAACTTTTCAGTGTATACAACATGGCGCTATAAACATAACTCGAGTTAAAACAACTGGAGTGCGTAAAGGCCTATATGGGTTTACAAGTTAATCGTATTGGACTCGCTGTATGAAACACCATGTAACTGGCTTACCTTCGCGTGCTACACGTATGACGGAAAAATATATTACGATAGTGAAAATATTTTAAAAAGCAAATATTTGCATGGTGTAATTTGATTAAAAAATCGTAATAGCATTTATGAAATAAAAGTTCTAAAAGTTTAGTTCATTATATTATCTAGCTATAGGTATCATAATAGTCTAGACAATTTTAAAGAGAATAACAATAGTGCTAAACAGTTGTTTAATTTTAAAATCGACAATTTTCTAGAGCAACAGAGCGCCGTAAGAAAAAACGAAAAGCTCGTGCTTTTTAGAACGGCAATAATCGTCCGACACGAATCGTTTAGAGATTTTACTATTATCACGTGTTTCTCAAACACTCTTTTTCTTATAGTCCCTTTTTATTAATGTTTAAACGGATGACTGCATTGATTTTTCTTCCTTATATGTGATATAAAGGGCTTGAATAAGGACACAGGACATGATCATATTGATCGACGTCACTTTATCAGGGGCAAAATTTAATGGGTCTTATTGAAAATATATCAGATAAATTTTGAAATCAACCGCACTCAAACAGAATGATTGGAAATGCGTACAAATGTTTTTGACGTGCAACCAAAATGTATGTTAAAGCAATCAATTATTTTATCGAGTCACACAGGTTCAGAGTGAATGAAATAGATTTACATATTAATTGAAAAATCATAACGCTTTCGTCGCTTTTAATCTATAAAAACTACCTGAAAATCCATTAAATATTTATTCGCTTGGTCAGAGTAGTTAGCATGGGTTTAAGTTAATTAATCCAGTTATTTGATTTCCGGTTAGCAGTTAGCAAGTTTATTTTCCGAATCTGAACCACAATTAATCTAGTCAAAAACTTCAGGTCCGGATATCGATGTACTGCTCGCAAACACGTGTGCTGTTAAAATAATTGGTACATTTTTCACTAGAAGTCCATTTGCTATGATGCAACATGGACCAATTAATGGTTTAGTATTTCTTTGGAAAGCAATATGAATACAAGCATTCAATAAATATTTTTAATACCACAACATGGCAGGAAAATATTACCGTTACAGGAATCGTACACGTGTATCTGCATTTTCAATAGCAACATATTCCATAACATGTTATTCTTGATGAAGACTTTACACTGAAGAACACCAATGTTGCTATAATACCACAAAATAAGTACAAGTACCCTTACAATGCACAGGGGGCAACTTGATATACCTTTAACATGTGACATGAATCAAACTGAATAACAGTGGCACGCAAGCATATTATGTAAACTGAATTTATACATGTCTAGATTTCCACTGAAATTTTATAAAAATAACAAGAATGACCAATATTTATACTAGTTTATTTATCCATCTGGCGATCGAACTGGTCTTTCGGATTCACGTTATATTTGCAGTTTTCGAGTACAAGCGAATGCTCCACAAACTTTAAATGTAAATACGGGACTTGAAAACGTTTCGATATCGCTCTAAGAGCACGTACAACTAGTCGCGGATAACAGATAAAATCCTTTTTGATTCACTGTTATTGTTAGTTAAAAAGGTGGTGCGATGGATGGACATTAACTGAACTATATTCTGAGAAATTTACAATAATAAGCATATATTCATTTACATAACACACAAACAGTTTAATCAATACAAAGATTTATATCAAATTCTATTTTTATTGTTATTTCGATTTATTACGTACCTACTTATAAATATATAAAGTGGTTAGTGAGGCTACTTACAGACTTGAAATATAAAAGATAAGGAAGACAAACAATGTACTATCGAGTAAATTGACTATTATTCGAGAAAAATCTTTTTCAGCTTCAACACAAAGCAAGAATAAACTGCACTGGAGGAACATTAGTTTTAAAAGAATTCCGATAAAGTTTAAAGAAAACCATTGACCTACTACTTAATGGACGAAGAGTATGACATTAAGTAAGAAAGAACGTACTTTATTGGAAATATATGTAAACGTATTGTGATTTGTGCGGTTGGTCTTTTTTCCGGATTTCCGGAAAAAAGACCAACTTCCACTAAGTACATTTTTTGCAATTTTTATGTGATATTACATTGATACAACATACGTTTTACAATATATGACTTCATTCATACAATATATAATTCTTCAATAAATCAACATCTAATAATGTACAATGGCAGCAGCCCTAGAATTCGGTCCATTGTACCCAGGCGCGAGATGGAAGCGTGCTCCGCATGAACGTGAATGGCCCGATTACAATCACGATGCGATGCGATGTCACGCTGACCCGCTCCGACTTATGCGAGCCTGATACCTGCACCCAATGTAGTCAATTTACTATGCAAAATATGGCCGGTTAATTTACCGATATTTTCTGCTTTTGTAAGAAAACAATTAATTCTACATTAGGTTATACTTTTTTAATAAGAAATCTCATGTAGCTCGTATTCCTTAAAATTATTATTTGCTCGGTAGTTTGCATTGTGATTTTACTAAAACTAAATATATAAAACGAAAACATAGCTTAGGTCTGTTTCCTAAAATAATTGAAATTAGAAGATACTCGTATAATTTGGCAGAAATTCACTAGTACTTGACAACAAAGCAGTCTCTGCAGTGATATTAAACAATACTGCACGAAATTATTCATCGCATAATTTCGCCTAAACAATAAAACTTTGCCAATAGCCAGATTATTGGTTTGCATCGAAATATTCCTGCCAATAGCGGATGCTATCCAATAAAAGTTTATCCCGATTCCAATACGACCACTAAAACTTTGTATATCTTGTAAAATGAAGTTGGAATATAAAAATATTTTAGATGAGGGGAGAAAAACGTTAAAGTTTTGAGTTATATCCTTTGTCTTTGTCTGTAATAAAGGTTCGCAGTTTTTGCCGTAATAATAATTAATCAACGAAGGCCTATTTCCATGATTGGTAAACAATATCAATAGATTAAAAAAATGCCTTCATATTCAGATTAAATATTTTGTCCTATTTTTTATTTTGTACATGCCTATTTAAACGCTGATTATAATTTTACTAAATAACAACGTATTTAGCATCGGTATTCAAAACCTACATTATTATTATATTAATGTGGGAAACGTAAACATTACCATACAATGATGCTATAAATTAGTTAATCAAACATGTTTTTCGTTAACAATGAAATCTTTAATAATAATCAAAGAACAATCATTAACCACATCTGTAAGATAATGCAGTTGTTATGTAATGTTTCCCAAAAGAAATAAACGTTGCACGGCTCACTTATAGTCCTAGAATGCTATTTTTATTACTATTTGTTCATGTCATGTATTTTTTAAGAATAGGGAAATCTCAAATCTATTTAGTTTCCTTACCTTATTAAGTTTACAATATCTTTTCAATTAAGAACAAGATCAATTTTTTAAAGATACCGAAGTATCTATGAACGTGGTGTATCATTATTATTTTATCTGTGGTCATGATGGACCTCTTTATAAATCAAGTTCATAACTATTTTGAATTTTCTGTGATAAGTAATCAAATTAGTATTAATATAGTAATAAGTAATAGACTTGCAATGATTAAGATTCATTATTTTTCGCATAACAAAATACATATATCATATAGCTAACAGTCAGTTTAGACGTTATATGAAATTAAGCAGATTTTCACAGTTGGCATTAGGGCGTGTCCACATGTACACGGCACGGCGCCGTCAACGCGCAACGATGCGATGTCGTGGCGCGGTGCGTTGCCGCGTCGTAGAAATTATCGTTGCCGTATCGTAAAAATTCACGTCACTATGCCGCAACGTTACAGGGCACGGCAGCCTTGGCAGAGAAGTGGCAGTCTGTAGCACAGTGTGATCAGATTTAACAAAATTCTGCGATTTTAGCAGAATATGACCCCCGCAGAAATTCTGCTAGTTGCTTGGTTAATCTGCTAAAATATGCTAAACATTTAAAAAAAAATCCTGAATTTCTGCTCTGCTGACGGGTGGCCAAGGCAAACACACCAACAAAAACGTTACATAAAATGGAAATGATAGATTTTTCTATGTTTCTAGCACAACTATTTCAATGAAACCTAGTTAACTTACAATAAATGTTGAATTATGTTAAGATTATTAAGATTCTGCTAAAAATTGTCAACTTTATCTATTGTGCGGCGTATTATGCTAAGCCCTAAATCAGGGTTCATATTCTGCTAAAATCGCAGAATTCTGGTAATTTTGATCACACTGTGCTACAGACTGCCACTTCTCTGCCAAGGCTGCCGTGCCCTGTAACGTTGCGGCATAGTGACGTGAATTTTTACGATACGGCAACGATAATTTCTACGACGCGGCAACACACTGCGCCGCGACATCGCATCGTTGCGCGTTGACGGCGCCGTGCCGTGTACATGTGGACACGCCCTTAGCTCAACTGCGTCTGTATATAATTAGGTCATGTTTACATATGACTATTTTAATGTGTCACCTTTGACATTTCATTCTTTAGTCAGTTTGAATTAAACTGAAAACAATGAAATAAAAAATTAACGTTAAGAAATCGAAATAATATTTTTGAAAAATATAAGCAGAAATATTTAGGTATTGAATATATGTTTACAATCATATTTCTATACAACATTATTATTCACATAAATCTTACAATATTCATTATTTCACCGCCATGAAAATCTAACAAGAATCAACTTCAAAATGTCTTTAATAGTTAGGTAAGAATTTTCTTTGGCTGTAATGAGCGCCTCGGAATCGCGGCGCGACACGCACTCTCGGGATTCCATTCAACTCATATTTACATGTTTATTTTCCAACGTGAATGGGCTAAAATGTCGGCTTTATATATTTCTTCTAAACACACTCATAATAAAACAACCTATCCGCGGTTTCTAACGTTCGTCTAAACTCATTGGAACGATTTACGACCGTCATAAACGAAGTATACGACGATCTATTTTGAACCACCGATTTAAGTCAAATAGTTCAACAAGGTTTCGTTTTTATAGCAAACAAGATGTTTGTTTTAAAAATAATATCGTAACTTATCAAGGGTTGAATAAACAACAATCTATACGAGATAATTTTTCGATCGCAATGCAGTGAGGAAATATTTCTGATGAAAACAAACAAATCTATAGTCGATTCACATGTCGTAATGCATTTTCCGAACGCGGAAAAACTAAAACATACGAGTCATCGAAATCCATCAAAAGTTAGGCGCAGTTAACAATTCAACCCAAGTTTCTATTTGCAGCGGAACAGGTGTTCAATGAGTTATTGCCCATTCGCTCCCTGAATAATGGGGAATCGTTCTGTCCCACTTTTTGTGTAATAAGCCATATCGTACGTGCCAACTTGTTAGGAACTCGCTATACTCATTTACATTCAGCTTCTTTAAATTCCAAACCCTTTGTTAAGTTTGAGAGTCGTTAGAAACAAAAGTACCAAGCCAATCATTCCCTTTAACATCTTTTGAAAATTACAACTCGCATATTTGAGTTCACAATGAACGCAAAGTTTGTAATACATTACGATGAAGTGAATATAAATATTGTTATTGCATTATCATACGAAAATATACAGTATGTATTTTCAATTATCTTCAATATTTATTATTTCTTCGGCAATAAAATAAGCAGATAGTTTCACCATTACGGATGAAATGAATTGCCAGTGTGAAGTGATAACGCATTTCTCGGAAAGAGCTTTAAAGCGCTCTAAATATCTGCGAGCGGAACTAGAATGTAGCGCTGAATCTACTGAATGAATCAATACAGCTGGTCAGGGTCGTTAAACGCTAGGTCAAGGTTGTATGCAAAAAATATTTATATATGGAAATATATTGTCATTCGTCGTGAGATTAAATAATCATATTTCATAAACAACTTTATTGTAAAACTTTTTTCTTACGTTTACCGGGTTTTTATTAGACGCGCTTAAAAGAGAATGATTTCATAACATTTACAGAGAAAATGGTAATGGACATTTGTTTATTATCCTGTTTCGTTCAAACTTAACTAGGTATCAGGATAATGGAAGCTGCAAATATTTAACGACTATAATACATATTAAGTATATTTAAGTTATTTTTCCATTAAATTATGATATCATTATTTGGTCTTGTACCTTATAAGTAAATTACTATAGGTAGGTACAATATACGTATATTTAGTAGAACCCTATTAAGTACATTGGGTAAAGTTTCATATATTACGAGGAATGTTATTTTTACTACATGATAAGGGAACATTTTTATTTTAAAACATGAAGAAATCGTGAACTTTATGCGAACAATTATTTTTGTACACTAGTTTTTTCATGAAATTATAACCTTGAACGTAACTAATAAAGTAAAGTAAAGGGAGCGACGATATTTTAATCTATTATTTTCCACGAGATTGTAAATAAAAGAAAATATAATTAAAAGTGTAGAGGGGCGTGAAAATACTAGGTCATCTGTGCCGCCATTATCAAAATAAAAGAAAAATAGTGCAGGCGACCTACATTAATCAAGTCGGAGTAAAGTTGAGGTTCATGTCATATCTGGGGATCAACAGAAGCGCAATGCATGGACTAATGGAGGAGACACTTTATAGATTGACTTCTTAAAGATTTTAAGTGTTCAAGAACCCTTATAATGTATGTACAGGCCACAGGGTAACAGTACATAATAAAGTTTTTTTTTATTTATTTATTTATTAGTAACATTTTGATTTTTGAGCAAATTATGGCAATGATTTAATACTGCATAAATAAATTGACACATGGTGTTTAAAAAATCATTCCTATGGTGTGTATCTCCTATGATACAATGTACCTAAACAATGACAACACATTCTTTGAGAATAGTTTAGCTACTGATATCTACAGACTACAATTCTAATTTAGGTACAAATTCTGCATCTGAACATTATTCACGGAAAATGTATACACGCCTAGAAGGGCTTGTGCATACGAATACCGATTTCATAATGAAGTTGTACATTAATTTATACCATCCTGATTCCTGATGCCCGTTATTGTATTCTGGGTACTCAGATATCGTAAAGTCACGCGATCGATGGCCTAACATGAAAACGGTCGGTCACGCAAATATTAACTACATTCTACATAGCTCGGAACTTGTTCACAAGTGGCTTCGATACTGATAATGTAAGATAAATTGTTTAGAAAATTGTTACGCAATGACGTAAGGAAATCTATTTAA
This sequence comes from Colias eurytheme, assembly GCF_061535395.1. Classification (NCBI taxonomy): domain Eukaryota; kingdom Metazoa; phylum Arthropoda; class Insecta; order Lepidoptera; family Pieridae; genus Colias; species Colias eurytheme. Next base: position 6,093,128 of record NC_142998.1, on the reverse strand, counting down.
TAGGCGGTTAATTAACTTTGTGTATGTAATCTTGAAATATATATGAATTTGTATGTATTGAGGCGTGGTAGAATACAGGATTCTTATTTATAGTTACCAACTGTTACGTTTATCAAAATTCTCATGATAACAATAAAGATGTTTACAAAATCTTTTGAGTTCATTTATTGTTTCGTGTAGGTATTGTATTAGTAATATTTAATTTTAAAGTGTTAAGTGTTGGTGTTTTCATTCAATATTAAATCAAAATAAACAGTTAAATAAAATTTAATTTAAATATGCCAAGTATCTTTATTCAATGAAATTTATCTACAATCGTAACAGTTAGTAAAATAAATTATAACATTAACGAATACTTTCATTTCCCTTGACAAAAATAATAGGTCTTCGCTGCCAGTATTACTATTTCATTCATTATAATAACTAGCACCTAGAGAACTCTCCAAAGATCAAACAAAGCATTTGACCCATTTTGCTAATGATATTGTGTCACATTTTCTTCGTCTATGTTGTCTTATAATAACAACGAGATATTCAACTTGCGCATTTCGTGCATTTCTAAAGTTAAACGTTACAAATTTTATTCGAAATCATTTTATATAAACTTAATACGAGCTGCAGGAATAAAACTGACAAAAGCATTATGCAACGTGTTATTGTTTCAGTACAATAAAGTATACATTGTGTCTGAAACAATTATGTTAACTCAACATATTATTAAACTGACATTTTTGTTGGGAACAGCCTATTGTAATCTTTGTTTTCATTATATTATTATCTGTAATGTCATGCATATTACCGAACTTCCAAAATAATCCATAAATAACAACTTTAAATGAATACCTTTTAAAGGACACATTTTATAAACATTAAACATGTTCTACTGCTCACCTGACGCCGCATTAATAAAAACGCTGAGAGCACATAAATAAACTAAACTATATCGCTGTAAAACAGTTATAAAACTACTTAAAAAATGCAGTTTTACAAAGTTGTACGGTTTTAGAACGCCACCACCAATCCTGGTCGCTAAACATAGAGCAGTTAAAACAAACGAAATAATTTGCATAAAAACAAAATTTATCTGTAGCTGTCGCTGTCGGCCGACAATTTGCGAGCTAAAAGCAACTTAGCCGGATACTTTTTTCTCATTTCATTCACGACGATACGCCTCGAATCGACGATAGCGCATTTAAAGGACCGAACTGGCACTGACCCAACATCACTTTGTAGACATTATTCCTTATCGGTATGAGCCCCGATGTGACAATAGTGAAGAATTTGTTTTTTTACTGATGGCTCATACATAATTCAGAGCGCGTTAACCTAAATACAATTCCAATATCGTCTGCGTAAATTGCGTTCGACGAATCGCAAAAATCGAAATTGACGTGTCGTAAAAAGAGAGAAATCCTGATTTCCACTGAAGTGAACGTGTAAAATATTCTAGAGTTAAAAATTTTCGTATATCGCAAAGCACTGTTGGATTAAAAAGAATCGTTCTTAAGAACACCTGTGCCAACTAGATCGCAAGTGGATTTTATTCATGCCTGCGCCGCTCCTTACCGGAATACGAAGTAAAAAGGAACGACGTCCATTCCGCACAAGTGTGCAGTAATACAATCGCTATTTTATACCTTCGTAATAACACGCTATAATACAGGTTTTCTTATACCGGGACTTCGATAAAACTTGCAATATAAAAACTTTACAATGCTATTTTCTGTTCATCTCTATACGCAAGTAGAATCTTTTTGTGCAGTAGGACCAATTTATTCCATAGTAACATACTATATTTGTTTTGATCTTAATTAATTGTTAATAATCAATCATATTAATATGCGACAAATAACAAAAATATCGCATTCACAAAAAATTATAAATAGGAAACCGCCTTTTCATTGCGAAGCCCAAAAACACCTTGAAGTCAAAAACTAACTCATCAATGATACACACACATCAACCGCTTCGAAACAATGAGTAATATTGGACCACGTGAATTGAAATAAATTAATTCCTATGGTTTGGCAAAGTCCTTTCGGATTGTGGTTTTGATTACGCAAGTCTGACGCATCCTGTCATCACACTCGATGCTTTGAAACAAATAAAACACATCGATTTGAAAAAGTTCAAAATGTTGTTTTATTTTGTGTTTATTTATTATTATTAAATTAAATTTTATATATTAATTGGGATTTAATTTAATGAATAAGCTCATCGAAACTCTACAAGGATGTTTTAACGTTTAATTGTCGATTTTACAAATATGTATAATTTCAATTATACCCGGCGCGGCCTAAGATGATCCCTATGACACTGACAGTTATTCTCAAGAGACAAACTTGTAATGGCGTCACCATTAAATTAGAAACGTATTGGAGGCGTCTAAAAATGGCATTTATTAATTTTTACGTAGCTTTATGCCATTACAATGATATTCCGTTGGAATTATAACAATTCTTAACATTTACGAGAAATTATATCAATCTGACTTTACGTTTACGTCCTTCAAAACTTACATCGTTGGCATTTATCGACTAGTGCGGAAAGTATCGATAAACAAATTTCGATAATGGAAACGAGTTCACATTTTTTCCATGCTTAAGCTATAGTTCATTCTCTATTGAATGGAACAGAAGATCGCAGCATAATTAATTAATTAATTACCGTTCGCGTTAATTTACTTACCTATGATAATATAAGTTTTTTAGAAAAATTAAATGGGGGATTCCATTTTCATGATAAAATAATATACACTGTGTTAAACGGGTTAAAGATTACGAGAAAATGATAAGGTGCATTTTTATGTTTTGGAAAACTTTCGTTTTACTTACCGTTTCGTTTACATAATAGACGTTAAAAATTCATTTTATAATATTTGTAAAAACATGTTTACCGACGTGGCTGAATGCAAACCACGCCTTAGCCTATAAAATAGTAAAGTATCGACACGATCCATCATACGAGCAATCACTAAGACGAACTGTCATAGGGATCATCTTAGGCCGCGCCGGGTATACACAAAAATTATTAATAACATTAAATTCATAAATCTCAGCTTATAAATCTTTAAAAAGCGTTTTAGTTACAATAAACTAAACTTAACGTCGAGTTTTAGTTTTTCGTAAAAGCTTCATACCCACCAATAATTCCATGGAAAATAAAAATTCATGTTACAACCTTTCCTGCAAGTCGTTTTTTGGGGACAAGATAAAATCGTGTAAACCTCCGATATCTCGTATATTCGACAAGCTCGCAGGTGGATGTTATTGCGTTATATTACTATTACTCGTTTGTTTTATATCCAACCCCAGTATTGAACGGATAGGGCGCCTAATACCGCGCCTAATACGCATAATATTCGAAAATTTTAGTTCTATGGTTCTTATATTATTAAGTAACAATACAAGTATTATGAAATTAATACTACTCACTGTACTTATATTGACAAATGAAAAGGTATTTTTTTTGCATTTATAATAAAAAATACGAAAATTAATAAAATATTATATTAGAAAACTAATATTAACGACCGAAAATTTAATATCGTCTAATAAAACATTGAATACGGGGCACCGATCTACAAAATGTATTTACGTTGGCCCCCGACGGATCCCGCTGCGTACGAGCCCCGCTTTATTAAGACTTAATAAGAAACCTTTATCAAAGCTGACACGGCGTAAATCAACGGCCATCCGTGGTCTCGTGTTGGCAGCTCTCCATGTAAGCACGCAACGTTACGAACGCAATTTCATCCTATACTGCCCTAATACTAATACTTTGGAACGTTGCAGTGGAGTAACAATCCGCAATTTACCCGTAATGCTTGTGGTACAAATAGTGTGCAAATCTGTTCTACAAGCGTTAGTTTTTATACCGCCAGCGGCTTCGCCCGCGTCGGGAAAGAAAAACCCACATAGTTACCGTTCCTGTGGGATTTCCGGGATAAAACCTATCTTATGTCCTTCCTCAGATCTCAAGCTGTACCAAATTTGAAGTAAATCCATGCAGTACTAACGTATATAAGTACGAAAAGGATACAAAAATTCAAAATTCTCAAACTAATTTGTAAATAGGCAGCATACTTACATCTTCAGTTCCAACGCAAACAAGTAAATATTCTTAGTTTATTAAAGCTTCAAACGCGAGAAACTTCCATCTGCAAGATCTGTTTGCAGAAATCCATTTTAGACTTCCTCGTCGCCCAACTCTTTGCATTATACTTTCACTTGCCTCAAATGCATTTAATGGAGTCATCGACTAAAGTAATTACTAGACGCCGATAAAATTTATCCACAATCAGATACGGGAATACATTTAAATGAAAGAAATAATTTGGAATTGAAAACAGTAAACAGATATTTAATTTATTGAATACTAATGGAGAACACTATTTATATTGTGAAAATATAAAAGTAGAAACTTGTATTCTCTTAATTCTATTTTATCACACTTGCTTTATGAATAAAAATAATAAATTCCATATTTCTACAAGGTAATTATTGCGACAACGTAGGTATTTAAGAATTTTTTACTCATTAAGGAATTTGATTCGAATCTTAATATGTTACTTTAGCTGTTTGTTTGATGTGAGCTTAGTTTCTTAGACGCTCGTCTTGGTGTAATTAGGAAATTTGCGTGTGTACTTAGCAAACAATTTAAATTTCGTGTATTTAAATCAAGCTTAAGAAAAATCTATTTGAAATTTAATTGACAATTTATATATAAAACATATCCTATCTACAAAAATATACATTTGTTCTATATACCTATACATTACTCTGAAAGTGTGAATATATTTGTTGTTCACACAAAAATTTGGAGCGGATTTGAATGTGTAATACAAATAGATTACAGACTGGAATATATTCAGAGCATTTTATCGAGTACCATGGAAGCGAAGCCGCGGGCTTAAGCTAGTGACAATACAAATGGAAAGTGAAATTATGCATTCGATACTAAATAAAAGTTTATGACGGTATTCATTCTGATAAACCTTAATGGAAATGAGCAAATGTGTCACCATTTACTAGAACTAGCAGATATTATTAGAGACATTAAGATTTTGTAAGTCTTTCATTGTCACAAAGTGAAGGTGTGAGATGCAATAAGAAGCAACATACCTACCATAAATCACAAAAATACAAGTCCTACAGCGTAACATTTCAGCGAATAAAACATAGTGGCGTTTCAAGAATCAAGAGTGGCATCACAAATGGGACGTCCAATTTTGGCAGGTCCGTTGAGCACTCTTATCGCAGGCCAACGATAAGGGACTCGACGAGTGATGACTGAGACCGGACAGAATCACCTTTTTTCCCTTTAAAATGACAAAATTACTACGCCCGTGAATAGAAGCTGCGAGTGTCATTATCCAAAATGGAGAACATTACCTTCTGTCGTTTAGAACAGCCCCGTCGTTAACTTTTTATATCGTTCATAAAATGTTTCACGCGTAAATTGAATATTAAATAATATATCGCGTCTCTCGGGTAAGTGACATGCGGCATATGAAACATAATAAACTAATCTGCAATCTTTTATGAAATAAAACTCCTTTATGGAATTTTAACATCGTTAGCAAGGAATATGCTAAAAACGTGTCTCTACGGTTAATAAATAACGACTGTTTTTGTTCGTAGCAAACTGCTAATAAAATTTCAATTCATCTTCGGCTAATTACAAAATGGTTTGTGTAGGCTCGATAGAATCAAATTTCATTCATAACACTGTCGCATTCTGAAATTCTAACCACATGTAGGCCTCTCAGATGAAAAGCCTCGTTGCACCTCTTACCTGAATTTCAAAGCCTTTGGTTATTTACCATTTCAGCTTCCATACAACGTCATACTTGAGCCTACACAAGGCGTACGATGAATGATCCTGCTTTCGGTTCCTTTAAGGTTCGAAGTTGAGCTCGAATTGCTTCAGAATCAGGCGACTGAATGCCTGAGTGTTCTCAACGTTGCCTTCTGTATTAAATTAAGACCGAGTGCGCTAAACAGAAGAAACTAATCTCATGAACGTCGCTCTAGAATCAGCTTAACTCATAACGAGTTCTTACTGCAGTATAGAGCATCTTGGAAACATTTTTAGAAGCTTACAGTAAAGTTATCAAAACATTTTATTGTACGGATTATGGAGGTTGTTTGTTGTGAAACATAATATATAGACATTTCATTATTTTAATATATAGACACAGAGCAATAAACAATTTAATATACCGAAATATTACTTAAAATGTTTCTGTGCATGTAATGTATAGCTGATAAAATGAACATATGCCACTTACTCGTACAAAGCAATAAATTACAAGTTTGAATTACTCATACAGAACAACTAGCTAGAATAAACTGTCCTAAATTTTCGACTTAATTCAGAATAGTCCCCAGGCGCAACGCTCGGCCGCGCGCGCGCGATCATATATATCTTATTTCATTAGATAACATTTTGATGGCATTTTAATATTCTCTTTTATAAGTTACATAATTTAAATCTTGACAAATGGCCTAAGGACTTCCTAAAATATCATAACTTACTCCGTCCAAAATCACTATGGGACAGAACGGTATAAACCTTCTCAAAAATCTGTAACTTTTTAGTTTCTCGTACTTTTTACTTGAAATTTGGTATACGCAATCTTGAATAGCTACGCTACAATAAACTAAGCCCATTTTTGTTTTAGAAATTTTATTTATTTTTTAAATAATAATTAAAAACAAACTTTCGTAAATTTTCTTATAAAAACTTACATTATTTATTAATTTTATTCTTATTTTACACAATATTGCTTATATATTAAACTTAACATTTCAAGGCTACTTGTATATAAAATATAAAAAATGAACTTAAAAAAAATAAAAACATTAATTTGAGCATGTTAAAAATGTAAATCTATTTATACTACTATAAAATTACTATTCATTATTAAAAATCAGAAGCTGTTTAGCTTCTTCAAGAAATTCTTTTGGAATTATCAGATTTGCTCTTTTTATACTGGAAATATAGGGATCTGATGTATACAGCAAGATGTTCAGGACGTCTTCCATTGTAGATGAACGCGAACACTTTCGGGCGTGATGTAGCCGATATTTTTTGTAATCTTTGTTGCAAGCTTCTTGCGCATCTTCAGACAATTGTCCTATTGGCAAAACTGCAAAATGCTCTATTACGTTGGCTCCGTGTATCAGTATTTTATGGACTGAAGACGGCATATAGTACCAGTTATACTTGCTCACGTACAGTTGTGCCGTTCCCAATGTATATTCACCGAATTTTCGTGTATCTATAGAAAACCCAGACGACATTGTTTGAAGGATTATATATAACCTTTTTATCAATTCCTCATCTACACCAGTGATTTCTGAAGAACACTGATAATTTTGGAAAAATCTCCTAGCTGTATTCCCATCGTTACTGTTTCCGGAACCCTGACGTGGTTTGTCAATATGTAAACCAAACAGTTCTCGGAATCGAGTTTGAACATATTTCTTTTTTTCCTCTTTCAGTTTTTTATGTTCTGGTGTTGTTGCTGACCATTTCTCAAAACCTATATTATAAGAAATATGCAAAATCATTTCCATGCATCTTATCCAGGCATGTAAAGTGGAGAGTCCGTACTTAAACGCATCTTCATTCTCAGGCCTAGCTGTGACTTTCATCAGATCATTCATTTGCGTAGGAGTTGCACCACAAACTGTACATTTAGAACTCGATGAAGTCTCAGTCAACACTTGAGCAACTTTTCCATCGATCATGGTCAGAAACAGCTCATGTCTTATGTTGATTATGTTACCTTTTACATCAGTAACCGTTGGAGTTAATGCTGCGATATCGGACTCCAACTCATTTACAACAGCTGTGGTTTTTTCAGGAGTTTCTTTTGCGAATTCAAGAAATATCGGCCTGCAATATCTGACTGAAGAGCACGTTGGATTTTGCCATAAAACTGTATTACTTTCTTCGTGAACTAATCGTAGTGGTACAAGTGAAGCTATAAACAAATTTGCGTCCGATATTTCTGCAGTTGCTTCTGGTAAAACTTGTTTATATTCGCTTTGTCCAGACGATCCATCGCAACCCCATTTGCTGTACAATTTTAGGTTTCTGAAATTGTTTGTCACCGATTCTATCTTCATAATACGACATACAGTATGATCTAGAAGATTTTGAAGTTTAACTGGCACTGATATTTGTAACAGTAATACTTGATGCAAGTGGATAGCACTCCCTCTTTGCTTCACCCAATATTTGGTATGAAGGAAATACAGTCAGATCCTTTTCAATAAGTCTTAACCTCAGGTAAAGGTATTGAGCTTTAGATAAATCCGTATCAATACACAAACTCAATGCCTCTTCTTTACTAAACGAGGCTGGAACATCAGAATTCTTCAAGATGTTTTGAAGAATTTTTCTTTTCTTCTCCTGTTCTGTATTTCTCAAAATACTTACAATTGTTGCCTCATCATTTTCAAGAATAGATCTTAAGCCTTGTATGTAGGCATTATGAATATGCCCCATTCCGTATTCCTGTACCAACTCCATATTTTTGCGTTTTTTTTTTGTATTTTCTGAACAGTCATTATAGGATTTACTGGGTCTACCTCGATCTCCAGAAGTGTTCAATTCAGAACCTTCAGAAGTGGAAGTTTGACTTTCAAACCGATTAAGTTTTCTTTGCGCTTTCGCCCATTTTTCATTACACGGAGACACCAAATTTTTTTGTATACTCTGAATTACTGTATTCGTATCGGCTGCTGACAAATGAAAATTTTCCGTTAAATATTTTTCAAGATCTTCTGTATTTTTGCCACTTATTAACAGCGAACATATATCGCGGCGAACACAAACAAACTCACTCATTTTTATATTTTTGGATTTTCGACAGTTACGTTACTGTGAAGAAGTATCTCAATACTTTGTTGTAAATGCTGAAAATGTTGGATTTATATAGGACCCCAGTTTTAGAAACTAGTGCAAAACCAATGAGAATACTGATAAAACAAATTCCCATTGATTACAATAACCGCAACTGATTCTACAACAATATAATAATTATTAATTATCTTTTACGAAATGTTGTTATCATTGGAGGGAAGGTTTGGTCAACCGCAAAAAAAAACTATTTTAAAAGATATATCATTTTTAATTTTAATATCAAGCAAAAAACTAAAATTCATTTTTGTAATTTTTTTCTACCTCTCTTGACATTTCAGCATCTAGCTCGAAAAGGCGCAGTAATGACGGAGGTTTTTTTTACGTTTTTTGAATCTTGAATAAATAAAGAATCTAAAAATCATAAAAACTCAACTTCGGCAGCCTTCGGCAAAGACGAAAGCTCAATTTGAAAATGAAAAAGACGATAAAATTCAATGATTCACAAAAAAATTAAAATTAAAATGTGGCAAAATATTTCGCATGAAATATTTACATATTGATAAACTACAGATCCTAGTAATTTCAAAAATGTATTTAATACATATTAATTTTAATGGAAAACTTAGAAATTGTCATACGTTAAACTTCAGAAATATAGATCATGAGCTAAGTAAGAAAATATGACTACCTACTCAAGTTTGCTGTGAAAATTAACGTGATAAAACTGATTTAAATTTCATTTCATTTATTCTATGAGATAGTTCGTTTATTCAGGAATATAACGCCACCAAAAAATCATCTGTACGACAATTTTGTCTCAAACCATTTTAGAGATGGTTTATACCGTTCTGTCCCATAGTGGCGCGGCGTGTAGATTTAACTTGTTTAGGCTCAAGTGTCGGTGCCAATAAGGGTCTTGACAGTCGAATAGCGGACAGAATGTAGGTCAAAAAGACACATGCTCCCGAATATGATTGCGTATAATTTGGCCATGGACTGTGTACTGAATATATAGATATGTTATGATATGTTAACTATATAATATATATCCTTTTTTTGTATTTAACAATAAATATTGGATACAAATTAGGTACAATACGTGGGTACAAAAGGTAAAGACACAATTTGTGTCAATTGCTACGAATCAATAACAACTTGTTATAAACCGTTATATACCGGTTTAACTGCACTGGATAGTACGAAAGATAAGTTTCAATATTTCGCTACACAGCGTCAGTGTTGAGACGGTCAAGCGGTATATGACTCATAGAACACTTAGATGATAACCAGCTAGCTCGGGATCGTATCCAAGTGGTACCAACTATGCGAATATCTATTATTATTTTTTCTTTTTTCTTTCTTTTTATTTGCTTAAAAAGATGGAATCACAGAATGTTACATTACGAAGACATATTAAATTGAATAGAAGTATGGATGATATCTGCTTGGAGAAGTCACTTAGTTATGAGGAAGACTTAAAAAGTTTACCGGATCTGTCTACCATGAATTGCGAATTTGACGAGCTAAAAGAAAAAATGAACACATTACAAAGTTTATTAGACAGCGCTAATAATGAAATTGACCAGCTTATACTAGAAAATAATAGTTTAAAGAAGAAAATAATGGAATTAGAAAAGAAACTATTACTTTTTAACAAAATATAAGTACACGGAACCAAAAAGTAATAAAAAAATTAAACATTTTTCGTCACTTAACATCTTAAAAATTAAACGTCGGATTGACTTTGATACAGAAAATAATGAAATGAACATAAACAGTCCTAAGAAAAACCCGCCAGTGCTGGAGAAATCTAATTTTTGTTCTAAAAATAAAAAACATGAACTGAAAGCTACTAAAAAAGAACGCCTTTTTATATTTGGCGGCCAACAATGTGTAGGCTTGGCTTCTCGTCTCCATGCATCCAAGTATGACCTATCTTCAAAGTATCAAATATCATCTATTACAAAACCTTTCGCCAGCACAGATAATATAGTGGAATCGTGCTACAAGATAGAACCGGATGCTTCAGATTATTTTGTACTAAGTTTAGGTGAACATGATAAAAATCCACTTGATTTTATAATATCTGAGACTGCTTCTATTCTTCGGTACTTAAAAAACGCAAATATAATAATATTGTATGTTGTAAAAAATCCCTATTTAAATGAAATCTTAATTAACAATTATTTAAAACAAATGTGTCAACGTTATCCAAAATGTATATTTTTGAATGCGTATAAGAATTGTAATGCTAATACCTTTCAGTATAACTATCTGGATAGAATCTGTTACAAGATTAAAACAGAAATAAATTTCTTGCATTACCGTAATGAATTCTTAGTTGGCAAGAATTGGTTGAATAATCTTAAATCTAAAAATAAAATACAAACATGTAACACGAATTTTAAAAGTAATTAGCATAAACATTAATTGTGATAAAGCTACTCAAACCTGTAATACAGAAAATTCTATTGTAAATTTAGATTTTTTTCGAACCTAAATCGTGTGATACTAAATACCTTTTGCATCAAAACATTGCGGGAATATTAAATAAGATTGACGGGCTTGAGTTGTGTTTGGCAGAAATGGAAGTAGATATAAGTGTAATTTGTCTCACCGAAACGTTTATAAAAAGAGGAGAGGAAGATAATCTCAGGCTAGGTAAATTTAAATTAGCTTCAGCATTTTGCAGACCAAATGAGAGGAGAGGGGGTAGCTGTATATTATTGGATAAATCAATTGATTGTAAAGTTCTCGATTTTTGCGACGACTACTCAAAAGAAAAAGTGTTTGAATGCTGTGCTGTTGAGGTAGGTGCATTAAATTGTCTCATTATTTGTATTTACAGAACTCCAAACTCAAATGTACTAGTATTTCTCGAAAAGTTAGAACTTATTCTCCATAAAGTAACCACATATAAAAATAAAAATATTATTTAAACTGGGGACTTTAATATAGATATTCTGAAGGAAAATCAGACATCAACACTGTTTAAAAACTTATTAAGTAACTTTAATATAGATATAACTATCACTCAACCTACCCGCAAACAAGCATGCTTGGATATTAGGGCCACTAACATTCCAAAAGCAGAAGGAAAAATACTGAAACTTTTCTTATCTGATCATGAAACGTGTCAACTGGTAAGACTTCCGAAGAATGTTAAAAAAAATACTGCTTTATGACACTGAGGGATTACAGTAAAGAGAATATTGATAAATTTAATATGCATTTAAAATCGCTTAGCTGGTACAATGTAACTAATGAGTTAAATGCAAATGAAGCATTCACAGCTTTTCATGAATTATTTTGTTTGCTGTACAATCTCTGCTTTCCAGTTTTTTAAAAAAAGATTACCAACAATACGGGTCAGATGAAGTGGGCGTCTAAAGGTATTAGAATAGCTTCTACTAAAAAAAGACAACTAAGATTTCTATATTACAAATCGAATTCTGCTGAAACAAAGATAAAATACAAAAGATATAATAAAATATTGAAATCTTGTATCGACTGCTCTAAAAGACTTATAAACAATAAATATATAGTAAATTCTAAAAATAAAACGAAAGCAACGTGGAATGTAATAAAAAATAAAGGGACATATAATATAACAAATAATAACTGTATTGACGTAATAACATATAATGACATTAATATAACAAATCCATTCCAGATTGCTGAGATATTTAATAAGTCTTTTATAAATATGACAAATACTAACATGATTAAGAACGACGAACAACATTATAAATACAAAATAAATGCAAGTAGCAGTACTATTCTTCTCAGACCATGCACAAGCCAAGAAGTAATAAAGATCATTAATTCTCTTAGAAATACACAGGCTAGGCTATGATTCTATATCTACAAAAATTCTTAAAGAATGTAAACATAACTTATGTCATGTGATGGCGCACCTAATTAATCAATCTTTCACGCAAGGTGTATTTCCAGAAACTTTAAAATTATCAGTCATAAAGCCTTTATTCAAAAGAGGAATAAAAACTGACATGCAAAATTATCGTCCTATTACACTTATATCAATTTTCTCAAAGATAATTGAAAAAGCTATGTTCGTCAGAATAATGGAGTTTTTAGTTAAATTTAAAGTTTTAAAGAAAGAACAGACAGGATTTCAAGCCAATAAATCGACTAAACTGGCAACTTTTTATCTGATAGATGAAGTTACTAGATGCATTAATCAAAAGATTCCTGTTACGTCAATATTTTTCGACATGACAAAGGCTTTTGACTGTGTAGATCATAAAATTTTAATTCATAAATGCGAGAGATTTGGTATTAGAGGTCCTGCATTAGATTGGATTCAAAGCTACCTAAGTCAGAGACAACAGATGGTTGTAATTAATGGAATCAATGAAAAGCTGGAAATGACGACTTACAACTCACCTTTTTTATTTAATAGATACGGTGTCCCCCAAGGCAGTTTAATGGGACCTTTATTATTTTTGATATATTTAAATGATTTACCTGACATTATTGACTACAATTGCGTATTATTTGATGATGACATTTCTATAATTTTCCCTGACGACCGTAAAGTGATTGATTCTAATTATAATATGATAATTGATAATAATTTAAATATAATCTTGACATGGTTTAAAAATAATAATTTATCAGCTAACATGACGAAGACTAAATACATACAATTCTCCAATTACAATACTAAGAATAAACTCCTAACTCTTGCGCACTGTGGTGGAGCGTTGGAGCGGATGAATACAATAAAATTTCTCGGATTAAACATAGACGAGCATTGTAATTGGAAGGCACACTGTCAAGCGATGGCTGGGAAAGTGAACAGGTTTGTATTTGCGTTGAGAAGGTTGAGAAAAACTGTAACTTTTAATGCTGCACTAACTGCATATCACAGCTACGTTACCTCAGTTTTAAGGTATGGGATTATATTTTGGGGTAACTCTACCAATGTTTCCAACGTATTTCTCGCACAAAAAAAGTGTATAAGAGCTCTGTGTAATATTGGTCCTCTTGATTCTTGCAGACCTCAATTCAAAGAAAAACGTCTCTTAACACTTACTGGTTTGTATATATTGGAAATATGTATGTTTGTAAAAAAGCACGGTGAACTCTTCAAACCAACCAAAAACAATTCACAATTGGGTTTTAGGGATCCTACTCGCCTATTGATGCCAAACTGTAAATCTAAACTTTTTCAAAACAATGCTAGTGTGATGTGCATAAAGGTATTTAATCACATTCCTAAAGAACTGCGTGAAATGCCAAAAAATTTAATGCATAGAAAATTGAAAATATGGTTAGCGGAAAAATGTTTTTATTCTTTAAATGAATTTTTTAAATAGTGATATTAATAAAAACGTGTTAATTTTAATGTTATATTTTAATGTATGTACCTATATTTATATAATCTGTAATCGTGAAAAATTTGTATGCCAATTATTGGCGAATTGTGTGGACTATTTTATTAATTAAATCATGTGACCTTGTATTACCACAATTCTGACAAATAAATAATTTGAATTTGAATTTAAATAACTCCGTTTATGAATTCCTACCTACTATTACTCTGTTAAGAGTCAATAACAACTCGACAAACATTAAGTCGCTACTTATTAAACTTCTCAAATAAATTACCCGTATAATTTCTTATCACTTTATTGAAAATCTTACACTTATGAATACATACCTAATATGAAGTCAGTTAATGACTAAAACAAACGGCTATCGGTGACGACTTTCTAAGCATTTCCTTGATTATCGTACGTGTAAGCATATTTAATGAAAGGTCCGGCTTTGAATGTGTCATTACCCATTTAAATGCAAATTAGACTCCACAGCCTACATCGTTTTATTTACTCCACTTTGACCTGACGACAGATCTTTACGCTCACGTTTTTGAGACTATTTCTGTACAGATTTTATCTTATATATAAAATTCTCGTGTCACAATGTTAGTCTGCATACTCCTCCGAAACGGGTGGACCGATTCTCATGAAATTTTCTGTGCATATCGGGTAAGTCTGAGAATCGGCCAACATCTATTTTTCATATTTACCACGTGCGAAGCCGGGGCGGACCGCTAGTTTTAAAATAAATTTAATTACTGCTATAGGTAGCTGTTAAAAATTATAATATTACATATTTACAAACAACGCGATAACGTCAAAATTAAATTTCAAGATTGAAAACTATATAATGATCAAATATTATATACTTAAATAAGTATATTCATGCACATGATAACCTAAGAAGTAAAAACATATGACCATTATAGAAAAAAAACAGAATATTTATATTACCAAGGTGCAAGATGCATTATCACTCAACACAGCGACAACGATGTCCTTAAATTTTTTTATCATTAACATACTTATTAGCAATAGATTAAAATTTATTGTACCTAACTCTAATATGAAAATATATTGAAGAATTAAATTTCGCTATCCTACAACAAAGGATAATTTGATGTTAATCCAACGTAAATTTGTATTTTGAGATAGTTTACTAAAACAGTTCTCATTGTGTAATCCCAAACCGAAACTCAAATATGAAGTTCAGAATCACAGTTTATTCAAGCTATTTGGAATACTAATTTTTGTTCACGAACTTATCCACAAAGATCTAACATTGAATATTATTTTATCTACGACATTATCATTTATTAAGACTTTTCATTTTCACAATCGTAGAACAAATTACATTAGTTCTCGTCAAATGATCAAACGGACGACACAACTAAAATACAGCCCTTATCAAGAACCTAAGAGATCAATTATCTAACTTAAATGTACTTACACGACATATCAAAGTTCCGAGGCATTTCAATTAGTATTCATGAGCAGTTTAACTCGAACTTGACTGTCTAGTGATTTAATAAGGCTGTACACGAAACGGGCCCTAGGATACAGGGTACAAGGTCGAAAGCTCTAGGAACTAAGGTATTCTATCGTGGAGGAATAAGGCTCTGTTTATGCTGATTTAAAGCCTCACACATGGGACACCAAGAGGGTTGAGTTTAGTTTATATGACACGAATAATTGTTTATTGTACCTACTTTAGCTACTACACTAGACTCTAGAGTTATATAGGTACGTACAATATAGTTATCGAAGGCGGATTTGTATTTACTTTTTCGTTTTACTTTGCGTTGATTAAATTTTTAGTTGATTAAAAATTCATTTTGACAACAAACAAGGAATACCCAAACTATACTAATATAATAAATATGAAGAGTTTGTTTAGTTGGTTAAACGCGCTGTTCTCAGGAACTACGAGTACGATTTGAGAAATTATTTCAGCGTATATCATCACGCTAAGACCGCGGTAAGTCCGGGGGAGCTAATGTAAGATAATATCAATATCAGGATAAATATAATTCGATAAGCCAGTTATCAATAAATACCACGTCACATATTTATAGTGGCGGCAGTGTTTTAGTGGTTTTATCGTATAAAAGCTTTATAATAAGACCTTTATCAAGTCACCAATTGTAACAATAATCTCTGATGTGTAAAGAGACAATTAGGTAATATTCATCTCGTATCGTCATAATTTAGGTCGAATGAAACGAGATTACTAATATTTGATTTATGTTTAAAAGAGTACATATAACAATTGTTAATCAAATTTTAATTGCACTACATAGTTAATTACTTAATTAGACTTAAATGAGTGTTGAAAATTACATAAAATTCGTGTATGGGTTTTATTATACTGAATATTGATAGCATAAATTTATTCTTATCTGCCAGTAAGAAAATTTACTGCTTTGTATCTAGGAGGGAATTGCATCATGTGTTGTAAATTGAAGACTATATTAATACGATATTATATTAAGTACTGCTTTTTGCACGCCTCATAAGCGAAGCGTTGAGGTGGGTACTACTGTCACTTCGCGCAAAACATCTGATTTTTCAAACTTAAAATGTCTTTATGTATCATACATTGCACTTGTAAGATAATACATACACACACATATTAAGAAAAAACACTATTTTTAACGTTCATGATATTTTTGATGTCATTTTTGTTATTTAAACTAGTTAAAAAACAGTTTAAAAAAGTTCTGTCTTGGACGTCCGTGTGTCTGTATGTGCGGATCCTTTTTCTTGTTAACACGATAGCGACCGAAATACTTTACTAATCGAGTCTTTTTTTTTCTCTTACGCTTGAGTATGCTCAGGAATAGAACCCTTTCATTTTTCAGGGTCTGATTCGATGTGGTTTAATTGTTATTAAATAAACAAAAATAATAATTAATAAATATTTATTAAAAAAAAATTATGAGGCGTGCACTTTTGGATTTTCCAAATTATTTTAACTTTGCTTTCGCAGGCATTATGTGCTGAAGGTTATTTGATTATTTCCATGTAGATACAGCTCTTATTGGTAAGGCAAGGTTATGTTTGTATTTAGTACTTTTAATAAAAATAAATAGGTACCGTTTATTTCGAATAGCATTTTTGATTTTACTTATTTAACGCTTAATTAATATTTGTATATGTACTTTACTTTTATTTATGTTGCCATGAAAAAACTAAAAAAACAGACCCATTTAAAAAAATACTTTCACCTATTATGCGCATACTTTTATTATATTATGTAGGTACATTTAAAATTAAATGTCATTAAAAAATAACAAACTCAAGTACTTATTAATATTTTAAACAGTTCAAACCGCGAGAGCATTTTTGGTAAATAAATAATTCAATGGTACATCTTTTTATTCAGTTTTATCAGGATTTAAATCATTGATGAGCTCACGAGCCGGCGTTTTTGAAGCTGGAACTCGACTCCAAGCATTCTGCATAAAGCTTGCTTTAGAAATTCCATTTGCCTCGAATTTTCGAATTTTCCAATATTGTTCATAAAAGTTCCTATTTCGTTTTTAAATTGCTGCGTAAAAAAACCTATATTCCAATTTTATACGGAATGAAAAGAATCTATCAAGCGCTCGTGAAGGTCTTTTACGGTATTTCAATAGAAAATACAGCTGTTTTCTTGTGTGATTTCATAAATTTATTATTTAAGAAAAACGGTCGCCGCGTTCTTATATGTATAACAAGAAGGTAGGTATAATAATGCTGCTTTTATTCGAAAAACAAAAACACGTGCTAAAAACTACACGTATTTTGTGTTCTTATATTTGTTTGCTGCTTTAAAGAAATGAAATAAAGTATACCATTTTTTATTTATTTAGCACAATATGCTAGCAATATATTGCACTAGTATCTACTTATTAATCCCCTTCTATTTCTTCAAAAATTTCACAGGCAAAAAAGTAACACACAGATAACTAAAACACATTTTATTGTTATATAGCCTTTCCATATTTATTTCAAACCAATATAAACTAGGTATAACGTTACAGCCATAATTGAAAATTTAGTTTCGCACGCCTATTTATGCATAAACGAAAACATTTCAAGTCGGAATGCACGTTGTTTCCGAGAGCAACAGCAACTGTCTGAAACTTCTGACAGCTCACAAATCCCTTAAAACGGAGAGATGGATGCCATAAAAGGAATAACATTCTGTACTCCCAAAAGAGAACTGTGTTATTTATTCGGAAATCCACGTTTATTTAAGCTACCCATACCTCCAAAATAACGGTATATTATGTACTTTGCCTTTGTTAAAATCTCGTGAATATTGTCATCGCAGCAATAAACTCAAAACAAAAATCCGAACAAAAACTGATCAATATCATGAACTGCATTTATGCTGCAATTGTTCGGGTGTAAACGATTAAATTCAAACTTAGCGCGCCATTATTCACAATTACAGTTCCGTAATTTCGTTTCCAGTACATAAAACGTGAATGTACTATTGGACGTTCCGAAAATAATGCGAATATAAAACCGCGAGACTTTATATTCTGTTCGGAGTAGGCATACATGAGGTGGAATGCAAGCAGAGCTGCAATTTGTAAAGTTTCTCTTATCTAGGCTAGTCGGAAGTTGCAGAGAACGTGCTTTGCGTTAGATTTGACCGGTTTCAGAACTACTTTATCGATAACGCTCTCTGCAGAATCATTTACAAGGATCAGGCTTTCCGTGGAAGCCGAAAACAGTTTAAAACTATGCTCGTATGTTGTTCGAGGATGCGCTTGAATAAAATAAACGTTTAAGGTAATATTGAAAAGGAAATTGTGCCGTTTTATTGTCTTTGATATTGACATTATCGCTGATATATTGAGTTTGTGCGCGAGTAAGGACATCGATCATATATTGTTTTGGTACAGTTGATCGAATATGGTAACATTTGTTATACAAGTGTCGTATGTAATGTAATAACATTTATAAATTATAATAACACTTGTAAAGTATTTGTGTTATTTAGTATTATTGCTATATGTTTATTAATAATTAAGTTGAGAGTTGAGTCTTTATGAAGTGTGAAGTGATAATTACCAATGAATAATAAATAAACTGATAACATACTTGCTTCAATTTCAATTATAAAATATAATTAAGTTATGTTCAAATAAAAACCCTGAATTATTTAAATCTTCTAATAAATATTATAAAGGCGAAAGTTTGTAAGGATGTATGGATGTATGGATGTATGGATGTATGGATGTATGGATGTATGGATGTTTGTTACTCTTTCACGTAAAAACTACTGAACCGATTACAATGAAATTTAGCACACATATAGAGGGTAACTTGGATTAACACATAGGATAGTTTTTATCCCGGAAATCCCACGGGAACGGGAACTATGCGGGTTTTCCTTTGCAAACGCGGGCGAAGCCGCGGGCGGAAATCTAGTTTAAAATAAAATCTAACGCATGATACGTCTCGAAACAAAATTTGACATTCAAAAAGTTAATATACCCTATATTAACTAATAAATAGACCTACTGACAAGATATCACATTCTCTGTATTTGATAACCATAAATTACATTTGGCGAATAATATAGGTATGTGTAATACTAATAGAACAATAACTACAAAGAAGAAGTTTCTCTAAAACAATATCAAAGAAATTGTCACAGTCAAGAATTTGCGATAATTAAACTGCAAATTGAAATTAAACCATGCGATTCTCATAATACAAGTAAAACGTTATTAAACAAATTTTAATCATAATGCTTACATTTAACGGTGTTCACCTAGACATGATTTCATTAGAAACCCTATATTTTTTAATTTGCGCCAGTAATATGAAAGATAAGCCACGGATTTATTCGTTATAAAATTATTAAAACGTACGGTTGATTAATTATTCCATCTTCAGCTACGTAAAGACATAAGTAGATACATATTATATGATTATTTTCTTTATACCAAAACACGCAGATTTTTTAGATCACTTATTGATCAACCATTTACATTGCATTATAACGATAAGACCGCAATTTGCATGTGTTTTTCTTTAATGTTATGTACTTTATGTTCTATCTATCTTCTGTGTGTGTAATAAAATAGTAACTAAATAAATAAGATTACAAATAACATGCTAGGTGGCATTATAATACAGACGATGTCCTCTAATCTCATATATATTGCTCAGCCGTTAGTCCTTGCCAACAGTTTTTTGCCTCACAAGAACCGGATAGAAGCTTTATTGGCAGCCGTTGAAATAAACCCCAATAAAAAACAAGGAGCAAAGCCTAATGATTGATAATTGGGTTTTTGAAATTTATTTTAGGGTCCGCTCTTTATTATGTTCCGATTTGTTAAACATAGCAAACATCTAGCTGTTTTTTTATTAAATTCCTTTGTTTTGTTGGTTGTGTAAATAAGGTTTTAATTTGTTTGTACATTTTAAATGTATACAAAATAATACAGCACTTTATCTGTAAACTTACCTACTCATAGCATATAATGCCATGTGACACTCGGGAAAAATCCCGGTTCCTAAGTATTCTCTAGAATTAGAATGCAGCCCCATTATTTTTTCTAATATAGTATTATGTACATTTAAAAAAATGTTGTGTGGTTTTATGAAACCACGGTAAAAGTGAAACTTTATCGTACGGTTCCGAACACTGCTTTATACCTACTCGGCAGCCGACCGTCAGCCGACATGCGCTACACAGACCAAAAAGTTTGAGACGATGTAATAAAAGTTTCACTTTAATAATTATTATTTTGCAGCAGCTTATTTGAGGATTTATATTCACTCATATATTTTAAACTAGGTATACCTACATTACATTCTATTTACAATCTACAATACATCGACTACGAGTCTAATTACAAAAACATCAAGCAAAGCACACGTAATGTAACAAACAATAAACATAACAAATGAATGCATTAACACACAAATAAGCAAAGCCAGATAATATCTATAAAGGACCGTCCTCAGAACAAATAAACGAGGAACGGCGCGGAGAGCGAAGTAAATAAAAGAGTGAGAAAGCAGATTATTTCAAATGGACTTATTATGGCGTCGGTACCTACCGCCGGCTCACGAATAAACTTAAGCCCATTGTGACATGAACAGACCAAGGAAAATCAGTTTTCAACTGCAGGGAACGGCATTATGACAATGGACATGCATTTTTTCATATCTCGCTAGCTTCACTTACAGATTCACACCCTTTCTTCGGTTGCATTCTTTTTAGAGAAATGCGCTTAAATGTTTGGAAACAGTTTCAACATCGAGCCATCTTTTTTTACTTTAAAATCCCCTTTTCAACATTTATGTTGACAAGTCCATACTGCATATCTTTTTGTAGCAGATTTTGCAAAAAGACACAGATAAGATAGAGATTCTAGAAATGATTTATTCAAGTAGAAAAAGTTGTTACTCTATAATAAAAACCGGTTAGGTGCTAATTACATGGGCTTATTGTTTTTAGCCGTAATACCGGCGCGCCTCATCGACAACACAAGCTCTGCTAGTCTTCAACATTCCGTAAATTGCCAGTCATTTTTTACAAAGTCTCGTGTAACAAAGGCCTAACTAATAGCAATCTATAGTTTTTACATTTCCTTTGAACACGACTGTCACGAAGCAATTACAATAAGTATGCGATGGACGACCGCTGGGCTCGATTAACAGTTATAATTGCTCAGCTCTTGGTTTATTTTTGTGTTTCCTGAACAAGGTAGCTGGTAAGGATAGCGATTTACCAGTGATTTTACTCTGCGTTCCATTGTAAGGATGTTTTGACCTCGGTCTGTCTGCGTGACTGTTATTGAAGCAAATTGTACTACATTGTGGCGTATTGTGAAGTTGTTAAGGGAAGGTAAGTCGGTGACGTTTGGATTCTAGTCATGTGATGTTTGTATCTATCTAATTAGTATCAAATGGTTTATGTTAGTAATAAATTATGCATAGTGTTATCAAAGAAGGGACAGCATTTAAAATATCCATATAAATGGAAGCCCCTTTATGGAAATGTTTGCACGATTAAATCAATTTTATATAAACATAGCCGAATTAAACGCTTCCCAAATTATTTATTCATAGCAACCCAAATACATCATCTATTAGTATTAATTTTATATGATCCCACTAAACAAACTTAATGAATCCATTACCTGGTCCCCGGAGCCAAAATATAAATCAGAGGTAAAAACTCTACAATATAACTAGGGATGTAACGATACCGATACCGATACCGATATATCGGCCGATATAATCGGCAAGCCGATATATCGGTATCGCCGATTATAAAACAACCGATACCGATATCAAACAATTCAAAAAACCGCGCCCAATGAACGATGCGGGTTTTTTGAAAAAACTCTACCAATAGTAAACTTTTATTAGGAACTGATTGTATGTGTATAACTTAAAGTTTAACTGACTTTGCAAAATAATAATACTAAAATAAATGGTTTTCTTGTTTTTTGATTTGGCATTGTTATTTAAAAGAATACGATTTACAGTTGAGTCTCTGTTAAATGTTGGTAACTTTTATGCCTAATTCACTATTTATTTTTCTACCAAGCCATCGATATCGGTATCGGTATCGGTATCGCCGATATTTGATTACAAATATCGGTATCGGTATCGTATCGGCAAAATCATGTATCGTTACATCCCTAAATATAACCTTCAACATTAATGACGGCTACAGTTTGAATCCCTTACTTTATGCATCCTGTACACTCGCGGTGAATAATCATGTTTCCAACTTAATAGTTTTTGCGTGGTTTCCCTTTCTTTGTACCATAATTAATAACAACCGCAAATTATTTCTGCTAATTTATTTTGTTTTGTACATCTATAGATACATAAACTTACATAATATTGAGTGAATTAATTAAACTTGACACTTAACATTAAGCATTAAAGCGTATATTTTTCTACATTTGCGGATATACAATGCCTTGTTGTAAACGCAAGCAGCATTGAACGTTAAATCAGTGAGATTTTCAAGTCACAACTCACAAGCGTATCAATTTCACGTCGAGATCGTGTTGGTGTTTTTGCCGAGATCGTAACAGCGCTTCAAAGCATACTTCAATTTTACAACCGATAAAACGAACGCTTAAAGACATAGAATATAGAAGATTATAATTATAACCTTTTTAATAAGAAAGGATATGAAACATGTGATACGATATCTACTACGACTCACGCTGCAGCACGAAAAAATAAACTAGAAATCATCATAAAATCACAGATTATTCCATCTTAGTCACTGCTACTGCCTACCGCAGACAATATACTTAGTAAATATAATATAGCTTTTCTATTAACAAGTTAGAATCGAGTCTGAACTTCAAACGCCTCAGGAAGAATGTGAACAAGCCATAAATATTACGTGATTAGCTATACCCGGTAATAATAAAACTGTGTTCACAGGGGACGACCTTCATTAAGACAACTTCAGGTACAACTTTTTTGAGTCGCTCCAATCTTGGACCACCTTTCATTATCTTCATAATCGGTCCCCTAATAACAGCTTTATTAACTATTATAATATAGGTTAGTATTTGTTCAACATCATGAGATTATCAGAGTAATCTCGCAAGGTTTGATTTAAATTATGTGTTTAGATTCTGAATAGGATAATGCTCTAATGATGTATTTTATTTGGAAGGAAATTAACGTAGAGTCGACTGCGCCATCTTAGATATGTATTTAGTGTTTCATTAATAAGCTTTGTTACATTAAACATTATAAGGACAAGAATATTATGTTTGAAAAGAGGTTTTATGTCAAACATTCATTAAATGGATCCTATGAATCATGTATCACGGTGAAACTGAAAACTCAAGAACAAATAACTAGCAGATAAAAGCGTAGATAGTCTTTTACTTCATATTTGGATTCAAATGTGCAATTCCCATTTGCATTATGACTGTACATAAAATGTGCACAAAAAATGCTTGCGTGGTAACGAGGACAGGCGAACACTAGGGCAAAATTACAAACTATGGATTTTTCCACATGCGTTTCAGTTCGTGCAAAAACATTGCAAATGCGCGAGGGTAAGAAAATAAATCACTCTATTACCTTGCACTGACTTATTTACATATTAATAACGTAACTAGTTTGCGTGATTTATGCTACCTATTGTCGACTAACAAGTAAGTTAATAATATTTAATCGTTACAGAAATAGTGATATGTGGTGCATTGTTCTCAATAAATTAGGTGAAATACTAAATCCTTTTTAAAGTGGATACAGATAAAGCAATCATTATCCTATGTGACCCATTTCTCCGACTGCCAATGCTAAGCCTACCGTCATTATAGCAAATATATTGCTGATTCATGATAACTATAGTATTTAGTTACATAAGATGTTTCTTAGCTCATTGGGCAGCGTGTATGAAATGTAACTAGCAGGATGCGTATTTAATTCCCGTCGGAAATATCGCCATACAGACAAATTGCATCCGTACCATGATTAAAGACACGTGGATCATCAGGGCTAAATGCCTGTAAAATTAAAGAACGAAAATATGGATTGTTTTCGCAAGAACGCTATAACTAATATATGTATTACGATATATCGCTGAATTGAATCTCACAATTTAGTTATAACAAATAAACTAGGTACAAATTGAATTATTATTTTGTGTATTAGCATAGATTTCTAAATAGATACTTGAAATAAATAAAATAAACTTGGTGGTGGTATTGACTGCAATTGCGAAATACCGCTAAATATAGTTAAATGCCTTAATCTTTTTTTTACTTTTACTCGTTTCGTTAACTAAATTTTGCAGTGTTTCTAAATCCTAGTTCGGCGTTTAATTTTATTTGAAGAGTTCCCGACTCCCGTATTGTCTGCAATGACGTGAAACTGCGCCCATTAGAGACCAAACGCTTTCTAGTATTGCAGTAAATTTGGATTTTCGTGTCATGAATACCCTATTTATTTAGCCCAGTCGAAGAGAACGTAAAATATCCTTTTTCCTTCTTTCTTTCGTCAAGAAATAAATCATCTCGCTGCTATAAATTTGAAATTTTGTCAAGATTAAAGTTAAAACTTTGTTGAAATTGGTTCAAGTATATTCGATATGCAATCAAATTATAGGCAAGATTAGCATATCTGATAGAAACTTTTCTTTAGATCGCAGAAGTATGCTGAGTGTGATGCTGAGTGCTTATTAATTTACAATTTTAAAATAGGGTTGTCATAATATTCTTGCAGTAAAAACTTCGAGCCAAGTTATAATTACATACACACAAAAAGTGGACGGATAGCTGCAGGCAAAGCGCTGATCAAAACATATGTTTAGCGCATTCTTAAATAGTCTACCGATGACTCCTAGGAATGCAAAGTTATATTTATATTCAGACTAATAACTGTGTGAATTTCCGATTAGGTAGGTATGCAAAGATGATACGAAGTTTATAATTTCGTTAAGAATTATAGGTAGTATCAATTTACTTATAAAAATGATCTATTATTATTTATTACCAGCTGTGTTTCTGGAGACTTGAAGTTTCGTGTTATTTCAAATACAATAATTTTAAATTGTTTCAAATTCATTTCTTTTCATATAATTACGTTTTATTATAATTAACACGTCTCATACAAACACAACAAAAACAACTTGTAACACAACTAACAAGCCACATTCATATAACAGATAATCAATAGTCGCCAAACCCGAGCTCACAGACATCTTCAAACAATTGAAAGGATCGATGTATCCACCCGGAAATCATTACCAGATTTCAGGAGCCCGGTCTCGTTGCTCTCAAATTTAACGCCGCCTATCTAAATCAAAGATTCGGCTTGTCTGATTGGACCGCAGGATTTCAATAAAACGCTCCAACAAACCAGATAGCGCTGTTTCATACAATTACTTAGCATTAATTAAATCTATAGGTAAGCTTAAATCGAGATTATTTACCTTTCGCTTTTCAGTAATAAAATTATCGTGGCTCATTCTAAGAAAACTTTTTAGCTTTACCTAATAAATGAAATAAAACATTATCTATTGAAAGCTTTAATAAAACAGATCGAGATAATTTTAATTAGCTTACATTATTACAAAATTGTAAACATAATTCAACAAGAATTTAGATAATGTACTATTTAACTAATATTCCACACAATAAAACACAAAATTAGATCTAAATAGTAAATACAAATTATATAAACGTTTCCCAAACGTTCGCAACAATAACACTAAATATATACTGAAAGTAGGTATTTGAGCATACAAATAATATTGTAACGCAATTTCACGCTGCTCGATTATCTCTAAATATAACTTTACATCTAAAATGTTATTACGCACATGTATCAAATTCCATCTTCAACTAACGGCAAAACCCGAAATTTCGCAAGAATTTCTATTCTAAATAAGATTCTAGTCGCACCGATATTACAAATTACTTCGGCGCTAATTTAAGTTCGTCTAATTAAAGCGAGTGAAATTGTAACCCGATTGTGGGAAGCTAGAAATGTCTGTGGTGTAACGGCATCCGAAGGGGTTTTGGTTTACATTACAAATGGAATACTGAAAGAACATTGTTTGTATTTACAAGTTACAACGCCCGGTTACGTGACTCAACATTGTGATCAAAACGTTTAGCATTTTGGCAGAAAGATAGGTAACTAGGTTGATTACCGATTAGAAGCTATTTCAATAAAATATAATAATTATTTAACAAACATTAGTATTTAAATTGCGTACGTTTATTTTATTTCGCTAGCTAGCGAACTCTGTAATTAAATGGCTTTATAAATTCAGCTGAAGATGCTTTATTTTATGATAATGATCAAATTTTCTTCAGTAAATGTAACCAAGCAAAGGTCATTACTACTTCCAATGTTAAAAATCATTTGATAAGTTGTTAAAAATGAAACTTTGAAAAAAATGAGGTATCTTCTATTTAACCTCTAATAATATGACACAAAGCCCTACAATTTTCATGCAAATCAAATTCATTTAAAAGTTATCTTCAATAGTATTACACGAGTAATTTTTGCCACAATACCATTTCAGTTAAGGGGAATTAACGCAATCGGTTTAGAAATGGCGGATGCCGTGGCTGGTTAAGATAAAGCCGACACAAAGCATAGCTTCCCCATCTAGCGGCTGCCCTCCCCATTCACTAGCAGAATGTTTAAGACGATTGCCTCACAAAAGACAGTCGGAGGCCCCGCCCTCTGCGCTCCTGCAACTCGAAAGAAAACCGAATACCATTCCGAACCGACGTTCGATTGTTTGAAAATCTCACAATTGCGCCCTCCATTTTACATAGTCAAACTAAACTTTAGAAAATGTTCTGCTGATTTGTCGATTCAAACATAATGGAAATTATTTTAATTAAGAATTCGTATTCTGCGTTATTCGCGTTACATAAGCTAATGAATAAATAGAAGGTTTGAAATTTTAAAATACGCGTTTATTAACGAGATTGCTACGTGATAGTGTGTTTAAACCACAATAATATTATACATCCATTGTTAATGTGCATTTTGTATGTATCTTTGATCATATGTTCCAACTCCCAATAACTACTAAGACGATTTTACTGAATTTTTGTATTAAAAACATTACTAAAATCCTGGGTACAATTATTTTTAACAGATTGCGTCCCCAAGGGTCACGACCCCTAGCTTGAGATGTTCTGGATCTGACTGTGATTTTATTTTGTGATCTTTTTTTCATGTTGTTTCCACTAAGGTTACCCGTCCTTTGAGGGCTTCTAATGAGAATTGACAGGATGTCATTAACGTTGTCGAACCTTTGATTCTAAGACACGTTTCGTTACGAGAAAAGCGATATTTTTGTTTGTTTCCACTTTACTGTTTACTCCTACGTAAAACGTACTTGAGTGTGAAATGAATATAAAATATAGAGGAATATATTCCTTACAAAATAGCATGGAATACATGGGTAAGGCGATCGTGAAATCCTTGTTTATCGCCATACTCTGGGAAGCAAAGCGAACGTGCTTACGGCGTATGAAGTTGTATTAGTGGCATTAGTGTTAAAGTGTAAATGTGCAACATCCTTTCTACGATTTGATGTGGTATTAAAATAATATGTATTTGTTGATTTTTATGTTTCAGGTTTTCTTTTATAACTATTAATACTTATTCCAAATAAAGTACGAAACACACGCAGAAATGTTAGTATTAAGGATTTGTCATGACAGATTTTCTCTCAAATATAATAAGAAAGAAAAAATGATGCATGTATACACGCATTATATTTTTACGCGTAAAACACATTACATACACAATTCACTTTCTTATAACAAATACCTACTTTAATACAAAAACACTTAGTATGAAATAGTGCGTGCTATTACATCACAATAGAGCACTATCTATGACTAGACCAGACTATAGTAAGGGACAAATGACCTCCAGGATACCGCACTTATCGCAGCTTCACACGTGCACGCGTACCGAGTAGGTATCCCATATCTTCTATATATGTACATGTAATAATATACATATACATATATAGTTTGCAATGTTCTTTACTTATCTATAGATACTATAGATACTAATATTATAAACAGGAAAAGTTTAAATGTATGTTTGTAACAAATTGGCTCAAAAAGTATTGGACGGTTTTGGATGAAACTGTCACACGAGCTATGTACCTTTACATGATTTTGCCCGCGGATTCATCTTTGAGAGAAGCTGCGCGGCACAACTAGTAAATTATTATAATCGATGTTATACTTATCCTTAGGTATGTTCTAATATTATAAATTCGAAAGTGTGTTTGTATTTCACGACGCAATGGAGCGATGTTATGATATTCTTTTGTGTTAGACATACATAGATAATCATTATCATACAGACTGGTTACCTATATGTACATAGATTATCGGAGCGATTATCCTAATCTATGTTGATTCATTATCTGTGATATTTGATACATTATTCCATTCAAAAGGTACCTATGTATATCATAAAATATTATCGAATGCTTTTAAGTTCTGTATCAAATGTAAAGAATACATTTTTGTATAAGTCTTAATAAATTTAATAGCTGTATATTAATAAAAATACTGAATATCAACTAAAGAAGAATCAGAATTTATCTCATTTATTCTATTGGTATTGTAATAAAAGTTAATTACACCCGCAACGTTCCAAATAGAATCGGCCAACAATAAGTATCTATTATAATCACACCAAATCTATTTCAAATAGGATTGATATCGGTTAATAAAGAGCATGAGTCAATGGTTTAATGTATTTCTATATCCAGCTTTATAATTTCTATATAATTCATAGGCGACACACTTCCGAGGTCAGTAGCCCGGCGCCAACGCATTTTGGCAAAACGCCGACTCCTCAAATGATTGCACGTCCGCTCATATCAACGGAAATATGGTAAAAAGAACAATGGCATAGCTATCCCCGTTTCGTTTCACGATAATGTATGACGATGACAACGCTTTAAGATTTTTACTTCAGCAGTTAATTTTAAATTAGCTGAAGTAGACGAATATCGAAGAAATTTGTGTTTAAGGCTATTAATAGTACGTAATATCCTTATTCCGGTAAACATTTACATAAAGTGGGCAATAAAGTGAACAGTATACTTCTATTAAGAAAAACAATACTATAATAAGGTGACCATAATATTTAATTAATTTGTATTCATCCTCCACTTATTGTGATAGCGACATTCTTTACAATTATAAAAAATTGTACACAATGATGACTTGACTTCACATTCTTTACGATGTCGGCAAACCACAAATGAAGTATTTATTAGCTCGAATTAGTATCAACGTCTTATCTAGAGGTTTACTAATTGTAACAATCCTTATCTTCACTTGATCTTAATGTGCTATCACATAATGCTCTGAATTTTTTTTTTGTTACAAGATGTTTTTTGATACGAATTTTCTAAAAATACACACAGATTTTTGCGCAAAAAGTGGCCAAAATTTATAGCACCGCAGGAAATGAGTTTTCTTATAACATCAGTATATCTAGAGGTGAGAAAATATTTAAAAGCAAACACCGTTGAAAATGTGTTTATGTTACGGGAGTCAAATTATTTAGTAATAAATTACATTTGAAAAATATCAAATAATACCTATATTTTTATCAAATTCAAGTTCAAGTTTCATAAACATCTATCCAAATAACTTTACTTATTACCTTTGTTACTATTACGTACATTTAACAAAATTTTTACAACTGTTTAATAAACAACAGGTGCTCCATAAAAAACTATAACTAGATTTAATTATTTTATAACATGATCCAAAATCAGGCAATTTTGTTGTGTAATCTAAGATCAAACCACAAAGGACAATGATCTTACGCAATCTGTGTTTGTTCCTCTTGGGTGGTCAAGCAGAAAAGTTTAGCTTTGAGGCTTTTTATTGTGTGTTTGGGTATAAAACCTTTACCACTAAACGAACACTGTATAGTGAGACCGAGTTTTCACAGATATACACCTAGCCTTCATAAACAATGATTAAATCGTTGTTTTTGGTAATAGTTGTAAGCTAAAAATGTTTACTAAAAAGAGCGTGTGTACCGAGCACACGTGTCATACTCATAAGTGAAACTTTGGCAAGATTCAAAGGTACCAAAATCGTCGCCTTCTATGACGTAACGGTATTGCCATGACGCATCCTTGAAATCTTACTCTCAACGCGCCTAAAGATTATAAACAAACATGTGTGGGTGTTTTTACAGGATAAAATGTTCGTAACCTATACTAAGGTTGCAAGGTAAAGTTTTTGGCAAAACGCAGCAACTATTTCCATTCAACATTGTCATATACGACCTAGGTACAAAACATTCCTAACCCATTATAGACTACAGGCCCATGTTGAAAAAATTATGGGTCATTTGACCCACCACCTGACCTATCTAGAATGATATAAGAGCATAAAATAATAAGATTCAGCACTATGACGTCACTCGTAAGCTGTCCACCTGAGTGCAGATGAGAATTCGAAAGTTCAAAGTACGGCATCTGTGTCATACTATTTCTATACTACTTTTAATCAATTATTCCGCAACGCCGTACAAAAATCTTGGAGACAAGGGGAGAAAATCTCTACCTGAACCTTCGAATTCTCATCTGCACTCAGGTGGACAGCTTACAAGTGACGTCATAGTGCTGAATCTTATTATTTTATGCTCTTATAACGTTCTAGATAGGTTACCTGGTGGGTCAAATGACCCATAATTTTTTCAACACGGGCCTGTAGTCTATTACAAATTGTGTACAGTGCCAAAATTTAAACAATAAACTTTTGAAAACAATGATTTGATAAACATACCTGCTTCTTTGGCCTTAGAGACAGACGACTGCATATTGTAAGGGACTATGAGAATGTGCAGTTGGAGCCTCAAACAAGGAATTATTTAGTAACTTTTAAGTGTTTTGTATGATTTGTACCGATTGTAGCATTATCCTTATAGAATATGACAAATTTCTAAACAACCATCCATGCATGCATGCGGAAAATTGTCTATATTATTTTCTTTTCGTTATCTTTAGATTATATTATGTACAAAAACATTCCATAAAAAAGATTGGACACGTTGGTCTGTAGACCAATAATATTTAAATCGATTTATTAGAAGCACAATCTTTCAACGTAAATTTACAGTTAAAATCCGATATGCTAAATACATAAAACACGCAAAATTTCAGTACGTGTGAATCATTTATCGGGAAATTACCGTCATGCGAAGCCGTCGTGCTATAATTATTTATACTGATAAGAATTAGGCAATAACAAATTCCTTTACACGCGACAATGGCGATATCAATTTATTCTGTGTTATCAATTTTTTTCTAAAAACTAATTTGTTTTGTAATTTACTAATTTACGTTACTTTATTCGATGACAGAAACGTATGTTTGTTATTTATCTATTCGTTTTATTTCTAGTTTGGAAATACTCATAAACACTTCATTTGTTTATACCTACATAATCTTATATATAAAAATGAATCGCAAAATGTGTTGGTAAGCGCATAACTCGAGAGCGGCTGAACCGAATTCGATAATTCTTTTTTTATTATATTCCTTGAAGTACGAGGATGGTTCTTACGTAGAGAAAACGTAAATATGTACCACGGGCGAAGCCGGGGCGGACCGCTAGTATATTATAATTCTTACAAATAAATTATCATTTCATTTCATTTTATTATAATATCAAAGAAACATATTATATAATTTATTTACCGTTTATGTTATTTACTGATATAGCTGCCAATCATTTGAATACATAACTTTTATTATATTATATGTATACAAGTATGTTACAAAAAGTAATTCTACTATAGACAAAGTTAAAATAACATTCAATAATTTCCTCATTACGTAAATTAATTTTAATTTTGGAACGTCAGTATTATATATGTATTCTTTGCCTAAAAAGGTTTCATAATTAATTAGATTGAGTAGGTATGATGAAAAATATTTTATCATAATATTACCTATGTAGCCAAACGCTCAATACATTAACTAAATTAATAATTTAACTTCACATTATAAATTTTGATAATATTCCCGTCTTTATTAGCGATAGATACAGCAAAAATGATTTATTTTTTACTTTTTTCTTCGTGCCGCAAAAGTTGCCAGTTAGGAAAAATAAGTGCTCATTCTCTGAAATACATCACATGTAACAAGATTGTGAGTAGCAACAAATTGACAAGGCCATCCGGCTTAAGGTCCCGAGTGTGCGTCCCGATAGGATTTAGTTAAGCATAATCCGAACCCCAGCCGAAACATATATTTGGGTAATTATTTCTCCTGATAGTGAACCTTTTTCGCGATTTGGAGGATAAAGGATATATTGTCTAGAATATAAAAAAAAAATGATGACTTGCGTCTTGCCCTTTTTGTGAGCACCTACCTAATTGAGTTCATGTAGAAAATTCTGAATAAATATTGATAAATAAAATTAAAGAGTTGGTACGTATTCAATTATTTTCCTTCTTTTCAGCCGGACACTAGATAGAATATAATATAACATTGAATGCCTTTTTGATTTTACTATTCAACAAAATATACCAAACATATTTAAACTATAAACCGAATTCACAACACAATACGAATAAATAAATTTAATATTAACAAAGAAATGTATAATTAAAACATAGTGTAATAATTCAAGATAATGAATGACTACTTGACATCTTTTAATTCTTACTCAATATAAACGCAAAAATATACTGCAATTTAATGTTTTGTAAACTTCATTAAAATACAATAAAAAGTCTAAGTAAAACAGCTGCTGTCTGAATTCCTATTAAAAGTGTAAACAAATTCAAAATTGATTGTGTGGTTTTAAATTTTTACCCAAGTTTATATTATTATATATTAACTATACATAACTGTAGCATTTGATCTTTGTAAATTGTAACTATTAATGATACCCACTTATTACTGTTCCGATATAAGAATAAAAATATTATGAAGAAGGTTTTAACTTGCGAAGGAAAATAAGTCTTAATTACTGCAACGTGGGAATATGAAACAGATAATCACCGCAAAAGACAATGAACTTAAACAGATAAGACTGATTTTCGAATTCTTATCTGCAATAGTTCTAGAAAGCGGTTAAAACCATAGTTATGACTAACGCATGCAAGTTCATTATAGTTCACATACAAATAGATAATAATATTAAAACTACGTAGTTATATCTACATATTGGTAATGAATTTTACTTTACAATATATTTACAACAATTTTCTATATACATCGCTGCTATTGTTTGCACAACACGATTGCAAGATTTTCGAAATAAAACGGATAGTAGTCAAAGCCATTATATTTGCTGATTGAACGTCAACACGAGTACAGCTATGTCACATCGTTGTTGAAGAATACGTCGATACAATGACACACGCCACTACCCATTTTGTTATCGAAAACATGCAGCAGCACGAGCGACAGGCCCTTTGTGCGCGACTCGGCGAAGCGGCAACATCTATTCTCATCCTGTCAATATTGTAGACCCTTTCATACAATAATAATATGCATGTAACTACAGCCGAGATCAAGACGGATTTCTATTAACTACCACTCGCCTATAAACAGTTAAATCGCAAACCTAAATTGAACCGTTGGCATGCTATACAATTGACCCTCGCAAAAAACTGCAGAATTTAGATCGAATAAATTCGCTACGCTTTTTCAAAATCACAAAAAACAATATGCGTACGCACTCGTCTAACATCGATTATACTAATCTAAGCCATAAATATATACGCCATACGGTTCGATTTAGTTTGGATTCAAAACTAACATGCTTGTTTAAGAGGACACCAGTGAACCGAACAACAACGTCGATGCGTTTGTTTCTAACCTAATAAATAATCGTAAAAGATTTTATGTGTTTTGTGAAACGGATCGTGTTGTTATTGAAATAAAATAGGAATGGATTCCGAACCACGTAAAACATTCCATCAATGTCGAACTTTATTAATATACTTCTACAAATAAATCCGAAAAAATTTAATGTTTGTCCATACATATGCTTATTTATGAGTCCATTATTCAGTATGTTTGAAAATCCCTCATTTTATGGCCTTTTTATATTGATGGGCTGTATCTAAACGAGTTGATTATAAATAAAATACGTTCTGAGTATAAATTCAAACGCGTTTCTTTCGAAAAGTCTTTTCTAATGTCAGGTGACAAACAACTGTAATGCACCTTCTGTACTTGACATTGACGTAAAATATTCATTTGAATAATTATCTCACGTTAAAGTATTAACATAAAACCAGATAGGTAATGAATGTAGGTACATTTAGATATTCACAACGTTATTTAATTCAAGTTTTTTAAATAAACGTTAGATGAAAAACACGAAAAGATAAGTACATATTTTCCCAACAAACATTAAAAGGGCTTTTCAAGACTTAATAAAAGTCCATTCGTTGAACGATGTTACAAGTGGAGGTGCGAGCGCCTCTCGACACCAAAATAGTGTACCATAAACAGATAAAACGGTTGTCACTTTGAATAAATAACACTGTCCTCTTATATTTCCCGTATATTTCTGTCTCTACTGATTTTATTGACGCATATTCTACGCACTTTTCTACGGAACTATTCACGTTGTTTTTCCATTTCAATTTACATTGCTTCAATATTAATAAAATTTCGCCGAATTCATCAATAACGTTACATCAGATCACCTGGAAATTTTAACTGGTAGTTCCCAGAACCATACCGAGAGTCAGAATTTTGAACCTATAATAAAACTTTGCAAATGTAATATAAATCGCATTATAAATTGCGATTATTATAACAATCACTTTAATTACAAACCAATGTTCATACATATCAGCGAGCACATTAATATAATCTGTTCCTGTTCTCACTTTAGTTGCTTGCCCTCATAAATTGTAAAACCGGGCAAATTAGTCTACATACTTGCTACTATTTACATGTTTACATTTATGAAGATTGAGTGCTTGTGTGGGCGGCGCGGGCGCTAAATGGTACGTTTCCTCAAAACTCGCAAGGAGTTTGCATCGTATGCAGTCTACTGAAAATAACTCACTAATTTTATCTCAGTACATACGCATTTGACGAAGTGGCCAGTCACTCCTCATTGTGGTTTGTTACGGTCCAACTGACGTAAACTTATTTCTGGCGACACTATACTCCTCGGGATAATTCCAATGCGTTTTAAAAATAGTATGTCATTCACGTACTTATACAATTTATATACTTTATATTATATACTAGCGACCCGCCCCGGCTTCGCACGGGTGCAATGCTGATACTAAATACACTACAGAAAAACTGTGAACGTTGTATATAAAAACATAGCGGCCCGCTCCGACTTCGTACGGGTATAAAATAGATAGCCGGGCGGCCGGGCCGGCCGGTACCGCCGCAAACGCTACGTCCCGCAATTTTTAAATCTGTAATATCTTCGAAAATATTCACTTAAATCATACGGTGTAAAGGGCCATATAGATCTATATTAAATGAACAATGTATTCAAGGTATTTAATTGGCTAAGGATTAATGCTGTATTGGTTAAAATCGCATCGAAAATTAGCCAATATTTGTCGTAAAAAGTAAATGACAAAAAAAAGTTATTGTGGGTTATCCATAAGAGATAGACATATACCATCGCGGACTTTTCTGTAGACCTTTTCAATGTGTATAATACTTAGTACATTATTTTGATAAAACTCGTAGGGTTCAGCCTGCGTTTGCAATGTAAGCGGAAAAAATGTAATTTTTACGACATCACATTAGAAACCTCAAAAATAACAGTACTTCTCCACTATTTAATGGATGTTATTATACATATAAACCTTCCTCTTGAATCACTCTATCTATTAAAAAAAACCGCATCAAAATCCGTTGCGTAGTTTCAAAGATTTAAGCGTACAAAGGGACATAGGGACATAGGGACAGGGAAAGCGACTTTGTTTTATACTATGTAGTGATTTCCAACTTTTTGATGTATATAACACCAAAAAATTGGAAACGGTAATATTGAAGAGAATTTAACAAAACATCCTAAAAGTCATCAATGAATTATTTACAATTCTTATCTATGTTTCACTTGAATTAATTTCAACTAAGCTATTTAAACAATAATAATCAAATATTTATAGCTTGTATTATCATGCATTTTGTAATCAGACAAATATATAAATCGATCGATCTTACTATCAAGCCGTATTATTTTATCATCTACCTTAGGATATGCGTGTAGCTTAGCGTGCATAAAAATGCAGCAAAGCTAATTTATAGTAAATTAAATTAATTAAACACAAGCATATAAACTTTGCGGCCATAAATTAATAAACAACACGGGTGGTCCGTGTAATAAATTCATCGAAATTTCCGAATCTGTTTATCTTTAAAACGAAAAGACTAACAAAGTGAGGCAGTAGGAAAACATTGATACAAACATAATTCTCCCAGTATTTTTGTATTAATATTTTAAAATCGGACGATATTCAGTTTCCCTGACACTTATGACACGGGACAGGTGTCGCCAGACCTATATTTTTAGCCCGAGAGTACTAATGCAATATGCCTGTCAAAAGGGATGATTTCGTCATTTCCACAAATTTTGCCAAAAATGCCAAATTTAATACTTGTAAAAGACTTATATTATACTGTCGCTTTGGTACGGGTACTTTGTCAGTTTCCAAAAATATTATTTGATACTCAATTTTTTTATGAATATCATCAAAGTAGATCGTCAATACAGAGAAAATAAATAATTTCTTGTATTTAATATTCTGTGTAACGGTAATAAAATTCGGTCAATGACGAACAGAATCCTATGTAACTTGACATTAATTGTAATTAACAAAGCAGGCATTTAATAGGATTCGAAGCCGACAATAGAATTGAAGCTTCCGTTTATACATCAGCTTTTGAATAATATTAGCACGATTTACATTTGACACTGACCTGGATTGAGCAATTCACATAAAAAGAATATTTGTACGAAATCATATAAAGGAAATTGTGCGTTAGAAATACATTTCTACGACAACTAAAACTATGTACGGACAAATATTTGTCAAATATATTTCCACTACTCGTTATGAGGAAATCTCCAAGATTCAGACTCCGTAAATTTCGCCAGAACTAACAAGGAACCCGTCTCTTGCTCCCTTTATGATCGTACATTTTCTTACTCCGCTATGAAAATCACATGAACTATTGAGCCGCCTTACAAAAGGCTGAATGATAATACGTCATATTCTTATTTTTATTCTCGATTCGAAACAATATTTATATACAAATAGTAGTTTTACGACGAGTTATAGCGATTTTATTAAACCATTTCAACATATTAACACAATACGTATTATCAGTTTTATGATGTACGATAAGCAGGCTAGCAAAAATTATCAAGTAAAACACAATACATTAAATAGCTCTTGTTAGATAGTATAACACATTATTATTTTATTGACTGCAAATTGGTGTCATTATCGGAAATAGTGACCGATTTTTATTACCTTTAAGATGCACTCTTCCATGTCCAAAAAAATAATTGGACCCATAGCTAGTTTTCGCATACAAGACTATGCCTATACGTGTATTTAATAAAAGCTGTACAAACTACTAAAAAGATAAACATGTACGCACCTCTCCAAGATTCACGAATCCGTGAGCTGCTGCGACCTCGTCGGCTGCCTCCTTCCCTCCCGGCACGTGGACGGCCCAGGTCGACGAGTAATGCGCCCACGCAACATTTAGCACCACCAACAATATGGCAGACAAGAGAACTTCCCGCGCCATCGCACACACGGACACTCAACAGCTAGTACTTGTCAGCATTGCACACACACACTACAATGTTAACCTTACTTCCAACGTAGAAGATTCTAATACTTAATGACTAGCTTAGCTTAAAACCTGCAATAAATGGAAAGCAATGAATCAATTTATGTTTTAAAAGTGATAAAACCGCTCACTTGATCCGCGTTGACCTTTTAATCTGTTTTGGTTTAGATGAAACAACATAAACAGATAGTTCACTTATGGTAAGCGAAACTGATTTAATTAAACTCTGTAGTAAGCTAACAATGATTTCCAAATATCTGATAAGTGCCACGGTTACCTATATGCGCATTTTTTAATTTCTTAGTCCTTTACCCAAAGTTATGTTATAATTATTGATTATCAAAACCTAAATTGATGAAGCTAGGATAGTTCCTTATGAGACAACAAACCATAACTAGACATGAATCATCATAAACTAGAGAAAACAATGGACAAACCCAAAATGTTTAATCTTCTTTATAATTTAAATGTATTCATTGTAATTATTACATCACCGTTGTATGGAAATTCAAATTGACCTCGTCCTGGCACTAACGTAGGCCCGTATTAGTTTCAAATCCTAAACAATAAGTTTCTATGATGTCACACGTATTTTTTATGAAGGATGTGTCCAAGATTTGATTTATTACATGGGATTTCCTCTATCCTTGTAACGCGGTTGTCTTGTACGTTGTCAGTCGAAAATGACTCTTTATCAGATATAAAGAGTCATTTTCGAGTCGAGTTTCGAGTTCTTAATAAGTGGGTCAAGTAGATGAAGGACATAAAACCCAACAAAAGGCGCGGGGGTTTCCTTCTATTCTCTTTCAAATTAATATGTTTTTGGCATCCATTAATCAGAAGCACGCGTTCTTATAACGGGACTTTAAGTTGAAAACAAGACGATTAATTATTAAACGAGTCGCATTATATTGAAGTCATTTATATTGTTCGTATATTTTCCACGAGAATCTTTAAATTCTTAACGTCAGTGAACAATGTCTCAAATCATTTCAAGAGTGATATTCTGACAGTTTAGACAGTCGGTTATTAGATTACAAAGTACAAACTGTTTAATTGATGATATAATATTTTGCTGTTGGTGCGTGTAGTAAAATAGCCCTGTAAGCACGGGTGTAATTCCATATAACGATTTTAATTAAAAACCGAGGTAATAATTCCTCGTGTCCAATATTATTCGATGTCAAACGACAGCAGGGAATAGCTGTGGATTAAATCTGGCGTTATTACATTCCAATACTACAGGATC
This sequence comes from Colias eurytheme, assembly GCF_061535395.1. Classification (NCBI taxonomy): domain Eukaryota; kingdom Metazoa; phylum Arthropoda; class Insecta; order Lepidoptera; family Pieridae; genus Colias; species Colias eurytheme. The sequence continues at coordinate 6,053,317 of NC_142998.1, read as the reverse complement.
AAACGAGCGGAAAGGACTATTGTTTGATATCATGAGCCGTATTTTAACACTAGGTGCTTCAAATGTTCTAACATAGCTATAATATGACAGAGGTCGAAGATACATTGTATGAACGGAATGCTTTATTGATTTGTCTTTAGATCACAGCACTCTTGCGGGAATTCACACGGCAATGAGTAAATTATTATTATCATAACATAGAAAATATAGAGGAAAATTTTAAGCAACCTATTTTAACCTTAGATCATTAATTTTAACGGTCTCTTCAGTAGCATTAAGAACTACAAGATTGGTTGATTGTTAAATATGTTTTGTAATATTATTGAATAGGTAAACTTATTCTTTTTTCAAATCTATTCTATCGTGCAAACGAATAAAGATTGTGTAGTGTTTGAGACAGAAAGATCTTCAAAATAGTAGATAGTAATTAATATGTACAGTTAAAATCGCGGTCGGTGGTTATGAATGGCCTTCGCACACAACACACCTGTCATAAGGTAGGTAGGTATAAGGACCATCCTAATGACCTATTCTGAATTTTATATTAGCCTTTACCCGGTAGGACATGCGAACATATTTTAAATTTTTGGTGACTAGGTAGATCTTCTTTCTAGCCAGGTTAAAGCTGAAAGGCCGCTACCACCTTATTTTTATCTACATTTATCTCAAGTTTTTTTTTAAAGCAAAATCTAATACCTACCTAGTTATTTATCAATAACTTGTTAGGCGTTTTCATACGATTACAATAATTACGGAATTAAAGTAGGTATCTAGGTAAAGAGGTATATACTTCAATTTACGAATAACATATTCTGAACGAATAGGTAGGTAGGTAGCCTAATTAATCAACGTTACTAATGTAATTCAAAAAATGCTTAGCTTGATGCATTAAAAATTTTAAATAAAATTTTTGATAAGAACCGTAGGTTAGGGTAGGCAACGTTAACAACATGGTAAGTAGACCGTACATATACATTTTAAGACACAACAGCTAAAAAAATATAAACGTCTGATGTGAACAGAAGCACATAAGTACAACCTACCTACCTGCCTAGGTAATATTTAAAAGTTTGCTATAACAAAACAAAGTCCCTTTTGTTTACCACAACAATAGGTCCTTCGAAACTTTCATGTTCTCGGTCGAAAATCAAAATTTCAAGAGGTAAACTTTACGTAGGTACCTATGTACCTATATTGAATCACTCACGTGTTCGAAGCTGTCATCAAACATTGAATATCCGCTTTATTTTCTTGGAAACACTGAGAGAACATATAAATATGTATTCGTTAATGAACTTCTTTCTTGTGGGTTATTATTATTATTTATAATAATAGCCCACAATATTATATTATTTAAATGTAAGTACAGATTTCATAAGTAAACAAATGAGCATGCACGACTTAAACGCGTCATAGCTATGTAATGTACCATGTATGTTTGTTTACTGACTTTCCCGACCCATTATTATCTTCATTAGGTAGACGAGTGTGATATAGTGCAGAAAATTCATATAAATAATTACAAATGTAGGCCATCACACGGTATGCAACACAGTTCAAACTGTATACAGTTATAGTTAGTTTTATTCAGTTATCGTAATGTCGTGTTTATCGAATTATTTGCATAGTCATTTGGTCGTATAATGCCAAGTCGACACGGACAATCGGTTTATTTATTGATAGAGGCACAAGACAGTCATATCTTATCTGTGTTTTCATTGGCTCGCTATGTAAACAATCCGATTTTGTGACTAATCGTCACCTAGATTATTTCGCTTACGTTCCCCTCGGAAGAGATATTATTTGGTGGAATTCGATGAGAAGGACCAAGATTCCGTGGCACTTAGACTATAGTAGACGGTGTGAGACGGCGCCGCTATGACGAGCATTCACCTCTCGCATCCCGCCTGAATGTTTGCATCTTTTAGGCCAGCGGATCAAGTGATATCAAATAAAATCCTCACGTACAGATTGAGATCAACATCCACTACGTAACACAGTGATACACTACAGTCATTATAAGAACACGGCACGACTGTCAAGTGGCGCGTGAATATCGCGACGGAGCAACACAAAGTACACCCTTCACGTACACCCACGTGATGCTGACTGACTCGTTTCACTTTGCGTTTGCTCTCGGCTCTCGGTTCTCGCCTGCCCGCTGCCGCGATTGGAGCGCAAGGCGAGTCCGACTTGCCAGCTTTGCAAAATTTACTCGAAATTGGGTGAATCGTTAGTCGGGTATGTTTTGAATTTTCCTTGTAAGTAAATCATTCATGCAGTTCTTACGTTGCCAACTATGTACATGTAAATTATAAATATTTTTAGGCACTAAGTTGTAGGTACTTAGACGTTAAAAAAAGTTTTGCATAGGTAATATAGGTAATTATTTTTCATACAACAAAATCATTATTAAATTATTAACTGGGATTAAAATTAATTTACTGCATAGTAGTTAATAGATAATACAAATTAAGGTTAATGTTCCCAGAGTATGGATATCACGCAGATGACCTAGTTTTTATAGTGATCAGCTGGTACACATTACAGGATCAGGTATCAAACCCGTGAATTGTTAATATTAATTACTATCTTGAAATTATTATCTAAAACAAACAGGACATAGGTACCTACTTGCTGGTTCTATCTTAGAATAATTAAGTACATTACACGATTATCATAATATTTTTCGGCACCGAAACATAAGGAACGCTAAAACGATGAAACAATCAATCCGCCTAAGTATGTATAAATAAATACAATGGTACCTTCTACCATTGCAGTGTTTTTCCAATGTTGATACACAAGTTGTAAATCAAATAAATTTTTATGCAAATATTATAACTGCCGAATATTTTAATTTTAGGATAGACTATGGTAAAATTATTTATTCGTTTGTGTTAGATAGTCCATTTATCGAGGAATGTCTTTATTTATAAACATATAACATCGACAATTAGAAGCAAAGTAATAAGTATTTACAGAAAACGTTGCAAAAATTGGAAAAAAAATCAGATAAATTAGTTACTGTGGCTTAGCTAGTGCTACCAAAAGTAGGTATTATAATATGTTACCTGTTTGGCTAATTAAGGGCTTAATTATGGGCAAATTAAAGGGACATTATAACAGGAAGATCTTCCACCTTCATCATCTAGTGTTGTTTAGTATTTATATCTAAAATAGAATGTATACTATATATATTCAATATAATATGGCACATATTATTTCTTACAGCCAAATTATTATTTGTACAATTCCATTATCCAGCTCATTCGTATTCGAAACGCATAGCAAAAGAGGGTCTTTTAACCTTTGGAAAGCAAGCCAACCCCAGATTTCTTATTTTGTAGTAAAATGATCCTGAAACATGGATAGTATATCGTATTAAGGGCGGTTTTATGTTATATATAACGTGTTGCGAATCGCGGCCTGAATACGCTTAAAGAAATATTTAGTTTCAATATAAAACTCATGCTTCTTAATCATGAGACAGGATTAATAACGACAATATTATATTAAATTGTGCCATTGAATATGTTTATTTTGATACGAAAGATATACTGTATGCAGTATGTTGTATATATTTTACGACATACAAGTAAACAAATTATATTGCGCAGAGAATATAATATATAACTCTCCATACATCGAACTTTCTTCCAAAACCTGAAAAGTGATTTCTGATTTAGGTAGAATTACTTATACATAATATTTTTTGCCTTTTATTAAGCAAAAAATGCAAAAATAGACTTTTCTCAGCGTTCAAAGGATATTTTTTTTTTTAATAATTTACTTATATTTTTCAAATTTGCACTTAACTAATACTTAAATTAGGTACCTAACCCCACAACTTGCTCGTACTCAACTACACAATATAGATTGTGTAATGTATTGTGAACATGTAACGTTGAATTTATTAATTTTTACCGGTTTACTGGTGATTAATCTATTTTTTCACTTTCTTTACACTTTCTTTACTTTCTTAGTTTCTTCCACGGGCTTGTAAGCCCTGGAATATTCTGCCACCAGCCGTGTTTCCGAGGAGCTGAGATAAAATTATGAAGATATTTATGAAAAAAAAATCGTTTTTATTGGCCTGTCTGTACTTGAAACTTGAAACACGCCGCTCAGGAGCACGCTCCCATATCTTAGTCCCATATTCACGGATAGCTTTGTCTTTACCACCTCTTTTCACATCTTACCTCTTTTTCCCATTCCGTTATGAACATAGAAATCTAAATAACAAGACACTAGAAGTCGTAAGCGTGCGTGACCTTGTCGCCACTCAGGTGATTTTCACATCACCAGTGCATTCGTCACTGTTCAGTTGCTCTGGAGACGTATGAGTCCTTCCACAAGTTGTAATTATACTTATAAAGGAATAATATTTCATCGGAAACCATCTGTTTGACAAGCCGGGACTTATGTGGCAAAAATATTCAAAATATTCGTTTTTTACTCAGGTAAGAGCTATCATGAACTTAAAAGAAATTGCAATTCCGTTGTGTTTTTCTTATGCATTTTCATTTTGTCTTATTATTGAATGTATGAACTGCCTTTTTTTAAACATTATTTTAAAATTTAACCGCCAACTTTTAGTTATAATTGTGGTATGCCAACAATTGGGTGGCACACAAAAATGTTAATTGAAACTTAAAAATTACTTATGATCTCATTCAACCAGAGCTGCGATTTAATAAAATGTAAGATAATCGTAAGCTGAAATTGTTCTATGTTTTATTTAAGTAAGTTTTTTGGTTGTCTAAAACCATATTTAAAAATAAGCGTTCCAACTGAAATAATATGTTCCTCTACAAATAAATGTGACATTTCGTTGAACAAAGTCTTTTATTTTGTTTATTTCAAAATTAATTTCTGTTAATTTATGAATGGTACAAATTAACTTTAAAATGTCATAATACACACTTTGAAAGCCCTACTTAAGATCTAGTAAATATTTTTCAATCTTGAATAGTGACAATAATAGGTAACAATCACTGCCAATAAAAGGTTTGACTATGCCAGCAACTGGTATTTTAGGTTTTTCTTTTAAAGGTTCACTATATTAAATAAAGCGTTTTAATTTAAAATTGAAAAGTACATACTTTATAATATTCTCTATAGATTAGAATACCAGTATAAATGTTTTTTTCTTAATTAAAACATAATTGTAGATGCAAATTTCACCGGTTTTGTGAAATAGCTGCTTAAAGTGCCAATAATTGGGCGGTTTACCCTACATGCTAAATAAAAATTCTACCGCGCACATAAAATTAGGTACCTACACATTACTAATACAAAAAATGTAGTATTTTCTTTTATGTGGGATATAACTTATTATAAATTTAAATACATAGGTATTTAGAGCAAATATAAATTCTATGAGCAGAATCAGGCAATGATGAAGAATAATGATATAGGAATTAAAATTCTCCTACTTAAAAAAGCTAGCAACCAAAAATAAATATTATGCTCTGAGTAGTTGCAGGAAATAATTCCTACATGTGGTTATAAAATATTCTTTTTCTCTTCATTTCTTATTTAACATATTTGAACAATATTTTTTTTTATTTACATAATTAACAGGTCATGTTATGTAAAGAATTTAAATTCGATTCAGTTACTTTATTTTTTGTAAGTGTGAGAGAGTGAATGCGCAAAGACCGTAAAATGAAACGTTTTGGTTGTCAAAAGTTTTCCATGATTCCTCATAGATGGCATTGATATAAATTGAGTTGTAACATGAACGCACCAATAACATTGAGCTATGTGTCCGACCGCGACAGTGCCCGATTTTCGTGACGTCATTATTTCCACGTTGGAAGCTGTCTTGAACTGTCATGTTTTTATAGCGTTTTATTTACTTCGGAGTAATGTTTTTCTAATAAATGGTGCTAAAAATCAGTGATTTATAATCTACATTTATTAAGGATAATAAGTAGTGCTAAATTAAAACAATTTTATACAAAAATCATAATGAAATGGAAACGTCGAAATCATGACGCTCGTTAACGAAGATATGAATAATTTCTTGGAATATCTCTCCAGGAATGACCAAGAAGTAAATACAGGAACATTTGACTATCACAAAATGGATAGCTTTCAGCAGAATATGGTTGGTAATTGCCATTGATTTGATAACTTACACTATTTTCAGGAATCAGCAATGTCGCAGTCGTTGGTATTTCTTTAGAAATTTGCGGCACGAATTAAGGGGGGGGAGGGGAGGGAAAGGGAGGGGGGAGGTAAGGGGAGACCCCCTATAAAGTGGGGGGGTGAGGAAACCCCCCCTTCTATTTTTTTTTAATTTTTTTTGAGATTATATTTATACTAGCTTACCGCCCGCGGCTTCGCCCGCTTTGACTTAAACCTAATAAATTATACACTAAAACCTTCCTCTTGAATCACTTTATCTATTAAAAAAAACCGCATCAAAATCCGTTGCGTAGTTTGAAAGATTTAAACATACAAAGGGACATAGGGATAGAGAAAGTGACTTTGTTTTATAATATGTAGTGATGTAGTTAGAAATATAACGAAGATTATGGATTCTTGACTGCTCCGGCGCTGCAGAACGTGGCGCTTGCCCCCCTGTACCTCGTTGCAGGCAGGAGTCTTCACTCGCCTTCGTAGCTTCGGCTTTTTGGTCGCCTTTGGCGACCAGCCTCAGCCACTCCAGCTCGCTTGACTCTGCCTGCTCCTCAGCACACGCGGGCGCCACGCTCCTCCGCGCCTCCGACTTTTTTAATACACTCTAGTGTATGACAGACAAGTACCACGTGGAATCGGGGTGGACAGATTCGGTTCTGTGATTAACAATTTGTGTGCAATATACATACAATAAAAACATTTTTTTTAAATAATTATTTTTCAAATCTTGTATACATGTTTGATACAATTTACAATGGCAATGAATGGATCCATTTTATTTATTTCCACCCATCATCTCCACATATTCTATAATATTATCACCGAAGTTTGCTGGGTGGTTATAGTTATCTTTTTTAAAAAATCTTTTTACAACATGCCACTGAGACTCAAAAGGGTCAGAGGCAACAAATGGGTTGTCTGGGTCTGAGTGATTAACTTTTTTATGAACATACCCATATTGCCCCAAACAATCATATGCTCGCCAATAACCCGTATGAATTGTTGTCCCCTCAGCAACATGCTTTTGAATGAACTATGGTTTTTAATATGTACATTAAGACATTTGTTATCTCTTTCAAACACAATTCTTGTAGTTTTGTCAATGTAACTCAAACAATTTTGAACATAATCTCAAAAATTAAAAAAAAGATTTCTCTGTAATTACACGTTTCCGCACGAAAAGCCGCTAATGTATGTTTCGGGGCATCATTATCGATCGATAAAAATTAAAATCGCGCCGAAATTCGTGCCGCACGTTTCTAAAGTCAACCCCAGTCGTTTATTGATAACATATCATGACTCGTTTGTTCAGTGAACACCGAGCGTCAGATAATAGTGAAACGTGTAGTGTAAATTGTGAAAGGAAGCGAGCGAATTATTAGACGCGCAGTTAAGCAATGAATTTTGGACGGGCGTAAGCCGTAGAACAGCTTTCGTGAGACTATGCCCCTACTTTTACCGTTATCCGTTCATTTTGTTATTGGATCGGACGTGGCCCGCGCGCCGGTACCATTTATTGAGTCTCTACGTTTTTCCTTATCTAATTAGTAGGTATTTAACGTGCCGCAGTACGGAAAACGGATTTACCCCGTCAGTGTCGCGGTAGAAGCGCGAAATTATATGTGCGAGAACCCGGCGTAACGCAACACGTAAACAAGTTATAGTGCTCACGGCTTGCTTGCCAGCTAGGCACCATGCGGTCGCTCTCTTAGCCATATGTCAGCTGGATATTCAACAGTGTTTTTCAGTTTCATAACAGAAAATATATTAAGTTATCATTTCTAGTGAACATAACTAGTGAAGACTATCTTGTAGAATATCTGTGTGGTTTGTTTAGTTTCGTTGGATTTAATGTGTTGATGTAATATCCATGCAAATTTATCCTTCAAAATGGATAAGAAACTAGACCTTTTATCATTGTTTGAGGTAATTCACTTATTTCTATTATTCAATATAACTCTTGGAGTTTATAGATAGTTGAGGACTAATCTTGTTTATATTTAAATTAAATTTTACAAAACAATAGTCAGACTTTTTTACAGATCTAATAGGAATTATATAATGACAAACATTTGTCTGCATCAAACCAGTTTAAACATTATCTGCACTTAATTTTATAAACCACTTTTAGCTATTTATGTGACTTATGGGGTAAATGTGTTGTTGAGGGTTTTCTTGGTTAATTTATATATTCAATTGTTAATAAAAATTGTAGAAAAGGGGAAGCAAGTTAAAATAACCTTATTAAATTATGCATAAAATGCATCACCTTTCACTTTATATCTCAAAGTAAAAGTATGAAATGAAAGTAAATTTCATGTAACTAAGTAAAAGGTGCTCTGAAACTGCTTCGCTTTTTAATAAAAAGCAACCATATACTTTTAAAACATATTTTATTATTTCTTTCTTTTACATATATTATTTTTCTAAATATATCTTTATTATACAGGAAATAATTTACATAAAATAAGTATAAATCTGATAATTTCGTTTTATTTTTGTAACAAGAAAACATAATTAAGAAGATCATTGTATTGTGATAAATTACATCATTTACTAATTGCAGTGAATCTTAATTAGTAATGTATGATAAATTTAATTATATCAGATCATTATGAATAATAGTTTTTACCTGTATGAATATGAGTTTGTTTAATGGGATGAGTTAATAATATGTAACAACTAACAATCAGTTGCTTTTTTCAGTGTTTTCACTAATGTTGATGTTATCTTCTTATTTTGATATTATACACAAAGATTGATGGACACAAATATGGCCACATAATACTTAGTTTAAACCGCTGCACTATTATGAAATTTTCTACATATATTATAGTGTAGAAGATACAATTTATTTTAAATAATAATTTTGCATAACTGATCTTTACAATGAGTTTATAAATACCATTAAGTTCTCTCAAAGCATATGACGAATTATCTCGTATTAGGTTATATGTCTGTATATCCCTGGTATTCTTAAAGCAAAAAAAAAATTTATAAACATCACCGTAATGCCCATAATCTTTAAAAATGGAGCAATATGTTGAATAATTAACCATCACTAGATATTATGTCCAATTCGTTTCAGTTTTAATTCATAATACCATTCTTTACAGTCTGACTCCTGGCAGACGTCAACTGATGATCTTCTAGAGAATATATTCTCTCTAGAGCAGGGCTCGTTGGACTTCCTCGGGGAGTCTATGCCGGACTTTAACCTGTGCCCTGACAATGTATCGCAGCCAGAAGGACTTAGTAGTTCCAGTTCAGATAGTGGCGTGTCCACTGATCAAACGGAATTGTGAGTTTATACGTAATTATTACATATTAGTATTATTTGGTGGTCTGTTTTATACATTACTAGTTGTGCTACGCGGTTTCAACCGCGTAGCTCCGCTTCTGTTGGTCAGCGTGATGATATATAGCCTACAGCCTTCATTGATAAATGGGCTATCTAATACCTAAAGAACTTTTCAAATCGGACCAGTGGTTCCCGAGATAAGTGTGTTCAAACAAACAAACAAAACTCTTCAGCTTTATAATATTAGCCTAGATATAGTATGGATATTTAGGAAAAGTGACAGGAGGCAAGGTGAGAGGAGCTTTTTAAATGGTTATGTTTGAAAAAATAATATAAATTACACATAGAGAAGAAGTAATTATAATTTATTGCATATTGTGTACAATAAAGATGATGACATGTGATGTAAACACACATTTGAAAACTTTCGCTTATTTCATATAAATAATTGGCTGATTAAGCAAAAATTAATGCTTAATCTTGGAATGCTGACTTAGTTATTTGGTTCTTCATGTTATATTATGACATAGAAATGATTGATTGAGTAATCATTTTAAATACAACATTTGCTAAATGCATTATAGTCTATAGCAAGTATAACAAACTAAACAAGCTTAAATAGCTGATGGTTATTATTTATCTGTGGCCAAATGAATGCACCATTTAAAACCCATTGTGAAATGGGTCATATTTCGTTGATAATATGGAGCGTCACATATGATTAAGCTTCCTACATGCATTCAAATAAAAATTACCAAACAATTGTTACCAACTTTGTTACTATGACACACTTATTATCTCAATAACAGCATTAAAACTGCACTGGCATGTGTCAATTTGCACTTTATACACTGTTCAATCGTGTCACATTAAAAAGTAAACATTTTCTAAGATGATAAATTGCCCAGTGATGTAAGTTATCATTAAACTCAACCTTACTGCTTGACCTTTAGATCTAAGCTTGCTTATTATGTAAAATGGTATGCAAATCTTATATAGTGAGAATTTTCCAAGTTAATTATTCACGATGTTTGACTTCGACGATTAACGAATTTTTTATGCGTATTAAGTACAAATAGAAAAATTTATCAAAGTACCTACACATTAAGCTCAATAAATTAATACATACTTAGTAATTTTTTAATAATGTTTATATTCTTTAAAATTTTATAATAAAATAAAAAATAAATATGTACCTAAAATTATAAAAAAACTATTAGATAATATCATGATGTTTAAAATTTAAACGATATCATCATATTACACAATGCAGTGAACCACTTTCAAAGCGTAATCAGTAGGTACCAGCGCCCCCAAAAGTACCTACGTAAAGAATAAATGTATAGAGCATGCGAATGTTGGATGCTGGTAACTTAATCATGTTGTTGGATCTATTAAAACATTTTGTTTATAGATAAATTATGTTCTGGATTAATGTAAGGCTTGGTTTTATATGAATTTACCTGCCTAACAAGTAAATTACATCGAGATAGTATTATAAGTTACTAGACAAATAAAAAAAAATAATGCCTCTTTGGACGTTTCATACTTTTTAATTTTTATTATTAGAAATTAGAATCTTGTGGAGATTTAATTCGTATATTCTATTAAATTAAAGTGTACCGTGGGAACGCCGAATTTATATGTAAATTGATTGCATTTGTTTGCATTATTTTTCTTATTTCTTAACATAAATTAAACATTTCTATTCAGAAAGAAGTTAGAATTCTAATCACACCTGTCGGTATGCATGACGATGAATCACTTGAACTAACGGTATTCAAACCAAGTGCTGGGCAGGTCTATAGCCTTAATGTATATAATATATTATTATTTTTTTATAAGCATTCTCAAGTTAAAATGATGCTAGGTACCTACTTAATTACGTATGCCGAAAAATGTTTAGCTTGATCTAATCCATACTATCCATACTAATATTATAAATGCGAAAGTAACTCTGTCTGTCTGTCTGTTACTCAATCACGCCTTAACTACTGAACCAATTTGCATGAAATTTGGTATACTTAGAGATTTTTTGATACCCGAGAAAGGACATAGGATAGGTTTTATCCCGGAAATCCTACGGGAACGGGTTTTTCTTTGAAAACGCGGGCGAAGCCGCGGGCGGAAAGCTAGTTACCCATAACTTTAAAAACAACTGTATAATTGCACCTTAGAATATTTTTGAACTCATTTAGGACTATGTAATTAATAACAATAATTAAATTATACCTATTTAAATCTTTATTATTACTAAGCGACATCAAATAATCTCATGATTAAAAAACGCAACTAATCATGCAATCACTTCTAAGTAGAAAAGTCATTAGTAATATCAATTAGAATACGTATTGAAACCTGAATAGTATGTCCTACTTTGATTAGAATTTTAAGCGTTTAAATTAACGTAGAGACAACCCGTATATGGTAAACATTCTCATAGAAATATTTAATTTTATACGGTCCGGTTCAAATTATTCTCGCTTTGCAATTTCATACTACAATCTTATGCATATATTTTGAAATAATCAAGTCTCTGAATTAAAGAACTTACATTACATATAAATAAAGTGTCGCTATTGCAACAATCGATATGACATCGAGGTCACTATGTTATCTTGAAATACCTATACGTATCAACTTGCTAGTCATATCTTCTCTATCTTTGTTACAATATAATATTCTTTCTTCACCTTGATATTATAATTTTGTTGTTGAGTTATAATGATTGTGGATGAATTTATCGATATTTTTCTATAATTGCCCCAATAATGATAGTAATACAGGGAGTTTAGATGATGACACTGTATGTGATATACATAAAATTTAAAATATTCTTAAATAATCAGGTTCAAGGCTTGATATCACTTTCTAAGAGCACATCTTATACTCATTCCCGCCGAAAATCAACAGGTTTTAAACCAGTTTTCTTTTTTGGGCATTATCGAATACGCTATATTTTATGTTAGTTATGTAAATGTACGTAAGTTAGATATTTGAAAAACGAGTTTTATTCTCGTTTTTATTATAGCTCTTTTATACTATTTAATTTCGATATAATTTTTACCTATAGCTTTTACCAATTTTCTTCCTTATTGTTTGCCTTCGCATTGTCGTATATGGACTCGCTTCCTGGGCAAGTCAACTGTTACTTATGGTGTTCTTACAAGCATGCAACTCACCTTGACGAAAAGGGAAATGTCAAAATACGAGCGAGAGTGAAAATTGTGCATCGAAGAAATAACATTGATATCGAGCGTATTAAATTAACAATTTACGTGTTCATAGTTCATTATTGATATCCATGCTTTGCGATATCGATATTATGTTTTCAAGGAATTACTTTGTAAAGATTTTATGTACCTACTAAAAATGTGCTTAGTAGAGGTAACATTGAATATTGAAAATTAATAAAAGCGAAAGTAAACTAACATACATATCACATTTTTTCGATCTTAACTTATTGCCCTAAATATGTAGGTCTGTCTTAGTTTAATGTCCAGCGTAATTTTTAAATAGGTAAATACTTTTGTTTTAGCGACTTCGAACAACAACTATCGCCGTTTCTCATTCAGAATTCATGCGACGAAGATGTTAATTCAGCGAACCTCGAGCCCATGAGTCCCGGCAACGCTCAAGATGTGATCATACAAAACACTAGTGACGCCTCCAACAGTTCCACGGACCAAGATGCCTTCGATATATTGGACTTCGAACAGAATGTGGTACCAAGCTTCATCAACGACAATACATTCCATAGTCCAGGTTAGTTTGTACAAGTGTTTATAGCTTACAAGCCTTGGTTTAGTTATTTCGTAATATGTACATGTTTTTATGTTGTTTGTCTTTAATTTCGATTAAAGTTATATATGCCCTTTGTTTTGTGTTAAGTAGGTCAAAATGTGTTTTTGAGACTTAATTTTGTCATCACATAGGGAAATTTCTCTCCTATATCCTTAATACTAGCGATATAAGTAAAACCTTACACATAATAGTCGTGATAAAACAATAACATAATTATTACGGGGTTTGTCGTCATGACTAAACCGTGAAGGCTGCTACTGCAAAATATATTTGTTCGTTTTCCATTGGTCGGTAGTGTCTGATGCAACCATTAGTGACTCAGACTCTATACAATACACCACGTTGTTATTGGCATATGGTAATAGTATTAAAATATTTGCAATGTATGTTGGCTGACTACTGTAGCGTTTCAATACAGATATTTTAATGCTAAGAATTACGTAAATGTATTAATTAACTGACGAGAATTAATTGAAAATAGTACATGGACGATCTTTATTAATTAACTTTATTGTTAATGTAAAATAAATTATCTTGTTACACAATTAGTGTTAGTATTTACCAAGCAATGAACACAATAAGTCAATAAATCATGTTTTATGAATTCGATATCGCATATTGCTAATGTCTTTTAGAAATTTATATTATATATGTATTAATATTTTTTTATATATCTATGTTTCCTACCTGTATAGCAACCGGAAAACAGTAACAATTTAATAAATATCTAAATGCCAAAAGATAAATTTATTAGTAAGCAGAATTATCTTTATTGTATTTTGGCCTCTGAAAGATATCGCGACGCTAAGTTATGATAAAGATATCCGTAGAAGGTTTTGATGTTATTACACAGCGTGAATAGGTTATGTTATTAAACACGTGCACATACAACAAAGTACGTGACTATGAAAATGTATACATATGCCACAGAAAACTGGTTAAATCAGCCTGTTTCATGATGGCCTAGAGTCTAGACTATCTGATGAGCGCTGTTTAATTAACTGCCTGTACTATCAGCCGTATCGTTTACACACTGTAACATTTAATAAAATAACAATAAAACTAATATTTATTACATCAATTTTAATATTAGGATATTAGCGCTTGCTTGAGAGGTTTATCAAATAAACTTTTAAAATAAAAATAAAACCGATTATAAATATTAAATATGGTTTGCTACAGATAGTTCTAATAATTGATAGCATCGTACCTCCTATCTGTTACTTTTTCTTCCTGTGGCTAATTCGAAAAAAGCTATTGTCTTGGAGATTGGGGTTGCATCTATCATAACCATCTCGACAAACAACAATATTCGTACATAAGGAAACAGTATAATTTTAGGTAAATGAAATTCTATCAAACCATACTTTCCTCAACATATATAGGCCCCCAAACTAAATCTTTCTTCTATAATTAAAAGCATCTTGACATTGTTTTAGGAAAAGTAGCTAGAAAACGGCGCATGTCCAACACCCCACAAGTTGCAGTACAACCGAAAGTCCTCAAACCGACGATCAAGATTCCCGCCACGTCAGTGCAAAAGCCACAGCTAGTTGTTAAAGCGCAACCCCAGAAACCCCTCAAAGTTGCCAACGTACAAGTCATAAACCCCCAAACTAAAGTGTATTCCAAACCAGTTGAATCGGTAGCACCACAAAGGAGAGTTATACGAGTTGCTCCCATGGCTGGCAACCCCAGGTCGATATTATTGCCAGTGACGATAAAGGACATGAAGGATTTGAAGTCGATCAAGATAATAAATGCCGCGGATTTGAAGAATGCCTCGAATATCAAGATCGCGGCCGCCAACTTGCTGTCGCAGAGCAAATTGCAAGACTTCAAGGATGCGAGGAGCGATTGTGAATATGATCCTAACAACGGTGAGTTCAACTTTTTTTACATTATTAATATTGTTTCTTAATATTGGATGGATAGTGTGGTAGATTTTCCAGCTTTTCCAGGATTTCATAGTGCTAAAGTACCTATTAATAGTTCAAGCTGTTTGTGTGAAAGTGAAATGTGTAGTTAGTGTCAAAAAATTACTTTCCTCCATATCTATTCTCAGTTACTCATAGCATCTTTATGTTTACGAAATGGGGTTTATTAATAATAAATCAGTAATTTGGGCAAGCCAATCTGTATGCGTTCCCGCTCATTGGTGTCAATTGTTTTATCTATGTGCTGCCCATTTATTGTGCCGTTATGTTGATGGGTCATTGCACTCGCATAGAATATTACCTTACGTCAAGGCCATACTTGTTAAATTTATTCGTTAGTTTGTAAAAAAGATTAGCATATCTTTACCTAAACGATTAAATAAAATTGATGCGACGTGAGTTACTAACCAAAACTATGGTGAAATTGTTTTTGTTATTTACATGTTCCTAAGCCATGTTTTTAATTTTTCCGACCTTCCTCGTCGCTTTGCTCGTCTTCTTTCTGCTTGTCCGCGCTAATCTTTCTAACGTAACGCTGTTATAATGAGACTATGATTGGATAAAAAAGGATTAATAGAGCGACATATCAAAGATATGAATTTTTTTAAAGAATAAAAAAAATCCATCACGAGGCGGGATACGAACCCGCGACTTTCGCCTTGCCGGTGCGATTTTTTCTATATGTACTTTAAACATTTCTCATATTTTATAAAGCAAATGCTTTGCTATAAAACTAAATATGACATGTAATCTAAAAAATATTTAGGGTCCCATCACAAAACTCGTAAAACTAGATCTCCACGCGAGCGATAAGCTAGTATTTGATACATATTGCGCAAAGTGGTGAATGGAGTCATAAATTGTCGGTTTGAAATTAAAAAGTTGATGGCCGATGTTAAGAAAGCGTAAAACACTTCCATTGTTTCATTTCAAGTTTAAATGTCTTATAAAACCAGTTTTACATCTAATTGCTATGATCAAATTACGTCGATTGACGACGAAGAAGGTAATAAAATAAAATATATGCCAGCTACTAGCTAGTTGTTAAAATAAATAGTTACAAATAAAGACTGGATGGCAGGTAATCCGTTATCCGTTTGCTAACAAATTATGTAATATCTAAATTTTCCAACTAAATTATATGAAAACATTATTTTACAACTCTTCGGACCGATTTCTCATAAAAGTTAAAAAATATCTCAGTCGTGAATAATGTTTTTGTTCTCATTTGGACTTTTTGTATAAAAGCAGACTTTCTATGAACTTGGCTATTTGTTATATTTATGTCGTTAACTTATCTAATATCTTTCATAAGTAAGTTATCTCTTGTCTCATTTCTTTACAATCTTTCGAAGAAATATAAATTTAATACATACTTAGTACTTACTACTTACCCATTTCTTTACGCATTATTATGATTTATTATGTGGGTGAAATAACATTTTCTAGATATAGCTTGATACATTTAGGCCTTGAAGTTATTTTATCTAACTAGGTTAGCGAATTATATCAATGTTAATTGCTTTCTTTAGTCTTGTTTTCGTTACACGGTGTTGATTTCAGATATTAGCGATATTATGCAGTTCATTTAGGTATTTTATAAATTGAATCAAAATCCTGTCAATTATTCGCTTGCTTATTTCGCATTTAATGAAAAGTATATGAAATGAAAGACAGATGTGTTGTAAATTACGCATCTGTTAAACAGTTAATTTGTGCTTAAATCACATACAAAAATTTAATAACCGTAAATAGGTACTGTCCCGTAATAAAACGGCCAATTAAATAACGCTTGATGGATAAAAAAATGTTGATAAGGTCATAAACATATTTTGCATTTTTTCCAAGTAAGAATGACTAATCAGTTGCGACCTACAGCAAAAAACTTTCATCATAACACCACGTTTATACTTCCAACGTGTAGGATTTTGCATCTTTAAGACAGGACAGTTAAAATCTCATGTATTTCCTTAGATGACTCAGGCAGCGATCGGAGCGATGACGAAGATCAAAAGGAGACGCAAATAAGCGACGGTCGGAATGGGTATCCCCGTCTCGTTCTAACAGCCGAGGAAAGGAGATTGTTGGCGAAGGAGGGCATCACTCTGCCGACGAGTTATCCGCTCACGAAACATGAAGAAAGGGAACTAAAGAGGATACGCCGCAAGATCAGGAATAAGATTTCCGCGCAGGATTCGAGGAAACGCAAGAAGGAGTATGTCGATGGGCTAGAGGATAGGTGAGGATTATTCATATTCCTTTTATTAAAATATATAAAAAAAGATTATTATATAGTATTTTAACACGCAATTTAATTTTAGGGTTAAACAATGCACGGCCGAAAACCAGACCCTAATGAGGAGGATTAAACTGCTTCAGTCACAGAATCAGTCCCTATCGCAGCAACTTAAAAGAATACAGGTAAAATTTTATTTATATTCACACTTGATACATACGAAAAATAGTTCTTTTTTATCATTTTATCAGAAAAATTTAACAGTGTAGACTTAATTAATTTTTTGAAAACAAGTAATAACAAACCAGAAATTGAAGCGGGCGGAGTAAAAGTTAGAATTAGTTTATTTGAGTTAAAATAAAATATGTTTTTCACACGTCGCGTCGGCGCGGCGTTGTTATAAAAGGGTCTATTGAAATAATTGTGTCTAATTTCGTAAAAAATAAAGGATTGTTGTCGTTGAGTTAACTCGAGCATACTTTCAATAGAAATGTTCGTCAATTGAAACTTTATATTTGTTTCGTCAGATTGCAAAACTTTTTGTCTCGCTATTGTTAAATTTGGATTTCAGTTTGTCTACTTCCTCAACTGAGTTTGAATTTCATTGATGTAATATTCAGAATTCATTTACGTAAATTTATATAAACGGGAGATTGGTTTCGATTTCAAGGTTTACTGAAGTGAATTGATTAATGTACTTATACAATAGTAAGCAAAGAACATTTTCATCTAAAATTTAATCTGATTGTTCCTAAATGTCGCTTCTTAATTTACAAAAGGGCATTAAATATTTTTTAATAGATGATTTTGTTTTAATCCGTGCACTAGTGACGAGCGTATGTCTGTACTATGTAGAGAAAAAATATGCCAAAATATTCTAACGATTTTGTTCATAAGTACGACTCATATAATATAGAGTAGGTGCAGATTATTCAAAAACTTTATTTTGTACTACACATTCTAAAACATTATCAAACAATCCAAAAGATGTTCAGTGGTGTGTGACTCAAACCACCTCACCACCGGCACATAATACATAATAGTAGCTAAACGCTACAGAACGGACACTCTCCGCCTCCCGCCAAAATTAAACACTTACCTCACCCCGCACGATCAGCCTAAAAATAAATGGTCCGCATTTTTCTGCAAGGACGATACGCAACGAAGATTGACAACATTAATCAAATTGACTTAAAGTAATTTTATTATTTTGGATTTGTGATTATCGTTTTTCGTAGAAAATGGTTAGGTATTGTGCTGTTTACGGATGTATTTCATCAGAAAAACGCGAATTTTTTTTACGCTAGTCACAAATGTGCCAACCATAAAACGTTAACACACACATTTGTAGTCTCTACAGTGTGACTGTCAAAACGATAATTTTGTATGGAGCGTCCGGGGTGTGCCACCGGTGGCATCACGGCACCTCTCTTTTAACCTCACATTCTAGAACATTCTAGAACATTGTCCACTATTCCAGAAGGTGCTGACGGGCGTGACGGGCGGCGCGCCGGGCAAGGCGCAGCCGGCCACGTGTCTGCTAGTTCTGCTGCTCTCCGTCGCGCTCGTGGCGCTGCCGTCGCTTAGACATGAGAGACACGGGCACGGGCAAGCGCAGATGCAAGTACCGGCCAACTCGCCGGCTATCACGCGCGCGCTGCTGTCCGCTACCAATAGTGAGTTTATGTTGTGTTTAATATAAAAAAAGGTATTATGCATTGAGGTATTACTAGTACGTACGTAGGTGGTGTACGAGAATGTGATGAGAGGAGGTGATGTAGGAGGTGTACGTAGTACATGGTAACTCAATGGTATTATGATGTTTATTATGGCGCATCCACACATGGCCGGCGGCATGGCTGGCGGAGGTGCCGCCGACCATTTGCATCTTTTACCTGCGGCACGCGCGGCTTTTGGTTGACGGCGGCAGTTTGCTTGCGGATTCGATACGGAGTGGTAGAGTATGGAGTGGCCTGCATTCAGCCGCAAGGCGGTCTGAAACCCGGCGGCATGTGTGGATGCGCCAAAATGAATTACAACGAAGTAAATATATTTAAAACAATAACTTTTAGTTAATCACTGTGATATAAAAAGAGTTAGGAATACAATTGAAGATGTTAAATGTGAAACATTTTAATTCTTGGGCATGCCAGTTTCCTCACGATGGTTTCATCTTGTGTCGAACCATTTTGATTGGTCCTAATCACTGATTATATTAATAGTAAATAGTAGAAAAAGTTATTTAATAACCAACAGTCCACGCCGAGAGAAGTATGGGTTAATTTAAGAACCATCTAGCCCCCCAATGTAAGAATAAAAAAGCAATATTTCGTTAATGGTTCCTATCTAAATATTCATTATGCTAATCAAGGTTTCGACCAACAAACCAAAACTCATAAACATCCGCTCTCCAAAATGTAAGTTACAGACACAATATTATGTATTATATTGATAATAATTAACTCAATAAATTTATTTATAGATCCGAGTTATCTAATCGTAATTAATAAGTTATTCGTAACCTTTTAAGGTTATAAAACAATATACGTTTTCGTTGGTACCATCAATGTATGTTTTATAAAAATAGTGTAGTTTTTCATTATTATTTATATGTTTATTAACCTTCTAGTAACTAGTTCATTGTTAAGTTGTACATATCTACGTAGTTGCTCTCTAGCCTGTATGCTGCTACCATTTTCTCCATTATTATTAGGAATATAATAGGTAATAGGTAACCTATATTTTTGGATTTTAATAAAAATACTCTTTGCTTTTGTAATTAAAAGCATCACTTAAAATTGATCAAGTCGCCTGAAAGCTTTTTGTCATTAAGCATTAGATGGCCAATACATAATATTATTTAGACATCTATATGCACACAAATAACTTTTTGCACTATTCGTATTTATTTTGATTATGCAAAATATTGTATATTATATACAACCGTTATTCTCAATTATAAATTAGTATAATATATGTATGTATTTAAATTATTTTAACCCAATATCTAATGACACTGAATTAGTTTGTATATTATATCGTATATTATAATATAATTCAGTGTCAATAATTATAAACAGAAATTTATAGATAGGCAAAAAATAAACACAATAAAAATATTTGAAGTAAAAACTTTAGCGGTATTCATTTTAAAAATAGCTCTTATTTCAAGAATTGAATTTAGAATGGAAACTATGACCAATGAGTTATTCCGTGATCTTTCAACTGTAAAGTGAAAGGCAGACTTCAGTGGAGGTCCAATATATTCGTAACTGTTTAACTTCGGAGTGCAGAAATTCGCAGCGAAACATTAAAAGCACTTTCCAAAGCTGTGCAGATTTAAACTTTCTTTTGAGGGCAAATTGTTTTAATGTGTTACAGAATTACATATGAATAATAGATTTTTAACTGGAAGCATTATTTAATTAAAATAAAAAGGCTAAAAATAAAGGTGTTGTACTTGTTTTTGATATGCTATCTAGATTGGTTTTATCATGCCGTAGTAACAATCCTTCGATAAGTCGTTTCATTAAACAAGACTATTGACATTTAAAAACAAACCACACAGGTTAAAAAGCAAGTTTTCGTAAACCGTCTGAAAAACAATTACGTAATAAAACTGATAACAGTTGCAGCAATTACATAAACGAAAGTTACTATCACTCGACCGAATCGTCCGCTTATCTAACCACTTCAAAAACTGTGATAGTTTTTTTTTTATATTTTACTTTGAATATTTCATCTCAATAGATTCAAATTTTTATGTAAGTATATTTAGGGCCAATTTTTCAATGCTTGGATAAAACTTATTCGTCGAATAATGTATAAAACTACCATTTTAAAAACGTATTCTAATTGCCCGCAGCGTTAAGCATTGAAAAATCGGCCCTTAGACGAATTTTAAATTAGTGGAATAGAATTACAAGCTAAAATATTTGAGTTGACAGCCTTTTATTTATAATTATGTATTATTAATTTAGTATACATTAATAATTAAAATTTTACTTTATAACAAAATGTAAATAAGCAACGTACATCGTACACATTTATTTTCATGAGTGCATGTGTTTCGTTGCACTTGGTCGTTTATCAATTCATGTAGAAATTAGGCAACTGGCACTTGTTATGAATACAAAAAACATGCGGGTAAGCGGCGCCTAAAGTACATACATAAAAAGTGTATCTTTTAACTAAACGAGCGTCGACAAGCAAGATAAGCTCTGATAAGCGTATCAAGCGCATAGTACTGAAACGTGATAAATAATCTATAAAATTAAATATTTATAATAACTCTCCCTTTTAAATAACAAATTGGGAATTCTTATGTCACTTATGTGTTTAATAACGTTGTATGCAACATAATTGTTAATTGTGCATTAAAATGGTCTTGCTTTTGCTTTATAGCGTTAGTATTTTTTTTTTCTTATATTTGATGGTTAATTTATTAATATCAGTGCAGTTGCATATGGGTTTATTGTGTCTTATTAGCCTTATTATTTTTAAATGATGTATAGGACATTAAATAAAAACAGACATACATATTGTATCCATTATTATTACAGTAGAACCTCGATAAGTTAAAGTCCAAGGGAAACACAAAATATTTTAAGTTATAGAGGTTTTAAGTTATCAAGGGTCTATCCATTTTTCACTTCTTCTATAGCTTTTATTTTATCAGCGTAGGTGAGGGTTGTTAGTTTTCTTTTTGGACTAATTTTAAGCCAGGCGCTTGCAAGGTTCACCTCATAGAAGTTGAAAGAGCACAAAGAGCCTTACTCAGAGTAGGAGCTGGTTTACCACCCCCCAACGGTCCAGGCCTTGTCGCGGCGGAGGGGCTCAGTAGCTCAGAGTTATGGCCCTCTGAGTGAAGCGAAATTGGACCAGCGAGGGGCTGAACGGCTGGTTTAGAGTCGGGGAGATTCGACCGGCCCGACGGCCAGGGCTAGGTGTGGCCCAGCGGCCGCTGTGTGCGGCGTGGGATGGCGGCCAGAGGTCGTGGCTTGGCGGACCCAGTGTCCACTAGGCAAAGGTGGCGCTGAACGGCAGTTGGGGTTGGAAAGCCTCGACTGACCCGACGGCAGAGGTCCTGTTTGTGGGCCAGAGAGGAGCCGGCTTTTATGCGGCGGTGGATGGCGGCCAGTGGTCGCGGCGCGGCGGGCTCGCTGGTTTAGCAAGCCACGCCGTGCAGCGGAGGGCGGGATCCCGACGCGTCATTGTGATGACGCGCGGAGACTCCTGCAGAGAGGTGTGGGGCGGCGGCCGCTGTAAAACGGCCGTCTGCCAACTCGTAATCCGGTCCGTGGGGCCGGACCGAGGGCCGCCACCTCTGGTGAGGTGGGGGCTGCGAGGTAATCTCTATAAAAGTGCGTCAGAGGGTCCCCCGACGTGTATTTCACACATCGGAGGACCTTGCGGCGTGCACCCTCCGGCCGGACGGTGATGGGGTCGGGGGTTCGGGGGAACGCGGATGATGGAGCGGGGAAAAATCCATTGTCTGCGCGTTGGTGGCGTAAGCCTTCGTTCCAGCAGCCACCAGCGAGGGGGGTTCTAGTGGTGGGCCTGGAAACGGGCATCTGCTGGGCGGGACACGCGGTAGAGTCGTAACCGTTCCCGCAGTCCCGTCCAAAGCAGCGCGATGGAACAGAGTGGGGTTTTAGTCGGTAGGAATCCGACATAACCACGGCTCCATCCCCGGGAGCCGGGGGTATCTAAGAAGATTTCCCCACTATAAAAAAAAAAAAAAAAAAGGAGCTGGTTTACCATTTCGCTATCCTACTTGCGAACTATACAAACGCTGGGATGTACTAACTGTCAGACAGACTTTTATCTTATCTATTGTAATAAGGCAACATGCACAAATAAACTATGATCCGAATTTCAATAGGGAAAAGCGTAGAAAAGATATTATTTGTAAAAAGAACTCTTTTAATTCATGTCTATCACATAGATGTTATTATTTTCTCGGGGCATTTTTATACAATAGAATCAATAAGTCTATCTCAATATACTCTCTTAGTACATCAAGGTGCAAGACGTCGGTATGTAAATGGCTCAAAAAATTAGACTATCAAACAACAGAAAATTTTATTCATTCCATTCGGTAAATGGAGAAACTGAAACGTACATACTCCATCGCAAAAACCCATCCACACCTTACCGTCAATCACTCACTAACACACACTCACACATACACGCGAGCACATACGCACACTCACGCACACACTCACACACGCATACACAAACACACACATTATACACATACTAGTATATCAATTCACTTTAACCTTTCACCTCATCTATAATAATTTATAATATGTCCATTGGTAATTTTTTCTATTTTAATTTTTCATTTAACTTTAGTTACGATTAATTCTTTCTCATTTCATGCTCACGCTCATTGTTTATCTTATAGATGTGATTGTTAATGCTTTGGGGGCCTGGTGACCCGTAACACAAGTATTTTATACTTCTCGCGGGCACCAGTCTCTCACAAATGTTAGTGTTAAGATATTATATAGATTAACAATGTATATATATTGTGCATTTGTGATGAGAAAAATAAATAAATTTTAATTTAATTTAATTTAATTTAATTTAATTTAGTTTTATCACACAGTAAGTAAAGTGATGTTTCCAGGGCAACGATCAAAAACTTATGATGCAAGTAAGTCGTTGTCATAAAGCTAACCGCCGCAAAACTTTGAAGAATTTCGATAAAGCAAACAATAGGTAATGTATTGTTTACGTTAACAATACATAGTAAACACGTGAAAGCAATAAATACCGAAACCTTTTGTTTTGACACTCTTTCAAAATGACTCATTGGCAAAAAAATTTATGTAATAGAGGTTGTGGAAACATTTTTTTAAGTTATTGAGGGCCAATACAGAGATTATTTATTTAAGTTATAGAGGTTGCGTATTTTAAGTTAAAGAGGTTTTGGGCTCTGATGGGAAGGGAACATATTATTTTGTGAATTTTGTGAAGTTACAGAGGTTTTTATGTTATCGAGGTTCAACTGTATATATTTTCATACATATTTTCAAATATGTATTGTCTAGTAACAATTCACTATCCAAATATCTAACCAAACTTTTTCCAACAGAAATGGTGCTCGACGAGACCGTAATAGACGACGGCGAGTTCAACATGGAGGAGCTGATTACGTTCAACCGCGCGCACTCGGACCACGACTACCCGGCAGCCCGCGAGGCCCCACAACCCCCGCTACCGGCGGGTTACGTAGACCTGCCCATCGACGAGGACTGGCCACCAAACAAGAAACGCATGAAAACACACTTCGACTACGACGACGGGAAAGACTACCTCGCCCCCATCATCAAGGAGGAAAATTACGAACACGTCAAAGTAGAAGCGAAACTAGACAGGCAACTGAACGCTAACTTCCTCGCGGACTTACTCGCCACCGGCCGCAAGATCGGCGAACTGCTCGACGCGTTCCCGCTCGTTCCCGTCAAGAATGAAGATATACTTGTCGAAGAGGTGTCCGACTTTGATGGGAGAAATAATTCGGAAGTGAACAGTTTCGTCGTCAACGGGGCAATCAACGATATCTAATTTTGTAACGTCTTCAATGAATTATTTTATAGATTCTTGTTTTATTTTATACACGAAATATATAATATATGATATATGAGATCGATGAATTATTCCTTCGGTTAGCTACGGTTCCGATGTTTTCGTCCTATTGTGTAACTAGTTTTATTAAGATTTATTCGCGTTTAGAGTAAGTATTGAACGAATTGACCAAGCTTATATTTTGTCCAATTTTAATTTTTAAATTGTATATTTATTACGAGAGCATAATTAATATATTATTTGCAATAATTAAATACATATTTTTTTCTATTTGTTTTAGCCTTTTCTTATAGTTGTAAGTTATATTTTAAGCATTTGTTATATTTCGGTGCAATTAAGCGTAAGTTCTGATCTTCAGTGTTATATACATTTAGTTATAAGAATCTAATCAAATAAGTTTGTATTGTGTACGCGCGTACATTTGGTATTGTGGCGATACACGAGAACGTTGTATTTGGAATGTCAATGTTATTTGAAATAAATCGTGAGAATATATTGATGCTTTTATTTTTCTTCACCTTGAATTAAAAATCAAAATTATTTTGAACAATCAAATATACTGAAAATATATGAAAAATAATATCTTTTAAAATATTGCATCTCATAAATCATTATTTCAGTAAAGAAATATCAACAGTATAGAACTTTGGGCATGGCTTAAGTCATTAATTTTGCTTTGCTTATCTAACTCACCTAAATTAACGTCACAGAATACTAATAATAATGAATAGTACCGTAAAATGGGGTGAATAGAAAGGATTTCAACTTTTGAATCGAAATTTCAGTATGTTTTTAGCAAATTCCGAAGGTAGCAGTAATTGAGTCTTGTGAGTTAAAGTGTATTAAACTATTTTCAATGAAAGACTAACTTAATTTCCTCGTCATTTATTTAATAAATTACAATATTTGCGCGTTTTCTATTTACCCGCGATATGGGTGAATTGAGACGAAAAGGGGGTCAATATAAAAAAATGCAAGGATTGTCAAAATTTATTTATGTACGTATGTAATAAATAAATTTATTGTATAATATGTATGTAATTAATTTATTTATGTAAATATATGTATTTACGGCGCGTCGGTATGGCCACCGTACGCGCCCGCCACACGCTCAACCCAAGTTTGATTGTTGAACATTAATCTGTTAGGTAAATGACTGCCAAGTAAGTATCTTCAAAATCCGTTCAGTGGTTTTCACTAATAGACGTTAATTTGTATGCCAGCACAGTAGTGAAAATAAAATAAAAAATACATTCTTACAAACTTTCGTCATACGGCAACAATATTAATGGCATTCCTAAGTTTGCTAGGTATGCTTCGATTCGTCGCGGAAGAATTGCTGCATCTTCTGTACACTATTCTATTTACCCCTAAGGCACCGCAATACTTAAAGGACAACTTTGAGTACTTAAGCTCTAGCAATTCCCTCTCTCTTCCTTCTTCCAACCTGTTATTACTATGAACTCCTATCCACCATTCCAATTTTTTCAACAACTCTTTTACTGTTCGTGCTATCCAACTTTGGAACGTTGAGAGTATTAGACGCGCTAAAACGCTCTCCTCTTTTAAATCACTGTGAAAAGATCTCTACCTTTCCTTACTGTAGCTTTTTCCCTACCTTTCTGTTTCTGCTTGCTGACATCTGTAACTGTAACCATTGTTTTTGAATGTCTTATCATCTGTGTACTATGGCTTGTATATAGTATGTATGTATTTTGTAATATGTATGTGTATGTTTATTTAATATTATATATGTGTATGTACAATATGTATTTTAGTAATATTTTTAGTATGTACCTACATATTTTTGAAGTATATATGTAATATTTAGTTTATATTAATATGTGTGTCTATTTTACATTATTTGCAATGTATTGTTATATGTAATTGTAATTATAGTCATTTATTTTGCGCTATCCCACGACCTTCTTACATTTCCTTTCCTACCAGGTTGCCTGGTAGAGATTGCTGTTCAGCAATAAGGCCGCCTTTTGTACAAATGATGCCTTTGTAATTTTGTTCTTTTTTTTTCTGCTTTGTCCATTCATGTTTGTACAATGAAGTGTATTATAAATAAATAAATTCCAACCATTACCTGCGGCCCCATAATTAAAGCGGCTCGACGGAACAGTGGGGTTTTAGTCGGTAAGAATCCGACATTACCCACGGCTCCTTCCTTGTATCTATGCAAGATTTCCCCACTTAAGGTGATGAATTAATTTTTCTAACATTTACGGCCCTTTTTAAATCTTCGTAATTTTTATATTATTAAAGTTGTCGTGATGAAAATTCTTGACAAGAAAGTTCAATAGTAACACAATACGTCTACCGTTTTAGAAACATGATTCCATGATATTTTCTCGATAGAAAAAAAATACAAAGTTCTCATTGTTATTTTTTTTTAATCTCTGGCATCTTCAAAATAACAAACGTAAAGTTACGACTTTTTGGATATTAACTATAAAATATACAACCTATACGTCTACCGTGTTAGAATTTTGAAATATGCGATGGTTTTGAAATAAACAAGAAATACTTGAAATTAGCGCCTGACCAGCCAATATAGCGAGAGCCGCCCTGTACCTTCCCACCCCGATCGCTGCACGAGTCATTCCCGCTACGGCCGTCACACGGGGAACTTGTGTCGCTTGCGCAATCGTAAAAAAGGGTGACAACACGATAAGACAAAATGAGACAAATGGGGACAATAAAGAAAATAAGAAGAAGAAACATAAAGGTTGGAGGAAAAAGAATGCTTACAATTGGAACAAATTAATGAAGTAAGTTGGTTTTATTTTAAATTTGATGATAATTGTATTATAGACGATGTTTGATATGTACCCCTGTTTTAAGTACATAACGAATGTGTAAGATTTTTTCATTTATAGCATAAATAATCTTTTCAGAAATCCGGAATCCAGAAGGAAAATAAACCCACTGATTGTTCACAATGTGAACCCACTCCTTCGTAAGTACCTTTATTCAGTCAAAAATGTATGTTATCAACGCTCTACTGGTTTTATCGCATGATTCCATTTTTAGCAAAAAGCAACAAAGTGCAAAGAAATAAAAAATCATGGTGAACTTAGTGGAAGTATGGTGGACGTAATATGGAATTATGGAACAGGAGCTCGTTGGAGTAGTATTATATTTTAAAAAAATACGAAAAAATTTCAAGAATTTCTTAGTAGGTGGTAGATAAGTATGTTGTATAAAGAATTTGATGTTGATATTTATTTCATTTATACTTACTACACCTGTGCGGGAAATTGCTTAGTACTAAAACCGGTTTATATTCATATTTACATAGTAATGTGAGTTTTCATTTCGAAAAATTTTGTGTAAGTATATTAAATTGAGTTCCTGGGTGATCTGGAAACACAATTGGGCCCGGAGGATGGCGCTGCAGTCACTCCTCCTAATCACATGAACCGATTTGGATGAATATTTGTGTGCACATTTCATTGTTGTGGGATGATTGGTTGATTCGTTTTCACATTACCTAATATTATGTATTTTTGTTGTTAGAAAGTAAACTTAATTTAATGTTTATAATACATTATTATTGGTATAAATAAGCCAGTGTTCGTCTCACATTGCTGTACCTGCCTACCTATCCTACCAGGGCCTAACTTTGTTCTGGCCATTTTATTTTGATTATTTGTAATGAATAATTACAATTATAATAGAGTGCAAAAAATAAATACATGCGTCAATATATTTTGTGTTTTTTTTAAACAATTTTTTTATTTAAAAAAATATCATTCCGACCGCGGCTTTGCCCGCGTGGAATTAGGTTATATCGTGAATCCTGTTTTATCCCACAGAAGTGTTCAGTTCGGATAAAAAGTATCCTATGTGTAAATCCAGGCAATTAGCTATATTTTATCAAAATTGGTAATGTAGTCTTGACGTGATTAAGTAACAACTAACAAAAAAATATACAAATTAACATCCAAAGTTTCGCATCAGTTTTACTGTATTAGCGATATCTTCCACTCTTGACTTTGACTGAGAAGAATTAGGGTTTATAACTTCTTTCAGAAATAGTACCTTTCATTTCTGGGCATGATGTAATATCTACGTCAGCATCAAATTCTATCTAAATCAATTCAGTAGTCCGCGTAATTAGGTACCATTTCATTTTTTCAGAGTTATAATATTTTTTGTTATTTTAAAGATTATTTATAACTTGTATTATTTTGTAATAAAGTAAACATTACGAAATAATAATAATTAATAATTATTAATAATGTCTAAGTAGTTGTTAAAAAGAAGATAATTTTGTGTTTATAAGCAAGAAAATAAAACCAATAAATCAACAATTAAATATATGTATAACAATATTATAACTGTATGACGACTCCATACATGTTTGTCCCGAGTCGGCCAGCGGCAGCGCGGCGAGTATGCAAGAATGACTACGCGCACACCCGCGTTCGCGATAGCGAGCTATTAGACTCCGCCCGCCAAGCAGTGGATTTTTTTTTGTGTATCGTCTTAAAAAAAAAGTATGCTTCGATTCGTGCTTCCTATCTAGTTTTATAATTAGGGGACTATGTCATAGCTGTGGCCCGTGGCTATACTCTACAGGGACAGGCTAATTAAGCTTTTTCTTTTTAGCTATAACTAATATCATTTTGCGTTCAGTGTTGCCAGTTTCAGATGATTAACTTTCTAATAAAATTAAGATATCTCTTACCAAGACGCTACTCCTCTAGTCGCTGCTCGCTCTGGGAGACTGGTTTTTGTAAGTTTTCTAATTTAAAGGGAAGACAAATCCAAAAAAATAAAAATAATTAAAATCCGTTCAGCCGTTTTCTAGAACTACCTTAGTGGTGGCATCAAATCAATTATTATCTCTATCTTTTGTTTGAAGATTACGGCAAGCAATTTCCACTGAATGGCCTTTGTTAAATTCCATTTTTACGGGACGAAGAATTACCAGCCGTTTGATTGATGTCAATCAAACGGCTGGTAAAATTTTTGATTGATTTTCATCAATCAAGCATGTGATCAGTTTTCATCAGAATCTGTGTTCGTGTTAGACAAAGATGTGAATATTTTTTATTTCCACCGGGGATCGAACCCGGTCGGTCACACATTAATAATAACTAAACAAGGAGGCGTTAACAATAATTATGAGTCAAGCAAATCTGCCAGGCAGGCTATGAGCTTGTAAAATAGGATGTTGACTGCGAGGCTTTGAATGATTATTTGCAAGCATGTTTGCAAATGATTAAAACAAATATCTTATAATAAGCTTTATTTAATTATGAGTTAACAAATATTTTCGTATTTTTGAAAACAGGTTGTGACCTTAACTGAATATAAGTCGAATTGCATACGCAAACTTTACACGTTATGAAAAAAAAATAAACACTGAGGATTGTTTCTATAATAATGAATATTTATTTTATACTTAACAATAAGAATTCAATTCAGTTTCAAAAGCATCATGTATTATAATACATAAAGTTAATAACTAGAGCTCAAAAATCCATCTCGTGCGTCCTCAAACCGACTGAACTTACTTAGTAAGCGAAATTTTCCAAATTATCATTTAAATTAACTACACGGTACGCCGGAGCCGAGCGCCGGCCGACGAGGTGGAGCTTCCATAAATATTACAATCTCTTTCCAGCGAAGTCGAAGTACGAAACGAAAATCGGTGCTTTTTACAGGGTCGCCCTCGTTGCGGGTTCGATCAGTCGTATTATGGAAAAATGTACATAAGCGAGCAATCCATAAGTAAAGAATAAAATTATTATATAACATTATATATATTTGTAAGATAAATATGCTACATCGAGGACTGAACCCGAATATCATGCGGTCGCGAGCAATGGCGTGTCCGAGCGGATCACAACACGCCGCGAATCATCACCACTTTATACAACAATATAGTTTAAAATTATTAACACACGCTGAATTTAAACTTGTGTTAAGAGATCACACTTTTATACCCAATCTAATTTGATTATTCTATCTAGCAAATAGAAAGTAACAATTAGGTACGACTATGGTATTCAATAAGATAATGTTTCATTATACTGTAATCTTAATCACTGTAATGATTGTACAATGAATATAATGATCTATCAACGAGGAGAATACTTTTGTTTACAATAATTCATAAAAAAAAAAACTTAAAATTGCATGATTAAAATTTATCATACACGCGGCTACGACCGCTATCTATATTTTCTCTAAAAATATGAAACGACACAACAAGATGTTTTTACTTCAAAAAACACTTTAACATTACTTAGCCGAAATGAAATTCCTAATGCGGAGATACGATTTTGTGATGACTATGATATATTCAGAAATATCCACAAAGATGCCAATGTAAAGAGCGAAACGCTTTGACGTCGACAAATCGCACGTTTCCGTCGGTGATAAATGCAAGCGACACCTTAGAAACGACAATATTGACTTACAACAATCACCAAAGTATACTTTTGATATCATACACAGCTCGCTCACATTCACCACGATACTGGACTAGTATCCCATCACTGATCCCCATAAAACCTTAATCGAATCGATTCTTTGCGATTTCTGTCCAAGCAAAAATATACAAACGTTTTTCCTAAGCTGTACAATTTTTACACAATATAGCGCCGCGGGCCGTGTGGCCATGACGTCGATTCAATTTTTTTTCCCAAATATTTTTAAGTATTTTGCGTTCGGTTTCATGGCCACAGCGGGCGGCGGCGGGACTGCTGACTTCAGTCTATTACGCTCCATTAATCTAAAACTGAATTGATGTAATTCAGTTCTTAAAGATAACAACGACGGCCATTCTTACACGATATTAAACATTTAGTACATAATATTTGGAACATTAGACACTGACCGAAGTTGCGATCCAATCGACTGAAATTTAACTCTATATGTAAATGATATCCAATCGTAAGGCCTACAAACTGAATTACAATACAAATTGACATGAGCCGAGGGGCTCGGTAGCAGTCAGCACAAGATGACATGTTTCAATCAGTCTTGTAGGAGTTGAATGCGACGGGGTTCACCGATTGAAAC
Organism: Colias eurytheme; assembly: GCF_061535395.1. Lineage (NCBI taxonomy): Eukaryota > Metazoa > Arthropoda > Insecta > Lepidoptera > Pieridae > Colias > Colias eurytheme. Next base: position 6,021,243 of record NC_142998.1, on the reverse strand, counting down.
AAATATATCATTTTAAACTATTGTAATGAATTTATACATAAATTATTGCACGCTATATATAAACATCCATTTTGAGTAATGATCGACGTATTATTCATACTCAGACCAACTTGTCATTCACAATCACACTGAATATTCCATTACATCTCGATAATTATTGCATGAAATTGCCTTTAACGTTCACTAAAACTAATTATATAGGCATAAATAAAGATAGGAAAGTAAGTGGCGGCGCTAGGAACGGAGCCGATTATGTTATTATGTAAATGTATTTCGCACGAATTGAACTTATATAGACAATGACTAAATAAAATTACATCTACAATATGCATATCGCGGCGCTTGCGTCGGTCGGCGCCCGCCCTCCACACTTCATTGTACTGCAAATTGCGTCAGTAGCGTGAACGTGAATGATTTCCTACTACCTATGAACACGAGCGGATAGCTTAACAAAAATAAATAATACATTGAATAATGTAATGTAGAGTGAATATGCTTAATTCGCATTAGAATGAAATCGAATAATTTCAAATTATATCACAACCGGTGTGGAGGGGGGGGGGAGCCGCAGCGAAAGCGCCGGTACAATAGACACGAGTTCAACAACACACAAACTTATTATAGTCACGATATCATCTATGTTATGGTAATTTATTACTTACGTAACGTAACATTAAACACTGCATTCACAGAATTTATACTCAACTCATCGCAAGGGATCTCGAATGATCTGCATCTAAATGAAATGACGCGACATCTATCGTCACTATGTGCTACATGAGACGTTCGAATTTGTTCAGATGTTGGAATGGCTTTCATAGTTCGTGAGGTAAAAGCGATCTCGTGTCCCTAATGAAATCGAAATAAATAGAATCGTTGATTTCGGTGAAAATGAAAATAACTCGCTACGGACGGGAACACAAACATTTAAAACTGACAACCGCACCCGGTACTTTTGCTATTTTGGGACTTGATACTATATATTGTATCCGTATGGTTAATACTTCTGTACAATTAAGGTGTTCTATTGACGGAATTGAACTAAAGAAATGAATTGTGAAACAAAATACCCCGATCGTATATAAATTATGAAAATAAATTAAAATAAAATTAAGGCCACTTTAATAGTGTTCCTTTTCATTGACTAAGTTTTTTCATACTTGAATATAAGAAAGTTTACGATAATTTTAACAGACGTATTAAAATATTGAGATATAATACAATAAGTGGTCGTTCAACCGGCAGACTGAACTAGCTGCCTTAAGTAGTTCGATTTAATAAATTTTGGTCTAAATTTATTTAAAGAGCATTATAAATTGCCAAAACGTATAACATTAACATTTTTAAAAATATTATATGGCGAACATTGTAACTCTTGAAAGTTTTACTAAAATTCGATTTATTATTCTGTTTCCTCGTCATTTTTCCTACACACCACGTTAACATCAATGCTTACACATTGATTGAATAACGTTTAAACAATTTTATCAAAAAAGAATAAATAAATAAGAATTTATAAAGTATTTTTGAGACGAAATGGAGATTTATATGAGTGACTGAATATCGCTTTTTGATGCTTAAATAAGAATACCATTTAAACAAATTTTAAGTGGACAGTCTTAAGACAACAAAAATTGATATTTCAATACTTGACATCTCCTTAGATAATGGCTTTAGCATTCCATCGTAAGCATAGTAAACAGATACATTAATTAAACCAATGTATATTTATTTAATATACAATAATTTTATATTAATGTTCGCGAATGTATATTACCAAAACTATTTCATCTAATGACATTTACATAAACACTTGAAGTTAAATGGACATTATATTTAAATACATTTCCATACGACATATAGATAGCTTCAGTAAATTTACAACTGTGAGACACCAAACAGATTTATAACCAAGCTAACAATTATATAATCCAATGATGTAATATGATCGAGGTATTCCGCGATCCGAATAGAATAACATGAACAACTCAATTTAAAAAAAATCTATGATACAACAAATTTGGACAAAAAATCTATACAAACAAAGAAATAAGCTAAAAAAAATTTAAAAAATGTTTTCTATCCGGTTCGCATTATTCGGGGTCTGTATATGGGGGTCGATGCGTGTAGGCGCGGGTGTGTGTGTGTGTGTGTGTGTGTGTGTAGTCACGTGGCACACACGCGTCACTTGTACGCGCGCGTCGCGCACTTCTTCTTTTTGCGCTTGAAGAAGCAACAGCATCTGGAATACACGGATTGTCTGCATGAAGATTTTATGGGTCTGCTTGTGGTTATGTCGATTGGCGTTTATTGCAATAGGGGATAATTTTTAAAATTTTCAAATATTTATAAGCATATCAATGCTACACAAGATAATCTATACTAATATTATAAAGCTGAAGAGTTTGTTTGTTTGTTTGAACGCGCTAATCTCGGGAACTACTGGTCCGATTTGAAAAATTATTTCGGTGTTAGATAGCCCATTTATCGAGGAAGGTTATAGGCTATATATCATCACGCTACGACCAACAGGGGTGAAACCGCGCGGAGCAACTAGTATTTAATAATAGTTAATAGTTATAGGGGAGAATTTAATAACTAAGTTAAAACTACAGGTAAAGAACCCCGTTTCATTTAGGCTTTAGGGCCTATGGGCTTCATGTATTTAAATTTACTTATGTGCCCTGCCAGACTACGACCATATTAGTCTTTAATGGGAATCGAACCCATGACTTCATGAGTATATTGCTAACAAGTTTAAGTTTATGGAGGAGATGCTTTGTAAAATTCAGTATATGTTCCAAGGATTTAAAATTTATACACGACAAAGAGTCCAATAAATAGTTTACTTTTTTACTTCAAAATACTTCTTATTCATTATTTTAAATTAATTTTGAAAGTAATACCATAAAATAAAATTAATAAAATGTAAGAAATAAATGATAATTAACTAAATAAAATAATTCATTGAAATTAAAATAACGTAAAAATATAAATATGCCAAAATACAAGTGCAGAACTAGCTTTTTGAAAGCAAGTGCATTATACATTATATATTTACATACACTGACAACAAGATTAATCTAGCTTATTTAGCAAAATTAAAATCGTTTACCATTTGAAGTCAAATTTGACTTAGCACCATCTAGTTTCTAGATCTTCGTTGTAAATCTGACTATTTATGAAAAGTAAGATTGAAATGAAATTAAAAAAATAATGAGGAATTAAACTTAAAATAATAATCGGCACAAGTCGTGAGTACAGACTGAAAAGATTCAACTGTTTGTCAAGTTAAGATTACAATGAATAAGATTGTAATGATAAGCAAGAAGGTTAAGATGAATTTAAAATTTATTTTTCCAATAAATAACAAAGTTGCTGTCTATAAGTACATTATTCAAATACCCGTTGATCAATTAAGTAAAAAATCGGTTATATTATATCAAAAAAACTTAAAACTCACGGCTCGTGCCAACAGAAAGGAGGTTTCAGTTGGTTTAAGCATAAACATAAACATTTATTGATTTTACATTTAACAAAGTCTAATTACACAATTAATATTTGTTTTTCTTTAATCAATATAAAATTCTTATAAAGTATCAATAAAATCTATATTCTGCATATTTTTGCATCCCGCAATCTTTGTCACTTTGGTCCATCGCACCACTAGCCCCACAAAAAAGTTCCACACAACTAAAACCTCCTTGCTGTCCACAAAAAAAAGTAAAAACTAAAAAAAAAAACGTCAAACTGGTATGCATACAGTTGCAACACTGACTTGGTGTCGTCGACCACGTCCACCTCGTGGTGCGGCTGCGTGATCGGCGTGTTGCTGTGCCCCGCCGTCGGGTCGTCCGCGCCCAGCTCGCCGTTCGTTGAGCTTACCACCTGCGTGTAATATTTGTAGATTCAAATACATGTACATAATTGTGTTTTGTTGGTTTGATTTTACGCGGGTATTTTACTTTTAACGGATTTTATACGCGTATGTGTAATAAACGTAAGATTTAAATACAGTGAAACCTGGTTAAGTGAGACATCAAGGGACCTGCAATGTCGTTTCACTTATAGAGGTATTCCACTTACCCAGTGTCTCAGATATACAGGTATAAATAAATATCTGTCTCATTTACAGAGGGTTCCATTAATAGAGGTGAGAATACAGGTTATTTCAGTTATATACAGCTTGCGATCATTAAATAAAATATATGGTAGGGTAGCCGGTAGAATAAGAATAAGTAAACAAACAATGTTATCTCAGTTACAGAGGTTTATGCATATAAAATTTACTCGCTGTCTCAGTTATAGAGGTAACTATGATGATAAATCGAAAGAACAAATCCCAGATACAGAGGTTTACATCGTCCCACTAACAGAGGTAATTCAGTGCCAAAGTGTTGGGACCTCAGCATGAGTTCCAGTTATGGAGGTTTCTCACTTATCCAGGTCCCACTTAACCAAGTTTCACGTACATGTATGATAGTGCGTTCTTATTTTTCATTTTTATGCAAGTAATATACATTTGGAAGACTTTTGAGAGATTTTTAACGCGATTTATTCAGTAGGAGTCAATCTTCCCGTGACCACGCTCGCTGTAAAGTGTTCGAATCGTCTGGTTTAATAATATAATGAATAAATCGCGTATAAAATCTGTTTAAGCCTTTAATTTCTAATTGTTTACTAATAACTTAAGCCCACTAGTGTTATCTAATGATAAAATACGAAGTGTTGGTTTATTTTTCTTTCAGTTACAAGTTACAGTTCCTTATATTCAAGATTCCCCATTATTGTTAACTGACACTTCTATAATAGTGAAACTCTATCATGGGAAATTATAATGAACAATATTTGAATTTAAGCTCTAGCATTGTGAAGTAACACAATCACATGTGCATATTCAATCTGTGTTGTTTTAAACAATGTACTTTGTACAGTGTATGCTTGTGTGAGTCTGGAAATAAATTATTTATAAAAGGAATACATATAGATACAACGCGATGTATATTTTATACTAATATACATATAGTATAATCAGTTGACTAGAAAGTAATCAGATTTTTAGTATTGAAGAATAAGCTCAGTTGAAGCAAGCGTTTTCAATCCAATAGATACATATTATTTTGATAATCACACGAAGCGGCTTGTTTTATTAATTTTCGATAGTTAAGCGTCATGCAGACAAACAGAATATTTTCCGTAAATAACTGACCGTAGACACAGATCCGGGAAATTTCACATACCGAAAATGTTTATTCTTCAACAGCTAAAAATAAAAATACCAATTTTCAATATATATAACATATAAACATGAAAGTCAGTCGGTTCTGATTTAGTGAAACTATAAAATATATTTCTTTGGACATTGTATAATTTATTAAAGGATCTCTGTTTTTATTTGTATTTGCCATTAATTGTAATGTGTATTTTTTATTATATTTGCAAAGAAAAGAGGCAAACAGAGTTTTATAATATTATACCATGACTGATTCATGCAGAAATTTATATTCAAGTTTTAGAAGTGTTTGTGAGTTTAATAAATACATATTTTATTATTATACAGGGTGTCCCACTGTTGGTATACTAAGCTCAAAGGAGGTTATAGTTTTGCATACACTGAGTACGTAAAAAATACTTATAAAATTCCAGACGCATTTTTTTCAGATAGATGTATTCTTAAAACTCTTCTGTGTACACCCATAACAAGCAACCCGCCCAACTTTGCCACCAGCACGTGAGCTATCGTTTAAGATTATGTTTTCATAGACAAAATGCTCATATTAGAGAAGCGGTATATGCTGGCTGCGCGAAGTTAGAGAAGAAAACATGGATTTTCAGGAAAAATTTAGCAAAAAATTTTTGACGTAATTTTGTTGTTCAAGTATTTTTTACGTGATCAGTGTATGTAAAACTACAAGTCCCTTCGCGCTTAGTATACCAATAGCGGGACACCCTGTATAGTGAGCGTGTGGTCCGTTGAGATTGTTTAAATAAATAACGGTGATGTGCATTGTATAATAAAGTTGTTTGTTATCAATTTTTAATATTAAATTATATTTATTTCTTGAAAATCATAAATTATTTTATTTTTACAGTACATAAATCAAGCTTAAAAAATATCCGTTATTTTAAAGAACTCTATAAATTAATGAAAAACATTGTCCACTAATTTTTCATTATAAAGAATATAATATGTACTAAAGGAGAGTAAAACTATCCAAATTAATATAACCAATTTGCAAATTACGTACGATTTAGAGTATAACCAGTATAGTATTTGATTTGTGTAATTAAAAAAAAAATGATAGAAAAAACCAGAATAACAGAATTTTTTCTGGAAAGTGAATATGGCAAAATTTCTCTCTGTATTTTAATGTTCCAACAGTCGAACAACCTTTAACGAAGTCTAGTTTAATAATTAAATATTTAGTTTAAAATAACATAAGACATATAACTTACACCGATCCATGGCATTAATGTAAATAAAATACATATAAAAAAATAGTTTTTACCATATTTTGAGCCTGTGCCACTTTTTGTAAAATTATTACGTTCTAATGGATAATTTATTCATTAAATTATCATCTAAACTGCACCGAACCGTGGCGGTCGGCGTTCGTCAAGTGGCCGTAGTGGCAAATTTGGAGCTTGAGTCACTTTATTTATTGACTACGTTCTAACAAATAACTTTAAAGCATGATTCACGCTACACCGTGCCGGGAACTGCCATGTCGAAGCCGGGAAACCAATGATACAATATCCATACACATTTGCCCCGTTTAGGCCCCGGCTGTGCCACCTTCAGACTTCAGACATAAATCACTTCATACAAAAAGTATACAATAATGTTTGATCGAGCTCCGGACGGCGTAAGGTCTGTTCGCGACACGGTATATTGTATACTTTTAACTAATTTATATGAATAACTATTATTTATATGAATAAATATTCATTATACAATAATCTAACCTGCACCGAGCCATGGCGGTCGGCGGGCGTCAAGTGGCCCGTAGTGAGCGGGGTGGCCTTGCCGCTGTGCGGCCAGTTGCCTCCCGTGTTCGCTGTACCACTCGTGCCAGAGTCCTTAACAGCCCCCTGCAAACCGTACGCGGATTTTTTTTAACTAATTTAATTGATTATTAATGCGTAGCTAATGTAACCATACGATAAATTATAACTCTAAATAATGTATAACGCTAAAACGTACTGAGCATTACAGTTTTTAATAAACGAATGGCTCAAAATGAAGCTACAGTATTTCTATTACAGACTTCTTAAGAAAACTATGAAATGTATTATAATTAAAATACCACACGTTATTAGAGTTTAAATTAATTGAGCAAACGAATCATTTACTTCCCTTGCGTATCCATTTTCTCAAAATTATTAATTAATTTAGAGGCGACTTGTCTATTTGCTGCTTTATTACAACAACAAACATATAAACTACATAGCGGCATTATAAAAACCACATAAATATAGAAAGAAAAACAAAACAAGAATGGAAATATTAGCACAATGTAAACAATGGCATACAAATCCATCTCCTATGATTTGTTCGTGTATTTAGTTAACATTGGACACCTAAAGCATACAGTTTGTAATGTTCATGATATAGATCACACACAAGCATATCTGAAAGGAGGCACTGATATCTGAAGTATTGGAAATCCACACTGTTATAGACAACTAGCTATCCTACAAGCATGGGACAGAATTAGAGGGTGAAAAAACAATTATAACTTAGAACTAATGGAGATTATATCAAAACAATTAAACGTATAACATATAGAATACGTAATATACAGTATTTTGTGCATGCTTCCATTTTAAACATCAATAGATAATAACATCGATCAAGGAAAGCATACTACAGCTGGCGGTAGCTCTAACACTGTTCTCTTATTTGTAGATTTAATAGAAAGAAACAAGCTTATCATTTAATTTCTGTAAGAGAATCAACAACATCATTGAATAATAAAATAGAAAATCATTCTAAACATTTTATTATAAGTTCTATTACAGAATAAGTCGTAAAAATGATAAAAGATGATGTTTGATGTGTTATGTGATTATGCTGTAAAATAAAAGAAGGTATAATGACGTACAATTTCAACGATTAAATACATATTATTATATTATTTAACCATGGACGTTTCGACATACCTAGATAAATAATAATGAATGATCGATGAAAATTCGTTTAAAAGTATGTGATATTTGTATACGTGACTTGGGAAAGATGATGTTTATAAGGGACAAAGGTTGCTAGCTAAAACAAACTATATTCCAAACCTCTCCGGATATTAGCGCCGCCTCATCGTCCTCAAGCATACCAATCATATAATCACACAAATCATCCTGTACCGACAAAAAATTACTGTTAAAACGCAGCGGAACTGTTATATTCATAGCAATAGAAGAAGTGCACTTTAGGAAAAGTTTGCGTCGCATTTTTTGCCCATAATTGACAACTATAACAAATAATGACTGCTTAAATCCTGATATTTTTCTATACATATGTCTGTAAGTCTGTCCACACAAGGTCTAAAAATAATCCAATGCTAAAACTCTGCTCACTTAAAGTACCCATTAAATCGCTCTTTGTAAAAATAAACTACGTTCCAAATCTCAAAACAAAAATACAGTCTCGCAATCAAATATTAGTCTTTAGTCGTTCCGATTAACTTTATCGATTTTGATGGTATTTAAATAAGTATAGATACTTTACAAACATTTAAAACGGAATATCTAACAAGTCAAATGCAATGCTAAGAAGAAAGATCTTCGAAAAGAGACCGTACTTTAATCGACATAGCGACCCAAAAGGGTTAACGGGACTATGTAGCAATAATATATAATAGCTTTTCACCCCAGAATAATCTTACCTTGTGAAAGGGCTGATGTCTATCACGATTCGGAGATACAACGATCTCGTGTCCCGTCTGAATTGATCCCACTGGCGTAGACTGAAATTTACATTCCCGAAATAATTCACAAACAAAATAAACAAAAAGGAATGACGATTATCTACAATACCTCAAATGTGTTATGGTTTCAGTATATATAATGGATGATTTATGAATATGAAGGAAACAAATTAAATGATAAATAGTTTTTTTAGTAGAAGTGCAGTATTAAAAACTAAATCGTATGACTTACGTTTATGTTAATTTACACTACACTATTAATGTTATTATTTCTATACCATGATTCAGCGAAAATGCGGTTAATCTATTTTTTCTTCGATGCCCATTTGCACAAATCATTAATAAGCCAGTAGCTTTTAAACCAGGGTAATCTAAATCCGATAAAATAGTAAAAAGTCAAAATGAATAAAATTGCGTGATTTTTGTGAACGAACTAATAAACGAATAATTTAGTGAAATTATTGGTGAATGGATAAATAATGTTCGACTGACCTTATCGGATTTATTTCTAACGACATTAGAAGGCGGTGCGTTCCGTAGTATTCGCATGACGTGCATATTCGATGGCTGCGTAAGCGTTAGCATGCGCATGCAACATTCACATGCCGTAAGCAGGGTATTGGACAAACATAAAATAACCCTTGTTAGTGTAAATATTTATATACAGGTTAGTATGTACTGTAAAGCTTTCAAATTTAAGGTTTAATTGGTAGGTTTTTAATGTGTTTCTAATTGTGAAAAAAGTATTGAATTAATGTATGGTGGTTCTAAGATGTATAGTTGATTTATTGAATAACCACAAATTAGATTACTGTAGTATTTTTGACAAAACAATCTATTGTAAGTGTTCATTTTCTGAATTCAGAAATATGTACAATAACAAAACTAACAACACAGTAAAACACAAAATAGAAATTAATTTTTATTTACGAATAGCAATAAATAGTATATTAATCTACTAGTAGCAAGTTCAATCATTGTTAAAAAATAAAATAAAAATAATTTTTTTCGTAACGTGCAGGAAATTGGTTAGTCGTAGTTTTTGTTACGTAAATAACATTGAATATTCAATTTCAAACACGTTACTTTTAAAGTAAAAAAACATAAAATGAAATACACGAATCACCGAAAAATTTAGCGTAACCTTACTTGCATTAGTAATATTTACATGTTGGTAAAAATCTAGCAAAGTATTCAATTCAATGATAATTAAAAATATTTTTATTATATTATATACAAAAGTAAGCGTTGTTGGCACTAGGAAATAACTAAATTACAATATTAGAAAGTAAAGCATGAATTAAATTAATGGTAGTTAGTGTATAGATGTGGGGTAGATTAAAAATTTTGATTTTTTGTATTTCTTGAGATCATTCCATAAAGTTTTTTATGCGTTTGCAATTTTTTATTTATCATCTAAAATATATTATATTTTATCATAGAAATAAAGTCTACAAAACAAGTAATCTTCTTTTCATTATTTAAAAAAAATATAATTATTCAGAACTGCCGAATATTCGAGAAATAATATAGCTTCTAGATTGTACTTTACAGTTAACATCATGGAACATGCGTCATATTTAATTCCAAGTCTTCTATGGCGATGTTTCACTCATGTACCTAAAAGAGTACATTATTAAATTGACGTTAGTGTAAAAAATTGTTTTTGTTACCTGATAAAGTGTATGTGAAAATGACATAAGGTAAAGGAAAATTAAGTGATCAAACAAACAAATTTCATTACATAAGCACAATTGAAGCCAAGCATATAAGAGCAGATGCATGTGCAATAGAAAAATACAATACAAATGCAGCATAACATTTTCATAAACTAATATTAATTTAACAGCTCAGCACATTCTATAATTTGTATTTTTAGTATATAGATAAAATATTATTTCATTAAAATACAATATTTACATGGATTTTTTATCTCGAAAGAATGTATTTCGGCGATAACAAAAACGATTCAGTGTGTTTATTATTGCGAAATAAAATTTAGGCACAGCACTACACAAAAAAAAATATTTCCATGTCTTTAAAACATACTCTATCTTATTGAATCCGTTCATTATGTGTGTCATAAACTATACTAATACAAATGTTCTTGCTCCAGGAGTGCAAATATTTTAACAAAATTTGCAGCAATTTTAATGATTCATTATTGATCAAAATGAGTATGAAGGGTTTCCTGGAAGTGATTGCTTTTGAACAATAAGGCCACCTTTTCATGCGCATGTGCTTTCGATTCTTATTGCTTTTGATTTTAAATTGTTGTCCTTCTTTGATACACATGATGTACATCATAAATAAATACGAGGTTTTAGTATTTCATAGTGTAATACTAAATATTCACCATGAATACGAGACTCAGTGTTAAACCGGCTACTCAGTACTCACCTACCTGCAGCAGGGGCAATATTGGAATTGTACCCTTAATTACCTCCTTTATTGTGATGTGTATATGCAAGCAGCAACTTAGAGAACAGCTGAACAACATTATTGCCCCTGCGGCAGGTACGTGAGTAGCCCTTTATATTGCCCACCGAGCTGCACACCGCACACATACCATAGTCTTGCCGGTCCAGTCGAACTCGCCGTCGTCCGCGTAGCCGCGCCGCTCGAACAGCTCGCGGAACATGCGCCGCAGCTGCTCGTAGTCCGGCGTCTCGAAGAAGTCCAGCCGCCGCACGTAGCGCAGGTACGTCGCCATCTCCTCCGGGTGGCCCTCGCAGAGCACCTGCAAGTTGCCGACCAAACCAGTCAATATATTATTATGTACATAATATGTTTTGACGTGACAACGTCTTATAATTCGACATAGCCGGCTGCACGCACGAAAAAACATGACTCATGCGGCGTTACCTCGCTCTGAGGCGTTCCATTGGAAGTGCAAGCGAGAGCGCGGAACGAGCGACAAAGAAGCACAATCGGACGTTGTCACGTTCAGCTATCGTCAGTAAACCGACTTTACAGACAACCAATTTTTTTTATCGATAGAAAAGCGCTTGACCACAATCTCGCCTGATGTTAAGCTGAGATGTGATCTAAGATGGTACGCGCTTCTCTTTTTATTATATTTTAGATTTCCATCCGCGTCGTCTTAAATAAATTATGTATATGTATAGTAAAGCCACGCTAAAGAAACATGCCAGCTATATGTGAAAATAGAATGAAAATCGGTGCAGTAGTTTATGTTTTTCGCGGACATACGCGTCGGACTTTCTATAAGCTTTCTGCCCATGCTTCACCCCCGTAATTAAAATTATTATGGGATGTTTCACAGATAGACCAATGTCCCTGTCTATCCTCCTAGCACACAAAATTAATAGCATAAAATCAATCCACTTCGATTTAAAAAAGAAAAAGAAAAACTTTATTTACTATCTTTGCAATATTTCATTAGACAATAATTGTAAAATCGATGAATAATCGATGGAACATGTATGATTTTGGTGTTCATATTTTTTTCGGAATAAAAAAAAAGACTCATTCACAGTGATGATTATTGGGAGCTGGACACTAACAAGCATAATATTTATGTTCCTACCATTGAAAGGGAAATACTACAAACCTCAATAGGCGTCGCTCGTTTTGTATCACCGATTTTTTGGTATCTTTCTTTGAGAGTATCAGCTTTTAAACCCTGCCAGGGTAAGGAACCACGTAAAAAATACATAAACATATGACCGAGGGCTTCTAGGTCGTCGCGTCTTGATTGTTCTGAAATTATTACAATATGTATTTTATTACATTCGGAAAATGACACGATTTTCATTTTAAAATTCATAATAAAAACCCTTAAATGTATAACTTAAAACTATATTGTTTAAATTATTATCATATACTAGCTGCTCCGCGCGGTTTCACCCCCGTGGCTCCACTCCTGTTGGTCGTAGCGTGATGATATATAGCCTATAACCTTCCTCGATAAATGGGCTATCTAACATCGAAATAATTTTTCAATCGGACCAGTAGTTCCCGATAATAGCGCGTTCAAACAAACAAACAAACTTTTCAGCTTTATAATATTAGTATAGATAATTTATTCAAATAATTTAACGCTCAAATATGTCTGTTATTTTTTTACCAATAACTAGGTAAAATAAATGAGTATGTTACCTTTTCCTAAATGTGTATTTATTGACATGTATCTGGCGGTGCCGGTGAGTGACTTGTGCTCCCGGTATGGGATATGTTTGTTTGTCTCTAAGTCTATATATTCTTTGGCCAAACCGAAATCTGAAAAGATAACAGTAAGTATTGTTATTTACATTCCGATAAGTTTTGATTTTAAGGTAACTTTTTTTTCCTATTAGATATTATATTGTATTGAATCATATGGATTATTTGACCACTAAGGTACTATACTGTATTGATCCTAGAAATGGTTAAAACTTATAAAAACATAAATAATGTATAATAGCGTTTCTGCTGGAGAACCTTTATTGTAACATCCTTTAAAAAAATGAAAGTTGTCAAAGTGCTATTCTACAAATGTGTTGTATCTAAACTATAAATTACAACGACACATTTAAACGCGCCCTATTGTTGAAGAGTTGTTAAAGATAAATATCATATCTAGGCACTAATCTCGGCATATAACGTTTCGCGACACTTTTACTACTACGGCAGTGCGTATCATTTGCCCTGCTACTTATATTACACATATAAAATACATGTTACGCACAATTTTCAGCGGTTAAGACATTTCAACCGCAGACCTCGCCAATGCACATATAATGTTTCACTTGTATTTAATAGTTTACAATTAAAAACATATTAGCTTATCTGTTGTAAAAAATGATCGTTTTATATCTCGTAAGTGGTTATAAGGGCCTGTACAGTTATGATAAAAATGAAATTAATGAAACTGCTACCAAGACGTATATTATTTCTTGATTGTTTGTATTATTATTTGTTTATGCAGATTTTGTTAATACTTAAGGCATATTTTGAAATAGAAAGGATTTACTTATTATGACTTTTACGGCTCATTGAACGAAAATAACACAGCATTGAAATTGAGGAAAATAGGAATAGAACTAAACTTGACCAACCCGGTACTTTTTATTGTCAGCGTCGTTCCTAAATCATCTTATATATAAAATTCTCGTGTCACAATGTTAGTCTGCATACTCCTCCGAAACGGGTGGACCGATTCTCATGAAATTTTCTGTGCATATCGGGTAAGTCTGAGAATCGGCCAACATCTATTTTTCATATGTACCACGGGCGAAGCCGGGGCGGACCGCTAGTAATTAATATATAAATAGAATGACACCTGAGCAACATAATATGGTGTTTTTCAAATTCCCACTAAAGAGCATTAAGGGCCCCATATGATGAATTGCATAATAGGCAAGACACACGTTTATTATTCCCTGTTTGATCATGGAAACCATAAAAGCCATTGTATAAATCCTTATACATTTAATTACGCAAGAGGCATGCGTTTTAAATCTAAAGTTAGACACTAACTATTGCAAAGCCCATAACGAGATTACGAAGGTCAGGTTTGCAATCGATATGCGAAAAGTGTTATGTAAAACCTAGGTGCTAGGTACGTGTTACCGAATGTTTACTTCAAGTGCAAAAAATAACGCTACAATTTACGGTGAAACTATTGCAGTATATTTTATGAGGATAGTCGTATAAGTATATGCTATAAGCTTATTGAAAATGTACGAGTAAAAATATGAATTTATTAAAGAATTTACGTCGTGCTTCTAATCGCGTTGATATGGAAATGTTAAACATGCTAAGCTCCTTGAATATGGCCGTTATATTCGAGAATAGTTTTCACGTAAATATACTTCATAGACTTAGTAGGGATTAATAATACGTTTATACGGTACGTTCTATTTTGATTTCGAATGGTTTTTTGTTTTTGTAAATAATTTTTATGCGAATAAAAAAAAAACATAATGCAAAGGCAGTGCTTGCAAATTCGTTACTGCTTTAAATGGGAAAGGGATAAGGAAAGAACTAACAACGGGAATAAAGCAATAATTAAAAAAATATGATACCAAAAAACAAAATAAACTCACCAATGATGTGAATGATTTTTTCCCTTTTAGTTGCAGTTCTACCTATTAAAAAATTCTCCGGTTTCACATCGCGATATATTAGATGTCTTGTGTGGACATATTCGATACGATGTAACTGAAATTATAAGAAATAGGTTTAAGTATAAATTATTATTATATAGTTTTCTATCTTAATTAATTCTTTACATGTTTCATAAATAAAATACCAGCAAATTTTATAGGTAATTGACAAACAGACAGCTACACAGATATAATATTAATGTTGTATGTTAGCAAAAATAAAGCACCACAGTTTAATTTTGTTTAGTTTAATTTTGAACTCATAAAACTACTTATTATTATGACTACTTAATTATTAGTTAAATGCTATAAGGTGTGGTATGGGAACGATAATCAAAATAATATGTTATAGTGTTTATGAAACTATAATTACATTCTTATTTCATTTTTCGGTTTGTAGGTACACAAGTGCAATTGTATAATGTTGACATAACCATAAATAAATATCCAAACGTTATCTCTAAAGAGGACATTCACACATTTGTTTGATTCTCATAAAAGAGGTTTAAACTTCAATATTGCAGATGCATCAGTAAATTTCCCTGATAAGAAGATTTTAACATTGCTTAAATGTGACGATAAAAATATTATCTTTATACCAAAGAGTTATCACAAAGGTGCATAAAATGAATGCCACAAAGTTACATTTTAGTTAAATATGCTTCTATGATACTAAAAAGTAATAACAATTAACGTACACTAAAAAACTGTTTACTTCTGTTTTTTTATTATGTTGTAGAACATGGAGTAGGACAAATAAACACGTAAATTTTTTCGCTCATTCTTGTCCTTTTGAACGAACGCGATAATTCCCTTATTTACGGTGTATTATGTGGCAAGAATCATTTAAATAATAAATTATACCCTCAGAGTGTCGAATGCTTCTTCATAAATACGGTTTATTATAAATACAACAAAACAGGATAATTGAATATAATTCAGTATCGACAATAACACTACTTATTTGTGATATCGTGCCATATATTTTTATTGTTTCGTAGTAATTATCATTATATTTTTTTTATATTTCGATCCATTTATAGGTATAATAGTCATACTTTTCGTTCAGAAACGTTTCAAAAATATGATTCTACATAAAACGTTATTTAAAGAACCCATGCGTAATGCATAATGCATTTCCCACAGGGATCCGAGAATCAGCTTAACAACAAGAGCGTTGTGCATTGCACTGAAGGATAAACGTGTATTGAACGTATTAGTACTAATTTGAGTGATTTCAAGTTTGCGATGAGTCGGCCGCGGCGTTACATATTGCACTTGCGTATGAAAAGCAAATTATACTGTATTCAAAATGAAAGTTCCGTAAGAGCGACCTAAATGTGAAGGATCCAAATATTTAGGTGTCACGTAAATGACACTGAGTAAGGACAATTTAACCGGGCATTAATTGACTTGATTGTTTTTTGATTACCGATCCCATCAGGTTAAATTGATTGCAGACAATTTCCATTATTAGTTTGACAGAGAGCATATCTGCTGACGTGAGTCAACTTACCAGCTGCATAGCGATCATCAAGACAGTCTTTAGAGAGAAACGACGGCCGCACAAGTCGAACAGATCTTCGAGCGACGGGCCCAGCAGCTCCATGACCAGCGCATTGTATTTACCGCACGGCCCGAAGTAGTACACTTCCGGGATACCTTCAGCTGTCGAAGGTGCTAAGGGCGCACGGGAAACGGGGCGGGGAGCGGAGGAGACGGTAACGTTTAGTACTCACACGGAGCATTGCTCTCGCTCGCAGTAACGACACAACACAGAAGCCGATTTATCGTCAGAAATGTCGCGAGAGCAATGCTTAAAAAATAAACATACAGAAATAAGGGAAGGAGTGGGCAGACCGCGACAACGCCACGAGCACGGCGGTTGCCCTCGCGATGTATTTAATGTTTATATCGGTTGCGGTGCTGTGTCACGGCTGTGCTACAACCACCTAACTACCGTATCGCTGCAGGCACTTACGAGCTGCATCGCAATCAAAAGGACTGTCTTGAGCCTGAACCTCCGGCCGCAGTGCACGAAGAGGTCCTCTAGAGAGGGCCCTAGCAACTCCATGACCATGGCGTTGTAGCGGCCGCCGCACGTGCCCAAGTAGTACACTTTTGGTATGCCCTCTGATCAACATTTATTCGTCAATACTCTTTATCGTTTACATTTAAAGGCTCATACCTATCGGCTTATCTTACTAATTATGTGTAAAGTAGTTTTATAAACTTACTACGAAGCGCATGAAGATTTCATTTGTGTAACAAAAATTTGAATTTACATTATATAAAATTGGCGCGTTATATAAACCGTTATTATCATATTAATATATTGTGACAATCTTAAGTCCACATAGGGATCAGCTGCTAACTCCTTGAATGGCTTTGGCGGCGGTGTAGTTGGAGAAAACTGTTTTATCAAGATAAGTGTGTTTATCTATTTCAAAATAACCATATGACGTCACTATTCCTATTAGCTATCGCTTTTTTGTTTATCTAAACTCTCATTTAATAGTTTCGTTTTTTATATCAACATGATTCAAGACGATAATTAATTTTTATATACGTGTTTCAATTTAACAAAACTTTAGTTTATAAATAGCTCTACAGAAACCTCTTTTACCGGGCGGCGGCGAAATGAAAAAGAAAAGACAAAAACTATAGAACACGTAACTCCGATAATCAATATGCAGCCAGCGTACTTACCATGAGTTCCTAGTAATTTGTAAAATCGGTACTCTAGATGTAATTGCGGAGCCTTTGACTTCATAGGCTCCATCTTAATCGCTACATGTTCATTGTTGTAGAGATTTTTTCCTGCGGAAGAAAACGATCGTCTTAATGCACGTCCTTGATTTTGATATGTTTTATTAGAGCTCGAGTGAATCAGTGAACATTTCTCTATCCGCAATTAAGAAAATATTCATATAATGAGGTTAATAGACACGTTTAACTGTAACAATAGAATCATCTAATATTCTAAAAATAAGTATACATTTTGCCCAATTTCATGGTCAGCGCTGTAAGAGATGTTCTCATTAAGAGTCTTGTTGGGAAAGAATTCGTAAAAATGTATCATCTGATAGAATCAACGTATTTATAAACCAGAGAATCAAAAATGCGTCCGGCCCTCGAGTGATCTTACTGAGAGCGATCATTAAAACAATATTATCAGACAAATGAATCACGTAATAAAAATAAAGGTAATATAATTATTCCGGTATTGACATCATAAAAATGCCATACGGCGTTCTAGATAGTGGAACAGATGGCTCGATATTGACGTAGTCTACGATAAACGTCTTTAAGAACGTTGTGAACTGTCGCAAATCACAATAACAGAACGTTTGCGCTATTACAAACTACAAAGCTCTCCGGCAAACTTGCAATGTAGATATTCTATAAAGATAGCGGGCCGGCGAAACACAATACCCTACTTGTACTGTCCGTTACTAAAACGAAGAATTAAATACGCAAACCTAAAAATACTCATTCTAAGCTTCATTTTACTGGTAAAACCATACAAGGGACATTTCACATTGCCAATTGAAATGATATGTTATAAACTTATAATCATTTCATTTTAAATGAAACTGTGAACACATTTATGTGTAGTTTTGTCAAATATTGATTTATTTAAGAAGTAGGCTCTAAGAATAGGTAATTTCCCTAAGGCTTAAGCTATTGAGATATGGAGATACCTACTATCCCTATAGTATCTCCATATCTCAAGCCAATAAAAGGTATTTTATTGTGCTAAAATATACACGATAATAATTGTACAATCTCCGCGTTGTAATATGTAAATGAATTTTGTCGTATTATCTCTCCACGACTTATTTAAAGGATATCGTATCGACCGTACCTATAATATGTCTCTTAGTATTCAATGTAATCGGATCTCAATGGTTATCTTATCAGCTTTCGAATTAAATAAAACAATAACCGCACATCAAAGAACAAGCTTTAGTTATCATTTTATGTATTACCTTTGTACAATAATTAATATTGTATCCTTTAAATCTAAGACTTCCGTTTGAAAACGTTTGTATCTCAAATATGAAAGTATTCTGATGAACACTTCGAGCAATTTTAATTAGGTTTTCCATGAACTACGAGTTCATATAATCCATCAGATTTGTTTTGCTATCCTCAGAGGCCAATTTCCAATACTGGGAAGTATCTCTATATTTGATTTTATTATTTTTGAAAATATTATAGAAGGATAAAGTAATACGCTACACTAGCGGATTACGAACGAGATATTAAAAGTTTCCAGATGGATTTTGTTGAGCAAACAAAAAGTTTCGACGTGATAGTAATTGATTAGAAAATATGATATCTGTGACGTTTTCGTTTATATAAGTTATAAAGCTATAATTTTCTACGTTCGATTTCTAAGAAGCGTATGAAAATCACTTTGCCAAGTACACAGAATCGATTTACAACTCGGCTGCAATAGAATAGACTTCTTCAAGAAAAAAATCGCTGAAGCGCGATATAGGCATTAGTAAGGTCATTGGCACTGACCGTATTATGCCGCTCTGAGTTGTGACTGTACCAAGACTGCTCCACTTGCGAGGTAATGGGGTCACTTAGGCTGCTACTTAATAGCTCCACTTTTGCATTTTATTGTTAATGAACACGATTTTGTTCAAATTGTTATGTCAACTAACCCCGCGCCATACTGGGCGGTTTTTAGGTAACGTGTGAACATGTTACGTTAGCACGTAATATATTTTAGTGTATAAGGGAAATAATTAATGATTTATAACTTCCTGTAGGCGATTCTTTACGAACTTTGTAAAGAAGTCTTTATCACAACGTAGGCTATTTTAAGCTGTTAGGAATTCTCCATGTAGAAATGTATTCTCATTAAATTTTAAATAAACTATTTTGTAAATATTAAATGAGACAATACATTGAATTTTAGAATGTAAGTACATAATTTAGATTCAGTTGCTTATGTGTAAAAGCATATTACCGTATGATCCTCATGATTATAATAAACACAAAAATTCCATCTGATTATGAATAATGTTCTTGGAAGCATATGTAAGGCAAAGGAAGTAAAAGCTTCCGTATTATATTATGTACCAGTAATGGAATTTCATATTACAGGTAATATCGATGAAAACTAAATAATACACGCGCTTTTAATAGCAAATATTATGTACGTACAGTCTCAAAGGGATTTGTATAAACGAGAACTTAATGCGTCAATAAAGGGATAACATGAACTTCTATAAAAAAAAATCCGTTTGCTAATCTAACTTGCAGTTACACACGTGTAGAATAAGGCAAAGAAGAAAATGCGTATTTAGATAGACCTACCATTCGTTTTGATAAATTATTATTGAAGTGAAATTTCTTTAGGCGCCTTGAGAGTAAAATTTCAAAGTCATACCGTCACATCATGGAGGATATAGGTATCTTAGAATCTTGCCATAGAAGTTTCACTTCAGACATGTGTGCTCGGCACACACGCTCTTTTTTATTTTGGTTGAAGCTTAGGAGACGTAAAAATATATTACAATAAAATCTAATGTGAGCAGGGATTTATTTAAAGGTAAAAGCGTGACGTGTTTTAAACAAACTAGTAACAATGATGTTAACTAAAAAACATCGAATGGATCAACAACAATTATTAGTGGCAGACGTGTTAAAAGAAGAGTGTGGTTCGGGGAACCTTGTGTGTGGAGTACAAAGCGAGGAGAAATTAAACTGTTACACAAGACATTTATAAAATGCCAGCAAAGCCGAAACGTCTCCGAAAGATTAGGGCTAAAAATCATCAAAAAGGTAATGTGGATATCTGTTATAATAATATGTACTGTCAAAATAATGTTATGAAAATTAATTAGAAGGTTTTGCGGTAAGAAACTTATATAAATTTACAGTTTCCAGCATAATCGTAAAGCATAGAATATTTGAATTAGTTTACTCTCAGAAAACATTTGTATAATGTTTTCATTCATAAAATCTATTGAATGCTGAATATTAAATCGTACAACGATCAATACGAAAGACGCAAAAGCCATTAAAATAGCACTAGTATTGATTGATTTGTATTCATTGTTATTCTTACGATACAAAGTATCTACGGATTAAGTTTAAATAAAAGATATACAACTGTTGAGCAGTGATTAAGTTTCTATTCAGATAGTGCGTAGGTGCAGATTGCAGAACATAGAAACCAAATAGCTGCTCCTGTGAGCTGTAAATAATATCAATTGAAATTAAAGAGATATCCAATCAAACTCGTTGCGTTTGCAGTTATACACAATAACGCATATTATTAAACATCTGACGCAACCGTATTAAAGAGCATGAGATGCGATAAAAACTACGAGGCAAAACTTGATCTGTGCTATCAATTTACAATCGACTTTGAAAGGTTTTTCATTCATCCGATAACGGAATGTCAAGTATCATTTAACCTTCTGCACCTAAGTTAAATAGGGCTCATAGGAAATTTCAGAATAACCAAAATCTATGGGCAAAATCAAACAGATCAGCGTTAAATATAGAGCCTATTCAACGAAGCCAGAACAAAATAGTATTTGTAATGCATTCACATAAATTATTCTCCTGCCTGTTATTTGTCGAACACAAAGTTGTAACGAGTATTTTCAACGAAACTGTCGTGTTCGAGACCGGAGCACTAGACAATCATGGACACTACTTAACGCCCACGCAAAATTGATTTGGCTTCGGTTTTCTTCGTCACACCGTAAAACTATTAAAGCGGGACGATAATCTAATTTTGTGCGAACGATACGATATCAGTGTAATTATAATCGGGAGGTAAATCATCTGAAACTATCGGATCGTACGTGTCCTCGTTTATGTCAATTCTATTGACGCGGAATCAACCCAATCGCAGCCATACAAGCTGCCGTCGGTGAAATGAAACCTTACTGCTAATATTATAGGGCTAAATAACGCAAAGTCGCCTTAAATTTTGCCCTGTTGTCAACAAACAATGTTCTATAAATACGAGACTGAAATGTCGGGGACAGCTGAGATACGCATTACACAAGTAATAAAGAAGACAAATACAATAAACCAATTATTATTTAATTGAATTGGCCCACGCTTAACGTAGCTAACAGAACATTTTGTTCGATAAAATACGAATATCCCTTAATTGCTTACTTTTTAATAAAGTAATAAAGCGCAAATTTAATACTCAATTGATTCGAGTTAAAAATATTGCAAAGAAAAAAATTCAAACTAGATTATAAAAAGTTCTGAGTTAAATGTACAAAACATAATTTGTTGGCGAAACGTAATGATTGTTTTGAATAGTTATTTAAAAAATCTGCGTTAGATATCCACCAACCTCATAACGCTTCTAAGCAAAGAGATTGACCTACCCGTTTTCATTGTCTAACTAATTTTCAACCTTGTGGCAAAGGCTACCCAGCGGTCGGTGTCAATTCAAAAAAAACGACAAACGTACAAACGACCAACAATGATTCATAACTCTTAATAATTACGAGTTCTATGTAAAAGCAAAGCTACTTTTACTTGCTATAAATTGTAAACGTCATTTAGTTTTACACGTATTTGCATTAGTTCTATTGTAAAGAAGCGATTTAATTTCCCAAAGTCTTCATCTGCTAAGACAATGTTTGCGTTTGCTTAGCAGCGAGAAGTATAGCGAAGTTTCTATGCGAGAACTTTCATTTGCATCATGCTCCATTAAATTATATAGCATAACATAATACATGAATAGAAAAAGTTTAGACATTCTTCAGTACTATTCTCCCTGTTTTTCAATTCCCTGTTTTTTAAATTCTTCCACACCATTACCGGCTTAGTGAAATTTCCAATTTGTTTAATGTATATTTAATTAACTGATGTGGCGTCAAATAAAAAATATAGTAGCAGAATGTGTCGAGTGCGTTAAGAGTTAAGACCGGTAGAGCAATGGAACCTGTGTGGCAACTTTGCACATCAGCTGTCTAAGAGCGCTATCAGTGAATAGGCATGACGACAGTATCCATAAATGATCGTATTAGTGTTTTTAAGGGAAAATGTACAATAAATAAATTCAATATAGTGACTTAGAAATCTTAAAACCATTAAGATTAATGAGATTATCAATAAAATAAAACATTGAAATTCTGCAGTTAGCCATTTTGACTAAAACACGCGTGACGTCACGCATAAGTAAACAACTCGCGTCAGATGTGTTTTGTTGTTATGAATATGTTGAGAATACGCATTTTTATTTATTTTCTATTGTTTCACGTATGCTTTGTCGACTCAGAACAGAAATACAATTGCGAATTCACGAATACGTGGTTCGGGGTTCTCCGCACCAACTTTATACAATCATTTCTTATTATTTCTCGCTTGAAATAATTACTAACACATTTTTGAGCATTATTTTTATGTGGATTCATACTGCAATACTGCACACCACTCATAAACTTTGAAATTCGTTTATATAACACATATTAAATAAAGACTTTTTTAATTTTCTTCACAATGCGTACAAATAATTACGCATTTACCAAAGTTTGACGTCACGCCTACGCCATGACACCTGCGAGCTGTTTTGGCACAGATATTAAATATTTTTTGAAAAATGGCTTTAATCTTCGTTAAATTTAAGTATATTACCGAAATATAGGGTTTTTCTTGTATAGTAAACGTATACACACATTATGGAAGAGGATTTCAAAATCTTTCGTCATGCCTATTGACAAGGTATGCACGATATATCCGATACAGAGAATATATTCTAAGGAAAACATTAGGTTTCAGCTGATTGCACGTAGACACGCCGAAACGATCCGACTGCATAACACTTGGCAAACGTAACCAATAATAAATAATTATGTAGATTATACAAGTTTCCAAATGCATACCCGGCTTATCTGTTAAGTTTATTTATATGCAAGTAGGTATACCACATATGTTTTATTACTAGTTAAATGTATGTATTCCAAACTAGTATTATTCATAGTGATTCCCCGTTATCGTTGAAATCTGTTAATTCCTCATTATTAATTACATACAATTTTCATAAGAAGATAAAGATAAAGTTTTATTTTTCGAAATGAGGGAAATTTCCTATCTGAGTACAATTTTGTAGTACGCGTACTGTATTAATCCCTCAGCCCCCGGAATCAGAGACACAATAGAAAATCTATTGTGTCGTGGTCTCATCGCCGCTCGGTGGTCAATGGGTTAAGCGAGAGAACAGCCTGTTGCGAGAATTTTCATTTGCACTCGTGCGACTCCTTGATAACAGACCGAAATATATTGTAGGGTCACGATTTTATCTAGGGCAATTGGGGACAATCTATAAGATTGCCACGAGCGAATACGGCACGGTGTCTTTATGGCATTCCCTTGATAAATGTTAGCAGTTTATTTTAGTGTTTGATAAGATAGATGCTTCTTGAGGTTCCTAGACGTGTGTGAATGTACTACGCATTTAGTTACAACATCCCAAATTGCAACCCAACAAAATGGTTTGAGAACATCCTTATAGCAAGACAACAATGAGTCCTAAATTCTCACCGAGCCTAAGTTCGCCGAAATTGCCGCATCCAATCTTCTTGCCGACGCGGAAGTTGGGCCCGACCATAAGGACGCCGGAGGACGACGTGACGGAGTGCCGCGACGTGTGCATCGCGCTGCTTCCGCCCCCGCCGCGTCCACCCACCGCGCCGGTTGCGCTGCAAACGTGTGAACCAACCCTTAAACACTGACGACTTGGTATTCATGGTGAACATTTGTTGAGCAACAGTTCATCAACAATGTTGTGATCAACAAAAATAAAAACTTGATTTAATCGTGGATCTTCGAGCAAGAGCTTTTTAACATGCATTATCAAATCTGCAATACACAGCACAGCAAGTCCTCAACATGTTGATTCAACTTTGTTGCTAAACAAATGTTTATCATGAATACCAGGCACAATGCTTATACTAACACAAATGTGAAATGTAAAAACCTATGAATTGCTATTATTTATGGTAAATGATACATGTATGTTTCAGCTAAGCAGCTTAATCAGTTATTTCAAGAAGAGCCTAGTCAGTAGTGACTTTCTTAAAAGGCTCCCTTTAATTAATTAGATGAATGAAATCCAGTAATTTATCAAGCTGTTAATACTTGAACATTAAAATTTAGAACTAACAACTCACCTATTTGCTGGTGAAAACAATATCTTATGTATTGTACTAACTTGATATTAAATGTTAAGAGTGAATATTATTATGGCTTCAATATTATTATTTATATTGTCATATTTTCATATTTTGTATGACTTATGCTTAATGCAAAAATTATTCAATGAAACAGGATGAATAATGTAAATATTATAGAGGTGAACAACTGCTGAAATTTAAATTTTACTGAAAATGTTGTTGAAAACTAGATAAAATTTACTTTAATTAATTTTTGTTCTACATTTATTACTAATTTATGAAGAGTCTAAGCATGATGATTGCAATAAATGTTAAAAGGTCTTATTTAATAGAGCCTAGAAGTTTAATAAAATGACTGATTAAGCTAGTTGGCTGCAACATTTAATATCATTTTGAAGAACAGACCTGCAACAATGTGGCTATGTTTGTTTACTTAAATTAGAATTATTGTTACTAAACAAAATAGCATAGTGCTTGAAATTTATTGATTGAGTTAAAACACTGGGCAGTATTATGTATACAAATTCCTGTATTTATGAAGTGTTTCAATCTACTATTTGAAGTTGTGTATGGTTGGTAGATAAAATTGGATTTAAATAAAAATATATGGAAGATATTATGTAATGGATTGCTGATTTCTTTGAATCAATTAGATTCTGTTTTAATTCAATAAGAAATGAATGAATTAAACAAATATTTGTTTACTTTTACTATTAATTTTAACAGTTAGTATAACATAATGCACAACGTAAATCTTTACTCAAATGTATTTTGTGCGAAAAGTAAAGTGTGTTATTATTATTATTATCATATTTAATAAAATTCCCATACCCATAAGCCATAAGCCGTCCACCTCCAACCATATGATTTACAGTTTTTTTATTCCAACGTTTAGAATTTCACAACAATACATTTGTAAAGTTATGTCTCACACTTGTTCACATCACAACAAATAAATAAATTAACACATCATGTCACTGTTACAGTAGAAACTACACTTATATCAGATTGATCATGCTTCATGACACTGGTGATTGCTGAATATTATCAAATCCATGTGATAAAGTGAGGAGTGACTCTAGTATAATAATACCAAATAAAATGTTTGTGGAGTGTTTATTTTTATAGTATACGATGGCATGTTATATTATTTTATTTATAGCATTTCCTTGATACAAGTTGCCAGCATTACTACTTTTGACATTGTGTAATATTCATTGATGTTTTGCATTGGTGCTTCTGTAAATATTAAACTGAAACTAGTATTGTAGTGTACATAATATATTAAATTTAATTGTAATAGTGTAAAATGGAATTGTTGATTATGTATGTAAGTGTTTTTATTTATCTCTTTACATTCATTATATATAAGTAACTAGGAGGTAAGGAGGAAGAGAGACTTTCATTTTTGATAAGATCTAATGATAAAGCAAGTCAGTCTATTCAATATTAATAGTGAAGTATTTAGGTACTGGATAGATATAAAAATATTATAGTTATAGATAGCAACAGGATTGGATTAATTATTATTACTGCTGCTTAATTATGGCCTAATTTAATAAAAAATAAATTTAAAATAAACTTTTTTCAATCAATACATAATTCAATTATATTAAAGAGGTTAACATAGTGACAGCATGGACTTGATGGATAGTACCTTGTAAATTGCTGCCTGTCAATAGGTCATTGACTTTTTCAAGGCTAGCCTTAGTAGAGGTCCCAAATAGCATTTTGAATTTGTGATGCATATAATAAACATGTATAAATTATTTTTTATTTGATGATATCATCACAAGTTTTAGTTTCCTCATTGTAAATACATTGATAAAAATTTCAATTATACATATATTTCATTAAACTTTATTATTATAATTACTGAAACAGTAAACACTAATGTTAATTATTTATCATGCTGTAGATTTAAATATTTTCCTAATAAACAAACAGTTCTGAGAATAAATTCAGTATCAAGGTATATTCTTATCTTTCTTTAGTGACTAAGTAAACCATTATCAAATAAGTAATAAATGAATTCAACATAACCAAGGTATGCTGTTCGAGTAAAGGTTTATTGATTAACTAGAAATTAATAGATCTTACAGAACCGGTGAAGATAACTTCAAGTAATTAGGTACCTAATCTAGACTAGATAATAATTATTTGGAATTAAAAATAAGTTGTTATTTATAAAATGATGAAATATGTTGATATTTCATGGCCATAATAATTTATAATCCTATTTGAGAAAATATATCCTTTATTTGTTAATTAAAGAAAATTAATGAATTCTGCCTATATCTTTATATATAATATATTGAAGTCATTTTAAAAAGTATATTTTTTTAATTACATAATAATGAGAATTTAGTATAAAACAATCACAAAATAATGTACACTTCAGTATAGCTCAGTGTACACTGACTGCAGTGAATCATACCAACCATTATTGGCATTGAGTCTAAAAGTGAAAGTTTTAGTTGCACCGCATGCAACCACTACAAGTCCACAATAATATGCTCAATAAGGCCTAAAATTTCAAAAATGTGTATCAATAAATTATTGCTGTCTGCATAGTTTATTATTTTTTAAATATATATGACAATTTATCTATTTATAGATCCAGCAATCCCTAAAGTTTTCAGACTAACCATTGTGTTTTCTAAATTTGTATTGAAACTGATTTGACCAATTGATTGAACATAAACATTTACGTATCAAATTAATAATTTGCAATTTAAAAGCGATGAAGTTTAATCATTCAAGTCTAAAGTTATACAACTGAGATAATATTATACTTACAATTTTCTATGCATCACAAGTATTTATGCTAATAGGCAGTCTGTCACTATTCTCAATTATAAAATACATATTTGTTAGCTTCTCAACAAATCACTATACTGAATCACTTGTAAAAACCACTCAAAATAGCATAACCAACTGGATGTTTTTCGAAATTTCTCTCAAAATCACACCACTAACAATAAGGGCCATTTTTCTTGTATTGTTTGAGCACAAATTTTGCAATTTCATTAAAACAAACTATTATATCATTTTGTTTCTACAGTAAGTTTATATTTATCACAATTTGAGTTGTATTGTAGATAAGCAAGTGATGTTTTTATTAAGAAGTGTTATCAAGAGTATTGTATGAGGCAGAAAGATGTTTACATATTGTGATTCACTAGTTTAATATTATTGGTTGAATCAATCTGTGTTGCTAGATGTGAAAACAATGTCTAATACAGATTATTCATTAAGGATTTTGTCTTGATGCAAAGGATAAAGGTAAATGAACTCATAAATAAATCAACTTAATCTTTATAAATGGGAATTCAAACATTCCTAACAATAATTGGGTCTATATTTAAACAAAATAGAAACCTTTTTCAATTATTTCATAAAAATCAATAACAATAACAAATGGTGAGTAGGTATTATAGTATTGATACTTTGATGTTTTATAAGAGGTTATACAAATGAATAGAAAACTAATCGGACAAGTCAATCCACTTCTTCAATATGGTAATAGTGAATATGAAAATCAAGAAATAATAAGTGGTAATAATTTGTAACAGGAGCAGTTTATTTCAAAATGTTTATTGAAATTACAGCCATATGTCTTTATTAATTAAAATAGTGAGTAAGTTGATTTAATTACATGTCCAAACATAAAATATGTCTATCAGCTACAAATATTTACTTTATAAGAAAATATGATCAGCTACAGATGTACTATGAGATGGTTTAATTTTGATCAAATATCAATACTTATAATAAATATGTGAATTCAACAGAAGTTCATTGACTGCAAAATCCACAAAAGCAAGGCAGTTAAGTTACAAGTTTGCTTCCTGCTCAACCTAGACCAGAAAAACTTAAGGTGTACGGCTTGAAATATTGAACCAGCTTTATTCTTGTTATGAATTTAATGCAATGAGACATTTTGAGACAATTATTCTAAAAAGAAAGAGGAATGCAAGGTGGAATTCAAATATTTTTCCACAATGTAGATTCCTAAATACTTATTTCACTCTAAAAACATTTCAATTTTCAATCCCCACAGGGATAATTTAAATACTCATTATTAACTTCAAAAAGTTAAAACCAAAGGCTTAATTCAGGAATATAGAAAATCCATGCTAAGGAACCAATATGGTATGCACGAAATCACTGCAGATATATTACATCAAATTATCTCTAAAAGCTGAATATTTATCATTTATCTATATTGTAAAATTTACCAGTCAAAGACATTATTAAACATTACACTTGATAAAAATACAATCAATGATAAAACTTGTTAAGTATGGATAAAATGACTAATGTATAACGGAAGGAAAATAAATTAAACTAGATCAGCCCATTTCTATCTTAAGATTATTTAATTAATAAAACAAGACAGCAAATTACAATTCAGGATGAAACACTTTCAAACAAACTGTACATTAGCAAGTTTTTAAAGCAAATTATAACAACTATCTGCACCGCCACTTAGCTAACTAGTGACCAGCGGTTACCTGCAAGCGATGATATTGAACATACATCGGTATCTATCAAATGTATTCTAAAAGGTAGACTTACGTGGAAGTTCTCTTGTCGTCACTCTGACGTTCTTTATCCTTATTGCCGTCACGTTTATTCATAATATAAGTAGCTCTGTGTGTCTATATCCGACACGCCAGATGACTCCTGGTGCCCACAGTCACACGGGCCCTCACCACGCCGCAGTCCATTTCACCACGACTAGTAACTATCGCACTGCAATCTCGCCATAACATACACTACACCAATCCACGCCTCAATATTTTAACTATTACTATTTTTTTTCTTCTTTTTCAACACTATAATCACTACACTGTAGAATTTATCTCAAAATCATTTTCGTCACACTGTAACCGCAAAAATGTTTCGGCGACTCGCGAATGGTCTAATATAACGGGAATGTCTACTATTAACGATCGCATATGAGTAATGTCCTAACCGATGGCTTTGATTTAATTAAATTTTGTATTACTATAAACGATTATAGGTCGCTGTGCCAATGTTATGCTCATTGAAGAGTAACAACAAGCTATGTAGGTGGTAACTGGTAGAACTTTTACCACGACGGATGGTAGATTTCATAAACGCGTATCGAATTTTTTTCCAATTATTCACAATCATCAATAGTAGACATGAAAACGACAACGGAAAAACCTAACAATTGACAACACCTTTTCAATGCTGGAAGTCAACCCAAATAAATTTCGTCGGTACAAAACAATTTTTATACAGACTTATCGGGACGGCTTCGTTACATTGAATACCACAACACGTTACACAATGAAAATAACTTGAAAAGAACCGTACGCAATTTTTGATTAGCTTCACAACGTCGCCGAAACATCAAATGGACATTTGTCCCGATAAAAAGTTTAGGTTTTGTAATGGCCACCAATGGTTCACTGAAGTCACTTTTACATATAAATCAAAAGAATTGACTTTATAAATTTTAAAAAAGAAAATTGTTCAGTTTGATAATAATATACCTATATAAATACAATCTAATGACAAAATTTCATAGTTAAAAAATATTAGTTCAAAGATTATTTCACTGAAATATCGCCATTCGGCGCATGCGCAAACTTGTAGCAAGTAGAGACAGTGTTGCTAGAACTAAAAGCATACAATTTTTTTATTTTACACAAATAAAATTCATTGTAAAATTTAAACAAGTAATTATTATTATGTTCGTATTTATAAGAATAATTTCGCTTACTTTCAAAATCCTTCTTTTAATGTTTGCATTTATTTCTGTAGAAACATCATCATTCCTATAATTACATTTTTGGTAATGGTATTACTGGTTACGGATTCGTTCAAGATATCACGTTCAAACACTTTACAATTTTTATTGATTTATTGTAATGTTAATAATTTACTACTCTATATTTATTATTATTTATATTGCACATATTTTACGATACTTATAAAAGTTATAACGGTTGTTTAGACTGTGTGTTTCTGATTTTGTGTGTACAGGTGTGTACTACCCACTAAGGTTTGACATTTAATTAATGTGTCAAATTAAAGATGTCAGTGGACAGTGAACCTAAACCTTAAAAATATACATTTTCATTTTTCAATTTTTACCCCTAGTTTTTCTCCAATTACCGAATAAATTTTGATAGCTATACTCGCCTTTACCACTCGGCTTATTTCTTATTGATAAGTGATATCTTTTATTCTTCTCTTCGATATTTTGGTTTGGTTTTCATCTAAAGTGCGCTTCATATGAACTGAGCGCGGCAAAATTAAAACACAATAAAATAATCTCAAAAATAATAGGAACCTATTGAGTAACTATTAATGTTTTACAGCAAGAAGCATAATCTGTAATGAGATTGCAAGTCCTAAGCGAAGGTAAGAGGCGTGATACTTTCTTTATTTTCTTTTCCTGCATAATTTCCTTTGTCTTTCAGTGGTACTTAATATAATATTCTACTTATATATTAACTAGGTACTTAAATAAAAAAAACTACATAGGTAATATATATCCATTGGTAAATATTTATAATAATTCCTAATTAATTTCTCGACTATTTGTAATTGATGAATTAAAATTTATTATTAGGTAGACAGTACTATGTTTATGTCATGTTCAATCATTATTTTAAAGTTTGTAATTATTTTAGTTGTAAGTACTAATATCAAGGTTCAGAGATTATCTTTCCATATGTTATACCTACATATAAGTAAAATATAATGAAAATGCAATCATAGGTGATATAGTTTTTTTATTATTAATAATTATTTCATCATATAAGTTACGTAAAAGTAATTAGTTATCTATTAGTGTAAAGTGTAAACTTAAATTATGTCAATGTCGTCACTTCCATTAATTCCCGGCTTGTTAAATTTTTAATTGTTTCAATCATTATAATTGCTAATATATTATATTAAATCGAATTGCATATTTTCCAAATTACAGCAAAATATCTCGAACGCCCTATGTAATATAAAACAGAGCATACGATTTTTTAATAATTTCAGTACTTACAGTAATAAACCTCAGGGCTCGGAGTAAATCCCTCGGATCCCCAAGCGATAGCCGCGCGCGCGTAATGGGATTTGCGTTAGTGGGAATGCAACTTTGCTATTAAAGTTTTCGAAAGTCATATTTTACGAATTTTTTAAATCCAAATAGTTACAGTATTTTTCGAGTCTTGTTGGGTTAAAATGTCTTTTTACTTCCCCTTTTGATGATGTGCGGCGGTCAGCAAGTAAAATCGCGTAACTCCGAATTCGCATAAAAAACGGGGTAGTGTCGGTGAACTAACTACTGTACAAACCTATTGCGATATTTTATAACTAGGCAAGATTTTGGCCCACTTGAAAAAAAATATGTTGATCAGCTGAATGCCATAAGAAAAGTAATTGCACCTACATGGTTACACGTCGAGGCAGGACTGTAATTAAATTCACTGTTTATGGAAGTAAATATTTATTAATACAATCGGAAGTACTCTGGTCACAATTCTGCACTTCATCCTGTACTGTTTTCTGCGTAGTATTTGTATTGGTTTGAATTATTGTTAATTTTAATGTGACCTTTAATTATTGTATTTTATTATTACTTTGAAAATTTTATTGTATATTGTAAATTCGTATTTTAAAATTTTATTGTATTTTAATATTATGTGCCCATATTGTAAATAAAGAAAATTGTGTTTTATCTGATTAAAGAAAATAAATGTCTCTAGACTATACTCTAGAGAAAAAGCAGACAACACCCTGCGATGGCGGGTGCTTTAAAAAAAAAATAAAAAAATCGCCCATGCTAGTAAATATCGATTCGGTAAAGATGTACCATTTATTGGTAGAAAAACAAACATAAAAGTATACAAAATGCATGTAACGCAAAACATAAATCGGAACGATTTGATCGTGATGCACAGGAATTGAAATCACCATAGTTTTTTTAAATTAATTCTTAACAAACAAACATGAAATCATTTCTTTCCTAAGTATATTATATAAAATAAGTAAAGATAAAGTAACTAGGTATTACTGATGAATTGTTTTCTGTCAAATTTCAGGCGTATAAGGGTATAACTACTGCGATCGTCGCTCGATCGCTCGAAAAGCAATAAGCTTAGTGATAAGTGATAACCCGCAGACCAAGTTGCAAGGATCCGCAGTGGTCTAGCTACATGCAAGGAATAAACCATACCTGTTCAGATTGTCATGGTTTGTATCTAACTATACTAATATTATAAAGCTGAAGAGTTTGTTTGTTTGATGCGCGCTCATTAGGAACTACTGGTCCGATTTGAAAATTTATTTCGGTGTTAGATAGCCTATTTATCGAGGAAGGCTATATATCATTACGCTAAGACCTACAGGAGCGGAGCTACGCGGGTGAAACCGCGAAGCGCAGCTAGTTGTTAATATAGTATATTAACTTAGTATATAATTAAAACACTCCAGCCATCTCAGCTCAGGTAGTAAATATTTATACGGTCACTCAAGTATAATGTAGGTTTTTACTTTCTACTAATGGCGTAAGAAATAAATTTCAATTTGAAACAGTTTTAAATATATTTAAAGATAGTACTTAGTTCATCCCTTTCAATCATGTGGTCATATAGCGTATCAAAGCTTCCCACTTACCATATTACCTAAATATAATTTTTGTTTTGGTTGAGGATATTATCGCCCATCAGAAAATCAGTAGAAAATAATTAATAACGATTATAGTAGGTAGTCAGTTTAGCCATGAATAGACTTCCGTAAATCAATGCTACTACAACTCAATAAATTCCTGGCTACTTTAGCGACTAGTAGATACGTCTATGTGTCTTTTTAAAATCTATATAAGAATCGGTTCTCATTTCACAAAAATATATTTTGGTAACCACTAGAAGTTACTATCGATCAAAATAAAAATAAAAATAAATAGCCACAAAATATTTAATCGCTATTAATAATTAGCACCTGTATGCTAATAGTTTTATTAATTATTGCGCCCGCGGCCGCGTCGCGACCACGATAACGCTGTAGTTACGCTGTTAGTAGTAACGCTGTACCCGGGTTACTTGCGTACAAAGTACATTCGCACAATGTTTGCGAACTTGTAGGCTAAATAAATTTTCAATGTCCGTGCGAATGTGAGTGACCGGCACTAGGGCATAGTATTGATAAATTGATCCAAGACACAAGAGTGTATAGATCTGCGCCCGCGCAGGCGACACTTTGAGTTGTTACGTCAACGCCACCAACTAGCAAGGTCCAATCCACCAGTTATCGTGAATACACGCTGGCCTTCAAACGTGTGTGATAGATATATTTTATTTAAGTGTTCAGTTTTGATCAAAGGACTTCGATTGTTAAGTGAGTTGTTTTCATCTGTTAATTTAAACTTTAAACGGGAAATGAATTGAATTATTAAGCTATGTATAGACTATAGACCGCTACATATTTTTTATAAATCAGATATAAGTAATTTTAGAGTAAAAAATGTGGGATGTTGGATCTTATTAGAATAATGCTATTATACGAGAAACGTAGGAAGTACCTAGGTATTGTTAGATATCTGTAATGTAACAACTAACAACCATTATAAATAAATTTAACCAAGTATTGAAAATGAGGAAGTCATCAAGTAATGCAGTCGTTTATGATAATAGAGGGTTTATGATGACATTTTTTGGTAATTTTTCCTCGTGTCGTTTAATAATGTTTTGCAACAGGAAATATATTTTAACGTATCCAATAAACAACTGCGTCTTAATCTTAGAAACGATATAAAACATTGTACTTGGTGAATATTTTTTTCTTATTATTGTGAGTTGCAATTAATAATTGTACACATAGTCTAAGGTTAAATACATGGTAGATACCTATTATGACTGTATAATATAAAAACAAGTTATACATGCCTCTATTAAAAGTACTACATAGTTAAAAAATCTATTTAACATAATAAATAATAATATAATATGTACCTATAATGACAGCGACATTGTTATTAATTACTAGTTGAATAGAAATATGTAATCAGGTTGTTTATTACCCAACAACAATTGTACCTATTTAAATAGCGAAATAAAAAAAAAATGTGAGAAACTTCCAACACACTTAGTAATAGGTTTATTCCCACGCAAGTCCACCTTTATTTGAAATCGTCATTGAATAATTTTTTTGCTTTTTTTTTAATCTGCTGGATCAAATGCTTTAAATATTGTTTTATTTTTTTATTTTAAAGGTACCTACAGAGACTAAATTAATGCACTTACTGGAAACATAAAATGAATGTAATGTAGTATTGTTGTGTAGATAGGTACATACTTATTACTTATACCTATATATATTTTTTCATTGTAATTGATGCAGTGGTCATAAAACCAGTCTTCCAAACCGGATTAAGCGGTTCCAAATTTTTGAATACTTACGTAAATTTGGGACCAAGGTACATATATGGGTCATACTATGCATAACTGACGTTTAAAAAAAACTGAGGTTCTTTTTAGAGTATTTTTTCTCTAGATCTTTTCAAGTACATATTTTATATTAACACTATTTTCCACGTTTAAACCAAACCAATACGGCGAACTTTTTTTACGATACGATGAATTAACCAGCCATCATTATGATAACAATATTATATTTTAGACATCAGTAATTTAATCTAACTAGGTAGGTAAAATATCTATAATCGGTGCACGCGTACTTACAAAAAATTTAAAAATATAATCTAATGTAATATACGAAATATATTGTAAATTGTAATACTGTGCAAATGTAATCGTGATTTTAATCACGTGTTATAGTTATCTCTTCTCTTTTGTTTAGTTATAAGTACATAATTATATTGTCTTTATAATTAAAATGATTCGTCTAATGTGTTGCTAATCGTAAAATTCGAGAACGGCTCGATAAATTCGGCAATTTATTGCGTGTTTGTTAAAAAAATAGCCGACTTTATATAGCCGTTTTCGAAGGAACAAGGAAGGTTCTAATGTGGAAAACGCACGAAAATGGGGCAACGGGGTGGAACAACGTCTGCTGGGGCAGCTAGTTAGATATAAATATGAAGTTAAAATTTTAAACCTTGGTTACATTTTGTGCTATATTTACCCAGATCTTCGCACATCGTGAGAATCCTATGTGTACTAAAAGATAAGATTAGTGACCTACAAGTACTTTCGAGTTGTATTTTTATGACATAACTGTCGGATAATAATAATTATACAATCTGAAAATTTCCACTACCACAGTAGGTATTTTAATAACACATGTTTCAATTGATTAAAATAACAACGACATAAAAATGTATACTTTAGATAGGAAGTATAGGGATTGATGATGTGTCTTGAAAAAGATACGTCAAAACCTAATTATTTAGTTGCAAAGTTAATTAGGGATATCTACACCATTAGCTATAACCATTGTCAAATATCTAGAAGACAATTTACCAATTGAGATGTATTATTTACTGCATTACCAGAGATTACTAAATAGTTAAATTACTTAAATATTTTATACAGAAAACATAGGTACCTGCATTGTTTTAATTGAATTAGGTACATATTATAGTCACACACTAGACCGCTAGATAATATTTAAACGACCTAACTAGTCCCGAATTGTATTAGTTCAGTTTTTTTTTGTAAATAAGTAAAATAAATGGCTTTGTCACCTTATAATAACTTCTACTTAGGTATGTAAAGAAAAACGTATGTCGAATATTGCATGAGTAGAAGTGTCTGGTACACCAATTTGTACCAGCATTATATAATCATAATCAATAATTGCAATATTTTAAGATAAATTATAAAAATAAGATTTTATTATGTAGGTGCCTCAGTCATTAGATAAGATTGCATTGTTAGTGATTTATAGGTGGCTAATCGTTTGTGATAAGAATAACAAATGACTATCGGAGATACAATAAGCTGCATGATGTAATTAATATCAATAAGTAATTAGTAAAGATAGAATTGTACCTATGAACTTATATATCCGCTGGATAATATGTATAATATATACCTAATGTCGGTGTTTTTATCTATAATATCTCCAAAAAAATAGTAAAAAAATTTAATACTAGAAAAATAAAATAAATAATGTCACTGTTTAAACCTGTTATTTATCATAATAATTGTATGTATAATGTATAATGAAATATGTACTTATACTAATCGCGAAACATTATGTGGCCACGGTGATGATTCGGCAGAGATAACGCTTTGTTATAATATGGTCTATATTTAGTTAGATAAAATGAATTGTAAAGGTCAAGTTAAAAAAAAATTGTGTAAAATTTTGTTTTTTAATTTAGATTGATATTTTAAAATCCGATTCCTATACAAAGTGCAGTGCAGTTTATAATAGGCAAACTATCTTTTGGGAATTCCCATCATCATCATCGCTGGATGATGATAACAATTAGGTTTAAATATTTTGAGCAATAAAATATCAAAATAATTAGTTCAAAGTTTAAACAAACGTATTCACTATTCAATACTATTGGTAATATTTATTACTAGCTGTGCCTCGCGGTTTTACCCGCATTGCTCCGCTCCTATTAGTTTTATTGTGATGATATATAATATATTATAGCCTATACACTGCCTTGCCTCGATGAATGGGCTATTTAACGCCGAAAGAATTTTTCAAATCTGATCGTTAGTTCCTGAGATTAGCGCGTTCAAACAAACTCTTCAGCTTTATAATATTAGTATAGATAACATGGTGCATGGGTAGGTATTACGAAAAACTATCGTTGCACAAACTATTGATATGAATAGATATAATTTTACGTAAATTCACCATCTTAAACTTGACAAACGCTGCAATCAACGTGCGCTATCTATAATGCAATTTATACTTAGTAAAAATAATGTGCAATCATGTATTATTGGGTATTAAATCGTGAAAGATTTGTTTCCTTATGGCTTCCTATTAATGAACAATAGCCACATACTACACGTTCATATTCTTCATATTCTTTCAGTGCTCATTTCCATTTGTGTATTTATGTTAACCTTCACGTATAAGTATATATAAATTAAAAGGCAACTTAAGCAAGATATTATATACAATTAACAGTAACAAATTTTAGTGAGCTATTTCATTTTTCAAAATTTTACATAATATTAAATTCCATATCTAACTATGTTGAATTTAAGTACCTAAATGCAAACAAAAAACATAATAAATCGGACAATCCAAATTCTAATCCGTATTTTCTTGTTAGTCACTTTCAATAAGAAATAGAAAAACTTAGACATTATTTTATTCTCTTATAATTGTATTTCAAGCAATAGGAAGGGCTTCCTGATTAGTGATAACAAAAATGTTTTTTTTTTCAGAATAAAAAATGTCGGAGAACAAAGCACTGGAAGATTCGTCGAAGTACATCGATGAGATGAGAAGCTGGTTGAACCAGCAGCCGCACCTACCGAAAAATATAGGTAATAATTAATAAACTATGTTTAACATTAAGGAAAATTATTTTCAAACATTCCTCGCAAAGCCCATAAAATCAATAAATTAGCACCCCTTATGAGTCAAACATTTGTTACAATAAAGTCATATTCTAATAAACAAACTCGTAAAAACACGCTTATAGATATTTTTAAAGCTTTGAAAACTTCACGTTCGCATAAAAATGAAAATACTTCTAATATTATAAATGGCAAAGTTTGTGAGGATGGATGTATGTTTGTAACTCGTACATGAAAAAACTGCTTGAAGGATTTGGTTGATACTTAACATAACATGAGCTAAAGAAAAGCTTGATTTTGCTCGCGGATTCGTTCGCGGGCGAAACCACTGAGCAAAGCTAGTACTCATACATACTACTACATAATATATAATAATATATGCGCTTCCTGTATTAAACAATGTCACAATATCAATTAAGTAGGTATCTAGATAATAGACCTAGAAGGCATATCATACAGGCATAGCATACAGGTGTTCTAGCAAATAGGGTAAGCGTCCCAATAATGGCTTCTTGCGTATTTTTCATGCACAATGCACATCTTTGAACTTTCTGATGTTTTAGGTTTGTTTATAAATGTATTTATATACTTTAGTATGCTTGCGATAAATCAAATAAATAAGTGTTAATAACACCAAAAGAAGTATTATTCAGTTTAATTTTTTAATACTTAATGCAGTGCAAAAGAGTATAATCCTGCATTATTGTTTATCAAATCATTGTCACTACTATATTAAATCCGTAATTGAGTAGACATGCAAATTGTTTATATTTTGTATGGCAATATCATATAAAAAAATGTGCCATAATTGTATATTTCTTAAGATCAGCAGCTGTCCTCTAAAAAATAATATAAATATGTACTTGTACAAAGATAGATAGAATCATTAATCTTCGATAATATAATTTGTATTGATTTAAATTTTGCTTAAACATTTTTAATATACATGAAACATTGGTATAAGCAATATAAAAATATATAAATAGCTCCAAATATGATGCAGTAGGAAGATGTGAAAAATTATTTATTTAAAAACATGCTCTATTCGCGTATAGTAGGTAGAACATTATTTTTTCATCGACCCAAAATTTATACAATACAAAATCTTATCTTAGTTACTATCTTACTAATATTATAAGTGCAAAAGTTTGTGAGGATATGTTTGTGTGTTTGTTTCTATTTCACGCAAATTCTACTTAACCGATTACAATGAAATTTAGGACACATATAGAGGGTAACTTGGATTAACACATAGGATAGGTTTTATCCCGGAAATACCACGGGAACGGGAACTAGGTATGCGAGTTTTCCTTTGAAAACGCGAGCGAAGCCGCGGGCGGAAATCTAGTACATATAATATAACGGAGAAACTTATAAAATATATCATTATAATTATTTCACAGACAAATAAATTTTGAATTATTTATAGATCCGGGTACCTATATCATAATCTTACCATAGAATATACGACTACGGTTTTCACGGTAAAAAGCACACGGTACAGTTAGAATATGATAATTTTCATAATTTAGTTTTAAGTGAAGTTCCTCAAATATATTAAAATTTGTTCGTTACGAAATCACAAAACCGTTTTAGTTAGAAAATGCATACTAAGACTAAAATAATACTTAATAGAATATGTTAAATTGAATAGCATAATAGTAAGGAAGTTGTTCATTTCGACCATGAAAGAAGTCAAGGCTATCAACATTTAATATTAATACACAGCCGACCTGCCCTTGCGTTTCTAAAAAAGTTGCCATCATACTAATACAGAAACCAGAATTATATTTTTTTACTTGCTGTGCCCCGCGGTTTTACCCGTGTGCCAGTGCTCCGCTACTGTTGATCTAAAGCGTGATGATAATATTATTCATGTAGCCTATAGCTTTCCTCGATAAATGGGCTATCTTATACCAAAAAAGTTATCAAATCGGTCCAGTAGTTCCTGAGATTAGCGCGTTTAAACAAACAAACAAACTCGTCAGTTTCGTAATATTATAGTATAGATTTTTATTTTATTAGAAACTACAGCCCTAATTAATTAAATGATACGGGATAAGATAAAAAATGTCATTATTATTAATGGGGTCTTGATTTATAACTAATCTCTTTTAGTAATTATAATCATCGATTTTCCAAAATGCTTTATCTGTTTATGTAATTGAACGATAAACAGAAATGCATCAATTAAAAATATAAAATTTTCCAACGTTCATTATTATTATTAATTAATGTAAAAGATAAGACCTGTGATAAGACTATGGTTTCATATTAATATATGTCTGTGGTTTCATATATAAAAATATATTGTACCTTAGTATTGTATTTGTATTTTGTCTAGAAAACCAGTCATTTGTAAATTGTTCGAGTTGATCCCGCCGTCTTAGAAAAATATATAGCCAAACTACATTTCCACCCGCGTCTTTGCCAGCGTTTACAAAAAAAAACACATAGTTACCGTTCCTGTGACATTTCCGGGATAAATGCCTAAGCCTTGTTCTGGGTCTTCAGCTACCTACATACCAACATTAATTGTGAAAGAATAACAAACATCCATCCATCCAACCATCCTCACAAACTTTCGCATTTATAATATCACTAGGATAAAATGGTAGTTTATAAACAGAGTTCATAAACGGAAGTTTACCACTGCTGTGAGGCGTGCGCGCATTGTGCGCACTCTACCTTGAAACTCGGATGTTATTTGAAACCTTTATCGGTGTATTGCATATAATCTATCGTAGATTATGAATCCTATTAATATTATAATTAAGCATATATGAACGGTCATTTTGTTTATCATTATATTGTTTGTACGTTTGCATCTCTATCAGGTAAAAAGGGATTTGCATGTTCCTATTTTGATAACACTATAATCTATCCCTGTACCAAATCTCATACAGATCCGATAAGCTGTTTTTGCTTGTAAGACTAACAAACATCCATATATAGTCACAAACTATCGCGTTGATAATATAAGTAGCTTATAGTAGGATCGTAGTATATTATTATTAGTCTGTGGTAGGATACTAGTAACTTACACGTTATCCCATATAGACTACAAGCCCGCATAGGACAAAAATATGGGTCAAATGAACCACCAGGGGACATATCTAGAACGATAGCAGAGCAAAAAATAATAAGATTCATCACTATGCCGTCACTTGTAAGCTGTCCAACTGAGTGCAGATGAGAATTGAAAAGTACAGGTAGACTCGGTAAATTTTGGTCATATATTTTTGTACGGCATTCTTAACCATCGATAGATCCATTAAAAATAATAAGAAACCGCTCAGTGCCGTACAAAAATGGTGGTCCACCAAGTCGGAATTTTTATTTAATTTCCGAGAGTTACCGGGGGTAAATTTGGTCATTTGACCATGTACGGCATCTGTGTCATACTATTGCTATACTGCTTTTAATCCATTATTCCGCAACGCCGTACAAAAATCATGGGGACAAGGGGAAAAAATCGAGAGTTGTAATCCCCTCTCTTTTCCCACTCCAGGGGGTCATTTGACACAACACGAAATAAATTTATTTTTAAAGTATTTTATGCATAGATAATATTTTTTCATGTGCCGTACATTTTCGTTGGTTCAAAGGGGAAAAATCTGAAAAAGAAAAAAATCCATATAACGAAATGTTTGCTTTATATTTTTATAATAAAATATAAATATACATTAATATTAAGAAGCTCGAGGTGGTTAATTATCACCTTGGAAATTGACAGTCAGGTGGAATGGACTCCGTTAAATTGATGAACTAATAAAAAAGCTATGAACGAAAAGATGTGAATTATATGCAATCAGTCCATGAATACAGGTAAAGTCACAAGCAAATGCTAGTAATATATACATATTCAAAATGTACAAGTAAAGCGCTTTCAAATGATACCAAACACTGCATATTTATCTTAACTTTATTTTTTTACTCTGTATGTTTTGTCCGCTAGAGGGCGCCACATTAGATTTTGTGAAACCCCATATAGCCTTTAGCTAGCTAGTCGCTGGTTATCCAGTGAACAATTCAGACGCTTCTAATGATATGTCATTTGTCGAATTCTGATAAGTAGTTTAGAAGTTACGAGGGAATAGATGAACATACATACATGACCTGTCAAAACCTATGTAATAACCCTCCTTTTGCTTTGCCGTAGTTGGGTAAAAATATGTTAATGCCGTACTGTATCAAATGGCCATAAAGCACCCTTAAAATTGTAGCTTTCGTCGCTTTCATCAGCCTAAAAGATGTGGTCGGCACAAAAATGTACGGCATCGTTTTTTCCTAATTTATCTATGTTAATA
This sequence comes from Colias eurytheme, assembly GCF_061535395.1. Classification (NCBI taxonomy): domain Eukaryota; kingdom Metazoa; phylum Arthropoda; class Insecta; order Lepidoptera; family Pieridae; genus Colias; species Colias eurytheme. The sequence goes on along the minus strand of NC_142998.1, from coordinate 5,978,231 downwards.
CTATTTAAAACAACGGATAAAGTGTAGAAAACTATTATATTTCATTAATCTACGATGTTTAAACTTTAACAAAATTTCTGGTTTTGCATTTCTCTATAACTTTTTTTAGAACGGTTTCTTTTGAACGGCAATACTATACAACAATTGAATTTTACAATATCATGTTAAAAAATAAGTTCCCGTACAGGGTCAAATGACCTTACAGCTCTTTATATTAAGAATTCGATGAAATTAAGATGATTATTGGTATACATTTAAAAGAACAATTATTTTTTGACGGCATTGCTTTTAATAGTACTTTTGAGTGCTAGATAATGTTTTGGAACCGAAGCCGTACTTAGTCAAATGACCCCCTGGAGTGGGGAAAGAGAGGGGATTGCAACTCTCGATTTTTTCCCCTTGTCCCCATGATTTTTGTACGGCGTTGCGGAATAATGGATTAAAAGCAGTATAGCAATAGTATGACACAGATGCCGTCCATGGTCAAATGACCAAATTTACCCCCGGTAACTCTCGGAAATTAAATAAAAATTCCGACTTGGTGGATCACCATTTTTGTACGGCACTGAGCGGTTTCTTATTATTTTTAATGGATCTATCGATGGTTAAGAATGCCGTACAAAAATATATGACCAAAATTTACCGAGTCTACCTGTACTTTTCAATTCTCATCTGCACTCAGTTGGACAGCTTACAAGTGACGGCATAGTGATGAATCTTATTATTTTTTGCTCTGCTATCGTTCTAGATATGTCCCCTGGTGGTTCATTTGACCCATATTTTTGCCCTATGCGGGCTTGTAGTCTAATATTTAATTAGAGGGTTTCATTTTTTCTCTTCTTAGACACGTGATTCTTAAACCCATGTTATCTCTTTTACACATCATGTGTGATTCAGAAGGTTGTCTGTAATGCAATAATAATTATTACAATTGCTCTAATTGCCGGCGATCTCTGAGTCTCGCGGATTATTCTCAGAGGTTTACCTTAAGGTTAACAGCTCACCTTGTTTCTATTACATTGAGGTATATATTTATAAGGAGCCATATACAAATGTAATTGTGTAAAAAAATAAATTAAAGCAGCTACTGATATCTGAAAGCATATTTAATATATATGTATTATATGTATGTGTAGAGTCTAATTTTAGATATTTCAAATATTAAAGAATCATGGCGTGAATTTGATAGTATGACGAATTTACGTTAATGAATAGGAAATATATCTCGGACTAATGAGATATAAAGTGATATTATCTGCAGCAAGTCCTTGACCGTTAGTCTAGTATTTTTTACAAATTTAACGCGTTTCCTCATTGATTCTAATTCATTACGAAGGTTAATCGGTTCATAATTTTGGTATTAAAGAATATCTGATAGTCAAACACAATTAATAACGCGTAAAATAAAGCTGTAATAGAGTCCTGTTCTCATAGAGGATCCATTATAGATTTTATTCCAGATGAATTTAGATACATCCAACTTGACATATTCATCATTTATTCTTAAATTGTTTGTATTGTAAGTTTCCCTTCTTGTCGCGCTTCATGATTTTCCGATTACCTTGGCCTCTGCTACTACAGCTACCTCCAAAAACTTGCCTTGAAAAATTAACGATCTCTCTCGGGAGTCCGTGGTCTGTGGACAATCAAATCAACCATTTCCATCCAACATCACTTACCTTTAAATAATATATCATTATGTATAAATATTACATTTGTACTAAGTAGTAGGTATTTATGTAGTTTAAATCCTTTTCAATGAAATGGAAATTACTTGGAAGTCGGAAAGTGAATTCAGAGGGTGTACTTTTTATATTCAATTTAATTAATCAATCATTATTGAGGGTAGAAAAAATTTATATTTTTAATTGTTTTTTTAAGTATAAAATATATAAGTATAATATACTTGCATGAAATGCTATAATCAAAAAATATACACTTACAGAGGACAAAATGCTACTACGTTTCGTGCACAGCTGTTACTACGATGTGGACAAAGCGAAGGCGGCGGTAGAATCGTTCCTGAACATTCGACTGAACTGCGCGGACTTACTGAACAATCGGGACCCTATGTCCGCGGAAATACAGAAAACTATGAGTATTGTGTAAGTTTTTTTTTGTTTTTAAACTTTAAGAAAAAAATAAAGGACCATTTTATGTATTTTGTAAGTCCTAAGGAAATTTTTAGAAAAATTAATTTATAAGGGCCATTTTTTTAATTTCTAGATGCGTAGACCAATGAAAATTTACATTCAATTTATTAATAAACTACCTCTCGTGCATGAGGTTTTTCATTATCAACATGAAATCGTGTAACAATACGATACCCAAATATATATTTTATGCTTTTTACTGGTACTTAAACCAGTACTTATACCAGTAAAAAGCATAAAATATATTTTTATTAACAAAAAACTAAAAAAAAAAATCATAAAAAATCCTACCATTACAGTAACCTAGCGCAGATCGTAGCAGCGAATAACCAATATATTTGGATGTGGCAATTAAACGACCCAGGCTTAGAGATCTACGACTACGTGAAGGACGCTAGGTATTTCTTCCTAGCTTCAGACGCATACTTTCTTCATAACTCCGAGTTCCCGGACGCAGATATAGTCATACTAGATGTGAAGGACCTCAGCTTGAAGTTCTTGACCAAATTCAATATTTCTGTAGCGAAGAAATTATCCAAATATCAAGAGGTGAGTGACCATGTTGCAACACTTTCCATTATTTTGCTTAAAAGTTTTTTCATTAGGTGTAGGTGCAGTGGATCTTTGAAATGCCCTTTCTTAAAGTTAAAGTACTCAATTAATATTCTGGTAGTACACCGTACCTAATGAAATGAAATGCCTATAAATTAGAATTTGATAAAAAGGAGATAGTCATATCAAGCAATTTTTTTCCAATTGTCCAAAATTGTACATGGTAAAAATTAAATTAAACTATCAAAATACCTGGCTGAAGCGTGCCTTTGTCTTTATACTTTGGCTGATGTTCTTTCATTTCCATAGTTATACATTTTTTTGTGTAGTATTTTTTAATAAATTATAATTATTCGATATTTTAGGATGCAATGCCGATAAGACTTAAGCAAGTGCATTTAATAAATGCGCCCTCGACAATTGATAAAATATTTGGACTCCTTAAACCGTTTATGAAGAAAGAAATCACCGAATTGGTAAGAAATTTAATAGTCCTACTACTAAAACTTACATAATTCGAAATCTATACATATAATAAATCTGTAGAAGGGTCAATTCTGTATATTGAAAATATTGAAAAAATAAATAGCAGGGGGTGTTACTGGATCGATACCAAACCCAAATATGTGATTAAAAAAATTTTTGTCTGTCTGTCTGTATGTGAAGACATCACATGAAAACTACCGGTTCGATTTCGATGAAACTTGGTATAATTATACCTTATTATCCTGGGCGTAAAATAAAATACATACTTTTTATCCTGGAAAAATACGTAGAAAAAAAAATAATCTTGATTTTTCAGTTTTATCCATAGACGTTCTGTAGAACCGCGAACATACGTTGCGTATTATTATAGGCCTAGCCGTATTTGGGTCCAATAGATATTTATAAGATGTCATTGTCAGAGTTACTCAAAATGGAGTAACTCTAGACAGGGGACATTTTCGATTATAGTATAACTAGCTTACCGCCCGCGGCTTCGCCCGCTTTGTCTAAAACCTAATAAAATATATACTAAAACCTTCCTCTTGAATCACTCTATCTATTAAAAATATTTAAAGATTTAAGTATACAAAGGGACATAGGGACAGAGAAAGCGACTTTGTTTTATACTATGTAGTGACAATGAAAAATGCTCTTTGCTGTGCTCCGCTATATATGCGCTGACCCTCAATTGAAGTGGCGTTAGGCTGCCGCAGAATCGATGGCCGTTAAGACAGAGAGGTTCTCGAATGGTGACCCGCGAATCCTTGGGAAAGGCCTATGTCCACTTTTGGACATCCTGAAAAGCCTGAAACGACGACCTAATATAATTTATTTATTTGTAGATACACTTCCACCCGCCGAATTCCCAAACGCTGTTCAACTTTATCGACAAGGCGGACTTGCCGGCGGACTATGGCGGCACTCGACCATCAATGGCTGAACAGAATAAGGATATCGTCGCTATTATTATGAGTAAAAGGTATAATTGCAAAAATCTTAGAAGAATTGGAAAGTTTTTTTATGGGTATTTTGAAATTAAAACAATTATTTATTGCCTTGCATAATATTATGTATTCACAATATTTTGGAACTGAATAAGTTTTATTAGCATATGTAATTTTTAGAATTTATAAATATAGGTTTAGTGAAAAATGTCAAGTAAATAACAGTTTAAAAACCTGTTGTCTACAGCAGCGTTAAATAATATGAAATGGTCTTAGCAAATGTCGACGGAGTGAAGTTTGCCGAGTCGTATAATAAAGCAGGTTAAACTTTTTAATAATTTTAATCAGTTTTTTGAGCGACCGAAATTGGGGACCCCGTTATCGATGATTCATTTCAATGGCACGCGCAACCCTTATCACTGACGCGTGACGTCACGACACGAACGTTTTTGTTGACTATATGAACATAAAAATTGTTTTGTGATTGAAAATTAACTATATTTTCCCATATTTTAGAATCATTAATACTAAAAAAATGTTTATTTTTCTAGGAAAGAACTAATGGACGACACATTATGGAGAGCAATACCAACTGAGAAGAAAAATAAGTCAAGTAATAATAATATTGCACCTGTGCCTTCTTTTAGATCTCTAGCTATCGACTAGATTTCAGAAATAGGTCTCCTGGCATAGATCTGTTTTGAGTTTAAATAATTACAATATTTGCCTTTAGAAATGCATAAAAAATTATGTAAAAATTATTTAGAGAAATAATTAGCATTTGGGACTAAGATAAACAGGGTTTTCAGGTAGTGATAAAACAAAAAAAAAATGTGTGCGTGTACACACGTAAGAAGTGAAACTTCTTTATGACCTTATTTTTCAAAAAATAATTTACTATATGCAACTTTACAGAAATATGTACCTACGTCGAATGACGCGAGGTAGGGATAAGAAAAAGATGGCCCGTAACGGAAATATGTCACGCGTAACGAAAAAATGTTACACTAAACTTTTTTCCAACCCCGATAAAGAAGTTTCATTTCAAAAATAAATTAGTATTGTTATTGTCAATGTTCTATTGCGTCTTAAATTATTACCTATATTTGCTTTCAAGACGAATGCCCACATAAATGATGTTATAACAATTTTTAAATATTTTCTCGAAAGGTACCATTTTGCATACAATAAACGCGTTATAATTATAAAATATATGTGCGTAACTAGTGGTCCGCCCCGGCTTCGCCCGTGGTACATATTTCCCAATAAAAAGTAGCCTATGTCCTTTCTCAAGTATCAAATTATCTCCATACCAAATTTCATGCAAGTTCAGTAGTTTAGGCGTGATTGAGTAACAGACAGACAGACAGAATTACTTTCGCATATATTAGTATGGATTTAAATTTAGTTAATGTTAAATACATAGATTTTTTTACAAGGCCGATATTAATGTGATATTGTTTATTGAATTAGATCTGTCTTTAATTTGGCAATGTGATAACCAGCATTGTTCCGACCGCGACATACGTACAATATAACAATTATTATGACTATTTCTATGTGCATTACATAGATCCTGTAAAATTTAGGAGAGTTTAGATGGAGAATAATTATAAGTAAAAAATGTAAATTTGCATTTAAATCCATTCTCAATACAAATAATGACATTTTTCCTGCATTTACCCTACTTTCATAGTTATGAATAAATCACTTGATTATTCGGGGAAACTATATAAGAACTTTGATTGTTAAGAATTTATTGCTTTGCTTATAAAATATTATCGACTCTATAATACTTATAACTTCTTTGGTCAACTTTGTTCATTGATACTTACTGTGATAAGCTTCATCACGGTATGAAAAGTTTTATGTTAAGTACATACATTTTGTGATTTTGCATTTACTTATTGTTCAACGAACAAGAGAAATATAAAATAGTTTATTTGCTCATTTTTTTTAACGTTATTTTGCTATAGTAATCATACAAATTCTGAAATAGTAAGTGTCATGAAAGTTTTAGTGCCTATGTAAACTACTTTGTGCTATATACCTACTCTTAACTTTAAACTTTCCGAATTTTACTTTTTACTCTACTTGAGTATTTGAAGTTTAAATTAAAAATCCTGAAGAATTCACTATGGTAAGGTGAGGGTGGAGGGATCGATTCCCTCCTGACTCCCAAGCGAACATTTATGTCTGACTTTATAATTTATGCCCGGTTTACATTATTCCAGTTCAGCGATCCAGTCCAGTACTGGATTGCTTACTGGAAAAATGTAAACCGGCACTGGAACGAACTGCATCCAGTAAACATTCCAGGCCAGTTAAATTCCAGAAAATTAGTATCTGGACTCGCTGTTTTAGACCCCGAATCCAGTTACTAATTTTTCCAGTAAGCAATCCAGTACTGGACTGGATCGCTGGATTGGAATAATGTAAACGGGGCATTAAACTATGCTATTCTTGACTGGATTCTTTCTTTTAGTACATATTACATAATTCAAACTTAGTTTTCACCTAGGCATAGGTATTACAATTAAATAAAGCACTTAAAGCACTTTCTATAGACCTGTTGTCGTTTGACTATTCAGTTATTTGAAAAAAATAGGACATGGGTGGTATTAAAACTGTATTATACTTAGTTTATTTTAGCGTCTTAACAATGTAAGTGTCCTCATACAGAAAAAATTGAATTAAAATGTTTGATAGGCATTTGCATAATTTATTCATGATAATATTGTATGATGTATAAATCGCGATAATGATTATTATCTCTTTAATAGTGTTAAATCTGTAATATATATTATTATAACCTAAACCTTATTATAAACTATTAACCATTTAATTAAAAAACTAAATGAAAATAAAATAATTTATTATTGTATTATAGTAAACACGATATAATGCTTTGGTGTGAGTAAATATAAAGGCTGTGTTAAACTGTGAATGTAATTGTAAAAAAAAATATTTAAAAATATATTACAATTTAAATCTTTGTACTTGCCACTTGTAAAAGACCTAGATCAAATCTAGAAAATAGATATTAGGTACTATGCTATGTTAAGACTCATGTTTATAATTTTTTATTATATTTTTTGTAAATTATTGTTATTGTAATATAATAAATAGTTTAGCGGTCTGTTTGTTGTTTTCCTTGAATTTCCTTAGTGTTGTGCCATCTTTAATTATCTTAAACACAGAAATTAGTTATTTTTCCTAGCATAGTCATCAAAATGTATATTTGCATATTTTGCAGTAGAGGATGCAAAAAAATAAATAACTCTTCATTAATGAAGCGGATACTACAGCAATTCGAATTAAATTTCAGCGTTTATTTTTCTTTCAATCAGAAGTACATAGTAATATAATAAAGTTTATAATAGTTTTGTATAGTTAGTAGTAACTGAATATTGATTGCTCTGGCCGGCAGATGGCGGGCCTTTACCTTTCAGGGAAAAAGCAGTTATTTATAAATCACACCCTTAGATTATACATTAGATGCAGAAATTTGGTAATTGTAACTTACAATATTTACGAAAATTCAAAATACATAGTAGGAAATAGGAATGCGTTTAGCTAATTCACTACTCTGAATAAAGATGTGGCTATTATAAGTACATATATTTTTTCGCAAAATTTATACACATCATTATATTGAATGTATATGGGATTTATATTATACCTTTATGCATATTATATTGAGAATCGTAACAAGAAAAGACGTTACAAAATCCACAAGTTAGTGATTCAAAGTTGTGACCTACCTTTTAATGTTTGAACAGCTTTACACTACTTTCCACTTACCTGAAGTACATGTGACACAACTGAGAACATTATGAGTGTGTCTGAAGATGTTATGTTTTGTATATATTTACTTACATAATTTGATGCCTTGTAAATTGTAATTATTTTCAACCCTTGATTTTGAAACATTAAAATATACTTGACTCCTTTTACGCAAGGCAGAGTGCAGCTAGAGATCCAGATATAATTTTACTGATAAATTGTTATTCGTACGCTTTTATCCCTTCCAAAAGATTCTTCTTACTTTATACAGCCTATATATAGCATGTAAGTATGTACCTACTACTTAACCACTGGGAATAAATTATAATAATAATTTAAAGATTTTCATATCGGACATAATGAATGCTAAAAAGGTTTTATTGTATTAAAATGTGTTGATTTTTCCTGGTCACCTTGTTCCATTGATAGGTTAATCAACTTTTACTGAATCATTTTAAAACTACAATTACAATATCGTGTTTTTTTACATCAAGGACAATCTTCTGTAAGTACCTACTTACTTAATACTTTACTTTTATATTGTTCCTTTCGAAGGGCGTTTGAATCAACTTGTTGTTATATGTACGCTAGTATAGTACATACTTATTATCTAAGCTTATTATAATCTTATATATAAAATTCTCGTGTCACAATGTTAGTCTGCATACTCCTCCGAAACGGGTGGACCGATTTTCATGAAATTTTCTGTGCATATCGGGTAAGTCTGAGAATCGGCCAACATCTATTTTTCATATGTACCACGGGCGAAGCCGGGGCGGGCCGCTCGTTAATATCTATGATTATAATATCAGTTGTTTATGTTATATTCAGGGTGTCCACTGTCCCACTATCAGTATACTAAGCGCGAAGGGACTTGTAGTTTTGAATATGCTGATCACATAAAAAAATTCTTAAACAACAAAATTACATCAAAAATTTTTTGCTAAATTTTTCCTTTAAATCCATGTTTTCTTCTCTAGCTTCGCGCAGCCGGCATATACAGCCTCGCTAATGTGAGCATTTTGTCTATGAAAAGATAATATCTATTAAACGATAGATCACGTGTGGATGGCAAAGTTGGGCGGTTTACTTGTTACGGGTGTACACATAGAGTTTCAAGAATTCAACTATTTGAAAAAAATATGCTTCTGGAATTTTATAGGTAAGTATTTTTTAGGAAAGTACCTACTCAGCGTATGCAAATCTAAACCTCCTTCGAGCTTAGTATACCGAGGGTGGGACATCCTGTATTTCAAGGTCGCGTCATGGAGTACCTAAGTCGACAATTGCACGCCTCATAAGCGAAGCGTTGAGGTGGGTACTACTGTCACTTCGCGCAAAACATCTGATTTTTCAAACTTAAAATGTCTTTATGTATCATACATTGCGCTTGTAAGATAATACATACACACACATATTAAGAAAAAAACACTATTTTTAACATTCATGATATTTTTGATGTCATTTTTGTTATTTAAACTAGTTAAAAAACAGTTTAAAAAAGTTCTGTCTTGGACGTCCGTGTGTCTGTATGTGCGGAGGATTTTCTTGTTAACACGATAGCGACCGAAATACTTTACTAATCGAGTCTTTTTTTTTCTCTTACGCTTGAGTATGCTCAGGAATAGAACCCTTTCATTTTTCAGGGTCTGATTCGATGTGGTTTAATTGTTATTAAATAAACAAAAATAATAATTAATAAATAATTATTAAAAAAAAATTATGAGGCGTGCACTTTTGGATTTTCCAAACTATTTTGTCTATCTTTGAAACTTTCCAAAGAAATTTTTTTTCTAACACGAGTTTTCGGCACACACGCTCTTTTTTTTTAAGAAAACTTCATACCTATGTGGCTTCATATCTAAAATTTAAGAGGTTACGAAGTTAAATTTTTATTTTAATCCTGCTTTCTTACCCAATAAATAAAAAGCCTCTCATTTTAGTTATCAGCAGATTTTCATAAATTGACGCTTGCAATATCATAATTGAAAAGGTGAGTAATATTGTATACGTATATTATTATTAGACTTAATGATCTAAGGTCTGTGGTAATAGACACCTTTTTTCTTAAATTCTCTTGTCAGTATAAAACACTAAAGAAGTTATTCAAATAAGATTTATATATTCGCGGCTAACGACCAAGTAGGTAGGTACCTAAGATTCAGATATAATATACATAGGTACCTAATATCAACCTCAGAAATATAATTATTGGCAGATTGCATTGTTTATGTGCAGGTAGCGTGAGAATAAAATTAAAGTAGGTAGGTACTTTATTGCAGATCCATACCTAGTATTTTATGATTACAATTTTTACAAATCGCTCGATAAAAGTATTGAATACAATATTTTATACATTGAATTAGGTAAGTACCTACAAAGTTTAATGCAAGAATTATAATAATTTTTGTGTACTTATAGTTACTATACGTGTATTTGGGGTATTTTTAGTTTAAATTAAAATTATATTATTCTAGACAATAAAAACTAAATAAAAAATATCCCGATTGTATAATTTGAACAAAAGTGTGCGTTGGCCGGGAATCGAACCCGGATCAACTGCTTGGAAGGCAACTATGCTGACCATTACACCACCAACGCCTTGACGGTTAAAATGAATTATTTAAAATATAAAATGTAGGTCTATAATTTAGGCGTGATTGAGTAACAGACAGACAGACAGAGTTACTTTCGCATTTATAATATTAGTATGGATGTCTTTTTATTCTTTTCTGAAAAGAAATGAAAATATAGCTAATGTGAATTGTGAGTCCACACAAACATTTATGCCTGGGCTACACGAGGCTAGTTTTTCAAAGTAGAATAGCAAGCTAGTGTCACTGTGTCAGTAAACTAGCTAATCTAGTACTTACATCTGGCTTCGTGTAGACAAAACTAGCTTCATTTCTAAGCTAGTAAACTAGTAGCTAAGGTAGTAATCTAGTTGACAAGCCAGGACAGTTAGTGGAAAATAGGAAGGAGTTCTATTTTTTAGTAGTATCCTGGCTAACTTTACTTGAAGGTTCTTATTAAAATTAAATAAGTACCTACTTACTTACCTATCCCTTAAATATTATTTCAACAGAACACAATTATTTGTTTTCTAACATTTCCGATAGGTATTATTATTATGTGTACAAACAAAATTTTGAAGCATTGAAATAATTTCGTATTATATCGTGATTGTGAAAAGATTTGTGTGTGGCATTTAGTTTTTTTTTTACTTTTGTATGATCTTTTATTTCCGCAATTTCATTTTACAACGGTAATACATTACATCCACGTCCTTTTTATACATATAATATTGAGATATTATAGAAATAAACAAAATAAGCAATTTTATTTATTATCTCGATATTCGATATACGATACTACTAGGTATGCTCATTGCTCAATCGAAGGAAGTCATGCTTAGACCATCTTAGACCTACTAGTACTTAGCACTTTTCTCGTTACTAGACAAGAACTTAACATTTATGTTCGTTTTGGTTAGCACAGGTAAAAAATGTATAGGTATAGATATAATTTGTCGCAGTCATCTGTTTGAATCTGTTATTTCATTGAATGACTAGCGCGTTCATTGAAAGATTGAATGATTGTACTTATTTTTATTCGTAGCATATTATAATAATTATATTAGAAAATGGATAATACTCAAATTAAAATGATTGTTATTTTTATAGAAGGTCATTTTTATCTACTAATTAATTACCTATGTACTACTGGTTACTACCACCACTCATGCTCATTTAGGGCCTGCAAAATAAGCGTTGCAGGCAAAAAAAACACTACAAATTCAGTAGGTACCTTCCGTCATTTTTGGAAAAATCTAGACGATGGGAATGAAGGAAGTACAAGGATGTGTAAAGTAAAGAACCGCCGATTATAGAAGAAACGATCTATAGCCATTAATCTAGTCACACCCCAAAGCAATACCTCTATGGTGTATGATGTAATGCTAGAGAATAGAAAAACCAACTGACATAATTCTACATCCAATTAATAATAATCCTTAGAAGATGTATAGAAATAAGTTGTTCACCACAAAATACAGCTCTAATAACTTAGATTCTAGATAAGTTGTATGAAAGTTATAATGAGTTTCTCATTCTTGGTTCTAATAAGATAACAAAAGAAAACAGTATTACAATATTATATTGTATAACTGTGCCTATGCATTTAAGCTGTAACACATGTAATAATAATGATAGTTATCTTTGTATATGTATCAGTATGTAACTTACCTATAAGTTGTATGTATCGCTAGGTTCGTTCAATACAATACGTCTACAATACGTCTTAACAACCTACTTAGATACTACAGTAGAATCCGTTTATTATGACTCCGCCTATATTGACCAACCGGTTATTATGACGTAATTGCACTACGAAGTTTGGTTTTCATATAAAATTCTTTATAAAAAGTCGGATATATTGACTTCCCTTACAGTGACATGCCGCTTATTATGACCCATTTTAAATAAATTATGTCTGGTTATAATGACCGGCATGATTCTTTACACGGAAATGTGGGAAGATTATGTTGTCATTGATAGCGATCTCCTCACATCCGAAGAACCCACCGATGAAAATATCGTACAGAACATTAGTGCTAAGGAACAACTGGAAAGTGATGGGGAAGAGGAAGTCGAGGAATCACCATTACCTACCGCAGAAGAGGCATTAAAAGCTGCAGAATTATTATCACGATTTGTTCACAGCAATATTGAAAATGATAATATGTCTTCTATACACAATAGTATTAGAGACTGTTTTTACAATAAAATGAAAAAAACAAAAGCAGACAAAAATTACAGTGTACGTACAGTAAAAAAATACACTTGTAGGTATGTTTTATTATAATAATCTGCTGATTACGTGCAATTTTCATTTTGATTTAATTTTTACGTATACATATGCAAGTATACTATGTTTCTGTATTAAAATACTTAAATACATACATATTTACATAAAAAAGATATTTCATTTCACATAACGCTTTGTATCACGTCCGCTTATTATGACGTGTTTGTCGATTCCCTTCGATGTCATTACTCATTATAAACGGATTCCACTGTATTTATATAATACTTTTATTAATAACTCCATAAATATAAGTTGTTTTTCTTTTCGTTTCCTTGAAGTAATTTAGCGTAAAATTAGTAATATTATGCTAATATTTTTTGACAGGCCTTAAATAATTAACTTAATAAATTTAAGTTGTGATTTAATGTATTTTTATCAAGCAGAAGGTACATATTATGTACATATACTTTGATATAAAAAGAATAATAATTAATAAATGATAACGACAAAAACTTAATTAAGTAACTACATATTTTGTAATGTCATAATATAATATGTACTTGAACATGCTTGCAAATTCGTTGATGTTTGAAAAAAGAAGTTTTAAGGTCTGTGAGTTGTGACCACACTTGTCTTGGAAGGATCGAATGAATAAATTATAATTATAAATATAAATAATAGAAAAAAATCGATCACGAGGCTATCAAATTAAAATTTTAAATTCCTTATTTCTAAGTCGTGGCTCTCTATTAATTTTTTTTTAGTTTTACTTGATGCAATAACTAGGTACCTGTGTTGGATTATAACATAAGTATAGCTATACTATTTAGATCGTTCTCTTACATAACAATTATTTATTGATTGATTCGATTAAAGATGGGGACGATTCATAAATAAAACATGTTATGTAAGGTAAGATATCAAAAAAGTCAATTAAAAGTGATACGCATTGCAATTTACTTTCTTGAAATTATTTACAATATCTATTATCTAAGTAGTATCTACACGCGCGTGAAATTATGAAAAATGAAAAGTATTTTAATGCGAAATTAAACCAATGAAGGTGATGATGAATGTGTATTGTGACAACGTCTAAATATTGAGATTAGTGATTATACCTATGGTAAAGTTGTTGACGAGTTGTACTCGCTCAAATAGTGTTGTTGGAAGGATAGTGGAGCAAAGCATTGGCTGCAGTCAGCAACCTCACACCAACCAGAAAGGTTGGATGAAGCATAATTGCTATCTCATAAGTGTGTAACCACGCGTCTTGTATCGTAAGCAAATTTTCTAAATAAATTTTCGCCTACGCAAATCAATTTTGTTTATTTGTTTTGCTATTGTTCGCATAATAATTAGTACTGATTAAATATTTTGCACAACGTAGTGTTTTCATGATCGTTTAGTTGCTTCAATTGTGTGTATTTTATGACATAATGAGAAAAATAAGAATCAGATAACGAGATAAGCAGTTATAAAACAGTACTTCCTTTTTTTCAGATGACGGCTAAAAGTAAAGATGTTGCTTTTATCAAGGAATGGATGGCTAAAGAGCCTTATCTTCCCAAAGACCTAGGTAAGATTTTAAAACTCGATATTTTTTGTTACTATTTTTTGCACGCCTCATAAGCGAAGCGTTGAGGTGGGTACTACTGTCACTTCGCGCAAAACATCTGATTTTTCAAACTTAAAATGTCTTTATGTATCATACATTGCACTTGTAAGATAATACATACACACACATATTAAGAAAAAACACTATTTTTAACGTTCATGATATTTTTGATGTCATTTTTGTTATTTAAACTAGTTAAAAAACAGTTTAAAAAAGTTCTGTCTTGGACGTCCGTGTGTCTGTATGTGCGGATCCTTTTTCTTGTTAACACGATAGCGACCGAAATACTTTACTAATCGAGTCTTTTTTTTTCTCTTACGCTTGAGTATGCTCAGGAATAGAACCCTTTCATTTTTCAGGGTCTGATTCGATGTGGTTTAATTGTTATTAAATAAACAAAAATAATAATTAATAAATATTTATTAAAAAAAATTATGAGGCGTGCACTTTTGGATTTTCCAAATTATTTTTTACACTATGAACTGTACAATAAATATTTTTTTTTTATCAAAATATACCATTGGATACTTTGTATAAATATTATGGACAATATTAGAGATTTAAACATAAAAGGAAAATATATATATATTAAATGTACAGTTACCTACTTAAAAATGACATGAGCTATCCCTACTAATATTATAAATACGAAAGAAACTCTGTCTGTCTGTCTGTCTTAAATTTGGTATACCTTAAGCTTATAGGTAGGTGAACTAGCTGTTCGTCGCTGCTCCGCCCCGGCAAATTTTGCTTTTCATGGAAATTTTTAAAATTTTTATTAGTTTATTTTTCACATTTTTCCTCGTATTTGTACGAGGCCTTTGCCTCATCATAAGGATAAACAGGCATTTAAAAGATTTATCTAATTCGGCGCAATCGTTTAGAAGTCACGCACGTATCTACTTACGTACAAACATTTATTTTTTTATATCAGTTTTTTTTTCAATTTTGAGTAAATATAAGAGTATACTTACATGCTCTGCACGCACAAGTTATGTAAATAATACCTACCTAAATATTTTTTAAACAATTAGGTATAATAATAATTTTCATCTATCATCATCATTATAATTAAACAACCAAATTAATAATTAGTTTTAAGTAGAGTTTACGATATAAGTAGGTATTGTAAACATGAGACGCTACAAATCTCTATTTTTTTCCGTGAATATAAATGGCAGACATTTAAAAAATAATAAATTAATACCTATTTAAGTTTCGCTTAAATTGCTTATCTATTAATTAAATCTCTTATTTAAATTGCATGCATTTGTACGTCAAATACTGAATTTAATCACAGATTGTCATTTTTAAACGTTTCCTATAAAAATCTAACATCACTGTTTGTGATTACCAGTATAGTAGATATATATTATAGGTATGTGCTCCGAGTTAAAAACTCCCTCATAAGTTAAATACCCTCATCAATAGCTACAATTGATAGAAAATTAGTATATTTATCTCGCATTTTTTGATCTGTCTGAAGAATAAATACTAAAGTAGCGTAAGAAAGAATTTTACGGCTTTGTTACCCTTAAAGAAAGCGTACAGTTATTAAGAACAATATTCATATTCTACACACTATATTTAAACATCAATTCGTTTATTCGCTTCTAAAATATTATCATAAGCTATAGGCTACAGGCTACAAATCCTACATATATACTACTACAAATCCTACCTATACAATAATTAGGTAGGTCCCGCGACACATTTCAAAAGGTTTACCTACCTCGGTAATTATTGCGTTTGTTTAGTGAAGAAAATCCTTATGTATTCATAATTTGTTTAATGTACTTATTCAAATAATACGATTTCACACACTTGTGAAACGTAGTAAAGCGTCTTGTCCATTTTCATATGCGTCCTTGTAAATGGTATACTGCACTAACTACCTATCTATTAATAATTATTATTTAGTCTTGCAAAATACTGTTCTTTACGTTTTGATGATTCGTTAGATATCGATTAATATTCGAATTCCGTATCAAATTATATTCGAGACTAGAGTTCTGTAAACAATGAACAGATAGAAATTAATATTTTGCAATAAAAACACGTTGATTTTATAATGATTGTGTATAATTTGTTTCCGATTCCTGAGTTCTTTGCCGGATAGGATAATGAACTGTAAAATGTTTTATTATGGTATGTAACAATACATTTTCTTTCAATTAGCAGAGTTTGTAAATACTAAATGGTAAGTTTTAGTTAGCGTAAGCGTTGATTTTAGCTGATTAGTATTAACTTTCTTAAAAATTAAAGGTTTTGAGTATGTTTATAGAAAGTTATATCCGGAAATACTTTATCGATAGATAGCTTGGTACAATTCAGAAAGATATTGTGTCGTTTTTATGTTTTATTTGTAACTAGGTTTGGCCCACGACTTTGTACGTGCATCCCCGATTTTCCCCGTTCCCGCAAGAATTTCGGGAAATCCTTTCTTAGCGGATGCCTACGTCCTAACATCTACCTGCATGCCAAATTTCAGCCCGATACGTCCAGTGGTTTGGGCTGTGCGTTGATAGATCACTATATCAGTCACCTTTGAGTTTTATATATGTATATAGATTGTTTAAAGCAATGATAGAATAAATCGATTTCTTACATGCATTTCGTGACGGAAAACGAAATTTGTCCAGCGATTGTAATTTGGTACACTACCAATTATCTGCAAATTGTCGAATTTATTTCAATATACACGCAATTTATTTTCATATTACAGATGACAGCATGATAGAGAAATTCTTGCACAGCTGCTACGGGAGTCTGGAGAAAACAAAAAAGTGCATAGATAGATTTTGTTCTACACGAAGTCAGATGCCTGAATTATACTCGGGAAGAGATCCCTTTTCAAAAGAAGTAGAGAACATTTTCAGTGTGACGTAAGTAATTTAGTAAATAACTCTACCTAATTTTATTAAAGTGTAAAAAAGGTGTAAAATTGAATTATTATCAAAAAATACAGTGAAGGTTGATTGAGGTACGAAATTTTCGGACAAAATATCTATAGGTAACTTAATATTTTGTTCACAGCAGGTTTTTATTTGGTTAAAAATAACTTCAAAACTGTGAATATTGTCAAATATAATATGTTAAAATGACGTCCTTCATTCATATTCCTGTTCAAGATTTTAAATCTTGATTATCAGTTTATTTATCTATCATTTTTAATAATTTTATTGCTACAACGAAACAAAGAAGTGCAGTTAAAAAGTACATACATATTATGTAGGTACATGCAGCGTAGTCAAATAGATATGTAATTTTTATTAGTTATGTAACTTCTAGATACAATAGCAATGTGCAAATATATTTTACACTTAACATTTACTCATCCGTGGACTACCTATATCAATGAATAGTAGAGACATTTTTTTATAATCTAAAAACCGCGGAGCACAGCTAGTCATTTAGATTTCTCGATATTAGGTGATAACGAATTTAAAGCTATTATAATATAAAGCTAAATCAAATTATTAAACTACATACAGTTATAGTTATGTAACTTCTAAAGAAACAATAGCCAATACTTTGGCGTACGTCATACTTTCAATTAAAGGTGAAACAATATGTACTAAAATATTTTATTGTACCGACTCTCTTACTTCTATCCATAAAGACACTATTAATATGTAATAGGAATAACATAAAATATCTACAGGTTATAATAACAATTAAGTATTATAATTTCGGATGACTCTACTAAACACTCATATAGTTTGAAACTTTCAAAGGTTAATAACTTTGATTTTTTTCAAGAATATTATACAACGTTAAAATGTTAGCTAATGAATAAAATGTAGTATAAAAAAGTGAGAGTCACGCTTGTTGCGTAGAAGTTATTGAAACATAATGTAATGATGATGAATCAAAACATTTATTATAACGCCTATATAGCGTGCGATTATGCGATTTGTCTTTACAAAAGATATTTTTTTACTTTCTCAATTATTGCCTGAAAGCGTTTATAACTATACCTATAAGTAGTGAATGTATAAGAATGAAGTAAAATACTTGAATGAAGTAATATATCACGTTAAAATGCTTCATAATTTACAGGCGAGTGTGTGCATACAAAGCCGGTGAGAATGAAATACTGATCCATCACTACGATGACCCAGACCTGGAGCAGTTCTCCTTCTACGATATCCTGAAAACCCTCACGATACAGGCGGACTATTGGATCAGATTTCACAACGTTTTCCCAGAAGGCCACATCGTCATATTGGACATGTCATCGTTTTCTTTAAAAATGATTCCAAAAGCCAACATTATGTTCTTCAGAGATTTTGTCTTGTTTCTTTTGGTTAGTATATATAAAAATAGATAATATTTTCCGTATACAGTAACTATTTTTTTTCTCTTTAAAATGAATGGAGGTCTCCTTGTGCCAACTGCAACGACATAAACATAGGACGAAAATATTATGTACATGTAGAGCGAAACATTTACAAGATAACCTGAAAGTTTTTCAAATATTTTTTACTGTGTCGGTTAAAGTAACGTACCAATACATAATATGTGAACATATATTATTTATATACCGTATGTATCTCGGCATTCAAGAGAACCTCTATCGTTTTCTAAGATCTGCTATAAATAGTAATTTAATAAATCGATTTTCAACTGTAAATTAATCAACGATAACGTTTAAACAGTAATTAACTTCGTATAAATCATTTATTCCATTTACAGAAACAGACAGTGAAGGCCAGAAGCGCCCCATCACGCACCTTACACACATAAATTTTATAAATCCTTTTTTTATTTCGCTCAAAACAATGCTCCTATGTTAATTTTATTACAAACGATACGTATTAAATGCGACTGGTTTATGCCAATCACCTCTATAAGATTAAGTTTAATAAATTATTACCTTATGTTTGATATACTTACGTACTATCTTTTTTCATTCAGTCTGCAAGAGTTTTCAAGATTCTACAATAATGACTCTACCTATTATAAATTCGTTTTTTTTACAGGAAGGTATGCCCGTACGAGTAAAGAAAGTATATGGTGTGAATGCTCCATCATATTATGACAAACTATACTCGCTAATTAAACCAGCTCTACCTTCAGAAATTTGCGATATAGTGAGTAAATAATATAATAATATAATTCGTCAGCAGATTTAACTAAATCGTAATTCGTAATTTCCCTTATTTTTTATGGGCATTGTAAATCTTAAAATAGTCTATTATGTTATTGTGATTTGTGTGTGGAATAATAAGTAATTCATAAATAGATTTATTCGGTCATCGGGTTTAGTTATTAATATAATCTCATTTTTGATCTATCTCATTCACATTAATAAATTATAAATATCAAAATATAAAAAAAAAAACTAAATTGCTTTTGATTATTGGGTAGAACTATAAATTAATTGCTGTGTTCTAAAATATAAAAATATACCTGAGAAATCTTCAGGCTTTTAAATCATTATAATTAACTAGGTAGTTGTTAAGTATAAAAATAAAAATAAAATAAATTTTTACAAAATGTTTATTTCCAGATCCACTTTTTCCATGACTATGAAAGTCTACACAAGCATATCGACAAGAAATATTTGCCAGTCGAGTATGGAGGTGACGCTCCCAGCACGATGTCAGAAAATGCAGACTGGATTAAGAAAATTAGAGAAAAGAGGTATTATTTCAAGGATTCAATTAGTCATTCAATATCCTTATTAAGGTTTTTTGTTTAAAATAAATATAAGGTCCAGGTTGTTATTGGACTCAAGTTCTACTAGTTAAAAGTCGTTATATAGAAAATTATGTCCTTTTGCTGAGATGGTGGGTATCCTTTGTAAATGAAAATATTCCGTACATCTTAATAAGGAATAATTATTTATTTGCAGAAAATTGTTCCTAAACGACAACCTGTGGAAAGCTGATCTCAAAATAAAACCAAAAACTGATGGAAACGCTATGAATGGATCCTTCAGGGCACTCTCTATAGATTAATTTTATTATTCTTATACTTTTGGTGCTTTAATAAGTACATTTATTTAACTGAACTGGTCAATGTATCGTAATTTTATTATTATAATACATAAATGCACATTGTTTTACATCGTAGACTGAAATCGGAATATAATATTATATTCCGATTATATATTTATAAGTGTAAGAAAAGTTTTGTTTCATTTTTACCAATTTTATCAGAACAAAATTGCACTAACAATGTGTATTTATCACAAATACCCATGTATTATCGTATTAAATATTATTAAAGAAAATCAAAGTTATCGTATTTTTCTTTTCAATTCTCCAATCCTCCATCTTTTATTCATGCTTTTCAATATTTTGAAATTATCACCGTAATATTTTATGTAATCAATTACCACTATCGTACTTACCATTTTTTTTTGCACTCAAATTTATCTTAGCCTACCACAATCCCCAGATCATTAGTCGAATCACATTTCTATCGATTCTCTATAAGAGTCGATAATATTAGTTACTACGCCTTTTAAAAACTAATCAAAAACATTATAATAAAACTTTGCTCAGATTTTTATTAGAGTATAATTCATGAATAAGCGTCCATGGAGTTTAGGATGTTTTCCTCGTGTAAACTCTCAGGATATTTCCCATTCAATTTGACTGAATATTATCTCTTATATATAAAATTCTCGTGTCACAATGTTAGTCTGCATACTCCTCCGAAACGGGTGGACCGATTCTCATGAAATTTTCTGTGCATATCGGGTAAGTCTGAGAATCGGCCAACATCTATTTTTCATATGTACCACGGGCGAAGCCGGGGCGGACCGCTAGTAATTACATATATTTGGGAGGTTTCATTTATCACTGGCCAGATAAGTAATGGTATATTTTTTATAGGTACGAGTAGGTATAAATATTCAAATAATAGAAAAAATCGATCAAGAGATCGACAGTCGACACCTTGACCTCTCGACCAGCCATCAGCCAGAAATTTTATAATATTCTTTAAAATTAAGAATAATTAGATACATTACGATGGTTTTTATAATATAATGAAGATTTACATAGCTTAGCTCAAACAAAATTTAACTTTAATAAATGATACGATTCAAAAGTGCTTCTAGAAGAAGTCTAATTGAAAAAATAAATGTTTGAGTTTGAAAATATAGGTACTTGTGGGAACTCATCGTTTCTTTGTATTATTACCTAAATCTTTAACCACATGAAGGAATAAGTCAGAAAAGGGGTAAAGGAAAAAGGGCAAACATTACCTAGCCGGATGAAAACACAATAAAACGACAGCATATTTTCACAAAATCTTTATTCTTAAATTAAAATAAAAACACATAGTAGAAAACTGAACCATATCCTTTGGCTGCTTTTGTTTTCAAAAACTACATAATTAATAATTATAGTTAAATCGAGCACAACAAAGCTCTGTATCTTAATCAATATTAAAAAAAAACATTTATTTTTACTTAATCTATCAACTAACCTTAAATGTAATAAAAATAAAAATGATGACCGCCATATTTCATTATGTTTATTTCAATTATAGGTACATAAAGAAGATTTGACTGGATTGTGGATGAGTTGCCGTTATTTTAAGGCCCTAGGCAAGATTGACATACACGTATATATCCTTAATTTTTTTTAAGTTATATGTAGGTACAATTTTATTAAATAGACATTCTATTTCAATGATTAAACATGCGTATTATTTACTAATTAGTTAATTACTTACGTATAAAAAATGCACACCTCTACAAAATTGTCTGTCTCTAAAAAATTTACTCTACAACATTGTCATAAAAAGTTATTTCATTAGTTTTTTTATTTTATTCAATATTTATCCAAATTCCTAAAAAACACCAATCCTATTTCAGGTATGTAAATCTAATACTATTCTTGTAACAAAATATTTTATTAGCATTTCTACGAAATTAAAATATAGCGGCAATCATCACACATCATTTGTGAAAATTTCAGCTTTCTAGCTATCACGGTTTATGAGATAGAGCCTGGAGACAGACAGACAGACAGACAGACAACGAAGTCTCAGTAATAGGGTCCCGTTTTACCCTTTCGGTACGGAACCCTAAAAATATATGATACAAAAATAAACTTTTCAAACATGAATATCACAGAGTTTTAAAATTGTGTAATATAGGTAAATGACTATCACAATAAAAAGACGTAACATTGTTATATTATTTGAACTCAAATACGTACAACATATATATGTATTTTTATATTCACAATGTAAAAAGGTAACTAAAGACCCGTGGCAATATTTTAACCATACTGAAAATTTAGATACGATATGTATTTAAAATAGTTCTCGATTTTTGACAGGCAAAACTAGTCTAAGGCAAGCGATCGGAAGGAGGTTGGCAACTCCTGAACTTTTTTGACAGCATCGCTCTGGCAATCCATCGATCGCAGCTTTTCATTCACCGCCCAACGAGCGTCGTTCTTTAGGAACCAATCCCTGTAAAATAAACATTATTTTAATAAAAAAAAATAATAATTTTTAATTTAAATAAAGTTGTCAATAATATTAATTATGTTAATTAATATTAATTCTAGGTTAAATCGCGTCAGCAACTACAACTTTAAACATTTACCTACTCCTAAATAAAAATGTTGTATCAAATTTAGTAAAATATCACTGGCAAAAATAGTAAATGATCACCAGAATATAAAATTGGTGTTAAGTATATATTTTTGGTAAAAGGGTATCAAAGTATTTCCTGGTGGTCATAATATTTATACCCCGTAAAATTGTCCTCTTTTACAAAATGCGCGATATATTTTTAATTGCTCTTATTTCTTACCTCTTCGCTTCAACACGTTTGATCCAGTACCTCTTGATCTGATCTATGGTACCAGCCTGACCTCCATACTCGAACGGGAACAACTCTTTAGGAATATCTTTGTGAAGAGTCTCGGAATTCGGCTCATGGAATTTTATCTAAAACAAATAATCAGATGGTCATATTAATACAAATTTAATCATAATTTAATGATGTGAATGTATTATTTTAATTACAACTTTTGTAATAACTTAAAACCGGGAATAAAAACAAGACCCAATACAAATTAAATTATATAGTTACATATTTAATAATTACGGTTGCATTTTGTAAAAAGAAAATAATTTATTGCACAAAAATCACTGATTAGACACGATTCGATAATACTTTCGTAGATGATTTCATAGATTTAAAGTTACGATAAAAAACCGACTATGTGTAGGTAAAAACTGTATACCTACGTGGGCCACACTGAAAGTTTTGCGTAACTAATAAATAAAACAATTTATTCGTCTAATATTATATTTACTACTTTTTAAAGTATTCTCCGTTACATTTAAAACACTTTTTCATCCGTTCAAACCATTTCTGGAAACATGAGGACCATTGGTCCGAGGGTATGTTTTCTGCGTGCTGTTTGAAAGCAACCGCACGGCCTCTTCTGGCCTCGTAAATGTCGAACCACTCATTGAATCATAGATTTTTGGGAAAAGGAAGAAATCGCAAGGTGCTAGGTTAGTACTGCGTGCGGCATGAGTCACGTGCTCTGTGTTTTTAGAAGCCAAAAATGACTTTGTTTTGTTCGTGGTGTGCGCCGAAGCATTGTCATGGTGCAACAAGATGTGACTTCTAGGTCACTTTTCTCTTATTTTTTCTAAGACATTGGGCAAACAAATAGTGGTGTACCACTCGACATTAACAGTCTTTTGTAACTCAAGTGGGATAGTGCAGACAGGATTCGTCTTAGAGAAAAATAATGCAATCATTTGTTTGCCAACCCTTCTCGCCTGCCTCAATTTGGTTGGTTTGCTGTCACTTTCAAACACCCACAAAGAATATTGGTGTTTACTTTCTGGAATATAACCATATATTCATATTTCATATCCTATCACGATATTATACACGGCATTAGAATGTCCGTAATTGTACTTTAATAGCATTTCTGAACACCAATCTACTCGATGTCGTTTTTGTTCTGGAGTGAGTTTGGGAGCAATCCACCGTCAACCAAGCTTCCTAACTTTGAAATGTTCATGTAAAATTTTCTGGATTTGTCTCATACCAATCCCCAAATGTCCTCGAATCTCCTAATAAGTGATATGGCAATTTTCTTAAATTAGTCGTCTGACGGTAGCCATATTTTCCTCCGTGATCGCAGTTGAGGGTCGACCTTCAGGAATTTCATCATGGTGAGAAACACGGCCTCGATGAAATTCAGCATATCAATGCCTTACAGTGCTCAAATGAGGTGCTTCCCTCCCAAAAGTATTTTGAAGGCGAGCAGTGCAAGCTTTCGGAGAAAGCGAACTTTTAAAATCATCAAAAATCATCGCCCTAAAATTGTTTCGTGTTAGTTCCGTTTTTGCTACGGACAACGAACTTCAACTTGAGATAAAAAAAAAATTGACAAGCGCTTTCCCCCATTTTTTTTTCCTTAACTTATGAGACTTCATATGTTAAAAAAATATAACACTCGAAATTCAAACATTTATGGGTGGCCAGAAACGCAAAACTTTTAGTGTGCACTAGGTAGGTACTTTTTTGCTATACTGTATTATTAATTATATTATATTATTTCATACTTAAATACAGAATATATAAATTACATTAAACTTGCCATAATATTACGAACAAACGGTTAGAATTTATTATGTCTATTAATAATTTTAATTGGTTAAAAAGAAGCTCTCGCTAGTCACTTACCAATTTAGCAACTTCCGACTTCAGGAATGGTTTGCAAAGTGCAAAAATTCTTCCAATGTATGCCGGTGCGTTTATTACATGCACTTGTTTTAGCCTCACTGGGATAGCTTCCTGTAAAAAATTACTAAAACATTAAACAGATATTAAAAACTAAAAACCCGTAGAATAGAAATAGGTACATAGACGAAAATGCTTCGTTCAACTTTCAATTCGGTTTCGGCGGAAACTTTTTGTGCTCAGTGCATTGTGAAGATAATTAACGTACCTACACAAGCGAAAGCAAATTTTTTCATGTGATTTTGTGTGCAGAAAAGAAATACCCTATTTCTTCATACCTTCTTTATTACTTGTTTTATTATTTTATAAAAATTTAAAAATGAAGGGAGCGTTAAGTTACCTAAGGTCTTCATAAATGTACATAATGCATTTGTATTTCTTATATTTTTCATCGAACTATTATTCTAGGAGAAGTAAACTGAACAATAAATACTAATAACAATGAATAATGAAGCAAATGAACGACAAAAGGTATTCAAACGCACAAATCCATCAAAATTTAACATAGAGCTTTTCCTGACTATGTGGCAATAAAATACTACTTTAAGGTTGTGGCTATTAAAACATAACGATTAAAACATATACGTAATCGACTAAGGTTCGTGCTCTATTCACAAATTAAGATTTTGACACAAGATTGTGTAAAAGCTTATGTGACCAAACTTTGCGTATTTTGTGGCGGTAAATGATTGGTGAAAATTACAGTCTCGAGGAGAGCCGTGACTCAAACGTATTTCGAAAATTTTTAAATTGAAAGTTACTTTAAAACGTGTTTTAGGCTGCCGGTTGCAGATGATGGAATTACATAAGTGTGATGTAAAAATGTCAAAGTGTTTCGGTTGTGGAATTCAGTTTTTTGTACCATAGAAACTCTTGAGCTTGTAAATTGATAAAGATTGGCTGATAGCCATTGAACACAAATTGCCTAAGATAGTTTCTATACATTTCGCAAACGGCATGAATGCTGCAGTTAAATTCGATTGTTCGGTC
This sequence comes from Colias eurytheme, assembly GCF_061535395.1. NCBI lineage: Eukaryota > Metazoa > Arthropoda > Insecta > Lepidoptera > Pieridae > Colias > Colias eurytheme. The sequence continues at coordinate 5,952,152 of NC_142998.1, read as the reverse complement.
ATAAATTCATTGAATGATCGGTAATATACCTACCTTGTATATAGAAACCTTTTAAACCGCTTCTCAGAATTATAACTTGTTTTTTTTAATTCGCGCTTCAAATTATGCTTGTACTTTATTCAAACAATAAAAATAAACACATACCTACTGCAACAATATATTATATAACAAACAACTCACCTGAGTGTACATCATGTATTTCCTTAGAACCGATAGATTAATTTTTCCAATGAACCTCAAAGTAATATTGTGTGCGTCGAATATAGGAATTTCTCCCGAAGGAATTTCATCTTCCTCAGTCAACCTCGTGTCGATTAACATGAAGAAGGTTTTAATCGCATCCACGAAGTTAAATAAATCCAAATTCGGGTTATTTAGTCGGTATACAAACACTTTGTAATTCTCCTTTGTTTTGTTAGGTAAGGGGATTAAGTCACTGAAATAACAATTACATATTAACATATTAAGGCCCATATTATCCTTTAAGGTGTCTATATAAAAAATGAGCTCAGAATATAAGTGCGGAAATCCCATAAGTTTAATGATGCGGTAAATTTTATTGTTTTCACACTTAGGGCCAAATGTCAAGGGCAAACAGATAGGTACATAGTTAAAATAGTTACATTGTTTATTTTGGCATATAATGTCCATTGGTATTAAAAAAGCGTATTTTCATAATCTATTCTAATGATTTATTTCAAGTAACATACCAAATTTCAAAAATGCGTCGTATCTCCGGTGAGCAAGGATCTCTTTTGCAGAACAGCTCTGGAGCTGATGACCGTATGGTGAAAAATAAGTCAATGGTACGCTTAGCACGTTCTAGTCTCTGGCCGCAGCTAATGTAAAAGCGACGAAGTAAAACATCCTCTGAAAAAATAAGTGTTAGTTTAAGCCAGGTGATAGAAAATCAAACCTATGCTTTTCGTTTTAATAGATTTTCAATGAAATGTCGGCTTTAATTAATCATAGTATTTTAACGACATCGCAATTTTTTCATACTTTTGTGTTTTCATTCATAATTAAAATTTCATAATTAATTATCTAGAAATCTAGAGCAAAGAGAACCATGAAACCATACATAAAAACTAAAAAAAAGACGGGTTGCACTCCGAGTCCGGGAGTGCCGGCAGAAGTGAAAACTTGATTATTAACGTTGAGCATGTTTGATATCCATCCGTCTTACGCTTTTTCGATCAGGTCACGTGTCCTGACGCGAGTTTAAGATAACCCATTACAGAAAAAGTGCTCAACGCCGCTAAAGAAGTTTTCACTTCAAAAATATACCACAGAAATTGTGTGGATTTTTTAATAAAAAGTATACCCATAAATATAGTGACAATGATTGACATTGATTACATCGATATAGGTAGCTTGACCTATAGTACCTACCATGTGCTACCATGCAAGTACAAGGGTCACTTCTCACCCATGACATTAGCTTACAGGAAGGAAGTAGAGCCAGTTGGCTTTTAAAAGTCTGAAATGTATTTTAAATCTTCTACTGACAGATCCATTGCATATATAATCACTAAGCAAGTACTTTTTACCAAATATGGGCCATATGAAAGGGAAGGACTATGAATATTCAATCGTGTTATCTTGTTGTATTTCCTCGCAACATTGTGACTTGAGAGCATTGATAATGTTTGTCAATAATAATTATATGTAACAGTAAATGAACTATTAAAATCCTTATAATAGAAGGTAATAAATTCGTTTGATAAATGCAACAATGTATTTATCGAGCTTTTGCTCTGTGACCTCTACTTTATTGATACACACGATATTTATTATCTTATTTTAATTGCTTAGTAAATTTCTCAAATAATATAATATTATTTTTGATTTAAGTAGTTAATACAAAACTATCATGATTGGAATTGATAGATTAAGCAAACATTTAACGGTTACAAAAAGGTTGTTGGTTAATGGTTATTAAGCTTTCATAATGTCGGCGTTACAGCATGTAATGTGTTTATGTACATATTATAATTATTTCATGTTACATCACACACATGATCAGATGACTTCAGAAAGGTGTACAAACCTTGTAACAGTGTTAAAATATAGGTATTGTAATTTGTAATGGTGATGTAAAGAAAATTATAGTTTTGTACAGTTTGTTAATATTTCGGTAACATACGTAGGGAAATCTATATTAAAATTACTACGGTATTAAAATTCATTCTGCCATTATCATGCAGCATGCTTAACTCTCTAGAATTGAAGCCCAATATTTAGTAATCTGTAGCCAAGTTTTTTAATCGGACATTGAAGTTAGAACGTATATTTAGGTCGATACTATTTAGAAACAACTTAGGAATTTTTATGTCATCTAGCCTCTCACTGATTGACCACGTAGCGTGTCTAATATTATAAGAGAATAAACGAAAGTTTTATAATTTGATGAATATATTTATTATGGTTTTCTAATTCACCGTCATGGAAACTAGGTACCGACAACTGTTGTTTTGTTAAAATAATTAGAATATGGTAACATGAAACTTTAATTCTTTTAATTCAAATAGTTAAATAATTTAACTACACGTACCATTCATTTAAATTAAGAAAAGTGCAATTACAATAGAACCTAGTAGAGTTTGAAAGTTTTGCAAATTTACCTACATGTTAAGTTATTTGTAGAGGTTTTGAGTAGATACAAATAGGTACCTAAGTGTTTCATTGGTATGTGAAGGATCAAGGATGTAAAGAGTTTTTGTATTGTTTGTTAAATTAAGTCAAAGTGACCTTTTATAATTTTTACTCAATCATTCCTTCCTCACTTCTCACCTTAATCTACCCATATTTCCACAACAATTTCTGTGTTTATATGTAAGAAATAGACGTGCAATAATTTAATTGCGTTATAATTATGTTGAAGTAGACGATTATACCACATTATGCATTGCAATATAAATTAAGTTAATGAGGAGCTAAATATCAACCACGCACTTGGTGTGTGTGGTTGATATTTAGTTCGATAAAACTGTCATTTAGCTTCCGTGACAAACATCAAACACGTAGGTACTTTTTTCAGAAAATTTCAATTATAGTCACGGACTCAATTAACGCATAACACTGTATATTTCATAAGAGCTTCACGTTCGTTACTTGTGCCTTAAACCTTTACACATGAATTATGTGTGTCAATATGCTAGGTATTTCTTATTCAACAGCTATTGCTACATGCTTGTATTTGTGATTACAATTCGACAATCTCTTTGGAGGTCGATAACCTTGTGCATCTTCTGATATTTTGGTTAAATGTTTACGATTAGTTACGTATATTCGATAAGCAGGAATGCAAATTTGAAAAATGACTTTTAATTATATATTTTATGTTTCTAAGGTTGTATTTTTTGTAGAAAATAATGTAGGTATCAATCATAAAAGTAAAGGAGCGGAAATGGTGTTGTAACTTGTAAGACTTACCGACATCGTGGGGTAAATGCGGTTGGTTGCTCAACCAGTCCTTTAAGGAAACTAACTCTTGATTCCATTCTACCTCTTGATCTGGCATGGCTCTGAAAACATAACAATCGTTAGAAGGAAGATTTTTTTGTGAAGTTTACAAATAGTGTTTTTGCGAGTTGTCTAAACTCTATATGGAAGAGTAAAATACTATATAAAATATAAATAGCTCCCTTTCTTTTCCAAAGCTTTTCCAAATCATCACTACATAGTATAAAACAAAGTCGCTTTCTCTGTCCATATTTCCTTATGTCCCTTTGTACGCTTAAATCTTTAATTGTACTACGCAACGGATTTTGATGCGGTTTTTTTTAATAGATAGAGTGATTCAAGAGGAAGGTTTTAACTTTTAATATATAATTTATTAGGTTTAGGACAAAGCGGGCGAAGCCACGGGCGGTAAGCTAGTTAATCATATAGAAATATTATCGTTTATATTGCATTTCAAACGTTTGTTGGTTCTATTCACTAAATTTCCTATTTTAAAAGTAGGTATTACATTTTATAACAAAGCTTTTTATATTTTAGGTCATAATGTCAGACGGTACCTAACAATTGTATGTTTTTACGTATTCGTTTTAACTGCAAGAACACTAAGAACATATTAATGTACCTACATAGATTCTATGAAACACATATTTTTGACTACTCTCAGAGAATATCTAATGATAATATTATTATAAACAAGGTATGTTAGTACCTAGGTACTTGCATTTAGAAATAAATAAGGCCTTACCGAGTGTTGTGTAAGTGGACTAATTCCACATTTTCAATGTATTAAATTAATTACATGCTTTAGTAAACAAATTCAATTGAGATTATAAAATAACAATTATAAATATATATTTTTTCATTTAATTTCTGTCGTTTTATTTGCGTAGTAAGTATAATTTGTGTTTTATTGCTTAATATAGTGAATTGAATTACATTTTAAGATCCTCATATTCTATGTACTTAATATCTACATAGAGTATTACAAGACAGGTTTTGCGCCACAGAGCAATAAATTTAAGACTACCTTTAATAAGGAAAATAGATTAAATAAAATAAGTTTACGAAAAAGAAGAGAAGAATGCGATTCACGAATAAACGACACGCTATTATCACATAAATGTCGCCCATAATTAATATAATCAGTCGTTTTATAAAGTGATTTTTGGCCGAGGTTTCAGCATCAGCCAGTCAATTCATTACTTAAATTTAAACTAAATGACTGAACATAAGTCAGGCCGTTTATTGAAACGATTTTATAGGCTAGGCTTTTATATAGTTATCTGCACCATAGATCATATAGATACCTATACTTACTTTATTTCTCATAAAAGAACCAGATCACGCATTGCGATATAGACTGGCTGTTAGAAATACGTGAACGCAATTTAAATACAATTGTCCCCATTAGGTAATTAGGTTCTATAGGTCTTTGTTAATGCTAATCTTTTTGTGCTTACGAGCCTCTTTGCTCACATATATTTTAAACAGTTCAAATGATTTCAATACGGCCTCATATTAAAGAGTGAAAGTTCGAAAGTTGGGGCCGCTTTTTAACACTGTAGGTAGTTACGTACCAAAAAGATGACCTGTAAATTTGTTTTTGATCGTGTTGTTTTGTATAAGTACCTGTTTGCTTTTACCTAGTTCTCAGGCAATCAAATTATAGTAGGTAGCATGTTAAATTTTTTGCTCACAATGTTTGTCTCGGAAATCATACCTATTATCAAATTCTTCAATAATAAATTTCATGAACTTTTTATGTGATGAACATAATGATATTATAATAATATATGAACATGCTGTCTTTAAATAAATTCAAGTCCATGGATAATAAATATCAGTACAATATTTTAAACATTTTGAATATGTAGCATATGTACATCCAAGCACATCAAGTAAAAATTGGAGATATATTATAAAAATTGATTCTGTCAACGCTGTAAATACATTTTTATAGAGAAATTCACATGTACACGGAAAATATTGTAGGTAGGTACTACTTACTTCAGCTGCCGTTATTAATTTAAATAAGCAAGCAAGTAAATAATAATAATATAGAGCATTTAGTAGAGTTTCGTATGGATCCTCTCAGCTCTCTACGTTCTTTAAGTTTTATTATTACCTACAGCCATTTAATGGACACTTATTATCTATCCAGAGTATCTATTACGATACTCTAATAATCTATACGCAATATTCGTTTATCTATAACCTTTTACAGTCTCGACACATAGTTATACGTGGTAAGTAATCACTACATAGTATACAACAAAGTCGCTTTCTCTGTCCCTATGTTCCTTTGTATGCTTAAATCTTTGAAACTACGCAACAGATTTTGATGCGGTTTTTTTTTAATAGATAGAGTGATTCAAGAGGAAGGTATATAATTTATTAGGTATTAGATAAAGTGGGCGAAGCCGCGGGCGGTTAGCTTGTACATCATAATTTGATTTTATGGTCTAAAACAGTCTAAAACAATAAAGAAGAAAAACGTGTAAACATGACTAAGTAATAATATCATGTAGTACCTATGCAGGGTTAATAGGTAATATTTACGTACAAAAACACATAACAATACTTCTGTCACGCTTTTTATACTTATTGTTATTCATATCTCGTACATTCGTACGTAAGGATTTAAAGATTATTTATGTAACTACAGTATGATGCAAATGCCAGTTCAAGTCAAGGAAAATATCGTACATACAATAAATATACATTGTTAAGGTTTTCTTTTATTAAACTATTTTTGAACACAATGAAAACTTTTAAAAATATGTATTCTAAAGTAAAATGGTAATGGGTAGCAGTGTACGTAGGTACCTACACATTCAGTGTATTTTTCCGAAACTCGGAAAAATAAACAAGACCTCGCGATCAAAACATGTTATTAAAACCTCTATCGTGTGTTCGCAAACATTTTTATTGCATTTTTATTTTTTCTTAGGGTTGGTTTAACAGATATCCTAATTTGTGTGTTTGTTTTTATTTTCAATCAATATTGTATTGAACAGAAAAGTAGAGGCGTACTTTACAACTTGATTTAATGTGACATTAGTTTATAAATTTTTACGATTGATACGGACTTATCGAGAAATGTAACTGTAGTTTTGTTCAAGTTTTCATTTCGCTAATAAACTATAAACCATATTGTTATTAGATTTTTATTTGGTTTTGGTGTTTGGATTAAAGCATTAGAATTCACAATGATACAAAATTTTATATACCTAATTTGATTTTCTAATGAACAAACAATCATTATAAATTATTACTTTATTGTATTTCAACTTCGGCAACATAAGCAATATACAGAAGAGTGTGAAGTAGTGAAACAAAAACCCTCCTTCAAATAATAAAAACAATAAGTTATAGGTACTTAGGAAGGTAATTTAGAAGGTAGAGCAAACGTATTTTCCATGATAAACCTTACAAATAATAGTTAGGTAGCTGTATTAAATTTTGTACAGTAAAAACTAATAAGAGACAGTCACATTTAAAATGCAAAATTATTAAATTATATTATATTATTGAAATAATAGAAATTCATTCAAATGTTAAGCCACGCACAATTATCACGCATCACTCAACATTGTCTATGGAAGGAAATACCTAGTTAATATTTTTTTTATTTTTTTTTATTCATGAATAGGTAAACATTTGGCCGCTGTTTCACCTGATGGTAAGTGACAACGCGACCGCGTCCTAGGTTGGAACATGTTTATCTAGAAGGTGCCTATTCACATTTGGATAGATTGTAAGAAGGTGGAAAAACTGTATTCGGTAGAGAGTTCCAGTCCTTAGATGTTCGCAAGAGAAATGATGACGTGAATCGAAATCTAAATGCATCTACAGACGCTCCGATTTGGTTGGTGCCAACCATCCGACCACGACCAAATCGGAAAGTGTGGAGAGCGGTCGGTCCGACATAATTATTATTAATATTGGTTTGACGTGGTCGGATGCGCCAGCAATTCCGACCAAACCAACTTCCTATCCGATCCAACCAAATTGGAACGTCTGGAAGCTTTGTTCGGACCAAATCGGCTCATTCCATAGATTAATATAGGTAATTGGCTCATTCACATTCGCAACGCCGCCGGTGTAGGACGTCAACATGAACGCCGAGGGAGTTACGGTCACCGAACGTGACATATTAATAAAATTGCTGGAACTATATAAAGACTTTCTCTGTTTGTGGGACTTAAGTAACAAAGATTACGCAAATAGAGATGCCAGAAATCAAGCGTATTTTATTATGTTAGAAGTATTAAAAAAATTGACAGTGCGGCTACATTAAAAACCTTAAAAAATAAGTTGTAAGAGCCGCATATGACTGTAATTTTCTCTATTTCTATAGTAGAATTTAGCCCATTCTCTTCGTACTATGGTCAACTGACATATTACTCTATGGTCAACTGACAGCTGGAAGGCCAACCGTCGGACAATCTGTAGCAATGTTGGAATGGTTGCCTTGTCGGTTCCGATATGGTTGGCACCAACCAAATCGGAGCGTCTGTAGATGCAGTAATAGTCGTCAAACTGATTAACATAATAATTAGGTGCACTTTTCCACTACCTAGGTATTACAAATGGGCAATGGGCTGACAAATTTCTATGTATAACTTTTATATATTTAACTATTTCATTGTGTACACGTTATTATAGTTATAGGCATATAGGTCCATTTCGCGTTCCGTAGCCCGCTGCCCGAATAGGTACGAGAATCAAGTCAAGGCGAGCTTGTGATTCGTAGTAGGAAAAAATATTAATTAAAAGTTTGTATATTTATCTTTAAAATATGCATTTAAGATTACTTTTATTGTTAAGACTGCTGACTACTGTTTCTGTTGAGACTATGAATAAGTGTTCGGATAGCCTTTGCTCTCGTTTATCCCAAAAAATTAAACACGCGAAAATATTGCAGGATTCAGCATAAGCTATACAATAATGTATACAATACATGCAATTTTAATCATTGAATAAGACAAGTAAAGTTGTATTTTTACAGTTTAAATGTGCATCTCTTCCACTTTTATTGTTTAGACTGACGTGTGTTGACTGCCTCCTTGGTACAGTGGTTGACGCGTGAGCGTAGAACCGAAGGGTCCTATGGGTTCGATTCCCGGTGGAGATGAAGAAAAAAAAGTGTCTCGATCTGGCAGGACACAGAAGGCTGATCACCTACTTGTCCCTAAAGAAAAATCGATGAGTAAAACACTAGATGTATGCATAATAAATCTGCCCCTTACCCCACTAGGGGACACGGGACTTCACTTCACCAGGAAGAATGGACAAGAAACATTGAATAATATCTCTTTCAAACTATATTAATTATAATTTTCCTTTTTTTTCTAATTCATGCTAAAAATACAGTGTAGGTAGAGGTTCGAAAAAGTCAATTTTTTATTGAACTGCAACTCAGTAGCTTTTGATTTAAGTACCTGCGTCAGAAGATAAACAGTATATCTTTATTAATGACTGGTTTAGGTAAAAACATCCGCTAGAGTGATTGTGCTGACTAATTTTGTTCCTACGGATGCGATGACATAAACGTTTATTCCGAAAAGGTTCCTAGAATTAAATACTGAGCATTTTTACGCTATTTGACCATAGTTGTATATACTTAGGTATTACATAATTATTCAGTACATTATTGATAGTTAGTAATACTAAAATATTATTTTTTAAATAATAATTTAAAAAATAATATTTTTTAAATTGCTATGCTATGCTAATTAGATCCCTAAATTTGTAACTAACTTATTCGTTTACCATTAAATTATCACAAACTTTCACTAAACACTTCAAAATTCACGTAGTAAATATAAAGAAAGCAAAAACTTAAGACGGACCGGAGCGAGGTGAGGCAATCTCTAATAAAACAACAACATTTAATTGTCATTAAAATGTTTTAAATATTCACATTTCGTTATTATTCTCAGCATGAATCATTGGTGGTAAATAAATAATTAACTAATTGAATTAGATATAAGTTTTGAAACTAGGTGAGTATTTTTTTTTCTTTTTCTATATAAATTAATGATAATGTATGCAAGGGAATCCAATGCATGATTGATTATTATCATTGTCATTTCACGTACGAATAAAATAATGCGTACAAAATTAGTATTCTGTTGACCCTAGTTTATAAGTAATTTTTAATTCATGACCCAAGGCACAATATTCATATCACGAGTCCCGTTATTTCGTTATCAACCGAATATCTTATGTTGTGTAAACACTGGATACGCATTTAAAATTTCAAAATAAATTACTAGCCTCCTTTACGGATGTTGCGTCCTATTGTACCTAAGTAGGTACGTCTTGTATTTTTTTTATATTGTACTGCCACCCGGACCCGTCCTATTTTAAATATACTGAGTTACAAAAAAAAAACAAACACTTTAGTTTGTTTCTTTTATGGTTGTGACAAAATTTTATCATAAACTATACTCATTTTTAAATTTTTTAAAATAATATTATAAGGTTCCTTATTTTTAAAATACAAGAAAATTAAAATACGGGAGATGTGACAATATATAAAATGGACATACAGCTTCCTTTTTATTATATTTTACTACTTAAAAATTGGCTTAATTTTGGGTAGCTATTTTGTCAAATAATACTAGATAGAATTCGGTAATTTTTTAAAAATCTCATTAATAGGTAATGTGTGAATAGATAAGCGACAAAACTTTAAATACGTAGAACAATTTTGGACACTTAATATTTCTATACTTACGGTTTTTTAGTAAGCCCACTTTAATAAAATATTAAAAATAATTTGATTTATTTATCTGTGATTTACAATCACTACTTAATTTTTTGGAAATGCGCGCGCAATTGGCCGTTGGCGCGTATAAACTGATCAACATCAACAGTCAATGACTCGTTGGAAGTGGAACTGCACATGGAACTGTATTCTTTAATCTTTATATTCATTCGGATGTTACTACGTATTCGAATTTACTGCATAGAGCGAGCATGGTCGTTTTATATGAGGATATTGACAATTAAACATAACTAGGTTTCCGCCCGCGGCTTCGCTCGCGCAGTCAAAGAAAAACCCGCGTAGTTCCCGTTCCCGTGGGATATTCGGGATTGCGTCGTTTTCCCGGGATAAAAAGTATCCTATGTCCTTTCTCGGGTATCAAAACATCTCCATACCAAATTTCATGAAAATTGGTTCAGTAGTTTAGGCGTGATTGAGTAACAGACAGACAGACAGAATTACTTTCGCATTTATAATATTAGTATGGATAAGTAAGTACCTACAAGTAGGTACTATGTAGGACAGTGGTTGTTAATGCGTGATTGTAGAAACTGGGTTCGATTCCAGATTGAAACAAACATAAAAAGTCTTGGCCAGGACAAAACACAGATCATCTACTTTTGTGTACAATGAAACAGCTTAAATGGGCATCTGCCCCACACCCCACAAGGGCCCAAGCTGGATATTTCTACAGATTTATATATTTCAAGTACCCAGTTTGCGAATATATTCATTAGAATTATTTGATTGGCTCTAGTTCTTTTTTATTCGGATTTTCATATATTTAAATCTCAGGGCTCTACAGAATACGGGTTATTAACAAGGTTTCTGTGATCTGTGTTAACAAGTGTTTATTTTTTGGTGAATTACGTTTTCTGCACAGTCCTTCGATCATACATAAGCCTAGTCTACACTAATATTATAAAGAGGAAAACTTTGTTTGTTCGTTTGTTTGTTTGATTGTAATGAATAGGCTCATAAACTACTGGACCGATTTTAAAAATTCTTTCACCATTCGAAAGCTACATTATCCACGAGTAACATAGGCTAGGTTTTATCCCGGAAATCCCACGGGAACGGGAACTATGCGGGTTTTTCTTTGAAAACGCGGGCGAAGCCGCAGGCGGAAAGCTAGTAATTCTATAAAACTGACTGTATAATATCAGAATAATTATTAGTTAGCAGTGGTCAGTAAAATGGATACAGCAAATTCCCTTGATGTTTGTATATTTTGTGGGATTCAAGCAAAATAAAATGATTAGGAAAATTTAATAAATATGTAAATGTAGGCTTTTAGGAGAATCTAGAAATAAAAAGGAGAATATCCGACAGCCCTACGGGACGGGCGAGTCGAAAATTGATATATAAGATGAAAATTTCACAAAATTTATGTAAATTGTTGATTGTAAATTATGGAGAGGTATAGTGTTGCCTGTTAGTAATCTAAGGTAAACTTAAAGAACTTATATAGAAATTGTGCAAAAGATGTTGAAAAACTTCAATACTTTATGAGCAAATGTGAACATAAAGATAGTCTCCTGGATAGATTTTCAGATAATCTGGAATTTTTTTGTGGGAAACAGGAAGAACGTATCCAAAAATACCTAAAAATTATGGATTAAAGGTATCAAGGTACATAGGATCGTCACGTGAAAGCAGATTACTGATGTTCTGTAAGAAAAGATTGTCCCCAAATTAAATATACTTACAAGAAAAGCTTATAAAATGTACCTACTATTAAATAAGTTTTATTTTTATTTTTCTGTAAATTAATTAAAAACTAAAGCAAAACTATTATTAAAATATTGTAATAAATAAATTATATAAAACAAATACATATATGTACATTACAATTTCTTTCTGCGTTTCATAGTCTATTAAAAAATTAGGATTAAAAAAAACTAGAGCCAATCTCAAAACAACAAGGCAAGGGCAAAAAAATCATTGTTGACCAGATCAATTGAAAAGGAAAATCAATGAAAATAATTGATTTCTCAAAATAACAAATAGATTCGCAATTGAAATTTATTTCATACACTTTTTCCATCAAAAGCTTTCATTTTTTTTAATGAAATTCTTCTCATCATACTTATAGCGTATCATACACTTTTTATAATGTATTAAGAAAACTTCTAATGTGTACATTTTAATTTGTATAATTAATGCAAACTATAATTATTATGTAGGCGGCTGCGGCTTCCAGAAAAAAAAAAACAGTTTGGCGCAAATAATATATGTGAATATATGTATAAATCCTGGATACATTTAAAAGACGTCATTCAATTCGTCTTAAAATTTTGCTGTCCGAAATAGTAACAGAAATTCTTCTGTAAGTATTTAAACATTCAGTTTATGTAATGAACTTTTGTCGAATTCACTTTACCGAAAAGGTAATAAATTACATAATATTATATTAAAACCTTCATCTTGAATCACTCTATTTAAAAAAACCACATCAAAATCTATTGCGTAATTTTAAATCTCCCAGTATACTGCAGATAGACTGCGAAAAGTGACTTTACTTTTAATACGTAGTGATATACCTAATGAAATATCTTAATGTGAGAATAAAATCTCTAAAAATAGGTATGTAGAGTTAGACATTAGAACTTCTTCGACTTTTCTTATTTTTATTAGCTCCTGCCTTGGCTCCAGCTTTGGCTTCAGCTCTAGCGGCCCGGCTCTCTCTTTTACCCTAAATATAGGGTAAATTACCCTAAGTTGGTACCACTGCTAGCGGGACTGCACCACAGAGTAATAATTATATTATACTACACTAAGTAGGTCTTGGAGTGTAAGGAGAACGGTGGGAAAACTAATAGACAAATAATGTCCAAAATAATTGAATAGCCTAAAGTAGATTACAAACAAAATATTTTTAAATTTAATTTTGTATGCACGCTTCTATAATCGAAGGTATTGTGCGTACCTAGCGTACTGTCCAGTGTCCAGTACTTGACTTCACAATAATTTATGTTATATTATATCTACATCAGTAGGTCTATATGATGTCGTATTAGCTGGCAACACTAGACAATATGTGTCAACTGTCAACTGTCAATAATTTTTTTGACATTTGACAATTTGTATAATGTATAATCAGTTTAATGTATTTGTCAAATCAACATTCAACTATTAAATTGTAAAAATCTCAAAAAATAAGATAAGTCAAATATTTATATTTTATCAATTGCAACGGTTAAAGATACTATCAAAAAAATTCAATTATGTTTGCTCTACAAACGCGTCGAATATATCGTATATGTGATAAAATCATTGTCCGAGAAATAAGGCAAAGAAGGTTACCGGGACCGAATCCAGGATTAGATCAAAGATTAAGAGTATTTAGGAAAGATGGTATAAAAGTTGAAGATAATGATGCAGAGGAATTTATTGAACAGTCTGAAAGTAGTTTTTATAATGTAAGTAATTATTTACTACATTCAATTTAGGTTATCTTTGAGATACCCATGTTGAGGCATTTGTTGATTTAATTTTATCGATAAATTCATATTCAGGTTGGTGAAGCCTACAATGAACATTTAAACGAAACTTTGATTGGAAAACATGAATTACGTCACCATATCGTGAAGGAGAAATATTTTAAAGAGAACATGCCAAATCTGTTGACTTGGAGTGAAAAAGAGCAAATAAGACATCTAGCAACCACAATGCCTGATGAGTGGACACCACAAAGAATAGCTGAGAGCTTCCCAGTCACTGAAGCTGTAGTAAAGGTCAGTTATTATTACAATATTTCCTAGCTTATTATTAATTTTAAGGATTCAATACAATAAATGTAGTAATTCCTGTTTCAATATACATACATTTATTAACTGTTTTGCTAAGCATGCATAGAATGAAATATAATTATATACTTTTATACGCCCTATGAAAAAATACATTGACTTTTTCATTTTATAAACTTCTAATAATATTGCAGAAATTACTAAAATTCCCATGGAAGCCTGCTTCAGAACAGCGCATAGCTCGGCATGATGCATCTGCTATGAGAAATTGGAGAGAACTAAAAGAAGGATCTCTAGATATACCTGAAAAATTAAGACAACACTTTCTTAAATTCTCTGAGAGATCAATCCCACCTCTAAATAAGTCATCCATCAAGATTGACCTAACTCAGGAAGAAAAAATGGGAGAATTTGAAAGTATTATTAAAAAATGTGCCTCTAATGATGCCAATATAAATGATAACAATGAACATGAGAACCAGCAAGAGAAAAGTGATACTGCCACTGAGAATCAAGAAACCCAGAAAACAGATAAAAAGCGATTAACACTAGATGAATTAGCCAATAAGATAAAAAGTCGGTTAGAACAAGGCCAGAATGTTGATATGCCTGATAAAATTATATTAGACTCTATTTCTCATGTCCCTGACCCAAAACCGGATGTTAAAAGGGATATAGAATTATTTAGCACATCAAATGAACAACAGGAGCTGACACAATTCAAGGCAGATGATAATAAATTAGAAGTAGTATCTGGTACAAATTATCCTGAGAGGATAAGAATACCTAAAAAAGCATACAAAAAAGATGCCACCTACAAAGTAAATGATTGTTTCTATGATCATGACGGAAGATTTTTGTATAGAGTTATTGGTATTACAGGCAAGCAGTAACCAAATAGTAGGATTAGGGATAGTAAATAAAACAATTATATAAAAGCCTTGATTTTTTTTATAAAAATTATATGCATTTATTATACTTGTCCTTTATGATAAAATAATTAAAACAATTACATTCAAGTTGAATACTAAACATTCATATTATTGCATGTCTTTTAATGTAACTATAATAAGACGATTTCGCAAATCTGACATTAAATATTATAATATGTATATCCTTATTTTATATGCTATGTGAATGTTATTACAAAAATATATTTTTATAAACAAAATGTTTTGTACAGAATAATACGAACATATGGCTTTAAGTAATCACATCTGATTAAAACAACAACAACTTAAATCAGGTATTAAATTATTTCTGGACACAAACATTTCAGATAAAGGTGTATACACATTACACACAGTGTTATAATAATATAAGATGAAGATGTACAAATAAAATTGATACAAAAATTGAAACAAAAATACTTACTATTATAATTTTAAATATGCAGTCAATAAGAGGAATCATTAAATAGTATTCATTATTATAAATTCAAGACCATAATATAAAGTACAATATCAGAAACCGTATCTTAGGCCATTATCAGATTATTAATTGTTCAAGTATTTCTATTATTGTTACTAAAATATTGATAAATTATTATATTATCGCATACATAAGACTCATTACATATTGTTATTATATAAACATTTAATTATATCATCGATTATATACTCACAGTTCACACATCTATATTAAATATTAATATTATATCAATATAAATAAGATGTTGACACATACAATACTTCGAACAATTGGCAATTGTAATATTCGAAACTTGTTTGACACTTATTTCAGCCATATTTGAGTTTATAATTATAACATGAAATGAATAAATAGATTGTGACATCACCATGAAATGGAAAATTAACTTAAATTTCATTCTTGAAAGCAATTTTATTTATTTCAAACTGTTACCATTACCACATCCTAAGTCTACGACTATACAGTAAATAGCATAATATATACAGAAATTTCAATACACTCCATGATTACTTATCATTAGCACCCAATATAATACGAATCTACTGGATATGCCGAAATTAATCGAGGGTAAAAAGCTGTGATTATTGCCAAATTGAAGATAAAATATAATAATATAATGTTTAATAACCTTTTTTCACTTTACCGTGACATTATTTTCCGTTCATATTTTTGCACACCTGATTCTATCGATGCAGTTTCGAGACCTGATTTTTTTAAATTAATTTGTAATGGTACAATTATTCAGTTAAAATATTATGCCCACAATTTACATCATAAAAGTTTCAAATAGTTCTAAAATGCCTATTTTCTTAGGCTAGGTAACATTATTATCAAGGAAAATATTTGGGGCATGCAAATAGGCCATTAATGAATAAATCTAAATTACCGTACCATATAAAAGTTGATCCCAAATAGTAATGAAATAGCATTTGCGACGATTGAAACATTGGACGGCACTTATGCTTTAAAATTAAATATTAAAATAATTAAACACCAAACATCTTTGATAAATTTTGCATGACAATTTGGACAATTGTTTAAGTCACTAGTAATTTCAATTAACCATGCCTATATAATATAAAATATATTTAACCACTTATTGGTAGACGTTAAAAGACCTCAAACATGATGCCTGTATTAAATCCATACCACAATATGATACAATTCTCAATATTTGTTAAATTTCAAAAAGGAGATGTAACTTTTTGAAAAATCCAACATCTTATTTCTATATTGCTTTGATTAAACTTGACATTTTTATATGTTGTTTGTCATCGCCATTGTTTTCTACATTTAAAAAGAACATACAATAAAACAGTCGAAAGTCAGCAAACATGAAAACAAGCTGAAATAAGCTGTAGCAAAATAAATCCATAACCATATACAATATTCCCAAATCTTTTTGCAGGCTGAAGTTAATTATTGCGTGTCGATGCGAAACTTCATTAAGTTCATCGCCCGGCCATTAAGTTTAGTGATTACTGTCATTTGCGTACTATAAACAACAGACTCACAATCGCCCGAGCGAAGGACATTGAATTTAACACCTTATTTCGTGACAATAATGTTCAAAGTCTCTTGTCACTCTTGTAGAAGTAGACGTGTAGGCAGAGTTGCTTCAAACAATTTTGACTGTGATTGTGAGTCTTGTTGTTTTTTGTACCATTTACAACTCCACGAGATAAGCTGTAGCAAAATATCCATTTATACTTTGACCTGTCAATATGTGATAAATCGGTACTGTTTACACTTTTGACGTGTCAATGTGCCAATAACCGATCTATTTATTTTTTTGACATATCAATAGAAGAAAAACCGGTAATATTTACACTTTTGTAATACGAGACATGACGAAAAACCGGTATTTATTCGTTTGCATGATTACAATAGGCCGTTAATCCTCCACTTTAAGCTTGAGCCGCTTGAAGTAATGCCTGCAGTACACCGCCGTGGGCGAAGGGGGCAGGTCCTGTGGTCGGGCCTCACTTCCTAACTGTTCTATGGCACGCGTGTACTCACGTTGGAGGGCCACGAAGTCTATGTCTGGTTCGCCGAGCGCGGTCATTGCGAGGAAGAGAATATCTCTGTATGGATAAGAACATTTTTTTTTAAATAGGTTACAGTCTCAGTATCTCTATTAAGATAAATAAATAAATAAATATATTTTGAATTGAATAGGCTCCAGAAGTACTGGACTGATTTTAATAATTTTTTCACTGATAGAAAACTACTTTATTAGGGAATTAAATAGGCTATATTTTATTTAGATTTTATTCTGGGTCGGGCGGTGCCGGGACGAGTAGCTATCTTATTTATGGCTTCAATAATAGAGAAGATATGAAAAAGGATATTTATTGAAAATACTGACCTATAATAGGAGAGGTATCGTTTGTTTGGTGTAGTTGATTCCCTCCACGATGCTAATTTACGTATTGCGTCTGAAAGGTCGTTGCTGAGTAAGCCATCTATCACTGTCAAAATAACTCTGAAAAATAAAGAATTATTTAGTCAAACAAAAAAGGTTAAAGATATTTTGAGAAACACAAACAAAAGCAGTAACCATACAGAAATATAAAAAGGTAAGAAAATAAATATACAAAATGATAAAATATCCACGAATGTTGAGCATAATGTAATGTGTTTTTTTATACATGAAACTTGATATTCATTCATATTCATGTATTCATATGTGCGTCTTCGTGTGGTTTTTATTTGCGTGCACGTGTACGTACGCGTGCGTGTATATGTGTATGTGTGCGTATACACGTACGTGTACGTGTCTATATATATAGGTGTGTTGCACGTACGACTGGTAGTCATGGTCTGTGAGCAGCAGCGCGCGCAGCTGCCGCGAGCGCGGCTGGCGGCGGCGCCACGCGCGGTACAGCGCCACCGCCTCGCCCTCGCCCGACCGCCACAGGTCCCAGCTGCATACCACGCGGCAAACTGCACAATACACATACATAATATAAAAAAGAATCGAATAATGTCTGTTTTGTACTGTATTATGAAAAAAATTCATAGAAAAAAGGAGTATTTTTTTTTGTGTGGTGTTTCTCAATGTTAGCCAGAAGGGTTTCTACATTTTAACGCGGACGCGGGGGTGAACTGAAGGTTCACGGTGGTAGCGACATGCGGGCGGGCGTCCCCCCGCCACGGGGATCTCGAACCTAGGCTTGGGCTGTCGCTTGAGTGGAGGAGGCCGGAAGGGCCCTAATCGGACGGGCGCTCACCCGGGTGGGCGCGGGAAAAAAAGTAGTAGTTAAATAAGTTTGTTATCGACTACTCAATTAATAATAAAAGAAAGGTTACAATCTGATATCAAGCAAAACTAAATTTTTCATCAATTAATATGTCACATGACCAAAAAAGGTGTTAATTTATTTCATTGATTAGAAGAGAAAATAACAACATCAATTTGAAAAAACATCATCACACATTAAAAAAAATCCTTTATCATGGAGTAAATAACACACAAACGTTATACATAATACTAAAACCTAAACTTAAACTTACCACCAACTTTATCAGCGTCAGACAGAGCATCTGAACTCGTGTACTTAGACGAATAATTAGGGCAGAGCAAGTCCGGCAAGTGGTTGTCGATGTTCGCTCGCTCCAGGAACCAAACTAGATTCCAGTACACTATCGGATGGGATTCGACGAATTCTGGTTCAGCTAAACATGAATCGCCTTCCCTGCCTGTAAAAAATACATTTTTGAAGTGAAAACTTCTTTAGCGGCGTTGAGCACTTTTTCTGTAATGGGTATAAAATCTTAAACTCGCGTCAGGGCACGTGACCTGATCAAAAAGCGTAAGACGGATGGATATCAAACATGCTCAACGTTAATAATCAAGTTTTCACTTCTGCCGGCACTCCCGGAGTGCAACCCGTCTTTTTTTTTGCAGCTTTTAGTCTACTGCAGCGAAAAAGTCGCTTTTATAGTTCAAACACAAACATTGTAATAATTATTGAATTAATATTTATCTAACTAACGTTATATTCTGATACAATGAGATACGACAAATGATTATTAAATAAAGGTTGAGGCTATATTTATGTGGAAATTGGATTAAATTTTTTTAATTATATCACTACATAATTTATCTTACCCAAGATTGATTCGAATTCTTTCCTCAGCACCAATGGGTTCAAATAGGGCACACTCAGAGTTTCTGATTGTGTTTGACCTGTTCTTATTATCTGCAAATAAATAAATAGATTATTTAAGATTCCCTGATTTAAGTATATTATGAAATATGTTTGTTTTGCATTGATGTAACATAACTCACCATCACGATCAAAATTATCCGAAGCTAAACTCTATCTACGCGTCGTCAGGTAGAGTTTTCTAATGAACGCATATTAAAATAGACTTTGAACATTATTGCAACGAAACAAGGTATAATAATTGAAACTTCGCTCCGTAAATCTAGTTGTTTACGTCCATATGTCTTTGCGATAAATAACAAATTGTCAAATTAACAATGTAATAATATGAGAGGAGGCATTTGCCGGCTATGATAAAGGTGATGAATTTGTTTGTCAATCTACTGTTTGGAACTATTGGTGTCTATAAACATCCCGCTGGCATCGTTCAACAACAAAAAAAATTGGTTGTTTGTAAAGTAGGTTTACGATCGAGATGTTTACGTGATAACGTCTTATTGGTGGCAACGCTCAAGATGAGACGGGAGATCGGTCCGTCTCTCTCTCGTTATACCTGCGATCGCGCTCGTGAGGTTTTGGTGTGACACAAGTTTCTGAACATGTCACCCGACTAAAACGATTTTAAAAACGTTGTCACGTCAAAATACGCAAAAATGGGAAGATTAGCATTGGCAATACGATTATAGCGGCAGTCATCACGTCTATCAGCTATTACCGTCGCCGCACACGAGCCACGGGCCACAAACGCCGCCACGAGAAGCTAGAAGCGTGTAGCGTGTGGCCGCCACAGGCGTCAACCGTGTGCGGCGAGTCCATATAAAATGTATGAAAAGTGCAGGAAATATGCCGGTGACCATTGAGATATACATATGGAGACGACACGACGTGATGTAGGCATCACTTATGTTCCGCTCAACATACGCCATATGGCGTAACTGTACGCTCATTTTTTATTTGTTTTAAAGTGAAACGCATCAAATATGCCTTCGTGTGTGTTACGATATTGCACAAATAATACGGAAAAGTGCAAAGAAATAACTTTCATCGGTAAGTACCTAACTAGATAATAATTTTTAAAACTTAGTTAGAGCAAAAAAATGGCGCACAGATTTTGTTAGTGGTGTCTGCTCCAAACGTAGTAATATTATCTCAATGTTTGCGATACGATTGTAGCGGCAGTCATCACGTCTATCACTACACCTCACCTGCACAGACAGCAGCGGCACCGTATGCCGACCGCACGCCGTACAGCGCGTGTTGAGGTTGGAGTCGTCGGCCGCCCAGCCCGCCATGATGTCCTCGTCGTACAGCAGCGCGAGGCACTGGTGGCACTGCGAGCACGACGTCATCTGCACCACTACCGACACCTTCTCCGCGTTTATGTTCTCCTGGTACGGGGAAATTGAAATTAATTAATTGTTTTAATTTATAATTTAGATTAAGTTCCTTGTTAAGTTATTTCAGATGAATAAAGTATGAATAAATAAATAAATAAATTAGTGTTGCAATATGTGTGATGTCTTTAAATAAAAAAGAGCGTGTGTGCTGCGCACACGTGTCAGAAGTGAAACTTCTTTGGCAAATTCAAAGATACCAAAAACCTTCGCTTTACTCCATGACGTGACGGTATTGCCATGACGCAACTTTGAAATTTTACTCTCAACGCACCTAAAGGAGTTTCAATTCATAAAGTTTCTTCTTAAAGTGTCTTCTCGTTTGGGAGGTATCATTAGGGCAATTTCAATATGAATATCAAGGCTCCGAATTCTTCGTCTATGGTTTGGGACTAAATAATTCTTTGGAACAGCGGATTTAAATAAAAATACAATATGTAGACCAAACTTACATTTTGCTGTGGATACAGGTTATCAGGCAAATGTGATAGAAGTGTTGCTAGTGAACCGCGCTCCATCGTACACGCCAATTCTGCGTCACTCGAAGCTCTTCTAAAGCCGGTTGCACTTGACCAATCTAAAAAGTAATAATAATAGCACATTTGTCAAATAATTTCATAACCCATTGTTTAAAAATTAAAAGAGAAATAGTGACACCATGTGATAATTTTTCTTTCTAATATCTACTTATAATAATTATAATTTTAAAAGAGCAACTATGGAGTTTCTTGCCGATTCTTCTCCATAGATACTGCTTTCCGAATCGGTGGTAAATGTTAAAAATACTTATGTTGATAATCTGACAAGACAAAAACAAATGAAAAATTACTTACCATCAGTGTTAATCTCAGAGGACCCATCGGTAGAATCTTCTTCTGTAATAAAACTGGTCAGAGCGCTGGTAGCGTTACCAATAGCGCCTTTCATCTTTACGGGGGTGGAATTGGCAGATATAACCTCTTTCATTTCGTCGAATTTCTTAGCCATACTCGTTGCAGCTGATTTTAGACTGCTTAGACCGCTCTGGAGCAATTCGTTCGACTTTTTGCCAGCTATACTTGTTGGACTGAAAGTATTGTAACATTTGTACCCTTGGAGAAAGTTTTTTCTGAATGTTCAAGGAATGATAAAATAAAGAGGAACATTTATACGACTATTAGACACGTATTATTCTGCGTTAACATTAGCCTTATATTTTATGAAATTACAAAATTTTGCAACATAAAGAAAAATGTAAACTTAAAAGCAACACATGAAATTAACAGAAGTGCAAAGCGAATAGTGAAAATAAAATTAGTGAAATATCATACATATATATAATACGGATATAACTGCAGATTTACTGTTAATTTTTATTAGTGCACAACTAAATCGAAGAACAAACGAATTATACAAGAGAAACCCGACACACCGCCACCATAATAACTAATAATAGAAGACTCCACAAACTTGATACCACAACCATATTAAGACCCACTTCATTTGACCATTGTTTGACGCTTACCTGAAGTAATTCTCGATCATTTCCTTTCCGATTTTCATATCTTTACGCAACGAAAGTCTGGCGGGCGAATAACGTCTAAGAAAATAAATGTTCTAATACTGGCGTTTTGTACGGTGCGGTTTGAACCAAAATATAAACGTGAGTACTATAATACTAATTGAGCAAGTAATAATCTATTATAATATATAGTTCAGTAGATATATGAATATTAGCTTAAAATATTTAATTGCTTAAACTAAAAAAATGCAAACACTGTACATTTTTAGATGTAATTATTTGTTTTCATAATCATTTTGTAATATGAGTTAAGTGTCTTCAAAATTACTTTGCGGTTTTGTTGCAATTTCGTAAATAGATGTTAGGAACAAATTAATCTAGTCTGTTGTTTTTTAGTCGAAAATTGCTTATGAAAAACATGTTTAATATCTGACATGCACAAAACTCGATATTTATAAAACATAACTCGATATTTACGAATGATAATAAAATAAATCGAAATTCATTTTGTTCAAAACTTGATATTTCATTATTTTTAGGTATTTTTTGGTAAGAAAAACTGAACATATTACAATCAAAGACACAAAAACCTATAGAAATAAATCGCAAACTCACCCGAAGCTGATCTTGAGCGTGTTCCCCAAACTCACGAGGCTCGACACTGTGGCGGGCGCCGTCTCGCTCCTGTGCAGTTTCCTGACGAACGGAAACTTATCGAGGTTATCTTGCTCGTATATTGCGTGCGCGCTAGCGGGGGTTAGCGGGGTCACCGTCAGGGGGGTGTGGGGCGTGCGGGGTTGGGGGTTGTGGTGTTCGTGCGGGGTTCATACGGTGGTAGGGGTTGCGGGGTTCGTGCGGTGGTATTGGCGGAGTTTGTGTAGTGCATCGCTGTAGCCGTTTGTTTAGTGCTTGTAGATGTGAGTGATTAAGCGTTATTATTGTGTTTAATAAATTGTTAATGTGGTTTAATATTATTGATAATAAGTAATAACTTTAGAATTAAATAATAAGTTGTTATTGTGTAAAGTATTATTGAATACGGGCGAGAACATAGCTCATCTCGACTGTATTTTTAGGTGAGAAAGGTGCTATATAATTCAATATCTTTGAAAGATATTAAGTCCATTTTTTTAAGATTTTGTAGCTCGAACTGAATAAAATGTCATGTGGATTGGATGGAAAATTGGTCAGGGTAAATAACTTTATACGATATACGGGAATGCTCTACTGTTATTAAAGCAATATTTTACTACACTTATGTGTACATTCTTGCTCAACCAGATCAAATTGATAAAAATAAAGATAAAAGATAAATTATGTGTCTTGGTGACAGATTATTTTTTTCAGCTTATCATGCCTATGGAAACAATATGCGGATACAGAACTATTGAATTTTTTAAATTATACTATAGTGTATAACAATTAGACCTATATTTTAACTAAATTTTATACACTATATAATTTTAAAAAAATATAACGGTATGATCAAAATCACATAATTGACATATTAATAATTTTGTAACTTTTTCAATATTTTAGTATGATAACAATTACTAGCAAGCCACTACTAATTTCCCTATCTACAAATAACACAAGAAGCCGTATACCCAGCGGTCTCCGGCTCGTCCTGGAACGAGTTGCTCCTGCGGTGGAACAGCTTCGGGCTGACGCTGAGCTCGTGCTTCGGGAGCGGCGGGTCCTCTACCCGCGGGGGGGTCGGGGCGCGGGGGGGGTCGCCCATGCACAGGGCGCCGAGGGGGTCGTCCGCGAGCACGGGGGTGCGGGGGGACAGTCTGACAAAAGAAAAGACGTGTGGCACTAAGGGACTGCCGCGGTAAAGCTATTGCATAGCATGCCTTCAAGCCACACCTCCGTATCCGTCGGAGTGGGGAGCGTGAGGTTTTTTCGTTGCGGAATTTCTCGATTCGGTCCCCGCGCTCAAGGCCTGCGATAGAAGCTATGCAATAGCTTCTAAAGAGAATATATAAAGATCTTGTATATTGAATATATTATATAGGCAGGTATATAGTCAAAGCCGTGATATCACAATTTCACTAGTGATATAATAAACAGTATATAATTTTAATAAACTCAATAATATCTGGCATTTCATCGTACTATGGTACAAAACAATCTATTTAAAATCAAGAATGTATTATGCGGAAAAGAGAGTTGATGATTCCACTCTTCCGCATTTGGATACAATAATTGCAAAACCAACTCATTCTTACTAACAAGTAGTAGCGTTTTCATTTGCATTACAAAAGTAATAGCCTAAAGAATCATAATCACAGAAAAGAAAATTGAGAAATATAATTACTTGAGTGGGGAGGTTTTGTTGACATCGTTGACTTGTATTGCAGCTATTTCTTTATCCGTCTCTTCGGGAAAACTGAGCGTTCGTGAACAACGCCCTTTGGGGTTTGTATTTCCTAATAAAATAAAAAAACATCGAAATTAGGCAAAATATAATGTCACTATATGTAAGTTGGTCGTTACTAAACAAAGTAGTGGATAATTCTGAGAAATAACGATTCGTAACAACAAAACATAAGAAAACAATTTTTTGTTAATATTACGATTATAATAAAACTAATAACTTACCAAATGAAAGCCTCTGCAAATTTTGAACGATCTGAGCGTCACCCGCAAAACTTTCTGATCTTGTTAATATTCGTAAATCTGATGGACTGTCTGGGCTGACGTGAATTGTCTGCAAAAAACATTCATATAAATATTTTTACCGCAATTTATACCTTACCGTGATAAAGATCACTTGTAAAGTAAAAAGTTTGCTAAATAAGTTACCTGTCTCTTTTCGGCAATAGGTATTGTCGGTTCCGGTTCTTCATTACCTAACGAGTTGCTGCGTGGTCGCGTAGTCTCACTGAGATCAGGGTCTGACGGCACACCTAGAAAATACATTGAAACTATAATATATATTACGATTCGCGTACAAATTAGATTATTGTGTAATTTTTAATATTATATTTATCGCTTTGCAAGTCAATTATAAAATATAAGTAACTAATCAAATGTTTGTTTGTTAATCAAAATATGGGTTTCCAACAAATTTTTACACCTAAATATGAGAGCGAAGTAAGCAAAACAAGAGTAATCAAGTACCATACATTAAATTACTACACAAAAACACTTCACAAGATAATCTATATCTATTTAAGTATTAACGCTGCATTATTTTTAGTACTTTTAAATTCCAAATCAACTCATACAAAATAATACCAACAAATATACACACTCACCAGATATAAGTATACCGGCGTGTGCGGACAGGCCGTGCGCGCGCGTGTGTGTGCGCGCGTGCGTGTGTGTGCGCACGATGTTGCCGCGCCGGCACAGAGCTTCGAACGCGCTCGCGCTCGCACTGGCTTCTTCGCGACACACTGCAACTATAGATAAGATGATATTGAAAAAGTATCAAATATATGAGCTTGAAGTGTGTGAACTTACTTTTTTTTATTGAAATATTAAAACGTTATAAATTTATAAAGAATAGAAAAAATTCGATCACGAGGCGGGACTCGAACCCGCATCCTTTCGCGCCATTCCGGGGCGGATGCCTGACCAACTCAGCCACTCGTGACCCGCCAGAGCAATCGAATTTATTCTATTCTTTCAGTTTTATGTATCTAAGGGACACACCGCGCGCCATCTATTGAGATGATTAACAACCATCTCAACCAATATGAAACACTTTTCAGTGAATACAATATTGTGACGATGGAACACGACCTTTTTTGTTGAAATTGATATTTTGGTTTTATGGCATTCAAATGCTTTATAAATATAAATTTATAAAGAATAGAAAAATATATTTATACATTTATATTTATAAAGCATTTGAATGCCATAAAACCAAAATATCAATTTCAACATGTTAAAACATTATTAATTTTATACATGGGTCAAAGTTGAACCCGAGTTTTTCGGTAGAGTCAATGTTACATTATAAATATTTTGGTGGTAAAATTTTGTTACAAAAAGAGAATTAAAACATATTTAAAAAAATCTAACTCAAACTCAAACACTTTTCCACGCTACCGGACTTCAGTATTTAAGCCACAGGTTTGAAAAGCAGTTTCTACAGAGAAGAGCCGGTAAGAAACTCTGTAGATGCTCTTTAAAAATTATGCCATATTATACATTTCAATCGCACATATACGTTTCATAAAATTCAAATTCAAATTTCATTTATTTACAAGAATGTAGTTACAAAAAAGGTGTTATTACAATGTTAAGGCGCTAATACATTCTACCCACTTTCTGGGTGTGCAAATATTTAAATGGAAAATTTGTTACCTGAATCTAAACTGGACCGACTTCGCATAGGTTCAGCCAGTGCTAACGCGGCAAGTTCGGAGCCTTCGCCTGCCACTGTTCGCACGCGAGGTAATGTTCCGCAAGCTATAAAGAAAACAAAAATTTTCAATGTTACCTATTTTACAAAAAATTTGCGTAAGTATAATCAATAAAAACTTGTGATATAATGTTTTCACAGAGATCAAACATTCAGTGAGCTTTTTTGAACGCCATCTTACAAATTATTATAAATTACATAAAATCTCAGCTTTTGTCTGAATGAAATTGGCAATTATATCAGCCTTCATTAAAACAAAAGCATAGAAATTTCAACATGCTAAATAATAAAATAAATACATACAGCCGGCAGTAGCTTGTCCCGCGGCGCGGCTCGCACGCTGCGCGCCCGCAGCACGGAACAACGCCGCGCCCATCACGGCTATACGCAACTTGTTCCATAGTAATTGGGAACCACTGTGACATACAAAATATATCAATATGTTTATTAATGGAAATAAAATAGAAAATGTTTCAAATTCATGAAATTTGAGGTAAATTATATATATAAACGAGGAAATTACGATCCAATGTAAAAAAATTGATTAAAGTTTAAAACGCGTAAGGGAACGGTAAAGGGAAATAAATACACATAATAATTTTAACCAGAATTAATAAAAAGAGACGTTTTATACAAGTGTCTCTGTGTCTATTAAATTACAAAAACAAAATATCTAAAAAAAATACAGTTACACTTAAAATCACTTTACAAAACTGTAGCTTTAAAAAAAATAGACGCACCTAGGCATATCTTTAGGCCATGCGGCTTCCAACACGCATCTATTGTAGTAGCCGTACGTAAGTGCGTTGGGTTGTAAGCCCGCACGCTTCATAAGGAATAGTAACTGCACGGCTAGCACGGGCAGTGAATAGATGCCGCAAAGCTGCATCATTACTCGATAACACACCTGGAGAAAACACAATAAATAATAATAATAAAAAAACATTCTTTATTTTAGATAAAGTTTTTATGAAGTTTAAAACAAATTATTTTAAACAATCTAAAACAACATGACATCAACTAAAGTAGAGCCATTTTAATAGGCAACATTTGACAGTTCAACAAAATTCAACAACGTAACCTAGTAACGACAACATAGAATAACATGATATTTCGTTTTGTTAGAACTGCACATTTGCTTAACTTTTTTCAATTACGACCACATATTTATAATAATAATGACCGATACAAGTAATTTTAAGATTTCATTTTACTGATAAACCATTCTAAACATAATAAACAATTTCTGAATTGAAGAACTGACGTCGCTACAATTTTGTGACAATAAACCTTTTTTCTTTTTAAATACCAGAGACGTTACTCTAAAAATCGAAATCTGACATCTAGAATCGAATGCATTGATTACTTGTGAATAAAAATCATCATAAATTAATAAATTCGATTGACAAATGTTTCAAATCCGTATCGATTAATTCACTTTAATCGATGTTTTTAAGCAGGTTACCTCTCTTCGAAGATAAAATTGATAGACGTCAAATGTTGCCTATTAAATTGGCTCGACTATAGTGATAGCAAGCGGTATAATAATAAATAAAGAAAGTAGGTAATAGTAAAATATCGATCCATTTTTAAACATGAACAAGAACGTTTGTGCCGTTCGGGTCATTTCCCTTCCAAAGAATAATATAATAAAACTAGATTTCCGCCCGCGGCTTCGCCCGCGTTTTCAAAGGAAAACCCGCATAGTTCCCGGGATAAAACCTATCCTATGTGTTAATCCAAGTTACTCTCTATATGTGTGCTAAATTTCATTGTAACCGGTTCAGTAGTTTTTACGTGAACGAGTAACAAACATCCATACATCCATACATCCATACTTACAAACTTTCGCCTTTATAATAGTATTAAGATTAAGATTAAGATAATCCGCACCTCATCCAACGGCACGCGCAGTTTAGTAGCACGCTCGAGCAGCTCGTACGCGGCGCGCAATGTAGCGTGCTCTTTGCCCCGGTACAGTGTGAGACGACACGGTAGAGCCAGGAAGTATAGTGAATAGCACGCGCCGAGGAGACACTTGGCCCACGCTTCAGGGGAAAGACTGGCTTTGCGCGCCATTCTAGTGAACAAAATGTAATATAATAATATTGGCCAGTTTATCGTATATTAAATAGACACTCAAAACAACAAACTAAATAGGTACATATCGAAAGACAGAAATAGGTGTCGCTTTAACTTAGAAGATATTTTTTTATTATTTTCTACCCAGGAAACAGGAAAAGCAACGCATCAGCTAACGACTCAGCTGACGCGAGTGCGGCGCTCGGTAACGTTTGCACCGCACCACGTGCACTCTGCTTGCACAGGTCACTTAGTTTGCGTATTGGTTGAACTTACAATTATACAAATATATTACTTTACATTAGACCTTAGAAGTATACCTCTGTGCAGCAGCAATCTCATGCTTAGTTCGCCTTGCCATAGGCGATGCGTCTGCTAACGACTCAGCCGATGCAAGTGCGGTGCTCGGTAACGCTTGTACCGCACCGCGTGCGCTTTGCTTGCACCGGGCCACTAAGTTCACGTCGAGGATGAACTTCTCGTATGTGTATGTCTCCTCTGAAATAAATAATGGGCATCAGTATCTAGGTAAATAGGAAAAAATGCACGGGAGTTTCATATAATGACGGTTTTATGATGTTATCAAATATTAACAGTAAAAGAACATGACAAGACAGTGGCTTTGATTCTCCGATTCGTAAAGACTATGAGTAGAATATAATTGAAAATAAACGCACATTGCATTTGATTTTTATCCTTATAATTTTTTTTACATTATTGACAAGCTATCTTTAAAACGAGTTACCATCGACATACCGAATCAGTGCTACTTAAAAAAAATACTATTAAAATTTTCATGAGTTACGTAATTAGTTTGAATTTTTAAATACCTGGATCAGGCGGATCAGGCGGCAGGACAAACACAGTTCGCTCAGCACAATGCGCGGGCTCGAACTCAAGCAGCGACCCCTCAGAGGACACACGCTCTATGCACTCGTCGAAGAACGTCAACCCTTGGTCCGCACCGTCACATACAAACGAACGCTCCTCTATGAAGCGCGTGAACATTTGCGTGCGCATTATGAGGGTTAGGAAGCGCTGTTGCGTCTATGAACGGATAAAAGTATTGAATTAGTGGTTATAATGTACTTGTTATATACATAATTTATAGCAAAGCAGCTGCAAAGCACAGTAATTCAATTCAATATTTATAGGAGTAATGTGATGCCACAATTTAAGAAACGTGAACAGCAGTAAAAATATGTGTGACGTTGGTCATGTAATAATTGAGATTTTACATACGGACTCATACCATGTCCCAGTTAAAATTCAATCAAATTTTACATATTGTTTAATAAATAAGGTATTTTTTAATACATACCAATGTATTGCTAAGTAGTAAAGTACATACCTTATCCCGTGATTTAAGAAAAGCATCCATTTGAAAGAGTGCATGTGGGTCTGTAGTTCCAACAGTGGGAGCTTTCGTTATGGGAATCAGATATCTGCGATAACCTTCTAAAGTCACAGCCATGAAACGGAGGAATGCTTCTTGAATCTTTAGTTCTAGTGCTTGCTACAATATAAAAATACAAATATGCAAATATACAATCAACATAAGTATATTTTTTGTGTAAATTTGTGTAATACTTACATAATCAATTAGATTAGTGATTTGTATGTTATTAAATATGAACAAAATCTCACCTCCTTTTTCCGCTTTTGGAAATCCCTATCTAAACTCGTTGTAGGTTCACCATTATATTTACTATTATTCGAATAGTGGACGGGCGACGCTACAACCAAATAAAAACATTCAATTAACAACTTAATTGAATAGACAATAATTATACATACTCCATATTATGAATATTTTCAAAATTCTCGACTCGACTATATCCTACCTAACATACCAGGTCGAATGTTCGCGAACAACTGTTCCAACGTCTGCCTTAATGCCCGTGCTTGGCTCTTTGGAAGCAGTTTTAATGATATATGCCTCTGCGATTCACATATCTAGAATAAATAAATATAATAATTAGTATTTAAACAAGAAAATATTCATATACAAATATAAACGTCACGTTGTTAATATATACATAATCAAAGTGTATTGGAAGCTCTTATAACCTAATTAGTATGTTATGCGTAAAAAATAAAGTTGAAACAGTAGGTTATAGCATAAAAAAAACTCACTGTAATATTATTGGTGTCTAAATCGACACAAGTAACATCTGGTGGAGGTTCATATAGGTCAAAAAACCTCGAATCAACACCTATTAAATACGGCAAAGGAGCGTGAAGTACTTCCGCTAAACCTGTAAAATATTTATAACATAAAATATAAATTCATTCTAAATTAAGTAATAAATTCCATTTTATTACGAATGAAAGTAAAAAATTATATTTGAAGTGTTAAGACATTTAGACTGATAATAAAAAACTATTAAATTATTACATTATCTGATTGTATTACCTAATGGACAAAGTGGTATGTATGGGCACTGCCATTTGAATGGAAACAGCAGACTAGACACTGCCTCCGATACAGCGGTGAGTGTGTCTGGTCTGTAAACAAACATAATTCATATTTAATGTAAAATAATTTTACATAAAATACATGGAAGCAATAGTCTTCTACAAAAATAAAAGACAAGGTTTGAATAAACACTTATTTAGATTAATAAAGTTTTAAGTAAACTACACAAAACAAATTTTTAAGGTTTAATTTTATAGGGTTGATGGAATTTTTCTTTGTATATATATGATAAACATACCTCAAAGAGTGTATAAGTATTTTCTGCTCCGTGATAGCCAAAGCCAGCAGTAAAAGACAGTTATCAGGCCCTAAATTTAGCAAGAGCTGTCTGTAACCAGCACCACTTATTACTAGCGGTTGGTCATCACGTCTTGTGACTATGACGCGATCGTGTGGATTTGTGGGAGATAACTGTGAAAAATATAAAACAAATTTACATAATGTCATTGACATACAATAATCAATAATTGTCTGAATCAGAACTCTGCCTCTGCATCTATCAGGCAGAGTTTTCTAATGAATAATAGTATACAATAGACTTTGAACATTAAGTGGAACAAAATAAGATTCTAATTAATTTTGAATAAATTATGTAAAAAATATACCTGAAGTAATATGCGGGGATCCGGGAATGGAACCTCTTCCAATAAGTGTGTAATGTATCTTTCGATTGGTATACTCAAAGGTTCTTTACTCCATGACATTTCCTGTAAAGAACAACATTAAAGAATAGGTACTAAAGTTTTAAAGTAATTTCGAGGTCTCCGAAAAAATATAAAAGTTTTTTCTACATACAAATCAATGTATTTCACCGATAACCACGGGAATTAATCGATTTTTTTCTAACCAAAAAACTCACCAGTATATACAGCAGCCACCGTTCAAACGTATCGCTGAAGGGCCACCTTGACAACAGGCAGATGCATTTATTTGCGTGTAATGAATGCGTGTTTTGGCTAACACCGGCCCGCCAACCGAGTGCCTCTTGATGACTTTCAGTTAACTGCGTGTGAGGGTAGCTCTCGTAGAACGTTACCGCTGATCCGTATACCTGCAAGTTGTATTTGTTTGACATTTTTAACGTTTTGCGCTTCGGAATCGTCAGTTCTTAACATAGGTTGAATAAAAGAGCGCTTAAAATAGCTACTTCAATAAAAAATTGCTGCAGTAAATTGTAAATATGGTTTCACTTTCATGTAAGTTTAAGATTTACATTAAAATTAACGCGTATGTTATTCATTTTTAACTATAGAAAATTAATTTTATAGGAAATTAAAGTTAGCGGAAATTATGCTATATACGAGAAACGACAAAAGACACGCGCTTTCTTACTTCTATGTAATAAACGTACTTATACGTTTATTTTGACGATATCACAATTCAAAATACCTTATCAGTAGCATCAGAAACGGTCAAAACGAAGGTAGAAAACACAGGTTTCGGCGCAGACGCATTATTCGGCCACAATTCCAAAGTTGAGCCCATGGGTAGACAAAACAGTGGCACTGAAGTAGGGAATGCCATACTGCGACGATCTACTGTTGGATACCTAAAGAAAATGATTTTTATAGAACATACATATAATGACAATATGTAAAATTTTTCTTAAAAACTATTAGTATCAACATGTTTTTAAAGACTACGAGATAGGAACAACATACTTTCAATAAAAACGTACATAAGATTCAATTTAAGCTGCACATACTCTCGACAGTAAAATCGACGACGAGACCTAATTTTTTATCGTTATTTTTCTCGATCATATCAATTCAAAGTCCAAACAGTCAATACACTGCATTAAAATAGGTTCATTGCATTCAATATTTGTACCATTATGAAACACCAGTCACTTTGAAAGTGATACTTTCATAGCATAGAAGAGCATTGTCTGTGATATAACGCTAATATGTTATGATTACATAAATCTCTGTTTTGAACAGAGCCCATCTATCAGCCTTCGAGGAGCTAATTAATGACGCATACTTAGTTGAAAAGGTTAATATTGTGTTTCAACTTACATTTCTCTTTGATTTTATTGCTAGCAATAAGAAGCGCGTTTTTTTTTATTTGAAATACATTATGTATCTGATCGAATAAATTTTTTTATGCACGATGGATTATATAATTTAATATTTATTCAATGTTATGTAAAAGAAGAGTATGTATTACATGTGGAATAGAAATTTAAATTCCTCCACGAACACCACACACATACAAACACGTCCTTACAAATCCATTGTGGCTTTAATTCTAATGGGAATAAAAATAGAACGCGGTCCATAATTGAATAACAATACAATATGCATAGGGCGTGAATAACACAAATGTATTGTATAATGGCATAATGCAATCTCGAATCAACTTCGACACTAATATATAGTGCATAAACATTGCATAAACATCCTGATGTGAAAAGAAGCTACTATTATCACTTAACTGATTGAAAAACAAGATAACGATATGGAAATAGGATAGAAATAGAAAAATTGTACTGGCAAAGGTGAGACCTGAATGTTTTTATCAGTATGATTAGCAATACAATATAGGACCTCAATAATACTAACATAATATTGTATAATGCAATTTTGGTTCAGCATAAATATCGGATAAGCATCAGGGTAAAAAAAGAGTTAAGTACTATATTGTCACTTAACTGATTGAAAAATCAGATTACAATATTGAACAAAAACAGGTTAAAAAGATAAAATTAGTAATTGATAATCTCATACCAATAAAAAAATTTCCTCTGAGTTGATAATATGAAAAACATCAACATAGAAAAGGCTTCAGTTTCTAAACTAAACATTTTGTTTACATAATGAAAGGCCCAAAACTTACCTAAACAGTACTTCTGGTTTGAAAGCTATTAGCGGCGGACGGTTCATTGACTTTTTGTAGCAGAGGAATACATCGCTACCCATTAACCCTGAAATTGTTATTTGTTTACTCAAAGTTTAATACGCGTATGAAGCAATCAATCTCTGAATGCTAACTTTGAAAAGATTTAATCGTATTGAAATATTAATGTGTGTATTTAATTTGAAAAGCCATTTAGGTAATAATTAACTTTTAGCACTATTTACAAAACTTGGACTGGTGGCCCTTAAAATAAGTGCTATAATATACTTTTGCATAAGTATATTTAATCGTGTAATGAAGAAAACACCATAACAATAAAAGAAACATGACAAGAAATATAGAATAAGGTAGCCCGCCTCCTCATTATAAATAACTAAGTAAAACAATCCCCCCTGCAAATTGAACTTACGACATATTTCTCGGTATCAAAAAATTCATCTACCCCAAAACCCACACAGCTTCCCAAAACAATCAATAAACTACAAACCTTTGTTCAAATTCTTCGCGATCATACAAAACGCATGCGGCGGGGTTTCCCCCCGACTCGTAACGACTACGCATATATCGACTACGACTAGCGCATTGCACGGCGCGGTCGGATGCGCCCGCCTGTACGTGATATATGTTTTCGCCGTGGAATTGTTCACATTGGCCAATCTACCGCCAACCGATTTGAGTACCATTTCTGCGTCAGCCATGAGACGCTCTCTGCCGTCGTACATGACACCTGAAATTAGTGTGAAACTTACAAAACGCGAATTATGCATTTTGGTTAAATGAGTTGCAAGTTTCATTTTACAATTAGAAATAAAAGTCTCTAAATGCGTGTAAATACTCAGTGTATTATAACACAGTTACACGTTAGTAATGATACCTATTCTAGGGAGGTACACAATAAATAAATAGCTTTTTAATCTAACAATTCAAAGTCTTTAAACTTCGCTTACAACTTTGGAAAAAGAAAGGAAACTACAAAAGTTTATTTTCTTGCCCCAAATCGAATTTACTTTACGCATAATTGATTTTTGCTATAGTTTCTTAAACGGCGCATAAGTAACAATTAGGCCTTGTATTTCCTTATTGGCAGGAACTAATCTTGTTTAGCATATAAATTACCTACTATTAAATCTTTTTTTATTGATTTACTTTTTATACTATAAAGTATAAACCTTTAAAAACAGTCCCGATAAACAATATTCAAAGGCATCTTATAAGTCTAAATCTAATATAATATATAAAGAAAGCCTTCATAATTTGGATAATAACAAGGCAAAAATGAATCACATAAAAACAAATTATCAATAAAGGATCGTTTTATTTTTCATTTTAAAAATAAATGTTTTTAAATCTGATAAGCCAATAACGAGATGCGAAGATTACCACTTGATGTCTCGCTGTTATTGGAGCATAAAACTAGACTGCGAATGTAGCAAGGTTGTATGTCTAAATTGTGAAATATAAACGTATTTAATCATTCCTAAGCAAAATATAATAATGTTGCTAAAACATGCATTATTGTATTTTAAACTTATCAAGGAAATGAGCAAGCTAGTTGATATTTTTATTTCGAGGGGAATATCCCATTTGAATTCGTATGACATCATATTTTGATGAGATAAAATATTGAAAAAATTACGTACTGAAATAAATCCGTTCATGACAATAATTATTCTTATCATAAAAAAAACATAAGCAAAATATACCAAGAGGAAACAGAATTAGTTCAAATCAGACTTTATATCGATGCAATTGAATAGCCATTTAATTTGTGATACCTATTGTTATTTTTTGTTAATTTCTAACCATTAATAAAAAACTCATCTTACCGATATCAACGAGGGGCGGTTTGTCCCTTCCACGTCGGATACACAAAAAACAAACAGGAGATCTCATGGAGCCATGATTCAAATCAGCTGGTAAGCCAGTCGGTGTTGATTCTATTAATTCGTAATCATTTGGCACCGTTTCACCTAACCCAGGAAATACCACACCTGAAAAAGAAATGCAGTTGCTAATACATATATATCATAGTCTCTCACACCCAAATACTAAAACATTGAAGAGGTATGTAAACGTAATATGGACTCTTAATTATACATGATATTACATACATTTTTAAGTTAGATCATTTATTCAGATACGCTTAATACCTTAGTACATTAAACGCATTAAATCGTATTATAACATGGGGGATACATAATCATTTATTATTTAAAACCTTCGTCATGGAATGAGGTCAGGGACTTAAAAAAATCACTACTTATTTCGAAACAAAAATGTGCGAGGTATGTAATTAAAATAGGGCCATAACTAGCTCACTAATGAAATAGTTAAGCACGTTACGTATTTATGCTTATCACCCGGAGAATTCCTAGACTTTGTGCATTCAATGACCTTATCATCGGTTCATTCAAGACGAACATCAATGATGGTAATAAATATGAATCATTGTGGGGTCAATCGATAATGACCTTTTGTTGGCAATTTGTTTGAAAGTAGAACCGGGCCATTGTTACAAATTGGTGAGTTTTATTGGGTCAGATAATAAGAAAAGGCGAAAATCTGAAACATTATAATATGTAGTTGAATAGATCTTTTTGTGCGGGTGTTATAGTTGTCACATATCCTCTGAACCCAATTTAAAAATATTTATTACTCACGACTCATCTACTTAATAAAGATATCATTTATAATATAATGCTGGTCTTGACAAGAAATAGAGACGGTAACATCTAAATAGACGCACTTGCCTACACTTCATCTATTACGAGATTGTAAAGAAGATCGAATGAAACCTTAGTATTGACGGCAATGAATTTTCCTTGCAGAATAAATCTATGTAAGTAGTAGGTTAGTAATAAATTATTGTAAAAATATTTCAATTCAAATGCAGTTTTATCTTTTAACTGATATATGTACATATTATAAACATTTTACCGCTAAGGTAATTAACGAATTCGCTTGCCTTTCTAGATAAGACGAGTTAAATGATTTTACCGGAAGAGCGACGAGATATTAATTCCTAATTGCAGAACATGGTTAGTGAAGACCCAAGAGTCAACGCACGTATAAGAGTCGGAATCAAGTTTTATCTAATTATATTTAGCTGAGATTGATAGATGATCTGGTAGTTGGATTAATTATATTATCACATACAGGTTTAGTGCGAAAATAAACAGGCATATCACAGGTACTTTGTACATGATAATCTCTTATAGTAAGCTGAACATGACAGTGATTAAACTTTTCAGAATAATCTTATGGCGTTTCATATGTTGATGAAAAATATAGGTAAAAAATATACTGTAACAATTTTTAATTAAATACATTTTTCAAGTAGGTTTTTTTATATAAGGCATTTAAATGTGCAAACATACGATTTCAATACCAACACTCAATCCATATGGTCAGTTGCTCTACTTGAAGGTTCATAACTGTTTGTGAGATACTAGTTTGACAACTTTTTATGCATGCACCTTATAGGCCTGGTTCATCCAAGGAGTATGGCAAGGTCCCTGACCGTATTATATAGTTTTCATATACATAATATTGTATCATTCAAAGCGACTTATATGCGATAAAGCCTGCGTAAGTCGTGAGGTTTATTTACATTTCTTGTTTGTCGCGGTCTCCCAAAAATTTTGAATTTAAAAACAGAGTTCATACGGTATTTGGAATTATGTATGTTTAAACATAGTATCTACCTACAAGTAATAAAACATTTTAGTCGGTATCAGGAAATACGTTATCGAAATAAACTTTGCGACTAGTAGTTACTCGTATAAATTTCATCAGTTAAAGTTTACTGACGTAAAATCCCCGGATAAGAGATGAATAAAAATGGCTTATTTGGTATTCCATATTTTCTATTTCTTTTAAAAAATCGAGACAAAAAGATAAAATTTAAAGAATGTAAGAATGGGATACTCAACAATTTGTTTTCAGTGGATCCTAAAAAAAAATGACCTTACCCAAACTTATGCAGTGTTACATCAATAAAGAAACAGTGGAATGGTGGGCTCTATTGTTATCGTATTAAAACGAAAATTATATTTCGGAGCCTCGTTTACTATGGTAAGTTTTTTGTAAAGGTCATTGCCATGCCTTGCCTGCATGATGCCTTAGTATTACGATGATTATTTCCTAATACTCAAAAAGCTATGATTACATACTAGAAAACATTTTAAAATTTTTATGTTTTTATTAATATTTACAAATATTGACAACAATATTTCTTATTATAAGAGTTATTTTAGTCTAATTTTCAACTCTATCATAATATTAAAGATACATGACTTTGTTCCTAATTGAAATTGGTTAATATTATATTTTGCTACTCATCCACCACAAAACAATAACCAATTTTTGAAGGAAACATCATATCTCAAATAAATAAAGTATTTACTGTTTAGTGTTATTCATATGTCATGGGATATAAAATAAACAAATGAATCATTTAATAAAACAAGGAAGAAAACAAAACATAATTGTGTATCAGTTACAAATTGCAACAGTAATCTGAGTTGAGACCACAGATCAGATTAGATTAATATTCCTGTAAAATGATACCTTTGGTAGAAAAGCAATTGCATAAGGATTATAAACTTAACTTTGTAGACAATGCATCCTTCAGTAACTATGTTTTAATTTGAATTATCAATTTCATCAAATGGTAACATATGTAATAAGTAATTATTGAAATTGAAAAATATTTAAATATGTACATGTATGCACAGAACTATTTTTTTTTTGAAAAAAATTAAAACAAAAATTACTCACAGGCTTTAAAAAAGTTCTCAGAATCAAATTATTATTTTTTCAACCTGGACAAAATCAGTCATTAGATTGTAAGGGCATAAAATTTGGATGAACAAATTGAAATTTATAGCAATTGCAATAGCATTTACATTTATTATGTAATTTACTATAGTTTGGATAATGGTGCTGATAATTATTACTTATGACTTCATTAGATTATTATATGTGTAGATAAGATTTATCTGTACATAGTTTTAAAAAGTAGCAAGCTGATGAGTGTATATAATTTATTATATGTAGTATAAAAAAATTGGGATGAGGAGTTCTAATGATTGATAACTTAGAACTTTGTATTTTTGAAACATGCAGATAACTATAGAAGTTTCAAAAAATATAAGCTTATTTTAAGAAGATAGAGAGATTTTAATTAATGACTAATTTTAATGTTCAAAATAGGTCTATAAATACAAGTTAAAAATTTTCTAAACAAAACAATTACTTAAATAATTTTTTTTTATGCTGATATGCTTTAGTAACAAAACAACTGAATGAATTCTATCATAAATCAACCCAAAAGACTTGACAGGCAAAGAACTTGGAGGAAAGACTTTGCATTGATTTTGTTTCCCCTTCTTTCCCTCCAAATGTGTTTCTTAATGAATAACAATTTGGACTTAAAAAGTGCAATGCGAATAGGCTTTATCTCCGTGATCAGGCACGCTTACCAATTAGATCGCATTTGCCCTTCCCATCAGGCAACTTGCCTGAACAGTTAACAACAAAAAATTAAATTGACCACCTAAGTCAAATCAGCTAGGTCGCCCAATTTATATTTTTTAAAGAGAAGAGAAGTTTGAACTTGGAAACTTAGTTTTGAATATTATTCAGTATTGTTTAACAATGGTAATTGGGTTTTTCATATGAACAATAATAATAAACACACAATTTAACTTTGAATGTTCATAATAAACTACTTACAAAAAGTTGACTTATAGTCTAAGAGCATGTCATATATTTAAATAATAAATTGAGATATTTAATATGAAGTACAATTTTCAAATTAGTATGCAAAACATAGTGAAGAGTCGAACAGAATACATAATAACACATAAGTACAATCAAACACAACTAAATGTGACCTAGAGAATCAATTATGCACATACTCTGTCAACTTAATTATTTACTTCCTCATTTACCTTATAGATAAATATTTTTATAATTTATAAATTTGGGATTAACATTCATTTAATCACTGTGTGTATTTTAATACTGTGTATTCAAAATTATACAAAACTTTTTAATAGTTGTGTAAATATTAATTAAAAAATAAACATACCAATATCTGTGATTGGTGCTTTTGTACTGTATCCTTTTAAGTGTCCAGAATCCGAATCATCCAGTACTTCTGGTTGTTCTGGGAGACCAGCTACCACAAAATAGTCTGCTACTCTCCTTTCTTCCATTGCTATTATTTACTTGGACTTATACAGTTCCTAAAAATAATAATGAAATCCAATTCAAGGGGTTGATCCAATTTGTCAATAAACACCAAGTCTTTAATTATTTAACAAAATATCGTGTATAACCTTTAGAGTCTCGCTATTCTTAAATGCGTAACATTTTATTTGTAGAATTATTAAAAAGGACAAAAACTAAAATATGAAACCTTTGAAGTTAACTTACATATAATGATACAGATAATAAATTTGTTTAATAAAATTAAAGTCAGTGATTACAGGACATTATTGCTAAACTTGAATACATGATTTATTAAATTAATTTTATCGTAAACTCGTAGCATTTGTAATATTCACTTTTAACACATTAATAATTACATCACATATCACATTAAACCGCACTCCACTTTTCATCTACAAACAATAATCTAAATTCATCCATTAATTACATCTTTTCATTTTCAATGAAATTGTCATTTTTATTATATGTCACTGCCGTCACGCCGTGAGCCGTCAGCAGCCGTCAGCGGTCAGCCACAGAGCAAGTAATATACCCCGTTTTCCAATTACAGCACTAGAGCGCATTATGCGGCATAATGCTTAACGTTGAATGTTCCAACTACAGCAACGCTTCGCACAATCGAGCACTAGAAAAAGTAATGCGCGTGATTTGATGCGTGCAATCCACGCAATCGATTTATCGTTAGTAATTATTAATTGTTGGAAAAAATTTTAAAGCTTTCGTTTCATTGTAGTTTTTTCGAAATAATCAAAGTTAATTCAAATTGTGTTAAAAAAATAAATATAAGTATGGATGAAGGTACAAACATTGAAAAAAATGTTAATGAAATAATCAAAATCCAAATTACACAAAATAATCGTAAATATTTTTCAACCAATTATTATATTGTATACCACTTTATTTACACACTAGATTTCCGCCCGCGGCTTCGCCCGCGTTTTCAAAGGAAAACCCGCATAGTTCCCGTTCCCGTGGGATTTCCGGGATAAAACCTATCCTATGTGTTAATCCAAGTTACCCTCTATATGTGTGCTAAATTTCATTGTAATCGGTTCAGTAGTTTTTACGTGAAAGAGTAACAAACATCCATACATCCATACATCCATACATCCTTACAAACTTTCGCCTTTATAATAGTATTAAGATTAAGATTAATGAGGTTATTGCTAACTCTATGAATATT
Organism: Colias eurytheme; assembly: GCF_061535395.1. Classification (NCBI taxonomy): domain Eukaryota; kingdom Metazoa; phylum Arthropoda; class Insecta; order Lepidoptera; family Pieridae; genus Colias; species Colias eurytheme. The sequence continues at coordinate 5,910,447 of NC_142998.1, read as the reverse complement.
TTTTTTTTTCAACACTGAACTTAGCGCAACCTGCTGGTGCGTTTCACGTTCCAATTAAGCATCAGCATAATTCGGCATTGTGCGGCACTGAGTCGCATTATGCTCTGTAATTGGAAAACGGGGATAGTACCGTCAGCACAGAGCACTCAGCACAGCATTGAGCATATTATTATGTACACTTAGAGTATATTATATATAGGTAAACCAGAATCTGATGGAAAATTGGGAAATCAAAATTTTGAGTGTGCAACCCTAGGGAAAATGGACTGAACGATCTTGATACTGCTTATTTTTTATTTTGTCCTCAACATCATTAGTCACATTACATAAGTGAACAATACTGTACTTAATAATGAGATATCCACTTAATATTATGTAGGTACATACTTACATGTATAATATACATATTACTTTTATCTATGTAATACATATTATTATTTACACATACCTATATTTGTAAATTCATTATCATTATGCCATGTAAAAATATGGATGTAATGATAATGCACATCAAAACTAGATTGCTAATCATTTTTTATAAAATAAAATAAAATAAAAATAAAACTATGTTTATTTTCGTAAGTATTAAAGATACACACATTATAAAATTGACTTGGACAGCTTGGACTTGACGAATAGCCGTATTGGAAACTCCTGTAATAAGTTTTCATAAAATTATATTGTAATCAACAAACAATATTATAGTTACCTACTTATAATATTTTTTATTTTAAGTATCAAAACGGGTAAGTCCAATTTACCAATAAAATATTCAAAATTGAAAATTGTGATGTGTTTGACCCTTCTGCATCGAATGTTTTTCTATACACATTATAAACAACACCTCTTGCTTGTGATCGCAGCGGCTTTTTCGACATTTTCAAGATTTTTTAGACAAAATCCTAAAAATTATTCAACAATTGCAAAGAAGACAAATAATTTGACAACCAATTTGATAGTTGTCAAATAAAATTGCCATATGAAAATCTTTTATTTCGTAAATATAAATATGCCATCAGATTCTGGTAGACCTATACTATCTATAGAGTGAGAATAACCAAGTGGGAACAGTAGGCACAGGTGGGAACAACACGACGTTCCCGCCGCGAGCGCTCGCAGTCGTGGTTGAGTGCTGTCGAAGTGCGTTGCTCTGGAATTTTTTTTATATTTTCGAATAAACATGGTGAAATGTGCAGTTCTATCTTGCAAAAACGATACTAGAAAATACACAAAATTGAAATCCAGTATCACATTTCATCAGTAAGTCGATTGTTATACTTATTTTTATGAAAATAAATTTAACATCGCGGGGGTGAAGGGGAGGTGGGAGGTGGACACGCGCAGGCTCGCTCGCGCGCCTCACTGCCGCCACGTGATCGTAGTGATGTGACCTGACCAACGCTGTACTCGATATAAAGTTTACTAGAAGAACCTTAGAGAAGAACTATATTTTAACAAATTATTTATTTAACTTTAAAATTAAAACTCTTTTAAAAATGTATTATAAATAAATTTGTGGTGTGTTTTGTATGATACACTTTCTAATATTATGAATGCGAATGTATTACTTATAGTGTAAATGTAAACTGTAAAGTGTGTAATGTTACGATATATTTTCTGAACCGCTAAATTGATTTTGAAGATTTAAATAGTAGAATGGATAAAATTAAATAAAAAAATTATTAATATTATTTACTATACATATTATCATCTTAAAGTATTAATTATTTCTTATTTTTATTTAACATTTTTAAAACAGTATTATTATTTTTAGATTTATTATTAAAGAAATAGCACTAAATCCGATCTTTTATTTTATTAACTTAATTATTTAAAAAGTACTCACGTTTTTCTGATATTCCAATTAAACATATTTTTTTAAAGTACTTAACTATAATTAATACAAGAAATATTCAAATGGAATAAACAAACTTTATTCAGTTGGTAATCATCATCATCATCATCACAAATTTAAAATTACATATTAATACTTTATTCATACATTTCTCCTTTAATGACATATTGAACATAAATTTACTCAAGATACATATTTATTTACATAACTTATCGATAGCTCGACACGCAATTGATACCTACCCATCCCTATTGGTCACACACACATCTATATAGTATCTATAGCTCATCTGCCTACGATGTGCACCAAGCAATTTGTGCAATACACGCGCTCTATACTACTGTAATATACACTCTAAGTATGTACAGCACAGCACAGTCCACAGAGATTTAATTGAAAACATTGCCAGCAAGCAAAATATGCTTTATATAATTAAATTATAATTATTGCAAGCATAAAATGCATCTTTTTAATAAATAGGCGTTGTCGTTATATAATACAATACAAACAAATTATATTTACTTTTATTTATTCGAACAAATAATATTAAAATAAGATGCAAACACAAAACTCATAGCGATCCGTGTTGAATGTGAATCAAAAATAAGTAGTAAATATATAAATTATAGCAGGGTAAATGCAAGCAGCATTGATCTTGATCATTGATGATTAATGATTGGTCCATTCAGAAACGTTTATAAATATTGCCATATTAGATATATTGCATACATGTAAAATCTATGTTGCCAACTAAACATGCCATTTTTTGGCAGAATGTTATTTAAGAAAGAAGGTTTTTGAAATAAACAATAAGTAATGTCTTTAGGTTTTTTTATTTATACATCAATAATAATTTCTTTCTGTGCCTTCGATGATGGGGCTAAAATATCATTATAATCAATGTTAGTTGCACTGCCAACTTGGGCTGCTGCGAGAAGTAAACCTATTGCACCTTCCAATTCACTGACCCTTTTACACACTTCAATTTCACATTCAATATCTTTTTTTAGTGTTTTATACAAGTACATGTTTTTTTCTGAAAGTAATGACATTCTTGTTTCAAATACATCTATAAAAACATTGGTTACATCAATAACAGTTCTCATTAATCTTGTTTCACCTATGTTTTTCTTCAAAAACTTTAATAATGCTCCTATATTTTTTTCTGGCAATTTGTCTATAGCAACATGTAAAACTTTTCTTCTAAGAAGTTCTTGCATAATAGCAACTGTTTTTTCTGGGTATTTTGTAGCTGTGTATGGTTTTAAAACAACTGACAAAGCATTGGAAAATTCCATTTTCCTCATATGTTTATCAGCCTCTGGTTCTGTTTTAGGTTTAGATTTAGATACAACTACATCAACAGTTTGTTGTGGGTCAATGTGGTCTGGAGCAAACCTGAATATTCCTTTATTTTCAACAGACTGGTTCACTGGTTGTTCTCGTTTTCGTATTGAGATAACACCATCTATCATTCCCACTGCGAGAATATCATCATTTTCTGAAATATCCATACTCAGCACAGCATTTGGAAAATCAATTGTGTGAACAGCTTTGAATGTTGATATATCATAAATTTTAACACGTCTATCTAATGATGCAGACATTAGTCTACTATTATTGTTTGCCAGCCTTAGAGAAGTAACAGTCTTGTGGTGCTGTGAAATATTTGCTAATAATTTTCCACCATTAAATATATCCCATACTTTAATTTCGGTGCCTCCTGCACTAATAAATATTCCACCAGAAGGAAGGAAGAGTACTGACTCAACAGGACTGCCATGGTTTGCTGTTAACACAGTTTCATTGCAACGACAATCATAGAGTTTAACGGCATGGTCGTAACCGCCTGATAAAATAATTTCTGGTGATACAGGACTTGCTGCTCCAGCTCTTATATAATCTGTGTGTTCAGTAAAGCTGGCAATTTTCTCTTCAGTTGCTATATCCCATAGACATACTGATTTATCATCTGAGAAACTGATAACCTTCACTTGGTCCTTTGTGAAAAATGTTCTGTGTACCTAAAAGATAATTTAAATTATTTTCATTATCTAGTTTTGTTTTAGTGGATAAACTGAAAAATGCAATGCTAGTAGAAAATTATTAGTGACTCAGAGTTGTGACTAATTTACAAGAATTGATTTGCAGCATAAACGTAAGATACTAAATCTCAATCTCATTTTATAAATCATTTTCAAGGTAGCGGAACATTCATTTACTACTTCAAATGTCTAAAATTCCATGAATAGCAAATATAATTTTGAATTACTTACAGGCCCAGTATGACCAGTAAAAACTCTAAGAACACTTTTAGACTGAACATCAAATAATTTGACTGCAGCCTCTTCGCTGCCTGCAACAAGCAGTCTCCCATCACCTCGGAAAGTGGCTCCATATGCAGCTTCTACAAATTTTGAAATATTCTTTGCCACAACTTTTGTGATTGGGTCGTATATCTGGAAAAATAAGTTTAAATGGTAATTATGTTGCATTTTGTACGAAAGCTTCTTCATTAGCTGCTATGAAATTGAATCAGTTTTTTAAATCTGTCTACCCATAATCAGACAATTAAAAATATACAAAGTTTTAAACCCATAATATACTTAAAATACAGATAATGAGGCTAAACTGTACAGTAGCTAATAACAAAAAAATTAATGACTCTCAACTCCACACCCTACAATGTACAGTTTTACCAATAACTATTGATTTATGATTATATGTACTATATAAATACAATACACTTAAATATTTTACTACTCACATAAAATACATTAGTTTAAATTTTAATCTAACAGTAGGAAAGAGTAGGTATTTATTTTAAAGTATTTGTATAAACAACAACAGTAAATTATCTACTGTTCTTTATCCAATTTACGGATATAATTGAAATCGAACTTAAAACAAATTTTATTCCATAGTCTTACCTGAACTCTGACTGAACATGTTGCAGCAAAATAATGTGGTTCAACTGGGCTAAAGTCAATATAATCTATTGCACCAAATTCCTTTACAAGTACTGGTAACTGAAATAATAAACCGAAATGTTAATACCTATATATTATAGCATCGAAAATTGCACAAATTTATGGAAAATAAAAATATCTTACACCAAGTTTCTTCCAGTATATTAAATCTTTTGTGCTGGTAGTCACTGGCTTTTGAAAGACTGCCTTATTTACTTTTTTATATGGATATGATATATGAGCCATATTTTGAAGATTTTATTCAAAGTTTTGAGTAAATGTCTATATTTTAAAACAACACCAACATAATCATGCTTCTAGCTAAATAAACTGATTGACATTGTCAAGTGCAACACGTGTTTCTGACATAAGATTTTGACGTATTTGTGAAAGGAACCTACTACAAAGTAAAAGGTTTATATTTTAACAAATTAATATAAAATATTAGACAAAATTTAAACAGAAAAAAATCCAACAGTACCGTATTTAAGTTAATACTTATGAATTTTAAATTACCTGACAAACCTGGCAGCCCTATGGTACAGCCTTTATGTCATTTGTTAAAATTTGACATCAGTTTTGACATACGAGTCGACTAGAAATAAATAAGCTTTTTCGAATTTATGTAAGAAATAGTAGCCTATATTAATTTTAAAATCAACATCTGAACACAAAAAGTCAGCATGTTTAAATTATTGAGTCGTCATGGTCGTCGGAGTGGTATAATTAACATATTTTGTGAAAAGAAGATTGAGGTTAGAAAAGTAAAGGTTTATTACGCCTATTCCTCAGCTGGTTCTATTAGATTTGCCTCTACCGGTACAGAAGTTGTTAAGCCTACGAATGTTATTGAAAATATACCAGAACCGCCGCCCGTGCCTGACCCCTCAACATTTGAACAAGTATCCGAAGCTGTTCAGACATTGGCTGCGAATGGAGAACCCACATTTGCCAGTTTAGGCCTTGGTGGGTGGGGACCAGTGGGTATTATTCAAAATTGTATGGAGTATTTGCATGTGACCCTTGATGTCCCATGGTGGGGAGCGATTGTTTGTGGTACAATAGTGGTGAGAGCGTTAATGTTTCCCCTTGTTATTTTATCACAAAGAAATTCAGCAATAATGAATAATTATCTACCAGAAATACAAACACTTCAATTAAAGATGACACAAGCTAGACAGACTGGAAATCAATTAGAGGCAGCTCGATATGCACAAGAGATGATGCGGTTTATGAAGGAGAGAGGATTAAACCCGTTAAAGAATCTTCTTCCTCCTTTAGCACAAGCACCTCTGTTTATATCATTCTTTATGGGTTTGAGAGGTATGGCCAACTGTCCCGTTGAGAGTATGATGCACGGTGGACTTTGGTGGTTTGCTGATTTAACAGTACCTGATCAATATTTTATTCTTCCCATAATCACCAGTGCAACCATGTGGTTAACCATTGAAGTGGGTGTTGACGGTGGCAGATTAGATGCTCAGAATATGCAAGTAATGAGATACGTGCTCAGAGCCATACCTGTTGTTATGTTGCCATTCACAATTAACTTCCCAGGTGCCATTCTTGTCTATTGGTGTTCTACAAACTTCATATCCCTTTGTCAAGTTGGTTTCCTCAAGATGCCACGTGTGAGAGAGTACTTTAAAATACCAGCAATCATTAAACATTCACCAGAAAACCTACCAATTAAGAAAAAGGGTTTTGTAGCCGGAGCCAAAGAATCATGGACTAACATTAAATTATCTAGGGACTTAGCAGATAGACAAAGAGTAGATGAAATGATTTTCACAAAAGCTGGTAAAGGACCCTTGCAAAAGACGTACAAATTTGATCCTAAGAAATTGACAAATGTACAAGCAAAATCTAAGTAGGCGATATTGTAGTATTAGTGTTAGTTAATGTATTATAATATAAATAAAATTATTATAAATTCCATATATATTTGTTTCTTTATGGCATTGTCATTTTAGTATGTAATATACTTTTAAAGTACTACATGTTTACATTACAAATTATACAAGCTTTTGATTTAGATCGAAAACATAGAACTGCTAAGTATGTTATTTTAATGTTTACATAATATTATAAAACTTTGTTAGTACAGTAACCTGCAACATCATGACACGAATGCACTATCGTTGTCGGCAATTTCGGCAATTTGTTTTAAAAATAAACTGTAAACCGTCTTCATCTCGAGTCTGTGTCACAGAAGAATAAGTAAACAGGTAATCAGTTACTGGTAGAGTGCATGGAAGCACGAACCTGTGAATCTGAATCACAATTTTTAATCAAGTTCTACATAATATATTATGTTCCTGATAAACAGAAAATTCCCTCGTGTATTTTGTGATTCCAAAACAAACTCGATAATTATACTACTTAAATCTTTTTTCCTGCTAGCGTCATGTACGTGGACTTATGTATGTATATCTATTATTGTTATCTTTGATTTCGAATACTAGAATACTAGTAAGTGGTAATCTTTTGCACGTTTATATCTTTATTTTAGAGTTTATACCATTAGGTACTAGCTGCGCTTCGCGGTTTCACTAGCGTGGCTCCGCTCCTGTTGGTCTTAGTGTAATGATATTAAAATATAGCCTTCCTCGATAAATGGGCTAACACCGAAATAATTTTTCAAATCGGACCAGTAGTTCCTGAGATTAGCGCGTTCAAACAAACAAACTCTTCAGCTTTATAATATTAGTATAGATACATGGTACATGGCAACAAGAGTGGTCTTGAATAACGAAGTTATAGGTACTTAGGTTCTTTTAAAGATATAACATACGTAGTATATTATTATTAGTCTGTGATATAACTATCGCGTTTACAAAATCTTACTCGTATGATGATAATATTATTAAGTACATAGGTCATATTAATTTTTGTAACTGTGACTCTGAGATAAATTGAGACACGAAGATACTAGATACCTACCCTCAAAATAAATGAAAAGTCAGCAATATCTACGTTGGTGTAGGTACGTAGGTATATGTACGGTTTCATCATACAAACAATATTTTAGTTGTGTTATTATAGACCTAAAATTTTAATAAGCCACTCGGGTTATGAATTCCCGACCTACTTTGTTTTCGCTTTCCCGGGTTTGTATTTACTTATCGCATTTAATTGTACACTGTGCCATAATAAGCTTTTGTTAACCAATTGAGCTTACGACTTTTTGAGTACATTATATAATATGTTTGTAATAACTTAATGCTTCATACAGCGGGTACTTAGGTCGGATATCTTCATTATGCATACATACTTAGGTACAAGTACTTAGTACGACTACCTTTGTACTTGTTTCGTTTGCGACTTGTCCGAGTATTTTTGCTCGCAATTTCTGGACTGTTTTTTTTTTCAATAAGAGTAGCCATAAGCCAATGTTATATTAGAAAACATAATTTATCTACCAGCAAAATAAGTATGTAGATATACGTACCTAATAGGTAGATGGTCAGTAAAAAGGTCCTTAATGTTCTTGTTTAGAGTTTTATATAAATAAACAATAGTAGTAAATACCTAACGATAATATTCCTAAACGCAACAGTATTAATTAAAAGATAATAAGTTTTCTTAATATGCAAAAGGTTTCGCACACAACTTAAACACAACTGACTTTAATAATAAGTCAAATAACACCAAAAAGTGAATTGGGACTAGTAAAAACGTCAACTCTGTAGGAATGTTTTCGACGGAAATAATAATGAAGGGGAAACCATTGCCGTTCGAACAAAGCAAAGAGCTCAAAGGCTGAATACTTATAGTCCATTGAATGAGTCCCTCCAAGGGGGGTCTAGAGTGCGTGAGTTAGTAACGTAAGATGTTTCTTCGGAAACATGTCAAGAGTCCCTAGATAATAAACATACTAAAACCCCGGGACACTAGGAGGAGCCCCGGAGTGGGGGGAGGGGGGGAATGGGTCCATTTTTTTCATTTTTCGCTTAAATCTCAAAAACAGTACATGTTAGAGAAAAACTTTCAAGGAAAAGTTGAAAGGCCATAAAATTATCTACAAGTTGTACTTAAATCATTTTTTTCTATTCGCAGCCGTTTTCGAGCTACATCCCATGAAAGGTGAAAAATTCAATTATCGTAACTACTCTAATAAAATTCAATTTCTCCTAAACGCCTCCATGGTGGAATTTGGTATTTTTATCAATGTTAGACCTAATTATGAGCAATCTATCTGTACCGGTCACAAGTTGCACTTTTGAGTTTTTTGGAAGAAAAAAATAAAAAGATCAAGTTCTCAAACTACCCTAATATAATATTTTGACAATCGATTCCTCCTAAAGGCTTCCATGGAGGAATGTGTTTATTTTACCAATTATAGACCTAATTATGAGCAATCTACCTGTACCAGTCACAAGTTGCACTTTTGAGTTTTTTGGAAGAAAAAAAATGTAAAGTTCAAGTATCGTAACTACCCTAATAAAATTCAATTCCCCGTAAACGCCTCCGTGGTGGAATCTGGTATTTTTATCAATGATAGACCTAATTATGAGCAATCTATCTGTACCGGTCACAAGTTGCACTTTTGAGTTTTTTGGAAGAAAAAAATAAAAAGATCAAGTTCAGTAACTCAAACTACCCTAATATAATATTTTGCCAATCGATTCCTCCTAAAGGCTTCCATGGAGGAATGTGTTTATTTTACCAATTATAGACCTAATTATGAGCAATCTATCTGTACCAGTCACAAGTTGCACTTTTGAGTTTTTTGGAAGAAAAAAATAAAAAGATCAAGTTCAGTAATTCAAACTACCCTAATATAATATTTTGGCAATCGATTCCTCCTAAAGGCTTCCATGGAGGAATGTGTTTATTTTACCAATTATAGACCTAATTAAGAGCAATCTATCTGTACCGGTCACAAGTTGCACTTTTGAGTTTTTTGGAAGAAAAAAAATAAAAAGATCAAGTTCAGTAACTCAAACTACCCTAATATAATATTTTGCCAATCGATTCCTCCTAAAGGCTTCCATGGAGGAATGTGTTTATTTTACCAATTATAGACCTAATTAAGAGCAATCTATCAGTACCGGTCACAAGATGCACTTTTGAGTTTTTTGTAAGAAAAAAAATAAAAAGTTCAAGTCTCGTAACTACCCTAATAAAATTCAATTCCTCGTAAACGCCTCCGTGGTGGAATCTGGTATTTTTATCAATGATAGACCTAATTATGAGCAATCTATCTGTACCGGTCACAAGTTGCACTTTTGAGTTTTTTGGAAGAAAAAAATAAAAAGATCAAGTTCAGTAACTCAAACTACTCTATAATATAATATTTTGACAATCGATTCCTCCTAAAGGCTTCCATGGAGGAATGTGTTTATTTTACCAATTATAGACCTAATTAAGAGCAATCTATCAGTAACGGTCACAAGTTGCACATTTGAGTTTTTTGGAAGAAAGAAATATTTTTTGATCGATTGATGAGCCAAAATCATTTTTTACTGCGTGTAACTCAGAAACGGTAGGATATAGGAAAAAATTATTTGGGTACAACTTGTAGATAATTTTATGGCCTTTCAACTTTTCCTTGAAAGTTTTTCTCTAACATGTACCGTTTTTGAGATTTAAGCGAAAAATGAAAAAATGGACCCTTTCCCCCACTCCCCCCACTCCGGGGCTCCTCCTAGTGTCCCGGGGTTTTAGTATGTTTATTACCTAGGGACTCTTGACATGTTTCCGAAGAAACATCTTACGTTACTAACTCACGCACTCTAGAACTTTTTATTCAATGGACTATTAGGACGCAATTACAGATGTTGGAGCGAACGTCGAGGGTACAACTTTATTAACCCTGTAGGGACCAATATGAAGCTATTGTTATTCAATTTAAATAACACTCTCTATTGGATACATTTAAATTTAAGCTTCAGTGTATTCATGTTAGATGGTTTCATCAAATTGAATAGCGTTAGCCGTTAAGTAATTTGAATTAGTTTTGGTATTCAATATTTTTGGTATTCAATATTTTTTAATTAATTTCTTAATTATAAAAACGACCTACGTTCCGTCCTAGGTTTTATTTCAGAAAGATCTTGCCCGCTTCTTTAGTTAATGTATTAGCCTAATTATTTTAATTTATTCTATCAAGATGTAGTTTTTTTCATTCAGAAATACGCAATAGCCAATATTAAAAATAGTTAAGTAACTAAAAAAAACACCGTTGAAAAACCATCAATTTAAACAAATAGAGGTATGTAAGAAAGGTTTGTGAATTATGTATAATAATAGAGGTGTATGAGCAGCTCTATGTACAATATTATTATTTGGATTCTATATAGGTATTAAGTAATGTTATCATGTAAAGTGGCTTACTATCTTCTATCGGATTGGTGTGAAGTTTAGATAATAGCAGCACTTGGTCATAATTAAATAGCACTGCTATTGTGTTGTGGTTGCACTGACATAATAAACTGACAACAATATGCAAGACGTACGAACTACGAATATAGGTAGCCAGTGGCGTAGCTATCATAGGGCCAGGTGGTGCAGTGCACCAGGGCCCCGGAGCTCAGGGGGGCCCCTCAAACCTCAGCTTTGAAAAAAAAAGACGGGTTGCACTCCGGGAGTGCCGGCAGAAGTGAAAACTTGATTATTAACGTTGAGCATGTTTGATATCCATCTGTCTTACGCTTTTTCGATCAGGTCACGTGTCCTGACGCGAGTTTAAGATTTTATACCCATTACAGAAAAAGTGCTCATCGCCGCTAAAAAGGTTTTCACTTCAAAAAAATTTCGATACACTAAATTCATCAATGTTTCCAGTAAAAGTGTTCAACTGTCAAAATTAGATGACATCACCGATTTTCATACTGTACGCAGCAGCAATGGTTACAGTGTTACAGTATTGACTACCCTCTCCCTTCCCGCTGTCAAACTATCAAAATCTTGATGACATCGCATGCGTAATTTCTAAAATGGCGGCCAGAAATTGCCTTTCACAAAAAAATTAATTATTCCGCATTCAAGCCATATTTTATCATTCTGAAAACGACAATTTACTCATTGATATATTTCCTATCTTAGAAAAATTGATATGATTATTAGGTACCAAGAAAGTATAGCTGTTTTACATGTCCAAAGTTTGCAAACGTGTTCTGTGGACTAGATTGCAAAAAATAAATGCATTCTCAGTTAAAATACAAATAACAAGGACCTTTAACTTCTTTGGAAACAGCATTAAGCGCTGGGACCTTTTATCGAAATTCACCGGTGAATCAGAAATTACTTTGAAAAAATTGAATCCGACAAGATGGTCCAGCAGGGTTGACTCAATAACTGCAGTCAAACTTCGTTTTTTCCATATCATTTAAAGCATTGTCCGAAATAACGCTGAAAAGTTCCAGTAAAGGCGAACGTAGTGAAGCAGAGATTATAAAATCAAAAATGCTGAATTTTGAGTTTGTATTTCTTTGTGAATTCATGCACAGCGTATTGAACAATATCAATTATGTTTCCAAAGTTTTGCAAAAACGTGATATCGTTTTGGATGAAGCGAGTAAGGCTTTGGACGAAACAACGGATAAATTGAAAAAGTATAGAAATGACTTCGAGTCCTTCAAATCCAAGGCCACCGAAACCGCGAGAAAATACGATATCGATCCTACCTTTCCAGAAAAGCGATGAAGAAAAACTAAAAAGCATTTCGATGAATTGGCTCCTGATCACCGATTCGAAAACCAGGAAGAAGTCTTTAGAGTAACTATTTTCAACAATGTACTCGACATAATAATCAATCAGTTAGATGCGCGTTTTATTGGTATGAGTGTAGTTTGTAAATCGTTCGACTTCCTGATGCCAAAAAACTTGCTTAGCTGGAATGAAACGATTTTACTCGAGAAATGTGATCAGTTTCAGAAGAAATATTGCGATATAATTGGACCCAATTTCTCGCTCCAATTTGGTTCTTAATGTATATCATCTGATTCTCCCTCTATTGATGGAGACGTGGTCTATTCGCCAGCTTTGCAAAGAAATTATAACAAAATTTGGCGTGCTCGAATGTGACCTTACGGAAGTGTATACAGCGATGCTACTGTTTCATACAATTGCTGTTACTTCCGCGGCAGCAGAAAGATCTTTCAGTAAACTGAAGATTATAAAAAATTATTTAAGAAACAGCATTCGACAAGATCGCCTCCGACATTTATCGTTAATTGCAATAGAAAATGAGGCGGCATCAAACTTGGATTTGAGTGAAATTAATAATTATAGACGAATTCGCAAAAATTAAAGCGCGCAAGAGATTGTGAATTGGGCGGGGAATTCTGTTAATAATCGTTTTTCCATTAATTAATCTCATCTGTATAAGAAATATTATATATTGTCATGTGCGTCGTTGTTTATTTATTCCCTTTTTCTACTATTAAACACATGGAGATTCTAATAGAGACGACGTATGGATTTAGCCTATTAGGGATAAGTTCATTTACTGTTTTCTATTCTTATTCTTATCAATAATTTTGAAGGCAAATATAAGTTCAAACTACGCGGAAAGAGGGGAGGAGGAGGGCCCGATTCTTTCCCTATGCACCAGGGCCCTTGTCCCCCTAGCTACGCCACTGTAGGTAGCTATCACTATCTTCAGGTAGGTATATATTAAGATCTTCCTAAATGTATAAGATCCAGAAAACTTCCCGTTCTACATATATAATAATTAAAATAATATCTTCATAAGTATAGGAACTAGGCAGGTAGGAACGGCCCGCATTCATGATTTATTTGTTGAACATTCGCAACGGGAAAACATTACTATTTTAACGTGATATATATATTCCACATGCTGAGTGACAAATGGAGATAGGATATAGTTGAAACTACGTGCAATATAAATACGTAGATTTAATTTACTCAAATGGCTAACACGGTTTACGCGTAGCGTGAAACATATTTCTAGTTTGAGATCATTGTTGTTGCTGAAATAGGAACAAGTATTTCGTGAACAAGGTGGTACACAAATTTGTGTAAAAAGCTTTTTTGTATCTATAGGTATGTGTGTGCGTTTAGAACTTACATGTACCTATAATGTATATTGCTAAATAGATTATTAAAACTTTATAATATGTACCTACCATGTAAACGACGAGGAAAAGTGTTCCGTTTTACTTTTTTTCATATCTACTACAAAAATCCGTAAATATCCTGACAATATTGTTACAGAGTTTAATAATATTTTCGTAGCTCACAGGTAAGGCTTATTGTTGGAACTTAAGGGATTTGTCCAACATTCTCAATTTGAGCGTCTGCTGGCAACACTTCCCAGAAATACGAGTTTTATATCCAACTTTATTGCCGAAGTATATCATTTTTCAAGTTGCAACGATTGCCTTTACATTATATTAACACAATTTCAAAAGATGCGAATAAAGCTAGCAAACAACTTTTTTTTCATTTTCAGCAACTTATACATTTTAGACTTAGTGTTTTTATACAGTTTTAATATATCAAGTATCAATAAAAATCTTATTAACACAACAATAATATTATTAACTTCAACGTCAACTTAAGTACGTAACTGAGTCCCTTTTAATCGATTTTGACCAACTTCAAACGGATTTGATTATATTTTGAAGGTACATATTATCAAGGATAGTGACAATAAAATAATTTCATGAGGTTTTTTTTTATCAAGCATATTGTCTTTTAAGAATATTTTTTTATATTATATTAAATGCTATCACAAATCCCATCCTAATATTCCATTGCTATTGTAAGGATACAATGATGATTTTGATCTCCATTATTATTTTATATTCAAGTGTTACTTTTTAAAAACACAGGCGACGCAAGCTTAAGTCACTATAAATTAAAAGCTTTAAATAAATTAGTTCATAATGAACTTAATTACTTTTGGTAATTATGCCTAACTGTTAATTGAGATTTAGTGTAAACGTTTTCATTAAATTAGAAATATGTAAGAGAGGTCTTTCAGGTCTCATTTCTTTGTACAGGTGAGCTTATAATAATATTGGCTTAAGGAAAATTACTGGACAATATTAAGGAGCGATTTATTACAAATATAACTGTGTCTATTTCCATAACTATCGAGGTCTATCTGAGCACGTACGATGTGATTTGTTTCCGACCCTCTAATAACGAACCCTGGTCCGAGATATTATCTATATTGGTATGAATATTGGGCGATGGCTTCAATACACTAGCAGTTTATTGCGCTAATTACGATCGTGGTTAGGGGTCATGTGGGAGTAGATCAAGCATCCTTTGATACTAGGTAATTGACGGACCTTGTGAACATCAATTTATTGGAGAGATTATTATTTATCGCCCTTAGTCGATCGTATAGTTTTATGTTATGGTTATACATGAATCGTTACACTAATAAGTAGGTACATGCGATATATCTACCTACAGTTAACATTTATGGTTGAAGTAATTTTCATTTTAATGTTCGAACGTGATATGATTATAATAATCGCATTTTATACACAGTGAATATTAATTATGGTTAATACCTAAGTGTTTGTATTAATAACGCATATTTTAATAGAATAAATGAAACATATTAACTTTATAATATAACTAGCTGGTGCGTTGTGCGCGGGCTGCAAGCAGCCCGCGAGCCCCTTTTGCCCCTGGGTTGAAGCAATAGGGCAGTCATTTGAAAATGCATCAAAATCCCCCGTCAATTTGTTATTATTTGCCAACAGCGATTCCACAGTCAATCGGAAGTGCTTATAAATTCCCAATTCGAATATTTTCTATTTTGAAATGCTGTCGAACTTCGAGGGTGCGTGGTGCGCGGGCTGCAAGCAGCCCGCGAGCCTTTTTTGCCTCTGGGTTGAAGCAATAGGGCAGTCATTTGAAAATGTATTCGAATTTCCTGTCCATTTGTTACATCTGCTAACAGCGATCCTACAGTCGGTCGGTAATGCTTATAAATTCTCCATTCAAGTATTTTCCACTTCGGGAGGCTGCCCACCTTCGAGGGTGCGTGGTGCGCGGGCTGCAAGCAGCCCGCGAAGCATCCCAGGGCAGAAATCTTCAGTCAGTTGAAAATGCATAAAAATTCCCCTTCAATTTGTTAATATGTATCTGCTAACAGCGATTCCACAGTCAATCGGAAGTGCTTATAAATTTCCCATTCAAATATTTTCTATTCCGGGGGGCTGTCTACCTTCGAGGGTGCATGGTGCGCGAGCTGCAAGCAGCTCGCGGCTCATCCCAGGGCAGAAATCTTCAGTCAGTTGAAAATGCATAAAAATTCCCCTTCAATTTGTTAATATCTGCTAACAGCGATTCCACAGTCAATCGGAAGTGCTTATAAATTTCTCATTCAAATATTTTCTATTCCGGGGGGCTGTCTACCTTCGTCGGTGCGTGGTGCGCGAGCTGCAAGCAGCTCGCGGCTCATCCCAGGGCAGAAATCTTCAGTCATCTGAAAATGCATTTGAATTTCCTGTCCATTTGTTACATCTGCTAACAGCGATTCTACAGTCAGTTGAAACTGTTTATAAATTACATATTCAAATATTGGTTAAATTCTTGAAACGTGATCTCCGAATTTCATCATTTTGAGGTGTCTAATCGAGTGGGCAGTGACTTTTCATAATAAACTGTTCAAGAGTTTACTTAACACGCTCGTCGCTTCGCTCCTCGCTACCTATTTGAATGTTTACGCCGGCCGCTGACGTGACTTGCTCGCTTCGCTCGCTTGGCTAGTGCAGTAGTTCAAAAGTTAACCTAACTCGCTCGTCGCTTCGCTCCTCGCTACTTCTTTGAATATTTACGCCAGCCGCTGATGTGACTTGCTCGCTTCGCTCGCTTGGCTAGTGCGGTAGTTCAAAAGTTAACCTAACTGGCTCGTCGCTTCGCTCCTCGCTACTTCTTTGAATATTTACGCAGGCCGCTGACGTGACTTGCTCGCTTCGCTCGCTTGGCTAGTGCGGTAGTTCAAAAGTTAACCTAACTGGCTCGTCGCTTCGCTCCTCGCTACTTCTTTGAATATTTACGCCGGCCGCTGACGTGAATTGCTCGCTTCGCTCGCTTGGCTAGTGCGGTAGTTCAAAAGTTAACCTAACTCGCTCGTCGCTACCTATTTGAATATTTACGCCAGCCGCTGCCGTCATTCGCTCGCTTCGCTCGCTTGGCTCGTGCGGTAGTTCAAAAGTTAATAAATATTTTCTACTTTGGGAGGCTATCGAACTTCGAGATTGCGTGGTGCGCAGGCAGCAAGCAGCCCGCGGCGCCGTCCTCTGCCGTTGCTATTCAATCACCCTTCCTACTATGGAAATTTCCATACAAAATTTTTGAAAAAAAAATTTCGCTTCTTAACAAAAAAAATTATATGCCTGGAAGCGGACCAGGTTTTGAAGCATTTTTTACTTCGGCGACCTCGACCTACCTGCAACCGGTTCAGAGAGCCGTTGAATTTCGTGATGTATGGAAAATGGAAACCGGGGGTCGGAGAGAAATTCTGAGTATGCAGTTTTGTAAATCTAGTCGATTAGAGCACAGAAGTCAATTTTCAGACCGATCGTAAAGTAACCGGCGCCACCATCTTGCTTTGAAAAATTGGCCATTTTTGAAAAAAAAATTGCGTCCAATTTGAAATTTCTCCATTGCCCTGGTAGCGCCCCATCTTCCTGATCATTTTTTAGTTCTACACCCCCCGGCTATCTGGCGCCGTTTCGGAGAGCCGTCGAATTTTGCGTTGTATGAAACTCGGAAACCAGCGGTGGAAACTCGATTATGAGTATCACACCTTAATGTGCGGCTCGATTAAAGCCCCTGTGCCAAGTTTCAGCACGATCGGCCCAGAAATGGCCGTTTTAGAAATTGTTTGGCGGCGGCCATTTTTTCCGCCATTTTGAATTTTTTTCACTATCTGTGGTAATTGCTCGAGGTCTACTCAAAGTTTAGTTTGAGCACCCCAGATGTAGCTGCTACCGTTTGCGCGGGCCGTTGACCGTCTCCGCGGGCTGTGAGAAAGTTCAAAATTTCGGATTTTTCTGGATATCCTGGGAGCTGGGCGAGTATGAATGCATCATTGGTATGTTTCTCCATTGCGCCACCTCGTCTAAATTTACGTTTTTATGTTTGCGCCAAAAATGGAAAAATTCCAAAATTGAGCGACCCACTATGGCTCCCTGGTAGCGTCCCAGGGTGGTGATCATTTTTAGTTCCGACACCCCCCACCCAACTCGCACCGTTTCCGCGGGCCGTTGGATTTTATGTTGTATGGAAGTCGGAAACGGGGGCCCGGAGCCACTCGAACGGGGCACCGATCGATTCGCCGGCTCGAACAGAGCACGTGTGCCAAATTTGAGACGTAAGGATTCATAAACGGCGATTTTGGAAAAGTACGGCGGCCATCTTGTTTTCGCGAAAATCCCCATTTTTCCACCACCCCTGGTAATCGCCACCAGTTCCGAGCATTTTTTGTTCAGACACCCCCCCTCCAGGTGGCACCGTTTTCGCGCACCTCCAGGGGTCCACTCGGTATTCGAAGATGATCGAGATCGCTATATTTTTCCTCTGGTCACTCGGCGCACCTCTACACGATCACGTTAAAATCCCCCCCACTTTCCACGTAGTTTCCGAGAAAAGCGATGTCAGTCAGTCAGTGAGTGAGTGAGTGGTAGTGTAGCTTTATATATATGTAATATAGGTTCCCACTCATAATTATTACTAAATATATGAAAAAAAGATAATTAATTTCCTTTTGAACTCGATTTAGCATTGAATTATTGGTAATTAGAATTGAATAGAATTACTAGTATTCCTATTGAAAGCCATATTTTCTATGAACAGAATATTATATTCTATCGGTTCGTAATGAAGTAATCAAGGTGGTTATTCCGTCAATTGGTGCTATTCAATGCCTGAAGTGAAATGACTAGTGTACCGCGGGAAACACGCAAACGACTCCATTTGTCTGAGAGCAGTCGTTTGCTAAAATAAATTATCTTCAGGGGAGTTGTTAAACGAAAACGACATCCAAACGTAGGTAATCGCACTGAACTGCTCTGAACTATTAATCAATTTAAAGTGGAATGGATGAAAACGATCAAGTTGAAGTCTAGATTTGGAATCAGCGTGGATTAGGATTTCTATGTTACCTATTCATAATAAGTTGAGCTCACGAGATTGGGCACTATTGAGATGAGGTGTACCTGGAATTCTGTATCCGTTATTTGAAACTATTCATCTAGTAAACTTGTTAATTAATAGCGAAGGGAAATAGGTCATATTATATTCTAGGTAGGTATAGGTACAAGGAATACTTTCATGCTTTTAACTCTTCTTTTGAATTTGGACCCACATGAAACTATGGTAAATTATTAATAGTTGCACAAACAAGTTCCTACAGAATAATTTTCACGTATATAATTATTTTGTCAGGCATTGCACAATGATGAACCTTATTTAATATTTTAGGAGCATGAAGCCCTATTCAGACGGTTATAGTTCGCTGGCCAAATTTGCTAAGGATTGTGCAGAACACGTATTTCAATAGTAGAATTAAAGTTTAAGCGCTATACATTGTAATGTAAACAATAAACACGAAAGCTCCTTAACAGTTGCGCGTTCATCTCTAGCATGCATGCTTGCGCTGCGACGTCTGACAAGTAAGTAATGTAGGAGTTCCGTTCTCGCTGAAATTCGCCGAGGAATTCTCCTTTTAAAAGCTACTTCTTCCAAGAAGGCTTCACGTACAACAAATAAATGCTAGTGAACGATAAGTAGTTTTAATTCCGTGAATCCGGAGTAATTTTCGGTTTACATTTTTGTCGGTCTAAATGTTTTCAGAGATTAACGTTCAAGCGGCAATTGTGATACAGTGAAAAGCAATTGTATGTTTATTTTATACTGGGATTACATTTCTGTAATCTCTGAATAATTTTTTAATATCCCATAATTACACAGACGTAAATGCTTCATATTAATGTTTAAATATTATATTTTATTGCCCAAATTGCTTTTTCTTATATCTGAGGCCAGAAATTATTGTAGAGATGTTCAAAATTGTGTTGCACATCGTTATTTATGTAACTGAGTTATTAGTGAATTCCTTAAAACAAGTCATTTTAAATAACAAAAATGACATCAAAAATATCATGAACGTTAAAAATAGTGTTTTTTCTTAATATGTGTGTGTATGTATTATCTTACAAGTGCAATGTATGATACATAAAGACATTTTAAGTTTGAAAAATCAGATGTTTTGCGCGAAGTGACAGTAGTACCCACCTCAACGCTTCGCTTATGAGGCGTGCAATATTATAAGTAGGTTAAATATTATAATGATATTGTTTGTAATACAATATAATTTTATGAAAACTTATTACAGGAGTTTCCAATACGGCTAGGTATTCGTCAAGTCCAAGCTGTCCAAGTCAATTTTATAATGTGTGTATCTGTTAATACTAACGAAAATAATCATAGTTTATTTTATTTTTATTTTATTTTATAAAAAATTATAAGCAATCTAGTTTTGATCTGCATTATCATTACATCCATATTTTCACATGGCATAATGATAATGAATTTACAAATATAGGTATGTGTAAATAATAATATGTATTACCTTAGATATAAAAGTAATATGTATACAATTATACATGTAAGTATGTACCTACATTATATTAAGTAGATATCTCATTATTAAGTACAGTATTGTCCACTTATGTAATGTGACTAATGATATTGAGGACAAAATGAAAAATAAGCAGTATCAAGATCGTTCAGTCCATTTTCCCTAGGGTTGCACACTCAAAATTTTGATTTCCCTAGTTGCCATCAGATTCTGGTTTACCTTAATACATAGGTCATATTAATTTTTGTAACTGTGACTCTGAGATAAATTGAGACACGAAGATATACCTACCCTCAAAATAAATGAAAAGTCAGCAATATCTACGTTGGTGTTGGTACGTATGTACGGTTTCATCATACAAACAATATTTTAGTTGTGTTATTATAGACCTAAAATTTTAATAAGCCACTCGGGTTATGAATTCCCGACCTACTTTGTTTTCGCTTTCCCGGGTTTGTATTTACTTTTCGCATTTAATTGTACACTGTGCCATAATAAGCTTTTGTTAACCAATTGAGCTTACGACTTTTTGAGTACATTATATAATATTTATGTATTATCTTAATGCGTCATACAGCGGGTACTTAGGTCGGATATTTTCATTATGCATACATACTTAGGTACAAGTACTTAGTACTACTACCTACCTACTTGTTTCGTTTGCGACTTGTCCGAGTATTTTTGCTCGCAATTTCTGGACTGTTTTTTTTCAATAAGAGTAGCCATAAGCCAATGTTATACATATTAGAAAACATAATTTATCTACCAGCAAAATAAGTATGTAGATATACCTACGTACCTAATAGGTAGATGGTTAGTAAAAAGGTCCTTAATGTTCTTGTTTAGAGTTTTATATAAATAAACAATAGTACCTACTACTAAAATAAATAAATACCTAACGATAATATTCCTATATGCAAAAGGTTTCTCACACATAGGTAACTTAAACACAACTGACTTTAATAATAAGTCAAATAACACCAAAAAGTGAATTGGGACTAGTAAAAACATCAACTCTGTAGGAATGTTTTCGACGGAAATAATAATGAAGGGGAAACCATTGCCGTTCGAACAAAGCAAAGAGCTCAAAGGCTGAATACTTAGGACGCAATTACAGATGTTGGAGCGAACGTCGAGGGTACAACTTTATTAACCCTGTAGGGACCAATCTGAAGCTATTGTTATTCAATTTAAATAACACTCTCTATTTGATACATTTAAATTTAAGCTTCAGTGTATTCATGTTAGATGGTTTCATCAAATTGAATAGCGTTAAGTAATTTGAATTAGTTTTGGTATTCAATATACTTATTAATTTCTTAATTATAAAAACGACCTACGTTCCGATTTCCGCCCTAGGTTTTATTTCAGAGAGGTCTTGCCCGCTTTTCTAGTTAATGTATTAGCCTTAATTGAAACGTAATTATTTTCATTCATTCTATCAAGATGTAGTTTTTTCATTCAGAAATACGCAATAGCCAATATTAACCCCTTACGCGTCCGGCGCACAGCCGGCACCGATCCCGATAGTGTCAAGGGATTTCACGAAATCTAGCTTTTTTATGACTACCGAGTTTGAAAATTTTATTTACCCTATTGTTCTATAATTATATGCCATGTATTATATATTTTTGGAAAGAGGAAGAAACTAGTTATAGCATAAAAATGTAATCATGACTAGGGAATCCAATCCCGCAAACGCGGGATCCCGCTAATGCGGGATCCCGCACCTTTTTTACGGGATCAAAAATGCGGGATTACTCATGCGGGATCCCGCACGTTCGCGGGATTGAAAAAAAGTAAGAAAAATAGGCTCAGACGATGATCGGAACTATTATCGGACGGAACGGAACGTAATCAATGTCAGTTCCAGTACTCTATGACTGGGGATTCCCCTACGGTGTACGGGGATTTAACTTTGCGCGTACTGAATGGGTGGCAGAGTCTAGAGCTGCTGTGCGTGTACTCACTCGAGATAATTCAACTGATTTGATATTGACACTTTTTGAATGTGGAGGGAATAGGGGGAAGTATTTGGAATATACATATGTAAAGTCAATTCCGCCTACAAGTGTGGAAGCCGAGCTTGCTTTTTCCGCCGCTGGCTATTTATGCAACAAGATAAGATCAAATCTAAAAGATGAAACGTTAGATACTTTATCATTTCTTCGAAAGTATTTAAAAAAAAAAAAATAAGCTGATTTTAAATGCCTCTAAAACCAATGAATATGTTCTATTTCAAATAAAAATCTAAATATGAAACGTGAAATATTGTGAATATTGTATTGTCTTAAACATCATTATATTTAATTTATAATATAAGTGATAACTTTGCTTAGATGTTGATAAGAATAATTAAAAATATTTGTGCCTATTTTCTTTCTTTAAATTACATGAAACAAAAATAATAATAATTAAAATCAATCCCGCAAATCCCGCGGGATCCGCGGGATTGCTGATCTTAATCCCGCAGGCTAGCGGGATCGCGATTTTGATGCGGGATTGGATTCTCTAATCATGACGATATATTTTTTCTATAAAATTATAAAAAATTGATTTTCTTTTGTTTTAATTTTAATTGCTTACATACTAACACTTATATGATAATGCTGAGTCATCAAATGATCATATTCACGTTTTCATATCACTATACGATTGCCAAATACATTCACTTATATTTTCACACATTTAACACAACGTATTTCACTATGAATAATAACAAATCTCCATTATTCACAAACAAGAAAAAAAGCGCCATTTTGCGTCTTCCGCACTGAAAAGTTGAGACACTTTTTCACTGAGTATTCTTCAAATATCCCTAAAACCAATATCATAAACGTATTCTACGTAAAATTTCCAGTAATATACGTCTCAATTATCACAAATGTCACAAACTATGGCCGATGACGCAACTCAATCAATGATTCACTTTTTTTTTTATTTTGTGGTTTTAGTCTCTATTGCCTGTCTCGGAGTCGTGTCGATTCGAATTATAAATGTTTAAGGCATAGAGAAATATTTTTTATACTGGAAACACACAACATTCACTTGTAAGTCTCTACTGATGACCTTCAATGTCACGGGCCGCGTTACGCACAGGCGTTTGTGCGCAGGACGCTACAGTACCATTTTGAGTTACGCACACCCGCTGTGCGTAGGACGCGTCACGGGTTAAAAATAGTTAGGGGAAAGGGGCCTAAAGTGGGCACATAGCCTAAAGAGGGCACTAAGTATAGTATCGGAATTTTAAATAATGGCGCGCGCGCGACTCGTGAGCACGATCCCCACACCCCTCCCACCTCGCGGCAGTCGTTGGATTCACTTGCGAGCACGCATTTACAAGCTGCAACAAAAAAATGTTTTTCGACGATTTTTGAAAAATATTGCAAGGTATGTAATATGTGTTCTTTTTATTTTGGTGTTTACAATCCTTTAACCAAAATTTGTTAGTTATAAAGTGGCTATCTGGCCATATTTTGGTTCCATAAAAATCCACGTGTCTAAAAATTTTGAGGTAGAATTTCGTCTGAACATTTCAAATGTCGAAAAAGGCAAAGCGGGCAGGGTAAAGCGGGCACGCGCCCGCTTTGCCCCGTCCGCTAAAATGTTACATTCTTTGCTTTTTCCTTTCAGATGACCGCTTATAACCGGCGTAAATATAAGCGTAAAACTTCACAAGCCTCATGGCAACGCTCAACTATGCAGCAAGCAAAACGAGAAGTGCAAGAGTTAGGAAAACCTGTCAAAAAAGTAATAACTAAATATGGGATTCCAAGAACGACATTGCAGACATCTTAAATTGGGTTCGTGTAATGTAAAGCTTGGTAGGTTTACTACTTACTGTCTTTTCTACGGAACAAGAAATGGAGCTTTTGGAATACGTATTCCACATGGACTCTTTATTTTACGGGCTGTCTAAACAAGAATTTTTGGAACTTGTATACCTACCTATTACATTATTTTAGGATTTATAAAAAAATATATATATGAAATAATTGTATCGCTTATTAGAGACTAAATAATGATAGACTGTAAACAGGGCGTTATTTTTTTAAATATTATTTCAGATATATCTGGAAATATTGTACCTAAAAGTTTAAAGCTCCTAAGAAGTTCCTTTGTTTCATATATTCATTTAAAAATAATTGTATGACTGTTTGAAATACATAACTTATGAAATATTTGTGTCTTTTACTCTATTTATTATTGTATATATTATTTGTGGCTGTATATTTTAAAATCTACTGTTTAAATCCAGGCCTGCCCGCTTTACCCAACTACTGCCCGTTTTGCCCTAAACGAAAGCCCGCTTTAGGCCTCCCCTTCGGGCAAAGCGGGCAATCGTAGGCTTTTAGTAATCTGTTAATAATTATTATATACTTAAACTTTTGAAAAATTTAACCACTTAGCATTCAAAAGTATTTATTAATGGAACTTTTGGCAAAAAAGTAAATGGATTAACTTCTTTTCAAACTTCTTTTTTTTTAATTTTCCCGTAAGGTGACCCCTTTGGGCCCATCTCCCCTAACTAAAAAAACCACCGTTGAAAAACCATCAATTTAAACAATAGAGTTATGTAAGAAAGGTTTGTGAATTATGTATAATAATAGAGGTGTATGAGCAGCTCTATGTACAATATTATTATTTGGATTCTCTGTAGGTACCTACTAAGTAATGTTATCATGTAAATTGGCTTACTATCTTCTATCGGATTGGTGTGAAGTTTAGATAATAGCAGCACTTGCTCATAATTAAATAGCACTGCTATTGTGTTGTGGTTGCACTGACATAATAAACTGACAACAATATGCAAGACGTACGAACTACGAACATAGGTAGCTATCACTATCTTCAGGTAGGTATATATTAAGATCTTCCTATATGTATAAGATCCAGAAAACTTCCCGTTCTACGTATATAATAATATCTTCATAAGTATAGGCACTAGGCAGGTAGGAACGGCCCGCATTCATGATTTATTTGTTGAACATTCGCAACGGGAAAACATTACTATTTTAACGTGATATATATTCCACATGCTGAGTGACAAATGGAGATAGGATATAGTTGAAACTACGTGCAATATAAATACGTAGATTTAATTTACTCAAATGGCTAACACGGTTTACGCGTAGCGTGAAACATATTTCTAGTTTGAGATCATTGTTGTTGCTGAAATAGGAACAAGTATTTCTTGAACAAGGTGGTACACAAATTTGTGTAAAAAGCTTTTTTGTATCTATAGGTATGTGTGTGCGTTTAGAACTTACATGTATAATGTATATTGCTAAATAGATTATTAAAACTTTATATGTACCTACCATGTAAACGACGAGGAAAAGTGTTCCGTTTTACTTTTTTTCATACCTACTACAAAAATCCGTAAATATCCTGACAATATTGTTACAGAGTATAATAATATTTTCGTAGCTCACAGGTAAGGCTTATTGTTGGAACTTAAGGGATTTGTCCAACATTCTCAATTTGAGCGTCTGCTGGCAACACTTCCCAGAAATACGAGTTTTATATCCAACTTTATTGCCGAAGTATATATATATCATTTTTCAGCTTAAAAGTTGCAACGATTGCCTTTACATTATATGTATTAACACAATTTAAAAAGATGCGAATAAAACTAGCAAACAACTATTTTTTCATTTTCAGCAACTTATACATTTTAGACTTAGTGTTTTTATACAGTTTTAATATATCAAGTATCAATAAAAATCTTATTAACATTTAACACAACAATAATATTAACTTCAACGTCAACTTAAGTACGTAACTGAGTCCTTTTTAATCGATTTTGACCAACTTCAAACGGATTTGATTATATTTTGAAGGTACCTACATATCAAGGATAGTGACAATCAGAGGCGGCTCGTGACAAAATTGTATGGGTGTTCACTTGAAATAAAACACTGAAAATACATGGTGTAAATCAGTACAATTTATTAAAAAAAAAATATATAGATTCCGGGATTCAGGGATTCCGAAGACTCATCATGCCCCCATAAAGCAATTTAAAATGCACCACAAAATACGACACAATCTATTAAAAATATGTCTGTTTTCATCGACACGGTCATTGAACTCGCGTATTGACTTTCGGTACCTACGCGGAATCTATAGTGCTTTACGAATGTCTTGTCGTCCGATAGACGCCAATTGCAGTCCAAGCACTCTCACCTCCGCCGGCCGCGCCCGCTTTAAATAAAAGACACGGAAAACAAAAGAGTTTGTTGCTTTCATCACAACCACACAACCACGGTGTTTTCACATATTGTTCAGATTTAAACACACGCGTATATGTTTTCATTTTTGTCGTACATTTTTGCGTAATGGCTGGTTCACACTTTGATTAGTGCGAGTGCAGGTGATTAATGCGAGTGCAGGTGTGTAGTGCGAGTAGTGTCCAATTCAACTGCGAGTGCAGGTGATTAGTGCGAGTGCAGGACAATGGTGAAATTCGCGACGCTACATACTACGCTAAACACTAAACACTAAACACTCCTGTCCAGACGTGTTTAGGCAGGCACACTGCGAGTGAGGGGGAAGGGAGGGCGCGCGGGACGTGGCTACTCGCAGTCCACTCGCAAAAAAATAGAACACGCTTCTATTCACTTTACTACACAGCCTACTAAACACTCGCACTAAACAGTCGCTGTCCACACGTAGTACTACTCATCACCTGCACTCGCACTAATCAAAGTGTGAACCAGCCATAAGATCAAGTTCAGGCCGTGGCGGTCCCTTATTAGCTTTACATTCAAGCCGAATTTGTAACGTTTTAACACACTTTTTAATGAACGCCACATTATAATTATTGTTCATTTTAACACTCACAAGTAATACTGATAACTACAGGCTATTTCAACACGTATTTTATAATTTTAATTAGAAAATTGCATGAATCGCGCGCGTGCATTGAAGTTGACTCAAGTGTTTGTTTTAGAAGTGGAAACTGGCAACGTCGCGCCGCGCGCGCAATCGCTGTCCTGCCGGGCGGTAAAAACGAACCGGCAACGTTTGCGCGTGCGGCGCTCCGAATTTTGCTACTTTTCCATAGAAAATCTTTTGTTTCACGCGCAGGGCTCTGGCAAAACCCTCTCTTTCACTCCTATTGGATTTCGTATTAGGAAATGTACTAAATCTTTTTTCATTGGAGCGCAATCGTGAGCGCACCGCTTCGCGCGTTACATAATACAGTAGGTATTATACAGGTGTATGGGATGATGGAATGATGGATATATTCATTGGTATTAACAGTAGTTTTAAAGATTACGATTGATTTTAAATAGTAATTATTAATGTTAATAATTAAATTAAGGAGTATGATTTTATTATAATTATTTATGGGAGTTCACTGCACCAGCGCTCCTTAGGGCGAGCCGCCTCTGGTGACAATAAAATAATTTCATGAGGCTTTTTTATCAAGCGTGTCTTTTAAGAATATTTTTTTTATATTATTTTAAATGCTATCACAAATCCCATCCTTATATTCCATAGCTATATGTAAGGATACAATGATGATTTTGATCTCCATTATTATTTTATATTCAAGTGTTACTTTTTAAAAACACAGGCGACGCAAGCTTAAGTCACTATAAATTAAAAGCTTTAAATAAATTAGTTCATAATGAACTTAATTACTTTTGGTAATTATGCCTAACTGTTAATTGAGATTTAGTGTAAACGTTTTCATTAAATTAGAAATATGTAAGAGAGGTCTTTCAGGTCTCATTTCTTTGTACAGGTGAGCTTATAATAATATTGGCTTAAGGAAAATTACTGGACAATATTAAGGAGCGATTTATTACAAATATAACTGTGTCTATTTCCATAACTATCGAGGTCTATCTGAGCACGTACGATGTGATTTGTTTCCGACCCTCTAATAACGAACCCTGGTCCGAGATATTATCTATATTGGTATGAATATTGGGCGATGGCTTCAATACACTAGCAGTTTATTGCGCTAATTACGATCGTGGTTAGGGGTCATGTGGGAGTAGATCAAGCATCCTTTGATACTAGGTAATTGACGGACCTTGTGAACATCAATTTATTGGAGAGATTATTATTTATCGCCCTTAGTCGATCGTATAGTTTTATGTTATGGTTATACATGAATCGTTACACTAATTAAGTAGGTACATGCGATATATCTACCTACAGTTAACATTTATGGTTGAAGTAATTTTCATTTTAATGTTTTAACGTGATATGATTATAATAATCGCATTTTATACACAGTGAATATTAATTATGGTTAATACCTAAGTGTTTGTATTAATAACGCATACCTATTTTAATAGAATAAATGAAACATATTAACTTTATAATATAATACTCATAATTATTACTAAATATATGAAAAAAAGATAATTAATTTCCTTTTGAACTCGATTTAGCATTGAATTATTGGTAATTAGAATTGAATAGAATTACTAGTATTTCTATTGAAAGCCATATTTTCTATGAACAGAATATTATATTCTATCGGTTCGTTATGAAGTAATCAAGGTGGTTATTCCGTCAATTGGTGCTATTCAATGCCTGAAGTGAAATGACTAGTGTACCGCGGGAAACACGCAAACGACTCCATTTGTCTGAGAGCAGTCGTTTGCTAAAATAAATTATCTTCAGGGGAGTTGTTAAACGAAAACGACATCCAAACGTAGGTAATCGCACTGAACTGCTCTGAACTATTAATCAATTTAAAGTGGAATGGATGAAAACGATCAAGTTGAAGTCTGGATTTGGAATCAGCGTGGATTAGGATTTCTATGTTATTCATAATACCTAAGTTGAGCTCACGAGATTGGGCACTATTGAGATGAGGTGTACCTGAAATTCTTTATCCGTTATTTGAAACTATTCATCTAGTAGGTAAACTTGTTAATTAATAGCGAAGGGAATAGGTCATATTATATTCTAGGTAGGTATATGTTGTACAAGGGATACGTTCATGTTTTTAACGCTTCTTTTGATTTTGGATTCACGTGAAAATAAAGTAAAATATTAATAGTTGCACAGACCAGTTCCTACAGAACAATTTTCTCGTATATAATTATTTTGTCAAGCATTGTTACATTGCACAATGATGAACCTTATTTTAGGAGCATGAAGCCCTATTCAGACGGTTATAGTTCGCTGGCCAAATTTGCTAAGGATTGTGTAGAACACGTATTTCAATAGTAGAATTAAAGTTTAAGCGCTATACATTGTAATGTAAACAATAAACACGAAAGCTCCTTAACAGTTGCGCGTTCATCTCTAGCATGCATGCTTGCGCTGCGACGTCTGACAAGTAAGTAATGTAGGAGTTCCGTTCTCGCTGAAATTCGCCGAGGAATTCTCCTTTTAAAAGCTACTTCTTCCAAGAAGGCTTCACGTACAACAAATAAATGCTAGTGAACGATAAGTAGTTTTAATTCCGTGAATCCGGAGTAATTTTCGGTGTAGATTTTTGTCGGTCTAAATGTTTTCAGAGATTAACGTTCAAGCGGCAATTGTGATACAGTGAAAAGCAATTGTATGTTTATTTTATACTGGGATTACATTTCTGTAATCTCTGAATAATTTTTTAATATCCCATAATTACACAGACGTAAATGCTTCATATTAATGTTTAAATATTATATTTTATTGCCCAAATTGCTTTTTCTTATATCTGAGGCCAGAAATTATTGTAGAGATGTTCAAAATTGTGTTGCATATCGTTATTTATGTAACTGAGTTATTAGTGAATTCCTTAAAACAAGTCATTTTTTTTAAATAAACCTTCCAACTGTATGTGTTTTGTAATTTCATTAAACCGATTTGCAAACAATTTTTTGCGGAACCCATCTTCGCTGTATAACAAAATAATTATTTAAGTGTAAGTAGTCTTGTATCTTGACTTCCACCCTTCATTCTGTAAACAAATATATTTTCAAAGTTTCTTGAATACAAATTAGCCAGTCGATGCAATATCCAAGAATGATGTGACGTTTTGAGCGTTCCAACGTTAAAAATGTTCGGAATTTCTCATTTAGAAATGATTATACGTTGTTGCGCTTCAATATTCCGTTGGGAGCCGTATTTTATTCGCGTTAACTGTCGTAGTTTAAATTTGATTCAATATCCTGTTTTATTGTGCTATTACAGGAAAATGTAACTGGAATTATTCGTTACTTCAAACAAAAATAGCATGTGGATCGAGGTATTATAATAATATGTCGTGTGAATTCTAATGATCCTATATGAGAGAGGCGTGGGACAGTAATATAATAAATGTAAATAAGTTAGGTTAATAATCAATATGCAAATAGGTAGGTACTATAAATTTGCTTAAATATTACATAAATTACAATAAAATATATACATGTCACAATTTTTTTCACAATGAAATATAACGAAAAATATATTAAAAATCTGGTAAATTATTGAAACTGTCATGACATAAATGAAAAGCGGGAAAACTAAGCTAGTGTCGTATATGGGTTTGAAATATAGCAATGAAAGCCACCTGGGGGCCGCGACAAATGCATACATCCATCATGACCTACAGGTATAATGGCCTCTATGAATTATACCTTTATATATATCCGGTAAAAAGTGTGCTAAAATCTTATTAAACGTCTACATTTATTATTTTTAAAAACGAAACAAAAAAATTATAAATGCGGGTATGTAACATTCGTCAAGTTTTAGTCGTATAGAGTTATAATGATAACTACCTACATACTTATAAAGTTATAATTTGAGTAATTTTCATCGAACTCATCAATTATTATTCGTCTTTATATTGGGATACATAAAGACTAATTGCCGTAATGCTTTTTAAAAATTGTTTGATTTGATATAACATACCTACTATAAAAATAGAGAACGTTCTATTCGTTATAAAAACATAGAGTCATTTTCAATTGCTAATTATTTTAGACAGGTTATTATTATAAATGACTGAATTTAACGTATACAAGATAAGATGGATTAATTAGGTATATATTATTATTGCTAAGTTTCCTTGGAATTGGTTCTACTCGGTGCTCTATATTATCCGAACTTCAGTTGAATCAGTGTTAATCGCTGAAATTATGTTAACTTAAGACCAGATTATCCTATATTATATGCAAGTAGTTATATCAGTATAATTTATACTTAATGTTCGAAGCAATGGAATAAATCAGAAACACAGTATGAGTGTATAAATTATTCCAAGATTGTTGAATATTTGTGTACATCAGAGAATTAGCCCACCCACATACCGATTCTCTTTATTAATATACTGTACTGTAAATAAAGTGTGCTGCATGTCATACCTATTTTTTCATAAGAAATGTATTTTACGTAAACAGTATGAAGACATAACAACTTTATCTTATTTCACAGTAACACTGCAAACATTCACATTATTCCATTAAAACATATTCTTTAACGTTAATCGCATTGGTTTAACGTTAAATAACATTTCAAAGAAGTGGAAAAACAAAATATGTAAATGCAGCACAATTTCTTTATTAGTACATCTAAATACTTTTGTTAGACTACACCGCGTCGGACAAGAGATTCTTAACAAGGACGAAGAAAAAATAAAGGAAAACTCGAGACTGGCGTACAATTATTTAATGAATTCGCAATTTGCATACCGACGGCGTCACTTAGAAGAACGAGGATGTATATAGAGCTGATATTCAACATTTTAACCTAATTTAACCTGACCTGTAAGCAAAAAGTTAGAAATGTATTCCGGATACCAATTATAATGGATATAATTAATGAAAGGACTGAGTATTTTCAATGTCATGGGAGATATGGCATAAGTAGATATATTTACACAAAGGCGGTATAAGTTACTTTTTAACTCGTTTTTTCAACGCATTTTCTTTCATTTATATCAAAAGGTGCCACAATCCCAACTCCAGATGATATAAAATCGGCGACGCAAAAGTCGTTCTGTAATCGCGCTCTTGTCTACTATTATTGGTGTCCCTTTTGTTCTTAAATTAAAGACTATTGACCTTAACTTTTTCTTTGTCCACGCCTGCCGTTCCACTATTAGTGTCTTTAGAAGTAGTTCTCTGAAGTAATTAGAAGGAATGCTTCCGTAAACGAGCATCGCTTCGTCTGTATTTTTTGTCTGAATTTTTCGGTTACGTGTTTCTTAAAGCTCAAAATTAACACTTTTTTCTACTTTACTCAAGTACGACACTTAAATACGTAGATCTGATTATGAAGAATTGTAGAGTGAGACTTCATCCAGAAGAATACATTTCAGGACAAAATTGTATATGTACTTTTGCCTACATCGTCTACACATCTTCAGATGAAAAAAAAAATATCTTGTCTTAGAAATTGTTGAATATACAAGTATAATATAACTAGTCTCAATGTAAGTTTCCACAATTATAAACGCAAGATTTCAGAGACTGAAATTTATCGTGGTTCCTTGGGATTTGTGAAAAGGGATGAATGTCAAAAATACTTAGTTGTAATTCATTTACGCCCAGACAGATATCGTTCATTATTTTCGTGAAAATTTATTCTGAAGATTCATGTTCATGGTCATCAGTTTATTTTTGGTTCTAGACACTAGATTAAGCTGGTTTAATCTTTTGTAATAATTATTGCGAAATGAATTGAAGTTACATAAATAAAACTGGGGTTGGGCAGATGGTAAATGTAGGTACATCAATTTATTTATTCACAAGCAGGTCTTTGTTGTATATTAGGCTCAGTACTCGATTGTGCTAACACGATGATGGTTATAAAAATGTTTTCCCAAAACGTAAAATATGTAAAAGCTCAATCTCTCATACATCGTGATCTTTTTTATACGTCCAACCACAGTCACAGAATAAATATTTTGTTTGCGGTTGGGAATTTAGATTGTAGTTGAAATATCGCGTTTCATTCGAACTGAAGGCAATCTATTGTGAATGTTGCGAGTGGGAGTCAATTAAACGCATTCATCCACAAGCTGGCCAGGAGAGACAATTGCGACTCATCACTGATATGACCGCTAAACTGATTTCCCTCTGACGTACATGATGCCTGAATGCAATTGCATGTTTAGGCGTGGTGCACACTATTTTTTCTACACAATAAATCGTTCGGACACGTTAAAAAAGAAACCTTAAAGTAACTGAATTTCCCGGCAAATTGAAACGATGACTATAGGAATTCTAGATTCATATAACTAATGGTCGCTCGAGGATCTAGAGAACAATATTGCAGAGTGATTTATTGAATGAACGCGATTATGGACTAAGCTTTAGTTACCAAATCGTAAATACAGTATCATTGCTGAATCGCCGCCGATTAAGGGTCGATGAGTTAGAGTTATTGAAGCTGAAAATGTATCTAATAGGATCGTTGAAATGTGCCTCTAATTTGAATTAGTTTATTAAATATTCAAATTATTTGGCTTGGGACCTTAAAGATTCATAAAATCATATACGACCAATATTATCAATATAATCACCGCATCCATATAAAGAATATTCGCTAGAGAATATTTTCTAAGTAGCCTACTCTAAACATACTGTATAGTACCACAAATCATTTCATAGGTAGATATTAGTTCTCAATAAGCATTCATTACTCTTGTATTAAGTTCTCAATGAGATTGAACGTCTAACAAAACGTGTCTAATAATGTTCCACATTAAAATTGAATTTCGTTCAAAAGCGTATAAATCATAATCAAATCAGTGAGCCATTAAAGATGCAAACCCTAAAACCAGCAGAGCTTAATTTCTTTGCACGTTCGGGACTCGAAAAGTCGTTTCGCAAAGTAATTGCTTATGAGTGGAAGCGGATAAACGAAACGAGTTCTACTCTACCGAGACTCGTAAAATGGAGTCAGGGGCTTGCATTTAATTAATATGACCAGCGGTACGTGAGAGCCACATCTCCCTAAATGGAATCATTCCTTTTGACCGCAGAACTGACTTTTCATGCCGAAAAACTCCCCATGATGATATTAACATTGCACTTTACTGCGCTGCACTGAATTGAAAAACAATTTCGGTCTCGCTTTGCAACAGTTTGTGCGTCGTGAATAGAGTTGTGAAGAGGAAATTGGTACATTAAAGCATTTATAATAATACTTAACAAATTATTATAATATTCTCAGAGTCACCCAAAACAGAAACATAATTTAAATAGCACACAAAATTTCATAAGAATCGGTCCAGCTGTTTCGGAGTACTTTGGTAACAAACACTATAAATAAGTATTCTTAAATTTATAATGTAAATATTTACTTTCGGCACTCGAACATTATATGTAATATCAAAACGACAAACTGATTTTACCAATCAAACGAACGAGACGGTGTATTTGGATAGTTTGCTTAACAAACCTTAAAAAGGATACCTTCTTATTCGCAATAGATTAGAAATAATACCTATGCTCATAATATGCTATAAACTAGAAAAAAATTCGACCTACCACTTCTCATTTATAAAATTCACAGTTATAATGGCTTAATAGTGTAATTAACATCGCAAAAATCAGTAGATTTATGGGAAAATTAAGGGCTTGTAAAGAACTTGAGAATCTACATTTTGCTGCATAGTTAAAGAAGTTTTTACGGCAGTCGATTAAAGACTCGACTTGGAATAAAACAGAATAGATTATACGAGGTCGTTACTGAAGTTCCACCCTTGAGGCGTTGTTAAGAAGTGAAATTGAAATGAGAATAGTAAACCGCGGCAAACTTTGGTCTCTTTAAAAATAGGGCATGTTTGTAGTCGTAAGGATCTGCCGCTGTGTCGTTTTCTGGTAGAAGTTAAGGTGAACGAAATTGAGGTAGAATTTAAACAGCGGAATAAAATAAATTTACGGATGGAAAAATATTTTATATGACACGTATATTTATAAATTATTTTTATCGTTTAAAGTTATTATCTATTGTATTAAAATTGTGGTGTGGGCTATGATATAACTGCATATCTTATTTAAAATTAATTTTATAACTATTACATTACAAATATTTATCTATGGAATAATTCAAACATTTAACGTGTACCTATATTTAAAAGTCTAGCGCAGAAAGCTAGAGCTCGTACAATTGTAGATGATACAAGTATAGTTCAAAACAATAAGTTTTCAAGTTCAAACAGTACGGAGCATAGACGGAAAGTAAAACTATATGCATTTTAAACTTGAAAACGTATAAAGCATACAATATAAGACCAATTCACAGCAAAGTTCAAGTCCGTTTGTTTAGAAAATTGCAAGCAGAACTCTTTTACGATTTGCATACGCAAACTTTAGTACAACTTTATACAACTCGGAAAAGAAAGTATGTGAAACTACAGCATGAGCACTTTGGAGCGACCGTGTTCTTTATGGATACAATTCTGTAAGAACTAAGTATAAAATCGTCTCAGAATATGCGGGCAGCTGGCACGGCGGTATGAGGCGATAAAACTGTCTACTTAAGATTCGATTCCGCTGGACCTGGTATTGATAAAACGACTTTGAATATCGAAATGATATAAGAGGTGTGTAATATTCTAATGGAATAGATTTTTCTTGGCTAATTTGTTTCATGTTAGATTATTAACATATTGAAGGTAGGTACTAAAACATTGTTTGATTCACTTTTTTACGAATATATTTACACAAAATAGGTACCTGTAAATTATTATACAAATTTACTGACACATACAAAAATTTACAAATGTATCTACTGAAATACGGCTACTACTTATTTTACGAAGTTTAAGATTTTGTAATCGCCATAAATATTACAAGCTCCTAGCTACAAACTTATAGTTTTGTCGCAAAGCCTCATTACAGTAATGTATCTACGTATATAAAAGAAAGTTGGGTAATAGTGTATGAAAAGCGCTTAAGCTGTAAACACTGTTCCTAGTTTAAATCCTTTTGATTGCTAGCGTGATCCCCGGCTTTGTGGATGCCGTTCAACGTCAGGTGTATTTAACTGTTTCGTAAAATGAGATGGCTTTAAAACAGACAAAATAGAAGGCACTTTATGAACTCAAAGACACGTTAAAATCTGATTGGATTTATTGTGATGTTACGTTTAACGTCTGGAAAATGCGATTTGGAATTTGTGCCCTAGCAGGTACTATACTTCATATTTAAACAATCGCATCATACTATATAGATAAAATTATGCAGTATGCACACCTATTGAGATTTTATAGACTTTTAAAATCCACACAAAAAGTATCTGACGAAGAATCATGTTGCTTAAAAATAAAGATTTTTCTTAAACTAACTAGGGTTAGTTTATGAAAAATCTTGATTCTTGATCTTCCAGTATTTGCGTGGTCTGGAAGTGCCACGCAAGTGCCACGCATATGCCATGAAAATTCCACGCAAATGCCACGCAAATGCCATGCATATACCTTGCAAATACCATGCAAATACCATGCCAAAGCAATGCAAATGCGATGCATATGCCATGCAATGCGATGCAAATGCGATGCAAATGCCATGCAAATGCCATGAAATTAGACTACTGACTAGGTTTTTTTATGTATATATATTTTTTTATCTTATATAATGTGAACATTGAATTACGTGATATTTCGACGGAAAAAGAGGTATTTTTGTTGTAGTTGTTTTTTCTAATCATAAAAGATATGGTTGTATGTTTTGTTGATTATTTTAAATAGAAAATATATAGTAATAGAGATCTATAAATAAATAAACAGATTTTTTAATTTATTTGTGTATTTTTCTTGTTTTAAAATTGGACTGGAATGAATCCTTGTAGACTACGCGACCTCACACGTCACTTTTCGATACTGTAGGGTTAAGTATTAAAACTTAGTATGTAGGGACCTCCTTGAAAAGACACAGTTCGATGTGTCCCATAACCAACTCTTCAGTTTAATTGAATATTTCTTTTCCATGAGTTGTTTATTTTTATTTGAAAAGTTTACGTGCGAGTATGTCTCACGAGGCGAACTTTACACTCGAAAATCTTAAGAGCTTGCAAATAAAACTTCCTTCGCTTATTACTTTAGGGTCGATGTAGACGAAAACAGCGGTACGAGTGAAGCAAATTGAAGTTTTTAGTTTCTACAATTTTAAACTTTTGCTTTTACTGTTCGCCTTTACTCGCAGCTTGTCCCAAACTTCAGATAGAAGAGAACAGATTGTTTGTAAAATTTTTAAATCTCTCAGGAAAGCAGTAAGATGTTTCGTCAAACCAGTTAACAATTTTATTTTATTTTCATTTTCATTTGTTTCCTTTTTGGGACTAGTTCGCGTTCATTATTCCGAGTAGGGCAAAATAAAACAGAAAATTATTTGAGATCTGTTTTATTTAATTTGATACAAAGAG
This sequence comes from Colias eurytheme, assembly GCF_061535395.1. Lineage (NCBI taxonomy): Eukaryota > Metazoa > Arthropoda > Insecta > Lepidoptera > Pieridae > Colias > Colias eurytheme. Next base: position 5,872,727 of record NC_142998.1, on the reverse strand, counting down.
AATGAATGGCACTTGAGACACCGGCAATTTTGATTATCTGATGCAATTATAATATAAGGATCGAACAAATTGACATTGTATTGATAGATTCGCGTACTAAATCCATGATTAAAAACTAAACCTTTCTTCCAATATGTTCTTCGCTATCAGAGTTAACTACAGGTCATGATCCCATTAATCTCTAGCTGGCAAAGAGAACGCAGGCTTGTCTGCCAAACTGCACACCCTCTTACCGAGTGAGGTATTGTATAGAAATATATATGAGATATCGTTGGTCATAGATTGGAAATTATTTTATGCTGTGAAAACTCATTTTTCACGTATAAAAGCATCTCTATTAAAAGCTGAGATTCATTTTGAGAAAACAATTTTGATACTGGTTACCCGTTACGTTTTAACCGTAATGAGAGAAGCAAAATAAATTGTTAGAATCCGCGATATGCTACAAATAATTCTTCAACCTGAGTCGCAACTTGAATTTATCTCTATGTTTCACGCATAGATTAACGCATATAAATTATAGATGTATACAATTTCAAAAGTAATGTACCCAACAGATAAAGTACTGATTCATTCGTCAATTAGCTACAGAAAATTACAGAACAGTCTGTTCTATTTCAAACGATTTTCTGGTTCAGCGGCCAATCGATGACATGTTAGTAACGTGGCAAACGTGTAAAGGCATATGCAATTTACAAACGATCGATTCTTACATGAGAAATAGACAGTTAAGAAAGTAATCGCTCAGTGCTTTGTGCATGAAGCTGTGTGGAAACGATTTCGAATTTTGTCCAGGTACTTTACTTTATTAAACTGAGGAAGGACTATGGGTGCTGCTTTATATTGGTGAAGTGAGTTTAAATGTGATGACTATTAACAATTGAATGCATACCTAATATGGGTTCTTATGATCATAAATAATACAAATAAATGAATCATTCTCTTCTATTGTATGTACAATTACTAACTTACACATTTATACGTAATGCTAAATGCCAACAAGGGACCGTAGAGGACTGTAGAATATCAGTAAAATGTCAGAAATTATAGTGAGAGGGCGCACCCTCTTTTCACTATTCAGTAACACATTCAATAACCAACTATTATTATGCTAGATACAAATTACAATATATACAGCCAATTAACACAGAGCTGATGTTAGGGATTAGTGCTTAAGTCTACATACGACCTAGTTTGCGCCGATTATTTCTTGTCAGTCCCATGTTTCCACTTATTCATACAAGTTTCCATTGTGCGGTGAAATTAGTATAATGTTAGTACTAATCATTTTCTGTTGGATGAAGGATACATGTGTACAAGAGTTTCTTAACTATCAAAGTGGGCGGTAATAGTAATAATATAATAAATTATTTATTTAGTAAACTAAGCAATTACCTATCGGTTCAAGGCTGTTATATTTGCTAGGTAACAGAGTAAATAAATTACATGCGAAAATTCAGACCACCCTTTACAAAGGCACTTGAGTGAAAATACGTTTGCTTTTGAATTATCTTTAATAGCTTAGTAACACAGAACTAATATTATATAAATCAAAGATTGTATCATGCGAGAAATTAATTAGAGAAACAATTGACTTGTTCTTATAGCCCGCAACGCTCCGATGTTGAAAGCAATTCCATGAAGCTTAGAATTAATAATCGGTTGCCAGTTAATTGAGAATAGCTTCAAAACGATCTACGTCCCTAGATAGCTTGTGAGAATTTCGCTTGAATTTAGTACATGTACTTTTTGTACCGAACCTACGAGATTGTTGTATCGTATAAATATATTTCCAAATAGATTGGTTTGGCTTGGAGACAACGAAACTATTTATGTAAAATGTGCGGAAAATTCTATAGGTTTCTTCCATTATATTGGCAAAATAATACCTATAAGAAGAAATAGCACTAGATACATTATATTATACTGCCAAAACGATGTTCTAATGCAAGAAAGAAGTATTTTATTGTCGGATAGAGAATAGACATTAAAATTAACAATTATTAAGACACAACTTTCAAGCATTCCCCAAGCGTTTAGTAAAGCAATGGAGCGCATTTTGGTTTAGTTACTGAATCTTAATTCTATAATTAACCTTTTGCATAACATTTAAAGGTAAGGGTGGACATTAATCTATACATTTCTAAGTGGTCGCCACTCGATTATTATTAGACTAAAGTCTATAAGTAAAAATAAGTTGTCACTATGAATTGAAGGCTTCTACATTATCAAAACAAAATGTAGGTACACAATGATAGAAAAGCAGAATATACACAGAATAAATATTTTATATGTTTTGGAGCCTGTAAATACCGCAAACTATTCAGCAAATGTAGACCAATATCGGACATCTTTCTTACGTCTAAAACTGGAAAAGTTTTTTGCAAGGTTAGATAACGGATCTAAGTCGATAGTAAACTAAAACTCTGTGGTCGTTTTAGGTTGCTTGGGTCTGGATTTGGAAAGCTATTTGCGGGAAATAAACTGCAATAATTAGTTTATATATGTGGTTGATTAAATATATATTTTATTTCACAATAATATTGATTTATTCACCGTAGATGATGCTACATGAAATGATTTATACCTATACTAATTTCTAATCCTGACAATTTCGTGAAGATAATTTGAACTGTTATATTTATACAATTTCTAATGCTATAAATAATTTAAAATCGTTACACAATCATATCTTGATATTGTTGATCGGTAACAATTATCTATAAAATTTGTTACTCATATTTATGTAGATAACTAAAAAAAACAAAAGTAGATACAGTTATCAATTTTATTTTTTTATTCAATAATTCTTGCTCTTACATTTATTAACTGATTTCAAATTACTTAAAACGTCTCAAAGGCGGTAGAGAGTTTCAGAGCTGAAGTTAACTTCTACAATTATATTTGAATTTCAGATAGACAGCGGCTATCCTCGTATTTGAATCTTATGTATTTTACTGGTTAAATTAAATTGTGCGATGAATTAAACTGACGCAGCTTGTCTTTCTAGTTAATATATAAGTATTATAAAGTACAGATAATTTATTGATGTATCGTTTTTAATATTATAGTACCTAGTTTATTAAAAAGAGCATTACTAATAAAATAATGCAATCAGCTTATATAAATTTTTGGCTAAAATAAATAATTTTAAAATATTTAGTTCCCACCACGAACTGTAAATTTATATAGTTATAGATATTCATACAATGCATAAGCTATGAATAGACACGTAAATTTGACTGTCCTGTGAAGCGAACTCTATTCGTTTAGAAATAGTTAGAATATAGATTTAGGTTGAAAATGGACAGGGTGTTTGAAATTCAGTGGGCGCGCAAGCCGGGCGACAACTTAGATTGGGACCCACGACATGTGCTTTATTGTATTTTTACTGAGAGCCACACTCTACTGAATTTAGGTACACAGATAAGCTGAGAATAAAATGGTTTATATGACTGCAGCGTTTAGCGGATAAATGGTTGCTTTGTGATGTATTGCTGCAGATCTGATAGCAAGCTTCGTTTCAAAATATGAGGGTTTGGGAAAAATGCTGTGCTTTTTCTCCGGATTCGTCATGCGATAATCCTTATCATTAATACAATTTTTATTCTGAGCACTAACATTACATAAATAAATAAAATCCCAAAAGGCTGTCAAGTTCCCTTTAATAAATAAACATAAATGATGATTAGTTATAATTATATACATACATATCAATAGAAAAAGAGAGAGTTAATTAATTATAAATAGAGAATTGATCTAATTTTTGTGAATGCAATTTGAAATCAGTATCCATAATAATATTTGTGAAAATCGCAGTTCATGATAATATTATGATTAAGTATTGTAAATTTCTAAACAATTGAAGTGAAATGTGGTTACAATATACAATATAACACAGGTGTTAGCAGCCACACAACACAAAAGCGAAGGAGATCATGCGTGAATATACTATTTCACATAGGATACTACTATACGAAAACCGTTCCCTCAAGAATGATAAGGAAATGATTACATCACTTGACGGTAGCGGAAAGATTTAAAAGACGTAATGGCGGCAATAAAATAAAGATATTGGCGTGTCCCGTATGGTTGAGGAATAAAACGAGAGCCAAGATAAGTCGGCACAGCTGAGATTTTAGATGCTAGAGGATTTTTATTAAATCTTCGATATGTGAAGTACGATTGGGTATCGAGATTTGAATATTACTGTATTGCAGTATCTATGTGTGTGGAAGGAAATGTAATATGAGATCCCTTTAACCGTTTCCATTTTACAAATATTTCAAAATCATAACCCTGTTGTTTGGAGCCATTGTTATATTGGAATTAAAGACAATCCTATTGATCTATAAAATTCTTTAGTTTTATAGTAATAATATGTAGACTGCAAAATATTTAATATATTATATTTAATTTTTAATTGTGAATATGCTAATACAATAATGATAAAATATTTTTAAAAAGCGTAGGTAGAGCGGCTCGTTAAAGTGTCACTTTAAACAGATACCTAATAATTAACTAAGATAATTAAATTAAATAAACTTTAATAAGAAAATAAATGTGATTGGTTTCTAGGATGATTTAAAAAATAAATCTGAACAAGTATTGGCGCTTCAAAGTGGCCATGCACCAGTAATTGCATCATGCTGATAGCGTAAATGTTTAAGTTTTAAGCCGCATTCGTAGCGCCAACTTAAAGCTCACATAAGCTCCGTAACATAAATTACTCAAAATCCCAAACAGTTTACCCAAGAACTTGTATTCTTGTATAAATAGCGAGTCATAGCTCAGCAGAAGTTTAACTTAAAAGCTACGTAAATGAGAAGAGCATAAGTGCTTTGTACACGTAACTCGCTAAGACTTCTCAAGTCGAATCCGTCATTATTACTTTATGAAAGCAGCGTAGCCGTGCACACCTGTGCCCTCGACTCACGTACAAATAACCACGTAAGCCTGACAAATTGTATCACATCCGTATTGGTCAGGATTTTAGGTTCAGGCTGCGCGATGCGTGCTTCAAATTGTATCAACGGGTTGGATTTACGCAGAAATGTAGTGAAGTATTTATGCTGTTTGTTAATGCCCTTTCATATTTTACTGAGCTATATTTTAAACGAGCCAAGGAAAATTAAAAGAGAGCTACATTAAGTTAATTATAATTTCAGTGGATTAAAAGTTTGTACGTCTAGTTTTCATCGTTTAAACTTGTAAGTTTGTTATAAACTTAATGACACGTTCGTAATTACACTTGTTTAAACTAAAACGTAGAAAAATATACAAAAACGCATTGGAAATATATTACTTGTAAATATTCTAGAAAGTTTATAGTGAATCTTGAGTCGCCTCTAACAGATTGTAAGTCTTCGGTGGTGAATAATTAAGCCGGCTTAATTATTGTATGATATGAATGAGGGCTATCATGTAGCCGCTTAGCGCCATAAGTACGGTTGGACCTTTGTTAAGTGACTAAATTATGCACCTTGTACAATATACAGGACATCAAATGTACACAAAACTCTGTTCCAAATCTCTATCGATACAACAATTAATGAAAACTAGTGGAGCTACGAAATTGTAGTATACAGATTTTCAGTAATAGACGTTTTCAATTTTTAATCCACAAAATAGCATGGTTTCAGATTTTTTATTTGTAATTGTATAACACTTTATATACACTAATGAAATAAAAAGATTATGAGAAATTATCAAAAGGAATTACGTAAATAGAACTAGTTCTTATTATATCATGGAAGTTAAAAATGTATTACAGCAAATTAAATTTGTTTCTTGGCTGCAGTTTGTTATTAAAATTGAATATATTTGCAATGCAGATGTATTCTGAATTTTCCAAGATTATTTTACTAAGGAACAATGAGTGGTTACTTCATACTTTAACCTCTTGTAGAGTTTCGAACAATACTGGAATTTTAATAGTGTTCTTACAATGATGTTAATATTTTCTTACGATTTACAGGAAACTAGTGTCAAATGAATTTAAGATAATAAAGCGAGTCACCTTCGAGTTACTAAAACTGTATTGAAAACAAAGGTAGGTTATATTTACATTTTTACATCTGCAATATTATAAATTGTGATATTTTATCTCTTAAGAATAAAATACACTTCTTAAAATTAAGGTATCAGATTTATTCTCGGAATCAATGACTTAAAGTTAAAATTAAATTGTTAACAATTAGTTAACGAAATAAGAAACTCAATGAAATTAAGTTAATGAACAAAAGTTTGGCTCTGCACCAGTTGTTCAAATTCAAACTGCAATTTGAATACTTCTTAATATCTCGTTCAGTTCCAGTTGGTACTTGAAGAACTTGTGGCGAATTTATAATTAACTGACAAACTTTAAGTATCTAATATTTCGTTTTTAGTCTTTCGCCCTACAACTTCCATCCTTTCGCTCCAAAAACTTCACCAAATTTAAGGATTCGACTGAAAAGTTACTCAAACATATTATTATACGCAATTGAAAATAATTAAAACAGCAATTTATTGAAACCTAGGGCTATAATAGAATTAATTATTCCGCGGCGGTTATTAAATACGAGTAATATTAATAAATTTAGATTAAGTGTGAATTTATACTAAATATACGAAACTAATTTCGCCCTCGGGAGCACATAGTATTTCTATGTAGCTACTTATCGTAACAATCCCTCCGCCAAAGTGGTTCGAGCGTAGGCAATAGACATATTCGGCTTAAAATAAAGGTACCTTAATTAATGAAATTGAGGTAAGCCTAAAGCCGATTAGGGACGAGAAGTACAAGCGATTTGTTTGAAACATTAGAGTCGTGGAGGGACATAAGTTCCATTAGACCTGGATTATTGTACGAAACAAAGTTACGAAGCGAACAAATAGCTATAATTCGATCCAACACTGCTCCTTGGAGACTCGTATGTTACTCTAATATATAGTGTAGGAATATTTACAACATGACTACATGCTGTAGTCGCGTGTTTAATACAACTAAACTTGCTGAATGTGCAGTTACGTAATATTTATTACAATTGCTGCTGTGAAATTTGACCGCCTTAGTGTATTGGTAACACATTTATCTGCAATCTAAATTGTTGTTATTTAGGAGGTTGCTATGCTTCGATATGTATGAGGATGACAAATACCGAGTTTAGTGTGGATACACAATCCTAAAAATATGATAGTAATTTATAAAATAAAGGTTTTTAGAAATTAATCAGATGATTCAGATTTGTGAAAGATTTTACAATTCCGATCCTCATTTCCTGCTACTAACTAATGAGATTTACATATATTTTACCTCCAGTCCACCAAGTTTTCTTTCTATTTCCTTATTTGTTCTTGTAAAAAAAATTCTTACACGAATTTATGTGAGCACTGAAATCGCATTAAACGAATGCGTCTCGTTTCGTTATTTGCAAATCCAGGTCTCGTCGAGTGTTATCTGTACGTTGTATGCAAATGCGACGGTAATAGTGTGATACCGGGGCTGGGATTATCCGGTTGGTCGCTTCCCCGGCGAGACAAGCGCGGCTTTACCCGGCTGGAATGATTCCGCCTTGCGCCTCGCCGCCCCTGATGCTAACTACTGTTCTTAAACGCGCATTGTCACCAATATTAGGAATATCGAGGCGATCAGTCCGAGCTTCCTTTGTAAGAATTCTAGTGTCTGCCAGTTGGCAATTTTGAATAGAATATAATAGCTAACGTCGAATGTAGATATAATAGCTAACGTCGAATGTAGATTATGCAAACGCAGTATGGACTATTCACCTGATACTCTATTATTATATGAGGATCTAGTGACACAGTAATCAGTAGTTCAATGTGCGTTTATTATTAGAAAAGTGGGATATGAACAGTTTACAATGGTCCAAATGTGTCTGGAAATATATTATGCGCTTGTTAGATATAGTTGTATGGCTCATTGCTTTTAAGCTTTTAATGTGCACACTAGGCAAATAAAACTAATATTGTTTTTATAAGAAAAAAACTTTCCACCGAACTTTTCATTTAATTTAACTAAGATAAATCATGAAAGACCCTGACGTCTAACAAAAATAAAGGAGTAATTAAGAAGACAAGACCTCGTAAAATACTTTCAAGTCGTTAATGAGATTATGTTCTTAATTATTTTTATCTACATTTTACTTTTATAGCTCTTTGAACAATGTATACAATTCACGGATTATATTATTATGCAGATGATCAATAACATCTGATGTTTCTCTATCCTATTTTCTATCTTAAATCTTCAACTTGCAAGTTTGTGACGACTTGACATTTTTCCTTAGAAAAATTGCATCAGGGAATTTATTGAATGAATTTGCTGACGAATATCACTGAAGCGAGGCGTCGCGCACCGCGATACTGAGTTGCGAGAAACAAAGGGTGATTGTCTATACTCCGGCGAATCGGCGTTTTCTTCGTAGATATCGTTTTACGGCGAAATTCATTTAAAGATGCGACTTTGTTCTTCAATTGATGAAATAGTCTACCAGCTGTGAACGCCTTTTAAGTCGACAGTTAATAAGTTGAATGGAAAATTTCATAGGAGATTTTTCAAAAGATAAATTTAATAGATGTTCAAATTTTTTCTACCTCATTCATTCATTACAAAAGAGCCCGATATCAAAATTTAAAATACGTAAAAGTTAAATTTACTCCTCTGCGCAATTTCTGAAGACAAAAACAAGTTAGGTTAACACTGCTACAATAAATTATATCTATACTCCGTCTCATGGCTGTTCTTGATAACTCAAGGCAAACTTCAATTACGGGCTCACTGCAAGCTGGCTTTTGAGCTAAACCCAGAACATGCATCTGCCATATTGAAAAGCTTCGATTATAACCAAGAACGCCAAGTATGCCCGCGGGTTCGCCTCTCTGATGAGAATTACAAAGTAATAAAGTATAGTATATCTTTTCCTTTTTAAAAGAGCATTTTTAAGAAATATTATACTTTATTATAGAGGAAAATATTACTTATTTTACAAGTAAATAAGTAATATTTTCTAATATAAGTACAATGCTATAGTTACGCCCCTAGGGAGTAGGGGCGTAACTATAGCATTAAGGCCCGTGGCAAATTTACTAGATAAGGTTTCAGTGATGAAGCTCCACCAACGCTTTTTATAGTTTCTTTAAAATATATAATTTATTCATACTAGTAACTATGTATTTACTAAATCAATGATATTATGCAGATAAGCATCCCTGGTTTGAGCCGCCAACAAGTTCATTAATTGACCCGCGAACAAAACGTATCTACCGTATTTGGTATCAAACTCAAACTCAAACTCAAACATTTATTTATTCAATTAGACTTCTTCTAGAAGCACTTTTGAAACGTCATTAAGTACATATTTTTAACATTTACCACCGATTCGGAAAGCAGTATCTACGGAGAAGAATCGGCAAGAAACTCCATAGTTGCTCTTTTTAATCATGTCAGATTTACAATTTTACAAATTACATATGTAATATCATAATATATTATCATAATATGCCAAAGAACTGTCCTGTGGTTTTTACGCGACAAACCCTCCATGGGTTTTTATCTTCCATATATTCCTTAATACTGTAATAGGCTCTCTGGACAAGTACATTTTTTATATAAGTTTTAAATTTATAACTACTAAACTCTTTAATATTATGATGAATTCTGTTGTAGAAGCGTATACCTTGGCCCATAAATGAATTTTTAACTTTAGCTAGCCGGAAAAATGGCATTTCAATTTTATTTCTGTTTCTTGTGCCATAACAATGTCTATCTCCTACTTTTGTGTGTAAGTAAGCGTTATTATGTACATATAAAATATTATTAAATATATACTGCGACGGTACAGTAAGGATACCAGTATTCTTAAAGAGATCTCTTAGTGAGTCTCGAGCACGCAAATTATATATAGAGCGTATGGCTCTTTTCTGTAATATAAATATAGTTTCTATATCTGCAGCCCTGCCCCATAGCAGAATTCCATAGGACATTATGCTATGAAAGTAGCTAAAGTAAACCAATCTAGCCGTTTCTTCATCGGTGAGATGCCTTATTCTTCTAACTGCATATGCAGCTGAGCTGAGCTTAGCAGCGGTGGTGGTAACATGAGCCCCCCATTGAAGCTTCTCATCTAATGTCAAACCAAGAAAAACAGTCGATTCCACAGGGTATAATACCTCCCCGTTTAAAATAATATTCCTTTTCACCTTTTTTACATTTGGGAGGATAAATTCTACACAATTTGTTTTTTTTGTATTTAATAGTAAATTATTAGCACTAAACCAATTGGATATGCGTAAAAGAGCAGAGTTTACTTCGTCAACATTTGTGTCATGTCTATCCACATTAAATATTAATGAGGTGTCATCTGCAAACAGTACTATTTCACACATATCCTGCAAATAATAAGGTAGGTCATTAATATACACTAAGAACAAAAACGGTCCTAAGATAGATCCCTGCGGAACACCTATGTTAATCGGCGCACCGCGAGATTTCTCTCCATTAACGACAACGGTTTGTACCCTGTTCTGAAGATATGAAGCTATGAGATCCTGAGCTAAACCTTTGATATCATAAAAATTTAGTTTCCGTAATAGAGTGGAATGTTCTACACAGTCGAAAGCCTTAGAAAGGTCGCAGAATATCCCCAAAGCATTCTTTGAATTTTCCCATGCTTTGTATATATGTGATAAAAGAGCTACTCCGGCATCAGTGGTAGAGCGCCCCTTTGTGAAACCATACTGTTTGGCGTGCAGTAAACCATTTGATGCAAAATGACTATTTAATTGGTTTAAAATTAGTTTCTCGAAGACTTTGCTCAAAGTTGGTAATATGGAAATTGGCCTATAGTTATTACTGTCTTCTTGGTCACCACTTTTAAATAAAGGAATAACTTTGCTAAACTTTAGTAAATCAGGGAATATACCACAGTCGCAACACCGATTAAATATAAACGCTAGTTGATTGGCAATGTTTTCTATGATATTATTTACTAAATTTACAGACATACCCCAGAGATCACATGTTTTTTTTAAATTTAACGTTTTAAAAGTTTTAACAATTTCATCAGCAGTCACGTGTCGCAATTCAAATAATTTGTTATACTCAGCAACGTGATCCCTCAATAAAGACTCTGCAAGCGCTGAAGACGAATTTAAATTCTTAGTTAAACTAGCAGGGACACTACTAAAGAAATCTTCAAAAGCAAGCGCAACATCAGCACTTTTGTCAATGACCCTACCAGAGTTGACAAGTTTTATGGTACTATCGTTTGATCGGATTTTGCCCAATTCACCATTAATAATTGTCCAAACCGTTTTAACTTTATTGTCTGAGTTGCGTATTTTGTCTCTGATATACAAACTCTTGGCAGTGAAACAAACTTTTTTAAATGTTTTTGAATAATTTCTAACATAACTAAGAAATGACAAGTCTTTGTTATATTGTTTCATACCATATAACTCGTAAAGAACGTTCCTGCATCTGTGTATACTAGGAGTTGCCCATTGGCTGAATGGTAAATCCTTGGTAATAGTTAAAGATTTAATTTTAAATATTTTTTCATATTCACTATGAATGAACTTAAAAAGATTTGTAAACATTTCACAAGGATTTTTATGAAAGGATTGATTATTCAGGTCAGGTAGTTTATTATCAATATTATTTCTAAAACTAAATGTATGAATGCCTTTTCTAGTTATTGGCCTAACATTAATTCTTTTAAATGTAGGTATGCAATCCCATTCAAAAACTACTTTCTGGCCACAGTGATCCGAAGTTAGCGTGTTGAGAATATATTTTTCTAAACATTTGCAATCACAGTATATATTATCAATACAAGTTGCAGAAGTAGGTGTTATTCGTGTGGGCTCATCAAAAAGTTTATACAGATTAAATGAATGAAACAAATTAACTATTCGTGTTGCCGTTTGTGTGTGTGAAAGTAAATCAATATTAAAATCACCACATACTATTACCTTCTTTTTACTCCTGCCTAAACGCTTTAATATTTCTTCCATGACTGTCTCAAACAAATTATAGTCACTGGAAGGAGGTCTGTATACGCAAACAATAATGTAACGCTCAAGCTCAACACAGGACAGTTCAATGGTGCGTTCTACAGAAAGGCTAACAATGTCAGTTCGATCAAGATCAAGTATCTCTTCATACAAATAGTATGTAATTTAAACAGTAAAAATAGGAGAAAAAAGAAGTCTTCTCCTTTTTCCTTCAATGTTGTAGGATTTTGTATCACCACCGAACGTGTCAGTTGTTTGAATTTTTAGATGGATTTTTACCGACTGAAAATACGTTTTGTTCCTGTTAGATTCTGCAAAACCATTAACAAATCACAGTCAACATAGAAACTTTCTGCTGTAAAACTTACCGAGAAAATGTGTGCACGTTATTATTCCAAGCTAATTTATAATTAAAAAATAAAACAGCATTTTTAACATGAGCAATTCCGAGTGCAGCTTTAATGACGCAGTTTAATTAGTTGAGCTCAGTCTTCTATGAGGTCTACTTAACAAACAACTGTTCGTTGTTCCCGTCGTTCATTACCACACCCATTTGTAGACACTTCGAGTGTCGTGTGTCACTAATGTCTTCCACTGGAGTATTTGAATTGTGAACCGATTGCTTCCCACAAAGGCTTATTGGGTGTAAGCTTTTATTACAATCGTGTAGATACAAATTGTACAACGCTGTTTATTTAAGCACGTTATTAGAGTTTCTTTCACAGTACGTGCCGGGTTCGATCTATCTACTTTATTTTCTGGCGTGAAGAAAATGTAGTGGCCATGAGAGGCGACGGGCAATTACGGAAGCGTAGCATGTCACTTCTGTTAATTGTTTTCGCTTACTCAAATCGGTTTACAATCAATTAATCCATCATTAGCGCATACGAGCTGTAAAATGGTTAAATGTACTACGCAATTCTTTGAGGTAAATTCAAACGAGAAAATGAAATCTTTTTGAATTCAGATCTTTGTATACAGAGGTACAATTATATGCTAAGGGGAAGTAATTGAATAAATATGCATATGAAATGGACAAGGAATGGAAAATATGGGTAAATATTTGTGCTACAATTTACTTACTAGCAGAATCACCACATCATTCCTTCGATTCTAATACATTACCTCGTATATGCGAATGTTGAAAACAAGTTGTAGTTGCGACACTAAATAAATGGCACGGAAACTTATAAAATGTGTTCCGGGAAATATTTAAAGGGATACGTATATTGAACTTTCCAATAGTAGCTAGTAGCTACATAACTTTCCTGATATTTATGTAACTGGTAATTCATGGAAATATTATTTTAAATCGATTTTAGTACATATGAAATGAAGCTAGCGTCAGCCAGTCAATTAGGAGCGTTTGAACGTGACGCGTGTGTGGCATATCCCGAATATAAATGATACCGACACAATACTGCGAAATTCGAATATTACTTTCAATAACGGAAAATACCATTTTAATATTTAATGAACGAAGCCTTATTTATATGTATGGGATACAGGGGGCCCGCAACGTATGTTTCTAGCGTAGAGCAGGAAAAACATCGGTGCTATAATAAATGGGAGTTGGTTGCGCTTGCCGAGGCTCTTAAAAATATTTGTTTAGCTAATATTATGTAACTCCTTACTTCTAAGACATTATAGTATTAAATTATAACCTGCTGCATTTAAAAAATGTCTTTTGTTAAACACATCATCAATATCATCTTATTTACTTTATTTATACCCAGCTCAATCATTAAAATATCAATATTCTCAATATGCATCGAAATTAGCCTAAAATAAATAAAAATACTATTGAATTATATTCAATATAGAAAGCTACTATAAACAAATTTCAACAACGTTAAGGCTTGGCTAGTTTTGCGGACGGATTTATCGATAATCCACTGCAAAAGTATTAGCGGCGACGATACCTAAATACAAGAAATAAAACAATGAAGTTGGTTGGTCCAGCGTGGCGACAGATTTATTTGTCTGTATATCTATTAAGCCTCTTGTAATGAATGAGAGGGATTAGTTGTTTGCCTTGATAAATTATGTTCTACAAGTTCTATCTGTTTCCGACAATCCTGGCTGATTCAGTGTTCAGTTTGGATTAAATAACGTTAAAACGAAATAATTCTTGCTCAAGTATAATTAAATTGTAATCGTATCGTTTGAGTATTGTTTTCTTTGATCATTAGTCAAAAAGAGTACACATTTATAGAGGTACTAGCGGTCCGCCCCGGCTTCGCCCGTGGTACCTACATGTTTAAACTGTCCTATCTCTCAAGTTGGATCGAACTGCACATGGTGTGCGAATTTTATTATAATCGGTTAAGTGGTTTAGGAGTCCATTGAGGACAAACATTGAGGACAAACACGAGATTAATAAATATTAAGATGGGTATCAGCCAATTTTATGGTGAAGTTATAAGTACGTACCTACCTACATTTGTCCTTTGAATTAAAAAAAAATGTGTGCGTGTACTAGAGTACACACGTAAGAAGTGAAACTTCTTTATGACCTTATTTTTCAAAAAATAATTTACTATCTACAGTAATATTATAAAGAGGAAAACTTTGTTTGTTTGTTTGTTTGATTGATTGTAATGAATAGGCTCATAAACTACTGGACCGATTTTAAAAATTCTTTCACCATTCGAAAGCTACATTATCCACGAGTAATATAGGCTATATATTATCACGCTAAGACCAACAGGAGCATAGCCACGCGGGTGAAACCGCGCGGCACAGCTTGTATACAATATTACAGAAATACGTTAGTCTAACACGCTCGTCGTTTCGCTCCTTGCTACCTATTTAAATATTTACACCAGCCGCTGCTGCAACTCGCTCGCTTCGCTCGCTCGGCTCGTGCGGTAGTTCAAAAATCAAAAGTTAACCTAAGATGCTCGTCGCTTTGCTCCTCGCTACCTATTTAAATATTTACACCGGCCGCTACTGCAACTCGCTCGCTTCGCTCGCTCGGCTCGTGCGGTAGTTCAAAAGTTAACCTAAGATGCTCGTCGCTTCGCTCCTCGCTACCTATTTGAATATTTACGCCGGCCACTGCCGCGACTCGCTCGCTTCGCTCGCTCAGCTCGTGCGGTAGTTCAAAAGACCAAGGGAGACGCCAAAAAATTCGAGTTATATAGAGTTTTCAACTTATAAAGGATTTCGACTTAGGCGGATTTTGATTGGACATAAAGAGTTTGAGGTTTATTCTTATAAATATTGAATTCACAAAATCATAATTGAACACCAATCAAGCAAACACGTGTTAACGTGAGTCATAGATTTATTATCGTATACTCCTAAAATGTTTTCTAAGAAACAATACTGTACTTACATTGTCGGCAAGTTCTTAAAGGCGGTAACTTATTTTTGTTCGAACAATAGAGGTAATAAATATAAATTCCTAATGTCGAAATCTCGAAACAGTCAGAAATTAATGACGCACATAGTATATACATAATATTATGACAGAGGTTAAGCTTAAATAACTTGAAAAATAAATAACATGATCTCGCCCACGTGTTGGTGTTTTAAAAAATTCAATCAAAAACTGAGGTTAACTTTAAATACAATTTTAGAAAAATAAATACCACAATCAACATTCAAGTATTAGAAAAAATTGATACCATAATTCCACCCACGTGTTAGTGTATTGAAAAATACAATCAAAAAGTGAGGTTAATAGAAAAATAAATACCATTATTACACCTAAGTATTAGAAAAATAGATGTAATTACTTATTTACTTTTTTTAGAAATTCACTGGAATTAGAATTAAAACAAACCCTTTGATTTTGCTGATCACTTTAATATAACATGTATAATGTATATAGTCACGAGTACGGCGTAACGCAAAAATGTCACGAGTACGGCGTAACGCAAAAATGTCACGCGCGCGGCGTAACGCAAAAATGTTACACAAAATTTTTGTCCACCCCCGATAAAGAAGTTTCACTTCAAAAATCTGTGTGACATAATAAAAGGAACATTAGTTAAAATATAAAAACTTAAATAACATGTCTGTTAAAAACTATTTCTTAAGTTTAAAACATAAACATATCACCCGACTTCTTTTCAAAGATTGATTACCCATAAATTTAATGCGATTAATACATCGTTTAATATAGTTATAACATAGCGATGGCGTCAGTCTGGAAGTAATGAAGCGTTTGGTGGTAGCGGATAAGGGAAATGGTTCGAGCTTCCCCGCCCCGAGGGATCGTAAAAGTCAACACGTGCACTTTAATTTGGTATTAACCTGAGATGCGGTGCGCTTTTTCTGATATTAACAATTTTATTTTTATCCTTAATGAGAAATTTTGGGCTTGATGTGTAAGGATTATAGAAATTAAGTTTAATTAAAATTGCACAAAAAATCAATAACTAGGTATGACAAAGAAATTCTTAAGAAATCGGGCAGTTATTTTATAGATTACTTAGTTGGAACAATAATAAAGATAATATAAACAAACGTGAATATATAAAACATTTCATGCTGCTCTTTTATCTATTATCAATATATATTCGGATTCCTATACATAAAGGCATTCGCAAAGGTAATATAGTTTTCCAATAGAATAATAGGAAATGAGGTTAGCATGACGAATGGTTAGTTGAGTACCCATTTCTTCACTTGTTGACTGAACGCACGTGCTAGCACTTAACAGGGTTAGGTTAGGTTATCTCACAATTATGACCTGACCTAATTGCAATAAAAAGTGCAACAAAACACGATAGCTACTTAAACCTATATAACTTCAGTCAATAAGAAATATCTAATAAACAGATAAATTAAATCACATTCACTAGGTAATGTTTTTTCAAATTCATGTACGTAATGAAAATTTTAATACGAGTAGGAAATGACGGATATTCAGTGCTAATTAGAGGCAATGAAAAGGGTTATATGAAGCAAACATTGAAAGGCTCCATTACCTCCTCTCAATATCACATAAAAGGCCAATTAAATCACGGCTGTATCCTCCAAACTTGCAATCTCAGCTTATTATAGAGCCTGGTTTATGCCTCTTGTTATCAAATACCAGTGATATAATTTAAAATTATAATCTTCGATAGAATGTCTTTATGAAATTGTAAAGTCGGGTGTAATTTTATTTTCCTTTTTGCCCAAACTTGAAATCCTTTGGAGCGCTTATTCACTCATAACGGTCTTTGAAGTGCGAGTTAATTAAATTTCTGCTGCTTACATTACAAAGAAAATTTATAATATTAATGTTCTCAGATAGGTCATAATTCGCAAACAAGAAACGTTTGTTGTATAACCTTGCCTTTTCAGACAGCAGATAATTACGCAAATAAGAACAAAAATAGTTAATCATGGTTTTGTCATTATTTATTAATAATTTATTTATTTCGATTTCAAACCAAATTCATCCAAATTAAAACTAACAAACATCTGATAAGATCAGATTTTTGTTGGTTTTAAAAGCATTTAAATCCTGAAATTATTTGATTACGTTTAGGTATATTATGTTCCAAGTATATTAATATCATGTTTGTTTTGCACTAACGTTTGTACAATTTCCAACGCGAAAATAATTTTATTTCAATTTGGAAACATATGCCGCTTCCATTAGCCACGCTTTGTACTTCAGACATATAAGGGTCAACATTTTACATCGCTTTCGTATACACATACTACATTATGTGTATTTTGAACTTAAATGGAATAAAATAATAATCGGAGTGGTGATTCAAATACATTTTTTTTTTAATTTATTGTTTTACCCAAAGCGCTTATCCTAAATAAATAATTCCTTTCAGAAAGTCCGTGGTAGATCTTTTCTTTATTCTAATTCAATTTTAATTTAGCAAGCAACGACGTAAATTTAAGTAAGAATTCCTCGTCTTAGTTCCCTCCACGGAAATTTTTAATGAGGCAGACAATAATGTTAAAGTATTAACAGGAATTTTATTCGTTGTAAAATTAAAAAATTCAAGAGAGTTACGCCTAAATAAAATTATGTAATGAATCAGAAAAGAGTTAACAAACCTTAACATTATTTCGTAATTGAGGAAGATAATTCAAAGAAAAAATTATTCAATTTCGAGTCGAGGCGATAGAAGTAATTAAAATATGGCATTTCTATATTTTGATTTTTCACCAAATTTCCCAAGGAAATTACTACTACTTAGGTACCTATACCTAGAAAAAAAATTCTTAAAATGTTAACGTTGCGAATTTTTTCTTTCATAATAATATGCTCCAGATGAAAATTAAAAGAAGTCAAACACTGGAATAATTACAAACATAAGTTTGTGTTAAATTTCGAAATAAAGTCTTAGGGTAATTCCGATGAAAATTAAGCAGTTGCTTTGAAGAGCAAACAAATGAGAAGTAAACATTTTACTTTTTCAATACAAAAATTGTATCATATTTTCTACAGGAAATTAAAAACTGCGGTGTTTGATAAGGTTTCTTGAAGTTGTGTTTTACTATGGAATATTTTTTAGGCTGTGTGTATTGTGTTCAAACATTTACTATTTAAATATTGTGTATAGTAATGTTCAGTTTTACACCAATGAGAGCTTGCCAAATTGGGGTATGAACGTTAAAGTTGTGATGAAAAAAGTTTTTCCGATTTACAATGCTAGAAGTTTACGTTGTACGATATTCAAGTTTTTTATACTAGAATTATTACTATTTCTTAGTTCTGCTATTTATTCTCACTTATGTTGCATAAATATTCAAAGTCATGACCGGGATACAGAAAATTCTTTTATAGAGGTGTATTATACTACTTCTAATCCAGATATTAGAATAAACATGACAGGAAGAACTAGATCAAAGAGTTTTTGTTATCTATCTGACCCCTAATTTAATGAGCTTAGCTTACTTAAATAGTATGTTCAAAGTAACTGCTCCAACTTATATTCGGGTCTAATATGACTCCTAGAACAAAGACTTTCGAGGAAAAAGTTATCTTTATTGCGCAGAGCGTTCTTGGAACAAGTTTGCGGTACTTACACTTTTTGTTTAGTTTGCGATGTAACTTTGTGTCCAAACTACTTAGCGCTTATTAACTTTACGTAACTGCGAAAAAAATGATTTAATTATTACGAAATTGCTTTCATAGAGGGCTTTTTAGATGTAGATAACAAAGAAGCGAAGAAGAATAAGTAATATGTCACTTTGCTTTTATTGTGTAGACCCTGAAACAAAATGTCAAAGAAGATTATAAATAAGTACAATGCATAAATATTTTTGCTATCTACAATAATTTGTCCGCTAAAGTATGCATTTATCTTCCATTAGGCACTAGGAATGACCAGAATCATGCCAGCTCAACCACATGTTGCGAGATAAGACAAGAGTATAAAGGTCTCATATTTCAAGCGGAAAAAAGCGTACAGTTGCGGTTGGCACATTATCACTGGCTGAGCTCCACAGTCGAAGCAGTTTGGCGGCAAGATAAACAAAATAATTAAGCGCTTACGGTGATGTCGCGGGAGCGCTGCCAGCGACGAATTTTATGTTAATGCAATCTACGTGCTCTTCATACATCGTAATATTGCAACGAGTTTCATATCTGAATAATGATATTACTTCGGAAATAAAAGCTTTTGTGTCGCATATGGTTTTAAAACTTTGAAAGGAATATTTTGTACATGTACGAGTGCTTTTTGAAATCCGTCATAATAATTGGTTGCCATATATCTAATATTATATTTTTATATGTAGTATACTAAAAAAACTTTGTTTGAATAAAATATCTTCAAAGTTCAAAGAAACCAAAAAAGGATAAAACATTCACGGGGTTTTGTAGAAAACTGTAAGTAATCTACGGATCCAATAATAGTTCACAGTGAGTGCACGCATTTCTCGAAAAGAATTCAAATAATAATTGTTTTCGGAAAAAAAATTGTAAAGCTACAACACCACCTTACCTTTGATATACATATTTTACCTGTTCAGTTTTTATAAACGAAATTTCGTAATGATCGATTTTTAAATTTATGCTATAAACCAGAAGCCGGTAAGAGCTTTTAAATCAGCGTCGAACGACTTCTTCGGTACACGTTATATCAGTCTCGTGGTTAAGGCCACATTATGAAAATTGCTTCCTCAGCGTAAGCGTTATTGTGTGCAAAGTAGGTGTTTTCTCAACAAACACGGTTTGGTTACACAATGTCTCAATTTAGCCTCTTTCATCAGGACAATGCCTCCCCAATGATACAGTTGATGGACGTAATTGAAATCTCTAGTATGTTTATAGACGTGTATTTATTGTACTAAATATTGGATTAAAACCGTCGTCATATTGGAGCCAGCTTTTGCTTTGGAAATTATAATTCTCAATTAACGTCATTAGCGATATACGAGTCAACGGAATGAATTCTGGATGTGGATTCGATCTGTGGTTACTATAATCATTTATGTAATATAATATCTTTTAATTTATGTGTTTATAGCATTAAGTATTATAGTAATGTAGGTAAGAGAGAGGTAGAGATTTTCTATGTATGTAAGTTATAAATAAACTCAGAAATGTACATTTTTTTCAAATCAGTTAAATAGAACTAATTCATTAAGTACCTATAGACGTAATGAATTAATTCTAAAATAACCTAATCATATGCAAGTTACAAAAATAACAAATATGTAGGTAATTAAATTCCAATTTGACTAGTTATCTCTAAAACGCCTGTACATTAAACGAACAGCATAAAACAGGTCCAATAAAAGGTAATGTCATTAAAAATTAACTAGCATTAATAAGGAGAATAAACACGAAATCAGCGTGGATGGGATTTACAGCGAGCGACACAGCGCGCCGCACGATTTACATAAAGCTGCGCGGACAACGTTTTGGCGTCAGTTCAGCTTGCTCCTCATTAACATAACTGCTCAATTATTTTGTGTAGGACTGTCAGTATAGACAATCTGATTTTACGCTACGTTAAATCCTTATAATCGCAGTTATGGGATTTTAATTGTACCTTAGTATCCACTTTAGTTCTATCTCGAACGATCGCCTGTCACGATGATATTATGCAAAATTGCGAATCATGATTATTTCGTGTTAGTATGTATCTGTGGTATGTATCTGTGGTATGTATCTTTATGTAATTTACATGATAATACGTGTCATTTTCAGTAAACAGTGAACTAAAGACGAATATTGAATTGGAATAGTGCATAGATAATTAGGCGTCTGGGTCTAGTCTTCTGACATGTATTTAAGCTAGGTCTTCAAATATGCATAAAATTTATTGGTGACTAGCTGCTCCGCGCGGTTTCACCCCCGTGGCTCTACTCCTGTTGCCCGTAGCGTGATGAAATATAGCCTATAACCTTCCTCGATAAATGGGCTATCTAACACCGAAAGAATTTTTCAAATCGGATCAGTAGTTCCCGAGATTAGTGCGTTCAAACAAACAAACAAATTCTTCAGCTTTATAATCTTATATATAAAATTCTCGTGTCACAATGTTAGTCTGCATACTCCTCCGAAACGGGTGGACCGATTCTCATGAAATTTTCTGTGCATATCGGGTAAGTCTGAGAATCGGCCAACATCTATTTTCAACATCATATGTACCACGGGCGAAGCCGGGGCGGGCCGCTAGTATTAGTATAGATTTATTATCCCTTAAAATATGAAAGGATAATACCTCAACAATAAATTTATGATTTACAGATAATAATCTGATCTACATAACTAAAATTTTGATAAATATATTTATTTTAAAAAAATATTTCCGATAAATCTCCACATTGCAAATAATATGATCTACAGCTTAGAATTTAGTTTCTTCTACTTTGGTAATAAGAAATATTCTAGCCTTAGCTAAATCATAATAATACACGCACACGGTACAATAGAAAAGCAAATTGTAAACAAGAATAAAACTATGTACGTAAATGTTTCGGGTCCGAACCACAACAAATCAATTTGGAATGTTCGCAGGGTTCACCAAACTGCCTGCGACATTTCTATCACTTACTAATTTCATCAAAACTTCGCTATTAAAGCAGCCGTAACTTTGTGCGTGCAAGAAAATGTTAAGCTGAAGGCGAAGTTATAAAGATAAGACAATGAAAGTCGATTAACGTTTTATAACTCGACAGCCGATGGCTTATAATGCTTTATGAAGAGCCTAGTTTGCTTTGTATCGCTTTTTTATTGAACAATGAAGATAATAAATAACAAATATGCTTATGCTGTATCATCATGGTTTAAATTTAAGCTTTTATGCACATTTAGACAGAAACGGAATAGCTACCTAAATATTTCCATAACAATTTTAAACTTCTATTTACCAATATATTTGGAAATTGGTGAGCCTTTAATTTAGTGTTTGAATTGTGAGCGTAGTACAATATTTCAACTGGAGTTAGTAATTCAGGTTAGTACGTTAGCATAAACTTTAAAACGGAAAATGTTTCTAATAGTAATATAATTAGTCATAATATTACCCTAATCCATGATTAATAAATATCTTTTGAATGTTATGAGAGTATGAAAATAATTATTAACGATTAAAATATTTCTTTTTTCAATAGAAATCATACTAATGTCATATATTTCATCATTCGTGAAATTATAATTGAAAATCCGAATTCTAAATTCTATGAAAATGGAACATCGAAATGTAATAAACAACATCGGATTTAGGATTAAAAAATACACATGTAAACGATTAGCCATCAAAGCTGCCAACATGACCAAGCAAACGCTTGTCTCAAATAAACATGTTAAAACCGGCGTGTTTGTTTCATATTTGTATAACGATCTGAAAAATTACATTGGGAGTATAATCTGTAGGAATAATAACGTGGCACTCAACTGTGAGTGAGCGTTTGGGATAATCCGGTCCATTTTTACGAATGTTCTGAAAGCGTGTCAAGTTCACACCTGCTAATGTTTGTCCAGTTCCAATCCTGCGGCATTGCTATGGCAATAAGGATGGGAATTCCTTTATAGGCTGCGCGAGAGAATGGGAAAAGTAAACGTACGCAGCTGTACGTCTTTTGTGGTAAGTCATCATCTTAAAATGTCATATTTACTTAAAACATTCCCGATATAATTTAAAATACTATTGACAATTATTACTAAATGCATTTCTCCAAATATTTGATTAGAGGAAAGTAACCAAATATGGAATACCATTTTGTTTTTGGGATATAAAAATAAAACTTTACATAAATTAGATCAGTTTATTGTTTTTTCTGGTCAGTCATACATCTATAAGTAGTAATTAACATCCTTTAACGAAATATATCAGTAATCAAATTAAAATCTTACACAAAAAACAAAATCCCAAATGAGTAACCAAATATGGAATAGGTACCCATATATGGAATATCAGCATAAATCAACATAACAATAACAAAAATGTAATAAATATCTTTAGATCAATTAAATGAATGTTACATATTGTGATAAATGAAAGAAGTTACGTAATTCCTTGCAAAAGTCACAAATCTAGATCCATCTGGACCAGCATATCATAATGTGTTCAGAGCCCATACATCAAGCATTTAATTCAACTTTCTCCACTTTCATCCATGGAAAAAAGGCTTGAACAGAACCTCCTGACTCTGCTGATGCATGTATGTTACATTCTGCATCTGCAGAGTCAGAAGGCACTTGGTCCATCAACTCATCATGTTCCACTACCTTCATCAAACTGGATAGCGTCTAGTTCCTCAGAGTCTTTCTTCTTCACTATCATCCTTATTTTTCTTCGATTGTTTGTTTCTCTTAATAAAGTTAATAACGTTGAAAGAAGAAATAGAAATATAATGATGAAATAAAGTTGTCCTAGGGACTTGGAAATCCTGTGCCGCTTTCAAATACCCCATTTTCTTTTCTCGGACGAATTTTATAGATTGTGCCGTTTTTTCTTCATCCCAGATTTTTCGTTAGGTTGATTGTGAACCGGACATTCTAAAAACAAACATTACATACAGTTTTTTTAAAAATAATAGCAAGTTTATAGTATTCCATAATTAGACACCGACGACTGTCCATATTTGGATTTTTATACTCGTTCAAACTCTTCTAAATATTTTTTCCAATCACAATATTTTAAAGACAAAAGATCACAAAATGGTGAAATAAACATAATACCGATATACTAAATAGTATAACACTTATGTAAACAAACAGAATAGCCGGTAAATACTCATTTATTACTTACCTTAAAAAATTTCTGCATGGCAACAAAACAAAACACCCCTGCCACACGGAAACCGTTCACGCAACTAACTCGATGGTGTTAGTGCGTTAATTAGTACACCAAATGAAACAGAAGATGGTCGAATATTGCGATTCATACTTATAGTCTTAGAGAAATGAAGGAATTCCATATTAGGATACTATTCCATATTTGGTGACTTTCCTCTATAATATTTGTTCCGGGAATATGGTTCAATTGAAACCATCCAAGCCATTAATTAAAAACTCAACTTTTCATTAATTCTCCCTAGCATGGAGAGTCAAAGATTTACAGGTCAAGTATAAACAGACAAAAGACCAATTGCGGGTTGGTAGTCTATGTCACAATATATTGCCGATCCATATACTATTAAGGCAGATAGTTTAAAAAATTAAATAATATAGAATAAAAAAAACCGTACCTTTTAAAATAAAACTATTTATTGAGTGAATTAAAACTACGAACTAATTACAACCAGTCAGAACATTATTATTTTTATCAGGTAAAGCTTGTTTAGCGTTCTCTATAATACCTACACCTTCAATAGATATTGTTGAATTGAACGTAAAATAACTTCCCTGATTTGTACAATCCGTGATAAATCGCTCTTTCCAGAAACGTGATCAACATACATATTTCACAGTATCATACAAAGACGAACAAAAACATTTATTTATGTGGCATATCGAATTAGTTACTTTGGTTTCACAGAAGGTTATTCAATAGCGTAGGCCTTTGTGAAGAATAGAGACACGTGTGGAAATAATCAGGTCATTGATTATTTCGCACTAACTTACACTTATTGTTGTATAGCGAGGTGAGAAGCGAAAATGCTGCGATATTAATTGGGTCACAATGTAAGGCCTATTTTGCGAGGTTAACCTCATTGTAAAATTGACAAAAGAAGAAGCATGACCTGTAACTGTAAGTAATAAATAAATGTATCATGTATCTTTGTAGAATAAATAATCTAACAGAACCTAATCTTTGATTCTAAGTCAATGTCTACAAATATTTTATCACAATCCAGTAATCAAAGACATCGTTAATATCGGAATATAAATCTGTAGAATGAAATGATCTTAAAGGTATAATTAATAATGATCAAACTCAAAAATACTCTACGTCTTTTTAAAATCTTGCGAGAGAAACCCTTTGATTGCTTGATGTAGATCTTCACTTCATTCTAGGTATTATGGTGTCTATACGCTACCATAGCTAGTGGCTTATGTCGATCCTCTGTAAGGCTGTAATAGCTCTGAACGAGCTTGGGTATATTCGTATCGAAATATTCTTGACTTCCAATCCCTTTACACATAATACCCATATAACATTTTATATGGTATCTAGGATGAGAAGAACATATTGAAAAATGTAAACATTTGGGTACCTATAACAACAATTTAAAAAGTTTATTCAATAGATATAAAATTAGGATCCAAAAATGTCCACTTTTGTATCTCTGGTTTTCCTATTTGTCCGTAAATGGAAAACAAATGTATTTATATTTCAATTTGTACAACCCCTCGTTGATTATAATATGATTTTACATACAACTGTACAGCCGCGACGTATTCCGAAATGAAAATGTCAAATATTACCAGAGCATTCCATCAGACAGCATGCTTAGTGAACTGATGGACCGAATTTGTATTGCAATTCACGAATGCACTTTTTGTATAGAGAAATAAGTCGCTTTCATATTATCATTGGATATAAGGGATATTGTTTTTCAATTACGGATTTATGCTCTAAGATAAGAAGTAGAGTCTTGCTTTTTTAAAAATTCAGCGATTTCTATGAGTACGGAGAATAAGAAATGATGGAGAAGTAAAAGCTTTATTTTTAAATTTCCACCAGGTTTTGAGAAAACTCTATTTAAATTCAACTAAAAATAAGAACAGTGCCATATCAATATACCTATCTTTATTTCTTGAAAACATAATTTCTTTATTTCTTCCAAAGCATTTGTATAATATGCTATTGTTTAATAGTTTTACAAGCCTATGTATATAGAGCAGGTGTTAATAACTGAGGTGCTGCATGAACTCTTTGAAAATAGGATTGTTAAAGTCTCTATTGACCTAGTTTTTAATGAGACGTAAGCACCGCCTTGTGCAGGATATCTAGGTTTATTAAAAATAAGAACGCAAGCGCTAAGCTTTGTTTTTACTACAACTTTTAATACGGACTTTATAAAACTTTCTCTATTACCGAAAACGTAATTACTGTTGACGTTTATTTAATCTGTTTGCTTTCAATAAAATAACTGAGAACTTTTGTAGTAATTAGTTCGTATTTTTATTGTTTCCCTTCAGTTTTTTGTTTGGCTTATAAACGTATATATCAAGTTCTAAATCTGGAAATATACAATGAACTACGGTTTCAGTTGTGACTCTACAAAAAATTGTAGCAGTTATTTATATAAGATGAAGTAAACATATTGATTTTAGTTATGTCTTTTTATCTTCATCGATTACGTTGAATACTTTTAGTGCTGTAGCCTCAAAAAATTGCTCAAAAATTCTCGTATTCGTGTTCTTGTTGGTTTTTGATTTTTCAAAGGTTGCAGGAAACATGACCTACAGTTGCTTTTGCGTCAAAAGAGCCATTCACATCATGGCTCCAGTTTCAAATGCTCCCAGTTTCAGCGTGACGGAGGAAACTCCATTAACGACAATGGATAACTGTAACCTATAACAACAGCACTGTAATTATAACTTATTTCGTCAAATTTTATACAATTTCACCAAAATACCCACACCTAAATAAATATAACCTTTGATCTCTTAAAATAGCTCTCAATCGTTAATTTAGACGTACACAAAAAGCTCAAAGTAAATATTTACACTGAATTTGTATTTACATATTTTAAATATGTAATTCGCGCGAAGTACGAATGATGAAAACGTTCAAAATTAATAAAGAACAGCGTAGCAAAAAATTCGATAAGAAGCAGTGAGTTCCGGCAATCAATTTTTTATAAAATGTAGAGTAAATAGTCGTTACTTCATCTCGTATCGAAGTGAAATATTAAACGAGTGGATAGGAGCCGGCTATGATGGATGCAGATGCCGGCGGGTTGCGAAAACAGGGATGGATTCGGCGAAGGAAAATGTATTGCTTTGACTTTGTTATTAAATAGCGGTCCATTATAGATTAGGCGGAAATTTTATGACGAACAGATAACCGCGCTTATGTTATATAATATATAGTAACTATTGCGATATTAATATAAAATTTGGTGTTACACAGGCAAATTATGAACAT
The DNA here is from genome assembly GCF_061535395.1 of Colias eurytheme. NCBI lineage: Eukaryota > Metazoa > Arthropoda > Insecta > Lepidoptera > Pieridae > Colias > Colias eurytheme. The sequence goes on along the minus strand of NC_142998.1, from coordinate 5,845,248 downwards.
TTTTCCGAAATTTAAACCTGATATAGAAATCATTTAGGAGTGCGGAAAAATTTATACTAAATGTGAAAATATTTATGTCTTTTTGACTATGTTAGTTAGGCAGTTGCGTTTAGAATAGAATATTTTCCACTTACTTCCTTAGATCCACATATATTTATAATATTAAAAATAAACACATGAATATAATAGGTACCTACACTATTTTAAAAGGAAATTGTAACTAAAATCCAGCTCTGTCCACAGCTTAGCCGGTACAGTTAAGGCCATTCATCAAACCATCACCACTTTTGCCAACTGATCGCGTACGTCGTAAGAAAAATACACAATACAATTCAGCTTCATAAGGAAAGAAACAGTTTATGTGATGGGCAAGAAAATAATATTCTGTCTTATAAATCTAACAGTATATGCTCATTTTTATTTCGTGACTTTTGTGAAATCAATGAATGAAATGTTGTAATTCATAGATACATTTTTCACTATTTCTCTTGAAATAACAATTTTATAAACTCTCTACCCATTTATTTCAAAATAAGTATAATTACTTGTTTAAAAATGTAAATTAATTCAAATACATAATGCAGTGGTTCAAAATTGTAACAAATAAAAGATACATAAAATTTAATTCCTACAATATAGAGTACTGGTAAATATATTTCAACTGAATTTTATACTAATCGCTACGAGTACGCGTATATTTTGTATTAATTCAATGAAATGTAATTTTCAAGATTTAACATTCAACAACGCTTCCATAATTCACATTTAAAACAAAGGATTTATTCATAATCCCATAATTTAACGTAAATAGTACATAGAGCGTGCGTTAAAATATTCATAAAGAACCTTTTTAAAGGCATAATACGTTTTGCTTCGTTTTGGTTCGCTTTAAAAATGCATTGAAAACGCGCTGATTTCCCGTCAAGAGCGGGCTGCGTCTATATAAATGGCGGCCCAGAGCCACGTACTTCACTGTAAGACAAACAAATGACCTCACGCCGCCCGATAAAATGAGAAAAGAATTTATAGGTATCCTCGAGAATGCATGCTAAGCTCCTTATCAATTTGTACTCCTTTTATCTTATTTGAGATACGCTAGTGGATTACTGAACAAGATACACGGACAAATCCAATGCTTTGTGGCGTTCTATTTGCATTTTATGTTGATATTGAGTGAACTGTAGAGATTCATAAATGTAAGCTTTAAGCTTGTTCGCTAGAAGAGTTTATAAAAATAATGAAGCAGAAGAATGAATTTTTACTGATTCTTCGTAAACGAGGTTGTTTCTTAATTTGTAAGTATTGAATATAACTTTTAGGCTTAAAATTAAACGGAATTGTTACGAAATACACATAATATGGTGGTATGAACTGCTTTGTCACTTTACAGCATATCAAAGCAAATTGAATTACCAACATTAACATATTTACACGCGTTTATATAGCTATAAGTGTGAGAAAGCTAAATATAGTGGCTATATAAACTATTAATACTACTGCAAAACATATACGATATAATGCGAGGGTGCATTTTTCATATTAATTTGTTTTATTCATAATATCGTATACATTTGATTAATTGAGGATGAAATACGTCACTTATCCTTTATAACCCTAATATAAGTATAAATAAAAATACGGAGAATATTTAATTACATCAGTATTTAAATTAATTATATTAGCTCAAAATTAATATTCACACATCATAGAACATTTTATTCGTATCTGATCAAAAAACCAATATTAATTAATCCATTTAAACAATGTGGCTTATACAAATATCCTCAATTATAATGAAACGTAATTACCGTTGTTTTAACTTTTTTATGTAAATAGGTCCAGCATTTAATTCTGTATTAAAATGGGACATATTCTATAATATTATTTCTGGGAGGGATAACACTAATTATACTATTACTACCAAATTCAAACCCCACTTTGAGTTTGAATTTGGTATTATGGTTGTCCGTTTTCATAAGCATAAGTAACAGATGAAGAATGTCTGAATTATGAAAATTTGGCCAAAATCCCAAAATACGTGGATGGACATAATACGGATTCCTTCAGGCAAAACAGTCGTGACATATGTCGAAAAAGATAAAACTTCTAACTGAGCACCTATTCGAATAGCTATGCAACGTTGTTCAGGGTCGCAGCTATTTGTGATGTAAGTGAATTACCGTGTGCATCGTAACGTTTCACTGGTTAATTTTCTTTCTAATTAAGAAGTTAAAAGGTGATCAACCTTATAAGAGACACATTTTTTATTATAAATTATTATCAGGTCCACTATCAGTTTTATTGAGGTAGGTACCTTGAATTTATGCATAATCTTATTATCAGAACATTGAAACGCAATGGAAGCAAATAGTTACAGTTTTCTGATAATGAGGTATAATAATCATTGTTCAAGAATAGACTAATATTAAACCACAGTAAAAAATTAAAATATAAGTAAAGGTAATTCAATATAAAACCCACGTTTACCGTCTGGCTCCGCTTATTTAGCCAAAAGTTAATATTATCCAATTATATCACCGGGAACTTCTCCATAATGGTGCGGTTAGAGTCTAGTTGTTATTACTTGTTCTGTTTGGATGTCTATGAGACTGTTAAACTTTCGTATTGCCAATAGAATTAGCATCAAACGGCTATTATACGCCCGCTACGGTTCCTCCCGCGTAATATATGTCCAATTACGTACCGAATATTATTAAAATCATACCTATTTGTATTCACCTTATCTCGACTTCAGCGTCTTATTAATACTTTACAATATAATTAAATTTTGATGATTCGTTTGTTAGTCGGTTTGAAAAAAGTTCTTAGAGTCTATTAGAAAAAAGTAAATGTCATCTGATACAAGTAAATACTTAAAAATAACGTGTGTTTATTATCATAATATATGTATCACGTATTTTTCAATTTTCAACATATAAAATTAACTTACAAAAACAAAGCGACGCCCTCAAACGTTAAAGTATAAAAATAACAAAAAACGACTTTAACACATTGTGTTACAGGATGCAATTAAAAAATAATACTTTTAAAGAATATACGAGAAGATAACGTGTACGCATGAACATTGGTAAGCAAAATGAGTTTGTACCGCGGGGACGTTAGTTTGGCCTGGGGAAATTACGTTACATTTTTATCTGAAAGTGTGAAACGTATGCATAATTTAATGGCATAGGTAAGTATATATAATTGTTAAAATTTTCTTTCTATACTACTAAATATGTATATAAATTTTTGATTTTATTTCAGGTACCTAGGTGTCGGAGTATTGTAGAACATCATAATATAAGATGTAGGTTTCAGGTTTTGCATTATAAAGAGACTTTTTAACTAGCACAATGGTAAAATCACGTATTTAACAGCTGAATATTAATTATATTAATAAATACAATTCCTACATTATAATTTATTATTAACAGGTACGAAATCACAAAAATGTTTCTGTTACACGTGTACATAAAATTTATTGAAGGAAATCATAAAACATTTATTTATATTAATGGAATTGAAGTTATAACGAGAACTGAACGATTTTCTCTTCACAAATATTATCTATTATTATTATAGATATTAGTCTAGATATAATCTACTAGACTCGAAAGGTCAGGATAATCAATGACACTTTTCTATTTCAGGCTCAGCTTTCTCACTTAATATTTTTGGAAATAATTCAGTTTATATTATGACGTCGTTGGTTTATATCAAATCCTGGGAATTGTGTATTTAATTGACTTATTTTGATATTTTATTGACATCATTTCTAAATTGGCGAAGTCTTAACATACGTTTTTTCACATCTTCACCCTTATTAGGACGCAGGTTATCTTTTATTTGAATGTATTATGTATGGAATTATGTATATTATAAATCTTGTTAAAGTGACTCTATCAAGCATATTAACTATTATTGACTAATAACTTGGATTAAATTTATTCCAAGATTTGACTCCTTTAGATATAATCATAGACTATCCACCATATAACCGTACATTAGGTATAGTATCAAATTATTGATTAAGTTTCTTTGTCCTGTTATGTACGTACAATAAAGCATACAAATAAATAAAACGACTATCCATGTTAATTGTAATAAATAAAATATTATTGAATTATATAATATTTTTACTGGTTTTGCAACACATTAAATGTATCTCATAATGACATCAGTGCCGTCTTTAGGATCAACGAGGCTATGGGCCAAGGTACTGGCTGGGGCCTATGTAAGGAATGGAAAATGTGTGATTTGATATTTTTCTTATTATGTTATAAAATTTGTTGTTGTATATCGAAAATTTTCAGAATTGTGGGGCCCCTGCCTACCTCGGGGCCTCGGGCCAGGGCCCTGCGGGCCCTGCCTTAAAGACGGCACTGAATGACATGCAAAAACCGGGTGCAATTAAAAAAATCATACACACACACATATATGTAATACGTAAACTGAATCAAACATGACTCCAAAGTATACAGTCACAGTTAAAACACAATATTGTCTACGAAACACAATTATTTCTTAGACACTCTATTTGTACGTTATTTCTACATACAAAATATACAAAACTGGAAACAATCACATAATACGAAAGGCCTTATTTCACGTACACACCTGAGTAAAAAGAAAATCTCTCCTAAATGTTACAATAATATCTCAAACGAATTGCTGTACCTACAAATAATGTAAAACGGTCCATTGCGTCATAAAAGTCACATCCTTTCATGAGTAATGAGTAAACCCACGACAGGAGCGAGCCTTTTTATTGTTTTACTATATGTGTTTGTGGAAAAATTGTATGTTTAAATTCTCCAGAGTATTTCGAGAAAATTATTTCATTATGAGATCTGTATGTTTTTTAAATGTTATTTGGTGCCTATGGTTGTTGGAACTTTTTAATTGCTTGCTTAATTTATTTTTATTCTTTTCTTTAAGTTTTATTTTCATCATATTTTTAAAAAATAAAAGAAATTCGATTACGAGGTGGGATTCGAACTCTTCTGCCTTACCGGGGCGACGCTTGACCAACCGGTCACCTGTGTAAATTATATGCATAAAGCATTTGAATTCTATAAAACTAAAATATGAAAATCTAAATTCTTATTATATTTACTATTTATACATATTCAAATAGGTATGAATAATTTATCTCATATAAATAAATAAATAAATCCAAAAATTGCTAATATACATTTTCTACTAAAAGAATAAAGAAATGAAAATGATATGGAAAGAAATAATATGTAAATGGCGAAATAGGTTTTTTTGAAAGTTATTTGATAAGGCAAGGTAAGGCAGTCTAATGCACAGTCTAATGATATTCAGATGACAGACCCGATATTGATATATTATTTACAAATATTATATTTAGGGCCGATTTTTCAATGCTTGGATAAAATTTATCCGTCCAAATAAAGTATTACACGATAATATTAAAATGTCACGTAAACTGTCAAATACGGGCAATTAGAATACGTTTTTAAAATGGTAGTTTTATACATTATTCGACGAATAAGTTTTATCCAAGCATTGAAAAATCGGCCCTTAATTATATAGATCAGTTATCTTCTTTCTATACTAAGTAGGTAAGCACTTTACTTACCTTTCATCCAAATAGCTATAAGATACCATAATACAGATATTTCAGCGCAGTTAAACAATGTAGGTACACTTATATTGTTTAACTGCAGATTTTGCCATCTTATTGTATTTCCAAAGCAGTTATATCAAATTTATGGAGTGTGAACACTTACAAGAGTAATCCTAGTATAACAAAGCAATTGCAAGTACGTCAGTCTATTGTGACATAGTATCGCACGGATGCAACTGTCCAGTTATCGGTAACCTAACATAAACATATAAACACGTTAACAATAGCTCCCAGCCGAGACTAGAGGAAATCAAACATTCGATTGTCGAACAGCCGCCCCACGTAAACCGAGTAAATATTGGTGTATATCCGAACAAATTGCTTATATAGTTGCGCTCATATAAGCCCCGTCTCGACTTCTGGACGACAGTCTTTAAGCGCTCCACTGAAACGTGATTTAGTTTCAGCGGTCGCATTACAGAGAAGCGAATCATTCGATTTCTATCACAGTCGCTGCAGTTGACGAGTTAATTGTTCGTTAATAGGACGAACATGAGATAAGAACATTTGTAAACCTTGAAGGCACTCGACGTGAGCAACGAAGTGTGCGTTTTGTTAAACTCGGGTTCGCTGTAACGAAGCTTGTTAGTGTAAGAAGATTGTCAGGTACAGAGGAGACACCTTCTGAGTGAGAACTGAGCAAATGGAACTAATGAGTCCGCTATTGTTGTATGCGCTACTTACACTCGTGCCACAAGCGTTAGGTGAGGCGCTTCGCTTTGATTTACTTTTACCTTTTTAATTTGAATCCTTGAAATACTTAATTAAAATTTCTCAACACTCCACACTTACCTCGTTAGCATAGTTATGTTACTTTCATATAAACTTTTGTATCAAAGTGCTCTAGAAAAGTATAACATTCGTTTGAAATGTTTGCAACATTATTTCTAAATGTTATTTAATATTTTTTTCCGCTCACAGGAAAGAACCGTATAGGATTTGCCTATGAAACGACTAACAACAATTCCATGATTATTAAAAAGAGGCCACAGGTTGGGAAAAATATAATGTTAAATGTAAACACGCAAGCTAATACGATGAAATCCAGTGACCTGCAGACCGTGTTCATAGACCCGTCGTGCCGCAACTGTGCCACTTGTATGGAAAGAGCAGTGAACGCACATAAAATACATAATCACGTTGTTAACACCCAACTAAATACCGATCGCTTCCAAGACAACACCTATACGAATCAAGAAAACATTATACGGGAGAGACGTAGTGTGAAATTCGATAATGTGCCTAAAATTGAAAAGAAACCTAAAAAGTCGAAGCCTAAACGAAATAAATCCGTATCAGTAATCAAATACAATGAGAACGGGGAAATCTACGCGTTGAAAGTGAAAGAGACGAGTAATCAATTAATAGCAGATCAACAGAACGTTACAAAAAGTTTTTCTTCAACGACGTGCCAAGTGTACAGCGTACAACAATCTTTGCCCTGCGAATCGCCCGAAGCTGATTTAATTCTGACGGCTACGAAAAGAAAAACAAACAAGAAAAATAAAAAGGTACAAGGAAAAAAGGAAACGAATGTGCCCACTGAGAAAGCGACATTGATTACATCAGTGTTTAGAAAACGACATGTGGATAATTCACAGGTTCCGGAAAATTTCATGACTTCCCTCGAAGAAATGTATTGAACGATTTACGAGATATATTGTATTTATCTTTACGTGTTTTAATGCTTTAATGCTCAATTTTTGTAGAACGTTTTGTAATAAAATGATTCATTTATAAACAAGTTTGATTATATTGAATTGTATATTAATTATACTATAATATAATTATTCTAAGGTACTAATACAACGCTTAAAAACTATAAGGCCATTGTCGTGGAACTTCTGTAAATTTTAATTATGAAACGAAATGATATGAAGGGAAACTTCGAAATTATAGCTCTATAATTTCGAAGTTTCCTTTCAGCAAAATGTTTAAATATGTCATCACATGCCAATATACTGTCAGTATCTCATAGATTGTGGTCTGATTAATTATTACCACATGTGGCCGGGTTTCCTATTAGCGCTATAACGCCGACGATTATTATATACGTCTATATAACTTTATTATAATGAGGGATCATTAACATATTTTCCACGATCAGTTTTCTGTTTATGCAGAGTTTTTTTATGTGTTACGAATATTGAAAAATGGTAGAGAATAATAGTGGAGAAGAATTTTAACTGAGCATTCCATGAACAGTTTTCTGCTTTTATTTATACCAAACTTTTTCGTTGTAAAAATGTTGGAAAGAGATATTGTGTGTATTATGTGTGCTTCAATCAATTACAGACCAATTAGTGGTATCCGTGTCTTCTACCGTGTTTCATAATTTGTTGATAGGTATATCACTTTTAGGCTAACGAGCATTTAGCATTTATTTTCATTTAGTTTCAGTGAAACTATGGATGGGACAGTTCGGTAAAGTCGATTTGTACCTACCTATAATTTCTGAGTGCTCCCGTTGTGCAGAAAGAGAATCGTTTTCCCCGGGCTGTGATCAGACAGGTCTACACTGTTTGTCTAAGAAAATATCTTAACTTTACCGTAGAAATAGTAAATAAAATAAAATATTTTAACATAATTAATTTATCTATCTACAAAATTTACTAATATCATGGCTCAGTCGACTGAAATATTTCCACTTAGTCGTGTAACGAAACAATGACAGCTATAAATTCATATCAATTAAGCGAGATAATTGAAAAAGTCGGCACAATGGACTTGTGTCTTGAAAGATCACGTAGCACATCAAGTTCCTCGTTATCCGCATTTTACTCGACCCATCTTACCCGTAAGTTTTTCATGAAAACCCTCTAACAAGCTCGAATGGCGGATGAAACGTAAACTTTATTAGCCAACATGCAAGTGTTCGTATTTGATAAGCAATACGGTCGAAGAAAACAAAGGCAAGGTCTATAGTTAATACATATTAGAACTATAATAATTAATAGTTGAGATAGGTCTATTATAAACATTTATGCCCAGCTTACGCGTTACTTGAAATGTAATTTATATATAATTAGAACCAAGAACCCTATACTTATTTATATTTGAATAAGTATTAACTCATTACTGTATTTTTTAACTCTATGTATTAAATTAAGATTAAAATCTACTTATAAATATGAAAGCAAAATTTCTTATACAATAATAATATTTGAGTTTTGTACTAACACAACCAAGTTCTCCGTTTTCAAAATTAGCCTTAAAGGTAAACTAAACATAATCTTCACCTAAAGCTTTGCCAAATAAGATCCTTTCAAAATTAATTAATTAGTTTTATCGTGAAACCTTACAAACATTCGCCTCCCAACAATTTCTATTAAAGTATCGCTTTTAAGAATTTAAGGCTGGCATATTTGGTGTTCCCACCCATACCTACCTTTGATAAAATAATTAATTAAAATCCGCCTACAAGTTCGCTCTTGCGTTATTTTGTCATAGCTCTATTCCATAATCAAAACGATTTTTAAATAATTAATTTTTACAAACTATTATCGCAGACTAGTCAAGGCAGTTATTAACCTTTCTAAAATTGTAATTAGTACTTCAATTTAATTTACATTTCTATCAGTAGGTAGGTATAATATATTTTGTGGGCAAAAAAAAACTTAGAGCTTTAAATTAAGGGAACATAAATCAAAACATATTTTTATTATATTATAATTAAAATATATTAAAGCATAAATTAAGTATATTGACTAAAATGATTACGTACATAATATACGTCGGTCGGTCCTAAAGAAATTTTATAGTTGTTAGAGCATCACGCAACTTGAACCGTTGAGTTGATTTTGATCCCTTAAAAACTAGAGCTTAAACTAGAAAAACAGGCAACCGAGAGATTTCGTGTATAAATGTCATAACACACTCTAGTTTATAACCCAGATCCAGTCGCATATATATAACCTCCAACAGCCTCATTCCACTTACATCATGCATTATTCATAGGCAGGTAAGTTCTTAACTATCTAAAATCACTTATGAGCCGTATGACACGCGCCCAAAGTGAATTTTGTTACGCCAGTGTATTTAATAGCGGGAAGCTACGCCCGACATTAATTTGTTTGCATAAACACGAAACAATTAGCGCGCTTGTCATCGTTTCGGTGCGACACCTGTGACGCATTAGCCCCACGGAACAAATTACGTGACGTCATCATTACAGCATGTCTTAAATACTGCCGCAGCGCACAGCCGAATACGAATATCATGTGATGAGCGGAAAGGTCGGTACAATGGTAGAGAATATACGGCATTTTGTCAGTTTGTACAAATGAATATGAAATGGACAGATTGCTCTCTATATTACAGCAAGAATAGTTTGCTCATATACCTGGGTATATATTATGTTCTTGAGGTTTATTAACTAAATAATATTTATTAAATTATTCTTAATATACGTCCTTATCCTTAATTACAGAATCTATTACGCTTGATAGATTGTGGCATTAAATCAAACAATAGAATAAGAATCTATTATTGTTACAAACGCAGAAAAGAAAAATCCTTATAAAGACACATTTGTAGCTCGAGATTGTTTGTGTCATTATTGATACACCATCTGTTACACACTTGTATTATTGGTTTTCATTATACGATGTTATTTGATTCCAATTTGGTTCACGATTATCGATATTCGTTTTGCGAAGTTTGTATGCTATTTTGTAAACGTTCTGCACGAAAAAGCTCAATTGAAATTGTTATTTATTTTCTCATGATTTCCCGCGAGTATAACATTTAAGAATTTTCAAACGGATTAAGAGATGATTTATACCGTATATTTTTTTAATTAACGCTTCATTTCGAAAAATAATGCACTGCGAAATAAAAGCAGTAGGTAGATATATTTAATTGAATGTTACGATTGACACCTTCTAACTAAATTTTTACACTAACGTTTAACGTAAATATGTAGCATATGTAGGTAGGTATTTTCGATACATAAAAACTAGGGTGTGTCGCAAAAAATAAAAATAACTTACTAAATTAGGGCTAACCAAGTCACGAACCCTTATCACATCAAATTTGTCAAATGATTTATTTTTTAGGTTTCTGTCTACCTAAGATATGTAAATTTGATGGTGCTCACATCATAATATTTAAATTAACTGTTATCTTGCTCGTACTTACTGCTCGGGGTGACTTTTAACGTGATAAAGAACTTACTTACGATCATGTTTGTTTCATATTTATAGGTTCCTAAAATTTTCACCGTTATATCCATTTTAATAGTTTTTTTATTTTTATCTGTACTTGACTCTATAAAAAAACAAAATATTTCTTAGCAATTCAATGTTAACAGCTACTCTAAATTTCTAATTGCGAGTTACCCTCGTTAAAGCGTCGAAATTTGTGATTAAAAATAGTTTATGTAGCGTAGAGGATTAACTTCGTCTGCGGACATTTTTAACAAAACGAAACATCGGAAAAATCTTCATTAGCGACTTACTAATTTAAAGTTACATGAGCACGCTCGTTTCTGCAATTTTAGACGAAAAATCGCACGTTAAAAATGATTTTTATGCTGATGCTAGAATTTTTGTCAAGGCAAAAAATATTAAGTGTTTTACTTTAAAGATCGACTTACAGTTTGATTGACAATTGTTTTCATTATGTTTGAAATTCATTGTGATATTATCTATGCTTTTGCACTTTTTACAAAATATCTCTAACCTCTTTTTTCAAATTCAAATTCTAACCTCTTTGGGTAGATCACATTTGTTTTTATAGCGAGATTAATCCATTTTAACATTTCATCCTTTTTATTTGATAAGTTATTTTGTACCTAGAATTTCCGTGACATTTTATCAGGATATTTTTGTTTTATAATTGAAGTTGAAATAAAATAAATTTATAATCACATTTCTGCTGCGTAACCCACCCTTAATTAAAAAAGGCCAACAAATACATGCGCCTACAACCCTTTACCTAATATAAAATTCAGTTTCGGGCGTTGGAAATAAAACAAGTAATAAAAATGCATACGTCAAAATTAAAGGACCCCCATGTCACAGACAGCGTAGAGCCTGACAAGTTGAGACCTTTAGGGGAATTAAAGTCTGATGGAGGCTGATTATAATCCCTCCACACTCATATATCATTGCCCAAGAGAGTGAGATTGAAAAAGTTATAATTTTCGCAAATAAAACAAGCTGTTTTAAAAATTATATGAAGACATTTCTAGCTACCTAGAAAAGCAAAAGACAAGAACACCTGTCTACGTAATGTCTTAGGAGTTGAATTGTTCATTCAACTGTGAATCGATCCCATTGTTTGAGTTCAATATGTTTAGTGATTGGATATATATTATCGACCTACATAGTACATATAATGCAAACAATGGCAGCATGGAAGTATAAATAAATATGAAAAATTGAACGACAATATTATCCGTTAGGGGTATAAAAAGCACTAGTCTGTGACGGTAATATCCGGGCATTCTTATCTATCGTGAGAGGTCCGGCGGCGTGAGTGGACAGTGAAGGAGTTTCACGAAGATTGAACGCGACCCGGCCAACAGTTTAGATTAGAAAAGTTCGCGGCGCGGCGCGAGCGGTCCGACGACAAATTGCTTTACTAATACAACAGATTTCGGGCTTTTCCGCTAAAATCCAACAAAAACTCGCATATTCGCCTGAACGGTCCGAGATATCCCACTATAATTTGAGGAAATAACTTTTATGCTCTCACTGTTACAGTTTTTATGTAACAAGTCTGCGGTTAAGTAGAATAGCGTTTAATCAAAGTTAATGTTCCTCTTTTATGAGCTTTTTACTAATGACTTTAGGGAAAGTGCCATAAAATTTAAGTTTGCGTGTAAGAATCTAAATTATTATCTGTAAATCGTACAAGATTACACCTTGAATTTAAAACTGTAAAAATATTCTTTATGTGAATTAAACCAATATTTCTATATCCTACGAAAAAGCAAGGTATGCTATAAGTATTATATTATTCACTCACCAAGCAACAAAATTATACAATCAGACAGTAAATGCATAAAAAGGTGCTTCAAGTCTAATATTAAAAGATCCATGCCATTAACTTTAACTCTTATTAAAGCTTTTATCTTTAAGTGCAACGTTGTTAAAGAATCCATTAGAAAATATTGCTGTCATTTAGGTCAATAGTAAACTGACACTTATCATTTAGATTTATGTACTTACTATAATAATATAACCTGTGACGTTCCGTGTTTCATCACTTTCACACATATAGGTACATCGAGATGCGAGAAAGCTAAACAATTTAGTTTCGTGCCATGTATGATAGAGCTACATTAGTAGGTATAAGCAGTAAGCACTAAAATAATAGACGTAGAACTAAAACCATAGATATGATTTATAGGCTTTTTTTGTATGTAAGTCTTAATTTTTCAATAGATTAATGGGAGTATACTACAATATATTATGTTTAAAAATCCTTCTTCAAGGAAGGATTATGATAATATTTCGACACCACTTGCTAAGTCTTCGCAAACACAGCATTCGAGTAAATTAGCCGCAGCAGAATTACCGTCCCACATTCTGTGGCTTTGTAAAGCTAAGTATAACAAATTAACTTAATAAAATTATGTCCGCACTCTAAGCTCATCATGAATAACTTATTTAAGTTAGAAGCTGAAATCACTCGCTGTGTTGCTATTTTAATTTTACTAATTTTTACGGAGCACACATCTAAATAGAAACCTCACAGACTCCAGAAGTTTTCATTATGAAAAGACACAAGATATGAAATCTTACAAATAAAATTATAATTATCATAAAATCTTCGATACAAACGACAATTTTTATCACGAACACGAAAGTCACTTCAAATTTCGTTAAATGTGACGCTGGGGACCCACATCCCTGCATTAATAATACGCTATTCGATCCTGAATACATAACGGCATATTGCATTCACATTTCTTGTTCCGCAATTTCTCAATACTTGCTCTTTTGATCACAGAAATTTTCAACGAAGTTATGCTGCGCTTTGGTGTGCAAATATCCCACAAATATGAGGAAGTATCCTTTATTATATTTAGTAATTTCCAAAACCGTAATTACGAACACTTAATTTTATTAGCACTTGTACAAGTTGTACCTATCTAATAAAATCGTGCTTTACTACGTCATTATGTCGTTAATTAATATAAAGAACAGTAACAACATAACATAATACACGGTAAAAGCCCGCTCAAATATGCGCTGTACCGCTATGAAAGTTGAAGTAAATGGGCGAATCGTTAAAATAAAGGACTCCAAATTATAAAACTGCGTGCGCCATTTGGAGCATAATGACATGGTTAAGTATTTTCATCTAACTCACGAACGATAAATGGGTATCTCCACACATGAACTGGAGCATATCATATTATTTCAGAAATGATATCAGAATATCAAACAGCGATTCGCGAAAATATTATTTTCATACAGAAACAGTTTAGAGGAAAATAGCCCCTGTGCAGCGGAGCTTTGCGTCTATCATTGTGTGATTGGTTGCGTCTATAGGAACGTGAAGTAAGGAGTTGTGAGTAGCGAGTGTTTTTCACGGTCTCATTATGTGACAATTCGTATTCTAGGTGAAAGTGGAATTACTGTGTAAGGAAGGCTTAACAGTACGCTTAACCCCCTTGCCTCCACGCCTAAACGCTAAGGAATTTATTCACACAGATTAGTAAACTTGCATCGATTGATTATGAAGTGACTTTTGTAACCCAACTTATCTAGTGACTGGCAGAATAGCAAGTTTATATTAGGAAACTTCGGAACTTTTAGAATATGTAGAGTCATTCAACATTATATGCAGTTAAAAGATTTTTTTAAGAAAAATTAAATTACATTTGTATAGATACAGACACGAGATAGCATATTGAATGTGATAAAAATAAAAGACATGTATAAAAACGAAACCTCACACTGAGTGCTTTGTATCGCTGCTAGAACAGGTCTATAGATGCAAAATTTTCGTAGACAAAGACGTAATTTGCATTACAGATATGCACGATCGTTACTTTTTCATGATATCCCTTTGTGCAGTTTCTCCTGCACAATAGGTATTTCATCCGTTTGCCGATAGCGTTCTAGTGAATAGAAACGCTAAATTGTAGTTACCATAGTTTAATGTGAACGTACAATCGCATTTATACTGCTTTTTAATACGTTACGTGCTGTGTTGAGTTACGGCGGGGGCACACGATGCGTTGCGGCGGCGGTGCGGCGCCGGAGCGGTGTCGCTCCGTCGTCTTACATAGAAATATCTGTGGCATGTCACACGATGCGCTCCGGCGCCGCACCGGACTTGTAACCACCAAGACGAGGCGGGGAGGGGTGAATGCGGTGCGACGTCGGAGCGGCACCGCTCAGTTGTTTTGCGTCACAAGGAAGGACACGCTGTGCAACGCTGCTACGACGCCGCTGCGACAGAACAACGTTACGGCGCCGCACCACTCGTGTGCCCACTGACACGGTGAAATCTTTGCGGTGCGGCGCCGCAACGCATCGTGTGCCCCCGCCCTTAACGCTCAGTATCAAAATGCTGATTGAAAGTTCTATTTAAAATGTTTAAAAATATTTAGTGTAGAAGATAAAGAAGTGTCTTTATCAATTTGTAATCTTCAATTATATTTTTAGCCACTTCTTTATTTATCTTAATATTTTTAATTTTACTTATCACGAATAAAGTATATTGTACATGTATTTATAAAATACTAGCCGAAGTTTTCAGGTAAGTACCTACATAAAAGTGTAGGTACCTAATGTGTACATAATTTTCTGACCGTTTTAATATTAAATTGTATTATGTATACATGTTATGCAGAAAGAGAGTCTCTTAGATTACTTACAAATACTAATAATCTTTTTTAACAAGTACTTAACGTTTTAATACTATAAATAAATATAAATCTGCAGGAAATTTTGAAAACGTTATGGTTATAAAAAACTGAACCTTTTGTTAATTATTAATGAGAGAAAGATATTTATTATTCAAAACCGGTTGTTTCAAGCCTACTTGAACCAAATTAATTGAAGTTGGGTTCGCATTGTGTTCGTCTTGATATTTCAATAGTTAAATTTAATTATGTTTCGTTTGCCCTGTTTTACTATTTCTAGTATGGGAAAGGTTAATAATTAATTGTGCAGTTAATTCTGCTGGTTTGTATCAGTTTAAAAAACATAGAATGTAACTACGCATCAAAGACGTCGTAAAAACACCATATTTTGTATTGAGTCTGTTTTGTATGGTTAAACAATTTTACGACATTGTTTTTTTATTTATGTTAAAAAGTTTTTTTTTCACATTACGTACGATATACCGGGTGTAGGTAATCGTTAAGTAAGTGTGCGCAGGTGATTACCTATTCCGTAAATATTACAGACTAGCGGTCCGCCCCGGCTTCGCCCGTGGTACATATTTCGCAATAAAAGGTAGCCTATGTTCTTTCTCAGGGTCTAAAGATTATCTGTGCCAAATTTCATCAAAATCGGTCAAGTAGTTTATGCGTGAAAACCATACATACATACATACAAACATACAAACCTTTCCTCTTTATAATATTATAGTATAGTATAGATATCAAAAAACTTTAAACTGATATTGAAAGTACTATATTAGGTATATAGTACTTTCAATGAGTAAAATAAAAATAATAACTATTTAAAAATAAAACGGGAAATATCCAAAAATGTTACATGAAACACAATCCGACTTGTGTGACAGTCATAGTATGGTATTGATAATTGATAGATTATCTATATACCTATTAATGATTATTAGAATACGTAAAATGTCGTAGTATTATAATAGATTATCTGCGAAATCAGTGATAGCAACACGTAAAAATATAATCGAGGTACCTACATTTAATAATTGCGAGTTGCGACCAATTAGAACTTATTATATGTATAATACATAATTATTTAGTGCACAATAATATAAGATAATAATTTGTGTGTGGTAAAGTTTTATCGACGTGATATCTATACTAATATTATAAAGAGGAAAGGTTTGTAATTATGTATGTACTAGATTTCCGCCCGCGGCTTCGCCCGCGTTTTCAAAGGAAAACCCGCATAGTTCCCGTTCCCGTGGGATTTCCGGGATAAAACCTATCCTATGTGTTAATCCAAGTTACCCTCTATATGTGTGCTAAATTTCATTGTAATCGGTTCAGTAGTTTTTACGTGAAAGAATAACAAACATCCATAGATCCATACATCCATACATCCATACTTACAAACTTTCGCCTTTATAATAGTATTAAGAAGATTAAGATAAGATATATGTATGGTTTTCACGCATAAACTACTGGACCAATTTCAAAAATTCTTTCACCATTAGAAAGCTGCATCTTCACTGAGAAACATAGGCTATATTGCATTTTCAAAAAAATTAGAGATCCTTACCAAAAATGCAATAATGTAACCCAAGGTGTAAAAAATTCCTCAATAAAACTTCTGTCATCGCGTGCGCTGCGGAATCTATTGAAGATAGAACAAAAAAATGTTCTACAGTATCAGTACGGTATTATAGAATGGATCAATATCTACAAGAAAGTCCGCGATACCATATGTCCATCTTCAGTAGTTATGTTACTACAATATAAATATATTATATTTATATCTGTACCTGAACAACTAAAATTAAAATAATTGGCTCTTATCACTGGTAACCATCTAAGTATATTGTTTGTTTTCGTTATCAAAGTGCGAAAAATTAATAATGAATTTTCTTTGAAATGTGTTCCGTGGAAAATAATGAAAAAAATTTAGACGCATTTTTAATCTGGAAGGAAAACAAAGGTTTACATATAAGAAGAAAGGCTTTTGATTTTTTTTATTTTCCATCCATCCATCTCTTGTAATTTATTATGCCAAAACTTAACTATAAGTCCATTTTAAGAATTCGTTTTAAATTCTACATTTTTACAGCGCACTGACTGGAACAGGCAAATTTATTTTCAGAATCAAATCTTCATCGCGAGTGGTACACAGGTAAACTTTTGCCAATATTTTATTTAAATGATCAAAACTTTCTACGTCAAGCCAGAGACACGGAGAGATTTCATTTAAAATTCGATTTATTTTGCGCGATCTGAACATGCTGTTATTCAAATGAAAATAATAAATTGATTCAGCTTAAACGTTATAAATATATTCATTCTCTTATAATTTAGACTTCAACAAAACATGAACAGATTCCTACAGCATTAACCTCACACGTTTTGCCTTAAACTAAAATGAAATAATTTTGCATACTTCACAGTGAAGTTGGGGAAAATAATATTTTTATATCACATTCTCTGGAACAATCCATAATTTTCTTGCAATTTCTTTAGCAAATTATGCAGTGATTATTGTAGAGATTAAAGTTATCTTCATAATATGTATTTTAAAAACAAAAAAGATTGATAATCATGTTATCGTTATCTTTCTTATATATATTAACGATTCTAGTGATTTAACACACGCTGTAAGTATAACAAAGATTTAGTATATAGGCGTTTTTGGAAATGAAAGTATTCATCTTATTGTTCAGTGTGGCGGGTGCGTATTTATTTTAAACGTTGCTATACATTAAGTTGAACTTTACAATGAATAATTACATTTTACTTTGTAGTTTATACCGTCATTGCTGTTCCATTTGAGAAGGTGAAACAATATGAACGGTTTATTGAAATTCCCGGAGGAGATGGGCAAATGCACCTAGTTGATTTGGAAGCCGAACCTGACGTGGAATTTTTGAACGAAATTGCTAGGAACCCAGCAAATAACCAATACTTCCTTTACACAAGGTGAAATGCTTTTTACTTACCTTAGTCGAAAAATGTGATTCAAAAATAGTATCTTTTAAATCAATTAAGATGCAATTTATTAATTATGTTATTTTCTATCTTTCATTATCTTTAAACTAAAAATGTTTATGAACCATGAAAATTGTTCGTAAATTTTTGAATATTGCCTTTCAGACGCAACCCAAGGGTGTCTCAGACGTTAACCATCAACAATGCTAATTCCATCAGAAATTCCAACTTTAACGCTAATAGACCCACCATAGTCATTGTCCACGGCTGGCTTAGCAACCGAAACACCAACCCTAACCCAACAGTCAGAAATGGTAAACCATTGGTGCTTATTAATATTAACCCAATTTGTTTAGCAATGAATCACTCTGTGGTAACAATTATCGATTTTCCAACATATTAGGATTTTAAATTTAGAAATTTACCTATTTGATGACCAAATTTTTTTTTTCGGAATTGCTGACGTCTGTTTTAATATTAAAATTGTGCTGATTATTTCCTAAATAACTTGGTGGAATGAAGTCACGTCCTTAACGACATTCGTTGGTACTATGTCACTGAGATGAATCTGATAAGAATATTACCAATTATTATTAGTAGAGATGAGAATCTATACCTCTGTATTGTACTTTTAACTTTGTGTATCCATAACAGAGTCTAAAATGTATTAAAAATTTTATTTTTTCCACAGCATACCTCGACAAGAGTGATGTAAACGTCATCGTCATGGACTGGAGAAGGTTAGCTATGCGGGACTACGTGACTGCCGCAAACGGAGTACCAGCAGTTGGCCGTGGTCTCGGCCAGTTCTTGCAGTTCCTTAACCAAGTGACTGGAGCGCCTTTCACCAGCATGCACCTTGTTGGGTTCAGTCTGGGCGCTCATCTTGTTGGTAATGCGGGTAGACAGCTTGGTGGCAGAGCCGCTAGAGTCACTGGTAAGTGTATTTTTCCATGTAGATTGAAGAGCAAAGAAGAGCATAAGCAAGATAAGTTTCATATTTTATAATTCATGAAATATGAAACATATTTTCCTTATGCTATGCTTGTGAAAATTGCATATGAAATTTGAGAAGGAAACGTATAATAAAAAACAATAAAGTTAGATGAAAACTATATTTTAAATAAATGAACAAACAAGCAAACTGTTTTGTTGAAGATTTCTCTGTTACTTAGTCTTAGCTTAGTCTATTGAAAATTGTGCCTTGAAAAGGGTTTACCCTTTACTTTCATAGTAGCAATAATACACCGTTGAAACAATTCGCTACCTATGCGACTATAACTATAACAATACAATTAAAGTAATTCATACAACTTTTTGAAGTTACTAATCTCCAAACTATCGTTTTAGGTTTGGACCCAGCCGGTCCTCTATGGACCCTTAGTTCAAACCGTTTACGCGCGTCTGACGGCGTCTACGTGGAGGCTATTCACACTGACGGTGGTACTGGTGGTCTTGGAATCGGCTCTAGAGTCGCTGATGCTGATTTCTTCCCAAATGGAGGCAGGTCTCAACCCGGTTGCGCAACCAGTCTATGTAACCACAACCGCGCGTGGGAATTATTCGCTGCGACTGTAACACGGAACCATCTAGAAGGAAGGCAATGCACTTCCATGACGCAAGTGACGTATAACACGTGCCGTGGTAGCACTCTACGTATGGGCAACGATGACTTGAACAAACGGGGGTAAGTTTTCATTGTTACGTCCTGTAGTTCGTAGCAACACTCAATAGGTACATACAAAATTAAAACTATTTACTTGGGTACCTATTAAGCACACTTAAATAAAAACAAATAATAAGTTTATGACAATTTAATGAAACTTTCTGTAGTTAAGCTCTTAATTTTATTACAGTTAGATAAATAACGAAAAATAAAATTGTAAAGGGATTGTCGATTTCGTACGGTTACGCCTTTGAAATAATTATGATTAGATAAAAATATATATTATGTTTTATTTAATTATGCAAACAATTATGTTCATTATATTTGCTATAACAAAATTGAATCAATTCAAAGTAAATATTAAAGCATTTAATGCTGGAAAATTTTATTGAATGTTTGATTGTATTTTTTTACAGATCTGGAATATACCGTCTGGACACCGCTCGCAGATATCCTTTTTAATTGGCAATAAATTTATTTAAAAATATCTAATATTTGTCTTTTTATTCAACTTTTTCATCAGCTCTTGTGTTTTAAACAACAAAACGCCATAAATATCTTTCCCATAAAACTTTATATCGTACTTATAAACAACTAGCAAACCCGGCGAAGTCTGTTTCGCCACCAGAGACACCTTTTCTTTACTATAAACCTTACGGAGCCCGAGACCTTTCCAACGAATGCAAAACCGTGGAAATTGGTTCGTGCGTTCTGGAGAGTTATAGGGTCAGGAAGGAAAACCCGACTTGTTTTTATAAAGTAGATTATCATCACTTAGGTATTTGTCAATATGTATAATATTTACATTACAGACATTATTAGCTCCGATTTATTTCAAAATTAATAAAATAAAAATAAAATAAAAAACACTTTATTGTACAATGCACAGATATACAATACAATAATATACAAAAAGAATCTTCACCGTACAAATTGGCGGCCTTATCGCTTTGAAGCGATTTCTTCCAGGCATTTGCCTGCATTTTCTTATGATAAGAATATCATATTTCTTTTTTAGAGGATGCTAAACTTTTTTCAGTTTTTCTTTATTTCACATCATTTCCACAAAATAAACAGTATTTTAAAACGAAATGTTTTGACTTTGGTTCACTTACATCGTGTTCTAGTACGAGCTGGAAGTTCTAACCTGTTCCTCCTCACGTTGTCCTCTTACTGCAGCGATTAAAATTTTCCGAAAACTCAATAAAACCTGAAATTTTGATCTTTGACCCCGAATAACTTTTTCAGCGCACACTGGAAAGATGGGGACTTTTCAATTTTTTTTTTTGGTAAAATAAAGGTCTTCACAAAAATTTAGCTCTGTCGTAATTTTCATTTTTGCATTATAAGGTATAAATTGACCCGATTAGTAGGTATAGATAGACATGTGCGACTTTGTCTTATTATAATAATTATTATAAATGCGAAAGTTTGTGAGGATGTGTATGTGTGTTTTTGTTACTCTTTCACGCAAATACTACTGAACAGATTGCAATGAAATTTAGCACACATATAGAGGGTTACTTGGATTACCACTTAAGATAGACCAGTTTTTATCCCGGAAATCCCACGAGAACGGGAACTATACGGGTTTTTCTATGAAGCCGCGGACTGAAAGCTAGTTAGTCATAACATATAGTCATCATAGTGTGGTATTGATAATGATTGATAGATTATCTATATCATCATCATCATCATCAATATTTGTTTGTCCACTGCTGGAGGAAGGCCTCTTCCAATGCACGCTACTGGGCCCGGTCGACGGCCTTCTGCTGCCAATTGTGGCCAGCAACCCTGCGGATTATCTATAAACGAGTATTTATTATTAATTTTTAGAATACGTTAAACGTAATAGATTATCTGCGAAATCAGTGATAGCAACACGTAAAAATATTGCGACTTATTAGAACTCAGTGAACAATTATATAAGATAAGAACTTGTGTGTGGTAAAGTTTTATCGACATTATAATATATTTTATAGATTTGGTTGCATTGGTCATTTGTCAGTTGTCACGTCATTAAAAGATAAGCTAGTAAGAAAGACACTGATTGATACTATTGCAATAATGCAACAATTTTTTGTACCTACTAATTATGTTTATCTCGACCAACAATCCTTAATTATTTATATCTGTAACTGAACAACTAAATTTAAAATTATAGGCTCTTATCACATAAAGCCATCTGAGTACATTGTTTGTTTTCGTTATCAAATTGCGAAAAATGAAACTTTGAAATGTGTTCCGTATATAATAATGATAAAAAATTTAAACGCATTTTTAACCTGGAAGGATATAATATGAAGAAAGGCTTGGCGGTTGTTTTTTTATGTTTTCACATCCATCTCTAGTAATTTATTATGATATATATCAGATTTAAGTCATCATTTATTATTTATTACATATGAAAATATTTTGCATATGCAACTTTAACTGATTTTTTTCATTCAAATTAAGATTCAACCAAAACCAATTCTTATTCAAATAATTCTAGGTTTTTACAGCGCACTGACTGGAAAACGGCAAATTTATTTGCAGAATCAAATCTTCATCGCGAGTGGTACACAGGTAAACTTCTGCCAATATTTTATTTAAATGATCAAAACTTTCTACGTCAAGCCAGAGACATGGAGAGATTTCATTTAAAATTCGATTTATTTTGTGCGATCTGGAGATGCTGTTATTCAAATGAAAATAATAAATTGATTCAGCTTAAACGTTATAAAAATATTCATTCTCTTAACATTTAGACTTCAACAAAACATTAATAACTATACAACAACAACCTCACACGTTTTGGCTTAAACTAAAAATGAAATAATATTGCATACTACACGGTAAAGTTGAGGAAAATAATATTTTAAAATCACATTCTCTGGAACAATCCATAATTTTCTTGCAATTTCTTTAGCAAATTATGCAGTGATTATGGTAGAGATTAAAGTTATCTTCATAATATGTAATTCCGCTTTAAAAAACAAAAAAGATTGATGATCATGTTATCGCTATCTTTCATATATATTAACGATTCTAGTGTTTGTACACTTAGTCAAAGACTTAGTCAATAAGCGTTTTTGGAAATGAAGGTTTTCATCCTATTGTTCAGTGTGGCGGGTACCTACGTATTCATTTTAAATAATGTTATACATTAAGTTGAATGTTATTATGAATAATTATATTTTACTTTGTAGTTTATACCGCCATTGCTGTTCCATTTGAGAAGGAGAAACAATATGGACGGTTTATTGAAATTCCCGGAGGAGATGGGCAAATGCACCTAGTTGATTTGGAAGCCGAACCTGACGTGGAATTTTTGAACGAAATTGCTAGGAACCCAGCAAATAATCAATACTTCCTGTACACAAGGTGAAATGCTTTTAACTTACCTTAGTGGAAAAATGTGATTCAAAAATAGTATTTTTATCAATAACTAGATTTCCGCCCGCGGCTAAGCACGTCTTTTCAAAGAAAACCCGTATATTTCCGAAGAGTTTCCGAGATAAAAAGTTGCCTATGTCCTATTCTGGGTCATCAGCTACCTACAATCTACAAACCAAATTTAATTTTAATCACTTAAGTAGTTTTTACGTGATAGAATAACAAACATCCATCCATCCATACATACTTACAAACTTTCGCGTTTAGGTATAATATTAGTAGAATGTTATTCTCTATCTTTTACTTTCTTTGAACTTAAAAAAAAACCCTGAACATTTTATATTAATTCTTATATATTTTCTTTCAGACGCAACCCAAGAGTGTCCCAGACGTTAACCATCAACAATGCTAATTCCATCACAAATTCCAACTTTAACGCTAACAGACCCACCGTGGTTGTTGTCCACGGCTGGCTTAGCAACCAAAACACCAACATCAATCCAACAATTAGAAATGGTAAACCATCAGTGCATATTAACCCAATTTGTTTAGCAATGAATCACTCCAATTAACTGGATTAACAATTATCGGTTTTCTAATATAATATTAGGATTTGAAATTGAATTAAAATCTTAGATTGTATAATGTTGCCGTCTGTTTTGATAATAAAATTGTCAAATTTTTTCCTAATTAACTTTTGGTAGAATGAAGTCACGTCGTAAACGACTATAAGAACGTTCATTGGTGCTATGTCACTGAGCAGAATCTGAAAAAAAAAGTATTCTTATAAAGTTAAAAAAGTATTCTTATGAAGTTATAAAGTATTCTTATAAAGTAAAGTATATGATAATTAACAGTACTTCCACCTTTATTTATTTCGAATATAATTATAAAAACTACAACCGGTTTGGTTACATCATCGTCAGGTATAAGTATTGACTTCTCACTATGAATATTATTTCAGTGTATAGGATCCTGTAACCATAATAAAATGAACATAACCTTTTATAGCATACCTCGACAAGAGCGATGTAAACGTAATCATCATGGACTGGAGAAGGCTAGCTCTTCGTGACTACGTGACTGCCGCAAACGGAGTACCAGCAGTTGGCCGTGGTCTTGGCCAGTTCTTGCAGTTCCTTAACCAAGTGACTGGAGCGCCTTTCACCAGCATGCACCTGATTGGGTTCAGTCTGGGCGCTCATCTTGTTGGTAATGCGGGTAGACAGCTTGGTGGTAGAGCCGCTAGAGTCACTGGTAAGTTAGTCCAGAGATTATAGAGTAATAGAGGTATTTTGGTCCCATTTTATGTAGAATAAGATGGTAATTAAAGGAAATAAACACTTTTTAAAGGTCTTAAATAAGAAAGAGACGTAAAATAAAAGACAAGAATTTTTTTATGGACAAGTATAAGTGTTTTCTAAAGATACCGTGTGTCACTCACTGCATACATATAAATTGTTGTAAAGAAATTATACAGACACTACAATTTAATTTATTAACATAGATAACGAAATTCAATTTCAAAATAAACACGAAATTAATTATAACTCCATTATGTAGTCTATTGAAAACTTTGCCACCGTTTACTTTCGTAGTGACAATAATACACCGTTCATACAAACCGCTACGGGCGTAACAGCGCGACTATAACTATAACAATACAATTAAAGTAATTCATACAACTTGTTGGAGTTACTAATCTCCAAACTATCGTTTAGGTTTGGACCCAGCCGGTCCTCTATGGGCCCTTAATTCAAACCGTTTACGCGCGTCTGACGGCGTCTACGTGGAGGCTATTCACACTGACGGTGGTACTGCTGGCCTTGGAATCGGCTCTAGAGTCGCTGATGCTGATTTCTTCCCAAATGGAGGCAGGTCTCAACCCGGTTGCGCAACCAGTCTATGTAACCACAACCGCGCGTGGGAATTATTCGCTTCGACTGTAACACGGAACCATCTAGAAGGACGGCAGTGCACTTCCATGACACAAGTGACGTATAACACGTGCCGTGGTAGCGCTCTGCGTATGGGCAACGATGACTTGAACAAACGGGGGTAAGTTTTCAGTCATATACTAATATAACATGTAGCGCAACTTAATACTTCCAAAAATAAAACTAAACAAATATGTGTATGCCAATTTAATGAATTCCATTTTTTTAAAGTTTTATTACAGTTAAGGTCGAAAAGTAAGATTGTTTATTTCCATGATTTAAAACCAGGTGAACGCACATCTATTTAATTCAATAATTATGATTAGAAAAATGTTTGTAATTTTTGACCAAAACACATTACTATTTTATCGTAGGTGGGTATATAACACAGTAACAATTGTATATAGCATGCGATAGGTAATTTTACATATATTTGATATGTACATATAACAAAACATCCTGATTTTATTTTATAAAGACGAGATTTTTTTTTTATGTTTTATTATTTTTCTTTTCAGTTCTGGAATATACCGACTGGACACCGCTCGCAGATATCCTTATTAACTGGCAATAAATTGATATAATAAAGTATCAAATATTTGACTTTTTTTAAACCTCTTTTTCTTATTTTAATATGCTTTGATATAATAATATAGTAAGCTCTAATATTTCTCTTCATTGAACTTTCATTGAACAATATATAGTAATGCACCTATAACCTTAAGGCAAAGATGTATTTTTCCTTAACTGGGATACAATTATAGTTATTTGAGAATATACGGTTATATAACTATATTTATAAAATAACATAATACTAAACAGTTTAGTTGAAAAACTTGCAATATGTACATGCTGGCGTAATAAATACGTTTTGCAAGACAATAATAGCTGTTTTGATGCTTTTCTTGATCGCATAGTAAATACCATCAATATAACATACATCAGTAATAAGTAACCATCATTAATGTAGCTGTAAGGTGCCTTTTATGAATTTACAAGACTTTTTGACGATGTTGTAATACTAGAATCAGCCTCATTAGCCATTGACGAAGCTAACACCAAAGACTCCATTAAAAGAATAATACTCAATACATAAATACGATAATATTAAAAAAAGTAATTATGAAACGTAGTGATAATAAACCAATAAAGATCTCATCAGCCATGTGTATATAATCTGTTAAGAATTAATAGATCTACGATAACTGTTATCATTTATAACAATTCTTAGAATATAATTAATTAGAAACAGTTATATTATTTTTATAAAAAAAAATATTGCTTGATTTAATTGAATTCATTATAAACCCCTTCTGGTTGCCTGTATACTGTTTTGAGTATAGTAAAATATGACCACGAGGTGCTGATGATCTGTGAAAAAAATGTGTTTTAAATATTATTTTTGATGGCGTTGAAGGCGAGCTAAAAACAATTACAGAGCAAAATTTTTAATTAAAGAACAATTCTGAAAGCCGAGGATTAAGTTCACGGCCGTAGGAGAAAAATATAAAAGAATTAAAATCACTTCCATTCCCGTGAGAGTGAGAAGTAAAAAAAGTATAAAATTGCCAATAAAGCCTGACAGGTTTAATTCCCTTAGCGGCTTTAAGCGTTGTCTTTGGTTACCATTTCTATTTACTGGGCTTTTTATATAACCCTTGAATACAAATATTATACTTTTTAATAAATATTCATACATAATATAGTAGCATTAAAAGGTTTAAATGTTTAAAATAAATCAATCAATTTGTAGGAAGTAATAGGTACACTGAATATCTGGTACTTCAAGTCATTTAACAATAAGTTCCACTCTATCTACGTTAGTAGTCCAATAAGTTCAGCCGCTGAAACCGTATACTAAATTGAAAATGGCTTAAATGAAATTTTTACAGCCGTACCTTTGTGAAACTCTCATAGGAAATGACTGAAAACTTATACGCCGTAAGCTTTTGTGGTTTATTGGACCTGAGAATAGAAAATGATGTTATAAGTTAAAGCATTATCGGTCTTTGCTATTTGCGTATATTTTGTCGAATAGTTACCTTAGCATTAGAAGTAAAATGGTCTTCTTGGATTTTTTGTCCATTGTGTACCATTTACAAAGGTATGCGGATTCGCCTATTTTTCGACTCTGCAATAAAATTTTCATAAAATGAAAATTATATCTAAAATGCTAATGTTGTTTGAAGTAGCTAGGTCAACGTGGACGTGGGTCTATATGCTCGCAAGACTGTTCGCTGATGACCCTCCTATTGGTAAAATGTTACCTACATAATGTATGAAGATTTACGCAAAACAGTTTCATGGACATTATCATTTAGAATTGGCTCTTTATCTTATATATAAAATTCTCGTGTCACAATGTTAGTCTGCATACTCCTCCGAAACGGGTGGACCGATTCTCATGAAATTTTCTGTGCATATCGGGTAAGTCTGAGAATCGGCCAGCATCTATTTTTCATATGTACCACGGGCGAAGCCGGGGCGGACCGCTAGTCTTATATATAAAATTCTCGTGTCACAATGTTAGTCTGCATACTCCTCCGAAACGGGTGGACCGATTCTCATGAAATTTTCTGTGCATATCGGGTAAGTCTGAGAATCGGCCAATATCTATTTTTCATATGTACCACGGGCGAAGCCGGGGCGGACCGCTAGTATTATTATAAATATGTTTCTCTACGTGCTACGAAGTTACAGCGTTTTGTAATTTCTTAAAAACAAACAAATTTAATTATTTTCACTAACCTCTCTTATGATGTTTTCACCAAAAACACTTATCATGAGAATTTGTAGTAGGACTGATAGTAAAAATAATACTACACCTGGTATTTGAGACCACTTGCCCATCTGAAATATTAAAAATATAACATATTTTTTCATAAATCTATTTATGGATATCTATGTATTAGAAAATGATAATTTATTTCTATTTTTTACCGTTAAATTGAATCCCAGTGCGCATATTTCAATGGATCCAACTAGAACGTTAAACAAATTTGGTGCTGTAAAAATATCTTCCAAATCTTGTGACAATCTGTAAGCAAACATATTAATTATAGGTACATACTATTTAATCCAACTTGTAAACTATCTAACTGAAGGATTTACTTACTTCAAGATATATTGATGTTTCTTCACAATTTCATTCAACAAATACGATGTTTCTGGCTTCAATTTTTTTATTTCTTCACTCAAGATAATAAAATGACTGCAAATATGCGTCGTCATAATATAATAAAGCCCATCAACAGTAGTAAAATACAACACACAGATAAAACCTGGAAATACAGTGCTATTTTAGACATGTATTATTTATTAAACTGCATTCGGAAAATTGTTAAATTATTATCGTAAAAGCAGACGTACGTAATTAATATTGACTCACCATTTATTATGGAATGCAAATAAATAAAAAGCCATTTACCCCAGGTATCAACCGAGAACGGCATCATAATGGCATACGGCAAAATGAACCTTACTTCATTATTCTTGAGATAGTGATACAATATAAGGAATATCGTTAAAAAATTATACACGCTTATAAGAACGCCGTTCAGTATGAAAAAATATTTTATAAGATATTTCAGGAAGACGAAGTTGGGCTTCACGAGTAGTATTTTCTTCTCATCAATGACAATGTCTTTGTACAGCGCTTTAAGATTATTTGTAAATTTGAAAATGCTGCTCCTTTTACTACAAATTAGATTTATTTTTATTATTGATAATATACCAATACATGTACAGGGAGCCAGTTGGGTTAAATCGAGGAAATTTTCAGCGGAAAATTTTGATATGAAAAACAGAAATTCCTGTATTACCATAACAATGAGCCAACATAATAAAAAGTAATAACGTAACTTTATGCTCTCTTCAAAGGGAATACCTATTAGCCAAAAGTTGACTTTGATTTGTTTGAATATTTCTTCGAAAGCAGGAATACCAAGTTTATTCGTCAACATCATGGAACATAATAGTAATCGTTTGTATAGTATTTACCTAAGTAATTTGTTTGCTAGCACTATTTTGATGGCAATGTAATTGCTGTATTTATGTTATTTTAATAAATCAAGGATGTGTCATACATTTTTTACAAAGCTTTATATTTTTGAATCTATATTCTTCTCGAATAACTTGTTGTAAAATAACATTTGTAATGCTTTACTTCATTTTCGTTTAGTCTCTATAATTATATGAATTTCGTGCTATAATATAATGATAATTTTGATTTATTTATAAAACTCAAAATAGATAAAGGGAAAATTGCTAGTTTGTTCACAAGTCGACACATTTTCTCAAAGACTGCATGATGTATTAACTATCAATATGTCAGCAAAAGATGTGCTTTAATTACACATCGACCTACAAGTTATTAGCATTCAGTTTTCCATAATATTATTGCGGGAACAGCAACCTTACAATTTATAAATCAACTTTGTAAACTCCATTCAATATTCGATTGTTTTTTAAGCGCCTGTAATTGATTTTCAAAATTTTCCTCTTCAACAATTTTACCTCGTTCCTGGTTTGTCAAACATATTTGTTTTTTATTCTTTTTTTTATATCAACTTTTAGTAGATGTCTACTAAAAATGGTTATTTTTGTATTATTCAGGGTCTTTTCTTTTACTTTACAACACATTTATAGTTTCTGCATAAATTTTGCACGATATACTAATTTAATATTTTTACATAAATATATTATATTCTTTACACAGCTTATAGCAATACAGAACAAGAAAAAAATGTATATTAAAAATAAAAATAAATAGATAAAAATAAATGAATAAAAGTTGCACATAACTTTGGTTCATCATTCAATTTAATTCAATTTCGCACGTAAAAAATAAACATCTTCATGTAGATATTTAACGAAGAACAAAGCCCTGAAATACTGATATAATTAAATCACTTGGTAGAAGTTAGAAAATATTGGGTCATAATTGGTCCATTAACAAGCTGTTATGAATTTTTGTTAATTAACTTTGTGTGATATGTTTAAAACAATGTCAATTTAATGCCATAAACTGTTTTACAAATTGGAGGTTGTTAGAAATTTTAGGGACCTCGTTTCAGTTTTTTCCAGCTATAAAATGAATTTTGATGAAAAAATTTGGACGTCGATACGTATTGATACATTGGTTTTTCGTTATAAAATATATTATTAACTAGCGGTCCGCCCCGGCTTCGCCCGTGGTACAAAAAACACATCTTTTCTCTACATAAAAACCATCCTCGTACTTCAAGGAATATAATAAAAAAAGAATTATCGAAATCGGTTCAGCCGTTCTCGAGTTATGCGCTTACCAACACATTTTGCGATTCATTTTTATATATAAGATTTGTTTGTATGAGTGAAGATGATAAAAACATATTGCTAAAACGTTTCTTTTTTCATTAATATAATGCAGAATAAATGAATACAGAAATTATACTATCTGTATACAATAACCATAACCATAAATCATGACTTTATTACCACGTAATATTATTATTTCTATTTTCACTAGATCAAAGGTATCACGGTAAACTCTATTTTTTAATAAACCAAATGAATTTTGACTGAGACCGAGATATTAATGACGCTTTCAAAAGTGATGACATTAAGTAAACTTTTAAAAAGTAAATAAAAGACACAGAGTAAAAATTGTTTTTTTTTTTTTTTATTAAGAAAGCAGAATTAACGAAACGTGTTCACATAAATTATGTATCTTATCGCAAAGATTTGTTCTTTTAGTTGTCTTTTTGAAACAAAATACGTATGCAATTAAGCGTGTAACTAATGTAGGTACATTCATTTTAAGTTTTATTTATTCATTAAAATTTGAATCTGCTGGCTTGTATACAGTTCGAAGTATTGTAAAATAAGACCATGATGTGCTTATTATCTGAAACAAAAGAGTTAATTTTATTTTACTTTTTAAATTCATGGAATCGTTGTTATAAATAGGATCGCTTCCTTAAAAACACGGCTATATAAGTTAATAATAGCTGTGTTTTACCTGAAAATAAAACACATATTAAATACTTACCTATATTTGAAGCTTACTTCATTGAGAAGGCACCTAGCTTTTTCCGCCTATTTTGCCCTCTCTTTCCGTTGTATATATGCTATCTCTCTCGCACACCTCTCCACCAGGTGGCGGGGCGCACGATAATGTGCGGGCGCTGGATGTTTTTTCATTGAGTCGAAATCCACAACAGGTGGACGTTAAGTGTAAGCTTCAAATATAGGTAAGTATTTAATATGTGTTTTATTTTCAGGTAAAACACAGCTATTAAACACTTGACCGTAATTTGAAGCTTACTTCATTGAGACCTGCTTGTTACCCACCTGGTGTACAATGTGACGCCAATGTGAATTTGAATACATAAGTAATTACTTATTTCTTTATTTGAAAGAGTAAGGTGTGCAGATAGTATACTACTAATAAATCACACAAATTTTTATATTATATAATATATTAACAATCCCAGATGAAAAGTTAATCAAATAAGAACCAAAAAGTTAATCATAATGATTAAAAGTATTAGAACTTATGAGATTGGTTCAAGCGTACCTTAGTTAACCTTTTGGGCTTGAAAAGTTAAAGTTACTACAATTTCCACTATCTTTAGCGTAAATCTGCGAAAGCGCCAGTAACGACTTTCAATTACGCATTTAGATGTTACTTACAAAATGAAGCAACAGCTGATCCCGACGAGGCAAAAATACCTCAAACTCAAACCTTTATTTATTCAATTAGAACTCTGCAGAAGCATCATTGAATCATCTTAAAATAGAATTACCAAATGTCTCAACTCACACAGTTTTAACCCAACCTGCTACAAGCGGACAAGAAGAGACCTTGGTCCTTACTTTTGGGGTCAGAAGTAAATTTAAAAGGTCACCCCTTGAATAAGGCAATAAAATAACAAAACAGGTAAATGGTTTAAATTATAATACAGATTTTTAACATCCAACTAAACCGTGCGGTATCTTTTAATGTTTAGAGCCAACGTCGCAATCATAATCTAAACATGGCTGGTACTTTCAGTACAATGCATGAATTATTTATTTAAAACTGATAGGTCATAAACTCTGTACTGGAAACAAATATACTGAACTCAAGAGACTAAAATGATAAAGAGCTTATCTGCGTCCCAAAACTGCAATTACTACAGCTAAGTACGTTACTTTTAATCAATTCAGTTTTAAGATATAATTATGATTTACATCAGAACTTATATACCGAAAGTCTCGGGACTACATAACGTGACTTATTTATAATAGTGTTTGTGCATAACACTAGGCAGTCAACAGCTATATGAACGTCAGATAGGAAAAGAGCCAAATTTATCCAGTCAGTAATAAAGGATTTTAACTATACTTATTATAATTCAACCAACTACTACTAGCTACTCCGTACGTCTTTTGGGTAGACGGAGGCAAATAGGATTTTTATTCCAACTATATCATTTGATATTTTGAAAATGTACTCCACATTTTCATACCGTCAGAGTCATTTTGCAGATTATAGTGGTGCAGCACTGAACACTGTCTGTTAGGTGGCTGGTGCTGCTGACCGGGCCTTCAGTTCCGCTTTCCAGAATACCTTCACCCTTCTAGGTGCTACTACTACTGAAATAGCGGTACTCTATCGCGTCGTTCAGGTCTCTAACTGACAGGATTTCTCATATTATCGTAACAACCTCGCTCGTTCTAATGCTGGGGCCACACTAACGGGAAATGCCATTAATTAACGCGATAATGGACGTTAACTTTAGGTGTAGCCAGTATTATTTAACAACGGCATTAACATTGCCGTTTGGCGAGGCGATAGCTTTATCGCGAGAATTAACGCAATGAAGCGGTCACACTACGTCCATCTTGCTAGAATTTTAGTAAAATTAACGCCGTTTTTATCGCCAACAATCGGCATTCACGTTGACCGTTCAAGTGTAGCCACCCACTTAACGCCTTAAAAATTATCGGAATAATTATCGCGATAAAGGGCATTAGACGTTAGACGTTAGTGTGGCCCCAGCATTACGAGAACAAATTATCGCCAAGGAATTCTGCTGCAGGATAATGGCAAGAGAGATTATAAGCTTAACTATGCATTATTATGCTCAGGAATATGGTGGATTTTGAATACTATCGTCGTCTGAAAGTATCTCCTTTCGATTAACTTCATTAAGGATGCAGATCTGATCCCATCTTTGTTCCGTAGGAATGCTACGACAGTCTAAACGTTACACTGGACAAAGAAAATTGCCCTAAATATAGTCGGTTGTTCCAACATCCGTAATATGGCTAGCCTACCTTGCTAGCCCTTGATTGTAACTGCTACCAATGCAGGCATTGCTCTCGTGTTGTCCACAGTTGTGCGAGTGCAAAAATGAAGAACAGAGCTTGTGGGGAGCTATGTCCAATGAATCTGTGTTAAGATTATGACAGTTATAGGACAGTTAGCTGTGGATACGAAGACAGGACATTACTTTATTCATCCGTAAACACGCGAGGCAGCCACGGACAGCGATATAGTAAGAACTAAACTAGCAAAGTTTAGTTCGCTTACCAGACTTATATTTTAAAAGCCGTATAGTCTGTACCTACTGCATTTCATTTATTGCCCCCCCCCCCCTCAAAGCAAAGAAATGAACAGTCATTTGGCAGAGCTTTCTCGTTAGGGTAGGGGTTCCAAGTAATATCTAATAATAAGAGGCTTTTGTTTGGATAGATTGACTTTCCGTTATTTATCCTCTATCCTATGTAACTCAACAGTCAGTATTCTCAGTATTCGTTGAGTACTTAAACGTTTTACGTAAATAGTTGTATATAACTTTATTATCTTATATATAAAATTCTCGTGTCACAATGTTAGTCTGCATACTCCTCCGAAACGGGTGGACCGATTCTCATGAAATTTTCTGTGCATATCGGGTAAGTCTGAGAATCGGCCAACATCTATTTTTCATATGTACCACGGGCGAAGCCGGGGCGGACCGCTAGTACAATATAATAATCCTGGTGGGATGACAAGAAACTTGTCTAACAAACGATTATCCTAATCCCTCAGCGATTTATTGTTTGAGCCCTGAAGAAAAATCTCATGGGTGCAATAATGAGGTCAAATGGGTTGAAAAACGAGTCAAATAAATTGCCTACAAGACCGGGCAACTAAAATAGGCCTATGAGAGGTCAAATATACGTAATCAATCGTTTGAAATTTGAAATTTGATTTTGAATCAATCGTCATTTGTTACATTCAATCGCTTTGCGATTAAAAAATCTCTTCCGATGTTTTTATATGAAAATTGGTCGGCTAGTGCCATTGAATGACGATACCAAACATACCGTTGACACAAAGGCTTGGTGACAATCCTCGAAACCACCGCCACAAATCATCTGCGAGATGATATTTGATCCGACTCGCCTTCCTTTGTTGTGAATAGGCTTTACATTGGTAAATACGATTTGTTCAATTCCAATTTCCATAATTGGTAAACCAATGGTGGTTTCCTGATTCCTGAAGCGTAAACTTTTAGGATACGAAGTATCAATTTCATGCGCCCATTATTTGACGTCTCTAACCTTTATTGTATTTATTAGGTCATATTACTATACTGCCCACTGTGAAGAAGATTTCAAAACCTTTTTCTACCTACCTGAGTGAAGATCCGATACGGTCATATCCAAAACTTCTTTCGTGGGTCCTCGTTGACGAAAGCAAATATCTATGATCATTTTAATGATCAATCCTTTGTATATTTGCACCAATCGCCATCAAAGCCCCGCGAGGGCTGATATATATTTGCACCATGTCTCCGTGAGGTACTGTTGTAATCAAAGCCCCGCGAGGGCTGATATATATTTGCACCATTTCTCCGTGAGGGACGGTTGTAATCAAAGCCCCGCGAGGGCTGATATATATTTGCACCATCTTTTCCGTGAGGGACGGTTGTAATCAAAGCCCCGCGAGGGCCGATATATATTTGCACCATTTCCCTGCGAGCGACAGCTGCGCGAGGGATGTTTGTAACTAGAAATAAGTAGGGCCTGCCAAAAAATGCTTAAGAGACACCCTGCGAGGGTGGATTTGACCTGGCTAACCCCTGCGAGGAGTAGTGGCCACATTTATGTATTCTGCTTCAAGCAAGGATACACCTTAGTGCTAATATAAAATTAGCAGTAATAATCATTTAAATAATATAGCAATTAACAAGGTCCTTTAACTTATTTTCCAATGTCAGCGACAACTGTCCAGGATGAATTAATAAGAATTGATTTGACTATGGTAATTAATTATTATGTTTATATAAAAAAGAACTAACTATTTAATAAATTCATAATTCAAATCAATTCACTAAATTTTAAAATGAACTTCGATTCATATTTATTTTTGTTCATGCAATCGATGTAACATTTAGTTGCTTTATATCCGTTAACATTCCTTACGAACGCAACCATACCGTCGTAGGACGTTATATTTAATTGAACAAAATAATCTCCACTCACCCGCAATTTTTTACTTTTTGTCAAGGTGTACAAGTTTATAATATTATTCTAAAACGTTAGAAGTGAATTGTAAATCCTTTGAAATAAATGTATCTAAATCTAATTTATATTAAGGTATCTCGATAATTATTATACGATAACCCTTTCAGCACAAGTTCAGTAAACCAAAGAATTTAATTGTAAAATTTTGGTACTTACTCGTTTAAACAAAAAAGTTGTATCATTTGAAACATAGGAAACGTAATTTTCAATCAAATTAGCCGTGTGTAATATGTCTATTTTCACATAAAAACGTATCAGAATAATACTCATAAAAGGACACGTATAGACTACGGATAGTTTTGAATGTGTGGTACATTCATGGTACGTATCTACTATACATGAGCGAATTCCATCATTATTCAGTTGAGCGGTAACTCCCGTACGATTTATAAAATAATATCACAACATGTTCTGACATGTCGTGACTTCTTGGAGCTGACTCATCTCGTTCGATAATTTTTAGTAATAAACTATTATAGGAATTCCGAATCGTTCCTAGCGATAACGACAATGTAATAAAGTCGTAGCAATGGATTGTATGTCTGTAAAGCTTTGAGTTGGCTCATATCCATACTAAGTAGGTATTAATTGTAATTTTTCCAAGAAAAATTCACTTGTAACCTTGTAATAAAAACACATTATTTAAAATGAAATAAATAATTAAAAATATCTATATACAAGAGAGGGTATTTGATATATCTAGTAATATCAAATAATCACAAAAGTAATATTAACGATTCGAGTAAAGCCGAACGGTAACACCGTTAAAATAGCTTTACTCACAGTATTAAAAATTCAAATATTAATTAGTACATATTGCATAATGAAATATTTCAAAAGAAAAGTTACTATTTCAAGTAAAATGTAACGGTTGTATCGTTAATTTTAAATATCTTTATTCATGCTATTAAGTATTTAAGCATATTGAAAAATAAACTATTGCTGAAGGATTCATTAAAAACCTCAGCATTTTAAATAAAGTCCAACGATTATACCGTAGACTTTAAAGATTTTTACTCATTTTTAAGTAAAATATTATTAGAATAGATGTAAAAATAACTCACTGTACCGATCCGACGGGATACACTTTTTAACACTTTTAGCACTTGCTTTAAGCAATACTTAATACTTAATAGCACCAAGGTTGTAGTCTTGTAGACAACCTTCTCGCGGCGGAAGCTAGACGCCAATGAAAAAACATCCAGCGCCCGCACATTATCGTGCGCCCCGCCACCTGGTGGAGAGGTGTGCGAGAGAGATAGCATATATACAACGGAAAGAGAGGGCAAAATAGGCGGAAAAAGCTAGGTGCCTTCTCAATGAAGTAAGCTTCAAATTACGGTCAAGTGTTTAATTAAAAATATTGTGGTTATGAACAATATTGTTCATTGAAAACGGTTTAAATGAATTTTTAATACGATACCTTTGTGAAACTCTGGTAGGAAATGACTGAAAACTTATACGCGGTTAGCATCTGCGGTTTATTGGATCTGAAAATTGGTAATTTATTCCTTGAACATTTGTATTTTACGCTCCTTATTTATAAGTTAAGGAAGTCATTATTTGATACATGAACATTGAACAATTAATAAATATTTATTGCAAATAAAGTGTTTAACATCTTTTTAATATGAACGTTTTAAATAGGTACTCACTCACCTTAACATTAAAAGTAAGATTATCTTTTTGGATTTTTGATCCATATTGTACCAATTACAAAAATACGCGGACTGGCCAATTTTGGAGCTCTGTGGAAAGAAGAAAAACGTCATTATTACTTATTTCAAATAATATTTAATATAGAAATTACACAAAATTGATGTTTGTCATTCAATTATTAATAACTTAAGGAGTTTCTTATCAATTAATATTAACGGACATTAAAATATCTAAGTAAGTGGGTATTAGTATGTATGTCTTACCTCTCGCATGATATTTTCTCCGAAAACGCTTATCATGAGTATTTGTAGAAGTACAGAAAACAAAAATAAAACTACTCCTGGTATTTGAGCCCATTCACCCATCTGTAATGTATTTGTTACTATTTAAATAATCCATAATTTGCGAATGTTTGTTAATAAATACTAACAATAAGATGGTTTATTTAAAATCGTAATAATTTTAAATGTTCAAAACGTTATAATACGTATATTCAGTAAATTGTTATTTATTTAATTTTTAATAAACCACGTAGTATACGTCACCGTTAAATTAAAACCAAGTGCACATATTTCAACAGATCCCACTAAGACGTTAAATAAGTTTGGTGCTGTAAATATATCCTCCAAATCTTGAGACAATCTGTAAAATAAACAAACGTTCATTAAATCATGTTTAATCTTAATCAAATAATGTTTAAAACTGAATAATTATGAACTGGTGCTTCTAAAAGTATCGTTTTTCTGTACTGCTATAAAATTTAAATAAAAAAAAGAAAGTGCCAAATATAAATACCGCAATGCTAAATACTTACTTCAGAATATATTGATGCTTTCTAATAATTTCTTTCAATAAATAGCTTGTATCTGGTTCCAGACCCTTTATTTCTTCACTCAAAATTGTAAAATGACTATAGATATGTGTAGTCATAATAAAATACAATCCATCGACAGTAGTAAAATACAATACACAAATAAAACCTAAAAGTATAAACAAAACCATTTATTTAAGTATTATGTGGTGTACAAAAAAATAAATAAATATCTATATTCTATACTTTTCTGTATTGAATTCCTATATTTCAATTATATACTGTATTAAAGCATGATGTTTACTTACCACTTGAAATTGAAAATAAATAAACAATGAACCACTTGGGCAAAGAATCAATCGTAAATGGTACCATAATTGCATAAGGTAAAATATACTGCACTTCATTTTTCTTCCAATAGTTATAAATAATAAGAAAAATTGCAGAAAAATTATAAAAACTGATAAGAACACCATTTAAAATGAAGAAATACTTTGTTAAGTATTTAAGAAACATAAAATTCGACCGTACTAGCTGTATCTTCTTATTATCATTAAGGATATCTTGATAGAGAGCCTTTAGACTATTGGTGACTTTGAATATACTATTTCGTTTACTGCAAATCAATGCTATTTTGATAAAAGACAACAGTCCAACACACGTACAGGGAGCCAGTTGTGTTAATTCGAGGAAATTTTCAGCTGAGAATTTCGAAGTGAAGAATAAAAATTCATGTATTGCCATAACGATAATGACAGCCATTAGTATGTAATAATGCAGTTTTATATTCTTCTCGTAAGGAATGCCGATAAGCCAGAAGTTGATTTTTATTTGTTTGAATATGTCGTCGAAATCTGGGATGCTTAGTTTGTTGGTCGACATGATGAGACTTAATGGTCCAATGTTTGCCTTGGAGCTGCAATCGACTATCTACAGTCTATATTTACGTAGGTGCATATGCATACGTGATGTTCATCAAGGATGTCACACAGAACAAATGTAATATCGACGGGAAAATGACACATATTTTATGAATATAATTATAAAATATTTTATAATTATCCTTACCTCCTCCCCTCCCATATCTTATTTTTTACATACACAAAATTCGTTTTTGGTCGTACAATATTCCTAAATAGATAAATATTCATTTATTTATAATATAAAATTAATAAATAACCTTTGCTTATGAATTAAACAAATGCTCTCGATCCACTTATAAAAGTATAGAGCGTAGTAATAAAATAGCGTAGCCTAGATGGTTGTAGAAGTCGTAATAATAAAGTAGCCGTTTCTTGTATCTTTACAACCAGAGCAGAATAAAATATAAACTGAATGAATTAAGTATAACTATTAATAAAATTATTATATTATCGCTTTCATTTCTTCGTTTACTTATTCCGATCCCTTGCTCAGTAAGATAGTAGACAGCGTCTCATATATCTAGCGTAACACCTGAACATTGAAAAACGTTCCCCGTAAACATTTTGTGTAGTATAAAGATTATAAATTGCGATGTATCCTGCGTAATCCAGTCTGCCAGCAACATACACGTCTTATCGCCGGCGAGCGTTAGTGTAGCCTGAACAATTTTCCTTATTACCTCTGACCCGACACTTCGTTTAACTTTATGGCCCCAGTAACCCACAATGTGACAGAGAACTTTGTATTCTTTTATTTATAAACTAAAAATATTTTCCTTGCTAAAATCGTCTAGCGTACAACGTGCACGGTATACTTTGTTATCATTATTTTTGTTGCCTACGTGGGCATAATAAGTACGAGGGCTAAATAATAATAAATAATAAAAAATAGCTAGAGTTACATTAATTATGGAGGTAGACCTACTGCTTTTAGGTTTAATATTAAAAATTTGTTCACTCATTCTGATTTCGCTCATTATCATGCACGTTCACCTACAGACAATTTTCAGGAAACGAACATGAGATAAATATAGAGGTAATAAATATGTTAAGTATTTTTTAACACAAAAGTAATAATGAGAAATAGGTCCACGTTATAATTGTTCTAGATGTTAGCTGTTATTTCATAAAACACTTTCAGAATCCACTTTTAAAATGTTAAAACGTAAAA
Organism: Colias eurytheme; assembly: GCF_061535395.1. Classification (NCBI taxonomy): domain Eukaryota; kingdom Metazoa; phylum Arthropoda; class Insecta; order Lepidoptera; family Pieridae; genus Colias; species Colias eurytheme. Next base: position 5,804,709 of record NC_142998.1, on the reverse strand, counting down.
CTAACATAACTATTCGGGGATGTTCAGGGAGGACATTGTAAGTCACACTTGACGTCACAACCATCTAGAACTAAGCAACAGTTTTCAGAATTCTTTATTTAATTATTTTACTCTAAATTTTTCATTTTTGCCAAATACAAAGAGAAGAGCTTTATTGTTTACTAGCGGTCCGCCCCGGCTTCGCCCGTGGTACATATTTACGTTTTCTCTACATAAAAACCATCCTCGTACTTTAAGGAATATAATAAAAAAAGAATTATCGAAATCGGTTCAGCCGTTCTCGAGTTATGCGCTTACCAACACATTTTGCGATTCATTTTTATATATAAGATTACGTGTTTCAGGAATTGCTTAAAATAACTCTTCAAAGAAAATAAATTTAGAAGAAAATTGATGTTAATTCCAGTCTATAAGTTCGTATCAGTTTAAAATAAAAGTCTTTCATTCCCAACCCTTGGGAATTTTAACTAAGGACTGAAACAAATTTACTTTTCAATTTCGTATTCATTAGTTGACGTCTGTAGTGTCTAGCGAAAATTAAGGGTGTTGAAACATACACTGCATTCAAAATTCCTTTTGAAATTGCACGTCAAACATACAACGTCTGTAATTTTGTTTTATTTTGTTAGTATATTTTAAACGCTTTGTCATTTCGAAGTAGTATTTTATATGCATGCTAACATGACCTTAGTTAAATCTGTTTCAATCAAAGTATAAATGTGTTACAAAGTACAATTTTCGATGCTGTTCTAGGTATATTTATAAGAAAATTGATTTCGGACGGTATTGGCAACGTTGTTAGTGTTTCAACAAAATTATCAAAGGAGACTTTAACTTATTTGTGATCAAACTTTAAGAAATGTTAAAATCTTAAATAGGTCATGTTGGAAAATTTGAATTTACATCTCGATAATTCTGTTGACATAAGCAATGTGATGAAAGTGCTTTTTTTAATCTTCTTTGAAATCACACTGTTTCTTTGAGTCATAGCAGCTTGTCACAGCAGGATTTTATATGCCCAAAACAAAGGTTACGTTATTAAGAATTTCATATTCCCCGAATATTATTTTACTTATCCGTCTGGTGCTCTTAGACAGTTTATTGGCGTATACTTTATTATATTAAAAGAAAATGCCGTTGGTACACCTGACTGTAATACTTTAATCTCATATTATTATTAAAGCTTGTCTATATTGTTTTTGTTATGAAAAGCGATATTTCAACAAAAGTGCGATGATTATTTTATAACGTTCTAAAATTTGCATAATAATCTCAAAATATTTTCGTTATATTAAATGCTCTACATTTTTTCTCTTTAAGATTTTGACTTTTTTATTTTGTATACAAAAGAAAGTAAATATTTTACTACCGTAAAAGCTATAAAACATTGTTTGGAAAAGGTACCCGCCGTTGCTTAAAATATTATATGAAGCGAAATCCTTCTAGTGTAGTGTTACGTTTTCTCGAATTAAACCTAGACTGGGTCTCCTTCAATATTCTAATAGCGTTCACTTATTCATAGTTAGGAGTTGAGTGTGATCATTTTTCATATTATATTGGATTCCTGGTAAAGTAACGCGAGCTTTGCTATGGAAAATGCATCATCGTATTACTCTATTCATGAGCACTCTTCTTACAAAACATAAGAACGTTTTTTCGTGCATTAACTGTGGATTTGATTTCGTATTCTTATGTAAACGTTTTATAGTTTTATAATCTACATTTTTTTCGAAGATATATATGCATTTGAAATATAACGTTATCTTTAATATTTTGAATTGAATAGAGCCTTAAATATAGCATATGAAATAACTCACGTTTCACTGCAGTAGCTGTAAATAATGTGAACTTATGATTGTCACCAAAGTATGAATAAAAATGCATTTTCGCAACGTGTAAGTGTGGGATAATGGTGCGGATTTAATCGTCTGAACAAACATACGGGTGCAGATCCTCACATTTTCTTTAAAAGATGAGTTATATAAGCCTTCATGGGCTTTACGGAAATGCCTTTTGCTTACATTCAGTTGAGACGTAATTTTGAATTCTATTTCCCGATGGATATGCTCTGGAACTGTTTCAATTCAATGGTAGGTGCGTATTATTAGAAAATATTGTTGTACTACACTCAAATATTATTCAATTCAGAAAGTTTAGAACATATAAACTTTTATCACATATGACTAAACAGACGAAACTTATTCAGTAATTCCGTTTGTGTCCTGTATTTAGTGTTGTAAATTTATTGCTTTAATTAGAGTCAAACATTGACTAAATAATGCAGTCTATTTCGACACACATTGCGATTGCTTTTATATCCACGTCCATATGTTTCTAGCGATTGAGTAAACATTATTTAAATTGGTTGTAAACAATGTTTGTGTTAACAACTGGATTAATAAATTATCAATAATATATATTTGCTTACTAACTCTTTAGTTAGTAAGCAAGTATAGCTTCAATATAGTTATTCAATATAGCATTCCATGTTGTACTTAGGTACATAAATTATGCACAAGTGAGAATAAACAATCTACATTTACAATATAGAATTGAAAGAAGAACAAAATATGTAATTTGTTTTTCATTTAGAGCTGCGTTATTTGTTTTGTTTTGCATTCATAATTCATAACATTCATATAATTAAATATTGTCATAAATTTAAAACCAATACTGACGGTTACATAATATTATGATTATAACTGTGATGTTAAGGCGTATCTCGCTAACTAATAACGAATTCTTATTCTGGTTATGTCAGCCCTTGTGCTTACGTAAGTATCATGACAGGATTGTACTTTAGGTCACATTGAGCGAGGCAAAGACTTATCCCACGATAATCTGAGGCGCAATATCAGGCTCGCTAGCTGGCATGTTGGTACGAGCATTATGCAAATGGCCCTGATAACGCAGCTCCGACATATCTGTTGGAAAATTAAAATAAAACAGGCCAGACGTTATAATATGTTGACAAGGTCATGAGGTTATTGCAAATAATTATTCGCACTATATTTCCAAGTACAGTATGCAGTAAATAAAAAAAAATACAAACTTTTCTCCAAACTGATAAAATTCTGAAGAAGTAATTAAAACATAGGAGAAGAGCATTTCCAGCGATTCCAGTATTTATAGAAGTAGGTACTAGCTAGGACCACGATGATATTCTCACATTGTTAGCAAAAACCAACCTCGCGAATGCTGCGTGAAACTTTTACCTCTAGGGGAGACAGACAATAGACCACGGATTTCTGATTGCAGCGACATACGGGAGAATACCAACAAATTCAATTTTGGCCATAACTTTATTCACGTGGAACTTTACCGAACTTTACTTGGAAACAAATCGAATATACGTATGAGTTTGAGCTAGGCGTTGTGTGGTGGGCCGCAGAAAACAGGAAGCACTAAATTTCACACGCTATTTACTTTACGACTCGGCCCATACTATTTATTGAAATGCTTGAAAGGAAACACGCATTTTTTATATGTAACGACCGAATTTGCGATTGTTTTGTTACACAAATGTGGGAATAGAAAGAACAAGTCGTTGAATAAATACAAAATTAGGAGTTCATAAAGATACAATGAAAGAGTTAGAAGCTTAGAAGTAATAAACTTAGTTTGATCAATTTAATTTATTGTAACTTTTATTTTTGCAAGTAAGTATAAACGTATATTACTGCTTTTTTGTTCTAATCCATGTATTATATACATCTGAATCAAAGTGCCAATCTCATTCTATACGCCTTTTACACACACAAATGATTTTAGATAAGCAAGATCAAAATAACAATTTAATGAAAATAACAGCTGAATGTACCAGTATAAAAGATAAAGTTAATTATTAACAAATTCATTTATTATCATCATCCTATATTAATGTAATGCTCAACAACATCGAATTGTAATATTGGGAAAACCGCAAAATACATATACGTATATATATCGAATACCGTATTAACGAATAAAAACAATATATCTGTAGTTTTTCAAAAACGTGCGCGATACATCCCGATGTAGGTTGATGTAGCTATAATTAAGTTAGCAAAAGACAAATGGCACTGCGTGTATTGTTTCGACAGTTTCATTTTCTATGCAGCGTGCCGTGACGAATCGCAGGTGCATTGGAGCTGCATGTCGATCGAATTGCGGAAAATGTCTTTTCATATATCAGACTTGGAGTTTTACTTTGAACTGTGTAGAAATAGGGGAGCGGATACTAAGGGTGACGTCACATTTGTCAGCGCATTCGCACTGGAAGTAGCCACTTTGTATTAGGATGTCTACGCATCAATGCTCCTCAGGAACGAAATTCATTTTGCCTTCGCCGTTTATTTTTGTAGATTTAGAAGGATAGTAGTTAAGGATTTCGAAGATAGCTTTCGAATGACAGCTGTTGGGGATTTATGCAATAAAATTTTACCTAGTTTTAGTGACTTGACTATAGGTCGAAGTTTGACAATTTTTAATGACTAAGGTCAGACTTTTGACTTTTCTTACATATCACTTAACAATTGATTTTGGCAGCTACTAATGAATTACCTAATTCAAGTGGATAGCTGGATCTACACTCGTTAAACTTGGAACGTTTGACAAAATTGCGATATTTTAAACAAATATTTCAGTAAGAATATGTGCTTACAAATGTGTTCCCACCTTAAGAAGGTGACGTATCCAATTTTATTTCAAAAACATATTTTATAAGCAGACGGAGAAAAATCTGTATAATTTAACACAAATAATATTAGAAAAATATATGAATTACAAATCGCATTACAAATTAGACTGCAGTTAATATTAAAGGTTTCGGTTAATTGTAAAAGGAGTTTTTTATTTACATTAATCCTTATAAATAACTAGTAAATAATCATAAGAAAAGAACTACTACATGCTATAAATATGTTTTATTTGCTTTGAGTTATTTTGTGGTTCTATGCATTCTGAAATATCTTCTTCGTTTATTTATTTTATGGCAAAGTAGTATATGATACGAGCATACATCGCCCATAAATATAGCAACTTTGAGTTGCAGACGTGTTGCTCTCATAAAATGGGATTCTCTCTAAAATCTCTTCTGTTTGATTAGATTATAGCACAATACTAAAAAGAGCAAAGATAATATTTTGCTATTGCTATTTTTTGTTTAAATTATTGTTGAACTGAAAATGTTCATTGAATATTTTATAATCTATTTTAAAATTACATAGTTATGGCCTAAATGAGAAAAGGCTTAACAGCAATTAATATACCTGATGAAAACCAATATTATTACATTTATGTATCAGTATGGAGGTATAAATAAGTAACTTATAAACCTAATTGTTATACAAATTAACGATTCTAAAGCCCTTCAGTAAAAGTTTAATTACTAGATATTTGAGTTGAGTGGAAAGGTACAAGGAAGGTCGAGGTAAGCAGGTGTAGGGCTACGTGTACCCAGCACGCCGCACCATTTGCATAAAGCTTCGTTGACAACGTTTTGGCGTCGGTTCAGCTAGCTCCAAATTAACATAATTGCTCAATTATTTTATTAACTGCTCGAATAATCATAAAATTAATAAAGCGCATGGACAAAACGTCTGTGTTGAGAGCGGTGGACTGAGTGTAATTCTAATTGTGAGCAGAGCAGGTATTTAAATGTTTAATTTACTAATTTTATTGTAACGCTTGTTTTTCTCTGTATTTTAGTATTTGGCAATTATAATAAAACATTCTGAATAATCCCATAACTTAAATACATTTTTGTCCATCAAAATGAGCACGCGTAAATGTGCATTCGTCTCTATAATAATCATATCAAATGGATTGTAAATAATGTGTTGTGTTGTGAACTCCTGTATCCAATTAAGGGCCGATATGTAATTCGATTCTGAATCTCATCTACATGGGCTGCTCCACACAAATTGACACATTGAACTAAGTTAAAATGTTTGCTAACAAAACACTTCCGCTTTGATGACGTGCTATTGGAAAATTCTCCTAATTTTAACGACTTTTAAACATGTTTTAAGGAAGAAAATTACAAGGAAAACTGTCAATTTAAATGGAATTTGCTAAACTTTACAAGTTCTTGAGACTTGAGATTAGAATTGTATATTAATTTACAAATAGAACTGAATACAATTTATCGTCGCCTGCTTTTATGTAATTTTTAATACTTTTCATTTAAGTTTTTGTAATACAAATGCATTCAGAATATCTTGCTATATTATATTGTGTAGAAATCACTGATGAAATACAATTCGCAAAGCAAATATTACTGAGATTTATCATACTGTGTGCATTTAGCATTAGGTATGCTAGATAAGCCTCTTATAACCAAGCTTTCTTTTATGAGGTAGAGACTTATGAAATTGTAAAATATATAGAACATTTTATTTAAACACACATACTGAATCACACAATTTCTTTTGCAACTAAGCCAACTCTATAGTCCATTGATTAACATAATATAATTTCAGATTATGAATCGGTAGTGAGATGATATGAAGGTTTTATCGAAGCTTATTAAATATATTATATAAGACGTCCTTTAGTATTCATTTCGATTAAATTAAAATATGTATATAAATATTATAATAATAAATGCATCCTATCATGCATCCCATTTGCATTAAGAAGCGTATATAAGAAGATAATAAGTGAGATAAGTAAGCGCCTTTTATCGAATATTTTTAAGAAATTTAATAACACGTCGTTATGTGCAAAATTTTAATCGCAAGGCTTAAGACACTATAAACAGATATACCTAGCACCATAGAAATCTAAATAACAAGACACATAGAAGTGCTGTAATGTCATAATTCGTATGAAAACCGCTGTCGCCAAAATCAACACATTCAAACCGAAAGCTAAACAGTACACACAAGTAAACTATGCCTTTTATTGGACAGCTTGATTTTAGTGAAAACTAACTTATCTATTAAATTAAGCTTTTGAATATGTATCCTAACGCACGAATTTACGGTTTATTTTAGAATAACATCCCTAAGTATATGAGACTTTTTGGTCCAATACGAACAAACGTGATAATAAGAATGGTCGACTGTGTCATTCATTGTTATTTCGATTACTATGGTGACACTCGTAATACTTGTAAATATTCTATAATTTTAAGGAAAAACGGCATTATTTCTAAAAAAAAAATATTTTCCGATGAAATATTATTCCTTTATAAGTATAATTACAACTTGTGGAAGAATATCCGCAATGGGAATTGCTGAAACACACCATGTATACACTCATACGTCTCCAGAGCAACTGAACAGTGACGAATGCACTGGTGATGTGCAAATCACCTGAGTGGCGACAAGGTCACGCACGCTTACGACTTCTAGTGTCTTGTTATTTAGATTTCTATGCCTAGCACGCATCGAACACCTATTTAACATGCATTGTCTGCCCTTAGTTATGTCACATTTCGTTTCCTTCAGATGTCAAAGTTTCAAGCGACTTCGAACGTTGAAGCGCTCTAGTGCAGCTTAAAGCTTCAAGATGCAATGAGCAAATATTTTGTAACACGAAGCTAAAGTATAAAAGCATCAAAACGAGCGCGTCGCACAACAGATGGATGGTCCGCCATTATTGCGTTATTTATAACGCTCTTTACTAAACAAAATGAGGTTCTTCTCAACTAATTTTAGCTAGAATCATTAAACCAATTAGACAGAGAAAATGGCTATAATTGTATATAATGTCAAGTTGAAAGTTACGAAAAAGTTATTAGTTCAATGAACTTATAATATATTTTTATCGGTAAAATCTTATTAAAATTGTATTTTTAAGTAGTCGTAGTTATAATATTAAAAACAGATATTAACATAATCCAAATTGTATTATAATTAAAATCATTTATTAAACTTACCTTATCGGTGTACTTAGGCTTACGCGATGTATATTTTATTCAATCCTTTGGCTCCTTTTCACATTACATTCTATTTGTTTTTAGTAACTCCGTTAACAATAGGCAAAAACAGGTTTTAGTTTGGTACTATTTTGCTTAAAAATAGTGTATTTCATAGGGAGGAAATTTGAATATACATAGTAATAATATTAACACATGATTTTTTTAAATACGAAAGTAACTCTTTATATGTATGCGGACTAGTATTAAATTATTTTATGGCATACAAGCAAGAATATTTATCATAAGAATAATCCTGCACTCAATGATAACTCTCTGGGAAATACTCTTTTAGGATTTTGCCGTACTATTTACCGCAATAAGCCATGGTTTCCCTAGATAATCCTGGCTACACCCACACTTACCAGGCTTAGCAATCTTTGCATTGCACGTAAATCACTGGTATGAAATGAATATTAATTAACGCTACATCAAGCTGTAGCCCCATATGGGCATGATTTAGGACATGATGAATTGTTCTAATTTAGCGACCACCGTCCTCCGGTCATAGTTAGCTGACCTTTGCATTCTGACATGTAATGGTTATTATTGGGTGCTAAATAAGATCTTCGATGAGACGTGACCGTGATATGTGTTAAAGAGGTATCATTGTGTTAAGTATATAGAATATAATCTTTAATTTTATATGCTTATCGGTTTAGTTAAATAGTGATTTTAGGCTTCTCTGACTGTCTCTTATCACGTCTTGGATTAAAAGGTAAATACTAAATACTATATTGTACTTACGTACTTATTCGTCATTAAAACTATTTCTGATATTTTTACCAGTAAAATATTTTTTATCACGATTATTGCATCGATAGGTATTCAATGTTTATGTAACAATAATTCTGTTCTATTTATAGAGTTAATGTGAGTTGTTAAATTGTTGCTTATTGTTTGTGTTATGCAAGTTATACCACAAAACTTATACAAATGTTGGAACTAAATTCCAATACAAATTGTTCTATATAGTGGCTGCAAGTTTCGTACTCAGTAAGTCGCGATTCTCAATACGATTATATCGATGCTGTCGAGAACATAGCGGAGCAATTATGCTGTTTTCCGCTCAAAGGCTGCCAGCTATTTGCTGTAGCATCTGCGACTATGCTCCAAGTAGAAGAATTTTTATGTCTATTTTATGAAGCCTGTTTACTTTCAGCTATGCAATAGCAGTAGTAATATAGAAATATAGGAATTTGGTATTTCCCTTGCAACAGATAATTTTTCGTAGACTAGTCGAAATAGATACATTGCATATTATGTATTTCAAATTAGTCTATAATGATGAGTTAAAATTTTGGCATGAACATTGTTCGTTCATACTTATTTTATGTAACTAATGAGACAATCTCTTTTTTGGCGGCTCTTCAGTTTTTTTTAATGTAAATACTTATGATTTCATAGCACTATTTATAACAAATAAAGAAAATGTTGTATTTCCGATAAAATGCACAATATATTGTGCATTTTTGTATGTAGCGCTTCTCTTATTTATTTTTTAAATAATTACCTACTTTTAAAAATATGTTAGTAATTATATTGCAAATGAAACTATTTAATGTTATAACTAAAATTGTTAGTGCTGCTTTCAATCAAATATCTTAATGAGATAATGCTGTAATGCAAGCTCCATACCGTCAATTAGGAGCAGAAATCCGCTGCAGGAAATACCGCCAAAGTAAATCTAAAGGCTCAAAGAGAAAGTTCGTCTACTAAAGCAAGCGGATGAATAATGAATGTTAACACATTACCAAAAAGAACGAATTTCGTAAACATTAATGTTTAGTGTTTACCAAATAACAGTGATTTTATACGAACCAATAATTATTTTAAATAATGCAATTATACCTTCTCGATATTAAAATTCATTCTCGTGAAAGTCAATTAAGGTTTAATTTCGATCGCTTTATGTCCGTGTTTCTAGCCGAGAATTGTAATTTTGAATTTTCAGCAGGCTTTTTGAGCCGCTACTATGAAAATTGCTATGATAATTACTGACAGATAAAATTGTACAAAACCATTCACGATACTACGATGTCATATTTATTAGTATCGACGTAACACAGATAGACACAATATACACATACTTACCTACGTATGTCTGCACCTAAGTAATAAAATATTCTTAATGTTAGTTCTTATATAATCTCTTTGTAACTTACAATAATAGAGCTTTTTAAGAGTACAAAAATTAATTTATTATTTATTTTTTTATATTCTCAGTTTAATTATTATTGATAAAAATGCGAAAACACTGTCAAATATATTATGGAAATCATAATATTCATTGTACAATGTACAGCATACTAAAGAACAATTCAAATATAACGTGTTTGTTAAGTTTAACAGACAACAATGACCATTGAGGTCAGTGGTTTAGTTTGGTCGAGGTTTCCTTTTCAGCAGACGGACTCACTTTCCTGTCTCCATAAATGTAGATAAACGTGGAAGGAAAATTCAATTAGGTCTCGTGATGTCGTCGAACTTTTGGCCAATTTAATGTAAAATGAAATTGACGCGGTGATTTTCACACTAATTATGTATCGCGTTATTCCAGTTTCACCCGTAAACAGTATCTGAATTATTCGTACGTAAGGCTGTATCTGCTCTGGTGTGTTTTTATAAATCATTGTAAATGCGCCATTAAGCTAACTTATACAGTGTGTTCACTGCATCGCGCTAGGATAACTCGGATGAGGCCACTTCGTTTGGTTATATGGCTTATATTTTACTCCACGTTATGAACTTTATGGCAGTGATTTTGTGTTTAAATAAACAGATTACTTGTGAGGAAATAAACGATTTTTTCATTGTGTGGACGACATGTTTGCTCCGGCTTTAATTTTTAATTTGCGGTTAACTTTAACGTTCTTTTAAGCTTTAGGCTCTAAAATTATTATTTGTTATTGTACTTATATGAAGGTATCAGATAATCTCAATTACATATTATAATACCGCACACACAATAAGAGATACTTATTTACTTAGGTATGATGCACTGGAACAGAAAGAGATTTAATCAATAAAAAAATAAAGATTTCATTTTTTTTACATATTATTTTTTCAACAATTTCCATTGTAAAACATAAACATTAAACATCTTATAGCATATTATTTTCTTACTTTTTCGATATGAAGCTTTGAATATTAAGCTGTTGGCGTGATTGACAGCGCTATTTGTATGATAACTAGACGCCGCGAAGTAAAACTAATGCTATTAAAGTTCGTTGATTATAAGGGGACAATCTGAGTTTGCCCAACGACAGAGGTACGTAAAGCTGGCGATGAAAAATTAGCGAAATTAAAAAAAAACAACACCAGAATTTGTTGCTTATTTGTTGCTAATTAGTTGCTATAATGACGATTTTGTTGCTCAACCCGTTCGCTGAAAATCAGCAACAGTTCTAGCTTAACGTTAAGGTAGCGTGAAGAAATCGTAAAAAGGGATGGATTGTTGCAAAAATGCAGGTGAATTTGTTGCTAATTTGTTGCTGCATAAAAACAGTGAAAATTTTGAATTTTTTTCATTGGCGCCAAAAATAACACTGGCCACGTCAACTTAATTGTCGATTTTCGGTAGTGAAACATAAAAAAAAATTTGTTGCTCCTCACATCGTTCACTGGCACAGTATACAGAGCCAGCAACAAAATAGAAACCGGAAGTAGAGTTAATTTTGAAACCGGTTTGCTAGAAATTCGTCCACGCCAGCTTAACTGTCGATTTTCGGTAGTTAAACATAAAAAAAAATTTGTTGCTCTTCACATAGTTCACTGGCACAGTGTACAGAGCCAACAACAAAATAGAAACCGGAAGTAGAGTTAATTTTGAAACCAGTTTGCTAGAAAATCGTCCACGCCAGCTTAACTGTCGATTTTCGGTAGTGAAACATAAAAAAAAAATTTGTTGCTTTTCACATCGTTCACTGGCACAGTGTACAGAGCCAGCAATAAAATAGAAACCGGAAGTAGAGTTAATTTTGAAACCGGTTTGCTAGAAAATCGTCCACGCCAGCTTAACTGTCGATTTTCGGTAGTCAAACATAAAAAAAAAATTTGTTGCTTTTCACATCGTTCACTGGCACAGTGTACAGAGCCAGCAACAAAATAGAAACCGGAAGTAGAGTTAATTTTGAAACCGGTTTGCTAGAAAATCGTCCACGCCAGCTTAACTGTCGATTTTCGGTAGTGAAACATAAAAAAAAAATATGTTGCTCTTCACATCGTTCACTGGCACAGTGTACAGAGCCAGCAACAAAATAGAAACCGAAAGGAGAGTTAATTTTGAAACCGGTTTGCTAGAAAATCGTCCACGCCAGCTTAACTGTCGATTTTCGGTAGTTAAACATAAAAAAAAATTTGTTGCTCCTCACATCGTTCACTGGCACAGTGTACAGAGCCAGCAACAAAATAGAAACCGGAAGTAGAGTTAATTTTGAAACCGGTTTGCTAGAAAATCGTCCACGCCAGCTTAACTGTCGATTTTCGGTAGTGAAACATAAAAAAAAATTTTGTTGCTCTTCACATCGTTCACTGGCATAGTGTACAGAGCCAGCAACAAAATAGAAACCGAAAGTAGAGTTAATTTTGAAACCGGTTTGCTAGAAAATCGTCCACGCCAGCTTAACTGTGGATTTCCGGTAGTTAAACATAAAAAAAAAATTGTTGCTCCTCACATCGTTCACTGGCACAGTGTACAGAGCCAGCAACAAAATAGAAACCGGAAGTAGAGTTAATTTTGAAACCGGTTTGCTAGAAAATCGTCCACGCCAGCTTAACTGTCGATTTTCGGTAGTGAAACATAAAAAAAAAAATTTGTTGCTCTTCACATCGTTCACTGGCATAGTTTACAGAGCCAGCAACAAAATAGAAACCGGAAGTAGAGTTAATTTTGAAACCGGTTTGCTAGAAATCGTCCACGCCAGCTTAACTGTCGATTTTCGGTAGTGAAACATAAAAAAAAAATTTGTTGCTCTTCACATCGTTCACTGGCACAGTGTACAGAGCCAGCAACAAAATAGAAACCGGAAGTAGAGTTAATTTTGAAACCAGTTTGCTAGAAAATCGTCCACGCCAGCTTAACTGTCAATTTTCGGTAGTTAAACATAAAAAAAAAATTGGTTGCTCCTCACATCGTTCACTGGCACAGTGTACAGAGCCAGCAACAAAATAGAAACCGGAAGTAAAGTTAATTTTGAAACCAGTTTGCTAGAAAATCGTCCACGCCAGCTTAACTGTCGATTTTCGGTAGTGAAACATAAAAAAAAATTTGTTGCTCTTCACATCGTTCACTGGCACAGTGTACAGAGCCAGCAACAAAATAGAAACCGGAAGTAGAGTTAATTTTGAAGCCGGTTTGCTAGAAAATCGTCCACGCCAGCTTAACTGTCGATTTTCGATAGTGAAACATAAAAAAAAATTGTTGCTCTTCACATCGTTCACTGGCACAGTGTACAGAGCCAGCAACAAAATAGAAACCGGAAGTAGAGTTAATTTTGAAACCGGTTTGCTAGAAAATCGTCCACGCCAGCTTAACTGTCCATTTTCGGTAGTGAAACATAAAAAAAAAATTTGTTGCTCTTCACATCGTTCACTGGCACAGTGTACAGAGCCAGCAACAAAATAAAAACCGGAAGAAGAGTTAATAAATTGACAAATTTCTAGCAAACCGGTTTCAAAATTAACTCTACTTCCGGTTTCTATTTTGTTGCTGGCTCTGTACACTGTGCCAGTGAACGATGTGAAGAGCAACAATTTTTTTTTTATGTTTCACTACCGAAAATCGACAGTTAAGCTGGCGTGGACGATTTTCTGGCAAACCGGTTTCAAAATTAACTCTACTTCCGGTTTCTACTTTGTTGCTGGCTCTGTAGACTGTGCCAGTGAGCGATGTGAGGAGCAACAAATTTTTTTTTTTATGTTTAACTACCGAAAATCGACAGTTAAGCTGGCGTGGACGATTTTCTAGCAAACCGGTTTCAAAATTAACTCTACTTCCGGTTTCTATTTTGTTGCTGGCTCTGTACACTGTGCCAGTGAACGATGTGAAGAGCAACAAATTTTTTTTTATGTTTCACTACCGAAAATCGACAGTTAAGCTGGCGTGGACGATTTCTAGCAAACCGGTTTCAAAATTAACTCTACTTCCGGTTTCTATTTTGTTGCTGGCTCTGTACACTGTGCCAGTGAACGATGTGAAGAGCAACATATTTTTTTTTTATGTTTCACTACCGAAAATCGACAGTTAAGCTGACGTGGACGATTTTCTAGCAAACCGGTTTCAAAATTAACTCTACTTCCGGTTTCTATTTTGTTGCTGGCTCTGTAGACTGTGCCAGTGAGCGATGTGAGGAGCAACAAATTTTTTTTTTATGTTTAACTACCGAAAATCGACAGTTAAGCTGGCGTGGACGATTTTCTAGCAAACCGGTTTCAAAATTAACTCTACTTCCGGTTTCTATTTTGTTGCTGGCTCTGTACACTGTGCCAGTGAACGATGTGAACAGCAACAAATTTTTTTTTATGTTTCACTACCGAAAATCGACAGTTAAGCTGGCGTGGACGATTTTCTAGCAAACCGGTTTCAAAATTAACTCTACTTCCTGTTTCTATTTTGTTGCTGGCTCTGTACACTGTGCCAGTGAACGATGTGAAGAGCAACAATTTTTTTTTTATGTTTCACTACCGAAAATCGACAGTTAAGCTGGCGTGGACGATTTTCTAGCAAACTGGTTTCAAAATTAACTCTACTTCCGGTTTCTATTTTGTTGCTGGCTCTGTACACTGTGCCAGTGAACTATGTGAAGAGCAACAAATTTTTTTTTATGTTTAACTACCGAAAATCGACAGTTAAGCTGGCGTGGACGAATTTCTAGCAAACCGGTTTCAAAATTAACTCTACTTCCGGTTTCTATTTTGTTGCTGGCTCTGTATACTGTGCCAGTGAACGATGTGAGGAGCAACAAATTTTTTTTTATGTTTCACTACCGAAAATCGACAATTAAGTTGACGTGGCCAGTGTTATTTTTGGCGCCAATGAAAAAAATTCAAAATTTTCACTGTTTTTATGCAGCAACAAATTAGCAACAAATTCACCTGCATTTTTGCAACAATCCATCCCTTTTTACGATTTCTTCACGCTACCTTAACGTTAAGCTAGAACTGTTGCTGATTTTCAGCGAACGGGTTGAGCAACAAAATCGTCAGTATAGCAACTAATTAGCAACAAATAAGCAACAAATTCTGGTGTTGTTTTTTTTTAATTTCGCTAATTTTTCATCGCCAGCTTTACGTACCTCAACGACAGCTAACTGAAGGAACTTTTCCCACTTGACAATACCATATCGAAATTTGGGACCGAAAGTAATTTTAAACTAGCATAATTGCCGTATTATTATACTCTCGTCGGTTTCTCTGTTTCGTGGATATAAACCGAATTGTTATTTTCAGTGGAAACATTTGGTATATTATACACCTATTAGGTACATGTAATTTTGTCTTTGAAGGAAACTGGTGTAATTGCGTTATAGGAGTAATTAATTGTAGTCGCTAATTAAGGTATGGGTAATGTGTTGCCGCTAATGTTAACAGTTCAGTGAAGAATAAATAACTGTTACTTTTACAAATTGCTTAAACGTTTATTATTTAAGCAAAGTCAAGGTTTTGTATTGTCTTCCAATTAAATTCGAAAGCTTTTATTTCTGCTACAAGATTTAAAAAAACAACTAAAATTCGTTAATTGAAAGCTCTTTTATAGTATTGTTTTTATCCCCATTTTTAATTAATGGATTTACGTAGATATATTATTCAAAATAAAATGATTGTCATAAACGTTTGTTTACATAATTTATTTTAAATAACATAAAAGATTCAATAAATAAATACTTCCTAGAGTATGTAATCTGGTTTAGATATAACAAAACGGTGATTTCTAATTGTATAATTCAATTCAAAAATGGTTTTGGCGAAGCCTAGTTGAGTGAACAAATGTTTGGGTTTCATTAGGGTTTTGCGAGAGGTAAAATCACTGACAAATTCTTATTATAAAGTAATCTCTTAACTTATTTAACAATTACGACTAGTTGTTAGCCGTGGTTTCGCCTTCGTGGTCAAAAGAAATCCTCATAGATCTTCGATCTTTGGTCGCGATAAAAAGTAGTAGTAGTAACTATCTGGATCTCAAAACTAAAAAAAAAATTGGTTGTCTGTAAAGTCGGTTTACTGACGATAGTAGAACGTGAAAACGTCCGATTGTGCTTCTTTGTCGCTCGTTCCGCGCTCTCGCTTGCACTTCAAGCCTTACATGGAACGCCTCAGAGCGAGGTAACGCCGCATGAGTCATGTTTTTTCATGCGTGCATCCGGGCTCTATCGAATTATAAGACGTTGTCACGTCAAAAAACAAATAAGCACACCTTAACATTTTTAATATTAGTGAAGATAAGGATTAAAGGAATAGCCAATTCAACATGCACGAATGCACTTATATTTGATTTTATTAAAGGTCGCATCAACTGATTTTATCAGGCAATTAACAGTGGTATTTCGCGTCAGCAATGCGCGATCTTTCCTGGCGCCACGAAACGTTAAAATTTCACAAGCCTGAAAACCGAGAAGCTGGGTGATAATCACACGAATTAAGCCGTTAATCCCGGTGACTCAGTTCATGCTCCTAGGATAATTAAAGCGCGAAAAGGTTAAATTGATGGAGACGTTTTATGTTCATGTTGGCATGTGTTAAGAATTAAGACGGGCTGTTTGATAAATGGTGATTAATCGGCTGTTTGAAGATTGGCTGGTTTATTCAGGTACCTTCGTACCTCGTACGGTTTTCATTTTCATGTCACAGTTATTTATAAGTCATCATTTTAAAATTTTGGTTATTCTGATCTTGTTTATATACAGGGTGTCCCACTATTGGTATACTAAGCGCGAAGGAACTTGTAGTCTTGCATACACTGATCATGTAAAAAATACTTAAACAACAAAATTAAGTCAAAAAATTTTCGATAAATTTTTCCTGAAAATTCATATTTTCTTCTCTAGCTTCGCGCAGCCGGCATATACTGCTTCTCTAATGTGAGCATTTTCTCTATGAAAACATAATCTTAAACGATAGCTCACGTGCTGGTGGCAAAGTTGGGCGGGTTGCTTGTTATGGGTGTACACATAGTTTTAAAAATTCATCTATTTAAAAAAAAATGCGTCTGGAATTTTATAAGTATTTTTTACGTACTCAGCGTATGCAAAACTATAACCTCCTTTGTGCTTAGTATACCAACAGTGGGACACCCTGTATACCTGTGTTTAAATTTTTAGTACCTAATTATTTATACTCACTTTAACCTTTTTAATCCAAACAACCGTTAAGGCACTTGTCTATCCATTATACATATTATGAATAAAAAATGAAAAATATTCTCATTTATCTCATATTATGCGACGATTTTTATGGGTCACTATAAAAATATTAATTTACGTCATAAACACTTAAAATTGTTGAATAAAAGCGGCCAGAAACAAAAAGACCTCCTGCCATGGACAACGAAAATTTACATCGACATTTTCTTTTAATTGCGAAAACTGGAAGAAAATGTAGCAGTTTCATAATGAAAGACGTAAAAGCAACAAAACGAAAATACTTGTGTCCAATATTATCTGAAGAATGTCGTTGTGGCAGACGGCATCGTCCGTAAGGAATCTTCCCGGCTCCCATTGTCTTGCTGAAACTTCAGCCTTCGTTTTATTTTGTTTGGGAATCGATTTTTAGAAAAGACAAATGAAATACGAACAATAATTACTCATTATCGTAATGACAATCGTAATAGATTGATAAAGCAAACTTTTGATTCATAATTGAATCAATTTCAATACTTAAATGAAATGAGTAAAGTAGGACATATAATTACAATATGGAATTCGAGCGGAGCATGTGTGTACCTACGTTTAAATATGCATATAAGTTACGCATGCATACGTATACTGTATAATACAGTTGTATAATGATTTCATTACCGACTTACAGTTCTACAAATAGTCGTTCAGTACAACAGTATTTCACAGGTAACAATGGCAAATATAATTCAGCTGGAGCGGTTTTCGAACGCTAATGGCTAACTATATTTACATCGGCCATAACTCACGTCCAGTCCATTCCCACTGGTGAAGTTTAGAATCTGATAGTGGGAACTTATTGCCGGCTGTTCGTATGTGAATGCAAGAATACTTTCCTCCATACTGGAACACCGACTTGAATCCCGAAAGCAAATACTGAGTACGAAAACTTGAGACGTGAGCCGCGGGACGTCGTTGAGTCGCCTTATTTTACTTTTACTTTTAATATATTATTATTTAATGATGTGAACAAATTGTTATAACATTTTTAATATTTTATATGTCCAACATATAGGCTAGCATATCTTTTAACAAAACTTTCCATTTTTATACAAATACAACTTCTGACAAATACACCCCATGAACTATATTTCTTTATAAAAACGGTCTTTAAAAATTTCTTTCCATTTTTGTTTGTACAGTAATTCCCAAAGTCCCCTAGCAATAACGATATGCATCGCAATATGCGGCAAGGTTAGCCAACAGTTCACGGTCGCAATTCCGTATTGTCAATAACAGAAGCACGGTATTCCACAGACGCCGCTGTTCTTGAACAAGGGATTATTTCCCTGCCTTAGGAAAAAAGAGTGTGAAAACTTTAATTAAACAAGTTTGGTGGGAATCGAGCGCGAGACTTTTGTAAACGGATAATCGAAGCTGTAGAATCCACCTGAGAATGAATTCTAACATCTGACGGCCTAACAATAGCCCTCCCTCGGAAAGATGGCGTGATAGTGACGTTCGAAACCACTTTCTGAAGTTGGTTAAATTGTTTGCAGTTTTATAGAATTTTTATGAAGTTGTCGCGCTGACTGTGGACAAACTTCGTAATAAAATTGACTTGCCAACTTGAAGCGACCTGCTTCGCATATGTAATCGGCGAGAATAATGTTTGTGAGATCTACTTCTTATCATAATTCTACACAATTGGTAAATTCTAAAGTAGAAAACACGAAACATTCAAATTTACCTAAAATTTAAATCATTTCTGAGTAGCACTTTCAACATGCCTTTTTATTTTGACTTGTACTGCAATTGTACACAACATGCCTACTACGTTTATTTTTTCATAATATTACTTCCGCCATTACTAAACAATAACTGTAAAAAACGCTAAAAGTATAACCATTTATTATTTCATACAAATCTCCTGTTGCACGTACTTTAAAAGCTAGGTATGGTTTTCCTGAAGATAAATTATCGGATAATTAGTAGAGCAAACACAGCGCAATGTTATGAATCACTTTATAAACAATAGTGTTGATTGAAGGGTTTAACGTTTGCTTACTGTTTCGATCGATTGCGTTTGAAAAATATGTTTTCTAGTTTTAGATAAGTCAAAACATTGCGTTAATTATTCTAAATTACGCATGTTTCAAAGTGGTTAAAAAGGATAAAAGAAAAAAAAATGTAGCTTTGTATCAACAAACCAACTTTGTAAGAAAATTAGCTGTTAAGCAATTCAATGTACCTTCTATTTTACGCATTATAAAGCAACAAAAAGAAACAATAAGAATTAGCATACGTGTTTTCAACTATAAATGGAATAATGGATCTGGGTGGGACCTAATAGACGCAGGTAAGAAAGGAAAGGGATCTTGACTGACCCAATTCTTCAAGACATACCTCGCATCGTGATCACGTTTTTTCTTATCTTTTTGTTGTTTTCCGCTAAACAATATTGTGTGTTCGAAGTTCCCTATATTAAATTATGATATGATGTACGTGTACCTAATTCCAATAATATTGTAAATTTGTCACATTTTTGATAAAGGTGAAATTGTTAGAATTCCTTCCTTAAAGGTAGTAAATGGGTATTTATAAATTCGCATAAAATCCGATAGAGCTGATATTAAAAATGCATCACATTGTACCCTCGATTTAAGAGGTTATTTTTGTAAATTTTACTATCAATAATAATTTAGACTCGTGCTTAAAAACCCATCACTCACGCCAACCACATACATGACTGCATGAGCCCGTATATAGGCCACGTCGTACTGTATAACCTATATATTATATTTATTTTATAAATCTATGAACATTATATTATATTTTTAATTATATAAAGGTTACGTGATAAACACAGCGTATAATGGCGTTATAAAATTTTATTAACAACGATTAGTTGATGTAATGACCCAATGCAGCTGACACAGAGGGCTGTTAAAATGTTTGGTTAAAATTCCCGAAATATTTATGTTTTACTCGCATAATTACTATAATCCTGTATTGCAATCACGTACGAATTTGTTGATAAAATTAATCGCGGGATTATCAACATATGAATGTGCATCATCGTCTGTTGATTTCACAAGTGTCGTATTACAGCTCTACATATTTAGAAACCTAGTTGACCCTCGCAACTATCCATGCACTATGCAACACGAAAATAATTTTCGATTCCACCTGTTAGTTCCTGAGATTATTTCGATTAAACAAAGACAAACTTTTCAATCATACAAACTTTTCAACCGTATGATATCACTACATGATGTGGGTCGTGACTCGCGAGTAGTTATCGCGTACGTATTTTAGGGAGTTCCCTCGACGTATCTCGACGACAAAAGATTTATCCATTAAATCTTTCGATGGATACTGTGAAATGTTAAAAAATCATTTTTTACGCTGGGCTATCCCAGTTACCTTTTACTGTTTTGATGTTTTAATATTGTTTAGTACAAAAGATCTTCTTATATGCATTTCAAATAATTTTCAGTGTACGTAATCAGCGTCTGAAATACTACAAGTTTCATTGACTACATAATAATTCTAAAGAAACCATGACAATTTTTATTACCATCAATCTTAACATATATCCAGCCAAAGTCGTAAATTATTCATCATACAATTGCTCTTTGTTTTAGTAATAGTCCCTCCAGGAGCAGTTAAACTTTTAAGCAATAAAGTTACATATACATTATAATGATTATAGCACATTTATAAAAGTTTTCCTAAACGATTTCCGTGACCCGCGATTTGAATGTAAAATTTATTTTCGCTGGATCAAAATGAGTTTTAACATTTAAATTTCAGTTTAAAATTTTATTACTACATATTTTTATAAAATTGAGACTAGTTAACTTTAAAATAAAAAAGTCAGCAACACGCTATTTTATATCCATCTATTTACATGCATTTTATTTATTTTTGTGGCTGATCGAATTCTTCGCATAAAAAGGCAATTTGTTGTGAAATTTCGGACATTTTAAAATCCGATGTTAAGCCGTACGTAACGAACATTGGGTCTACCGTGGAGGAAAGGGTGGAGGGGGGAGGGGGGGGCACTCGATTGCCATTCATATTTGCAAATTGTATGCGTGTCGGTGTTTGTTGAGCCATTCGCCGCAATCACGATACCTCGATACCTCAACAACAAACAAATGTTATCGAACACGTAATGAATATCAATATTGAAAGTATACTTTGGCTTGAAAGCTCTAACGTCTTCTTTGGTTTTGTAACCCTTATTCCCTGGAATCTTTTGTAGCGAGATATTCTACGTGGAAGTTTATCAGACAGCATTATGATAGTATTTTTAACTTGGAATGTTTTATTTTTTAACGCTACCTTTGCTATTATTTAATTGTGTTTATTTGTTATATGTTTCATTTAGTTTAATTATTATTTGCGTTGGTTGTACTATTTTATAAAAACAAAATATGCATTATATATTGCCTAATGCTTATGATATAGTTACGAAAAATAATTTAGGCAAAATATTATGTTTGGTAGCTTCCATATTTACTTGAATATGCTAAGTGACTTTTATTTTGTTAGAATGTCCTCTATATACGATTATTTTCAAATAAAGCCAAATAAAAATCAAAATAAAATAATACCAGTAAGTATTTTATTTGTCCAAACACAGAACTATTTTTTGTCCACTCGACTTTTATTTATTCTCCCTTGTTCCTTATTACCTAAAGATTAGAAACAGATAAAAATAAGTTTCAAAAAACAAGTTGGAAAAATTCTAGCCCATTCAGCTTAAACTGAATTGATATTTTTAGGATTTCCACAATCTTGGTCAGATTCGAATTTCGTCGCCGTGCTTGAAATTCCTTGCATAGCGGTGTCATATTATTCTTGCTGTAAAAAATAGAGTTGTTCAATCCAAATATCTATGGTCTTACCACAAAAAAATTTAAACACATTCTAATTTTAAACCAGGGATACACACTTTAATAGTTGTCTATGTGAAATACGACAAAATTAGATTAAAGAGAACCCGCGCTTAAAGATAACCCTTAAAGAAACCCGGTCTAAAGTTTTTTTTTTTTTGGTAAGACAGCTAATGTTCAGCTGTATCCAAAACAATTGAAGATACCGTAACGTGGTAACGAACATATTTTTCAGTAAGGGTATCAAGTAACGATATTTTTACAGACGTGAAGATGACATATGACGAAGAGAAGACATCTTGACGTATGTTTTGCGGTTGCCCTGTGTTCCCATATGTCGGCTATTTTTAACTTACACTTTGAAAGGGTTTATGACTTTGTTATTATGCGTTTACGTAAACTTCTGAAACATAAATAAACTGCATTAACGAACGAGAATGATATCTTTCATGCTTATGTTTTAACCTGGATTTTGAAGAGCTTTTTTGTAGATTTAGTAAATATATTTTTAACGTTTGCTTCAGTTTTAATTAAAATCTAATATCATTCTATATAATCATTAACTTTTTCGAATCCAAACGTCTTTAAACAGCATACAATTTCAGAATTAAATATTAATTGCCGGGTATTATTTTGTAAATATCTAACTACCTGCATAATAGATAATGTACCTACATAACATTTTTAGCTATCATTCAAACCGAAAAAACTTTATTTAGCAACTTTATAAGCAAAATCTTGTGTTCATAAAAATGTGTCAGGTATAACTAAATTGAAATGCACGCGTTGACTTTTACGATCCCCCGGGCCGGAGTTTCTCAAGCCATTTCGCTTATCCTTTACTACGAACCGCTTTCTCAGTCTGCCAGATAGATTTTGTTAATTATATAGTGGACTGCAAAGCTTTGGCTATTCCAAGGTATTAAAGAAGGAAAACTCTGATATAATTCGATTGGCATTCAAGTTCCTCTAATGGAAACTTAATTTAATACATAGATTATAATTAATAAACTCAATTATGTTCAGTTTATAATTTACATATTTAATTAATTTAGAAAGACAGGAAAAAGTTTAGTATCCACCACAGCTCAATTAAATTAGGTTTTAATAATATTTATTTACATTCGTTCGGCTTGGTTTCGATCAAATAATCAAGAACATTAATATTAATGAAATAATGGATTAAGATAATCAAATGAAAATAAAGATACCGATAAAAATAGACGCAAAACATTTCTTTTAAGTATATTGAAACGTGTACGGGTGCAAATTACTACACAAAAAGAAATCGTATATAGTACAGAATTAATTTCCTAGTATAACAGATTACTAACGAATAGAGAAGGAATAAAATTCCTTTTGCTGTAGCCTGGATGTCGATGTTCTGAAGTGTTTCGGATTCAGTCATTCATGTCGAGATAACTGCCAACCATAACATGTGCCTTGTTCGTTTGACGTTGTTTAATAGTTCAAATTCCTATTGTCCTTTTACTTTAGCGTTAGCTACTATAAGGCGCGGGACAGGGTGCGCTATTGGCTATTTCCAAAGTTCTTTCATACAAAATGTAGAAGAAAGACGTGGTGCAAAACAGGTTGAAGAGGTGCGCTTATGGCACGCCCGCGCCCGCGCCGCTTGTGTTTGATTTTATCATGTGCTATAAAAATAGCTGAAAACAAAAGCAAAAATAACACCACATAAATATTTTATATTTAAAGACGAGGAAATTATCTTAAACATATACTTATCTAGAAATATTATATAAACGAGACAAGATGGGAAAAAGAAATTTAAAGAAAATTCAAATAAAACATCTACCAACACTTTTTTTATGAAAAATACATTGAAATTTAAGGTCGACTTTAATTATTTATTATTAGAAGGTCAACATATAATATGTCGTTATTTGGATTCTGAAATTAAAATAAACTTAATAAATTCTGTTAACAAAAAATTTCACGTTAACTAATCAAATAATTCATATCAACCGCGCGCTTTTCAGAATTCTCAAGTACGTTCACAAAACTTGCATCTGTATAAAATTACTACGAAATCGTGAAAGTAAATTCATGTTTATTTATTTACTTAGATGTTTTAATTAGGTTGATGTAAGAAAAAAATGAGAAAGTACAAAACATAAGCAAACATCAACCACTTGAATGAAGTGAAATTCAAAAAAGTTTGACCAAACTTTTCAAGTTATATTATAGCCATGTCAGGTCATTTTATGCGATGTTCTTTGTACGACGATCATTGTTCTTTGAACTTAAGTATCACTAAAACGAAGAGCCCAACAGTTTTCCTCAACAACCGATTACTAGTCGCCTCCAGGGAAGATGCGGAATACTTATCCAAGAATAGTGTCCAACGCCGACTCAAACAATGTAATGTCTTTCATTCATGTACACACACTGCTACGTTACTACGCTGTGTGAGTCTAGCACCCAAAATCGCATGCGCGCAGCATCTGTGTTTCTTCCCCTATCTCTGGTCTTCAGTTGTGAAACGACATCAGTGCCAACTTTAGGAGTCGACTTACAAGCGTTCACAACAGAGTTGTAAGTCGTGTAATGCTCGTAGTTGAAGCTTCAACATGAAACGGCATGGCAATAAGCTTCCAGGACTCAGATTTTTTAGATCTCTCTGGTTCGCGCGGTAGCGGAGACGTATCTTCGCGCGCTTGTATTTTGTTACGTGACGAAAACTAAAACTGTTAGACGACGGCTGAATTTTTGAAGTGTTGACGGAAATATCGAAATTAGCGTGTGTTAAGTTTTGTGTTAAGTGAGTGAACATTGGTTTGAACGATTTGGAAAGTGATTTGAAAATAAGTAAGTTTACCCATTATTTAAACAAAGAAAGTAGAAATATAATTAATGGAGTTAAAAATAAAAACAATGGCTATGTTTCTAAGCAAGTTGCTGATTAAATCTACACACTTGTTTTTCGTTTAACTGAGATGTTATCTTATAAAATTACATAAAATAATATGTATACGTAAAATGCTATAATTTATCCCACAGCACCAATCTCCAATATATCTAGGTAGTAGTAAAATAAAATAAAAATATTTTAATAGTATAATGGAAATATGCTAGGTACATGAATAATTTGTCAAACATTTGGATTATGAGTCATAATAAAATTTATTATATATTTAATATATTTACAACGTTTTTGGGAAAGTAATAAAAACATTAAAGAAAGTTCATAGCTTGTTTATTATTAACGGATACTATAAAGTTTTAACAACTTTATTCTGTGTTCAGATCTTGAATAATGTTTATTAATTTCTTGATAATAAAGATGTTTTATAATTAATGAAACAGACGATCTTTCTTAGCCTGAAACATTTATGAAAATATTGTTATGTACGCTCTACGTTGATAAGTAATGAATTAAGTGTTATGTAGTAAGTTATATGTATTATGTAGTTACTTTTTTTATAATTGCGCTTGAATTATCTGTCCCTTTTTGTGTATTAGATAGAAGGTAGAAGGCATGACGTATGTAGAGTTCATTTGTAGTGACAATTTTAGGATCTTTCTTTAGATCGCAATTATTCTTATTTTAAGTGTTTGTAAATGGTAATAATGTAAAAAATATCTTATAGAATAACAAAATCATTAGACTCTGGTGAGTTAAAAAAAAATATGTTATTTGTTATAGTATACCTATGTGTCTGTGTTTGTATTATGACGATAAACTCTACAACAACATACTTATAGGATTTATACTGAACTAAGTACTTTCCAGGTATTCTAACTGGTAGTTGGAATTCCTGAAAAGTTCCTTTACGCAGTAAAGAGGCACAAAAGATTTATAGCAAAGGTATTTAGGTACTTATTTAATAAATGTAGATATATGTACTACAATTTCGCCTTTATTAATTCATAACTTTTTTTATTCGTTTGTTTTATATTTTTACGGCTGAACTAGCAATTAGGCTTGCATTAATTAAATAATTGCATAATTTATAGATTGATATAAACTAAATGTTAAGTTTATATCAATCTATAAATTATTGTTGTATTGTTCTGAGAATAAGGATTTGTTATCAAAAGCACGTGCATATTAATTTTGTCACAAGAAAAAACGTAAAGGAAAAATGAATTCACGGAAAATCCTATCCTACTAATATTATATAAAAGCGAAAGTTTGTAAGAATGTATGGATTAATGTGTGTTACTTATTCTCGAAAACAGCTTATCAGATATGTATGAAATTTAGTGCAGATAAATAATATTGTCTTGTTTAGTACATAGGCTAATTTTTATCTGGGTTCCACGTAGTAGAAACGAAATACAGTTTTATAGTTTATGAATGTGTTCTGTTAGCTTATCTGTCAGCTAAAATTGATGATAATTTATAAAAAGAAGTCAAATTAATAGCATATAAGAACAAAAATTGAAACAAGTGGCGTTTTGACGAGACAATGTGAAATTCGTGCGACAGCTTTTGATGGAATACCATGTATTACCCTAGTGTAGTGAAAGAAAGAGTTTTTCCTTAGGTGATCACTCTTATTACCTACTTACAGTTGTAATAGTTTATCCATATAGATAAAATGTATATGCTTATGTGTATCCGTAAAACTTTTATTTTCACCATACACTATTGGATAGTGTACCTATCCAGTAGTTGACAAGGACAAGACAATGTTTGAATGTTTTTTGAGCAGAAAAAAAATGTATACAAAACTAACAATGTTACATTATACTATGTCCCAAGAATAGAAGCCTGGCAAGTGGCAGTTTTACAATTTGAGTACAGACTTTTTTACACGTAATGCACATTGGCGAAATATCTCTTTACTAATAGAGAATAAAAATTATAATGCGTACTAACATTTTTTAATTTTGCCTTGTTACCCCAGAAATTAACACCGCTACAAATTGCAACTTGTCATAAAATGCAAGAAAAATTATTTGAACAGCATTTGAAAATTATAATATGGAGAAAAGTATGAGAAACTAGTTTTGAAGTTAAAACTTAGAAAAAATAACTGGAAGTCTCTGGGAATTTTTCAATGTTCAATTTATGATTTGAATTTTGAACGCTGAAACCGTATTTTTTCATCGGCAATATGGTTAATATATGGGTCAAATGTTATCATTTTTAATTAATACTGCATATTGAAATGAAATATTAAAGTGTTTGGATTTAATTAAATATATTATTTCAGTTTACAATATTATCATTACGTATTCAACGTATCCTGTTTCATTGTAATTATAATATGGTTATCGAAAATATTTGATATTCCTCAAACCAATAGTACCATAAGTAAACTCGTATTTTTATAACTGCAACTAACTTGATAAATATTTAAACAGCTGACTTAACGATTTATATTTTGAATCGATACGTGTGATACTATTTAAATGTTTTACTAAACGCTTATTTGTGACATAGCTATAAAAGTATTTATTACCCCGGCCCTATTTAAAAACACGTTAATTCAGGGTTTCTCACTTCAAAGAGATCCTCAAGATTAGAAATATAAGTGCCATCTCAAAATTCATTAGGTGCGGGTGCTTACATCTAAAGCGGAGCCCCATTCACTCTGCTCTTCCTTACGATGTTTTAATTTAATTTTTAATGTATGATAAAACGATTAAAAGATAAGAAACCTATTTAATTTGAAAATTTCTGATTCATTTGAAAAGAAAGACGTTGCGATATTCGTTTTTAATATAAATATTCTAAAGATCTATTTAAAGTGATTATTTTTTGCGGGCAACCCTAATTTGGTAAAATAGGCCGGGGCCAAAGCCATTCATTTTTGTACAATACAAATAGCCTAATTTACACGCCCTATATCAACAGTAATTCAACAGTATTTCATTTTACTTGTAAATCTCGCTTCAGCTAGTTAGGAAATTGGCCGAAAACGTTGAAAAAAAAGAAGGCATTTTATATTTTTTTATAGGCATCGTATTATTTCATAATAAATTATTAAAAGACTGGAGTCGTTGTAAACACGAAATAAATTTATTATTTTGTTGTTAATGTTTGATTGATGTTGAAATTCTATCCTTCATCAATTTACAGAAGGTTAACAGGATGTATTTAATGTTTGGGGTGTCATTAGAAGTCACTGCACACTCACTATAATGATCGTATCGTGTAAAGGGAACTAAGTAATTACGTGCAGGCTTAAATGAATACTAGGTATGTTACAGTAAAATTTACGTTATGATGCGCAAGTCTTACAAAAAAAATTCACATAATGTCTACATGAAGTTAAATTATATAAATTGCACGGAATAAACACGCTTTATTAACAACAGGGAAACACTAATTTTCGTTTAATAATAATTTCAATAAATATTAGTATCAAAGCTGTATAACTTGGAAATTGATATTCTTATAACAAGCTGAGAGCTTCTGAATTATTGTGTTTGGATATTTAATATAAGTCGATCGAAACTTTTAAACGCGTTATAATTTATAAACCAAATGTAATAGATTGCTTCTATCGCTCGTGGTATTTAGTAATAACATTGAGGTATTTATAAAATTTGCTATTTAATAGCAATTCAATCATGCAATTTTCAATTCTTTTCATAGTTTGTGCTATTTGGTATAAAATTTGCAATTCGTTTTACATAAATTTAATAATATTCGTCGACGAATATTTGAACTAAATCCTGTTTGAAATCGATTGAAGTTAATGTGATTTTTACAATTAAATTATGATTATAATGTGAGAGTTGATCTAATTTTAAACATGACAAAAAAATAATGTCCCTAAAAAGAATTATAAGAGGACTATGAGGACACAGTGACAATTATATGAAATAATTCCCTGTTTTGTACGGCTATAAGGAATCAAAGTCCCTCTTGCCAACAAGCACCTTTATAACAAGCTCCCATCCTCAACGAGATATAAAACATAATAGCATCACATAAATACTTCACCCATGACATTGTGCGATATAAAATAGCACAATTTACGCCTAGCTAGTGGCACGAGTGTTTCAAGAGACCAGTTAACCCTTGTCAGAACTTTTTCAATTACGTTAGCGCGATAACATACGCCTAATACAAACATATTTATTACAACAAAGTTCGTAAGGCAGGGGAACTTCTGAGAGTGGTTTGCCATCGAGATATTGACGACTCCGAGATGAAAGCTCATTTGAGTTTTGGATGCCTTAACATAATTGTTTGTGTAATTGAATTGTTGTTTACTTTGTTGGATCGATGTAAGGGACTTATAAGTTTGGAAGACATAAAAATGCTAATTGATATGTGGATTGTGGATTTATAATCTTAGTATTCAACTTTAAATTCTTTTGAAGTTCACAATTTATAGTTTGATCTGTATTTAACAATAACAATTAAAAAACAATGTAGAAAACCCTTGTAACAAAAACATTGTACAAAATGTACAAAATCTGTACAAAAATTTGCTTTGTGCTAATTAATGTATTATTAATGTTAGAATGTTTAGTCACGTTCTTGATTGTAATTTGTATTAACTTAAAACTACTTTTATAGGTAAGTAACTTTATTTAAATCCGTGCTTTAATTAAACAGTACTATTTCTAGCACAAATAAATACAAATAAAATATTAAAGCAGTTCTGAAAATCATGAAACGTTTCGAGCAAAATAATAGTAGATCTATATAGTATGTGTAATGTAAAGCTTGCCTAACCATTACCGAATTGAATACAGAGTGGAGCATAA
This sequence comes from Colias eurytheme, assembly GCF_061535395.1. NCBI lineage: Eukaryota > Metazoa > Arthropoda > Insecta > Lepidoptera > Pieridae > Colias > Colias eurytheme. The sequence continues at coordinate 5,774,875 of NC_142998.1, read as the reverse complement.
TTTATGTGTTTTAGTTTTAAAGTTACATTAAATAGTCCCTCCAAATGTAACGTTCATTTAATATGGACTACACTCTTGAATGGATTATACGCATTAACGTTTCGAAAGCAGAAGCCTAATGGTAAATAAAGTTTAAGAGCGGAGTAAATTTTCAGTTATTTAAAAGGCCTGATTATCTCAGTTCGTCATAACAGAAAATCGGACCGTCCCACTAATTAACAATCTCATTTCAGATAATTTGACTACCAAATGAATTATTCGTACTTGTAAATAATCAGCGTCAGTTCATTATCGTATTGCATAAGTTAATTTTGCACTTTGGTCCCGTGCGTGTAGTATTTGTGTTTTGCTTAATTATAGTAATTGAAATATGATGTTGTTGTGCTACAAATCATAATAATGTCACCTATTTTGAAATAGCTGTGTATTTGGATATGTGTGTAAAAATTGTGAAGCGTTTCGATGTGTGCGTTGGAAAATAAAACGAGAAAAATAACGCTACATTTTCGTTTGATGTTATAGTTATTTCTGCGCTATATTTAAATTATGCTTGCAATTATGTTTACAAGGTGGAAGGAGTTATTTTCAGAATGAATTACCAGAATAAACGCAATTATTGTACATAAAGGTAAAGTATTTTTTAATACTGATACTTCATAGTACGAGGATTAAACAACTAAATAACTATTGCAAATAAGACAGTCTGAAAAAGAGAATCAATAATGTTTTTTTTGCATTGAAAATCAAACCATTTGTGGATTTAAATCTCTACCGAGATTTCTAGGTCAGCAGGCAGAGGTTCAATCTGTTCAATTTTCGGTTTTAAAAAATCCATGTTGAAACTGTTGTAATATATCTCTCTACCGTACCACTAGAGGCATAGCCTATAGGAATTCGCTTTTTTAAGCAAACAACTATTTCACGTTGTTATTTAAAAATACCATTGGTTATTTTGTGGTGAAACTAAAAAAAATAATCAATTAAAACACACAGAATATACAAAATTAATAGGAAACACTTTATCATCATATCTTGCATTTAACTTAACCTTCCGTGCACCATGTGGGGTTTAATACACCCCAGCCATACAAAAAATCTTTGTATCTTTTCCAAACATTGTGCGAAAGTCTTGAAACCTCGTGTAGCTGGAGTTGCGACCTTGCCAGACCTCTTAGCGACATTGGTTTAGTAATAGCGTCGCAGACGCGGTAAACGGACGCCGTCAAAGTGCAGCTGGGTGTCAGAAACCCCACGTAGTTCGGGACGTCCACTAAAAGGTGAGCAGTATGGTGTGATAAAATACGACTATTTTTATATAAATATTTATTTAATTTGTTTTTTTTATTATTTAAAATTATCTGAAATTGTTTCTAGGGCTCATTATGGCTCATCACATCAATGAAGATGCAATAATATCCGCACTTATGGAAGAAAATGATAGCGATACGGATGAGCTGTTTCTACGTGGAAGTGAAGATGACTCGGATCACTTGAGCATTCAGTCTGAAAGTGAAAGTGAAGAGGATGTACAGGATATTAATTTGTAAGCTATTGCATAGCTTGTATCGCGGGCCTTGAGCGCGGGGAATGAATCCAGAAATTCCGTAACGAAAAACCTCACGCTCCCCACTCCAACGGGCACGGAGGTGTGGCTTGAAGGCATAGCATGCAATATCTTTACCGCGGCAGTCCCCGAGTGCCACACGTCTTTTTTTTTCTTAAAGTCTAACCCATAGAACATAGTCTTATTTTAGTTGGTAAAAAGTACTATTTCTGTTACATAGCCTAAAGATATAATAAATGTTTATAATATTTGATAAATTTATTTTATTTTTAACCTCTTATAGTCAAGGGATAATAATAATATACACATTACAAATTTACAATAAATACTAGCTATAAAAACATGGAAAGATTATTGGGTCCAGGAAACCCCACGTAGTGCAGGACGTAACTTTTATCCACGTGGTTCACGGAGGGTTAACTTCATTACATAGTAGGTATAATTTCTGTTGTTTTTTTTTAAGAATCGGTGATAAGATGAAAGTTTAACGTGATAAAAGCAAAATTGTGAGTTTATTCTTTAATTTTTTAATAAATATGTCTATCGTGACTCTACAGTCGTTAGTGGAACCTACTGTTTAGTCTTGGTTATGAGGGATTGTACTTGTAGCTTACCTTCTCTTTATACAAATAAAAGAGTAAGCTTACAACAATTATTCACAATAAAATCTCTAAAGATCCCTTAAATTTCACAAAGTTACTAAACAAGCTGACAATACTAAACAAAAGTTAAAAGGACCAAAACGTTTAAAAAATGACAAAACGAGACTAAACTTCGATTTCCTAAGGATGTTTCCAATTTCGTACAGACCCAAAAGTTTGCTTTGAGTTAGGTTCAAACTAAATAGAAGTTCAAATTCCTTACAAATCCCTTAGAAATACATTCCAAGATAGCTTATATTAATTTTATTAAGGTAGTCGATACACAGTAACTCTAAGCGGTTTCAATAATTCTCTTCCAAACATTTTTCTTCAATAAATTGGCCAAATATATATTTCAATTATGGTAATTAGAGGATGAACGTCAACTTAATTTAACTTAAAACCCTTGGAGGCCGCTGTAATATCAACCATTTTCGAAAAATCTGTTCTCATTTATTGACACGTCTCCCACAGGATTCTGAATGAATAATTCATGAATAAAAAGTAAAAACGGAGAACCGAATTCAGGTTTCATCCTATTAAAAGGGATATAGAACACTTGCGTACTAAAATTAAATATTACCGGAGTAATATCTTGAAAGCGCTAAAACAGTTTTTCTGTAAATTTTTACTCTTAAATTCGGATAGAATAAAAACGTTAAAGTAAGTCCTATTTATAATATAATATTTATTTTTTAACTGTAATGTCATAAAGTGGATAGACTAAAATTTTTGAGTTTTTGAATCGAATTAATTTTTTTTAATGTTTCAAAAGCTTCATTATTCTGGCATAGGCTATATATTTTATGGAATTATGGTAAGCAGTAGAATTATTTTAATGGAGTTATAGAAAGGGAAAGTAAAAAAATTATCTTAGGTATTTTTATACCTAAGATAAATTTTAATAATATTGTGATTTGTCACAATAATGAGGATGAAGGAAAAGTAATCCTTAAATGAACGCGTATTTGAAGAGCTATAGGCACATTAACTAGATCTATTTGAAAATATCTTAATTCACGAATGTACCTAAATCTAACCGAAGATCAGCAGGTACATATAGAAGTGAAGAATCAAATAGTGAATTGTCAACTAAATCTACATTGACATGATATAAATATTAGAACATCAAACGAACATAGAGCTAGAGCAATCAGCAGTCTTTAGCGATATTTTATTGTAAACGAAAACTCGTATTCAGTGTTTTTCAGTATTATAACATTGCATAGAATATTTTCGAACGCACTAAGAACAACGAAAGCCTGCTCTACGCATGTTTACACTGGAAGAATTTGACATAGTGGGGTTAGAATGAGCGTTCGCTCGTTTTATGTAAATGTTAACTGTTATAATATCCTAACCTTTCTTCTACGATCAGCATTGCGTAACGGGCTGAAGTTGCACTTATTCACTTTAGATATAAAAAAAACATTTTTAAAACGACATTAGTTTGTGTTACGATTTTATGAAAAAGACGATATTAATAAGAACATATTAAATTAATTAAATCATACGTCGGTTAATCAGTTCGTTGATTATTAATTTAATGAGGTCATGTAATTGATAATTAACGTAACATTATAGTAATTACTTTTCCAACAGGAAAAATTAAATATTATTTAAAATCATCATTTCAAATTAACATAATGTATTCTGCATACTTGAATGGATGCTAAAATTTATACGCTTTGGGAATTTTCTTTTCACAGCCATAAAAAAGAAAGCTTTTTGTTTAATTTCATGAATTTCATATTTTTGTTGACCTTGACCATTCTAGTTGTTATTGCATCTTACTTAATATAATGGTTACAAGTTCAATCGTAGGTATGTAGGTACAAAAATACACCTAAGTGTCTATATATAATTATTAATTATCGCATAGTTATAAATACAAGATACTCTATAGTTCTCCGTACACCCCAGTATCACTTCACTGTAAACAGAGCATAAAATTTAATGCATGTTTAAGGCCCCCTTGTACTGACAATTTAGGCATTTTAGGCACTGAGACGGCTCGCGCCCGCGTTGCGCAGGAGCCGGCGCGACATGAACTCCGGTGACCTAAGAAGGCGGGCGATTACGACACAGTATAAATAAATCAGTAGTTCGATTTTATTTGCTATCGTGGGAATGTTGTTGATAAATAAATTCACTACATATACCATTAAGCGAGCAATATTTGCATATTTATATACATATATTTGTTTGTATTCATACAGTGTGGAAATTTTCGATGTGCCCTGAAAGGAAAGTACTTGAAATACTAAGGATATCAAATTTTTCTGAAAGGAAACATTCCTTTATTTAAAAAAAATAGAACTAAATTCAAAGAGTATCTAAAATTCACTTGCTTCGACTGGGAAACGAAAAATCTAATTTTATTTTTCAAATCGATAGAAACAATATAAAAGATAATTTATTGTTTATTTCTCGTAAAAATATTTGCTCTTAGAAATAAAAATATCATGGAATCGAACATTTTTATTGTGGCATCAACATCATATGTAAACATAAAGAACGCTACTGGTTTTTTGGTCTATTTCATAAATACATTTAAAATTTAAAATGAAACTCTCGTTCTGGATAGGTACATTAATTTATTTTCTTCTGAAAATATTGGTAATAATAATTAAAAGTAAAACAAATAAAAAAGGCAAAATAATCAATTAATGAATATTATTGTATACAATATCGAACCTTTTTAAGAAATGTATAAAATACTTTTTTATGAATTATGAATTATTATTATCATACATAATATTATGTTACCGGCAATATATTAAACCCTTCTTAGTAAATGTATGTTATTCCGAGAAACGGTCGGAATGATATAAATTATATTCGTCACATCTTTAAATCTGAACTTTCCTTCAGTAGCAAGCACATTTGCAAATGTCGGTGGTTTTTGGGGTAGCGATTATCCAATATGAGGTCAAAACTAAAATCCAAGATGGCGCCGACGAAAATTTGAAATGTTTTCGTCATGGGTGTCATTTTCAAAGAGTTGGAGTAGCTATTAATCAATATGAGGTCAAATCTAAAATCCAAAATGGCGCCGACGAAAATTTGACATCATGTCGTCACGGGTGTCATTTTCATGGTTTTGGGGGTAGCTATTAACCAATATGAGGTCAAAACTAAAATCCAAGATGGCGCTGACGAAAATTTGATATCTTTTCGTGATGGGTGTCTTTTTCATGGTTTTTGGGGTATCTATTTACCAATATGAGGTCAAAACTAAAATCCAAGATGGCGCCGACGAAAAATTTGAAATCTTTTCGTTATGGGTGTCATTTTCATGGTTTTTGGGGTAGCTATTAACCAATACGAGGTCAAAACTAAAATCCAAGATGGCGCTGACGAAAATTTTACATATTTTCGTCATGGGTGTCTATTTCATGGTTTTTGGGGTAGCTATTTACCAATATGAGGTCAAAACTAAAATCCAAGATGGCGCCGACGAAAAATTTGACATCTTTTCGTCACGGGTGTCATTTTCAAGGTTGTTGAGATTGGATTATAGTTTTGACCTCATATTCACTAATAGCTACCGCAAAAACCATGAAAATGACACCCATGACGAATAGATGTAAAATTTTCGTCGGCGCCATCTTGGATTATAGTTTTGACCTCATATTCACTAATAGCTACCGCAAAAACCATGAAAATGACACCCATGACGAATAGATGTAAAATTTTTGTCGGCGCCATCTTGGATTATAGTTTTGACCTCATATTCGTTAATAGCTTGCCCAAAAACCATGAAAATGACACCCATCACGAAAATAAGTCAAATTTTCATCAGTGCCATCTTGGATTATAGTTTTGACCTCATATTCGTTAATAGCTACCCCAAAAACCATGAAAATGACACCCATGACGAAAAGATGTCAAATTTTTCGTCGGCGCCATCTTGGATTTTAGTTTTGACCTCATATTGGTTAATAGCTACCCCAAAAACCATGAAAATGACACCCATGACGAAAAGATGTCAAATTTTTCGTCGGCGCCATCTTGGATTTTAGTTTTGACATCATATTGGTTAATAGCTACCCCAAAAACCATGAAAATGACACCCATGACGAAAAGATGTAAAATTTTCGTCGGCGCCATCTTGGATTATAGTTTTGACCTCATATTCGTTAATAGCTTGCCCAAAAACCATGAAAATGACACCCATCACGAAAATAAGTCAAATTTTCGTCAGTGCCATCTTGGATTATAGTTTCGACCTAATATTCGTTAATAGCTACCCCAAAAACCGTGAAAATGACATCCATGACGAGAAGATGTCAAATTTTTTGTCGGCGCCATCTTGGATTTTAGTTTTGACCTCATATTGGTTAATAGCTACCCCAAAAACCATGAAAATGACACCCATGACGAAAAGATGTCAAATTTTTCGTCGGCGCCATCTTGGATTTTAGTTTTGACCTCATATTGGTTAATAGCTACCCCAAAAACCATGAAAATGACACCCATGACGAAAAGATGTAAAATTTTCGTCGGCGCCATCTTGGATTTTAGTTTTGACCTCATATTGGTTAATAGCTACCCCAAAAACCATGAAAATGACACCCATGACGAAAAGATGTAAAATTGTCGTCGGCGCCATCTTGGATTGTTGTTTCATAAAAATAATAATTGTCATACTCATACAGATGAACCAATATCATAATAGTCTTCCTACTAGTACTTCAAAACTTTGCCGCTATTCCTATTCAACAACCCATAATATAGAGGATCTCAGGCAAGGTAATTTTTAAAACATAATAATTTTAAATTACAAATAAACATTTTTTCTTTCTTTCTTTCTTTCTGGTAATTGTAATATGAAACTTGTGTTGATTTGAAGAATAAAATGGAAAATTTTATTTTTTTACATTTTTAGTTCTTTTGATTCCCGGTCGAAGAATATGAATTTTTGAAAATCTTTGAATGCAGTTCTATTTCTTTTTAAAAATAAAGGAATGTTTCCTTTCAGCAAAATTTGCTATCTCCAGTATTTCTAGTACTTTCACCCAGGGCCCATCGAAAATTTCCACACTGTATTTAGTATTTACAAACAAAATATATAAATATGCAAATATTGCTCGTTTAATAGTATAGAATAAGAAGTTAATTTATTTACACCAACAATCCTAGGATAGGTAATAAAATCAATCTACTGATTTATTTATACCGTGACGTGCTCGCCGTTTTACTCGCCGCTCGGTTCTAATACGCGAGCGGCGACTACAACGTGGTCGGGAGCAAAACTAGCACAGGTCCTCCTTCGATGACGTCCGGCTGGACTCTGGCGGCACTGACGTGGTGCGCGCGAGTCGCATTTTACGTATTATATTTTATATAGAAAAAAATAAGGGCTAAATTATAAATCTATCCAAAAATTTCCCTGTAAAACCTGATTAGTAAATGAAATGTAAAATTTTCATAAACATAGCGTTCCCCTAATTCTCATAAAACTGATTATGCTTTCAAAATCGATGTTACTTCTGATTTTTTTTTGATCGAGTTAAATGTTTAATATTGTGTTTTTATCCAAAAAAGTCACTAGATCAAACGTTTATCTGTGCTATATATTTTTTTAGGATTTTAAATATGATGATTTCTATCCAAAAACCATGATTTAGAAACATACATTTTGAACAAGGGCGCCTTAATTAAAAATATGTCACAACTCCCTCTCGGATAGCGAGGCCAGATCCCCTCGTATAAAAGATTACGATAGAGACAATTGTCTTCCGTGTCTATTCTCGCATCATTAGCTCGCCAACATCAAAGCCAATTTCAATGGCTTAGGGAGATATTTCTGTGGGTTAGACACTGGAGATATTTTCTAAATATTCCATTAAACTTTTGGGCCGCAGTAAAAGTTGCTCAACGTTGTGTTTTATCATTGGCTATTCTCGGTTACTGCAGTTTGATGTGTGTTCGCTAAAACACAGAAGATAAATTGATAAAGATCTATCATCATAAATAATCATATAAATGGATCGAGTAAGTTTTAAATTATTTGTTGATGAAGCATTGACGTTTTGCAATGAAAATGTAATAACATTCATCAATTTGTTATCGTTTTTAGGGTTCCGTACCTCAAAAGGAAAAAACGGAACCCTTATAGGATCACTTTGTTGTCCGTCCGTCCGTCTGTCAAGACCCTTTTTCGCAGGAACGCGTCGAGGTATGAAGCTGAAATTTATATCAATTACTCAGGTCTACTGTCCCTTGAAGCTGTGAAAAAATCAAACTTCTAAGCCAACGCAATCAAAAGATACAGCCGTTTATGCCGCAAATTTTCAACACTTGCAAGGGAATCAAAACCTACAGGGTGCTTCCCGTGAACTCAGAATCTTGAAATTTGGTACGAAGCAACGTCTTATAGCATAGATAAAGGAAAAATTACGAAAACCATAAATTGTACTTTGTAAACCTTGCAGGTTTGTACGGAACCCTCGGTGCGCGAGTCCGACTCGCACTTGGCCGGTTTTTTTTTAAATTTATTAACGATCAGCATAAAAAGTCTGTAAATATTTGTATATCTCCTTTTTTACTTAATCACTTAACTTTATCACGTAAATATTTTACATTATATAAACTTCATTATGTAATTGGTTAATAAGTACTACCTTCCTATACCTACTTACTTCATTTCAAATACATACTTCAATGTTAGAAAGTGATATATTTATGAGAGAGGGCATACACTATTTAAAACACAAGAGACAAAGAGAATAGTAAATTGGACAGTGCTTGGAAGCGTTAAAATATTGCGGTAATCTTTTAGCTTTCCTTATGATCGGGCTACACGGGGCTAGAAGCGAGGTATGGCATTTAGTGCATAAGTTCGTGCATTCGTTAAAATCTTGTATTATTTAGTACGTCGAATGTGCTGTAACTGAAACGCATCATTCATACTAGGATCGTCATTTACGAGTTATCGTGCTGACTGAAATACGATATGATAAAGCGGTCGCATGATGCGTCGACGTTCTGTCAGACTGATCGTATGCAATCATTGCTATATAGATGCCAGTTTCAAAGTAAGTAACACGTTTTAGTATTGTATATGGACTCGACAAGGCAACCATGACTGCTCTCAAAAGATTTTCCAACATAGTTACGTTTTTCATTGATGCCCCGCTGCTATTGGTCGTAAAAGGTCGTACGTACGTGATGTTATATAAAATATCCTTCATAGATAAATGTACAACTCAAAAACTGTATTTCAACTAAAATATAGTTCCTGTGATATTTGATAAGCACGTTCAACAATACAAACAAATAAAAAAATCTTCGGGTTTATTAGTTATGTCCATATAACTGATTACCTTTTGTCGTGTGTGGACGCGAACTTGAATACGAAAAATACATGTTCAAGGCAAACAACCTTTACAATTTTTCAATTTTAATTCTTGGAACAACCTTGAGTGAATTCATTCTACTCACCGTGGAAAAAAACCTTAATTATACTCCTTTATTCTTAGTTAATTGTAAGCATGTAATTTGTGCTTTCTTTACACTTTTGTTCCTCGGCAACAATGAAAATAGAATGTTAATTAAGAGCGATATTTTGTAATATTATTCTTGTATTATGTTTCTATATCCTTAAAATGTTTCACATGTTTATATAAGTCTTCCAACCAATTTATTTGAAAACAAAGCCGGCGTTGAGACAACTATTTATATTCAAAGAAGTTTGGCAATAATATAATGTGTATACGTGAAAAGGTTTCATACAATTCTTAACCTCAATAAATACCGTTTAGGGAGGCGCTTTGAACGTATTACCCGGGACATGAATCACTATAGGTGAGCGCGTGTAATAAGGTATGTCCCGCATTTCTAGCGGAGTCGGTTGATAAACATGTCCCGAGACATTCGAGAGTTAATTATGTATCTAAAAATATAAACCGCTCGGAAGAAATAGCTCCCTTGGGAATCGCCGGCTGTTCACCCAACCCCTTTTTTATTTTGGAAGTGTTACATGCTAGAAATATGATAGATGTGTCACATTAATGCCGTATGTCAAAAATTACATTTCACAAATTGTTCTACAGATGAGTGATGCACATTAAAGACATTCATATGTGTCGCTTTAGATGAAATAAAGATGCGTTAGCTAAAACTTATTACTACAATAAACTTTTTAATGTCTGCGCTTATTTTACATTTTGTTTTTGGGACGCATTTTGTTATTTAATACTTCAATTTATCTCTCCTAGTTTGGTTATTATAAAAATAAATAGAAGTGAATGGTCGTTCTGCATATAAATTCAAGCGATAAAGGCAGGCAAGATTCTGAAACGATGCTTACAATAACCCCGACCGGGAATGTAGGTAGTTATCTTGCTATATAAATGACGAGCGCGTACATAATATTATTCTTGATTAAAATATTTTTTTAAACAGTATTTCGGAAAAATTTCATCTCATATATTAAACGTTTAAGGAGGAATTACCTGCTTGCATTAGCATAATAAAGAGATAGGTTATAACTTATAAGATTTTATCTGAATCATAAAGGCAATTTCCAGAGAAACTAATATACTATTGTTCTATATTAATTATTTTCCATTCAAAACAAGTAATTCAGAATAATGCGGAAACAGGAGACTAAATGCGTAATTTAAAAATTATATTCCAAACAAAATATTTACCTTCTATTTGACCTATTTTCTGAGAAAAATAAATTCCTCCACAGCTTTCGTTTAAATTCAAGTGGAAATAACATCATAAAACATTTTAAAACCGTTCGAAAACTGATTATTTCTTTTATAGCAAAAAGTGCTGTCGAAGAGAGTTGTCGTTTTCCCTTGAGAGCGATGCTATCGGAACGGCTGCAGTCGTTACGTCACGTTGCCATGGCAACGATGACGTATGTTATGCTCGTTTTATTATATACGATGGGCTTTGCTTCCGTTTGTGCTTTACGACTTTTTTATTTGTACGTGTAGACAGACTAATTGTGTATTCTTTAAGCATATATAGCAAAAAGTAAAGTTAAACTGAAACCTTTAGATAATGCATTAAGTTTAACGGACTGGTGGTATTAATACAATTCGTGTAGGTTAAATAAAAAATAACAATAAGCAAAACATTCAAAAGTAGATACGGTAGTGATCATTCGGCTTATTCTAATGACTCTTATAACTGCATACCAGTAGGTACCTAAATGTTCAACTGATGTGCATTAAAGCAAGAAGAAAAAAAATGGCTAAAATACGAATTATTGCTCCAATGTAGATATATGGCAATGGCAATGTTGACTTACTACTTCCGAATGTTCCATGGTTAAATCTTTAAGCTCTTCACGGTTTAAGTTTCTTTGTGGTAATACAGGGTGTCCCAAAAAGTAGTGATGAACGGAAGCTGGGAGGTAGAGGACCTAGAGGGCTATCCGAATCACCCCCATATATTATGTTATGCGATTTTTCGTATTTTCGGAGTTATGACGTTTTTTTCAATTTTTCACCTATCGCCGAGTACGATGATATTTTCACTCATGGTGACGTCAATTGTTGCGCTAGATGCTTGATTTTTTTTTTGTTTGCTAAGCTGAAAGATAGGCCAATTCAGTATGGTAACATTTACTATCGTTAGATCTTCGAATGGAATAAAAAAAAAGAATAAAATGCCAAGAAAGATAAAATTACCCAGTATGTTCACCACTTCAAGGGCCCGTAAAAAAATAAAATCACATACAAATAAAACGTGCCGGGTGGCGTATCTATACCTACTTTAAAAAAATCATTGCAAGCGTTCCTACAGCTACATGATATTTCATAGCGTTACATCTGTGCTTATGGCCTTTCACGATACTTCTGAATGAATTCATATACCTACTTGAGTTTGGACATTATAAATAAGCATATAGTTTAGTAAAATATGACCATCACGTAATATAACTCTCTGCTACGCACAACTGTAAGCCAAATGTCACTGTGGTATTGAAAGCGAACGCAGTCGCGAGCGACAGGCACAGAGATTTTCACACAGAGATTTTCACACAGAGATTTTCACACAGAGATTTTCACACAGAGATTTTCACACAGAGATTTTCACACAGAGATTTTCACACAGAGATTTTCACACAGAGACTTTCACACAGAGATTTTCACAGAGATTTTCACACAGAGATTTTCACACAGAGATTTTCACACAGAGATTTTCACACAGAGATTTTCACACAGAGATTTTCACACAGAGATTTTCACACAGAGACTTTCACACAGAGATTTTCACAGAGATTTTCACACAGAGATTTTCACACAGAGATTTTCACACAGAGATTTTCACACAGAGATTTTCACACAGAGATTTTCACACAGAGATTTTCACACAGAGATTTTCACAGAGATTTTCACACAGAGATTTTCACACAGAGATTTTCACACAGAGATGTTCAACAGAGATTTTCACACAGAGATTTTCACACAGAGATTTACACAGATTTTCACACACAGATTTTCACACAGAGATTTTCACATGGAGAATTTCACAGAGATTTTCACACAGAGATTTTCATGTGATTTTATTTTTTTACGGGCCCTTGAAGTGGTGAACATACTGTGTAATTTTATCTTTCTTGGCATTTAATTCTTTTTTATATTCCATTCGAAGATCTAACGATAGTAAATGTTACCATACTGAATTGGCCTATCTTTTAGCTTAGCAAACAAAAAAAAAATCAAGCATCTAGCGCAATAATTGACGTCACCATGAGTGAAAATATCATCGTACTCGGCGATAGGTGAAAAATTGAAAAAAAAAGTCATAACCCCGAAAATACGAAAAATCGCATAACATACATGGGGGTGATTCGGATAGCCCTCTAGGTCCTCTACCTCCCAGCTTCCGTTTATCACTACTTTTTGGGACACCCTGTATACTACTCAACTTTCTTCACATAGTTTAATAAAAAAAGGAAAAGAAAAGCTAATAACCTGACAAATTCTGAAAATCGTTTCTACTCCACCTGTAAGTATAACAAAGCATTCCAATAATAAATCTTAATCAAAAACATTTCTTAGAAATATAATCTTGGCTTTAACAATAACATCAACACCAATACACTTCACTTAATAGCAAACAACAAATTATTACCTCGAAGAAAACTTCAGCTATAAAATGTGGTATCATCTTAATAATTTCCAATTACTTGTATAATGAAACAGCCGAAATAGCCTTTTTAGCGTAGTAGATATTTATTTAATGTAACGAGGACATAAAATTTGTTATCTCAGCACCTAGAACAGGTGTACTGCTCTTACAAAGGCTATAGATTACCTACCTACGGTCCTACGTTCTAAATATATTGGACAGATAAGATTATTCTGCTAAGTAAATACGATTTTTCGAATATATTCTAGGAATGGAATCTCAAATAGTTTATTTGACGCGTTGATTTTATACGCAACACCCAACCAGTTAATATTCAGGTTCGTGGTTACAGTCAGTGTGGGGATATAATATATTTCTGACAATATTGTGTTGACCACAATCTTACTATCATGCTCGGTATGAATGTATGAAATTATATATAAATTTATTACATTTATAAGATCCCCTTATCATTTATTTAAATAACAAATTTCACGCACACTTTGTAAATTTCTAAAATTGTCAGATGACGTGGCAATATAAATTGCTTATTTAAAAAAAAAAATAATTGGTATTTAAATATATAAAAATCGATTCTCTTTTTAAGAAATAAGTTCCTATCACGAAAAGTATGCAACGGAATTCCATGCGGGTTTTTTTAATAGATAGATTGATTCAATATGTTATATTATCTTATTGCAGTCATCCGAAGCTAGGGCGGGTCGCTAGTTAAAAACAAAACAAAAACATCCCCTAACAATTAAACTTACATAGAGTTAAGCTATAAAATAGAATATTCAATTATTTTAACATGCTCTGGACTGGACATTTAAAACTTTTTAAACATTTAATATTAAACTTTCGCAACCAACTATTTTATTGCGATTTACCCGACCCGCTTAATTTCAAGGGTCCGCTAACAAGTTTATTACTCTAATTAAGTTCATTTAAACTAAAGCCAGTAAACTAAACGGCGCGATATATTTTAACATGTAAAAACAAATAGGGTATAAAATAAAAGAGCTTCACTTGAGGCTATTCCGTTAATGGAATTCTGCAGGAAGCGACGTCAGAAGCTGAAAATTGTGTAACGCGTTCGCCGGTGTAAGAAAATGTTTTTACGGTTACAATGAGCCCTCTAAAATCTGAATACGGAATCCTTTTAACCTCGTGTCTCTTGGGCCGTTCAATGCGTGTAGACATCCTTATACAGTTTCCAAAATATATTGTAATATTTTTTTATTTCGGTGAAATATATATTTTTCCTGTTATGATATTACGTCATGGAAATGAAACTAAGAACTATCGAAATTGAATACTTTTCCTAAACTTAGAATGAAAATAATCTCTTGTTTTCTTTTATAAAAGCAGGGCGAAGGGCATAAGGGCATTAAGGGCTGGAGTTGGAGGAGCTATCAAAAGTTTAAGTCGCGAATATTATATATTGTGTTATTATATCTACGTATAAGTAATTAGCATGTTAAGTGCCATTTGTATACTTAATTATAATTTGATATAATGTATATTGTATGTGTATATTAAATTGTCTTTATTTTAATTCCATTAGTAGCGTTATAGCTCTGGTAACAGATGTTATAAGTTTTAATTATAAATACATTCTCAAACAGATGCTCAGATAGCCCGTTATGAATTTAATATCATTTTATTCATAAATGCATCCTTTAGTTTATGCTGGAAATAACCATTTTTTTATATTTTCCTTGGAGTTAAAAATAAATAGATACGTTTTAAGTTATTGTTCTTAGCTGTTAATAAAGAAAATAAAATACATACCCAATTTAAAACAGGAATAAGAATGCTCTACATTAAAGCAAAAATCGTAACTTATACTTTATACTTTTAGCAGTAATTATTGAAAATACTAATATTTGTTTTTTTATTGTTTCAGATACGATCAACGTTTAGAATATTCCGTTAAAATATAAAATGATTGCCTCATCTCTATACATAAAAATAATAAGTTACAATACATTATCATCATATTAGTATTTGTTGATAAAGAATTAGATTTAATTTATAATTAATTAATAGTTAATATTCTCAGTCTATAGATAGGTATTCTGTAATGTTGGTAGCATTAAAGTACAAAAACGTAAAAGGCAAAATTGCCAGAAACTTAGTAAGAGATGAGGCGGTTCCGTAAAACAAAGTTTCACTCCCTCGACAAAATGCTGCGGAATTTCTACGTGGCACTTCTTCTCTGGAGAATCGATTGTCTCGTCGAAAGCACTAAAGGTAAAATCAAACTTTATTCTCAATATATATTTCAGGTAATTCAAGAAAATTCTATTGTGGTTAAAGTTTATAGTGACTGTGACTAAGAATAAACTGTTAAGCTCATAATTGATCAGACTCGAGTATTAGGTAAGTATTCCTCTACTCGAATCGAAAATTTATTAATTCAAACAATCCTTTACTCGAATACTGATTTTCATACCACCATAATATCATTAACATTATTACAAAGAAATACTAGCTAAGTGTGAATAGGTAGGTAATGTTGTAAAATTTAGTGTGATACAAAAATGTTACTTAGATAAAATTTTATGACAAAATATTTCGTAACAGCAGAAAAGTTTATCTACTGAAATAAACTTAGCATTACCTATGCATTTCCAAATCAAAGTAATAATCATCCCACGAAAAATATACGAGCACTTTAATGGAAAAAAAATGTATGTATATAGGTTGTATAATGTATAGATAGGTATATAGGTTGGTAACTACTATCTTCAATTCTTGAACTTTGAATTTTTTATGACATATTCACGAGTTGAAAATATTGTGACTTCACATTTCAAAGAAAGCAACGATATGTTTGCGTTTCTTGCGACTTGTAATCTGCATAATGCAGAGAAATGTAAACCACTGCAGACCTGAGATCACTGTCTTTTGTTTTTCTTTTCAATGCCGCTGCTTATTTTGATCTTTGAATGGTTAATGAAAGAAATGCGTCTTTGCATTAACTTAATTCCTTTTGCATATAAGTTCCGTTTTATTAATATCAGATACAAAAGTCTTTAAAATTTTAACGTTTATCATTAGATATAAATTTTAACGTTAGCCTTAAATAATTCCTTTATTTGATTAAATTTAATTGAAGTGATGATAACTATCTAGTCTAGACATTTCAATGAGGTTACACAATGTTTGTCCAATAGTAGCAAACCGTTATCATAAATAGCCTGTACGAGCAAGTCGCACATGTTCTTAATCAGCTATCATTTTCATATACTTAGTACATATTGATCTGAACATTGTATGTGTAATAAATACATGTACTTAGTCTAAATTAAAAATATTTCGAACACTTACACTAAATAAAAATTAAGAACAAAACGTAGGTACTTTTATTCCGCGTTGAGGTAAATACACAAGCAAAACATTAGTTGTTCTTAACACTACTCTCTAGCAATTCCAAAAACGTGTCAGTTTTATGAAGCGGCAGCGTAACTTGTACCTTTACAAAAAGCACCCGGATTCCGGAAAACAATAAAGGTGAGTTTATCGCGAAATGTGTATAAGCACGAGCTATAAACTTTGTTGACTAGTGGTTACAAATCAGAATTGTGACGCGGGTGTAAAAGATTCATGTTGTAGGATCTTGCTGAGGTGTTCCCCAGAGGGTGACAAAATGTAACGAACCGCGGCCTCATCCTTTATGTCGTTGATACATTTTTCCAACAGCGAGCAAACGAATCTTGTCTTCGTATAGATTATTTATATTGTACCTACTACACCCTTTGTTGCGGGAAGGTATGCTGATTGCTAGTGGCGACCCCTGTCAGACGGAAAAATTGCAATTACAATGAAAAAATGTGGGCTTTACTCGAGATTAATGTTCGACCTGCTCGTTTATTTTATTGCAAAGTAAATTGTAGTGATTTTTGATTGATTTCTTCGTTTTTTGTATTGGTCTATTCAATTAAAGATTAACATTCGACTGCTTTTTAGTAGTATTGAGCTAAGCTTATGTTATTTACCCTTTGCTTTGATTTTGTATCCAATCACAAAATACGAGTTTGTGTTCAAATAAAGTTTGACGCTATCGTATTAAGGAAAAGATCGTAAAGAGAGAAGGTGGGCCGGAAATACGTAGGGCTCAAGAGACTTCAAAGGGCAACACTAACAAAGACCAAATAACATTAACTTTTGTATTTAGACAATAACTTAGAAGTGAGAAAAATCGCCCTTTTGCCTGCCCGTTTTTTATATTTATTGGAATACTACGAAATTGGTCGGTACGTGGTCTTTTTGATTATCAAAAAGGCGCATTTAATAAATGTTGTATTATTTAATGCATAAGTAATATTTCAGTACTACCTATTTAACTACCTACCAATAAAAATTCAATTATTAACGGTCGATTTTTCAATGCTTGGATAAAACTTATCCGTCAAATAAAGTATTACACGATATTATTAAAATGTCACGTAAACTGTCAAATACGGGCAATTAGAATACGTTTTTAAAATGGTAGTTTTATACATTATTCGACGAATAAGTTTTATCCAAGCATTGAAAAATCGGCCCTTAGTCAAAATAACCGCCTGATTTACCGTTCTAATAACATTGTCAACAAGTTTTTAATAAACGATGCTGTTCAAAGTAAATTCAAGTGATATTAAATGATGCTACAGCAAATGCATGCGTCGTTTCCCAGTCCCATCCATACTTAAAGGCTGCTATGTAATTTAGGAAGCCAAATATTGACGTGGTCTGTTTGCAACCCAATCACGTTGTAATAGCAGTACGTACAAGTATTTGTAAATATGCGGAGTATCTGTATGGTGTGATTTATCTATCCGTTTCGAATTTAGTTTTATTAACGTGTAAATAATTTTGAGTGTTAAATAAATTTTGTATATAATATAGAGCATTTAAAATTGTTCTATAATAGATAAGAAACAAAGAAATAACATAGTATTTTTAAGTGATATTGAACACTTGCTCTGGTGAGAATTAAATCTAATGCTTCTGATATTGCAATGTAGAAACTTCTAGACTCGGGACACATCGTATGATACACGATAGATGTATTGCCTTTCATAACAATATATCAATAAAAAAATACTCCTGAATATTCAGTAGTGCCATTCACTGCTGAAACGTTTTAATTGATGGGATTTATTCAAGTGGAAGTCGTCTTATGTAGGTAATTAAGCAATTACTGCCATTTCTAGATAAAAAATATAATAGTGAATATTATATATAGCGTTATGTATAACTTTCCAGCGAATTCAATTATTGCAGTCTTACAATCTCTTCTATTTATGGGAATGATTCAATTCTACAGGCTTCCAATCTGTTAAATTTACTCATAGTAAAATTACTGTCTTTTGTCAGAATATAGCCAGACAAAGCCACCCAATAAAATTATTTTCTGGAAAAATGCCTCCAATAAAATATTACGTATATTTCTTATTACGTTCCGATATTATATTAGATTACTTTTTTGTGACTAAATTAAATTCAGTCTCGCCACTTTTGAGAATACCTTTGAAGACTCTATTAGAGCAGACGTCTCGATCGCCATTTTAACGAACTCTAATAAAATCTATCACGTTTTCAATAAAGCCTGGCATTAGTTGGAAATTTAAAGGAAGCATTTGTTTACCTTAAAGAGTCTGCGGGAAAAAGCTTCTCACTAATTCTGAATTTAAATGCATGAGATCGAATTGGTTCACGCAGTGAGCAGATCCACAGTTTTTCGATTAGTACTGCTTAGTCTGCGTTTAAGGCAAAAAGTGGTATTTTTTCCAATACATACGAAACTTACGTACACTCTTATCTACGATCATGATCGGTATGAGTATGGATATATGATTTAAATCATTCAACGATATTTCATTTTTGATTATAATGAAGCAGTTTTAATACGCCTCTAAATTATTTAAAACTTAAATCTGTATATTAGGATTTAAATTGGAATAAAAATATTCACTATCTATCATTGTTCATGTTTAACATAATCTACAAACGTTAGGTCTGTGTTTTTTGACATGATTTATGGTTTATTAGCAGTGTGAAAGTAACAGATGTCTAGTGCACGCGCTATAATAGGTATCGCAGTTTTGAATAGAGGAGAGCTGTCGTTACCATAAAGTGCCATTGTGGAACCCCACGAGGCGCACAAAAAAGAGCTCTTTCTAATTGTTTGCACATTTCACGTCTCTCTTGGGCACGGAAACAACCCCTGAGTATAATAGTGCACGGGATGAAGTTTGTTTTGTGTAAATGTTGATCGATGCTGTTCTCATTATGCATAAATTATAATATTGATTCGGCAGTATGTAGTGGATGTGCGTGGCATAATTCACGTGCGCAATTATGAAGATAATTTCAGTACAGGTATCAGTGATCACGTAATAGAGAGATATCAGAAAAATAGTAACGTATTCATGCTAACCTTGAATAATAATTGAAGAGAAAAATATGTATTTCTGGAAATATGCTTCTTCTTGGCACTATAATAATATGTAAGATTGTCATACAATTTTACAGAGTTATAGGATGTTCGTTGCGTATATTCCTTTTTGTAGCGATCCTTTAAAGATTCAAGATTTTCATCGCCTATATTTAGATGGGATTCTGTATGTATATTATGTAAGTTCAGAAAGGGGTTGGTATCAATAGTTTATATGGAATATATTGCTCACTTCTAAGATGAATGCTCTTATCCACATTGTTGGAACAAACTATTGTGTTTTCAGATCGTATTGTAGTCCTAAATAGCTGTTTCTGAACCATTTTTTCACCCTCAGTCACTCCCTTTGAGGATTAAGTTGGCAGCGGGGAAATTACTTTTTAAGAGGCTTGCCCTACCCCATTCCTTTTAATTATAAATGACTGTCCATTTCCCTTGACTTCATTCGGATACAATTTCGTTATATATTTTTTTAGATTAGCTTGGGTGTTGCGGCCCAGCTACACCTTTCTCGACCCGAAATTCCAGCGGGAGCGATCTTCAAATACCAGCTTTTTTGTTTTTATAACTTTTATGTTTGACATAATCCAATTTTATATATTTTACAATACAATGGGGCTGAAATTTGTTATTTGTAACTAATTTACATAAATATTGAAAAATTTTCATTCCAATGCGCCCTTGATTATATCTGTATTAAAATCAGGGAGGCAACGAGACAATTTAACTATTTTAACAAGGTAATCTCATTGCAATCAGGCTGATACTTTATCGGTTGAAATTTTGTCGAGATTCATTAAGGTATATTGAATGTTCAATGTTTTAATATAAATTATACTGTAATTCATGTTATGCTAATATCTACGATATAAATAACAAAAAGCAGCTGTACAGAATTTCCAGAAATATTTTTACATAATATAAAAGATTCCATCCTACTTTCACATTTATTAAACTGAGTAGGTAGCTACAACATAAACAAACATTGAATCGAGTCTATTTCCTACACATCAAAAAACATACATTCCGTTATAAAAGAGTTGTTTTGTCGGTAAACATCAGAACACCTTCGACCTTTTCAATCATATCTCCGTCGTTTCATATCGCGATCGCGTAGGGAACTTCAAAACAAAAACTAGACAGTGCAAATCAGGTCACAATCGGTTTAAGGTGTAATAAATCAGCACGTTTCCCCTCAGTATCGAGGCTATTACCGGGGGTATTGATGCGTATTCCACATAGACAAGCCCCTTTGGAACACGCAGATGTGCAGGCACAATTTGATTATGTCATTGCGTTATCCACCCTCTATAACAGGGTGTATTATTTCGTCTGCTTTTAAGCTGTGATGAAAGTATATGTTGCTTGATTGAAGGTTACGTCATCGTTATAAATTAATAACTGTAGAGGGGTTGTGAAATTTTACTAATAGGTAATAAGAAAAACTCACACGTATTATGGCACATAATTATTATGACATGGAAAAAATTGTGATCGCTTGTAAAGAAACACTTCTCTTTTTTTGTAATTTTATCCACCAGAATTTAAAATAATTTTGCTTCGTTGTTAACTAGTAAAGCATAAATGCTTAGTTGTGCTGTTTCAAGTAAATTCATATTTTGCAACCCAATGTGTTAGATTGAATTTAGATACAACCGGATTAGTACTTTAAAAGCACGCATTTCCCGTAACGCGGAGTCTGAAAACATAAAAGAAGCCGTATTTATCACCAGGCCGTACTATTATGTTGATGAGCCTTATTACCATCGGATCACGCGTTGTCGTGCCGCCCGCTGATAAATCGCGCTCATTGTCGCGATCTAACAGTACTCCATTTTGGCTAACTGCCGCTTTACTGACCTCACGCGTCCATATAGAAACGTTATCTTAGTGAACGCTAATGCGCGAGGACAATAGGCAACCAAGAGGGTAATAAGATAAAAAGCTAGCTCTCGTGCGTATGTATGGAAACGAGTTTCTTATCGCGCCAGACCGTCTTAGTCGGTATGTTTGTGATACGAAAGGGTTATTATTATTGAATGTCTTATTTTGTGCTAAGATAATACAGATGTGTGACAAGATTAACATTTAGATTTTCGCCTACCTACTTGTACAAGATACTCGTATGCTTTTCATTGTTCGACACAAAATAAAATAAAACACTCTAACAAAGAATAAACATATTATTTTTCTTATTTCTAAGAATCTAAAAATAACTTTTGTAATCCCAAAGACACAGCGCGATAATCCTTTGAAACAAGAACCGTGTTTTTATCAAAATATTTTATTCATAAAACTTTAGGTTACTTACTTCAAACGTCATACGAAATATTCGTCATAATTTTTACTCATTTTATCCACAATTGATTTTATTCTAAGCTTCTTTTTTACTGTTATACTTATTTTACTTTACCTACTTGAGACAAAACTTTACTAAAATAAAATAACAATGGTTTAAAATATTTTTGTATTTCTTAAGTTTACCATATTATTTTGTTTACCGGGATTTGAAAATAATAATAGTTTAAAAAAACTAAAAAACACGCTTTTTATAGAAACCGAACTAAAAAATGGAATAATTTTATCAAATTAGTGTATTGTCATCGGTCCTCACTCCTCAATAAATGTACAAAGTTTGATCGAAATCTGGCCGTTTTAAGTGGGTCAAAATCACGCCCAAAGAAGTCGGTTACAAACAAACAAACATACAGGTGAAGCTAATAGGTATATTAAAGCGTGTAAAAAAGGTAAAAATCATGCGAGTATCTCATCTCGTCTGATATGATCAATAATTTTTGGTTGGTCAATTGTTTAAAAGATTTACTTGTATATAGTTATAGGTATATCGGAAATAAGGGAGATTGATTCTTGCTTGTAACTTAAGTTCAATTAGTACCTAGATCAATTAGTACCTAGATCAATTAGCTCAGTCTAGAGAGTATCATATTTATTGGAGGGGAAGGTTTAATTACACGTGTATCATATTTTACCAACTTCACCACCTCTATAATATTTAGTGTCTAAATACTGTGAAAAAATTACAATATTTGAATAATTCAAATTAATTATACCTTACGTATTGTGTACATTGCATCTAAATGAGAATTCATTTAAAGATTATGAAGTAAATCGTGTAACATACACGTGTGATAGTTTATCATTAATCCACGTAAGATGTGAAAACAAGCACTATTTTTCTTTCCAAGAATCGAAGTTTCCCATTCTCTCAAAAACCGTGACAACCGTGCGAGAAAACATGAAAAATGAGAGGACGAAGGAAAAACTTTATTTGCTTTGAAGCTCCAAGTTTCAAGTATGTTTTTGGACATTCGCGTTGCAAGGATTACAAAGAGCTTGGACATAAGCCAGCATGTTACCGAGTACTTAGCGTTAAAGTTTATCAAAACTTTACATTGGAATACCGCAGACCTTGACAACGGTATTGTGAAACGTTGCTAACTTTCTTGTTCGTTATTTTGACGTTTTCACGATATTTTCGAAGACGTTCTCGAGATAGTTGAAGCTCTGCAGTCATTATTAATATTATGAAAAAATAATTCTCATAGTCGTCGTTATTGCAACAGAAGATATAAGGAAACTAAAACGATCAACTAAATAATATTGATGAGAAATCATGTCATGATCTAAAAATGTTCAATTAATTAACGCGCCAGAGTTCCACGTCAACTTCTTTTTTGATTAAAATATATTTTTAGCCACCGAAAATACATCGCAAAATCCATATAAACTAACAACCAGGGAGTTGATACAGTCGGCATTAACACGGACGAACGTCTAATTTAAAAATTTTAACTAGGCACGGGCACAGTGAACCACGCTCGCAAAGTTCTGTAGTTTGTAATACCTGGGATGCAGGGAATGCGAGTTGTGAATTTAAAAACCTTAGTCTGGTTTGAACAATTGTTTAGAGGTGAAATGCAATCCGAGTGAATAACGACTCGAGCGGCTTTTGTCATAGAATTACATACCATCCACAATCCACATAGCACTTGTAGATTGCACAATATAAAACGACGAAGGAACTGCATGAGTGCTATTACTCTTTTTCAGTTTTACTCTATGGTACCTATGTATGAATGTTGAGTATGATTCAATGGTTATCTAGGTCTTTTGCATTTAAATCATCGACAATATATTCATAGTAATATTATAGAAGCATGAAATTACCGCTTTGTAGCTCATGACGAGGAACGATTAATTTGTTCGTGCAATTTTGTCTGAGTTTATAACTCAATTTGGAAATTCGTTTTTTATATGAAATGCTTGTATTTTCCAATTGGTTAAATTATGAATAAGTGTACATATTTCATTCAGTAGATGCCTAGTTAAATATAAAATACCAAAGCAACAAAAACAAAACATGAAATGGGGTAAACATAAATTACAAATTATGTTGTTTCAACATATTCTTCATGAAATTAAAGTAGGGTCAATGTACCACTAGCTGACCAAGCACCAATACATGACCGAAATTCAAATATACGCGCCAATTTAGAAAATACGGCAGCCCCAGATGATAGTTTATTGTTTTTTCTATAAAGCAACATCATCTATAAAATAAAAACAAACCTTGCTGCCATTGGTCAGAAATATTGACATTTTTTCAACACGAAGATGTAATTAAGTAGGTGCCCCGTAAGTAATCACATTTTTACTAAGAGTTTTTTATCGGGAGTTGATTGGGAAATCTTAATTTATCTTGAATGCAATCGATTACTCTTTATATGTCTTGTTATAGGCATGATGTTGAACCATTCTGTTATAGACTTTCGGCTTTATTTTTGGCATGAACAGTTTTTCATGATTTTTAGCGGCCTGGTTATCTTTTGGAGTAACGAAAACAATTTTTCGCCTATTGTTGACCAGTATGGTCAGCTCTTGGTTCTTTATATTTTGCTAAGAAAGACTTGCTTTGGTTTGTGCTTATACCTACCTAATTTAACAAACCATATAAGCCGTAGTTAAGTCATAGCTTTATGTTGCATATTTCCAAAAGCTGACCACCGTAAGATTTTTATACCGAACTTAGTTGGTCAGGTTTCGGGGCCGAGAATATTATTAACCTTTAGTTGTCCACTTGATTTCCGTGACCAAGTGGTTTGATTTCATCAACCTATCTTTATTTATTAAATAATATATTTATTTATTAAACAAAACTAATGTTCGAAGAAGGACATTTTGTCCATTTTGAAAATGGTCAACTTTTAGAGTAATGATGGTCAGATATTGGTGATCAGTGGTCAAGTAATGGTGTTTTTAGCAGAAATAACTTTCAGAGTAGTTTTCATAAAACCTTTGAAGGTTATCAAATTGATATTAAGAACAATAGTTACAGTGAGTATTCAATTATCTGTGTCCCAAAAATAACATTGAACGTAAAACAAATAACCCGTTTTTTATATATAGCTAAAGATAAAACCGCTTAAATGGTCAACTAGTGGTACATCCACCCTATAAATAAAATTCTTCGAAATATCTTTCAACTTATTCACTCAGAAATTAATTTGTTATTGTTACTTTTTCACTGTACCTTAATTGAAACTTCCGAAATTAACTTGTATTTTAATCATAAGTTTTTTTGAGATCATTCCTATTCGCCGTATTGACGTCGCAATCTAGGTATTTCCGACCCTCTAAGATATCAGTACTTACTCTAATTAACTACAAGTTTCTTAGAAAAAATCTCATTCCTCAAATCCTCTGGCTTTTATTTATTACCTGCGCAGTTATTTTGATATCTCAACGTAGATTTTTATGTTAAACTAGATGTTCACCCCGACTCCATTCGGGTAGATTTTTTAAGTATTAAGAAATAAATACTTTTCTTGTTTCATGTTATACATATTGGAAAGATTTATCATGTTTGATGAAGTCGTATGGAAGTTATACCTACGCGTAGATACAAACATTTCGGTAATTCATTTTTATTTATAAAAAGCATCTTTAGGTAAGTTCAAGATTAACGAGATCCAAACCTTGCAACTTATATAGGCCACTGTGTAATAGAAGAGAATGAGTCAGGACTTTCAACGAATTTAAGCGGTGAACTGAAAATCAGTTACGAGCCAACTCAATAATTGCACCTTGAAAGTTTAATAACTTTAATTTACATTAATTCTCTGTGAATGCGGCGAATTAACTCTGAGGTCGGCAGACAGGACTGCATAATATTCCAATTTCACTAATCGTCTGTGGTTATTTACTCTTTTGGAAATATATGTGAGATATTTAAAGGTACGCTTAATTTGTATAATATTCATTCGAAAATGCATTACATGTGAATAATGATTATTATCCAAATTGGGTAATTAACAACAATTTAGTCCGTGTTGTGAATTTATGTCGCTGTTGGGTAATTTCGGGTCATTGATTGTCTATTCTTAATACAATATCTAAGTATTGAGTCATAGCTAATTTATCAAAATGAAATCCATACTAATATTATAAAGAGGAACCTTTTGTAGTTTTGTATGTTTGTATTGAATAGGCTCAAAACTACTGGACCAATTTCAAAATTTATTTTACCATTACTTAGAAGGATTCTTCCGAATCCGTATAGGCTATATTTTATCCCGAAAACGTAAATATATGTACCACGGGCGAAACCGGGGCGGACCGCTAGTAATAAATCATAGAGAGATTATTATAGAGACTTACTCAAATTTTAACATTTTTTAGAATGTGATGCAAATCATCAGTGTTCGAAATAAGAATGTGTGTTGATATATTATATCTATGCTCTATTAGTAGGTATTACTGACAATTCGTTAAAATAATATAATAACAATATAAAGAATGTGGCATGCAAAAATTACGACCATTTTTGGCTTCACAAAACTGTATAATGATAACCACAAATACAAAGCAAACAATGTAGCGCCCTATTAATTTACCCCAAGAATTTGTAAATTGAACAAGGCATTCGCGAGTTACCACCGACTCTTCATTACGTCCGATGAAAGCGGTGTCACCTCGCTCGTTCGTCGCAAATAATAGCCCATTCTTGCAACTTCCAAATTATTTACCCTGTCCATTAGTGTTCTATATCCTGAATAGGTACATTTTACCTGTTGTAATTTCAATACGCTCTTTATCATGCGAAATGCGAGTGCTCCTGACAGCTATTTTATTTCGGCTGTATTGTAAATATTGTGAAATTGAATCTGTCTAGGTTTGTTGTGATTGTTTTACGAAAACAATTTGCGTGCAATTTAGTAATTGTTTCAATTTAGGAGTTGTGTGTCGCTTAACTAAATCGAGTTTTGCATTTCCGCTTCTTTTAATTGTATCAAATAATTTCGTTTGAACTCGAAATTTAGTAAAAAATTTCTAATTTGATGTGACATGTGTTTTACTATTTTTGAATGTGAATATTTGTTAAATTGTCTTTATTATGTTATAATTATTAATTATAGTTACATATTAAGTCCAATGTTAGATGAATAAGGCTAAATAAAAAATAATTTGACTAGTACTTTTTAAATAGAAAGCATTTCTGTCTTAGTTATAACTTAGTTTACGGAATACTCAATTATTTGGAAACAATTGTCTTTTTACCTAGAATGTAATATTATAATGGAATATGGTTTTTTTATAAATTTCGCTTAAAAACATAATATTATAACTTCATCAATCCTCACTTCTAAAACTTTCGATAACTCAAAAACATACAATCGATAGTATACAAAAAGCAATTTACCCAAGTACATACAAGCACATAGCATTCTTAATTTCAAAATCGTTTATATAAGATACTAAATACTTGGTAATTAAAAATTAAAATTCGACTTGAATGACCGTTAGAACAGCTTTTGATGTTTGTGTAAACAATTCCAAAAGGTTAAACAATCACTCGGAATTACTTGGAACTCTTAAGTATTAAATTTAAAACAAACACCAAACTTCATTCATTATAACAAAGCTTAAAATACCGTTTATAACAATAAATAAAATAATTTCGAGAAGAGGCATATAACAGGAACGAAAAATTATTAAGATTCTTCAGTGTATTTTTGAATAGAATTAAATGAAAATTCTTTATTGCGGTAAAAAATGTATTGTACTGGTGAAAATTAAAAATGTATTGGAAAACAATACATTTAAGAATTATGAGCAGCCGGTCTTATAGCTAAGTAGCGTTATTATTAGACATAAATATATAAGGAGATATTTCCAAATCAACGTCGCCAAGTCGTAAACTTAGAATACGAATAATCAAAAACTACTACTTAAATAGTTGTTGGTATTGCCTTGGATAACATTTTAAACCACTTTGAAATTGGCTTGAACTCAGTTCTTAAGGCGTTATGAAAAAAGCAATTTGATCGTATTTAAAACTTGGTTTATAGGATATATCTTGTATATAATATTATGTAGTGAAATCAGGAGCTAATGTTCGCAGTGCCTTGAGCGATGGCAGGCTATGTAGCCAACAGTAACTAATGTAGGTAAAGCTCGCACTAAAACCAATTTATGCTCGTACTCAAACTACATTGTATATTATCTTAGGTGTGTAATAAACTACGCATAAATCTAGGTATATTGCACAAATTATACATGAAACTGTAAATAATGCGTTCATATAAGCTTAAAATAAATAAATTTGTGTGAGAATATAATTATACACTAACGCAATTTTTAATACATTGAACAAAAAATATTATAGAAATTACAAACTATCCTCTCCTCTTCACACAAAAATGATATAACATTTGCCTGGAGGAAGCATATTATAGTGCAATAATATGTGCAATTGTTTTTTCGTTGTACAAGAGTTACAAAAATAGTTCATGCTATTTGATTAAAACATTTTAGGCATAATATGCTCACTACGCTCAAATGGCCAGCTCTAAAATAACAAAAATTTATGGTAGGGCAGTTCATAAAAAGTTGATCACCTACTTACCCTTAATGATCTGTAAAAAGGTTCCTCAAGGTAATGGGAAAATTCCTCATACATTGACCATAGTGTATAAAATGTATACCTACAGTGTGTCGATAAGTCGTCAACTGAAGAAAAGGAAAGTTTGTCGATTAGGGTGCTTTTCCACCACAAATGAGCGAGGATTCATTGCGAGGAATGAGTTTGTAAAGAACCAATAGTAACGCTTCCACCAGAGCTTTGCTGACCAATGCGAAGTAAATAGCGGATTTGTTCTTTAAAAACACATCGCTATGCATCCTCGCACATCTTTGGTGGAAACGCAGCCTTAGTCAGATTTATCCTACATTTCCTACACCAATGGGTAGAGTTCCCACGGTAGAGGAGTTTATTTGACAAACACACAGAATTCGCTGTTGTCTAAGGGTATCCATTACACGTGTTTATTTACTAAACAGATGAAAGGAAGAACGCTCAGGTTTTAACACCCTCGAAATATAATTCTCTGTTTTACTTTTATTATCGTAATTTTCCGCGAATTTTTAAACACAGATATTATTGCGGCTATAGATACGTTTTTTTAACGAAAATATTTTTCATAATTATTATACCTCTATTTTATTATGTAAAAGTATTTTAATTAATATTTTGCAATATTAATAATTCATAAAATCAAACATAATATGAAGTTCCTAGTAATATTTATTAATAAATGAAGCTTTTGTACTCTTAATGAAACATTACACCTTTAAAAATAATATGTATGCCATAAATTTAAATATTACGTCCGATGTTTTCAGTGTACTAGAAAACGTCTTCCCCCATTTCCATTCATCCATTAAAATTATTATGACTCAATTTCTATAGGATTTAGACCCTGCTAAAATGCAGATAAAAAATATAGCCCTTTTGTATGGATTTACGAGTTGTCTTAAAATTTTGTGAGGCGAGCCGTTCCTGATATAATAATAAG
Organism: Colias eurytheme; assembly: GCF_061535395.1. Lineage (NCBI taxonomy): Eukaryota > Metazoa > Arthropoda > Insecta > Lepidoptera > Pieridae > Colias > Colias eurytheme. The sequence continues at coordinate 5,745,244 of NC_142998.1, read as the reverse complement.
CATAAATTTTAGAATATGATAGAGGTATCACCAAAATATTTATCCCTTTCTTGTTTTTGCTTATAATGCTTTGTTTTAATTCAATCTAAGTCCACGCCCACGTGATAAATTTATAATGGCAAGTTTAATATTAAAATGTGTACATTTATTAGAAAACTACGAAATGGTTTTGTTTGTTTATTTTATTTTACCTGGCTTTATAATCGATTTCAATTATTTAAAGTATTCGTGACTATGAATACGTTTGTGCAAGCCAATGAAGCAAACCATAAACAAAATAATTATCTACTTAAAACTGAATCGGCAAATTGTTTAACCCAAAGAAACAATAATTGAACAATTTTTGTATCAAATATTTGTCGAAGTCAGTGGAAGGTTCTTCTTGAAGGGAACATTTGTAGAAAAAACATTGAAAACTCCACTTGTGCTTCTGCCGTTACCTAAGGACGTTACGGAGTGTTTTAACTGGATATTTCTTTAAGTAAAATACAATGCAAGAACTTACATAATTAATACCCATATCTATTATAGACTAATACATATTATATTTATCACGATAAATAGCAAACGTAAGCTTATAGAATGAGGTTAAAGTTTGTAAATGCCCTATTTTCTGACGTGTAAGCCGTTTTCAGTGTTCGGCTCAGGTCTGATAGTGGGAAAATTCGCTGAATCATTGACTTTCCAATCACCTATTCAACATTACGTTGGATTTTTCGTCTACTGGTAGGACGCGTTTGCTTAAAACCCATCTAAAACAATTCCGTCTCTATTATAGAGACGGTAATCGAAAACGGGAAGTTTCTCATTTTTTATAGAGAGCATATCATTAAATTAAAACCCCAAGGTAAGCGATAAATATACTTTTTATTGCAAAATGATTCAAGTTAGTGTGTTCAGATCTTCATATGATAAATTATATCACTGAAAATATAATACACTTATAAGCTAGAAAATATTAAGAACATAATTGCTGTAATAATCACAGAAGAATACATTTGTTCGGGTTCGATGACAGCGAGATAACTTAAAGGTACTTTTACGACTTTTACAATTAAGACCAGTCTCGCAATTAAAGCTTATCACGTATTTTGGGAATCTTTATCTCTCTCGACTACATACTTCATGATTATGGCCCTAGTCTAGACTATAAGCATCTGAATTGCTTTCTTATTAATACTGTATTTCATTTTTCTCATTAAACTAGATGAGAAATAAGTATTTCTTTAGTTAGTCGAGAAATATAGGGCAACAAAGAAATATTTATGAGTTCTTACGTGTCTTGTAATGTGACCTATATAATTGTGTGTGGGTGTAGATGCCATACCTGTAATCGGATAATCGTTTATTTGTTCCTTTTGTAGCACTAAAAGTATCTACAAAACTTGAATAGTAACAAAATATAGGTGATAGGTATAGCACATATTGTAGTCTATAAATATTTCTGCACGTTAAATACAATAAATTTTAAAATTATATTGATTATAAATTATGCAAAGAATACATTCCACTAACAACACTTTCAACTAAAAACATTCGTATTATCTCGTGGACTTTTAGAACATTCAAACTCCGAATAATCTCTCCAGTGAAAATAATTGAACGTTAATTTTCCCTAGAAACGAAATCCTCTTAGCCAATACGTAATTAATACATTTTGCATGCAACATCATGTTTGTGTTTCCGACCTAAATGGGATTGACAATATCAGCTTTGTTGGATCAGACAAAGGATTGAAATATAAGCAGCTAATGGTATTATTTCTTGAGATAAAAGAGTTAAACACATAAATAACGATTTACAAAATAGGGATAGAGGAAAGTTGATTATCAGGAAATATTAATATAGGTAATAGGACCGACCGCCTTATTAGCATGAACATGATGGTCCCAGGGATGGTTCGGAGTAATAATAAAGCTCACAAATTTGTAAGCAAATGTGAGTGAAACTGCATAGAAAATGTGATTATGCTCGTATCCATAAACCAAAACGAGACAAGACTCAACTTTATCTTGCTAGCGCTTCGTACAACTGGTTAAATTATATTTAACCATTTTTCCTGAACAGAAGGGTGTAACTAAATATCATTTTACTTTATTACAAATAGTCAGTATGAGATGGAGTTGTCCAAATCATCACCATTATAATTAGCCCATGTACGTTCCCACTGCTGGGACACGGACCTCGTATCAGGGTATCGGCCATAATCCACAACGCTGGCCAAGTGCCGGTTGGCACATATCACAATATCGTCGAACTTTTGATTCTTCTAATACCTACATATTTAAAATAATTATTTTTTCCTTTTGTTGCAGTTGTAAAAAGCAACATGAGGTACCAGACAACATCGCCGCTCAGCCGGGTTGGCCCCACGGCCTCTCTTCGGGACGCGGAGCCCAACTTCGTGGGGCCAATCGAAAATGTGACTGTGGCCCTCGGTAGAGAAGCTGTTCTTACTTGTTCCGTGTCTGATATAGGTGATTATAAGGTAAATATAAACATATCTTATTATTAAAAAAAAGTAGAGCTGAGTCTCTACCTTTTCAAGCTATTCATGTATTGCACAACTAAAATCATAATGTTCATATACGGAGTTTCTTCACAAGAATTCGAATTTAATAAATGTTTTAAGTAAATGTCTACTCATATTTATTAAATGTAGTAATAAATGCTTTGTGTTGAATTGAAATTATAGTTTTGTAGGAACTAAAAATTAAATAAGAGTTAAAATTAAAAAACGAGACAATTTAACAAAATTTTCTATGTAAATGGTAATTGTTTCAATCCTACTTTAGAAAGGACTAACGAAATTCGACATGTAGGTAAAGCAGAATAGTTTCTAACAGAATTGAATTAAGCCTCGCTACGTTTAAATGTAAACTGTTCATGGAATAAATAAATATTAATTTATATATGTAAAAGATGTGTTAATAATATTTAGTAGTAGAACGGCGTTTCCTACTAATTAAATATAAGAGTAAGTAAATAAAAAATTTCCTGTCTTATTATAACAAATATATATTTCATGGTACAAGAAAACCAGATTATAATATTCATCCTCGACATTGGTATTCTTAATTAGATCCAAAAGTATTTGGAAACAACATTATTAAAGAAATATATTATGCGTTACCGAATAACAAATTAGCATATACATAATGATCGCAATTTTGAGAATAATATGTTCCCGCTGCTGTAAACTTCGTCGTATATTGAAATACCGTAAATAACAAACAACTTCGCGGCTACGAACGGAAGGCGCAGGAGGCTCTTGGTAACGAATATTAAAGCATGGATGAAGAATGGGGGTAACCGGCAAGATGATATAGCACCTAGAATCATATTCTTAATTAAGACGGAGTGAAGTTTCAAATTGGTTGCACAATATTAAAATGTATAGGGATTCGATTGAGACGATTGATGATAAATCACAATTATTCAATGGGACTATTCACGTAGTGAGTTGATAGGTAGATTAGGCCGAGCTTCAAGGGACAATTGCTATGAATTGGCCCCGATATAGGATTATTTCATAGGCCTTTGATTGATTGATAGGTAACAAGAGCTGTTTGAATTAGAATTGACAGAATCTAAAGGGACGAAATAATATAATTTTTATAAAACATATCACAAACTAGGCTATGGTCTATTTTTCAATTCAAATTCGTTTTCTGGATATTGTATTATGTTACAACCAAAATATTTACCATAAAAAATAAATTCAAACTTTTAACGTTTTAGCTTCGACGTGTTTGTATTGAATAATACCGAGTTGTGAAATATCGAAAACAAGATATTTATTTGATATTATATTTAGTTATGAGATCGAAGCTAACCTTTTAATAAATGTTTCCGTACTGCGCTTCATAAATAACATAATATAATTATATTGTTTTCTCAATAATTTCTATAGAAAACAAACAGAAACAAACGTATAAAACTAGAAAACAAGGGAAAGTTTTTGACATTTGAAAAACAATACCAAATTATAATCTTTTACACACAAAATAGTTCATATTAATGAATTAAAAGCGTAAGAAAGGTAATTAAAATTGTATAAATGGCAAACCAGGTACGGATCAGTCATACTTTTCATCCGATCTCCATAATGGGCTTTAACTTACATTATTTCGCTCCCAGAAAATTGAATCCGACGGTGCCGTTTCGAATCTAACTCGAAACAAACTGGATTAGAAAAAGTCCTATTCCGAGTTTACACGCGTCCCATAACTTGAAGTAAACTCGTTAAACTATTGAACCTGACTACACCTACTCCTTATACATTTTATATCTGCAGAGGTTATAGGACGCTTAAGAGCCTCTTACAGTAGTTTGTCTTTCTTACAAGTACGACTCGGAGACTTTATCAAGCGCAACTTGGCAACTGGAACGACTCATAAAACGTTCAACTTTAAGGTCACCGATTATGTAGTTTTAAGCGGTTAGGTAATGCTTAAATAACTTTTGCTTAAAACTTTTGTAAAATATGTTCGTGTGCTCGCGCTCGTAATTCCGCTAAGATTAAATTTTAATTTAATTACACGTTCTTAGATGTATGACGTAGCCTTGAATTAAGCATGTTACGCGAACTTGTGTTAGAAGTTTGTAATGGAGCAAGCAGAGTAAATTAATTTACATTTCTATTATGGCTTTATTTAATAGAGTTGTGATGCTCAGACTCCTCGTTACAAAGCCAAGAAATAAAAGTCTATTTATCATTTACGTTCAGAAACAGTTGCACTAAGGCGTTCTGATGAGATTCGCGAAAAGCGGCGACGCGGCCGGCGAACAAAATAAAATTAATGATCTTTCAATGCGAAACTCCTGCAAACATTTTATCTACTGGATTCATTCACTTCACGTGTTTTTTGCTGGAAGTGGTCCGTAAATAACCGCCATTTATGGAGGATCCATTTAGTGTCCTTCTCCATGACAAACGAGCTGCCCTTCTTTAAGAAACGATCGATCACGTTAATGATATTTAAGCAGTGTTTCACCAATGATCCCGATGACTTGCAAATAACACATAATCCCATGGTTTTCGCTTTGAAAAGGACTTATCTATCTTTATTACGGAAAAGGTATAATGATGACGACGTTGTTTATAATTTAGCTTTTATTTCTACAGGGACATAAAGGATTTTCATAATACAAAGCAAGAAGAAATAGGGTGGATGTGATCTGTCAAAGTAGGATTAAGGAAGATGACAAGCAGTAGCGATTTCTTTTAGGGTATTGTATTTTTCCTATGAGAAATGGAATGTTTTTGCGTCGCCGGTGATGTAACATTTCCTTGTAGATCTCGTTGCTTTTTAATCTCAATAATTTTAGCTGACGTTTATACATATATAACTCGCATTTCGCTCCTTAATCAAGAACCCACGTTTATTACGGAAGTTGGATAAAAAATGAAACGTAAACATTAATAAAATGTCCACTTAGATTTATTCCAAATGTTTGTATTCCTTGGTCACCTTGGAATACCTTATAATTTCCCTTTGTTTTTGTTAATGTTAGTTTGCTTAAATTGAAATATTTTTTTGAATTTCATTTTCATGGCAAATTAGCCGTATTTGCCCAGACTTTAGTTACTTTTTTTTCAAATAAACTATAAAAGAATAATTTTTCAATTTGGTGCAGTCCATGAAGGTTTTTGTATAAACTACTTATGTAAATACCACTACAAAAATATAAATTTCATAGTAATACATCATAATATAATTCATATCGTATTCGAATCATTAAAAATTCTCGCGTTCTGAATCCGAAAACTGCTTGAGCAAGGAAAAATTTCGTGGAATTTCGTATAAAAAAATAGAAATTACCGCAATCGTAATATTTTTCACGGTCTGAGCGCAGCGATGAATCAAATGCATCTTATTAAGCCCGGATAAAAGGAAAAGCAAACATTGTAAGACGAAGTGCTTAAACTGCAAACTATCAGGAGGAATTTTATTAGGTTTTTGGTGAAGTTTTTGCGCATACCGTAAGTAGGTTAGTAGGTATTCTGGCTTATTATGTGGAAACTGTTTGATAGCAGTATTATAGAGCGAACGAAATTGTTTTAAGAATTCTTCCGATTTTCTTATTTTAAATTTATTTGGATGTTTTTAAAAGCTTTGATAGATCGTAGCTTTCGAGTATGTTTTTACAGTAAAGTAATTTTATAGTGAAGGTGGAATTGCTCGTAACATGAAAATATGAAATTAAATTATTTTCATTTAACCTGAGATTTTGTGTAATGAATACGTAATATAAAATAATACGATACCACAGTACGATACAGTAAACACGGCCAGGGTTAAATAAATTATATATTTCAAATAAGTTAAATTGTTTTTATTCAATGCAATTAAATCAGGTTAGATGTAGCGATTCGACCGTCTGATCTGGCAGATTTAGAGTTTTTAATTGCCTTCGAATCGAATCGCATACCGTTGTTATACTAAAGTATGTAGGGGGATAAAGGAAGTCTAAGTAAAAACGAAGAATATAACATAATCCATGAAATAAAGCAAATATAACTTCGTTTCATGGCGGCCTTCCCAAATATAATATGAACTTATTGGACCTTTTAGCTTCTGATCCAATATTTCTGAGAATTTATTACTTTTTAACTTTGTGAGTTACATGAATTATGTCAGGACTTTGAAAACTTTCTTTGCATTATTATATCACCTTTTGAATTACAATTCGAACAATTATGGGTCCGATATTTTAAATATTGTTTTTAATGTAAAATTAATGTTGCTTCTTTTAATACTGTTATGTCTTTTTTAAGTTACCAGAATATTTCAATAGGTTATATATAATTCTCCGTATATATTATAGAATCTTCATATTATATTATGATTGTGTTTTTGTTTTATGTGTGTGTGTGTGAGTACAAAGGTATGTCTAAGAACACAGATTCTAGTTTTAGGTACAAATGGTAAGGCATGTATCCAAGTACATTTTAGGTAAATAAAATTTGATTACGGAAAATATCAAAGTAACTATATGAACATTCAATTTAAAACGTATTTACTGAAAACTAATATCAAAAACTATGTATCTATAGTAGATAAATACCGTTGTGCAAGCGTTAAAAACACTTATTCTCTCGACATTTTATAAAACATAAGGAAAATTACAAGCAAAGATTATAAATACAAACAAAAATAATAAAAGAAATGGACTAACAAATAATCAATTACCGCTGAAAGCGAATAGCCGTAATACAAAACAAGGGAATGTTCTTTTGTAGCATCAAAGAGGCGATTAATTCATTCATTTGAATAGAAACAGGAAATATTAGCACGCGTTGAATTTATGGCGTAAAAGAACTTGAAGTGTTTGTACATAGACGTCCATATTGAGCTTCGCTATTGTCGTAGATTTTATTTTGATGTTTTTATGGATAAGACTTATAAGAGCTTGAATTATTTATGTTTATTTCTACAATGAAGTTATCAAATATAATATTTTCATTTGAATTCTTCGAACGGACTTCCGTTTATTGTTACTAGAGGTATGATGTAAATTATAACTGTTAAACAAAGACAAGGAACTAAGGACGTCAAGTAGTGATGATCCCACCACATTAAAGCTAAACTTATGCAGTAACTTCAAGCAAAGAAAAGAAAATTCCCGTCAAAATTGTTCCATCCCTCTATCTTGAGTTAGAAAAATAATTGTGGGTTGTCAGCAAAGTCTCGGGCATCCGCTAATTATATTACATACTAGGTTTCCGCCCGCGGCTTCGCCCGCTCAGTCAAAGAAAAACCCGCATAGTTCCCGTTCCCGTGGGATTTCCGGGATTGCGTCATTTTCCCGGGATAAAAAGTAGCCTATGTCCTTTCTCGGGTATCAAAATATCTCCATACCAAATTTCATGAAAATTGGTTGAGTAGTTTAGGCGTGATTGAGTAACAGACAGACAGACAGAGTTACTTTCGCATTTATAATATTAGTATGGATTAGAAAAATAATTGTGGGTTGTCAGCAAAGTCTCGGGCATCCGCTAATTATATTACATATTATATACCTAAAGCTAATACCTTCCCTTCTTCCCCTTCAAAGTAGATCCAATGTACATAAAGTTAAAATTCAAATTCACTATAAATTTGTTTCCAATTTTCCGGAAATCGAAATCGTTGTCCGGCCAACCATCTATTCCATTTGCATTTCATCGGGATGTTGTCTCATTAGACGGGGTTTCCTTTCTCTCATTAGTCTCTGTCTTTCCATTTTTAGAGGGATAGTTTTATGCATATTTCTTAAAAGTGATATATTTTTTTGCTTGTAATATCATCCGTGAACGTTGTCCACTTAGTCCAATAGTTATGTTTTCAGAACGAACAAAATATTATGTCAATATCCCAATTCCCACTTATAATTTGCGAAACGTTTCATTAATATGATATTTAAGAAGAATTTTAATAAATATTGTATTATTATTATTTATTGGTATAAAAAGCGCGTCTATTAAAAGTGCCTTAGGAATATACCAGAAAGGTATACGGCACGTATACGGAAATATAAAATGATTTTATCTTATGAAAATTCTAGATAAATATAGAAATAGTTTGCATTATTGTCTCTCTCTTTTTTTCCTAATAATGAAACTGAATATTTTAAATTACATCTGTTCTCCTAAAGTCTATCCTAGGTATATTCAATCGAACTGTTTCAAATAAACGTAATAGAATAAGCAATTTTCCTTTTCTCCGGGTTCTTTTTTATGTCAACAAGGATTAATATAATGCGATTTCACTTGATTTCTGACCTGTCGTGGAACAAAAATCGGATTGTATCTGAGACTGTGATAAAAATATTTTATGAACTTTCTTACTATGTTATACTTACTTAGATATTCTTGACCGCTTTCCGCATAAGAATCTGGTTCTAAAGGGAGGAAGTAATCCCATTTATTCAAAACCCGTCAAAATCAGTTCAGCATTTTATAGACTTATCCCAATCAAGAACATTTTCTATTATTGTGTAATACGTCACTTTGAGAATATTTATCCCTTACATTTACTTAATATTTTTATAAAAAAGTATGAAACATGAAAAACACGATTTTAATACATTTAACTATAATATTTGATGGAATATTTTATTTTTATTGAACAACTCATAAAAAATTACTAATACAACATCACCCATCTCTAATATTAAGATAATTTAATATCTGAAATTTAATTAAGATTCGTTTATTATACATTAGATGGATTGTAAAGTGAAGAAAGTAAATGTAGTTTAAAAAATATTAAAATCCTTTTTCGAAAAGGTTAAAATTTTCGAATAAATCTTTAAAAGCTCTCGTTTGGTTCGTTTAAAAACTGCCCCGAGCCTTTCCGAACCTATTTGGACTTTTCTCTATAAGCGTAAAAAGTAAAATACTTTCTGAACTATTTTACTGACGTAGATTTTTATAATTTGAAGTTCCTTTAGTTTCGTATATTTTGTTCTGTTATAAAATAAAATTCACATTCCCAATATACAAATGCCACAGCTACTTTTGCCGTTTGAGATTCAAAACATTCATGATGTTATTTAATTCAATATTTTTTTAAACGAATTTTTTTTACTGAAGTACATATTGCGATTTATTACATTTGAATAATAACATTAGAACCAGAGAACCTTTGATTTTAAAATTAAATATAGAAAATAGGCGCCTTCCTTTGACATCGCAACGCAGAATTTTTCGGTATGATTTTTGTAACTGCAGATAGGTGGCTAGAGACAATAGAGGGTAATAGGTTACTGATTTCCGGCGGTGAAACATCTCATTTTCATGTGAATTACATGTAAAAAGAACGTCGCGGGCGGAACCCTAGTAAAAATGCTACCTATGTCCGCACTATGAGGCCGCTAACATTTCATTTGTTAACTCAAACTTAACTAGCTTAATTAATGACCTATCAGCTCATGATGTTCTAAATACAACAATTTTAAAATTAAAAGCATGAGCCTGTAAGTTAAATGATGATGTCCCTATTAAAAGCATCGCATTGTTCACAGGTAGCATGGATCAGAGCTGATGACCAAACCATTCTGACTCTTCATACGCGTCTAGTGACCCACAGTTCCCGATATGCTGTCACCAACGACTCTCCTGGCTCTTGGCAACTTCACATACGACCTCTGAAGGTGGAAGACAGGGGCTGCTACATGTGCCAGATAAACACTAGCACTATGAAGAAGAAAATTGGCTGTGTAGATGTTTTGGGTAAGATTGATTCATGTATCAAAATTTCTAAATTAATCAGGTCTTATTTTCATGCTGGCAATCAAACCCGCAAGTATTTGTACGAGCTATTGTATAATTTCTATACTATATTTGATGTTAAAGCGTATAATATAATGTTGAATATAAACTTTATGATAGGATATTAAGATAATAGATTATAATTTTACACTCCAAACGCTATATGCGACACAGGACTGCGTATGAATTACCTTTTGATTAACTGTATAAAATATAATTGATAATTAAAAAATCGCATAAACATATTCGTACAGTTACATGGAAAATTCTTCAAAAATTAAAACCACAGTTAAAAATCGAGTTCCTGTTTAATTTTACACTTGCAACATGTTCAAAAAGGCTCTAATCTATTTTATGCTAAAATCAAATTTGTCCCGAATATTGCGCTCAAAATATCTGCAACGTACGAATTCCACACAAATCGCCACTAAAATAAATTACTTGATTTTCGATCGATACAGTTCAGTGTGGCGTATGAAACGTTTAGAGATTGATATAGAAGATTGCTTTTAAACGCCTCGTAAATTAATCACCGCTTTAGTTGAAGCTCAAGCTCAGGTAAGATTCATATGACCAAAGGTTATGAGATTTTGTTGGACCACCCGAATTCTTTATAAAATAACTCACTTTGACGGAAATTCTTAATAAAATATTTATGAAAAGTTGTTTTGAATAATAATAGAGCTCAAAAGAATTTTTGAAGTTTACTCTCTCTTACTCATTTGGTCTTGAACAAGTCCGTAATCCATAAAATTCAAGCAAAATATACTAGAAAGCAACATTTCCATCTACAGTATTAAGAAAGATTAAACTAGTCAGTAGGTTAAACTACGTTATTATGAAGTAAATGGAATAGTACACATAATTCCAGCAGCACTATTTGAGAGCCAATTAGAAGGAAATCAGTCCATTAACAGCTAATATGCAAGTTTTAGTCAACACCACATAGCGGACGGTTTGTTCAAACCTCATGATTTAGTACCTACTTTTACTCAAGCGTGGACGTAATAAGCTCGTATCTATTCAGAAATGAGCTCGTGTTCTATCAAAAGCTGTTTCTTTTCATTAAAATGACCGTTACGCATCTCTAGGTATATTTAGTATGATATTTTATGTTTAATAGCAGGACGGTGAAATCACGGAAGTTCTTATGTAGGATGCAAATTAGAAAACATATGATGATGATGATTCTATTACCTTCGATTATAGAGATGTTTGTCGGCAAATGACTTCTGATTTTTTACGTTATTTAAAGTTATAAAAAACTTAAGTCAGAAATTTGAAGCCACGCACGCGCTATAAATAGTTATTTTAGTTTAACGCCTTTTCATATTTCCATTTTTAACGAAACCAGCTTATACAAAAAAAATCCTTTCAATCCTAACATAAAAATACAGGGTAATAAATATTTCAAGATCGATAACTCTGATTTATACGATTATAATTCCGTCGAATGAACGTAGGGTTGAAATGAATAAAAAATGCCGTAAAAATTTATTCCCAGAATAACAGTCTCATGATATATAAATTACTGGTTTTCACGTCGGTTCCCATTGTTTTTCATAATACCCACAGTTCCAATGGTAATAACCCAAAGCTACCAAGTATTCAGCCGTGAAATGCGAGAGCATTCGGCTAGGTACACTCTGATTTATTATCTGGTAATATTGTATAGATTGAATTTGTCAGTATTCAGAGATTTACGACTCCAACTTAATTAAGAATAGCGTTAGTTTTCCAAGTAGTCGTAGTTTTACTGTAATCTGAAATTTCTATAGAGAAAGAAGAACTGATTTATTAAGCAAAAGTAGGGCTTGTAACAGTATGTACTGTTGTTTATATAGCCGTTTAGATATAGATGTTCATTCAAACATGCTTCTGTGACCGAAGCATTCACACTTTCATAAACAAATCTCTTATAGCGATACATGAATAAAATATAATATCATCGAGTAACTCGTAGGTTTCTTCTGCACAGAAGCCATATAACTTCTATTATATAGACTAGCTAATATTAACACTTCCTGGAAGTTGTGTCATGAAACGAAACCTCCCATATACTTAAGTAAACGATTCACCTCTACGTCGTTTAATTCTGCTTGTTGAGTCGGGCTCTTTATCCACATCTGCATTTCCATACCACTAAGACCTGGCCTGCACTAAAAGCTCTTTAGAAATGAAATTTATTACGCAATAATACATTCATTCGTAATATATGATATGCTTCAATGAATTGTTTACTGTGTATTGAAAGCTGATTGAAATTTGAAACAAATTTTAAAATAGCCTTCACAATTCTGTTCGTATCCACATTTATTTAATTATGTTATTTATGAGCGGTTCGAATAATCACAATCAGGCTGTGTAGCGTACAATAATTATTAATACTTGTTTTGGCTATTAGTAATATCGGGTAAAATATTATAAATCTTTTATTTATTAATATGTAAGTTTTTGAATGGTGTCGTATATTTAATAATTGTATTAATTTTTGTAGATCTGGATTTGAACTCGATTAAAATACATCATGTTTTACACGAATACAGATTGTAGTGGAGAAAAATGAGTGTATAATAATATCTGTTAGATGTATTGTTTCCATTGAACAAATACAGTTTAGTGAGACCGGGACTAGATGGCAGAAATATGTTAGGAATATTTATGTTTTCTTTATTTATATGCAAAATATCTTTCACATTATCCTAAATAAATCTCTCGTAGCTCATATTTCAAATGGAAAGAGCCATGTCACGATATCGCTTTCGAGTATATAGAAAAGCTAGTCTAAAAGTTAACACGCTCGATAAAACATGGATTTCTATGAGCCCACTTACATAATATGAAGCGTTCTAAGCCCTACATTTACGCTTTTTATATAAAACGTATTATACGATAATAAGGTAACTCGTTGAATAATTTTATATGCAGTTTCAGTTTTCAGATTCATAAACATATTTATGAGTAAACGATTTAGTTGTAAAACTCTAGAATTTAGTCCATAATCGACCTAAGTCCTATAATATTCTTACACTTACAACACATTTGAAATAATTCTAAATCAATCGTATGAACTTATCGATCCTTAGCCAGTTAGCTAGTTAAGGTAAAATCATTAATACAAGAGTGTAAATATAACTGTTCTCTACAGTTCCTCCAAACATAGTGGACGAAGGCACAAGTGGAGATCTCGTGGCTCGAGAGGGAACAGACGTCAGTATAACATGCAAGGCTGATGGCAGACCCCTGCCACGGATACTCTGGAGGAGAGAAGATGGCACAAACATTCTGCTGAGGAACGAAACTGGAGACTTACATAAAGGTACTATGAAGCTTCAGTAATATTTTTGTGAATAGGCTCCATTGTTTTTATAATATTTCTTAATGCATTCCATCAAACATTTTACTAATACAAAGAGGTATACATGTAGGTAAGAAATGTAGGTAACTTTTCAACGTGAAAATATAATTATTAATGTTTTACAGTACACTTAGGTATCTTCTATTTGAAAACCATTCTAATTACTAAGTGTAGAATTGAATTCCGTAATCCGATAAGATATAGCCGCATTTAGATCTCCCTACTTAAATGCAATTAATTTAATTACAGGTATAATTATTATTATATTATGTTACGATAATACTAAATTGTAATTGGTACATATCGCTTGTGTATTAAATATAAAATGTACTAGCTAAATGTTTCCCATGAAATAAATGTCTATAATGCTCATATAATCGACAAACAGTAAATTTGATCAGTAAAAAGTTTTATATATAGATCATACACAAAGAGGATTCGGGAGTTAATTACAAAATTATACATGGGAACTCATGCGTGCCGTTTCTATGAAAATGCCATTAATATTTTATTATTCGCTAATGAAATACGAGTATCGTTCTAATGAATTTAAGTGTCAATAGAAGCTCGTCGTTTGCTATAAGTATACGAGTGATGTTCAACAATTATCGCATGTTTCCCTATAATTAATTGCCTTTCAGAGTTCTTGATTTACGAGCGTAATTGATTTTCCTTTGAACAAAGAAATAAATGAGATTCCAAATATACATTTAATATAAAATAGCTTAATATTTTGATATATTAAAAACAATATAAGTAGGTATACTTTGTCATGTAGGAGTAGGTTTTGGGACAAGTGTAGGCGTTATTATTGGAATTTATTTAGACTCTTTTCTCGAAAATCACTGTGTAACGCATAATTAGTTTAATAGTTATTGTTTGCGTGTGCTTTATTGATCATATTATGATACTTTTTTAAGTGTTAGCGTATTTAATGAACAATATCTAATAAATAAGTTTTTAAACAATAAATAGGTTTCGGCATACATACATTATTCATAGTAGATAATATTATCATGAACGTAAAAATTTGTAGAAATAGCCTTTTAGTCTTATAGCATCGTGCAAATGAAACTGTGACTGTTGAGGAAAATGTTGGTGATTTATGAATAAATAAAAACACTTTTTTCTTACAAGATTTATATTACACATACATCATACCAAGATATATTAATATTGTAACATTAGGCAGCCTAGCCGTTTCGTGGTATTTCCTCAATGATTTATCGACAGATTAGCAGATGGGTATGACGGTGTTATGAACTATACCTACCTACATTTTGAAATCCTTTTACCTTTAAAATCAGATGACTCTGCTTTGCCATATTACAGCAATAGAACCATTACATTACCTACAAACTACAGATGTTTTCTTGCATTTGATTTAAAGTTTAATGGTGGTCGTGGTCAAAATCCGTGTTGTGTCATGATTTAATAGAAGATAATGCACTGATTTGCCCTGGCAACGAGCGACAACGAGCAAACGACCGGGCTCAATGGCGTGCCATGTCTGAGGCCTATGTCCAGCAGTGGACAAGTGTAGGCTAACAATGATGATGAGGATGAATGCCCTGATTGTATTTCCACTCATTTATAATTTAGAGACATTAATGATTTCTTTTAACTCATATCATAATGTAATATTTCATTCAGAATCGCTATGTTACACTTTATGACGTTAAATAGAGATTCTTTTCATAATAAAGAATTAAATGACTTAAATATTATCATGACGCAAAAGATTTATGATGCCGTGTAGATTCTCGATTCTGGAGCACTACGGTACTAGAATGTCGCATAATTTATTATTTTTTGCAGCTACTATAAATGTAAGAAATATTTTATACACCCGTACCTTTTTCTAGTTTTCTGTGGTTTAGCGATGAGCGACGACTATTTATAGCTAGAACTTGATAAAAATACATGTTTTAAATTATGTTTAACATCTTATAAGAGACAAAAAAGTTCACCCGCTTATTAGCTAGCAGCAAAAGGTGAAATAAAGATTCACTTTATTATTTATTTATTTAACCGACTGCGTTAGAATCGATTTTGATCCACCATAAGCAGACAACAGATTTTACTCAATGATATAGTGTGTTTTTTTAAGTTTATTTTTCATGTAGGTATTTTTATTAGATGCGCTTACTTTTCGTTATGTACCATCCAGATTTGTTTTATTACAAAGCTTATCAAGCAGAAGGCTTGTATCAAATTAACTCCGAAATTATAAAAATATTATACTCTCTATATCTCTAACTCTGTTAACTGGATTCATCTCATCCAAAATAGGTTCGAAATGTAAATAATTTCGCCACCATTACAGCTTAAATAAAATTAAAATTATGCAGAGCAAGACATCAAGCAACCTCTTTAACATTTAAAAAGTATTAAAAGGCAAAGCATACTTAACTAAACTTTAAATATTTTTCTAAAAGTGTTTCAACAATTCTTTGTTCTTCAAAGAGCGTCTGTCTTTCTATTTTCATTAAATATACCCAAGAATTTAATTACAGCTGTTGAGTATTTACCTAATTTTTTAATTTCTTTCTGTACAATCTTATAGTGTGAAGCTTAACAAGATGTAAAAGCCTCTACTTAAATTAATTAAAGTATCAAAACATCCACATTCAACTTGCACAAAAAATAATTTTTATATTGTATTCTAATAAAAGAATTTATCAAATCCAAAGTATTTAATTAAGCTGTTATTAGAGCTCTTATTATTGGAAATATAAAAAAGTAAAAGTTTAAGATAAACATAAAGTTCATTTTATGTAGGTATAGAAATATTTACATTCTCTATACCTACATATTGTTTTCAATTTTACAATTATATATTTTTCAAAGTAGGGTTGTATACATTATTAATATTTCCGTATTATAAACAAGCTTGAATTAATTAATACACGCAAATTAATGCTGTTTTGTCTGTCCCCTGGGACAATGAATCATAAAGGGTCAAACTTCAAATTACGCGATTAGAATCATAAATTAATCAACCGGGTTGATACAGCGGTCGTAAACGGGAGCATATTTTAATTGACTGAATTAGATCCTTAATTCCTGTAGTATTTAGAGTGCAGATATAACGTTGATGGCAATAGTCTCTCCTCATGTTAGATAGAATTTAAACTAGTGAAGTAATAGTGCCTATATTCGAGGCAAGCGGTGCAACAATCCAATATTATTATATTATATTCCATGGTAGGACTGATCATATTGGATTACTGACGTTACGCCTTTATCAAATTTATAATTTTGTTCGGTATATTATATTTCATTCATAATCGAATTTATAATCCGACTCGCACTTGAATTTCAATTGCCTCTAACCACATTCTTTTATAGTTTGATCCGCGCTTGATCGTGAGTGACTACTTAATCTCTTATCTCAAGTATTAAATACAAAGAGATGTTTCCTTTATAATAATATGATGTATTCTGCCACAGTTGATATGTACACGGGGCCGTCTTTGAACCTCACCAAGGTGGAGCGAAGGCAGATGGGTGCTTATCTCTGTATAGCTTCCAATGACGTGCCGCCGTCTGTCAGTAAGAGAATTATGTTAAGCGTTAATTGTAAGTATAAACATTATATTTTTATTGATATTTTCTAATAAATTTATTAGTAATATTAAGCTTCGTTTAAATCTATAATAGAGCTTTCTCTGTTCATATTGTTATGATTTGTTTGTAATTCAAAACTCAGTACCTACAAGTACATTTTACTAATTTATTATTTAAAAAAATATAAAGTTAAATAAATCAGTCTATATCCATAAGCATATTTTCCATAAATTCGAATTTTCTGGGACATAATCCTATTTCTGTGAAGGTTATATGACTTGCATTTTCGTGGATTTTACGATCGCTTTTATACTGGTAGAAAGTTTCGAGGGTTGGTAAAGAGCAAATAATTTTCTGAGAAGGTATCGTGACAAAACTTTAAAACATTTATTCTGTCCTTTACGACTCTTTTTCTTTGGGTTTTTATTTACGAAACTCTTGAAAAACTAAATTCAAATATCATTAGGTTCTTTTAAAACGACTTAACAGAACAATTTGAAAGATTGGTTAGATTAAAAGTAGGAGAATATTTTTAATGGACGGAAATAATTATGACCACATTAAAGGGCCATGACTTAACCTTTTAGTAATAATAAAATTTCGTTCACAGTCGAGCCATCAATAGCAATTTCTACAAAGGTCATGGGAGTACCTACGGGTTCGCAAGCCAAGCTAGAATGTATCGTCGAAGCGTACCCACATGCAATAAACTATTGGCTCAAGAGTGGAAAAGAGATGATTTTATCGGGGTAAGTGCTAATGGTCCGTATTTTATACGAATTTGTAGGTCATTTGCTCCGTATAACTTATTTACTGGCAATGACTTGTTTATGATAAAGGATGGAGAATAAGACGTGATGTGAATTTTGTAGGTGAACGCCATACCGAATTACAAATTTTAAAGTAAAGTAAAAGTAAAAAATATTTATTCAAAAATCAAGCATACAATCTCGTTGAACTTATTACAATAAAGCTGTTAGCACAGTAAATATGTAGTATACTCTATACATCATTTGAACCAAGATGCCCACACTAGACTCGTGGCCTGTATTGTGAGCATCAATACAAAATATAAAGAAACAAACAAAACTAGACATGGATGTAAATGAAGTGTCGATTTATTAATGTTTTAGGAATAAATTGCAATTGATATATTATTCTTAATGATTTATACTATTAGATGAAACTTAAATGAACAAAAAATAAATAAATATCAAAATAAAAAATATAAATAAATAGATACTTTTTATATGTGTGCTGAATAAGAAATGCTTGGGGGTAAAACTTGTGAGTAAGAGCGTTAGATTAAAGACCTAATCAAATTTTCCGTTTGTTGAAAAGCCAAAGAGAGTAGAGAATTACAAATTTTGTATCAATATTCAAAATAAAAATATTCATCGACATCCATCTAGTGGTTCTTTAGTTATAAAATATGTTTTCATTATTCCGACTTAGTATAAGTGTCTGTATAAATTTGCTATAAACACTTCACCTAATTTCAATAATTTACTTTTATAAAAATATAAGCCGTCGGTTATTTTCTATCTATAAAACACTAATGTCGAAAAATGTATTAGGAAACGCAAGAAGAAAGCGCAAGAACATAAGTTTCGACCGCACCATAATCGCGTCCACTAACGGGGAAACTACAAATTCGAACAAAGAATCAGTTGACCAACGACCATTAAGAATGTACGATCGTTACACACCGGATTTTATTTTACACTTTGGAAACTTGTCGAAGCTGAATTTTCCGGCGTTTTACTGTGAAATACAAGTGGAGATTGACAGCCGTTCCGAACGCTATTTGCTGAACGTACTCCAAATCTACAATCACAACTAACGATAAGTCACTGAAAATCTCTTCCGCTATCGGTTACTTGCTACTGTGAAAGAGCATTTTATTTCCGATATCTTTGTTTGTAGGAAACATTCAACGCTGATAGGGAGGAAATTCTTGAAAATGAGATTGAGTTTCGCCCGGAGAGATTTATTATTAGGTGGTTTTATAAATCTTAGTGAGGTTATTTAGGAAAGTGGTTTTAGTATAACACGTACGTTTGTCAATCGCACTGAATACGAGATTGGAATTTATCGATTCACGTTTTATGTATTCGAAATGGTTATTTGTTTGAATCAATTCTTTCCGCGCCGATTCCGATTTCGTATTTTCATGTTAAACATGCGTAGCACTTTCGTTCCGATATGTTAAAGGATGCTAACACAGTCAAAGTATGTTTAATCGAGTGATAGCGTGAAAACGGAAACTTATACATGTGAATGAATCTTCTTAACTCAAAAGTACAAGCGCATTGTGATGAAACTATTCTTTTTATATTTCTTTTCACGTTTGAGGACAAAAATACTATCACATTTTGCATCATAAATCTTTCACGGATGAAAGACCTTCTAAATATATTTATTAACGGTTCAAATACAACTCTATACATATCTTAATTCTTCATAAATTTACCCCATTCAGTTAACTTATAACCAGTAGGATATTTTTCTTATTTTGTGATAACATATATATTATTTTTTATAGAGGTAAACATGAAATAAACGAAATAAGAATGTCGACGTATCAAGTGAAGACAATATTGACAATCACCAACTTCTACACAGAAGATACGGGTACATATACTTGTGTTTCAACGAATACGATTGGAAAAGCAGATGGGACTCTAAGACTTTATGGTAAGTATACACAGAACTGATTGTGTAAGCTGGAAGATACAATTTTATTTAAGTTGTCGCATTTATTGTATTTTGTTAAAAAGCTAGATTCTTAGAAATGTATGTTGTGAACAATTGTCAAAATTAACATATAATATTATGTTGTTTTAAGATTTGTAAAAAAAATTGATGACTAAATAAAATATTTTTATTACGTTTATGAAAACGAACCATGTCTAGGTTGATATTAAAATGTAAAATTTCACTTAAATCTCAATATAAGACAGTAACAAAAATGTAATTTAAGAAAAGATATATTTTACTGTTTCTCTATAATAATCAGATCTTATTTAACAGTAAATTACTAGACACACACTCTAAATGGTATTATTCCATTCCAAGACCAATCAATTATGGCTCAAAATGATGAATCATATTTACAAAGGTTAATTATTCATTTGATTTAGAAATAAAAATCACCACCACAACGACGACGACAACGACGACAACAACCACAACAACTACCACTACCTCTCCGCCGCCAACAACAACTGAGTTGACAACTCAACCACGTAAGTACATTTACTTTATTTCATGGAGGAACTCAGTTTCAGTTTTAGCTGGTTTCCCTTCACCTCCCTCTCTCACAAAATAGGCGCTTGACGTCGAGTTGCGGAGAAATGTCCCGTATATAATTATTTTAAGTACATTTACTTCAGGCGTCATACAAGCCATTATCCTATTTCTTATCTAATCCTTTCCTTTATTCCCTATCATAAAATCCTTTTTTTATCCCATACCTTATGAAATCGATCCATTTGCAGAGAAGAAAGGCAAAATCAGCAAATGTGCATGGGTGTTAGCAGCGCTAACCATCAGGCGACCCGCCAGCTCATTTGCCGACTGTGATATAAAAAATATAATATAAGAAATTCCTCCTCAAAACAAAACCGAAAAACTCAGCCATCGATTTTGCCACGATACAGCAAAAAACGCGGCTTCGAATCCAGCCACGTGATCTTTTTTTTTCTATTATTTGAAAATGTCTTATTTATTTATTATAAAAGTAAAAATTTAAAATAACTTATTCCATTATCTAATCATTTTTATGGGTCTACACAAGGTCTACGCCACAGTCTACGCAATGAGAAACAATGACACTCGATTATTTTGTTCACAGTAATTCACCGTTACACCGTCTTCTCTTTATCTTGGTTCAATATTGTATATAAACATAATATTATGTCATTATAAATAACTATAATCCTCTTTCAATTAAAATAAAAATATTAGCAAATATGACCTAACAAGGCAGCAACTTTTAATCGTGAAAAATATTAAATTGAGCAAGTAGCTCGAATTAATATTTTATTTTTACATGTAAATTTTCAACCTTGACCTGTAACGACCCTAGAGTGAATCTTAAAACATAACGAATTTCAGTTTTAAGTTTTAAATATGTAAAACTACGTGTAAAATTTTACATTCAGGTCATATTTAACTAATTAATCAGGCCGTTTTTACATAATACATATGTATATATTATTCTTATATGAAGACAACTTTGCATACTCATATGGTCGCCTACTTATGGGTACATACAATGTTACTTGCCACTGATATTATTCCCAAGGTAATAATAAACAACGTGGATTGAAAACTACCAATCTGAATCCATAACATGATATTGTGAACAGCACTATTAGTACTGTCTATATTATAACCCCGTATAAAATACTTCAAATGCCATTTCGGGAACAAAATCATATTTCGAAACATATGTTGCCCCCAGGCATGACGTCACAAACGCGTATTGACACAACTGTTCGTATTTACACAGAAACATTCGCAAAGAGATCCTCACACCAATCGTTCTTTGCAGAAATCTTATCTTTTATACGGTATTATAATATGTCTTATCTTGAAAATTTTATAAGGCTGGACATGATGTCATATTTTTGTATATTTCAATAATCTCTATATGTCCATATTTAACGGAAACATTAAATGGTATAACCGTATTATATAACACCTTTCTTAATAATAATTGGACTACTCATGATTATATAGAATAGCGATCGGTGCTTAAATTATTGTAGGTCAAACTATTTCATACAAAATTTAGAAACTTAGTTGAATATCATGTTGTAATACAACTTGTTGTAATATAAATAACTGTTGTTATTTTGAATTGTTTAACCAACTTATATTATTAGACTAGAGAGAGACTATATTGATTTGTAACACTAAATACCTAACGATTTTTATATCGATTTGAATAGAGCAATAATTAGTCGGCAGAGAAACAGATGCTGCGAATGTTACATACATTCTATTGTATAAATTCACTACACAACAATTCACGAGAAGCTAATTCAATAGGACAACTTAGTCTGAACTTTAGTTTAGCGAACATCATATAGTTTCTCACAACGTTCATTGCTCATCGAACATGGTAGTTCCATCGACAT
Source organism: Colias eurytheme (assembly GCF_061535395.1). NCBI lineage: Eukaryota > Metazoa > Arthropoda > Insecta > Lepidoptera > Pieridae > Colias > Colias eurytheme. The sequence continues at coordinate 5,722,911 of NC_142998.1, read as the reverse complement.
TCTTAGATAATTGAATTCTCTAAGCCAGTATAACCTTTGTTACTATAAAATACAACCACCTATTACCAATGTAAATCAAATATTATAATACTACACTTAAATTTCAAATTAAACACTAGATATGCTAGGAATTCCTTATCCGTAAAACTCTTCTATAAGATGTTGAAATTATTATTCGCGACACGTGTCTTGTCTTTAATACTGAGCGCAGAATCCTGGAAGTTGAATGCATTTTAATGTACACAAATTATGTGGAAGCTACTAAAAGTTAAGCATCTAAAAGACATTTAACTGAAAGGAATAACGATATTTATGAATCTGAAAGTAATAATGAAATCCCTTAATTTTATTTTTTAGTATATTATTCTTCATTTCTTATAGGACATAAAAACATCGTAAAAGCTTTAATATTTTGTTATGCAATCAAATTAAAAACCAACTTTCTGAAATACACACATTCCTTTGAACATTAAAATTTGATCCAACTTTAATAACTGCATTTCTTTTTAGATTACGTGGTGGCTTTACAACCCGCTGAGCAAAAGTTTTATACGCCAGATGTTACTACTTATGGTAAGTGATTGTAGTTTTATTTAATCTTGTATGAGTATTTAATATTTCACTTTTAAAGTAAAAGCCTTTCCACATCAAACAGCGTTTCATATAGAATCTTGTTGCAAACATAACTTTTTTAAAACAGCATTTTTATGGTAGGAAAAATATTTTTGTATCGTTGAAATAAAACAATTTGTTCATGGTTTTCAATTTTATTGGTTATTATAAAATATATATATGTTTATAGATACAATGCAGAACGTAATAGAGCAGTCCGTCCGTGACAACAACTGGCTACCGACTGTCGAATCGCGAGGCGCGCCCGCCGTTCAAGCCTCGCTCGCCATCCTTATACTACCCACTTTAATGCATATTTTAAATAACTTTAGCCCATTAGTACTTCATAAACATTATATCCAAGATTCAAGATGATAAGTTAAGTCGAGTAGTTAATTCTATGTCAATTTAATGTGTACATTATTAATTTGCGACAATAGTAAATTGTGTTTAATTTTGTAAAATAATTTTGTACATTATGTAGTTCATTAAACTAACCTCTACAATGGATACTGAAATCATAAATAATCAAATTTCTAACAACTTTTTCTTACATTGATTTTAATCTAAGAAACTCAACCCCATTGAAGCTTACTTAATTAATTTAACGACGTCAGCCACTCTACTGAATAAACGATGACTTAACTGAAATTCGATTGAGCTATATTGGGCCAAAGAAAGAACATTTCTAACAATGCTTAAATTTTCGTTAATTATAGGAAGACCATTTTGTTATTTAAGGGTAAGTACACATTACATTTGCGATGGTTCATACAAAATATAGTAAATAATGTACCTACATGGATTTCTAATACCGCGCGGCCTGTTTTCCCGTACTGTGTGCACCTACCCTTGAACATTTAAGTTTATATAAGAGCACTCAATCGTATTAACCTGCCAATTATCATATATCAATGTATTTATAAAAAATCGAATTCTACAATAAGATATGATAAGTACCTACAATAAATACAATTTTATCTGTAGATTATGACGAGTATCCATACGTACAAAACAACGTGTAATCTTAACAAAGCATATCAATAATTTGTATAAAATAGTAATTGTAAATAATAGTTATAAACAGCTGTATTATTGTGTATGTATTTAATTTCCTAAATTATAATTTCACTACATGTCAGAATCTAATAATTTAGAAATGTTCACATGAATGATGCGCGTATTTTATAAAACAAACATTTAAAAGCTTTTCTGATACAGCATTCGATTTTCAAACAAAATACATAAAATACAAACCGCATGTACACATTGGAACATGAAAATTTATTAACCCTACTAACGTAACGCCAAACTACGCGCTTAACGAGAATGTTGCCAATAAAATAAATTCACACGACATGTGAATTCAACTGCTAAATCTATTGAGTATTATAAATAATTATTAGTCGTGTTTGATTGAGACCGTTCGAAATTAATGCAGTTAAAATATATTTTATCCCTCACTTTTGTGTGCTTTAATTAATGAGTTGATTTAGTGTATATATACAATTAATGTATATAAATCAAATCAATTTTATGATTTTAGTTTTTTATAGACCTCTCTCATGCTCTGTAGAATATTAAAATTTAATTCCAATTCATTTAAAATTTATGTTAGTGACAGCCAAAAAAGTTTTAGTTGTTGTCGACGCAAATTACAATATTACATGTACTTTTTTTGTACCTATGTTCGCTTGGAAATAACATCTAACGGAATAAATACTATGCTCACAGTGTATTATATTTTCAAAATACCATTCAATGAAATAATGTGAACCTATCAACAGTTTACTGCGCCTAAATTCGTTTAAATTAAGCGTTATTTAGTTATAGAGAATGTTATGTACATAATGAAGGTGAAATTTATAAATAAGCAATTTTATTACCCTGTTCTTTGTAGAATTAGTGTAAGTACTAGTCAAACAGAATGTAAATAATAATGATATTAATATAAGAGCCCACGACGGCCAGACTTTCCTTTCTTTCTCAAAGTTGAAAGTTTCTCTGTATATGTCTCCTATACAGATAAGAACAACCAGCGACTATCAAGTTTGGGTTGTGGTTACTTTGGCAGGAAACAGGTAGTGAAGGTGTATAAAATAGTACCTAACTTTCATTATAGTTTAAAAGCTAAATTTTATATATGTTACTTGGGGACCTATAAAAAGACATTACCTTAAGAGCCAGACAGTTTTCATGGTTCTTACATCTAGCCAGACACATTTAAAAAATAACTAACATATCATCAAATTCACATAACTACCTAAAAGCGTAACAAATATGAAATAACCCACTAAAACATTAGTTAACTATAATTATTAAAAAAATAAAAGTATAATATTATAAGTAATAAAGTTATTATTTATCTTTTACGGGGGTTTATGTTGATGAAATTTCACGTATCTCGATGACACAATAAAAAAGTCATCGGGATACGTGAAATTCCATCAACATAAGTCTAAGTAAAAGATAAGTAATAACTTTATTACTTATATATTATACTTTTATTTTTTTAATAATTATAGTTAACTAATGTTTTTAGTGGGTTATTTCATATTTGTTACGCTTTTAGGTAGTTATGTGAATTTGATGATATGTTAGTTATTTTTTAAATGTGTCTGGCTAGATGTAAGAACCATGAAAACTGTCTGGCTCTTAAGGTAATGTCTTTTTATAGGTCCCCAAGTAACATATATAAAATTTAGCTTTTAAACTATAATGAAAGTTAGGTACTATTTTATACACCTTCACTACCTGTTTCCTGCCAAAGTAACCACAACCCAAACTTGATAGTCGCTGGTCGTTCTTATCTGTATAGGAGACATATACAGAGAAACTTTCAACTTTCCGAAAGAAAGGAAAGTCTGGCCGTCGTGGGCTCTTGATCTATATCAATAAAATTGTTTAATAATAACCGTCTTTCAATTTCCTTGAAACAAATTGTAGACGTTGATTTAAATGCTTTCTTTTTGACGTTAATTAATTAAGAAATGTAACATTTATTTTATGACTTTTTCGTAACATAATTTGCAAATACCGTACTTATATATTGTTAGTAAGTATTAGATATAAAATAAAAAAAAATTTCCATGTATTGTAATTTGGCTAATTCCAATATTTAGGCACTAATCTTTCCATACCATTCCCATTTCACATTCATTCTTTGTGTGTGCAATAAATAATTAAATTTCATACAGTACATAGTCACTACCTACTGGACAAATTTGAATGTGATTATAGTAAGTATGATTTAGGTACTATTTAATATTTAGTCGGCCAATTGATACGGTCATTTCTCATATAACATATCAATAAGCTCTACTTTGCTCTACAATAGATTTACAGAAAGCAGTCTAATGAATACCAACGATGAAACGTCGAATTTCTAAGAAAATATCAAACCTCTAGTAAAGCTGAGTTGCATTATCGTAACTCTTTGACCTTTACCTTCATGTCTAGAAACTACGTTCCAAGAAACTACCTATGAATGTCTACCTCATATTAAGCTAACATCAATAGAGCTTTCTTAACATTTAATATTTCTTCAAAACATACACGTTTACCAATCGTTATCTTGTTACAAGTAAAACATGAACATAAAGTATATTATAGATAAAACCAGCCAAGTCAGACTCGCGCTCGAAAGGTTCCGTACCTATATCTATAATAGAAAATAATTTATTGTATGTGGAACCACCTTAATATTTACTTTTTTTTATTTTTAGTATTGTTTGTTATAGTGACAACGGAAATACATCATTTATGAAAATTTCAGCTTTCTAGCTATCGCGGTTTATGAGATACATCCTGGAGACAGACAGACAGACAGCGGAGGCTTAGTAATAGGGTCTCGCTTTACCCTTTGGGTACGGAACCCTAAAAACAATGTAATCTCCCTAACAATAACATCATTAGAAAAATCATGTATCATTATTTCCAGCGGAGCCCAAAATACAACCATTGCTACACGAATCACGTTATTTTAATATACATCGAGACCGTAATAAACAGTAAAAATAAATCCCATTAATGATTGTTTTTGTGCGCGCAACGGTATTTTCTGATTATATCAATTTAATTTGTACATAATCCGAACGAAAATCGGTTCAATGATTCTATTTGTATGAGTAGGGAGGAACTTACAAATATTGTTTGCGACGATACTTTTTATTATTTCTGACAGATTTTACAAATTGTTTTAATACTATCTAATCATAAACACCAGTAATCACAATGATTAAATAAAGATAGCCTATAATTTCTATTATTCGGTAAAATACATTGCATTCGGTAAAATACAATATTTACATTCATTTTCATGAGCTCTTCTTTTAAAAAACTTTAAGTTTTCTAGATGTCAAAAACTTTGGTTTGGAAGTAAAGCATCCAACAAAGTTTTATTGGTAATCTTTTTAACGCATTGTTTTCATTGTATTATCAATTTAATTGAAGAATCCTTATTTGCATAAAGCAAACATTTTGAGTGATTGCTAATTACGTAAAAATTATCAACAGAACAAATGAACGTTTCAGCTGCTGCCAACTATTAAACAGAAAGAAGAATTCAAATCGATGTATCTAAATCGGAATAAGAGTTTCATAGGTATGTATTATAGTAAAAAGATATTCCTTTATGTTCTTGGTATTTATCATCAATTGGATATTGGAATAGAAGCCGCAAAATACAAAATTTTGTATCCTATAAATTCAATAGTCTAGGTTTGAACGTCGGTTTGCGGCCGTCAATGTCGAGTCCAGCATGTCGGTTTGATGAATTAGACTACGAATTAAAATGGATAGCTAAGGTAACGAATTTAACATGAAACGATTAAAAAATTCACAACAGAATAGTTCAAAGTAAACTTTGGTAATTAGTACAAAGCTGTTGATTAGAAAATTAATTTTAAACTTATTAGTTAACATTGTAATTATTAGTTCTAACTACATGTACCTATTTGATTGGAAATAAATTAAAATGCGTATGTTATTATTTAATCTAATTTATTTCCATTTTACCTTTACATTTGATAAATATTTCATAATATTGAGAGGACCAACTTAGATGATTTGATGAATTATATCACAAAGAGTAAACCTATCTATTAAATTAGTTTCAAATGTCCAAAGCCGTAATTCAATTGGTTCAAATAGCCCTGCAAATTCACAGTAAACAGCAATTGCGCTAATAATACAAATCAAACACGAGGCTGTAAATTGAGTCTAATTATTTTCCAAGCTAATGTACTGTTAATATTGGGTATAAAGGCACAGCAAAGCCCATATCAAACATCACGTCAAAGCTTATCAAGCGACCGTATGTATTAAGGTTTGTAAATTGTATATAAACTATGTCACGACCGCTGTCAGCTTCAGTATTAGTTGATGGTTAATTATACTATAAATTAGACGCATTACAATGATAATTCTGTTTTAATTCTTAATGAAAAGCAAATATATCGTGACATGAATTTTAATTAGTTTGGTGTTAACGAATAGAGGAGCTTTCACGGGAATTACGATATATTTAATGCATAGCACCTATGTAATGACAAAATACTTGAATATTTTAATGGTATTATTTAATTATTAAGCTATTGACTAGCTTCTATCGCGGGTCTTGAGCGCGGGGACCGAATCCAGAAATTCCGTAAAGAAAAAACCTTACGCTTCCCACTCCGACGGGCGCGGAGGTGTGGCTGGAAGGCATAGCATGCAATAGCTTTACCGCGGCAGTCGCCGAGTGCCACACGTCTCTTTTTTTATTTATAATTACAACTTTTAATATAAAATTTGCAAAATGCATTTCAAATACAGAATGAGAATCTTTAGGTATAATATATTTCTAATAAAAAAAAAACAGTATGTTATAAGTAGTATAAGGTGATCAATGAACAGGCTTCAGCTCTTTCAAGTCCGTCCGTTCATTTTTTTTTCTATAGGTACATTAAAGTGTGTGCTGCGGAATCGATATAAAGAGAAATCGTAATTAATTCAACTTTCTTCTCTATTATTTAAAAATATAGCTTATAAATATCGATGCAGATTATTGTTAAGATATCCAATCGATGAATTAATTTAATAAAATATCCTCAATCTGTTATCAAATTGAAAATCTGCTAAATCTACATAATGTTCAACAAAAGTTTAGTTAGTCTAAAGTAATTAGAATCAGTAACTTATATAAATGTAAATTTGAGAATGGGGTTTAAGAAGGTGACCCCACGCCTCCTTATTTATTGTCCAGCCCATGCCAATGACACACTCTTTGTAATGCAAATACACGGACAAAACAATTTAAATGTTAATTTATTTACCATGCCCGAAATTGGGCGTTTTCCCTATTTATTTACCCATGTAAATGGATAATTTTAAATCTCTGTCCACTTTACTTTCGCAGCCATTATAATAAACAGAATTTATTTCAAATATTATCTCTGTGTTCCGTGCTATTGGCATATATATAATATAAGTTACTTTTCTGCATAACTATGTATGTATTGATCAATTTGTAAATCATCAAAACAAAGTAACATTTGAAGACAAAAGGCTCTGTAAGCAATTTTACTCTACCGGGGCATAAAATATGAAAAAAATTGCTCTCAATTCTTTCAGCCCGGATTTGGAGGATTCGGGCTGTAGATTGAACAATCAGTAGCTTTTTTATTTGCATTCATGTAATCAATAATGTATTAGTAGGAAAATAGAACTAAAATAATAAACTAATGGCGAATAAAAATATAGAATTTAACTTAAGCGGGGCAAACATAAGCAACATTCAAATAAATGGGAACGGTTAACACAGCAAGCACGATGCTACGGCAGTTTACGTTTTCCAAGCCAAGTTTATTTTCGTGGTCGGCCATTATTGTAGACTTCAGCCCGCATCAAAACTTCCAAACATTTAGAAGTTCTTGCATCGATACATATTTATAAATAGCACGAACATAGTAAAGTAAAGGAACTTACTGTTGTCATGGTTTCAGACGTACCACAAGACCACAAGACCTGTTTGTTATTGCTGAAAACACAAGAAAAAGTATACACGAATCAAAATTCACGTTGTTATTTTTGGGAATCAGCCGCCGTAATACTATTTACGCTTCTCAAATAGTACATTATAAAATAAAGTCCCAACTATTCTTTTGGAACATAAGGTAGATTATACACAAGTTTATTTAAGCCGAAGCTCGTTTTCTTAACCAACTGTAATCGAGCTCACGGATCTACATTTCCACGTTGTTATAGTAGGCAGTAAATAATTGGACGAGTACGGAAATCACGCTTAAGTATCTTTTAATTGTATTCTCCTTGAATGTAAACAAATACCGACTAAACAAAAGGTTGCAGAGTTGAATCGGTAAATACAGCGATTATCTAAATTTAAGCGAGGTCGGTACACAAATTGCTTACAGCGGTTTAACTAATTTACAATTACGTGGTTCAAACAATTCCCGAATGCATTTATAAAGAAAAATCGATGTTAGTATAATTAAGTAGTTTTGTTCTCGTTAACTACGTGACGTGGAACCAGAAGCTTAGATAACAAATGTGTCTAATTTCAGACCACTATTGTACTGGGCAATTACAAGCCCAAGCATTTCTTTCTGAACTATGGATATGAATGTTTACTTTTCTTTACTTTGAACTGTTTGGTTAGCTATATATTACATTGATTGATTTTTAGTACTTAGAAAACAATAAGAACATAACTATAGAATAAACTGTTAAGTAATAACTGATATGTACTTTGTACTTTCTCATAAATGTCTTATTTAGAAAAACAAATAATTTTAATTAGAAAGATATTATAATATACTATTTATTATGGATACATACGACTGGGTAATTGTGTCCTAACATTATAATAAAGAAATATTCACAAGTTTATGCTTTTCACGTCAATACTGTTTCCTCATCACTTACTGGTATTATTTGCTCAAAATATACATGGCAAATATTTGAGATATTATAAAATGTTCACAATTTAATTTAATACTTCTAGGAAGGACGAGCGAGTTTTTAGCAAACATTTCAATTACTATTTGATTGCACTTTCTACGAAATAGTGTTGAAAAAAGCTTAACAAAGCCTAGCCAACTAGATAACTCTTTAAAACGTTCCTATTTTGATTTTACAATATCTTATTTTTATTATACAAATATTTGTATTTCAATCATTTAATATGAACTTCGCTAACAACTTCCTTATCAACGTTAGAACGGTTCGAAAGGAGTAATATAAAAGCAATCAGTTCAGTGGGTTACAGCATTATTATGTAAATATGTAGATAAGATATTGTCTTCATTTCGCGTGTTACCGCCGTGATATATGAGTGAAGATAAAATCTCTACTTTGTACCTGTCACTGCTATGTTCTTTGGGACATATACAAATGTACTCCAACCGTGATTGGAATACAGAATTGTAATCCCTTCCTAGAGGTAAATACTGAAAAACAACGCGGAGTTTGCTAAATTATCATTTTTATGCTGTGTTTAATTAGCATAGGTGATCAAGGATTTCATAAAGCAAAATAAAACATTTATTTTACATAGTTTTATAACGATTATGCCATTTATATTTGTATTTTCAGAAAGAAAAACTCATCGGAAACAATGTAACGAACAACCGTAATGAACAACCTGGAAGTAATTATTTAGGCTTCTTATAAGGTCCTTTAATTAAAAGTCAGTTTGTAAAGTAATGGGAAAGTAAGAGTTCCAATATATTAACTAATAAAATAAAAATATAAAACACCGTGCATACCTAATATGTTGTTTGGGTATGAAAATATATGAATATCAAATAACATGCGACTTTCCCCAACATATTTCAGAAGTATTTTTACTCCAAACATATCGCACTCATCAATTCAGGGCTCACTCCATTCAGATTAAAAATGAATACAAGTAACATCCTGCTGCGTTAAGTCAAATACATTTGTATGTACTTTTTAGAGAGCACTTCATACTATATTCATGGACGCTCCCGATCGACTGGAATGCGAAATGAAATGGTATACTTGACTGACAGTTTGGGCTAAAATACTGTCGAGACTGATCCCAGCCGAGTGCGGACCTATGCTCACCTTTTTACGTCAATAATAAATACAAGTCCACCGCAGAGGGTTGCATAATTGTTCTATTTGTAGGCCCCCTTTGATAAGGGTCGATACCTGGTCACTGTTGTATTTATTCGCGGTCACTGTAAAATTAACGACTAATCGAACTTTTTGATTCTGTTGTTACCAGTGTTACAAGCGATGCAACTTCTTGTTATGTCAATCAATCAATCATGAAACTATGGATTTGCAGGCAGCTTATTTGAAATCATCCTTAAAGGGAAACTTATAACTTTTAATCAATGGATCTTTGAAGCTTTTGAACATTGAGTGGATTGTAGTCAACCTAGAATTCATTAATCATCAATATAAATACCTATCTAATTTAAATTTATATTAATAGTTCGAATATCTGACAGGAACACGACAGGATGTATTTATTATTTCATGCTTAACACAAATCAGTTTATTCCATTGTTAAATATATACATACTACTGGAATCCAACTTTATATTTGGGACACAGGATTCCGTGCCACAGTAAGTTACGCACATCAAAATATACAAACATTAATATTTAAAATTATTACCTACAACAAAACATAGAGCTAAATTTATATTAAAAAATGTATTAATTAAATTTTATGCTAAATCGTAAGATGCACAGAGGCTATTGCTACACAAATTTCGTGTACGCTAGCCTTACAAGGGCCCTCACAGAGTGTTGTCTAAGATGCTTCGCCAAGCTAAACACGTGCCAAGTGCTCACTTTATTACTTCATTAGTAAATGCAAGCTATAAGAACATTAGTAGAAAATTGTGTTACAAGCTTAAAATCACTTTTTTGCAACCATTGGCTGAAATGAGAACGTCTCTGTTCATGTTTTGCTATATTCAAAAGACTCAGTTCTAGCATAGTGGTTAAAAGTATCAGATATACGCATATACCTATGAGAATATATGCATTTAACTGTATGAAAAACAAACAATAAGAAGTTTCGTTCTTTCGTTTTTCATATAAAGGATCCATCATCAAACTTTAAATAATAAATATTGCCTCCAGTAATTCCATTCAAAAATTTAACTGACAATTTAACACAACTCAGGATTTCGTGAGAATTTCATCAACTGTAACACCTTGCTCGATTATACGGTTAACGCTCTTTGGTGCCCCAACACATGAAGCCGTGTAACATGTGGTCAATATATATAGGGGATTATGTGTGAATCGACTGTTAAACTTCCATTTATCTCACAACTATTTGTGACGCACAAGCATTACTTTTACAACACATTACAAAACCCATTCACAAGTCAAGGCTTCAGGATTTACGCTCGGAACTCTTAGAAAAAACATTCCCCTTTTAATGTACTTGAAATAGCCTACATTTCTTACCCGAAATAGTTTATTCAAGAGACCCATTTTAAGTTTAATTTGAAAGTGAAATTAGGGCACCTTGAAATCTCTTTTAATTAATTTGCCTTGTTTTTTTCCACTTAAAAGCGTAGTCAAAACAATGAGAAAGCAAATTTTACGAATGTTTTTACTTAATGTCTACTGTCACTTCGCGCAAAACATCTGATTTTTCAAACTTAAAATGTCTTTATGTATCATACATTGCACTTGTAAGATAATGCATACACACACATATTAAGAAAAAACACTATTTTTAACGTTCATGATATTTTTGATGTCATTTTTGTTATTTAAACTAGTTAAAAAACAGTTTAAAAAAGTTCTGTCTTGGACGTCCGTGTGTCTGTATGTGCGGATCCTTTTTCTTGTTAACACGATAGCGACCGAAATACTTTACTAATCGAGTCTTTTTTTTTTCTCTTACGCTTGAGTATGCTCAGGAATAGAACCCTTTCATTTTTCAGGGTCTGATTCGATGTGGTTTAATTGTTATTAAATAAACAAAAATAATAATTAATAAATATTTATTTAAAAAAATTATGAGGCGTGCACTTTTGGGTTTTCCAAATTATTTTTACTTTGATGTCGAAATTTACTTGTAAATATTTGCCAGTTATCGGATGTTTAACAACAAATATTAGTTTTATCAATCTTTGGGGCAGGTAAATACATTCATATTTTACTAAAATTCCATAGAAAAATGCAAATAGTAGGTACTTGTTTACTAATCCAGGAAAACAAACGTCAAACTGTGCATAATTACTTCATATTATAAAGAAGAAGAAGAATAACCATTTAACTCTAAAATAGTAGAAATTTTAAATACCTGCTACGCATATTCCGCTGTCTAGGTAAGTTTGGTAACGATTTTACATTTATAAACAAAGTTTAACAAGTTATCCATTAAAATATTATGGCAAATTTGGAACAACAATATTTTCGGGAAACAATAACTAATAAATTGGAACATTGTATAATTAACTCCCGAAACTAATCAAGAGACGGAAATTAATAGACTAACTGTTTGTATAATTTCCCTGTCAAAGTATAGATTACAGGGATTAGTGCGGTATACATACACAGTATTTGCTCTAAAATCATTTTCCAATATCCTTTAACCTAATAGCATTTGCGTACGTGACTTGCCTAAATATAACCTGATGTTAGAGACATTTCATACAACAGCAAGCCATTCATTATGGTATCCGATGACAAATTTGCATGTTTGATCGATTAACCACATTAGTATTTTAGCAATGTAATTTTTGATAATTTTAAAATGTATTTAACTTTTTCATGTGAATAATTCAAAAAACGTAAAAATCCACCAAAAACACATCGACGATAGGTGACAGCGTAAGCCATACAAATAAATAAACGTATTGTATTAATTCGGACGAATCATTGTAATTAAAACAAATCTTATTGAAACTGTAGAGCGGAATGTGATACTGGTTAATTTATATCCACGATACTTACGTGCGCGCTCACAGGCCACCGTTCATTTATCTTATTCATTTTATAAAAGAGCGTAAACTCGGCCCCGTTTACGTTTTAATTTGACGGGTTTAATATGTCAGGTAATTTACGCGCTGATGGAATGCTGATTAAATGCAGGAAGAAGCAATATCCACTTATCTCTTGTTTTTGAAAATACTGAGGCAATTAATTGTATTTGGATATGCGATGGCGAATGACTTTTAAACGAAATATGTTACGTAATTTAAATAAATGGTTTGCTAATATATATTTATACCACTAAAGACATATTACATTATAAATAGCTCTCTGTATTTTATAAAAAAATTATCTGATTGATAATTTTTGCATTAGAGAAAGGACTAGAAATAGCAATTGATATACTATGCTAGGCTAGGCTTATAAGCAGGGTGTTTAGCGATATAATCTCCATACAATAGCTAGTAAATATGCTTTGTAGAATATAGGTTAAAAAATATTATAAATAGTCTCGCCTCCACCGGCCTACCTCGCGGATTAACTCATGTGAAAATATGCTTTTAAATTTATCCAGTTTCCTTTCAACTTACCATTACATATTGCAGCGATAGAATATTTATAGCTCTTTGTATTTATTTGTTTAGTAAACTAACAAATCATTTTGTATTTTTAAAGCAAAATCAATACCGAATGTTTCTACACTTAACTTCTGAATTACATTTATGTAAATTAAGGTTATGATTGGATTATTGATATGCAAGCATTTTTTTCATATCTCACTAAAAGAACCATCTGTAGTTTGACTATTTATTTATTTATTTATTTAAATACTTTATTGTACTGCCAACAAAAAAAATTACAAAAAGAAAACTTATACTAAAAGAAGACACAGCACAGATGGCGGCCTTATCACTTATAAGTGATTTCTTCCAGGCAACCAACTGAAGATGGGATAACATAATAGAAAAAAGGAGGTGGGTAAAAAGTATACGCAATAATTATGACTACTTAGTTTTATAGTATTTAAATTCTTTATAATTTTTTTTAAGAACTGAAAAAGGTAAAAAACGCGGCTTTGAATCCCAGTTATAATGACTAAGTTATTCCCAAACATATATCGACTTTATTAGAGCGACTAAAAAACTTAATATTTTATAAAAATTTAATATTCATAAGTAGCTAATTAACGGAAAATGCATTTAATTAATTATACGAGCATCAGTTTTCTTTATATCTATTGCATTTGTAAACATATTATTTTATGCGCGTTTTTGTTTGCTCAACTTTTCTTCAATTATGATATTGTATTCCATTAAATGCGTAACATGAAGTAATTGTGTACAATGTATATATTATTGCAACAAAGAAATATAAAATTAAATAAAAAACACAGGACTGCACAATTTCTCTCGCTAATTTAATAAAAAAATATTATAAATCAGTAAATCGTAAATAACATAATACATTTATCGTTTAATGAGTAAAAACGAAATAAACGCTGTAAAATGTCATAATTAAGGTATCAATATTAATATTCACCCTGCAAAGTACAAAATGCTGAGTCACTTACAATTAGGAGTATGCACAAACTATTCGTTAACCAGATTCAATCACTGGCCAGCATTAATCTGGAAGATTATAACAGCTCTAGCTCGACATATTATTTCGATTCCAATATATCCTACAATAAAACTTCGTTAAAATCCAATCTTACTCTAAATCAATTTGAAAATGCATCTTTGGAGATGCATTAATCAATAACTCGTTAATTAAAAACTACACTGAGTTAAATTCGCTCGTGATGCAAGCGAACTTTCCGAGACTTTACCGTCTTGCAACAGTTCCGGGTTAATTTCGCCTTAAGCGGTTTAGTAGAGGGTTACGGTGCAGGTTGTATTTATAGCCTTGCTCGTTTAATGATGCCAGTATTGCCTAAAGTACCTTGAGAGTTTTCTCGTTTACAGAATAAACAGACTCGATTAAAAAAATACAGCTTTAACGAGTCTATTGAATGAAAAGACAGTGGGGCTGTATATAGATTGTTTATAGTGATGTGGTAAGCTTTGTTCCCGTGTTGATGTTGATAAAAGTAATCCCTCACTTCGGTCAGACGGTATCAGCAAAAGTTAGTTATTGGGCGTTGTGTGTAGGGTATATTTCGTGGTTTATTTATTCATCAACGTTATGCATTCTACTTTTACTTATTAAATTACTATGTGTAAGTAGCATAAGATACAATAAGAATTATTAAGTAACTAAATACTTACTCATATTATAAAACATATATTTTTCTAAGCATACATTTTCCACGTCGACATTATGAAAAAGTTCGTAACTGAACTAAGAAGACTATAATTTATGCAAGGATTTACTTTCATCTTCCTTCCTTTCGCGCAAAAACTAGCGCGATTTATGTCTCAATAAGATAACCTTAATGGCTTAGCGAAACGTATTTAGTTTTATTGAAAATGTATAAATAAATGCACATTTAAATACGTTTAACAACATAGATTACCTATAAGAAGTAAATTTCTTGAAAGGGTTCTGTAATATGGTTTTTCCATTTTAACAATTTGTAATTTTAAGTTGTACAACACTTTGACGATATGAATTTTAGATAAAATCAAAATAAGTTCATTATAAAAAGGGAATATACGATCATGATAATTATAATCAAACAAAATTTCAATTACAAGTCAAATTATGATATTCGACAGAATTAAAAATGTAAGCTGTAATTAATTCTCAATTGAAACTTCTCAGCAACTCATAAAAAAGTTATTAATTAATTGATACTTTGTACCCACAGATCACTATGCTTGTACCAAACAAAAATAATTCCACATGAAATAATTTTGTATCTGCGTTGAAACCGCATTGCGTAAGAGTAATAAAGAATGTTGTAAGGGTTCCGTAGACAGACGAAACCTATGTAATTACACATTGAACAATGCGCTACGTACAGTAGGTATATAAAAAATAGTAAACTACCACAATAAACTACATAAAAATTTATATGATTTTTTTAACTATTTGCAAAATAGTATAATATGTTTCCTTAACTTCTCTACGGAAGGTGATGCAAACGTATTTACACAAAGGCAAACATGGTACTGTTATTATTAAAAAAAAATGAAACCACTGTTTCAACTACGGAACCCTTTCCTCAGCATAATTTTACACGTACCCGGTTAATTAATTTTTCAATAATACAGACAACAAACTTTGCTCTTCATTAAATAGAATTTTAATTACAAAATGCTGAGTGTTTTCATTGGATCACTCTTGCATTGTAACATCCTGATATTGATGTGTCTGGCCTATTGTTGATATTTTAATTGATTGAAACCATCCTTAAAATTTACATATTAAACAGCACGGAAGAGCGTGGACCTTTTGTTTCATGCATTTCATTGCACATCAATTATTCATGCGTCATTTTTTGAGCCAGATTTTATTTTTACTGGGTATGATTTTACTTTTATTTACTGTCTATTTCTTGAAACATAATATTAACTTAAATATGTTTTTTAGCTTGAATTCTTGATGATATCTGAATGATTATTGGCTATAGATATCGGAAAATTGTACACAACCAACGACCTGCTATTCGTGTAATGGTATTTCTTTTTCTTTTCATAAACATGAATCATTCTCGTAGGTAGACAAGTCAGCCTTTTACAACGTGAATACAAATAAATATTTCCTTCCTTAAGTAAACTTTGAATTTGTAATGGGAAAGTCTAGAATATTAAAGTGAAAAAAAATATTTTTAATTTTTATAAAAGCTTAGTTAGTCCCAATGCTTAAGCACTCGCAAGCAATTCAGTTTATAAGTGTGTAAACCTTTGGAGTTATCTTTTAAACACTTTGCTTATTAAACTTTAGTGAAATTTCTTGTCATATTAAAATTCCTCAGATAAGAGTGGACATCGTCTTGAGTACTCCGAGCTCGTTCCATTAGGACACCCTCTTTCATACCTTTAAGAGTGCTTGATGCTTCAGAAGGCCGGATTTTCACGGGTAGTGAGTTTCTATACAGAGACCCGAATACTTGCACACTTATTGAATTTTAGGGTCTCAGAACTTGAAGACATTCTTAGTGAGTCTCGTTAGGGTAGTTCGTTGATTATTACTGCAATAGTGGTGTAAAACCTTTTGCGTCATATTTTTAGTGATATAAATAGGCTTTTGCTAATGTTTTGTAATTAAAAATCAATATCAATTACCCTTAGTTTTATTAAGTGCATAATGAAGATAGAAGCGCATTAATAAGACCATCACGTTTATCTTATCTTGGATTTGGTAGTGGAAATAATTTACCAAAGTTATGATTTTGTAGATTCATTTACTAAAACGTGGCTGTGGAATTAAGCTTGGATTTCATATAAATTGAGCCGTACCTTATCCTCGTATTTATAATTGCGCGTGGTTGACGATTATTTATAGAAAGGGTCTAATAGTGATCCATCGCCACCCTATTTCGACCCAAATTTATGATCGATCGTCATATAATAACCAATCGATAAACCTCTATCCCAAAAATGTGCATGTCAAGATACACAAGTGGCTTGCTAAAGCCATAGCGATACGACAGTCATACCAAAAAGGCATCAAAGAATTGAATTGGAGTTGGAAAATGTCAGTTGTCAGTTTCTACACGCGATCTACGTCCACCAAAATACACCGGCTCAGTTTGATTTTCTGATTTACCTATGTTGCTGTTTTCCGTGTCGTATTTAGTCGAGTAATGTGTTAGTCTCAGTTAATTCAGTTCTCTCTCGGTTATTTTAGATTCGCAAATCTCTATTCAACATTGCGTTCAAGACTCTCAATGTAATCGATAGTAAAACAACATTTTACTTTATTTAGGATTGCAGCTCACAAAAACGTACGTCATTCAATTTAAATAAAATACGATTGCAAACATAACTCAGTCAACCAGCTAGTCGTGTTCATAAAAATTTAACGGAAGGCTAATAAAAGTCAAGATAAAACGTCTGCAAAAAACGTTCATAACTTCTTTGATGTTAACAGAAATATAAAAATATTTCCTTATATTTCTTCAATATTTAATGATCATCGACATAACTCCTTCCAAAGAAAGATTATTCAAAAAACAGAATTTACTATGTAAACGAGAAATACAAGCAATAAGTACCTAAAAGAATTTTCCGCACGATTAATATAGGTACTTATAATACTTAACTTTCATTTTGGTCTCTCATGGCATCAAAATTCTTCTCTTTATTGAAACTACTTGGAAAGAATTACTACCAATCGAAATTTGAATAAATGAAATAACTTAGGTATTATTTTAAACTCTATTCATGTTATTTACAGCTTTTACTCCAAAGTGCCTTAGGCTTATAACAGTATGTATATCATTAATTAATTAGTATTCAACTAGTAATAGCATTGCTCATGAATGTGTGAATTAACAGGACGCGTATAGGCATACCTCTATTACATGATAAATCATTAAATTAAAGCAACAAACATGGTGCTCACCTAATCTATTGTTATCGTCTCAAATCTCGCTCGAGGGACTTTTACTTCTCTCTTATAAAATATGTTTTATATTATAGCTATTATGAATAGTTAGCATGTAATAATATTAAAGAATGATCCTTCATTAGTGAATTTTTATTTAAATAGGGCGTAATATATTGAACTATTCTTCCTACGTACGACGCAAACAATAAAACGTAAACTGTGCAGTATTAATTATTAACCATAATATTACAACGATTAAAATAGCATACTTCATTGGAATTTAAAAATAAACGTTTGCTGTATCTATTACTGCAAGAATGCAGACTGCTGTTTTGGAATGCAATAAAAATAAATAAAAGTAAAGTAATATCGCCATGAATAGGTCCGAGGCGCACTGCGTTGGGCATGGGGCCAATTCTTGAGCGCTTCTCCACATTGTTATTTGCGTGCAAAATCGTAGCCTCTTCGTTTAATAGTTTTTACTAGAACAGCTGTTTCATATTTTCACTTGAATGCGTTTCGTTTCCTTCAAATTGGTACGCGAAGTTTTTTTTTTAAATCCTGAAAAAAGGTTCATTAAAAAAAATTGTGTCAAATACGCATCCTATCGAAAAAGACCATTGTATGTCGTTTATTCCTTAGTACAAAATATGTAATTCTCATTTTCATTCTTATATAATATTATGATATATGATATATTAGCTCTACAAACTCTACAGACAAATATATTAGATAACATCCGAACAAATTAATCAATAAGTTCCCTTAGTTAATAATAATTTCCCTTCGATTATGTCACATTGCTATACTCACATATTATTATGATCTATTGTAACCAATTGTAACTATTATTTGCATTTTTGTGACATAAATATTATGAGGGAGGTAGCCTTAGTGAGTGAATACAATAGTACCTACGCTTTATTAAAAATATCTTGGAGACCCGTCCTCGCGTTGTAGCAAAATATTTAACCATTTTCAGTTGCAACGAATATGTATATTTAGAAACTAGAGTTTATTTTGAAATCATAAATACAAACATTTTATACGTCTTTATTTATCTTGAAGAATGTGAAAGATTTGTTAAATAAGTAAATACTTTATACGTGAATGATTCGGTATGCACGGATACGGCTTATATCTTCTGCTATGTTTAAATCTGACTTCATTGTTACCTCGACGAAAATAAGCTTATTGAGGAATTATTGAAATACCAATACTCTTCTGCGTAACTTTCATACTTGACAAATAAGACAAAGATAGGTCATAATTAAATTGGTTTATTAAATTCCTTGAAAACATGTGATTTTTTTATCGATACCCAGAAAAAATTGTAAGTAAATAAAATTTCTATCTTAATAGGTTGCAACTTGACCACCTTTGCAACTAGTGTTTGTACGCGATGGTATCCACTTAAGATGAAAGTCATATTAAAAAGTCATTTTATACTAGATTTGCTCGCGGTTCTACTCAAATTCATACCTATTATAATAAAATCGTACACAGCTTCGGCGGCCTCGCGAATCATTTTCCAGGCGAGGCTGCAAGCTCTTTGTGGACGTGGCTCGGCTGAGGAAAGCACGTGCGCCGCCTATTCTCGAACCAACCTCGACACAGACACAGACACAAGAGTGTATACGTTCAAATTATTTCGTCATTTCATAGTCCAATAACATAGACAATCTGACGCGATCATCAGAAAGGACATTGATAGAGATCAGGTGCAGAATCGACAACTTTATGTGCATTCTGAAACAGGAAATTATCCCAGCGACGCTATCGAGAAAAAGAATATTGTTACTGATATAGCTTAAACAAATATGTCGACAAAAATTCCACCTGTCTCAACCATTAAATTGTTATTTATATGGGTATTGAAGCAAATGAGCACACGTGTCTAATATAATTGATATCGTAGAGAACTTAATTATCTGGTGATTATAGGGTATAATAAAATATGTTTCTGGTAAACAAACTTCATTATTTATCCAACAAATATAAATCAGCCTGCTGTAATTTGAATAACGTTCCTCGAGTAGATTATTATGAGATGGGCTGCTCAAATCAAGTTCATTATTTAGAAACAGATAAAGCGCGGGCATAACAGGTATATCTTGTTGGATTTATCAAGTTTTTGTATTGAGTTTTTTAATGCGCCATGAAAAATAAATCTTTTTAAAAGTAAATATGTACTTGTCTTTAAAGTGAAGTAATATTGTGGTAATTAACCGTAAGATAAGTAAAATTAAATCTTAAAGTAAGGTTTAATTGCTGCTTATACGACGGTAAAAATATTGCTGAACATATCTACATAAAAAATAATGTTTTTCTTCCTTTTCCGTTATTGTAAAGTGACATAGATTTACTCATCCGTTTTACCGAAACATGGAATCAAAATTCACCTTACACTATTTGACAATATTATCATATTCAATATTTCTGAATAATAAAGGCAAAATTATATTTATGTCTATAAACCGCTACTAATACGCTTCATTGATCACATGTTTTCAGTAAAGATTAGAGAGAAAACGTTCATAAAACCCACCTTGGGCATAAAAAGATTGCTACGGCCGTAAAATTTGATTTACAACACGATTCATGGAAACAAAATTACTTCAATAACTTTTCTCATTAAGTGAATAAGGCATGTATTATTTTTATCGCTTTTTATTTCAGTCCATTTTATTCGACGGTGTTATTCATTTACGGCTATTTGCAAATGTTGATGGTTGTCAAAATAATGGTACGTTTTTTGTTGAATTGTCGAATGTCGAGATCTAACCATGATTTTTTTGTGGCGTTTCACGTTGTTTCTGAGAATTGCGGTTACAACTTAAAGCGGATTCATGGTCGAAAAGAAGAAAAAGGGTATAATTTCCCTGAATGTGATTAATCATCTTCAAAGAAATTTATTTAACCTCTCATCAGAAAATAATTTTAATTATCATAGAATAGCATAGGTATATTATATGTATTTCGTATATTGAGATAATCTGCGCGTTTGCTTCACCATGGAAAACATATAATTAAAAAAAAAACGTATGCCTAATGGTTACAGAAAATTGACCTGCCACATTTATTAGAATCCCTATAATTTTAACCTACTTAAAGTTTTAGTAAAAATCATTTTAGATATTTTCAAACATTCCAGGAACTGACGAGAACCTTCCTGCAATTTGGCCTTGCGACTGGAACGATGGTATAATAGCGTATACATTTAATTACTATTCATTAAGTAAGTGCAAACATTGTTATAATAGCTGGCTTTTATTTTCTTACATCCAGCCCGTAGGCTAGTACTCCAGGGGCGCAATTTTAAACGTGAATATTATACAGATAATATCAAAACATACTTCATATTTTCTTTATAAATAAACGACTACGGAAGCGTTTGTTGCATGAATATTTTGTAGAAAACATCAAGTTTGTCTAAACGAAATATTTCATGTGGATATCGGGTTTCGTTCATATAAAAAATATTTAATAATTGTTAAATGGACCGGAGTCATTAACCTTATCTCTTCTATTGCTATTCTTTCCCTTCTGCATGTAACGCCGAACCGTCATGTTGAATTTATAAGTAACGTATAAACATGTTTTTGTAACTCATATAAATATTAAATAACCAATATTATAGACACCCTTGTTCAAATCTCTTCTGTGTTGAATGCATTCATCGGTGTTAAAACGTAATTATCAACCTAACTACGCCGGTGAAGTGAAACACAATAGCCTAATTTATGCGGCCATTCGCATATCGCAAATTATCCAACACGTGTAAACATTCTGTACATTAGAAAATCCTTTGAATATTCTAGATCAATTTTATATTTATAGAGATACTGTAATAGTATCTACTGAATGTATGCTACTCAAATTTTAAGGGAACTTTTTTAACTTTATAACTTTCGCGATTCCTGTTAGTAAATTTAACAATAGCTTTTAAAAGTTCAAATGTGTTCATAATACATTTTTAAGAAAAATTACCTATCTCCGAAAATATCTTATCACTTCTATTATAAAATACAAAAGTTTGAGTAGGTAACAATATATTTCTAATATAATTATTTACTTCGCTTTCATTCCCTGTCATGGGCACTCTACAGTATGGGCAGCGTTGGACCAACAAATGATTGTTAATGTTTGTCGCCATTATGGCGATTATAAATAAAAATCTACAATAACAGCCGATCATAAACATTTAGGCCTTCTTCACTATCGTGATTGCCTCTACTCGCCCAACGCTGCCCATTGTATCCCGAGAGGGCCCATCATAGAGGTAAATGTTTTAATAAACTCCATTATTGAAATAAAAATTTAGCAAATAAATTACAATTTATTTAAATCCGACTTTACCGAGAAAAGTTCTGTAAATAACTAACAATACAAGCTCAATCTATGAAAATTATGATAGTTCCAAGATTTAATCCATAAAATGTATTTATGAATATACAATTTACGTATAAACAGCGGAGTTTTATTTATTCAAAACCACTATTTATTTTCCAACTAATATTTATTTAACATAATAATAATAATAACCTATTACCAAGAATTTCAGAAATATATGAAATATAATGGAGAGTCTAAAAATTAATCATATCCTTATTCTAACTTTTTACCTGTGCATGGATTTATGTTGGTTCTAGTTAGGTTATAGTTTTTAGTTTTAATTTCAGAATCAATTAAATTTTTATTCATAGGGGAAATACATTAATTGTCTATTTGTGTTTTTCTTTTTAATTTTGACGCCACTGAAAATTGTTTTGTAAATGAATTTCCGAAGTAGTACAACACATTCTGTCAAGTATAAAATGATTGCGTATAATATCAATTTTCAGGTCCAAGACGTTTAATAAGCATCGTGAAAAAGGGTCTAGATTTTATCGAAGAACGTTCCTGCCTTAAATTCATAGAACGTGACCCAATCGAGCTTACTAAAAAAACAAATTTCACTTACCTTTTCTACAGCTACTCAGATGTTCTGGAAAGTTGCTGTTTGCAATTCTTTACCAACCCATACGGGAGGAGAGTGAGTTTCAGATCATATAAACCTAACTATATTACTGATCTTTACTAAATAACAATAATACTACTATTAATGTAGGCCTATATGACCCAAATATTGAGATATACGTTTTTTCCCATTATTTATTCAAATTTACGTGATGCTAAGCAAATATTAAAATACATTTAATATTAATTTTGTCCTGATTTTGTTTTAAATTCAAACGATTTATTTTATTAATAATTTTAACTTTCATAACTTTTAATAATTTATTAGATACTTATAATATTTTTCTCTCTACCATCCTCCACAGAGGCTTTATTTCTTAAAAGTTTAGAAAAAGCACAAAATAAAATTACACATTCATTCAATTTATCCTAAGTAATGTTTTATTCGGTATCGCAAGTTCATATAATACTACAAAATGTAATTTCCAGCAAGTGTTGATCACACCAATATGTTCGCTGCCTGCTGAGGTCGCCCACACGACGCTCCACGCGCTCGGGCTGAAGCACGCGAAATACGACCGCTTTCCCACGCACCTCGCCAGAGCCGCCTTGTTCCCTACCGCATGTGATAATATGAAAAAGAAACAAAATATAGTGTTGTAAAACCTTTTTGGATGTGCTATGTACAAAAGTTTGATATGTGATTTTTTGTAATAGATTTGAGCTAAACATGTAATTTTAGTTTTTAGATATGGCGATATCAACTATCATTGTTTTCAAATATAACGCTATAGCGAATAGCCCGTCTATGGATAATCTAAATATAGAGGTAGATTTAAAAAAAATATTCGAATAAAAGCGAAGGTAGGTATATTAACAGTTTTAAATAAACACCCATTTAACTAACAATAAACGTAAACCAGCAATTTAAAAAATACTACGGTCTACAATAAAAGGCAATTAAAATTCGTAAGTGGGTGCATGGATTTGAAAACATCCAACAAACAATACAAATAAGAGAAACATCAGCGCTATAATTAATTCACGAATAATACTTATGAAACCGCTGTGATTTTTACAAAACTCGTTGAAGCTGAATGTAAACAGAAGCCAATTTAAATTGAATTTCAAAGGCTTGTTTGTATGACAACGGCAAACAATATCGCGAACAATTTATTGATTCCTACCGCTTTACTTTATCTCAGGCACTGGCTACGTCGCTAATGTAACAACCCTATAAGAAATATTATCGAGTTATGGCTTCCACGAGCTTTTAAAACTTGCCCTTGCAAAATTGTTTTTGGTTAGCAATTACTTTTCTATCACGCACCAAATTTTTAATGATAGATTTTATTTGTGTTGTGAACTGTACACAAATATAAAAGCATGAGCAAAAATAAATATGTAAAATATTTGACTCATAATTCATCACATCATGTTGCATAATTGATTTAACTCCTACGGTGATCAAAGAACATGAAATTGAAACATGTAGAACATAAAATTATTTGTCACAAGATTAGCTTCCTGAATCTTAATTCTGTAATAAATTTCTGTGAAACTTCATCACTTTGAAGTCCCTGATTTAAAGACAAACAACTCGGTCAAAGCTCGTGACATGATTTTGGAATAAATTCAACAGAATAGGTACTGAAGTATGAAATTTTATGATTAAATCAAAAATGGTTCCTATATTTATGAGGATAGACCTTCGTAGATACGTGTTTTCTTTGCCATATAATTGTAATACCAATTTTGCCGATGTGACCTTTAAATGTAAAATATTTTAACTTTTTTAGTAACAATTGGTAATAATTATTCTTGCAATATCATAAGACGGTAACAAAATAAAAAAAACCTTGCGCGCTATGTAATATAGTTTGCAACTTAAGAAATTTTGCATAATATTAACTTTAAAATATTCGTATATTATACAAATTGTTGGTTTTACTCGAAGGTCGCGACTGCAGCGGGGAGATAGCGCTGCACAAACAATCTTCAAATGCTAAGTCTAAATAGAACTACAATTCGTTTTCACGCTATCGTCACGACGTTTAATAAATTGTATTACTGAATGATCTCGTCACAAACTCTTTGGCATTTTCGTTCTTTATAATTGAACACATATAATATTAACATGGTAAATTTCTGAAAGAGGAAGACCAGTGATAAAACATGGTAAGTACCTAATTAACTGTACAATTCCCATAAATTAGTTACGACAAAACTTCAAGGTAGAAACAGGAAGGAGGCAACGTTTATCGCTACATCAGCAATTAATCCGCTCGATCGTAAAGAAAATTAGTATCTTTATAATAATTTAGGGTTCCATGACAAGATGGGGAAAAATTAACTTTTATGTCCAATAGCCGATAAAACAGGACTTCTTTCGGCATTTGAGCTTATAAGATATTAAACCCTTTAGTAAAAAAAATGACGTAAGTTCCTATACCTTCCTCCGCAAAAGTTATGATACATAAAGGTCAGCAAGTACCAAAAGTACAATTATTATGATAACAATTAATTCCATTTTTCATTGTTAAAAATCTGTGTACGATAAAATATCGCAACGATATTCCATGAACGAGTCAAAGAATAAGTCAGAAAGGTCGCTCAGACAAGAGCGAGTAGGCATAGCAATGTTTCGGCTATAAACGCTAATTTCTGACTCTGCCATGTAATTAACTTAGCGAAAGTTTCCGACTTATTCTCGACTGCTAATGAACAAACTCGTTGCAAGTGCAGGGTTAAGTTAAGACGTGTTTAAAATTACAAGCAATCTCGTTTTCGTGTAACGCCGTTTACATCACCCTTTAATTAAGAGAGGTTTTTAGCGCAATACCAAAGCTATTTGGTTTTTTTATGGCATACCTTTCAGGCCAAAATTTTAACCACTATCCTTTGTATTATGTAAAGAACTTTCTCGAAAATAAACATTTAGATCAATAACGTTCTAGGTAAAATTTTGTTTAGGAAGTCTTCGGTTTAAAAAAATATATTGAACACTATATGTAGGTACCTACTTTTGGATGCTATTTTATTTATGCCAATGACTTGTATCTAACACGAAACTGACCAGGTTAATACAGACATAATATAATTACGTTAATGTTTTGTGCAAACATAAAAGTCAACGACTCGACCCTGCTATATGAGCTCCGGAACCGTTTTATTTTACTGTTATTAGACTTTTATTATATTTCTGGTAATACAACACTATATGACTTAAATATAATTTGGAACAATATGCTGTTTTAATTGCCAGATGTAAATTTCGTATTAGGAATTAATATCAATTTCATAAAATAAAGGTAATTTTAGTTTTCATTTCTAATGTGATAGTCTTTGGCATTATCCATCACGTGGCTGGTAGTTTCAGTAGTTTTACAAAAATTACAATATTATTTTTATTCATTCAAAAAACGCAAAGACCCAAAAGGCCTACCTTATCACTAGAATGTAGTCGATTTTTCCATCCAATAACTTTTTGCTTGCATAAAGAAATACAAATCGAATGAGGTGGGTGAAATTGGATTCATTATCGATTCAAAAGGTCAACCCGATGTTCGATGAAACGGCATTTACCTTCCGATCCAATATCATCGATATTTCCTTAGTGACGCATTTTAGGGCACCTTAAAGTAATTGATATTTTGCTTTGATCTTCACTAGACCCTGGATAACCATTTTACTGAATAATCCTAAAATATTTATTGAATTGCCTGTAGTTTTTTAATAAAATAAAAAAAAATCAAAGTGTAAAAATGAAAAGGTTGACACGCAGAAAATTAATACCATTTAATTGAAAATGGATTATCATAAATAAAACAAATATAAGCACAAAAAGTTTAAAAATATTTCCATTGACTACTTCATAACTAACTAACAGTTAAATATTATTATCACGAAGATAATCTATAATATTTATTCTTTACTAAGATTGTTTGTTATTTATGGTAAAATTTTCAAGCTTCCAACTAATCTTATAAGACCAGCAAGCTTCAAGCTTAAACAGTTTAAAGCAATACTGTAAAATTTAGAATTTATAACAACCTCTCAACTCAGCACTATTTATAACATTTTCCACTACTGATTAAAATGCATACAATATTTACAATACACTATTTTATTTCCATGTTATATTTGAACAATTGTTTTAATTATTGACAAAAGGTCCAATGGCTTCGATCTGCTTGTAAATTGTATCAACAATTAAAAACACGAAATATTCATTTAAGCATTCAGTTCGCAACTGAATATTGGCCAACTATAATTTATTTCCACTGAAAAGAAAATATGATTATTCCCTGATAGCGCATCTATCGCACTCCACGTGTAAAATATGAATACAACATTTTATTTCAACTCTGCTAATGATTTTCAGTACTGCATAGCAATGAAAGCTTACAAAGCATTTATAGTATTCGGCATATTATTATAATATTCAAACAAGGGTATAGTGAATGGAGTCACCGAAATACCAGCTTTAAATCTTTATCAATCTTATTGTAAGTTTCATTTTCATAAAATATTATAACTATTGGCCTGTCCCGGTTGTTTATTAATTTCTTATTTTTTAGATTTTTTGTTCAAAACTCTATCAGTTATTATTATCAGCAAATTGGCAGCTACGATGTTTTTTTTATATTTATTATACTCATTGCGATTTATATCTTACTAATATCATTGAAAGTTACATGATTAAGTACCTATAATTTGTAAGATTTTCTTTAAAAATATCAATAGCTAATAGCTATAATTCGCAGAATAAAACTGCAAAAAGTAAAAGTAAAACTCACGTATTTTCAACTCGAAAAAAAGAAACAGAATATCTTATCTTTGAATATTTGTAAATAAATGCTACTCGCTTACTTTAAAATAAAATTGCTGAGTTACCGTTTTTGGTGAATGCCATCCAATTACTACTGCAATTTGAAGTCAACAGTTTTTAATTAAAAGTAAATAGAGACGACATCATTCATATTCAAAGGGTTTTAATACTTAGTTGAGACTTTAACGAATCGGTGTTATCTCTTTTGGCGATTCCTTTACTGAGACAAAGATTTAAATCAGCTTCTTCTATTTGCAGATGAAAATACTGTAAACAATAAACAAACAAAAACAAAGGTAAGCTTTCAAAACAAATTTTGATGAAATGTCTTTGCCGGCTGACCTTCTAGTTATTTTGTTTTACAGGTAAAGTAATAATGTACAAAGAGACACTTCTAAAAGAAAACCTAGACAGTAATAGAAAATTTAATTTGTTTTCTGTAAGTTGGTTTCGTATATAAATATCATTGAATATTGAAAAAGATACATTCGTTGACTTACTAATTTTAAGGTAAGTTCTATTTTACTATTGAAAGAGAGATAGCTTGTGACAAAGATATTTTATATTTTAGCACGTATACCCCTACAGTCTACACATTCTCTTGTTTGAATGTGCGGGCTTTTCTTCATCTCATAACGGAATGGTTAATTTCTATTTGATTATACAGGGTGTCCCAAAAAGTAGTGATATACTGAAGCTGGGAGGTAGAGGACTTAGAGGGCTATCCGAATCACCCCCATGTGTGTTATGCGATTTTTCGTATTTTCGGAGTTATTACATTTTTTTCAATTTTTCATCTATCGCCGAGTACGATGAGATTTTTATTTATGGTGACGTGAATTATTGCGCTAGATGCTTGATTTTTTTTGTGTGCTAAGCTGAAAGATAGGCCAATTCAGTATGGTAACATTTACTATCGTTAGATCTTCGAATGGAATAAAAAAAAGAATTAAATGCCAAGAAAGATAAAATTACCCAGTATGTTCATAACTTCAAGGGCCCATAAAAAAATAAAATCACATTAAAAAGGTTTTCCATTTGGCTTTTAAAAACTTGCTCTAGCGATCAGGTAGCTACCCTAAAAATTTCATTTTATTATTCTGAAGGCTTCAATCGAAAAATTGAAATCTAAATGTGGTAAGTGCAAAATTTTTATTAACATGATGATCATTAAAACCAATAAATAGGTGTTTAATTACCAGAATTTTTTTAAAATAGCCCCGCTGTTGCTCAATGCAAGTGCGACATCACCGTAAAAAGTTGTCTTTTTAATGTCTGAATGCTCTTTTATCATTTTTAATGGTTTCTTCTGCTACTATGAATTTCCGGGTTATTTCGTCCAAATTGTGGCAGTCTCTCGTCATTGTAGTATCCCCACGGAAAAAATTCAATAGGGTTTATGTGCGGAGACCGTGGAGGCCAGGCTAAAGGGCAAAAATACCCTGAAAGATGGATTGGTCGTTGCAGCCTGCGCATGCGCCGGTGACGCCTGCTTTAAAGCCTGGCCTCCACGGTCCCTCGACCTAAACCCCATTGATTTGTTTCAATGGGGATACTAAAAAGACCTCGGCTACTTGAGAGAATGCCACAATTTGGACGAAATAACCCGGAAATTCATAGTAGCAGAAGAAACCATTAAAAATGATAAAAAAGCATTCAGACATTTAAAAGACAACTTTTTACGGTGATGTCGCACTTGCATTGAGCAACAGCGGGTATATTTAAAAAAAATTCTGGTAATTAAACACCTATTTATTGGTTTTAATGACCATCATGTTAATAAAAATTTTGCACTTACCACATTTAGATTTCAATTTTTCAATTGAAGCCTTCAGAATAATAAAATGAAATTTTTAGGGTAGCTACCTGATCGATAGAGCAAGTTTTTAAAAGCCAAATGGAAAATCTTTTTTATGTGATTTTATTTTTTTATGGGCCCTTGAAGTTATGAACATACTGGGTAATTTTATCTTTCTTGGCATTTAATTCTTTTTTTTATTCCATTCGAAGATCTAACGATAGTAAATGTTACCATACTGAATTGGCCTATCTTTCAGCTTAGCACACAAAAAAAATCAAGCATCTAGCGCAATAATTCACGTCACCATAAATAAAAATCTCATCGTACTCGGCGATAGGTGAAAAATTGAAAAAAACGTCATAACTCCGAAAATACGAAAAATCGCATAACATACATGGGGGTGATTCGGATAGCCCTCTTGGTCCTCTATCTCCCAGCTTCCGTTCATCACTACTTTTTGGGACACCCTGTATATATAAGACGGAGCACTTTATTGTTAGGTCACCTGACCAGCCTGAAGAAAGAAAGATAGGTAAGAGGAAATTGGGATAAATAATATCTATACGCTGATGTTCATGGTCCTTAAGTATCTCAATGGTCAATGGTCTCTCTCTACCTCAATGGATTTATAGTGATGTGTTCTTCTGCAGTAAAATCCAGTATTAACTAGTTTCCTTGGCTTAACATTCACAAACTGCAGCACACATCACGAGTAGATAAATCGTACAAATCCTCCAACTTCAAACAGATTAATTTAGGATCCTTCGAAAACGCTATACATCTTATTCCTGCCCACATTAAAGAAACCTGAATCGTTAGCCAAGTTTCTAGTACCATAAATTGGTAGTGAAATATAAAGAACTGTTAAATTTACTGGTGTCGTGTTCCCAGCCCGCTCTTAAGTCTCCCCGTCACTTTGGGACCGCCAGCGCAATTGGGTCAAGACATTCTGTAATCCTTCAGCTTATAGAAGGATATTTTGCCAACTTTGTTGTCAGTTTGCAAACTAAAATTCGGTATGACAATTGCTTCTTATTAATACTTGTGATTACGCTTTCGAGAGCCTTTGAGTGCTTGCCCTTGAATATTATTGGTGATTAATTAATTAATGTACCGCTACGATGTTTTACTTTTATATGATTGCGATTCAACGAATAATATTAATAATATAAATTGAAATGCATTTATTTTTGTTATCAGCAATTTCCAAAACTAAATTGCAACTATTCAGAAGATATTGAAGGCCTCCCAGGCATTTTTAATATCTGCAGTGTTTACAAAAACGTAATATTGTTCAAAAAGTGTGCTTTTTATAGGCATTTAGAAAGAAAATAGAAAGAAAGAAAATACGTTTAATCACAAATACTTAACTAGGTACAATTTTTCACTTATAACTAATACACTCTTGAGAAAAATACACATTAATAACATTTCATAATAGTTGTAGCACGGTAGGGATACGGTACTATAATATATTCCTTAATTATATACCTTACGAATATCTAAACGATGCACATTTATAAAATAATTTATTATTTTGCATTAAACTACAGTGCGCTGTTTACTCGTTTTACTTTATGAAGAATTAAAATCAAAACCTACTTAATCAAAATAGAGAGAAGTATACCTTTGGGGATAATAATACATTCAGCTATCATTTACTTTTCTTTTCAGTTTAAGTGTATATAAGGAGAGAAATTATTGTAATCATCCAGGCCCCTTCATTCAAGCCTTCCTCTGAGAAATTCATCCTAAAAAGACACAATACACTATCTTCCGATCCGGAAATTGAGGAGCATCATATGAGTAGAAGGTTTTCTCGTATAAACGACGTTACATAGATATCTTAATTAGTTTTGATACAGCGCCTGTACGATCCCGACTGAAACTTAACAATGCCAAAAAAAATAAAAATAAAATATTGGAGATTTATAAATCTATTGTTATTATAATTTTGAACAGCAACGAATGAGTTTATAACATAACCTCTAGACAATATCACCGACACCAGACAACGGTAAACCCAATTATATTTGGTTTACCGTTGTCTTCTTGTCTTGCCAGTAAAAATAATTTTCAAAATAAACTGGGCATGTATGTGAACAGCTATTGAGGCGTAGTCAATCCAAGAGAAACGTCTAGTCTATATAATCAGATGATATCAATATACCAAGTAGTAACAAGCTTGTTTTTACCACTATCTAGACTGCATAATGTAATTCCGGAAAGGGCAGTGTTCACATTATTTGCAAATCTTATTGTATTGATAATTAATTTATTTTTGTGTTCAGTAACCTTTGTCTTTATAGTCAGTGACGTAACGAACTACAATAAATTTACTTTATAATAACGATCATAACATAATATGATGTATCACATTAGAAATCATTTTGCATATAATTGCTTTTAAATTGTATATAAAAGCATTATCAACACGCCATATTAAGTGCTACTGTAATACGCTAAACTATATCCGATAAATTTTAAATTAACGATATTTGCCACGATACTGTTCAATAATAATGATGTACCTCTAAACTACGTTGTAATGCACTAGCACAACAGACGATTACACGATTAACCCACTAAATTATGAATATATAAAGTTTAGGACCAAATACGTTACCAGGGATCAGTATCTATTAACACGGCCATATATTACCACGTATTATGCAAATTCGCAATCACGTAATAGGCATTACTGGCTGAAACAAACTATGACGCTACGAAAACGGCAATTTGCTACGAAATACATTGCTCCATTTATAGGAGAAAAATTATTTGAACTTATAGTGAACATAGAGCCACAGGCAATGTATTGCATATTGAATTATGATCGTAATAAGTTTACTTTTCTTGTATGAAGGCATGAGTGTGGACGGATTCTCATTTGTCATGATAATACAGGAAGTTAGTTCTATTCAATTTGCATAGAGGAGCTTGTAATAAAGGGTAACAACCAATCGACACTTTGACTCAGATAGTCAAAATTTCACAAACATACTAGCTTTAATGTTGCAAATATAAGGTATTCTATATGTATAAAAAATATTAGTGTATATGTTTTCCGAATACGTGCTTAATTACTCTAAAACAAATAAAATGTTGCAATATAAAAGAGCCTTGTTCATCCCAAGTGATTATACCGGAACGAATAGGTACGCTAATAACTAAATATCATTTCATTGATTTATGTGGACCTACCTTTGCCTAAAAATTACATTTATTCCTTTATCAAATTATAAAAAAATCGTTTTTAAATTAGAGCACTTTTTTTCTCAAAAAGATCTGCTTAAATAAAACTTTTCATAGATTTTTTATACAAAGAGTTGTATTTATGGCTACTTAATATTATTTGTTATTTAAGTACGATGAACATGCCCAACAGACTGATAATAAAATATGTAGAGATTATTTTTCATCACATTTTTTTTTCTTATTGTCCAGTACTTTATTTCAACATTTCATAAAGTATTTCTTTCATTTTTAAGTATAGTAGGTATGCCACCCACTTTGTTGATCTATAACCTTTACTTGTATAATATTACCTATGACGAATTTGGCAAATTGATCGTAGGACCTTAGATACAGAAACATATTTTATTCCGCTTATCCATACTAACAACAACGAATGATTTGTAACTTATGGTGAGAAAAATACGGCTGTCCTGTGGCGCTAAGATTATTAATCAAATGCGTTTGATGTAAGAAAAATATAATTTTTCGTCCGGAATATCGTACTGATATTTAAATGATGAAGAAAATAAATAATGGTTTACTATAACAGCTATGTAAATTCATTACTTTCATTAATTTTCTAATTTAGGATGCTTATATGGTTAGATTACTACCAAACGAACATTGTTACTTTGAAATAAGTCAATACGTGTTTTTATATGTATAACTGAAGAGAAACTATTTCTTATGTCTCAATAAATAGCATTAAAAAGGGAATAAAATATAAAATTGAAGAATTTTCGAGGTGAATTTTCAATTTTCAAGGTCATTTTTTGGCAAAAACCATAAAATAACTCATGATAAATTAATTATTTTAAGACATTACTTGCATATTTTATACTGAATACTGCTGATTAAATAACTTAATGTTTGTAGACTAGTACTTGTATACGTAGTATATTATTATTAGTCTGTGCTAGTACCTATAAGAAAATTATTTCGATTTTATTCAACTATATCATGAGACAAAAAGCACCCAGTGCTTCATCAAACTCCAATACAATTTTCAATCGAAGCTCGTCACATAAAGCCTGAACACGAACTTTATCGAATCACTGAATAGTCGATGAATGTTCATTCGTGCATCGCAAATATCTTCTCTGTACATACATGCGTGGTTAGGAGGATTGTGACCGCAGGTACGCGGTTATTCGATCACGGGATTATAAATATGCTTGACTATGATTGTTTACAGTTATTACTAAACCTGACTAATTATTTCGGTGAAAGAGGGTTGCCATGCGTCTTATGAAGTATTATTTCCAGCCAGGCAAAGTGATAATGCTTGACGACCTGTAGCGCTGTCATTTTCCATACTGAAAATAATACCTAAAACATCAGTCAGTTTTTCTACAGTGACGAAACAATGTTATTGTACTGATTTTAGTCATTTTATAAAATATATAACATTAAGAATGCATTATGTTTTCTCAGGAATTACTTTGGCTTAAACCGGGATGGGTTAAATGGAAATAAGCAATACGTAGAGTGGGTAATAGATAAGATTATTTAAATAAGAATATTTATTACCCACTTTACGCATCTCTATCTCAAGATCGTACCGATTTCCTATCTCCTTTATAAACTTAATTATTGCCAGAACACATAATTTTTATGACACCAAAAAGGAAAGGAAAAGTTTAAAGATTTATGATCTTTAAGCTGTAAACTTTTTACAAAGTTGGTGATATAATTTTACTCATAAAATTTCTTTGATCGGCACGACTTTTGTTTAATTATTATCTCCGCTGAATATAATAATCATAGATTTTTTTAACTGAAAACTTTAAATTATTATTATATTTAAATAAATACAGAAATTTTGTTTATGGTTTTAATTCATTAGCTGTTTGATGGAGGTCTTCAAGATGAGAGTGAACAGGTGCGCTGAAGCGCGCTCTATCTTAGGCCACATCTCTGCTTACCATCAGGCGAGATCGTGGCCAAGCGCTCCCCTATTGTAGGATAAAAAAATCAACAAAACATTTGAAATAGGTAGGTATGTACTTTTGTTCATATAATTTTATTCATCATGCAGTCATATTAATAAATAAAGTTATAAGTAGGTAACTACATGAAGTAAACGTTTAATAAATTGCATAATGTTTCGCTAATGTGTATTCCCCTTAAACCTATTTTGAAAAGCGTTTATACATAATTAATGTAAAATAATTTTATAGAATGAAAAATCCGAATATTGCCAACCAACAGAAAGTCTTCCTTCTTATTCTAATTACTTAAAACTTTAGATACAAATGAGTTTTGGCAATGATCCCTAAAATATGACAAAACCCATACCGGCCTCAATGAGCAAAAACGGGAGTAAAAAGATCTGTTTAACTTGGAAATGGAATTCTGTGGTAACCAAGTGAAGTTTTTATCTCGTTCCATCTTGATGTATTTTGCGCATAATCTGGAGAAAATAGCTTTGCCGTGAATCAATACGTCTTTCGAACCTTTGGAAAGATAAACAGCGCAAATTCCTCGCCAGCCGGAATTAAACTTCTTCAAAACACCTTTAGTAAATCCACAAAGTTGACGGTATGATTTCTTTTGAATACAAAAATACTATGACGTCATAAGCTTTTTAGCTTTACTTACTCAACCTAAAAAACAAGTTTTGTAAGTAACAAATTAAAGTGCGTATATATTTTGTAGTTAACGTATAATACATGATAATACTGTTAAATAAAACCCAGCTTTTAATGTATCCGAATGTGACTATTATTCGAGTTAAAAAGCCCACCCGAACCAAAGAAAACATTTGTCATACAGCCTCCTCCCCACAGTTCTCCGTCCACTTTTTAATTTTTCTTACTTTTATTTATCGCTCAGAGCTCATTTTAAGATTTTCGCCTCCAAGATAAGAGTGCTTTATTACGCAAACCATAAATTTCTCCTTGGTCTACATAAAAGATGTTCGCAAGGTGTATTTTTAAATAAAAAATAATCGCTAATGTTTTCATTAAAATAAGGAAAAGCTTACGGAAAACATCTACATCATATTGCACGCCTCATAAGCGAAGCGTTGAGGTGGGTACTACTGTCACTTCGCGCAAAACATCTGATTTTTCAAACTTAAAATGTCTTTATGTATCATACATTGCACTTGTAAGATAATACATACACACACATATTAAGAAAAAACACTATTTTTAACGTTCATGATATTTTTGATGTCATTTTTGTTATTTAAACTAGTTAAAAAACAGTTTAAAAAAGTTCTGTCTTGGACGTCCGTGTGTCTGTATGTGCGGATCCTTTTTCTTGTTAACACGATAGCGACCGAAATACTTTACCAATCGAGTCTTTTTTTTTCTCTTACGCTTGAGTATGCTCAGGAATAGAACCCTTTCATTTTTCAGGGTCTGATTCGATGTGGTTTAATTGTTATTAAATAAACAAAAATAATAATTATTAAAAAAAAATTATGAGGCGTGCACTTTTGGATTTTCCAAATTATTTAAATATTATTATTAAGTAATCTCTAGTTTAAATGACAATAAGTGACTATACATAAATATTGTGTTATGCCATTTTGGGGAAAATAATGGACAAATCTAAGGGACGAATATTCATAAATTTAGTAGCCTACCCAAGAAGCTTATTTGAGCCTACCTAACAACGAAATTGACCTATTTCTTATGTCAATTTTCTTGCTCATGCGTCTTGACAGCCGGCGCTTTAGAAAAGTATGTTAATAAAGAGTTTCCTTATAATCTCATGACGCTAAAGTCGAAGGGGAAATAAATTAGCTATCAGCAGGAAATTGAATCTTGCATTTTGCTAGCTTGTTCCTTATGCCCTGAGGTAGCGTGGGACGATTTAACGGTAACGCGTCGACGCTTCCTCCAAATTATTTAACGAAGTTGCATAGAAGGGATCGTTGTAATTACGAACACATTTTGTTTGTATTACATTAAAATCTGTATTATTACTTCCAAAGCTCCCATTTCAAAGAGATTAATTGTTGCGGAAACAATTAGCTGTCTACGAAGAAATTATTTCATCGGAAATATGCCTCGCCGCTTTATAAATAGGGAATAATTATTCATTAGTTTACAAAGGTACTAATTATTTATATCAAAACAAAGCCTTAATATTAAATGCCTAAAGAATATACAAATTATTGTTTAAGAGAGATTAGAATACATAATGCATTATACGTATTGCTGGAACAAGATTGCTTAAACAAAGTTACATTGAAATGGGTATTCAAGGTACTACATTTCAACTTTAAATACAATTGCGAACTTTAACTATTCTCTATTAAACATGACTGCTTCAGTTCTCATGGAACTGAAAAATCTATAAACCGATTTTTATGGCACAAAGTTAAACACTTGAACAACATTTGTTCAACAACAACAACTCGTTAGCCGGTCCGTTTGACCGAGCACTGGTAAAAATCTGGTTTGTTTGGAACCAGTTTTTGTTAGGGATTTGTTAGAACATACATTTGTGATAACAAGTTACATGAGTTTTATATATTTAAATAAAAATAGTTTAATTAAATTGACATGATTGTGTGTTTGATATCTTTCAAAGATAAAAATATAGATAGGTTCTCAATGTGATTGTGGATATGACGAAGTTAATATTTGCCTTATTCAATAAGTCAACGTATAAATTTTATACGGCATATTGGTAATAAAACTTACTAAATTTCGATTAAAATTTGTAACCTAAATTATTATGTTATCTCATAAATTTATGTGATGATGATGATATAAGTTATAACGATCCTTTACTTTGAAATATCACATTTCAATAACAAAGTGAATCCATTACCGAAAATAAATTTATAAAAAGTATCAACGCCTATGAAAATCCATTTTTGTCCCGCCATAAACGAAAAAAGTTTTATAATAATTCCATTTAAAGCAAAAAGTAAACAATCTAAGTAAAGAAGGCAATCAAAAGTTACGTAAACAACTTTTCGGCGCTTATGTGAAGAGGGTGCCACTTGACTAAAATATCATAATATATTATGTTGAAACTTCCTTCAGTAAACGGTTCCGGTTTGTGAGCATATAAATATTTACGATCCCACGCCATGCGCAACTTATGGAAGAAAAATGATAATTTGTAGCAATCCCGAATCCTTAAAACGTTCCATATTTTATTAAAATATTATTTATTTTTCTATTCCAAAACATCATCAATATTCTGTAGATAATAATAACCTCCCTGAATGGTTTAAAATGTAATATAGCTTATGGCAATCACTTATAATAGTTACTGTACGTTTCATTAAGAAATAGCCAAAGATAACAATTTTAATTAATTTTATCTTACACCATTTAATAATAAAACCGAGGAGAATTCTTTAAAATGAAATGTTGTTTTCCGCCGCACAAAATCTTAGTGAAATATGAGAACTCTGATAATAAGCTTTAATTTCTTCACTAGCATCAATCTTTAAAATGAAAAGCAGACGAGAGGACGAGCTGCTTTCGTTAATTACACCAAATATTTCAATTTCATTGTTTCCTTTGTAAACGAAATAAAATAAATTGTTTTGATCGAAAGTAGAGAGAACTTAATATTCAAACAGTTAATTTAATTCTCGATAAGATAAATCAGAAGCGGGATTTCTTAATTTAATACTGTTCTATTTTAATTAAGATGGACTTAATATTTGTTTCGTAACAATATTTTTGCATAAGGAATGATAATTATTTTTAATGATCACGTTATACCTACTTGAGTTTGAGTGTAATACCACAGATAACGTTATACTATACCAGTAGTAATATAGTAATATAATATTGATAACAACAATTTGAAAAAATATTAATAAAATATCATAATATACCTAAGTAAATAAGTTATTCACAAACATTATTTTAAAGGCTTGTTATAATATTAGAAGTATTTTCGTCTCAAAGAAATTGTTATTTATTTATTTTTATTTATATATACAAAAGCTTTTATATGTATTGAATAAAATCTGTGAGCGTTAATGCAAATATTAAGAATGATATATCGCTTATGAAATTTTCTACATTGACCCTTCGTCGATATAAATCACGAATGGATAGGATTACCTCGGCTGTATTTTATGTCACATCCACGGAAGGGCCCAACTATGTGAAATATGGTTTACTTACTAAAATAGTAAGAAAGGTATCAGCTCTTGGTGGCGCATTGTTATTTTGAATTGACTGGTCTTGCAGTGAGTAGGTTCGAACGAACGTGAGTACTTTTTTTATTCAAACACCTGATAAACTTAGCTTTCGGAAATATATTCTATGGGATCAAATAATACTGGTAGGTATGAACCAGCCAATAGGCGCTAGCCCAATATAAGTACATACTTATATTGGGCTAGCGCCTATTATGTTTAATATTTTTGACCACTCTGATATAAAATAAATTAAAAAATTGCGTGTATTGTTTTCGCATGTATGCATACATGTTTTGAAAATCTTCAACGGCTGTTCCGGTCACGATTTGGTTAGAAAACGTAATTGAGAATATTTTCAATAAAGACTGAAGTTTCATGTACAAACGTAATCAAATTGCCTAACAAAACATGTGCTCTCATACATTCTTAAGTTATGCTGAAATATATGAAGGGCGTGGCGCTTTACTTTTCAGTCTAAGTAAAGACAGAATGATGAATTATTTATCATTTCATTCTTCAGCATCACGAAGAAATTTAATGGGTTTGTACGCCCATCGCCTGTCAGACGAATTGAGAAAAAGTTTTGTGAAATTCATTTCATATCTATCTCGGTTCGATCAAATAAATTTGATTTAAGTAACATTATAAATAAGACCGAAATTAAATCTGTCAAGATAAATTGCAGAGACATTTCAGCTAAAAAAAGTTTTGATAAATTTTACCAATTAAATAAAAGGGGCGTTCATATATTATACTTACAATGTAGGTCCTTTGAAATGTGCTCGCACTTATCTGACCCTTCCGAAATGCCATGTACGTGTCTTCTTCGAATAACATTAGCACTGAATAAATGAAAACATTCAAAATAAATGGGTGCCCACGAATACGCTGATGGATTTGAATAGAGCTTTATGTATGTGTCGGCAAATAGCCTTTACCTTCAGACCCGTACATGTTTCCTGATGCATAAATCTAAAACCATGACAAAAAATGTTTTTGTATTTAATGTTATACATTTGTTGCTTTACCAGTAAACCTTTATTTTTCTAGCAAACAATTCGTAACTAAAGCTTGATAACATCACTGTTTTTTATTTAATTACTGTATTATCTGTACGTTACTTTTACCACTGTTTTTTACTTAGTTACTAATTGTACGTTTACTTTTAAGAAATAAGTTTCAATGTTTACAATATAGTATGTATCGGTAAAGAAGTCGTCCAACCAATAAACAAACAAATTTCTGCATATTTCCTTCTCAAATTGTACACTTATTAAGAGGTCGTTAAACAATTCGATACATTATCTATTCCACCTCATTATTACTGTCACAGAGTAAGTTAGATATAACATGGTTGCCTAATCCTTGCACCGAAACCTTATCCGACTCGGGAACTGTACAAGTCCCCCAAACTAATAAGTAAATGCTATGCAATCCCTTTACATGACTAGTTAGTATGCAGCTATGCGGACAGTTGGGACATTGTTTGAATCCAAAGCGTATCTGACTAACATTTACAAATTATTGTCTATCGTACCGCGTGGCTTAGTGGTTGGAGAGAACGGTCGCGGTGGTGTTAAATGCCTTTTAGAAAAGGCCACCTCAATCAATGCAACTCATTGATTGAGGTGCTTTGTTCAATGCACCATTTTAATCATCGGATTACGAAAGAAGCTCAAATGAAATTCAAAATGACTTACTTATATTGATTATCGAATTGAATGACGAATGACTTACTGAAATTGGTTTCAAGGATTTGCTAGAAATATTTCTGTAATACGAACGCTGAAATTATACCTACTATTCCATTATTATACTTACGTTTCAATTTGTATAATTATTAGAATGCATTTAAATATAAAGAAAATTAGTTTATTGCTACTCTTGAATATTAAACAGAAAACAAACTTTGAGTAAGATAAAAATATTTCTGAATATTATTATGTCTAACCACGTGACATCAAAATCGAAATAAAAAACAACTGAAAATTGCAATACAATATAATATCGAACCCAGTAAGGTATTGTATAATCAATTTTTGCGTAAAATTATTACATTGTATTGGAAGTGAATAATTTCTCTAATAAGTTTTGTACATATAAACGATCTCGCTATTGAAGAGCCAATCATGCGTCACAAACAAATAGTGTATTGTAAAATCTGCTTCTGAGCTGAAACACGCTCCTATATTTATACATTCACTCATACCTGATCCAAACTTTAACATTTGATATTGTTTAACACAAATAAGCTGTCAAACGAGGACGCCAAAAGATCGTATATAGTGAACTGTTTTGGGCATTCAGTTAAATATTGTTCGAACGTTCGACTTTTTTTCGATATAATAAAAGAGATCCATTTATGTGAAACCCTTTGTGAACAGGAACACAGTTGGTAAACGAGGATATTATTTATTACAGCAACCATTGATATTAAATTACAATTTTATGTAAGTGTAACCGAAAATTTAAAAAAGACAATCTATACTAATATTATAAAGCTGAAGAGTTTGTTTGTTTGTTTGTTTGAACGCGCTAATCTCGGAAACTACTGGTCCGATTTGAAAAATTCTGTTAGATAGCTCATTTATCGAGGAAGGCTATAGGCTATAGATCATCACGCTACAACCAACAGGAGTGGAGCCACGGGGGTGAAACCGCGCGGAGCAGCTAGTCTTATTATAATAGTCTAACTTTGTTAAAAGTTGTATCTAGTAATATAAGTCTTCTATTGGAAAGACGGCGAGCGAGGTTCCGAAAAATAATTACACCCTCACAGAATTAGGAAAACGTTATAATGACCATATTTATACTACCACGCTCCTTACGAACTGAGAAGGATTCGGATTCATAAGGGTTTCTTTTGAGGATATGAAGAATAATATACATAAGTTTCTCGGTACTTGTAATTCCTACAATCCTTTTCTAATATAGGTAGGTACCTATTTCTAAAATACAAATATACCGGAGCAAACGAGCATATTTTAACAGCGATAAGGCCGCCCTTTGCTGTTTCTGTAGTATTGTCTTTGTTATATGTATTTATGTATTTTCAATGCAATAAAGT
Organism: Colias eurytheme; assembly: GCF_061535395.1. NCBI lineage: Eukaryota > Metazoa > Arthropoda > Insecta > Lepidoptera > Pieridae > Colias > Colias eurytheme. The sequence continues at coordinate 5,680,844 of NC_142998.1, read as the reverse complement.
ATAATAAATAAATAAATAACAAAACAAATACTTAGTAGCTTGAACATAAGCAAGCTTAGAGAGGAACATTGTTTGTTTTACAAAGTGCGATGTTTTTAGAGTACAGTTCGTTTTTGGGCCATATTGAAAGTCCTAGAATTCCGTAAAAAGCTTTCCCTAGCCAAATTTTCGACCTATTGAATATTGGCTTGGCAATGTCGTACGTAGTTTGGCTAAAAATCGTGGAAATGGAACGGAAGTGGGTCCTATGTCGCCAATGCAATATAAGCTGAATTCAGTGCTGCAAACACTTCAAGCGCACACCAAGTGTATCGACGAATTGAGAATTTCGGCTGTGAAAAATTCATAATATATCACGAGCTTACGTAAACTTTCCGTTCGGTATGATGAAGCGTCTAGCTTTGTTTATCAATAAAACCAAAGGTTACTCCTGCACTTTAGGATAGAAAATATACCAGGGGCCTTAGACAAAGTAACAATTACAAAACGATAACGAAGTTAGAAATCGCAAAAATGTATGGGATTGACATTAGATAGACCACGTGATCTAACGCGGCGTATGTCAATCCCATACATTTTTGCGATTTCTAACTTCGTTATCGTTTTGTAATTGTTACTTTGTCTACTGGGCCAGTTCAGTTTACTTAGTAATACAACTACAGATTATATTGCTGTAATAGAAAAGAGAGTTTTCTGAATTTTATTACGTTTTGTTCTGAAAAAATCCACCAGTTTTAGACATACCTATACAAGTCCATAATAAAAATTTCTTTTTGGTTCTGTTTGTATTAAGTGAGAGAGTGACTCACATAAAATGTTTTTAATAACATAAGTAGTTGACGATGTTAATAAATAAAACATTTCATGTAACACTTCGGTAAAACTCATGTGGTAATAGAAATAATAACAGCAATTTTGAAACCGCCCACTTATTTGTCGCATAAATAAAATTTCCAGAGCGTCCCACGATTCGTGCATATAATATATCACACACTACGTTTTATATGCAAATTTCCAAACCATTGAATAAGTAGCTAATTGAAAAGGCTTTGGTGCTGTTTGAGCGAACTGCGCACATAAAATCAACTCAATAGACTGTATTTTATGATCGCCGAGAAAGTCTTGCTACGTAGCTTATGCTAATAAAACCGGCCTAGTCGCCTGCTATAATTGAAATTTTGTCTGGTCCAAACATTTTCGAGAATAGCTATCCCCCTCATGTTCTGACAAAAGGCGCTGTAACAGGATTCCTGTTTGAATGTAACCAAATCCTCTGAATGGCTTTATGTTCGACATAATATCGAAATGAGTATAGTTGTGGGTATGGTGTACTTTATATTACAATTTACATTATAGTCTGGTGTAGATAAAGCTGTTGAAATATCAGATTTATGATATTATGCTCTCTTTAAAATTAAAAACGTTAACCTTATTGAAATAAATAAGAATTTATGATTGTAAAAATACTTTAAAATACATGTTCCTTGGGAAATACAAAACAAAACTAAATAAATATTATTAATGTAATAATCCAACAACAACCGCAATGAATAAATTTACGAAAGGCCACAGTATTCAGTTTCTCTGGCGAGACTCATACATCTTCTTAGGTCATGGATCTAATACATAGAATAACTTAGTTATTCTTCGTAATAAGGGATAAACTTCAGGCTACCGTAATAAACAGTTTACTTTGAATACGGCCTCGTAAAATAAAGGCAGACCCTTGAGATGTATGCTTCGACCGTGTTTTTTGTTTGGGCTATGGTATTATCGCCTGAATATTAAATTCCTAGCCTCTTATTTATAGTTAATAATACACTCCAGATTTTTATCTCACGTAGCCATTTTATATAACGACGCTTTTCACATTTTTTGGATGTACCCGAGCTCAGTTTTCCTCTACTAATATAAGTTTTTTTTCATCCCTCTGTAATAATATATTCTGCAGCTTGTATTATGTGAACGTTTTAAATATTAAAACATGAGAAGTAGATAGCTTATTAGCACACTTATTTGTGCGTTATAAATTCAAATTTAATGAAAGGCCCAATTCATCAAAGTAATCAAGTTAAACGTTAATATGAACGTCCATTTATTATCTGATAATAGGTTTATTCAAATCCCCGCCCCTTCTTTTAAAATTAAGTTACACAAGTTTCCGTCGAGGTTGTTTTCTTAATCTGAAATTTATTATCGAGAAGTGAAAACTTTTTTAATTTCACAACTTCATTTATCAAACAATCAATTTAGGCGTTTTAATCATAATAATAATAACGACTTTAGCTCACAAATTATTGAATTTATTCATTTCAAATTTACCTAAGTATCAAAGGGTTTCCAACAATAATCAGGGTCCTGAGGTATTTCAAACTTTGTTTTTCTTTAGTGTATAAAATAATTTCAGTTAATAACATCTTCTAGAAATGTAATGAAAATTTTGCGATCATTGTAAGATTTGGTCCAGTAAAATTATCTGCTTTAAATTGTATTTTCATATAAAGTTTTATTTCATTTGTTCAGAACAGTTTCCTACTGTAGCACTTATCAATCTGTTTAATAAAAGTACGCTATATCCAATTGTAAAGACACAACGCGATTTAATTCCAAAAGGTGCACAAATTTCCGCGCAAGTAATCCACACTCATTGCAAGTTCTAGTACTAAGAGAAGGAGCTAAAACAAACAGTTAACAGCGCTACTGATTTGTTGTGTTTTAGTTGCACAGTTTGAGCGTGAGATATGTGCTTGCCAAGTAACCTGGTAAGCTCATTAGTAACCAGATGTCTCGAGCTCCCTTAAGGCGAACGAAACCTTTTTATAATTTTGGTTGGATATAAAAAAAATCAGAATTACTCACGTGCGGCTGTTTCTCCTCTTGTTTGTTGAAGATTTATTTGAAAGCTTACAACATCTTCTACAATTACAATTATAAGGCAAGTAAATAGTTATTAATGGTTCTAATTTGAAAATGTAAAGAATTAACATCAAGTGGAGCTGGTACAAGAAATCTATACCCTAAATATATACAAGAAAAATACAATATATAATGTTATATGCGTCGTTAACTCATACTGGATATCATTATTTTCATTTTAATGAGAACTTGCATTCGCACACTTACTTTGTTATTATTTAAGCTCACATTGTAGAGCAGTCCTAATAATTGAAATGTATGTAAAAGTAACACTATTATAATGTACATAATACTTTTGATCCACAAATTGTATCACTTACTGAGTTTCTGCTAACTTTACCGCATTTCCTCAATGTATCATATGAAAAATATCTAATAAAAAATAATATGTGAAGAAGCGTGAGCGGGGCAAAATCGTGCTCAAAATCTTAAATAATATCATGGTGTCATGGTGGCAAAAGTTTAATAATACTTTCACAAAATGACAACAGACTTATATACGTACTGGTATATTTTTTGACAAAAAATGAACAGCGAAATTTTTTACATACTCAATAAATTTTGATACAGTTTTGATACTTTAAAAATCATATTAACTAAAAATTAAGAATTTAAGACAGGTTCTATAGGTACCACATTTTGGACATTACACGAACAAAGATATAAATAAGTGAAAGTTGAATCAAAGATACAATAAAAACGTTATCATACACAATGTTGACCTAGAGACTACTTCCTACCAACACACGTACACAAAATTTCAATCTCAATTTTAATAAATCTGTTCAGAAAGATACTGTAATCTTAATCTTATTCTTTATTATCCTGGCTCATTATTGGCCTTAATGAGATCACTCGCCTTATATTTCATGAAACCCTTGGAAGTTTCCTAATTGCGGCAAACATTACAGCGCCTGGGTATAGATTGCTTATTAGGAAGAGCGATGCGCAATGAACTAGCTTATTAGTACGTTATATTATACGTATTGAGATGCAGAGAAATCCTTATTATTTTAACTAATTGGCGTCACTTGCACATTGACATTATGTTTAATACGATATGGAGCTTTTAATAAAATGATTGAAATGGCCTGCTAATAGTTATTCTAACTTTCGGACAGCTATTTCTATTAAAGGTTCACAGCTATACATCTATATACTAATACTCTGTGTAAACAATCAACAACAAACAACAACAACATCAATTCCAGATCAGTACAAAATCCACACAGCGATAGTTGCATACACATAATCCACTTGAACAATGATAAAAATCTAATCAGAAGAAATTAGTTGCCGCAATTACCGTAAAATTATATAAACTGAAAATATAAATTAAATTATAAAACACATTTCTTTTTCACGGAACTTATATTTTCTAAATACATTGATATAATCAACTCCAATTAGCCTATATAGACCAATATAACAATTTATGCTCATCTGGCTATTTGCCAAGTATTATCTACTTTAATAACTAACAATCTGCTTCAATATGACAGTTCGTAATGCAAAGTAGCTGCAATTTTCTTCTTTGACCCTAATATCTACAGATTCGATTTTGAAATGATGCTCTAAATATAGTTATAGATACAAAAATTTCAATTTGCATGAAAAAATGTAAAAGAGCCCATAAGTTGATTCGACAAAGGCAGAATTATAAGACGATTATAGTCTGTATGAATGTAAAAAAAATGGCCAATAATGAATTGATCAATAACAAAAGAAAATTATGATAAAATTCTCAAAAACATTGAAAATTTCGTTTCAATCACGAATTCGACAAAAAAATTCGTCTGTAGAGAAATGTGAGGAAATATCATCCAAAATTATTCAAAGTTAAAACTTACTTACAGATTAAACATATATAAATTTTCCGCATTAGGTAACGTGGCCTTTCCATGACTGCGATTACGGATTGAGATGGATCTCTGATTTCACACTAATTAACCCCTTAATTCAACTAATTAATATTTCATTTCGCTGAAAATAAATTGATTAGCCAAACGTTTTAATGCCTGACGGTTCTTGATTGAAAAGATTAAACGAATTTTTTATGAAGCGCTTAAAATGGAATCGTAATGCTTCGTGGATTTAAATTTTGTTGGATGTTTTAAAGTAGGCTCATAAATTTTATTTTACTGATTCTTTAAAACGTCTTTTGAAGGTCCATGTCTATTTATATTGAGTATCTACATCAAGTATAATGATATTTAATTTACATAAATGATTGATAATCAAACAAAAAATATATTAAAAGGAAAGATAATACACGTAACGAAATAGGATTTTAATTTGACAGATATCCTAAATTCCCTTTTCTGTTAATGTAACCCGTACTGTCCATTATAGGAACTCTATATATCTGTTTATTTGTGTTGAATAATCAAAGAGTTTCAAACAAATACAAATCTCTATTGGATTGGAATCGAAATCTGAGTTATTTCACGTCTCAATAGATACTAATTTGTTTAATTACAAAGCGTAACGATCAAAGTCCTTTTGATACAATTTAGGTTCGGTGATTTTAACATATTTGTACGAATTGACTAAAAGAGGTACAAACATACAGAAAAAAGGTTTATTTTTCCTTTATGCTTAATTACGTCATGGGTCAATGAAAAAGTATATTGCATACATTGATTTCTAATCTAATTGATTTATTTTAGTCGAATAAAGTTGAATTGTGTAATAATTCATTGTGTCGTTTCAAGAATTTTGACGTGTTGTTCTAAGCTACTCATTACCGTGTCTATAAGCACTCTCGCGTAAAGAGCTTTTTATCTCAGATATAATAATATTATGTTTATCTTCTTCACTTCCTTATAACAGCCACTTCTTTCATAAATTTTGAGTGTTCTTTTCATTAATATTACAGAGAAGATCTTGGTATAAAATGTATGAAATATTCAAATAGCTAGTAAATATTATATAAAGGAATTAAAAACTGAATGCGCTGAAATGTTTTTCAATGCTAGCGTTATTCGTGAAAAAACGACAGCGTCGTTTGCTACCCAGGGGAACCGATACTCATTCCAACCAAAAAATATTATTAAAACGTTCATTTTATGCCCATTACATTTTTGAGTTATAGCTGCGTAAATTCTTGTTTATTTTGTATATAATATTCTTATATTTTTTTAGATTAACGGTATTTACATTTTGATTTAATTATGTTTGCGGCTTACTGGAGTCTACTCAGATACAATTCAAGATCTACAGATTCAAAATTTAATTATCAAATATACTTTGTGAATATCCCTTATCCAAATCTTAAGCCCAGTGGAAGTGGTATATGCTGCGCATCAGTTAATCCACCAACCAATTTGTCTTATTATATGTCTACATAGACGACATTGCAGGTTAAGCCGGAAAAACACAATGTGCATTGACTCAGAAATAATTTTATACGAAACGAATGAACCTCTTTCAAAAGGAAATGGTTTAATTATCGATTACTGTTCGCGGAACACCGGGTTGTGGTCCCAATCGTGATGATGTATATTGTATGTGATCATTGATTTTGGCCAATGGGCAAATCACAGCGCTGAACATGCCTGCAGGAAGGGACCATGTGTGGAACGAGAGAGGAGTCGCATATTTATAGCTTTAACTTTACTTTTCACTGACTACGTGATATGTTGAATATTTTAACATTAATGTATTAAATAAATAAATAAAAAATATTTTATAAACAGGCTCTTAACATAATTCAATCATACAGGCAAGTTTTAAAGTGGTCCTTCGGAAAGTGGAAAAATAAAAATATGTAAAATGAAAATTTTTAGGTAAAAATTACAAAGGGTAACTTCTAAAAATAAACTCTTGATTCTTCAACTAAGACGAATTAAAGATACTCAGGATGAAGCGTTGTTGGACTTTACTTAATAAAGATTGTCCAAACACACCTTTTACTCCCAGGAGCTCAAACTAAATTATAAGTTCTTAAACGGATTTTCTATTAAGTTATTACTATGTACCTACTTATTCATTAGGTGATAAATAGTTATAGTAAAAAAATCACTGTTTAAACAAAAGGCAGCCTTAAATTTACACTATTGTCTGGCTCAATTTCTAGTACCTACATGATTCACAAAGTGTCTTCTTTATAGGATAAAATATAATATCAATATAATCAGGTGAAACATAATACAACTGATATCTCCCTACATAATATTATAATGTACAAGACTTGTTGAGTCTCCTACGAAGTAATTGGTCCGAAAGTACCTAATTAGCTGGAAAACATTATCCTTTATACTTAAACTTTTAACAGAAACCGTCCAATCAATAAACAGGCGTTTGGTGTTGTGACAGCCACTCTTTGATCCGCCTATAAATCACAGTGAACCCTCAAAGGTGTATTTCCATGTCACGCCATGAACCTCCAAATAAAATACGACCCGTGAAATCAAATACAACGAAACAATATTTTCTCATTTACATTGTAAATCGTTAAAGATATACGTTACATTGGATGGTTTATAAATAGCTGTATAGACATTTATTCCCATTCAGTTATAACATATTTTAAAACAATACGGTTTGGAAAAGGTTTTTTCTTTTAAATTCAATTTATTTAGTCGTTGATAAAAAAAATCTTTTTGGCGTATTTCATGTTTAAATATGTGGTCATTATATTTTTTGTAAAAATTATAGTGTTAATACAATCCATATTATGGTTAAAAGCGCCTCTTACAGATTTTTTATTCAATTATAACTTTATTAAAAAAAAATTCCATATGGTTATTAACTTTAATGAGCACTTTAGTCATCGAAATGAATCCAATTTGTAATTGCGGCTTTAATTCGTTAGTGATAAAATAAGCCAATCACTCAGTCAGAATTTACATAGTTCATAGATTTTGATTCTTTGTTCGAAGGAAATTCGGGTGATGTTAGATATCAATAAATTCCTAGAAATAGTGCTGCTAGTCCTAACGGATAGCATTATAGGACACATTTTATATTATTATTTTATTATATCTCTACCAAGAAACGTATGCTTTTAATGTTTCACTTGTGTTATAGATATTCACCGAAATTTTGCTGTTACTCAATCACGAGAACTCATCTAGATGCCTTGAATACCCAAAGCATAAAAATATGCTCGAATAAAAAATTATTCGAGTTCCACACGATCGAAGCCGCAAGCGGGAACTTGTAACAAAAGCGCTGATATTCTTACAATCATTATTATACAACAATCACTATGAATAAAAATAACCTAAACCCCAGAGAACGTCGCTCCCTTCATTCATTGCATATCAATACCCCAGAACACAAATATATTGTGAAGTGTGGAACAATACAAAAAGCTTTTGTTTCTACCACAATCGTGTTGGAACTCGTAAATATCGCGCGGTGAAAATTCTTTTACGACTTATTTGCATATTGTATTTAAAATTCCGTCACGTGCCAACTAAATGTATACATGTATTACTTTTTTAATTTCTTCCCAATTTTAGAATGTGATCATTAACGAGTTTTTTAATTATAAGAAATAAAAATTGGTTTGTATTCTCGTACTATACTCGTCTTATGAGACGATTGATATAATATAATGTATCAATTCATCTATGTACTAGTTTTTGTATTTACTAGTTAATAAAGTAAATAAATGTTTCGACTCTTTTTATAAACTTAAAGGTTCCATGTAACAAGAGTTACATGAAAAGTTATCAGATTCCCTATAAATTTTGATATTTCATACATGCACGGCTTAAGATAGCGGTCTGCCAAGACAATGTTGGCACAAGTTTGTGATCGCGTACATGCTGTGGCTAACCTTCAATTAAAAGTGTTTGTTATACGTGCAATGCGCACTATTGAAAGCCATTATTTAACTATGTGTTATTTACATAAAGATATTAAATGTAGTAATGAAATACGTAACTGAAAGTTAAGGTAGATTATTATTACATTAATAAAACTGAAAAGAGATTACGTTGTAGTATAACCAAACCATGTAATCTTGTATTTTGTAAGGCTTATAAATTATAAGGAATATAAACTCAATAATTTAATCACAAATATAATGTTTATGTCACCATAAGATTATAAACAACTTTTATTTAAATTGGATGCTAAGCTGTTCCACAAACCATAAATTTATCACACTATTTTTTTTAGTTTATAATCTCGTCTTAGCACCTGGTAAAATAAATATGTATATCGAGAGTAATTTATTTATTTATTTATGCTTTATTGTACATACATACCAGGGCAAACAAACTTAGACTATAATTTTATACAATGTTATATATATGATTTAATGTACCAGAGCGAAATTTCTCTGTTAAACGAAATATAAAACTTCTCCTTTATACGAGTACGTCGGACTTTAAACTTTCGCCAAGAAAACCAACAAACGTCTACAAAATGTTTAAAGTCATTGTATCGGAGATGTCAAAAAAGATAAAATGCCCACTAGAATGAGGACTATTCTCCTCAGTTAACGCTCATTGTATTGTTGCTTTAGAAAAATCCATTACCGTGGTCATTCTTTGTAATTGAGTTCTTTTGTTAGTGTTCAATGTACGTAGGGTAGGTATCTACTATTTAAAGAAAATGTAATTTTTGCTGTTTTTTGTTCGTATTAAATCAACAAAGGATTAATTTTAGGGCCTGATTTGATATAGATTAATACTCATTTGTTTAAAAAAGTACCAGTTGTAGGTAGGTATTATTTAGTATTTCTCGACGACTTTTTTGTCATTTCAAGAATACCAATTATTCATAATCAAATGCGATGCAAAATTAAGTCATACAATTAAATTAGATAAATAATATTTTTATCTATCTCGCTTCTTGCAAACGAGTTTCGTTTAACTGCATAACCTGAATGAACGTATACTTTCAACTTTGTAATTAGAAGTGTACTATTATATCGTATTTACAATCTTTTATATTACTTTTGTTTTAATTTTTAACGGTACTATAAGATTATAATATACCTAATGTATCATAGATGACGTATGGTAATTAAAAACTATCAATACATTAATAATATTAAGACTCTTCAAAAGTAGTTTAAAATGCTATATTCTTACCTGTAAAAAGCGAGCAAATTCTCGACGAAGTTCTTCGTTAAAAGATTAAATTTTCATGTCAAAGCAAATTAAAAATAGATTAAAGCAGGACTCTTCTTAGACTCAGTTCGTCCAGCCTTATTTACTTTACGAATTCACGTTCACACGTTATATTTAGACAAATAATCCTTTCAATCGACTTTAACCTGAAACCAAAGTATATTCCGACAGACGCCATGGTCCGTACGTTGGAACTAAATGCATTTTTCATGTCGAGAAGGCAACTTTGTCCGAAGTTTGCTATGAACACTTGCAGTATTGATACACTGCGCCCAAGAGATACGGTGAATTTTTCTTTTGGGACTGCGAGACGAAATGTTTACGTATTTTAGGACAGTTTTAAATTTATATAACATAGGGATGAGTGCACATTCCTTTGGTGAAGTAAAATTATCTAAAGCTAAAATAATAAATATAGAAATTGTTGTATAAATATTGCACTTTGTCACATGCACATTGGTGTTGAATTCCGATAATCCAGTGCTCTTAATGAATTCAACAACGTATTATTTGTGTTTATTTGTGACGAATATAACCAGCTATGTTTTTAATCAGTCCTCCAACATACAAATTAATTTCACGTGACTTGTTAATGAACCGTAAATGATACTAATTGAATTGTAATTCGGTTTCATTTTAGTTTGCAACCAATTGTATCTGATGTTTGTTTAAACTGTGTGTTGCCTATAGATAAAGAGATTATGAAGTGATGAAAGCAAACCTGTATAGTAATGCGACATAAAGCCTGTTGAAAAGTGGACATTATATTTTCAATCAAATTAAAACGCAAATGTTTGAGTTATTTTTAGAACAATTAAATCCGCAATGAGTTATTTTTAGAACAATAAAATCAACAGGAATTTTTACAAATGATATTTAATTATCATTTTAAAAATAGGTAAATCTTTCATTCTTGTATAACAATGTTTAAATTAGATGACGAGAGATTATTCTACTTGATTACTTATTTTAAGATTTTTTTTACATACGGCCACATTCACATCATTTATTATTTATTAATTTCATATACGGTAGGGACGTCGAAATAAATAATCTAAGAGACAAAACATAGAGCACTGCACCGAGCGGAGAGCAATTGCAACTCAGATCTATTGACGTCAGCACTAACAAAGTCAGCATCTTTGCAGTCTAATCTCATCCAATACGCAGTCACGTCCCAGTTTCATACATTTCGAAGCGAAATCGTGTCGAAAAATATCCGAATACCCTCGCCCCTATATCAACAATTCGAGGAAGAAAATTGTTTTTATGGATTCGATATGCTTCAATTTCAATCGCTGGATGTGTACCGTTTGCAGCGGGGCGAGAGTATGGAATCAATTTGCTTTCGAATGAGGTCCCACAGGCCTCGTGAATAATGCCTCTTATTGAAAGAGAGGCCACATTATGCGTGATGGGAATAACACACGTGACGCGGCTGCGATTGGACATTATCATTCAGAACACTACGCCTCATTATTTGAGATTTTCCGACGCGATAGAGCGTAATAAAGTATACGCGAATTTGCACGATGTATGCGTCAAGAAATCGAAAAGTTAAATCATCCAAAATGACAGCGTAATAGACCAAGTAACTATTTTAAAGAAGTTTAATGTATTGCTAAAAGTTTACAATAATGAATAGACCCAAAACCTCTTAGAATCCATCTGGCATCCGAAATGTGATTAGTAGGCCAAACTAATACGCTACAGAGCGGCTCCAGTTGACCGGGCTCTTGGATCTCGGGTAATGGCGCACCGACTCGAATAATTCGATTGCAAACTCGACCATCGCCTTCCGCGACTAATGAACGTCTTGTACATTATTATGTACCCTAATGTTTCAATCGACTTATAGATCTCTTGAGCAATAACTGGAACGTTAGTTATTTGTGTTGAAATGTCTGTATATAACAGCTTACAAGTATATTAATTAGCTTTGCTTATAATCTGTCATCTCTGATATTTTAGCGCTCTTATTCAATTAATAAATGTTTCTTAAAAAAAAAACTTGTAATACTTTGTAAAATCCAGAGATAATTACTTTCGTTATTGAAAATTAATGTACGTGCATCTTTAAAATGTTACTAATAAATACATCAATATAAAATACAAAACAAAAAGCTTTAATACAAATCCGATCCGCTACGATGACTACGCCGTAGCACTTCGTAGCGTTATTATTTGCACTATTCAAGTATAGTTTCAAATAAGTTTGCGCAATGTTTTTTTTTTTGTTTTTAGTTTTACGTAACGTTCAAAATATTATGATGAATATAAAAAAAAATGTTTTTGACGTGACAACGTCTTATAGCCGGCTGCACGCACGAAAAAACATGACTCATGCGGCGTTACCTCGCTCTGAGGCGTTTCATGTAAGGCTTGAAGTGCAAGCGAGAGCGCGGAACGAGCGACAAAGAAGCACAATCGGACGTTGTCACGTTCTACTATCGTCAGTAAACCGTCTTTACAGACAACCAGTTTTTTAGTTCTAATCAAAGAAAGACTCGACTAGCCGATTAAAATATAAAAAATATAGTATTTGAAACAAAATATCAGTTTGGTAAATTATGAGGCGTTCTACATTGTTTATAATCTAATCTTTATTCTGTAGTAATTCACATATACTTATATTGTTTACTATCAATCATAATAAAGCTTAGTATAAGCCTAACCTAATTGTAATTAGTATTATTTTTAATTCTTTTTAATAAAGAGCGAACTTTGCCCTACTACCATGCCCTTTGTGAATGAACTTTGAAATTAGAAGAACATTCCTCAACTGGTGAACGTAATTTACGAAATGAAAGATGGCTAGTCCTTAATATTTTTCCATCCAATTTCAGTCATAAGCTCGTGAGCAACAGGCGTGAACAGGATGACGTTTACCGTTTCGTATTTGCCTCCGTTGATTTCATCTAATTGAATGACTGCCCTTATAAAGGAACGCCTGCCAATTTTCAATTTATCCAACGCTCAAATTTTCACTGAGATTCATCGGAATACGTCTGATAAGGAGAATATCCACTGTACATTTTGGCAGCAACGCATTATTAAGGTTAAAGTTTTTATTGTATTAAATAAATGTCCAGCAGTTCAGCCTGCAAGTTCACGTTAACTTACTTTTTTAAGTTCGGCGTCACATAAAATTATATAAGAGTTAATTCCTTGAAAGAACAGGTTATAGATGCATTATTATATGTATTGTTTGAGGATAAGACAAAAATTGTTTTGTTCTATTATTTTGATATCGTAAAGAATTTCCTGTTTTTCTTATGGATGAGATTCTACTTCAGTTTTCATAATCCGACTCAGTCAATCCGTATCAGTCTCTCTAATTGCTTTTATTATTTTAATTTACGGAGATGTTCAATTAAAAAAGGTATATGTATATACATATACATACATAAAGCTCAAATATTTGTGTAGTGAATAAACTTTTTTTTTTACTAGAAGATTCCCGTGAAAATGTGACACAGCGACAGTTCATTGCATTACACAGACTGTTTATATATTTCTAGAAGTACATGTACAACACATTAATAGAACACTAATTCACAAGTTTTCAATAAAATATAATCATCATATATCACCTCAATGATTTTTTATAGCTAATATGCACTGACATTTAATTAACTATACTCAAATATTTATTTCGCATACGATGAAATTAAAAAAAAACGATTGACAAATTAACGAGAGCTCAACCCAGATTGTCAGCAATAACTGAAAGCAATGTATAAGCACCTTTTAAATTATTACAGTGATACGTTTCACGTAAAAAGCGAGGCAAACGTGTTGATAATTAATCATTCGTGCTGGACTCATCAATATTTCGTTCATGTTACATTTCTTTTTATATATGTCTGTACGTAAATTAATTGTCCAGATGTTGAACCCCATGACTAATGTAATTTATGCCGATTAGAATTTTAAAACAAGGGGTTGCGAGATTTTTAAACTTAAACAGGTAGGTAATTTGTGTGTATGTTTCAACTCCGTAATTTATCACTTTTAAGTATTCCTAACATCCCATTATAAAAATCGATATATCAATTTCGTACTTCATGTTAGTTTTTTCCATTATTATATTACAAATTCCAATCTACTTACGCCGAGGTATTCACTAAAATATCATGTTAGATACTTTCCTCGAGGCATAAATTCCATTATTCATTATTAATGAGCAAACACGAAATTTACACTAAAACTTGTATTGTTAATTACGTTCCACATTTCCAAACAAACTGTTAGCCAAAGGATTATTGTTTTAGTGCTTTATATATTAATTAAAAGTATCCCATCATCATACAAACTAGCGTAAGTAGTAAACAGCCAAGTTAAACAACTTCCAGAAACTTATTATGTTCAGCTTTTAACTTCAAGAAGGAAGTTAAATATTATTTCCTTCTTCTTGTTCATATCCACACTTTATCGTCCTCTCTGGAGGTAATATATGAAATTTAGTATTCAAAGTGGACTTCAAGCAGCAGACTTTAGTAATACATTTTTTTAATAAATTTACCTTGGTAGACAATAAACTGTCACGAACTTTTGTATCGTTAATTTTTGAGAAATAAAACGAAACTAAAACACGTATTTCCTCGTGGTCTAAAACTCTTTAAATTATTAATAAAATAATTAAACAACCAGTCCTTATTAAATAATTAATTGCTCAAAATATACGCAATATATATTAAATTATAATTTCTCAAAACATCTATAATAGCGGAATATTTGAGCGGGGAAGCACGCAACAAGCGCTTAAATCAAATTGTCAGAACCCTTTTAGTGCGTGTAACTAAAAACTGTAATTCGTCAAGGGGTAACTCGGGATTAGGTATAGCGTTTAAATTCAAGTTCTGGTGCTAATGTAATTTCTGGAGGGTCGGGTCCGGGCGGGTCGTCTGAGCGCTCGTCAGTTATCCCACCAATTAAGGTGCCTTCGAGACAGGAAATCCACTCTGTTAGACGTTAATCATGTAGTACGAGCACTCCACATACAAATTACTTTTCCATTTTACGCTATGAGATGGCTCGCCGGGAAGCGATTGTCAATGAATGAAGGGAGATGCGACGCGGACGTTGATTAGTGACGCTAATTTTCCTCAACACGATGTAAGTGCTTGTTTGAGATGATTAATAACGGTCGAAGGTATCGTAATCGTTGTTTTTTATCTTGTTTCTTTTTTGGATACAGGAAAATAATTTGTTGAAAGCATAAATTTATTAAACGACACGTATTTACGTATAGGGAGATATTATACTATATTTTGCATTATATCATTATTTTATGTAGTTATGACTATCTTTTTTAAACATATGATGAAAAATATAAATTTACACTACAACAATTTTGTAAACTGTAACTTTGCGAATATTAAATCAAATTCTTATAAATCCAAAGCTTAGTTAAAAAATTCATGGCAACAGCTGCGCGTTTATCAAATATATTCACAATCAAGACATCGAAAATGTAAATCCAGCTTGTAATCTTTCTTTGGCACACTCGCAACTTGCTCTCCCAGGCTTTAATGTTTAAAATCTTAGCAATGCGGCAATCAATAGAATTTTAAGAACACTCGTTGTATTTTTGTCTACTTGCTCAAATATGTCAATATTTATAATATTAATATATAACTATTATACATTTCATTCACTTAATATCATAATTTAGTTATTATATACAGAGTATCTTATTTTTGTTTAATTGCTATTTAGACATTCAATCCCTAATTTTTTTCCATGTACAAATTCATAAGCAAAACTTACCTGCAAGCTTCTTCGTGCCTTTTAATATAATATCTAAGTAAACAAAAGCAAGTTACCAAATAAATATGTACACAGGTAGCACTGCAAGTCGTGGACACTGAACAGTTTTTTTATGGAAACAAGCATCTAAATCTGAAGAAGCTGCGTTGGAAGGTTCCGGCTGAGTGACCAGATGACGCCCACGACTACTTAAAGAAGAACCTGCGAACTATCCAAACGTTGCGTTTCTTATATTATCGCTTTAATTATATAGCCTTGGTTAATTTGATTATATACCTTGGCCGGGTTGTCTCACTGCTGGACGATATCTTTTCTTCCAGATTTCAGGACAAGATCCTACTGTATAAGGATTGGAGCAAACTTTCAATAAGTGCACGAGCACTGAAGAAAGAATCTACTTATATTTAAAACAAAGGAATAACTAACAACATTACCGTATTGGACCAACCATATTACCCGTATTCATTTTCTATCGTCTTTGAAATATCGTTAAAACTTTTACTGTTCTTCGCTATTATGATAGGTGTAGTTTGTCTTTGAATATATCTTAGACCACACATCAGGCGAGATCGTGGTCAAGCGCTTCCCTATTCTCAATGTGTCAAATATATTAGTATTGTATTTTTTTATTAAATACACTTAAAAGCACAAACTTTGAAAATTATATGCAGTTTTAATATATCCAATGATATTCCAACCCATTTTAGAAATGTGTAGAGTCGTGCGAATAAAGCGCTTTGCCACCCGCAAATATCTTATACCTATCTCTATCCCTTACGTTTCAAAGTGGCGTCTTAAATAAATGTAACCGTTTAATATTTCAAGCGCTCACAGTCGCTGTCTTTACATATTTGTACCAAACAACGTTCGGGCAGGTGGGTGACGACGTGAGCGGCGTGCTAAAGAAATCACAACCACCGGCGATTTAAGATACAACACTTGTCCAAGGCGACGCTATGGGCAACTCGAATTACTCTAAAACATGTGATATATCCTTCTAGATCTAAAGAATAAGGAACGCTTATTGTTTCTGAAACAAAATTAAATACCAGTGTAGAGATACGATACGCTAATTATTATTATAAACCTTTCAAACAAAAATGTTTAATAATAATGATTTCAAAAAGGTTTCAAAAATGATTCTTTAATATTTTCTGTCTGTATATGAAGTATTGTCATAATATTGTAATCCCCCAAATTGATTTTACACATATTATAAAAAGCCGAATATTATACGGGAGCTGTATTATTTTAGACAAAGGCTTTTGTTTAATCTCTTTTAACGTACAAATGTATGCGGTTCTTTTGAGAATATGTAAAATAGAACAGACAAGGACGAATGCACCTCTTTATAAAATGTGTAGTGTAGATTAATAGCTACTAATCTACACTAATATTATAAAGAGGAAAACTTTGTTTGTTTGTTTGTTTGATTGTAATGAATAGGCTCATAAACTACTGGACCGATTTTATATTTATTTATTTTTTAAAAATTCTTTCACCATTCGAAAGCTACATTATCCACGAGTAACATAGGCTAGGTTTTATCCCGGAAATCCCACGGGAACGGGAACTATGCGGGTTTTTCTTTGAAAACGCGGGCGAAGCCGCAGGCGGAAAGCTAGTGGAATAATAATAACGAATGTATTTGACTAATATCTACGACCTATATGTACATAGTTCAATGCAATTAATTGCAATCATTTCTTTACACAATTGCTCATAATTTTAATTGAATCACATTAATAACATCGTAATGTTATCGTTAATGGTTAATAATTGAACCAGGTGAGAATACTGATTGCCAAACACAACTCAGATAATACCTAGTTTAATTTGATTTGAAGCAATATAAACATTGGGTAGGTATATTATAGAAAAACACGGAGTTAACCAAAATAAATAATAATAACACGTATCTAGAAAAAGTTTATAAGCACAGTTCTGAAAAATATTCTTAAATTATCTTAGTTTTCTTAGCTAAATATACCGTACTTTTATTAATTTTGTTCTTATGAGGCTAAGCAATGGCTTACCACTAGTCTATTTCACGCTGCATCGTTACTTTGCCTTTCAAACAAACATTTCAACTAACATCTATCTAAACATTTAGAAAATACACCTTCAAAATAAAAACACCTTTCTTCTTTAAACATGTAAAATCAACTTATAGCCCCAAAGATAAAAATTTCAAACCATGCAATTCGAGATGTCAGCGCTTGCATGTACTGTGATTTTCATAACAAAAACGTTCCTGTTCAGTCGGACAAAGGGCGGCTGTCGACGCGAGAAAGCTCCCCAGAATACACAACCAGAGCCTTTATACAACCGAAATGATATTTTGTCTGAAATATTCATCCGCTTTGTGCTACCAACTTGCCCTGTGGCGTTCCTCCAGATTACGCCACAAATCTGTGTGAACGAGTCGCATCACGACTCCCCTTGTGCGGTCCGAAATGAGAAAGCGCTTAGGAAGTGACGAAACAAGGTCTCTTGTTAAAGAAATTAACATTTCAAAGTATAATTTTCGAATGAGCATAACTTTGGACCTTCCGTGAGGTCAAAAACAATAAACATATTTAAAATAATACCGGAATAGTACCACATGCAAGTGGACTAAAACTGCTGTCTAATAACAATCTCTAAATATAATACTAAAACCTCAGAATATGTACCTTACGTAATTTGTGTTAGAATAACTAAACAAACATAGAGAGAATGAAATCAAGACACCGACAGCGGCACGACCCTAAAACCGTGGGAGCGCGTCGAACGAAATAACAAATTTACTTAAAAGAACGTAATTACAAACAAAGTAAATAGGAGCAACTAAAATTTTGATACGAGAGTTTCACTATTTAAAGCTGCGGACGAATCGCAAACATTAACAAAGTTTGTTCAGGGGATTCGGTCGGGCTAACGAAACATTGCAACTTATACGATACAAGCAGATTTCTAGAAACTCCTCGTTTATTTGTTTGAAATTTTAAACCACTTACCTTTTAATTTGATGAAGTTTTAAAGCGAAGGCCGTGCTCTGTGTCGCGTTTCTTAAATTCAGCATAATACAGAAATAAGCTTTACCATTTTAAATTATTATTATGAAACTGTCTATAAAACAGCATTCTTCAATTTTTGCACAGTAACCGTCTTTGTGTGAGCTTTTTCCAATTATAAATCTGTTCACAAAAAATATTATTTTTTGATAGCAGTTAGATACTAATAAGTCGTTCTTAAAATAATATGTAGGTACTTGAAATAATAATTCACTTGACAACCAATATGTTACTAGGGCAAAATGAGCGAATCACGTGCTGAGAATACGACCTGCGAAAGGTTTTGTAGTCTACAACTTCCCACATTAATTATAGTTTCAAATTACTCTTTGTTTGACAAAGCTTTCAACCACGTTACAAGTCGTAAAGGGCAGTTCACTCACGATTGCGGTTTAATCCAACCCATATACTCATTTGAATCACAGTGAAGAGGCTGTGTGGGTAAAACTAAACGAAACGCTGCTCATTATGGTTAGTGTACGCGCACCCTTACGGCCCCAAGAATACAACATAGTGTTCACTTTAATTGCTTTCGCTTTGAAGAATTTTAGTAATTCAATATCTGGAAACTTCGACGGGGTGTATTAATTAATTAAAATTAAAATTGAAAAGATTTATTAGTCTTCTGACATCTTTTTCTTATGAGTTTAATAATTTGTAGGTATTTTAATTTTATAGTCTACCATCTATGAAAAGCGTCTAAATGAGCTAAATCGAAAAGATAATTTTACCTAAAACGTAAGCGAATGCAGGTAAAGCCAGCTCCGTCACGCTGGAACCCGCTTTAAAAAAAACCTTACTTTTTTCAGCCTATTTTACCTACAAACGATGCTAATAAATGTAGTATAGGTCAATTTTTGTAGTCTTATTAGTTACTTAGAAAACATCATTGATATCGTTCTAAGTAAAAAATATAAATAATAGCGTGTTGATTAGTTTTGGAATGGGTTCCAAATTGATTGTAGTTTATTGTAGTGGCAAGAAAATTCTTTATTTGCGTTGTTTTATCTCAAATTATTGCAAGAAGGTCACAATAACAAGATTTTAAAAAATAAATAACACTTGTTCAAAAACTACAAACGTTGCCAATAAATGTAGTATAGGTCAATTTTTTGTAGTCTTATTAGTTACTTAGAAAACATCATTGATATCGTTCGAAGTAAAAAATATAAATAATAGCGTTTTGATTAGTTTTGGAATGGGTTCCAAATTGATTGTAGTTTATTGTAGTGGCAAGAAAATTCTTTATTTGCGTTGTTTTATCTTAAATTATTGCAAGAAGGTCACAATAACAAGATTTTAAAAAATAAATAACACTTGTTCAAAAACTACAAACGATGCCAATAAATGTAGTATAGGTCAATTTTTTGTAGTCTTATTAGTTACTTAGAAAACATCATTGATATCGTTCGAAGTAAAAAATATAAATAATAGCGTGTTGATTAGTTTTGGAATGGGTTCCAAATTGATTGTAGTTTATTGTAGTGGCAAGAAATTTTTTTATTTGCGTTGTTTCATCTCAAATTATTGCAAGAAGGTCACAATAACGAGATTTTAAAAAATAAATAACACTTGTTCAAAAACTACAAACAATGTAGTTGATTGTAGCTAAACTCATATGTTTGCTGCTGAACCCCTGTAAGCAATAAAAAAACAAAAAATTTAGTGTTCAATATTTTGATATATAATAATTTCGATCCACGGATTGTTTATTGGCACACTTAACTTAAAATCCGGATCACATTTTCGATCGAAAATCTGCAGATATTAGATTGGATTGAATATTAATTTCGGCCGTAAGTAACTAATAAGACTACAACAAATTGACCTATACTACATTCATCAGCATCGTTTGTAGATAAAAATAAATAAAAAAGAAATATTTTTTTGCTCTTGAATCACTATAAACGCAGTATAAGGCTTTCGATGAACCAATTTTTAGTCTTCAAAAAGCTGTACAGTTTATAAAATCGTTTGTAGTATACGATCCTTCAACTGTATCGTAGCTGTTGTTAAAAATACTAACAATTACTCTCTGATTATTGATTAACAATTTTCAATTATCAAAAAGTTTTACACTTTCAGAAATTATAATTAAAAATTCAACTCATTTGCAGCTCAAGTTTTCAATACTTACGAAAGTCCGTGTATAGTTGGCTGTCATTATTTTTTAATACGAAAAACAGCACATACTTGTAAGTCCAACGATTTTGAATTTATATTTTGAGGTATATTCGATGCTACATTTACTGTAGGCACTATAGTAACTGTAAACTTGTGTACGCACGCTTATATTTAATCGGTAATGTCCATATACATATAAAGGTATGCTGTCGGAAGACAAACTGTGAAACTACGAACGATTTCCTTTTCTATTTTCTAACGTCTTAAAATGTATCACTCTATCAAACACTAAGTAGATTTATTCATTCGCACTTATAATCAGTAATAAGCAAGACATACAATTAATATAAAGGTACTGTGACAATTGTTCATATCGTTTGTAGTTTCTATGCCAGTGTCATTTTATTATACTTACCACTACAATTTGGCTAGTTTTATCTGATTTTTCTTGAAGTTATTTTAGAGGATAAATTATTTTACCAGTACTACAATAAACGATAAATGACAATATTAATTCCAATTTTTTATATTGCACTATTTTGAGTTTTTTTTCGTTTCGGATGGAATTTATCCATTATTTCATTTTAATTACTTTTGTCGTCTCAGCAGTTTCGAATTATTAAGTGACTTTGTAACATTGAACAGCAAA
Source organism: Colias eurytheme (assembly GCF_061535395.1). Classification (NCBI taxonomy): domain Eukaryota; kingdom Metazoa; phylum Arthropoda; class Insecta; order Lepidoptera; family Pieridae; genus Colias; species Colias eurytheme. Next base: position 5,659,236 of record NC_142998.1, on the reverse strand, counting down.
CTACTGAACATTAAAGATATCCAACTCTTTTTTTTTTAACATATATCATGTGCAATTTAATGTACACTAAATTACGAAACTCCCACACGCATACACAAACACGCACGTGTGCGAAGATGTATGTATGAGCATGAATATTTTTTTTTCTAAAACTACAAACGACACGAAATCCAAGGCTCATAATTGTTTTGAATATATTAACTTATTGAACACTAAATTTTTTGTTTTTTATTGCTTACAGGGGTTCAGCAGCCACTACAAACATATGAGTTTAGCTACAATCAACTACATTGTTTGTAGTTTTTGAACAAGTGTTATTTATTTTTTAAAATCTCGTTATTGTGACCTTCTTGCAATAATTTGAGATGAAACAACGCAAATAAAAAAATTTCTTGCCACTACAATAAACTACAATCAATTTGGAACCCATTCCAAAACTAATCAACACGCTATTATTTATATTTTTTACTTCGAACGATATCAATGATGTTTTCTAAGTAACTAATAAGACTACAAAAAATTGACCTATACTACATTTATTGGCATCGTTTGAAGTTTTTGAACAAGTGTTATTTATTTTTTAAAATCTTGTTATTGTGACCTTCTTGCAATAATTTGAGATAAAACAACGCAAATAAAGAATTTCTTGCCACTACAATAAACTACAATCAATTGGGAACCCATTCCAAAACTAATCAACACGCTATTATTTATATTTTTTACTTCGAACGATATCAATGATGTTTTCTAAGTAACTAATAAGACTACAAAAAATTGACCTATACTACATTTATTGGCATCGTTTGTAGTTTTTGAACAAGTGTTATTTATTTTTTAAAATCTTGTTATTGTGACCTTCTTGCAATAATTTGAGATAAAACAACGCAAATAAAGAATTTTCTTGCCACTACAATAAACTACAATCAATTTGGAACCCATTCCAAAACTAATCAACACGCTATTATTTATATTTTTTACTTCGAACGATATCAATGATGTTTTCTAAGTAACTAATAAGACTACAAAAAATTGACCTATACTACATTTATTGGCATCGTTTGTAGTTTTTGAACAAGTGTTATTTATTTTTTAAAATCTTGTTATTGTGACCTTCTTGCAATAATTTGAGATAAAACAACGCAAATAAAGAATTTTCTTGCCACTACAATAAACTACAATCAATTTGGAACCCATTCCAAAACTAATCAACACGCTATTATTTATATTTTTTACTTCGAACGATATCAATGATGTTTTCTAAGTAACTAATAAGACTACAAAAAATTGACCTATACTACATTTATTAGCATCGTTTGTAGGTAAAATAGGCTGAAAAAAAGTAAAGTTTTTTTTAAAGCGGGTTCCAGCGTGACGGAGCTGGTAAAGCCTAGCGCTAGGCACAATAAAGTGTGATTTTATTTTATTTCCACACGTACCTCGAATCCTGGCGCTCTGACTCGAGCTAGACATTGTGAGGCTGTGCAACGATAATTGGATTTTCGATATATATATTTAAAGTATAAAGCATAGAAAAGGTTCCATTTTATCTATCAAGAGACGCTGAAAAGCTATTATATTTTCAAATTTCACGTTCAATTTAGTAAAAAACTACCTTTCCGCCCGCGGCTTCGCTCGCTTTGTCTAAAACATTATAAATGATATTATACTAAAACCTTCCTCTTGAATCACTCTATCTATTGAAAAAAACCGCATCAAAATCCGTTGCGTAGTTTTAAAGATTTAAGCATACATAGGGACATAGGGACAGGAAATTAAGCGACTTTGTTTTATACTATGTAGTGATAAAGAACAAAAAGGATAAATTGTTGCACTTTTTAATGCATTTTTTTGCATATATTATTCTGATGTTCTTTTTACTTTACACCCGTATAAGAAGATAAAAGGTGGATAATATCCATATCAATCACCGAATACATACTTGAAAAATAATCAAAAGCTTCTCAAAGGTTGTAAAATAAAAAGTCATTTTAATGAATAAAGTTTAGTCCTTGTATAAAATTATTTACCATGGAAATGTATGGAAATTTATGATCACCGCAGTGGATAAACTTCGTGAAACATCACTAACTCATAAGCCTTTACTGATTCTTAGAATATTATTATTCATGATGGATAAATTTTTTTACTTTTAAATTTATTATAAAATATGTGAAAATCTCATTAACTGGAAAATAAATTATCATTTCCAAATATATACTTGTCTTGCTGCTTGTGACTTCTATTCGTATTTCACAAAACAATTTAAACATCATTTTGAACCTTGAAAATTTAATATGAATTTCTGTGTAAAGCAAAGACAATTTACAATAACAACCTTAATCATTTTATAACTGATTCAATAAAATCCTTTCTAAGAACCTGATATAATAACAGACACTAGAGATATGAATATTTAAAAAGCTATTGTTATTAAATTACTACTTATAATGAAATATTTTATATATAATAAGCGAAGTAAAGTTGATAAATTTTTATGTCACATTTTAACGATAATATATTTATATAACTAACGTAAAAAGACAAAATTAAAATACCTCTATATAGTTACATACTTATCATTTTGAATGTTTCAAAAGAAAAACAAAACTGTGGCTCTATAATAATATCCAACCAATAATAAGTTATTAATTACCTACTTACTAGATACTAGATATATTAATTAAAAAAGTTACAATATACTTTCTTAATACAAATAAGGTTTCCGTTGCAAAATAATAGTACGAAACTAGTTTTTTCAATCCACTTACCACACGAAGTATTTCTTTGTTGTGGCTGTAACCGCAATTTGCAATTAACGCGTCTAGCTTCAGCCTGATCTATTTTCCAGCTCGCTTCAATTCTTTGTCGTCGAAGAGAAAACATTTTTCAAATGTATTGAAGAAAATAATTTTAATTGGAAACTCAAAGCAAAGATGTCACCACATCGCCGTAATGCTGCTGGAAATTAGGTGTAGCCGTAAATACAAACGCAATAACGATTTGAAATCGTTTCAATCTATCCTAATGGGTATCCTAGTAGATAACTTAATAAAATATACTTTGAAAAACAAATGATATATGTAAATTTAATGAGATACCTACATAAAAGTCGATAATTCAGTTTTAAGGACCAAATAAAATTTTAATTATCATGCTATACGGATTAAATGAAAAATAAATTCTATTCATTCACCTTTCTATTATGGTAAAAATACTTGGTTAAATTCGTTCCTTAAATTTCATTATTCCCGAACCAGCTTCTCTTTATTATTTTTGACAAGCGCAACATTAAGAGCTCGTTACAATAATAGTTTTTAAATCGACAATTACAAACCCACTCACGACAATTGTTTGCGCAGTGAATGTGCGATACACCGTATCAGTTTCCCAGTATTTTAGTGCATTTGATTTCAAAGAGAACAGTTCACCGTCAGAATAGTTTAAATGTAACTAGTCTACAATGAAAATAAACTAAATGTTTTAATTGCAAACGAGGTGGTGGTCTGCTTTGATGGTTTTGAGACGAAATATTCAACCAATCTATACTTAATATCATAAAGCTGAAGAGTTTGTTTGTTTGAACGCGTTAATCGCGGGAACTACCGGTCCGATTTGAAAAATTCTTTCGGTGTTAGATAGCCCATTTACCGAGGAAGGCTATATATCATCTCGCTAAGACCAACAGGAGCGGAGCACTGCGGGTAAAACTGCGGAGCGCAGCTAGTTTATGATATATTATAACTCATCGGATTGTTTCGTATTCCTCGAATACGCTTTAATTGTCATAGTGTAATATGAATCACACAAGTAATAATTAGACTAACTACTAGAGGAGGCAATTATACTTCACACGCATTGTATCTCGCTCGCACCGAGAAATCACATCCCTTACAATATTTGTGTAATTAATGTTCACGTTAGTTTATTGTCTAGAGGGTATCTTATTTTTACATTGCAATTTTTGTTGGAATGAAGAGTTTGCTTCCTTGTTTGCATATCTGGGAAAATACGCTATCTCAAGTACTGGTTTGAATTGAAAAAAACATTCTGGTTGGATAGTCTATTTTTTCGTAAAATTAACAAGATAATTATAATTTACCTCTTCCTTCTCTATCATATCCAAATTCTCGTGAAATTCAATTTCTGGTCATCAAATATTGAAAGATTGAAAGATATTACTATACACAGACATCAAACGAAAAATTGCATTTCAAAATTAAATTTGCTTCTTCTGATATGAATCCATCTAAAGTTTAATTAAATTTATTGATTATACATTATCTAATTGATTGATATTACATATCGATTTACCTTGTGAACTATTTTCGTGGCATTATTTTCAGTTTTATTGTTACATCTGCGCATTACAGTCTACAGAACATATGTTTGCTAAGGGTGAAAAAAATAAAGAATAAATCATTATAAAATTTTACAACGACAAGTACTAATTTCTCTTTGTCTCTCAGCACTATTCGCTTGTTTCGAAACACAGAAATAAATAAAAGAATTCGTAAAACAAACCGAAAACAAGAGGCGAACTGTTTCGTTGTCACTGGATATGGTAAGTGCGCTCTTAATAAATGAGTTCCAAAGCAAAATAACGAATGTATTTTACAAATATTTTGCATTAAAGAGGTATTGAATAAGAATAAAATAAATTTAATGAATGATATAATAAATGAATGACACAAAGAAATATTATAAAATATAAAGTATATAATAAATACCACGTCAAGTACAATAAATTATTTTCGAACACCATACGGGATTTAGTATGATGGCCGTTGGCCAATAGAATAGAATAGGAAGGATAGGGAATACGTCTCCCTTAGACATTAAACGTGGCATAAATTCATACATTACGTACTGAGTTAGTCTGACTGAAGACTGAACGATGCTTGACTCTCATGTACATACATACCTAATATACACCAATAATAAATTACACACTGCTATATTTTTATGATATTTTACAAACAAAATGATATGATTTTTTGGGAGAATTTATTGCTCAAACACTGAGTGAGTATGCTAAGTAAAGTAGGAACAGGGACTATTAAGTCTTAATTTTATATAATTCGTAAACAAACTTTGACGACCTTTGATTATGTAAATCGAATTAAAATTCTATTATAGAGGTGTTATATTATATCTTGGGCACATCGGTTCCAAGAACAGAGTCAATAATCAAATCAACATTACTTTACTTTATTAATTTTGTATTAAATTTTAGCATTAATTATAATTATTCCACGAACAGACAGCTCTACCATGGGAATTATAATGTACACTGTTGATTCCAATGTCATCAATTAGATACAAATTAACGATCTTTGAATACCCCCTCGATAGATTTAACATGAAGTATATTTTAACACTATCAATTAAAAAAAAACAAGTGTAGAGTCCATTCAATCGTGAGAGTGACATCAACTTCGTGGAAACCATTGGAAATATGACGTTTTCAGTGTAGCCTCCAACTTTACTAGCACCTTTATTTTATAAAATATTTTAAAGAATTAAATAATTAGCTAATTACCCGGCACAAAGGTGTTTTTCTAGGTTACCTTCTCGCTAGAAGTAATTTACTGGAGACGAGACCGGACGGCGCAACTGCAACACGATCTAATTAATTTCTTGTTCAGGTCACACCGCTAACAAATGCCGCAATCTTCTTTGGACTGCGTTTTACATCAAGCAAGGAGCTTTTATTGTAATTAAATAATATATATTTAATTATTTATACGTTTAATTATTAATCCATACTTATTTACTTATAATATTATAAATGCGAAAATAACTCTGTCTGTCTGTCTGTTACTCAATCACGCCTAAACTACTGAACCAATTTTCATGAAATTTGGTATGGAGATATTTTGATACCCGAGAAAGGACATAGGCTACTTTTTATCCCGGGAAAATGACGTAATCCCGGAAATCCCACGGGAACGGGAACTATGCGGGTTTTTCTTTGACTGCGCGGGCGAAGCCGCGGGCGGAAACCTAGTTTATTATAAATAAAAGTGATTTATAAACCAAACATAAATTATAACCAGTTATGATCTCGAAAAAGGTACTTAAGTAATATAAAACTCACTTGCAATCTTACTTACTTTCAAATTATTTGTCCATATTGGGAGTCATAAATACAGTCACAAACCAAATCGAAATATTTTCCAAACATCTATAAAAACTTTTTTATGTGCCTTGTAATTGATCATTAAGATTGATAAGTGAAATGTGTTTTCGACTGGAACTTCAGAATTTCAGATATTGGTCTCCGCGATCCAAGTTGTACCATAAAACGTATAAAAATGTTTCGTTAAACATCTGTGGGATGTTATCAAAACTTTTTTTATTTTCTCATAACCTAGTAAGTGATCAAATGCACGGGATACAAATAAAATGGGATATTATTTTTATTTCAATAATTAAGTATTTACATTGTTGTTTTTTTTATAAGAAATCATTTATAATAATAAAATAACATTATGAATAGTTGTTTATTATGAAGCTCTGGTTAATCGCTAGCTAATAGTATTTAAATACATTAGTTAACACATAGCTTTGTACCCAATGATATTTTATGTATAGATACGTTATATACTCACAATATCTCCAAAAAAAATGCTTCATATGCAGTGTCAGGCACACACAAATACAATTTTCATTTTACTTAATTTATTACATTGACAGACTGTATAAGAGAGACGGCTCTAATAAAATGATATAAATAAAAAAGACAAAGATAGTTTGTCACTTCCGCGCAGGTGTAAGCAAAAGTCATAAGAATTCACTAATTAAATATAAATAAACAAATAGTTGCCATGGTAATTGGCATAGATAAACGACACAGAAGGTTCAATGTTATAGATGTTAGGTTTCCTGCACAAGTAAACAAATGTGACAATTTCATTTACTATTTTATGATTATTATGATGTCGTATTAAAATGAAAAAAAAAATAAAAAACTTTTTTGGAGATATAACTGTATTAAGTATTTATTACTAGCTGTGGTGTTCGTTTAAGTCATCATCATTTCACCCGATAATCACCCACTGCTGAGCATACTGCATATAGTCCTCCTTATAGAACTCCATAAGGACCGATCTTAACGCTATTCGTTTCAAGGCAGTTCCCGAAACCCGTACAAGGTCATCACTCCAACTTGTAGGATAATTATAATAATAGTGGTGCCTAGATGAAAAAAAAAGGATGAAATAAAAGAAAGGATGAAGTATAATTAAGCCTTTTTTTATCTAAAACACAAATAAAATTTATGTTCAATAGCTATTTACAGAAAAGCAAATAGCCTTTTTCGTCAGTAGCGATAATCTTTTCTTCAATGTATACGTATATATTCAACATCATTTTTGCAAACAAACATTTTTGCCATCACGATTTCATTGTACATATAATAAATAGATATATTTGTTAATTATATGCACTGTGTGGATTTAAATATAAAATTAATCAAGTATTTACCCAAATCGAAATTAATAAAATAACCGTTCTATTTTCAATAATCGTATCTACATGATAATCTTTGATCACAGTGTGCGCTAGCTTTGTAACACTAGTGATTGAAGCAATGTTTTATCCCTTTCATTATTTCAATACACGTGTCAAGCAAGTGTCATTAATAAAGAATTGTAAATTGTTATTTTTACTCTTAAACTGTAATAATTTAATATATTTTGCTGTGATATGATATTCCTTTATCTTTCTTTATTTTTTTGCACGAATACGTGCACTTTCTGAACACACAGGAAGGCATTTTCGACAACTTTAATGTACCTATCGGCACACGCGCTCACTGGGACCGGTGACAATCTGACTGATTGCATTGGTCCCAAATAGGACCAATTCACAGAATCAGTTTTGGTGGCGTATTACCCGTGGTCCCCCCGCTATGTCCCCCTGTGGGTCTACGGGTAATATTTTTTCCCCGTGGACCCACTGCTATAGAAAGATTTGACAGTGGGTCTACGGGCACTGGGAATAAAAGTACTTTTTACCCGTGGTCCCCGGCTACCATGCTTTGACCATTATAGAAACAGGATTATTATAATTATTATCTACACTTCCCGGTTTATGTCCTGCGTAATTATTTCGATTTACAGTTAGTTTCGAATAGTTTCAGTTGCGGTTATCAGATTTACCATAAATCTATATTAATATTGTGAAGTTGAAAATTTATTTTTCAAACTGCAATACAACATATTATAAATACAAAATATACGAAACTAGCTGACCCGACATGGCCGTTATTTTTTCGCGTTTGCTTATTTTTTTGGCGCAAAATTATTTTTCATTTGAATTTTTCTTTAATAAGATCCTTGTCCTTTTTTTGTGTTTTTTATTTATTTATTTTTATGTCGGGTCAGCTAGTTTCGTATATTTTGTATTTATATGTTGTATTGTAGTTTGAAAAATAAATTTTCAACTTCACAATATTAATATAGATTTATGGTAAATCTGATAACCGCAACTGAAACTATTCGAAACTAACTGTAAATCGAAATAATTACGCAGGACATAAACCGGGAAGTGTAGATAATAATTATAATAATCCTGTTTCTATAATGGTCAAAGCATGGTAGCCGGGGACCACGGGTAAAAAGTACTTTTATTCCCAGTGCCCGTAGACCCACTGTCAAATCTTTCTATAGCAGTGGGTCCACGGGGAAAAAATATTACCCGTAGACCCACAGGGGGACATAGCGGGGGGACCACGGGTAATACGCCGTTTTGGTGCGTTGATGACGTATCTACCTCCTGTTTCTATATATAATATCATTGCCTGTATATCGAAGATAGAGAAAGTGACATTTCTGGGCATCACTGAGAAATGAACCCAAACGATACAATTCTCTAAACACTGCACAATGTATTCGAAAACAAATCGGAAAAGTTCAAAAACGGATATTATATGAATAAAATGCAATTTAATTTTAACTATTGTACATTTAAAACATATGAATTTTATTGCGCTCAACAACAAATACAACTCAAGAGGCAATAAAAGTATTAAAGGGTATATTTAAGGAAACTGAAGTGAAATTCAAATAACGTTATATTGAACGGATTTTATTATATTATCCAAGTCTATCTGTTGAACATAATATCAATATCAGTAATGCACTCACGTAGAAAATCGAGAGTCAGTAAGCAATGAGCGAATAATATGTTTGTTTTTGTAATTTACTCATATAAAACGCTTAAAGATTTGAACACAACAGAAACATTATTGATGTTCCTTATTGGATTACATTGTAGAGCGAACAAATCAACATCTATTCGTTTGTGTAATACTCTACTGGAGTGTAAGTATACTTCAACTTACTTCAATTTAGGTGTAGTAATTTTCTTCTTCTTATATTGAAATGATGTTTTATTTATAAATTCTCAATAAACATACCTTATATAATGCATAAATAGCATACATTCCTTTACAGTCGTTTGGGTATTAACATACAAAGAATGTTACAAAAATACGAACACAGTACACACTAAAATATACATACATACTAAAATATGTAAACGTTTGATAAAATAACAAGATCACGCATAGAAAATCACGAGGTGTCCGTGGAAAGTTGCACTTCCAAACTTTCAGCATTTCTATCTTTACGGGAAACAAACGCTAACGTGTAAGAATATTCGTAAGCTCGACATTAACAAAACCTTCGTATGCTTGGATTTTCTCGTCGACCGTCAATGCTGACCTTTCAGCGTAATTCGCCACATTTCGGACACGGGCAATAATTTCTCTCCTCACCCTCTATATATGCTACTTTTACACATACAATATTGAATTCCACTTATTCAGCGAACGTGGGATAGGCTTTGGGAAAAGGCAAAATAAATCGGCTTGATATAATATTAAATTTTCGAGAAACATACGTCCTGTTGGACATTTAAGTTTTGTCCAACGCATTTTTGTCTAAAGAATTGTTGTAATTATTTTACCTACTTATACATAAATAAATCAAAATATAGAGAAATGTGTTGTGTGATTCCTTAATTCAGAAAAATTATATATCAATTACAATATCACTTTATATACAGGGTTCAATCCAATCTATCAATTCTAAGTAACAGAAATGGAACAGTTAAACAAAGTGGTGGAAAATACATATCAAATGATTTCTAAGAGCAATTTACCCACTTAAAAACAAATAAAACTTTAAATTCTAGGAAATAGCTGACGGTGCATTGAGACCAAACGAACATAGAGCTAGAGATAGAGCAAGAGCATTCTTTGGTGATCTTTAAGTGTAAACGAAAACTCGTATTGAGTTTTATTCAGTATTAGAAAATTCACTAAAAACAACTAAATAATGCTCTAAGCCTATTTACACTAAAATAATTCGACATACTGGGGTTAGAATAAGCATTCGCTTGTTTGATCCAAATGCAACGTAATAGTGTGACATCAAGTTATTATTTGCCGATAGTTAAGTACCTACTAAAACATGATGAACGCATCAAGTCAACAGAAAATGCTCAAAAAAATAGTATAACAAATGCTTTTCGCCTTACAGCTGTAAGTTACTGAAACAGATAAGATAAAGTTCTATGTCCTTAAATTCCGACACAAAGCCTAGCAGGAATATTAGAACCAAAAAGGTGAGTTCCAATCTTCAATCTATCTAGGCATCGGAAGGTCATCTACGTGATATACGAACTTTTATAAATCTAGCCGTGAATTAAACTAAGATAAAGTATTTGAGTGCAAAAATTAAAACGTAGACGACGAGATTCACGATACACCTTACCGGGGACGGACCGGGCCGAAGTCGATAAACAAATGAAACAATATCCTTACACCTTTTAGCGATGTGCCCCGTCCGTTCATGCATGAATCACTTCATACAAAAAATATACAATAATGTTTGATCGACAGCCCGGTCAACAGCCCGGTCGTGACACGGTGTCGCATAAACCAGCCTTTACCATTCCAAGTAACGGTGTTTATCAAAACGTATGACCACGATAACATGAATTGCCTGCATGCTATTATAATATTGAGAAGAACGAAGGATAAAGACTTTAAATTTTATTGAGAATAATAGGAGCAGGTGTACTTGCGAGATAATTCGCGTCTAGTTAAGAGTCTATATTGAAAATAAGTTCCAATATAATTTTTTGTAAGACTATGGGCTAATTAACAGAAAATAACACTTCGTGCATTCTTTACTATTTAGGTATTTTTTTTAAATACATTTTATAATTTACATCTGACATTTTGGCCATACTTTTAAGGAATTAGGCACATAATACAAGCATATAAAAACAACCACTACTACAATTCTGACAAAAAAATAAACTCCATTACTGAGAAAATTGATAAAGAGAGATCCCAATATTTATGCAAAGAAACTGTATTTCAAAATTTGCAAATGTTGACGATTTGCAAATGTTTAGTAACTAGATACTAGAACTAGACAGTTAATAAATTGATAACCAGTCAATAAGAGTAATAAAATGTTCCATATGATTTATTACCAACAAAAAATTCATAAATAAGCAACCGTGCTGTTTATGACATCATTTTAATATATTTGTGAGTGCACAAAACAGATGGTTTTCCGTAACTTTCAATGAGTGATTTATTACGGATAAACGGACGTAGTGACATAAATTATTACGTATAATATTTACTGGTTGTAGGCCAAACTATGTTATTGTTGCCAAAAAATCTCTACCTACTTAGCAGTATTACGCTCACTATGTTTGTTTGTTCTTATAAATCTTTATATCGATTCGTATTTAGATACGATTAAAACTTTTCCGAAATTTAATAATACAAATTAGTAGTCTTAACTCTAAAAAGAAAAATCGTCATTATTTGAAAAAAAATCCACGTTTACTCGTATACTTTTTACTTAACCAGTGTCATAGATTAAAAAAAGAAATATTTTTTTATTTTGGCGCTAAGATTGGAAATTGAAATACAAAACCAATGTCGTTCTCATCATTAAGACGAATCCGATATCTTTCAACCACTCACGCAACAGAGCATTCTCAATAATAAATTATTCTTGAGCTTTCAATGAACGTTCCAATGTTTACAATTTTATATTATAACGAATTTTATATTCAACTAGCGGTCCGCCCCGGCTTCACCCGTGGTACATATTTATGTTTTCTCTACATAAGAACCATCCTGGTACTTCAATGAATAAAAAAAGAATTATCGAAATCGGTCCACCCGTTCTCGAGTTATGCGCTTACCAACACATTTTGCGATTCATTTTTATATTATAGATAGTAATATAATTTCAAAATAACTAGTGAATGATCATATTATATACGTAATAGAATAAATAAACCAGTAAATAATAATTTGCCTCGTGTACTGAACAATATAAAAAATGGCAACCCAATAAAGTTAATAATCTACTGTAATATGATATTTTACATAGAAAATATAATAGAAAAAAGATCGCTGTATTAGTCAATGGCAATTTAATTTACGGACCGTTGGCTCGTTTTATAAGATTACACAGGTCTTCATTAAATAAAGGAAGCGTTTAAGTGTTGTTTTATTAACACCTGGAGCTTACAGCTGGGAAGGAAAAATTTAAATTGCTCGTTGAAATAACACTGCCAGTACTTACATGATTTCGAAATTAGGGAGTAATAAATATTCTCCTTAGTACGCTTTCCAACGTCTGAAAAAAAAATTTGAGAATAGATTATGTATAGGTACGATTATTTATTTCGCCAGGTTAATAGCTTGTTATTGGTATAATAAATAATTTATCTATTTCTCTATTACGAAAAAATCCGTAAAGATTGCGGATTAAATTATTTCTCAAAAATATGTACCAATCCAATAATCTTAAATTAAACCTTAAGATTTGCAGCTGCTTCAATAATATATTGATTTTAAAGTTTGAATGAAACTGTAATTTATGAAATGTATGAATAATTTACAATAATAAACTGGTTTATATTCATAGACTTAACAATTCAATGTTTATTCATATTAACTAATTTAAAAGTTTATTCTATTAATTCATGTTTAATAAAATATAAAATTTCCGTTCCACGTTATATACTAGTTGACTAGTTTCACGAAATGTTAGATATTCATAACATCGTCCTCCGAAAAGAAACTTATGTCGGGAAAACGTAACTTTTATAATATAATGTTGTGTCTTTTGTTTTCGAACTTACCAAACTTCGAAATTCTCTAACTAAAAGTTCGATGCGAACCAAGGAAATTTCTATTATCATTTGAATATAATATCAGTATGATGTCGCAATTTGCTTATCAATAAGGATTGAGGAATCCCGAAATTACTTTAGTGTCTTGCTGTATTGTTTATCGAGCCAGCTATGTTTAAAATAATAGATTGTTGTGTTTAAAGGATTTTGGATTGTAGATATAATATCTCTATCGATATATTAACAAATCGAAAATATAATAAAATTTCGTTTTACACCAAAAAACTAAATATATTCGATAAAGATTACCTATATATTGTATATAGAGTACCTATATTATGTGATATATTGTACCCAGTTTACCAAAAAATCTCTATCTATAAACTACAAACGTGGCCTTACATTTAACATCTGTGGAGGATCGTTACGCAATTTTTCTAACTTCATTTTCCAGCAATCACGTACCGGCAGTGCCATAAAATTGCAATATCCCTGAAACACCGAGTTCTAAAAATCGTAGAGACATTTGTAAAAAACGTTATAGATCGTCTTAAAACTTCGATAATGCTATTGAACTTTTAAAATGCATAATGTGAGTGTGTTAAAAAATATACAATGTGATAACTTAGTGCCATACCTGAAATTATGAACATAATATTTACTACAGCACGAAACTCCAGGGTGTATTGAAATGGCATCAATATTTTATTAACGTGCGACATAAAACTCTGATAAACTACGGAACGTTTTTGATATTTCTCGAATATTACCTTTTTGATATATGATGAATATGAAAACGGAACTGCATGCAGTTACTGCAATTGACCATAAAATAGAATTAAATAGTTACCGCCTCATGAAGAATGGCACATGCCGTGAACTTTTACATGTGAAGTACGTAGCAATTATGGCCCGTTTGTAATCCGATAGAGCGAAACCCAATTAGAATATAATTAGGTATTTCGAATTACCCTGAGTATTATGGCATTCTATACAATGATAAATTAGATCATGGCAATTTGAATCAAATTAATATATTATCTCGGGTTTCGACAGAAATTGATGGGAGTACACCTACAAGACAATAATATAGGTAGGTACAAAGAATTACGTTTCAACCGCATTAAATGATTGTTCTTGAGAAAAATTAAATGTTTGCAATTTTCCGTTTAATTATTAAAATTAAATTCCGATTACTTTCAATGCAAAAAATAACGACGATCTAATAGGTCGAATGTTCACGAAAATCTGATCACTGATCACATAAAAATCACTGAACGACTTTTCATGCTAATTTTCAGTTATTTATACGTACCAGAATAATACATAATCTATAGAAATACTTGGTTTTGCCCGTGGGTCGGCAGGTGAAAACCCGCGCTACAGTAATAGTAATATGTTGTTGTTTTATAACAGTTCTCCCGAACTTATTCTAAAAATACAATTGTCTTACAAATAAAGTGATTTGTTTCACAAATACTCCGGAACAGAAAAAATAGACCAAATAAAAACGACTCCGCCTCGATCCTTTATACAGATAAGGTAAGAAAAATAGGTGCGGTGTATCGGAGGAGATCGATTGAAGTATCAAATCTGAATAACAAACGAAAACATTCGAGTATTGAAAAACAGACACTTATTTCTTTGATAAAAGAATACATTTGAGGGCTACGGGAAATGTAATTTATACCTTACTTCATAAAGCATTGTTCTGTGTATTTTTAGAACGCTTTTAATGATACAATAATAGTACGAACTTCCACGTAATAAATTGTTAATTAGAACTTTATTTTAAAGTCGATTGTTATATCCTGTGTTTTGATTGACATTTGTTTCAGTCATTAACATATTCATACAATTCATTAATTGCTCCATATATTTTAATACTGCATATTTTAGAAACCTAATACAGGACATTTGTAGGAAGCAGTAAGTTATCTTAAGCCGAAATTCCTGAGTCTCTATTAGTCATATAAACTTTATAAATGGTGTCTCATAACTCTTTTAGAAATATTTCTCCTCGATTTATGTCATTACCTCCAGGTACCATTTTCCAAATGGTTATTTTATGATAACGATACTGCATATACATCGACCAAAACCGTTAAATATTTGAACCGATTTTTGTTTGGTCTGTTTTGGACAGTGATAAATCGTCTGCCTATATAAAGGGTTGTATCGCACCGATATTTAAAAACTTTCTTACTTCGCTCCGCACCGATGGCGATACTATCTCAACCAGTTTAAGAAAACACTTTCCAAACAAAATATATTGTTGAGACATAAACTATCCTTCTAGTAAACAGATGACTTTTCGAATAACTTTTCGACTTATGATTTATATAAGGTACGTGCGCGTTAAGGGAAACATTATTAAATTTAAGGGTAACTATTACTGCTAGCAAAATGTCCGCGTAATATCTAAACGTAAATATTGTTTTAACATTTTGCTATGGCATGGTTAGTAAATATTATATGTACCTACAAGTTTTGTTACCAAAGATTTTCAAGCAATAAACGTATATAGATTTTAAATGACAAAATAGTATCTAATTCATTCATCCACACCCTGCTTGGATATTAATCCATTGAACTGCTCGTTAAGTTTTTCGAGAGCTATTTGGTTCGTTTATACGAGTAAGTATTATATTTGTTGATATATAATACGACTTTATGAACTAGGAATATTAAAATATTATAAAGCGATCAAATTCTTATATCGCAGTAATTATTTATGCACCTGTCAAAATTATTCCATCATACATGTTGCCAATAAAGAAAAAAACATCCAAAAGCATCTCGGAAGCGTGCGAACCCGCAGAATGGGTAATAACAAGCAATGAACGTCGAATACTGTTAAGCACAATCCCAGCTCGCTCTTGTTTCTCTTAGATTAGTAGTGAGAATAAAGGGTTACTCGACACTAGTTCCAGTGTACTTGTGTGAAACCAGCGCCTGAAACGGAATGGTTTGACATTGTCTTGCTCTCGGTGTATTATTGCTTCTCGGAAACAATAAACAGATTTAGTATCTGGCGAACGCAGACAATGCTCTTCATAGTTAAGTTTTGGGGTAATTTTAGCTTGAATTAATGAATTATTTATAAGGGAGATAATAGCGCGTTAAGAATATTACAGAGCTGTAACGTTTATAGTTTGGGCACAGTGGTGAATGGACATTACGCGTCCGGTTGGAACCTGATTTATTGGCTTCATTAAATCACTACAGGCACGTCTGCTTTAATGTTGATACTATTCAAGAAAACTAAAAGTGAATACTCATGAAGTTTGAAAGAGTAATGGTAATAATATAACATTACTCGAACATTATAGAGACTTGATAGTGATATTATGCTAAGAATATCTTAATCTTTCCAATCAGGTATACCGATTGTAATTACATAAGTTATAGGGACCACAAAATAATATATGCAGTGAATATAACAGCTAAATAAGGTAAGTACATAATTCAGAATTTTTAATGAATCACAGACCGTGCACAAACCTATATTTTTTGACATTAGCTTTCATTCAAAGGATTATCGGGTTCGACTCGAGTGGAATTATATATTTTGGTACAACATTAATAAAATGAGTGTCATTTGATCCACAATACAAATCCCTGGTGTTCCAGGAATTTGTTTGGATGAAAGATCCAAAATATTTTGACAGTTGTTGTGTAGGTTCTTGAATTTATCGTATTGGTCAAAATATACGAAACTAGTTCAAAGTGTTTATCTAACTACCTATATGTTATACTAACATTTAATTCCTTTATCGACATAATATTAATTCGCCTAAACTATATGTCAAGTAAACATTCAATAACATAAATCACAACGAAATAGAAAAAGTTACCTCAAACAAGATAAAAGTTATGAGTTTGTTGATTCCTTCTACAATAATTGGCATGAACAACTTGTATAACTTTCCACAAACATGACGACTCATATTATATGAGCGATATAATATATTGGAAGATATTTTTAAAACATCAATTAATATTACAAAGAAAGATTTATCCCAAAGCTCCTTTACTTGTATCGGTATATTTATAACTAGAATCTTAAACTCATTCTATAATGTCAACAGTACAATGCCAACTATCTAACTATTTCAAGATATTTTGCTAAATTGAAGAGAACTCTACAGGTCGATTTGTTTAAGAATAATAAATAAACCAAACCATCATATTACGACTACATTCGTATCGTAATTCGTAACTGAACACAAAACATAACATACTATTTATTACTTTTTAGACAGTACAATTTTCGCGCTAACTCAAAAAGTATGCCTCGCAAACGCTTCAAACATAATGTTAGTTTGAAAGACAAAGTCAATCCCGCTAATAGGACGTACAATAGCCGCCGCAGTACCTCGACCGAAGTTGAAAAGCAAATAAGGTATAGTGTAGCCCGAAATTTCAGTATCTAGCCTAATTGGATGTGGGGTGTGTTTGCACACCACTGCATGTTGACTCACATGTCCCACACCACGCTATGTTTAATAGATTTTATTTAATGTTTGTTTGTCAACACAATTGTACTCATTAGTGCATTGCCGCCAACATTCATTATTCCAATGAACATAAAATGTAATTAGTTGTTAGCTTTACGTTGATAATTAACTTTAATTCAGCATAATAACAAGGATCTATAGGATAAATAGATAAAATTCTAAAGTGGGATGAAAATATATTCAAATAAATAGATATTTCATTCAATTCCATTGTAGGTATGTTAAATGGAATTGAATGAAGTATCGTTGTTGTTAAGTGTCATTATTTCGAACGTTCTATATCTAATTGTTAATTTCATATTCAGTTCATTTTTTACCTTTTAATACTATCATCTGATATTTGAATATTTTATTCCTAAGGGCCGATTTTTCAATGCTTGGATAAAACTTATTCGTCGAATAATGTATAAAACTACCATTTTAAAAACGTATTCTAATTGCCCGTATTTGACAGTTTACGTGACATTTTAATATTATCGTGTAATACTTTATTGGACGGATAAGTTTTATCCAAGCATTGAAAAATCGGCCCTAAACAATATATATTTACCTATATTTCAACTGTAAAATATAAAAAGCTACATAATAAAAAATTGCAATTGAATTTGAATTTGAAACATGTTAACGATGAATTCAAAATTATATTTAGAATTCATCAAACCTTTTTTATTAGGTACATATGTATTTAAATTTATATTTAAATGTCTATATAATGGAATACCTAAACAATAAAACTTCTATAAAAACTAACGCCATTTAAATGTATCTATTCTAAAATGTTTACATGTTAGAACATATAAGTATATCATAAAAATAATTACATTTAATAAAACAAAAGAGCAAGGATCTCAAGAAAGTAAACAAAGATTATGTGAAATGATGGGATAATGTTACATTCCTAATATTAGTCAGGAGATACTTATTCGTAATATTAAATGGGGTATAGAAAAAAAATAAGCAGGATATCAATAAGTAAGCAATTTTTAAATGTATTTACAAAAATTTAATATTGTTACAAGAAGATGTAATAATAGTTCGTATACAGTATTTATACTGTTATATACCTAAATACAATACATGGAAAATATCTATAAAACGTTATCAAAAAATATATAATATGTATTTTAATTGTGAAGCAAAATTTTTAATTTGCTCTATTTGATTTTGCTCTATTTCAGTTAAAAAACAATGCGTGTTGCTTCCAAAAATGATACTTCTATAAGAAACAAAAACTTCATAGCATTTCAAAAATTTTAGAGCATGTATTTAGAAATTCTTATGTAGGTATACCAATATATAAAACAATAAAATGATCAATATAATCAGTAACACAAACTCTAAAATTGTCGTTACAAATCCAATTACTCCGTAGTATGGCAATATTCGAAAATTAATTAACCATAGAGGTTTAGACATAAACAAAATTAGAGAAATGCCAAGCTAATTACGGACATAAAACTTAACCCCAAGTAAACAAGTAACATACGAGAAACTGGGTGTACTAAATGACTTTGTAATTACAATTACTTAATTTCAGAAGCCTTGAGAGTTTTCAACAAGGGTAAAAAGTTCGCCAAACGAGACTCGACTTAAAGGCATAACAATACATTAATGAACCGCTTTAAATATTGGTTTATTCCTAATTTAATTTTTGAAAAGAACCGTTTGTACATTTTTAAAAGTAGCTATTGTTAAAATCGTTCACCAATGTATTTATAGGTATATTTAAAATGACTAGGAGAATCTTTGTGAAGTCAGCCAGCAAAATATTTGTTACTGAATTTGTAAAATAATTTAATATGTTTTATACATATGATAAATAGGGCCATAAATCTCGATTCAATGCATGTTACATTCTTAAATATCGAATGAAACCCAACGAAACACCGGGGAAAATTTTAACTTCTATTTCTTTTTATAATAATGTATTTGAGTATAATGCACAAACCGTGTCTAGATTGGTATAAAAAGGGAATCTGAAAAGTTTCAAATGACCTGACCTCTATATTTTTAACGTACAAGGTCATAGGTTGTTATCTACACGTCGGCCTGCCGTATTTTTTCTGATATCGTGAAAATATAGGTCGCAAACCGTAGCTGAGAATTGTCTTCTATAAAATCGTTCTGATAGTTTTATCTTGGAAGTTTGAATTATGATTTTAACGATTTGATTAGGGTCATATTGCACGATTTAAAACTGTTTCGTGGTTTACGAAACAATGGTCGCTCAAACACTTACATTTGCTATAACAGGCGAATGTTGAAAACTCTATTTAAAATATGCATAATATAAACATTTTTTTTATAAAAAATAATATCAAATAATTTCTAAAGCCTTTCCAAATGCTTAAAAGAATCTTCAATAATACACCAGGTCATTTATATATAAAACTAGCGGTCCGCCCCGGCTTCGCCCGTGGTACATAATATTTACGTTTTCTCTACATACGAACCATCCTCGTACTTCAAGGAATATAATAAAAAAAGAATTATTGAAATCGGTTCAGCCGTTCTCGAGTTATGTGCTTACCAACACATTTTGCGATTCATTTTTATATATAAGATATCCAACCTAGACGACAGCTTACTATCAATAGTTTCTTTTCAGATTTCGCAAAGAAAATCAGAATCCTTTATAAAAATATCGTACGCGATAGAGCTTATTACTCACCGTCTGTTTTTTTTTAATCCCATGATACGAAAAATTACATCATTTTTCCAACACACGCCGCCTATCTTGAATAAGACATAACGACCAGAGTTCGGATATTTATGACTAACGAGCCTATTCACGTGCGAAATGCCTCTAAATGGAGATTTATGAAACAGAAAACGTCGGGTAACGTATGTATGGACGCGTAGAACATAATTTGTAGACGACGTTGCAGGCGATCCGCTGCGCAATCTTCAAAATGGCTACCGATTTGGGAATACTAGTACTATATCACTGAATAAATAGCCCATGGAGACTCGTTCTTTTCTTAGAACATCAGCTGCGACAACGAAGACATCGCACTAAGGGATTGCTCTGCTCAAATCACGTTTTAACTCTACATTTCACTATAGATAAACCGTTTCAGCATGATTAATAACACACCATGAGTTACTATTGTTAATTGTTATAATTTAAAATATTAAATCCGATTCTGTTTTAGTTTCTACATAAGTGGCGCATAGCACAACATTCCACGCATATGTATTGTTTGATCTCAAATATCAAATAGTAAACACAACATTTTATTTGTAAACATCACTGAAAACCATCGGCTCAATTATCTTTAAATACGGAACCGTTTGCGGAAACTCCCAAACACAAATGAATGAAACAATCGAAGTCCTCTAACCCAATATGTTTCGTGCAACAATGACCAACAATTAAGCACGTCAAATAAAATTCAATAGGAAACATTTGTTGAAAATTGCCAAACCCTAAGCCGAAAGGGCCAAATTTGCATTTTATTAGCATGAGATCGGAATAAAAATGTGTTTATTCTGGGCTGAAAGTGAGATAGCCGACCCATAAAAAGATCGAGTGGCAATACGGACAAAGAACGCGATTCACGGATTCGTTCAGAAATTAAAATGAGATTTTATTGAACGGATTCCTCGGCCCGGATTTGTATAATTATATTAATTGAATCAGATTGTGTATGATGTTGATCGGGTAATACTTGAAGCACGTTGCAGACTGATTGATAAGTTCTCTCTTCTAAAATATAAAATTTTAATGCCAGCAGATCAATAAAACTTGTTGATATTAGTTACAAAAAACCGTATAAATTCAAGGTGAGCAAAATGAAAAAAAAAAACAAGTGCCAATAACCTTGCTTGGTTATAAATATAAATACAAGTGGATACCAACTAACTAACTTATTGACGAGCCCAAAGCCTATAGGTATTCTAAGTGTGACTCTCATTCAGAAATTGCTAAATTATAATAGTAATTTACAAATTTTAATATATTTACGAGTATAACAATATAATATATCCCAGTATAAAAAATCCACACACATTAAAAATTTGGTGTCCGAAAATAATTAAATTTTTTGTCAATTGAGAAAGTTAAGTTAAAGAGACAGGAATCGTAAAGTCGTACAAAAGGTTTTCACCAACAATATTACTTGGCCGGGATTTCAGGAAATAAAATCAGCTCTAAGAATTTATTCCAACCGAACGGCCTTGATATTGCACCAGTAAATAATATCTTTCGTTAAGAGGGTCTTTTTATTGGCACCCTTTCGTTTTATGCGACGATTATGTCATTTTTATTCTAACTTTACTGCCATTCACATATTATTTCGTTGATAGACGCAAATATTTTGAAATGGGTATATGTAAATCTACGCCAGCCAACCTGCCCGTTACAGATAACAATTTTGTCACTATAATATTTTTGTTAACTATTTGTATAGAATACTCTTAATCAATTTGCAATACCTATGTTAATCGTCTTTCTTTTCATGGACAAATAATTCAGTTAAACTTTCATGAGCGTGATGTCAAAAGTTATGACAGTCTACTTATCACTCAAAACCAGAAGCCGTGATGTATGAACGGGAATAAGCTGAATTGGCGAAATTTCCAAAGACAATACTTCGAAGTAAAACGACAGCCTTGTAAATATACAAAGTTTACAACTTTTGCACGTTCAACACATAATCCATCACTGTCTGCGTAGACGAAGCGACGAATGAATTCATACACACAACTTGGTTAATGTAATTGAATTGTTGTGTCAACGATATAATTTACAATTATTACGAAGTTATACATAATTATATGTATTCATTAGGAGATATACGTGTTTAATAGGTACGCCTACACACGCTAGTTAATGTTTTAGTAATGGATGTCAGTGTTATTATGTATACTTTGGTTACGAAAATTCAGTCAACCATATTCGAATTTACAAAAAAGGCTATATTATACAACTAAACAAACATCCTACACGATTTTGCTTTACGTGCTTACCTAATTGGATGTTTTTAACACTTTTTGCTTACGGTATTTACTTGTAAATAAAATAAAATGAGTTCATTTACGGTGTCTAAACAGTTACATTCTTTTAGCCACTATTGTATTTTCTTCACTTACATCTTAAACAATAGAGCGTCCTGACAGGTCTTGAATTAAAGACTTAACAATAGATTTAAAACGCGATAAACAAACAAATAATTAAACGACCTGGTTTAACTGTTATACGTTATTAATTATATTTACAATACATAATACTACCTACTACATATAATAATTGAAACGGTAAAGTAGATATCTGATTGACTCTTCAACGCTCTAACTAATGAACCGATTTTTGGTAAAGAGATAGAATGGACCTAGAGAAATAACACAAAATACTTGTCATAGTCCATAGGCTGCTTCGTCACAAAAACTGTAAAGGTGTGGAAAAGGAAATACATACCATTCATCATATTACATTTGTAATAAATAAGAGACATGAAAAGTAGCAATTCCAATAAACTTTACAGGTAAAGAAAACCGACACTTCTCCAACATCCAAATTTAATTCCACGAACAAATAAAACAGGTGGAATCGTAAAGATTTAAATGAAATGGCTGAGTTTTCGGACACAACAACGCAATCGTAAAAGTACCAAGATTTCAGTTACACCTTCCATTCCATTAGCTTTTATTATCGTCGATAAAATGACACGCCGTAGAGATAATCCTCTCAAACAATTATTGAAAGCTGTAGAGAGAAGCCTTGACTGTAAAGTGTAAACAAAATAGATAATAGAAACTCGGGAAGTTGAAGGGGCTTCGCTTTACATGTAGATTGCTTGCCAGTGTTTATCTATCTCAGATTTTAATGTGAAAATTATTTTAATACAGTATCATCTTTACACCACTAATTGCTCGAACTAACTATTAAACTACAGTAGAACTCCAATTATCCGAATTAATGGGGACCGGGACCCATTCGGATAATCAAGTATTCGGATAATCGGATTTAAAAAAAAAATATTGCCATTGGGGAGAATAAAAGCTACGTTTTGATATTGCACTATTTTTTTATTGAATTAAATGAAAGAAACATGAAATTTTTGTGATTCGGATAATCGGCGATTCGGATAGTCGGAGTTCGGATAATTGGAGTTCTACTGTACATTATTTTTTTTTTGCAAGTTGTGTCGAAGAATAAGTTAAAAGTATGTTAAGTAATAAAAAATTAAAACACGATTTGCTTATAATATTACACCTTCAAATGATCGAAGTATGTATAATAGACATTTAAAATCTGAAGCAATATTCTTTTAGTAGGTACTCGCGTTTAGATGGCATAAGGAAATTTTATAAACGATTTTATATAAGATATGTTACACTCTACATAAATCGCATACGGCTGCATCTGAATTTAATTATTTTAGCATTTTGAATAAATTTACTATCGAAGACAATAAAGTTCCAGTTCCAATAACAAACTACCGTTAAATCTCTATAATCGCAAAAACCGTAGCATAAATCAATAATTTAGCAAACTTTGGATGAAATATCCCTCCCAGAAGCCCTCAACAAACGTCATAATAGCATTGTATTGCAGGAATCTATCAAGACGACACTGACTTATCGTTCTCACTTAAACTATAAGCCTTGTTTCGAATTCCGCACTAATAAATTAATTTTGTTGACAACTTCGCTCCGAGTTGTGTACAGAGCTTATGACATGACACAGATTGAAATAAAGATAACGACAAGTTAACTTCGTTGTATAATCAAAATTAATTATGTCCTTGCAGAACTCGGTACGAAAGTAAATTTACGCAAAATTCAATATTAAAGAGAATTTAATTATACGTTTCGCTACTTTGTGAATTGTGACCTCCCTTATTACAGTTACTCGTGCTATTTTAAGCCCTTTTTATATTCGATGTATGAAGTATGTTTTTGCTATAAATTAGTAATTGTCTCTATGTTCAACGATATGAGACAAAGAATAAAACATTTAAATCTTATTATTATAACTCTGAGAATACTTAATGCCACCGTTAAATTTAACATTAAATTTCTCATTAAAAATGAATTTCTAAACTTTTATAATTCTTCAAAAACGATTCTTAGTGAGAGTTGATCACCAAACCAACTTTTCATTAAAAATCTATATTTCAGCGTTGTACAATTCGTTCATATTTTCCCCACTTGTGATAAAAAACAAGTCGAACCCTTCAAACGAGGGCAAACAGCGTTTTCTATTACCACCCATACTAATTTGAAACACGATTTAAACGAATACAGGGGTGTGAGTGAAGCGGCAGCAAATTAGCCGTAGCATGTAAATTGAAACGCCGGCAATCCCGTGAGTTAACGCAATTCGGGACGTATGTATGTTTATTTCGTTGCGACACGTTCACTCTTTATCGGTACGAATATTCGGTGCATTCTTTTATTGGACGATGTGCTTTGATTTCATAAATTTTCTCTTGATTGATACAATAATTTGTCAATAGAGGAGATGGTTAAAAATTTTGATTATTTCCTTCAATTCTAAATGATACAATAGGTGAGAAATTTAAAAAAGTGTGCATGAAAAAATATTATGAATAAACGCGTTTTTCATATAATAAACTTATTTGTAATGGTACATTTATAGGTACCGTTTCAAAAGTATGCAACGTAAATGTTCGCGTTAATCCCACCATGAATGTCGTCTAGTTACCGTCACGATAAATTATAAACTCAAGCTAATGAATAAAGGGACGCGACAGCACACGTCTAGACTTACATAGCACTTGTTACTCAATTATAAGTTGAAATAGAGTTTCTAGTCCTCTGCGAATGTTGGACATTCAGAGGGAGGTAAAATTTAACTTTGTGGAATAGGTGAAGCATGACATAATGACAGGCACAGTTACAAAGTAGGACGAAACATCATACTGTATTATTAAAGCCGGGATTATGTGCAACTAATACGTTCAGCTTATACAATGTAGAACTAAAACTTCGTAATCTTATGTTAATTTGATCATAAATATGTAGATTTGCTCAGTTTAGGTGGATCACAAATTCTGAGGATATATTATCGCGTTTGCTCAACTTTTCGCACTTACTTATGATAATTTGAACTTGATTCTATATTGAAGATCCAATGTAGAAAAAATACTAGCTCATTAAAATAAGCAAATAACTTGTATTTTAGAATGTTTTATAAAAAAAATAAATTGAGCTTAAATATCGCCCGATGACGCGTTAAACGAGCACCTCCTAATCAAACAACGAAATATATCCAATGAATTGGAAAATATCACAGGCATTATTATATTTCATGTTTTGTTGACTGACATTTGATAAACATTGATCTTTTCTGATTGAATAACATTATAACTAATCGTTATTATTTATGCATGTAATAAACTACGATTTGTACAATTAATTTTGGTTTAAACAACTGCGAGGTTTTTGCGCACTAACAAAGGAAATAATACAGTAAGCATAAAATACAAATCAAATTTTAGTTTAAAAAAAACATCAAGCATACCATGAGCATACCCAACATCTCTCTGACTTTCAAGATCTCAAGTGCCTTCACGCATAACGCGTTATGATGTTGCGAATGTATCTCTCCTTACCAAATTGCTATTTTAAAACTCATGTTGTGTTTTTAATTACGAGTAAGCAGAAATTTTCGCAAACGAAAACCATTATGACACTTTAGCATACATACACGCTAGAACAAATCTTCATCCAAACGTGTCTCTATGACTCTATCTATTTATTTTTTCGTTTTTTATCGCAGAGTGAGCAAAGGGGCAGAGTACCTATTGTTAAGTTGTAACAACCGTCGATAAACACTAGTAACGGTAATGGTTATCAAACTCAAACTCAAACTGCTTACATATCTAACTAGTGCGACAGACAATCCAAAAATGCACATAGAACGAGCCATTTCAAATAGACACAATTTGGTTACAGACATTTAGAATTCTTGGCTATCTTAAATGCATCGAAACTCCGTTACCGCAAATTTTCACAAACAGACCGTGTTTACACATGGTAACCGAGGCGTTGGATCGCAAACCATTGTAGCTAACACTGGCACATCCGTATGAATGGGCCCTAAAGACCTTAAATAACACTTACGTCGCACAATCGAATCGATTTCACGTGTTTATTGCATCACAAATTTTGATTAGTGAAATTGTGTAGCTTGCAAAATCGACACAGCACAACTTCAAAATGCTGTAGATGGAAATTTATTTCTGAAATTTCGTCCTCTAAGTATGAATGAATGACTCTTTATTGTACATACATAGAAATATTGTTGGTTACATGATTGAGCTAGCTTCTTATGCTAGAGATGTACAAGGAACTTTATCGCTCGTGAGCGATTTCATCTAAGGAACCAAAACAAGTATTGAATGAAACAAAAACAGACAATTAATATCTTATAAAAATAACAACTGAAGTTAACGAAAACATTCTGCTTTAAGACGTATATTGTTTTAGCATGTTTTATATCTACTAATAACAAAATTAAAGTTAATTAAATTACAATCTTGTCACACTTCAGTGTATTTAGGTCCCTATGGTACATATAAGTTGGTAATATGGAATGATTAAAAATGTACCTTTAAATTATGTAGTAATAAAGCGTATAGAGATGTTCTAGCGAGGTTTGTCAGTCAAAATCCCTAAAGGATGGACTAGTAAATGTTTGTTTTATTTAAACAAGAATATAAATGTACGAACAAAACAAATACGTTATTTTATTTCGAAATATATGCTTTTGTTTATTGAAATGTATCTGTGAAATAGACGTAGCCCAATTTAGTTTTCATTTCCCCTGACATCCCTTTAAATTCGAACCACATGTTATAATAGTACGTATTCTACAGTACGAAAGTAAATATGTATTGCCCGCTGAAAACTTTCAAGTAAAGGGCCAAATTATAATACTTACGTCGATAGTTTTTAGTCTCTGTATCGGTAGTGTACCCTTAGCTAATGTTTACTTAATTGGCGACAAGATAGACGTATTTCATAATTAAGTATTTGAATAACGGTGACTCATTGGCCTAAAAAAATAATATTATGTAGATGTAATTGAAGTTACAAACAAAGTTTTCCATAAACTACTTTTACGTAAATAAGAAACTAACAATTTGATTTCATGCCACTAAAATCAAAACATACGACCGTAGAGAGAAAAACTACCTACTCAACGCATCATAATAAAGAAAAGTTCCTTAAACCTCTGGAGATGACAAAAACTTAAAAGACATGGATATCACACGACACAACAAGCCATGAGTTGGGTAAGGAAAACACGATGGTTTTATTTGACAAAACTCAGTTGGTAACTCAATATCTGTCAGCGAAACTACAATTTGTCGCGTGGAGGTAAGGAAATAAAATAAAACTTCACAATGCTATGCTCCGCAATATTTTATTTCCTTTGCCGTAGCTGGCACTTTTAGAAAATTACGAGTTTTAATCTTTTAAATTAAAACGTAGTTACAACGAGTTTCATAAATTTGCCTAATGTACAGTATGAGTAGTGAGTTCAGACATTATTACAAAGCTTTTGATCGAAATATTATAGAACATACCTACCTAGTAATGTGTGACCAATAATCATTAATGTCATCTTTTGTATCTCAATTGGATAAACTTGGATATTGCTACAATATGATATAGAAATTAATCAAATTAAATACCATTTGAACATGTCTAAAATTCAAGTACGTTACACAAGTACAAGTCTATAAGAATTTCTTTATATTTATCGAATAACAAGGTAGACTAAACAAAAATATGTAAATCCTATTTCGATAAAACACGTTAACGAAATAACTTAAAGCGTGCTACACTTATATTTACCTACCTGAACACAAGAGCTCTGAGGCATGTATTCAATTAAGCTCGTAAGTACCTTCTCTCTGCTCAAAAGAAATTAAGGCAAGTGACTGCAACAGAAGATACTTATTTGAAGAAGCCTTTGTACGATCCTTCAGATTTTCGGTAAACAATTTGGGCAAGATTAATATAACGCTTTGCGCGTAATTTATTAGAACAAAAGAGGTAGGTATTATGAAGTGAAATTGATTTTTCTATAATACGAATTTTATACATACAATGCAGAAATATGATTATTAATTTTACCTTAGATAATAAAATCGTTTTATGTAGACAAATATAAGTTTAAGCTATATTTTTAACGAGTAGATGAAGTGTTAAAAGATATGCACACTCCGATGTGCACAGCAAATTTGACATGGACCAATAAATATATGAATAATAATGTAAAATAAGCATAGACGAGTAAGAAAATATTTAAAATCAAACATCGAAATACTAATACACCGGCAATTTTGTAATGAATGTGAAACTTCCCGTCTAGGTAATATTTTTTCTACCGCTCATACACGTTATTAAGAAAATAATCTGTCCAGAGAGTGTTGTTGAGCTTGTAAAATTGATGGAAACAATTTACACAGATTGTTCTCACAATGACATATCGACGGATCCACGCGTCCTGTTAATCTGCACCAAATTGAGATTGCCCCTTTTCACCAGAGGGCAATTTTATTTTGATTGCAACTTCCGAAGATCAGTTTATCGCGTGGATAAATATCACAGCGATACGTAAGAGAAAGCCAATTACATACAAACCTACACGTGATGTAATGTTTTCTTGTTATTTACTTTGATGTGTTGTTTCGTTGTGGACAATGATAATGAAGTTTAAGCACGACCACAAAAGTAAGGTAAGGTTTTAGTAATCGATTGTTTCTACGAATTATTTGTTAAAATTGAGACTACTCTGGCTAATTATATGATTAAAATAATTTTAAACGTGTGATTCTTTTAGGACATTTCATCAGCGATAATTATCTTTAGATATTATATAAAGTATATATTAAGTTGGGCAAGTGAATATAGCATATTTTACAAAATATTAAAAATAAATGTATTCACGTTTAAAATAAATATCCTAAAACTTGACTTGAATCCTAAGTAAAATAGGCGATGTAAAACTTTTGGTGTATATTTTTAAGTCTAGACGTAAAGCAAACATAAATGCAAATGCAGATTCAATTTTATTACTAAAGTAAATTGAATGTAGACAAAGTTAAAGTAAAAGAAGGTCGTGGATATTTTACGGTCGCCGAAAACGTTGATGGAATCAGAAGTGCTTATGTAGTGTTTATTTTGGACGTCCATTATTCTTAAATGATATTGACATAAAAATTGCCATTTGTGTATTTAAAATACGTTTGTAAATGTGTGTAAATTAATTTTAAATACTTACTTACATTACTTAAGATTAAAAAAAATCTTTTCGAGCCTGAGAGATGGTTCAAGATGGTATTTCAACAGTATGTTTCATTACATGCTCCAGGAGTCTTTCAACTTTCAGGCAATCGTGTAAAACATTTAACATAAACGAATATCGCCATCGCCGATTGGAAAAAAAAATATTGAAAATTTAAAAAAAACATCAAAGAATGACATTAAGCATATCAGATACGGGTGTCACGTCATGGATTTACATTCACTGGCACACTAATTGGGAGCCCGTAACAATGTTTGCCGTCCGCACTCTGCAGCTGCAATAATTTCATTGTTTTTACACATATTATACTCAGCTCAGACTTTTTGTCGACCCGTAATGAGTGGAACGCTGCGACTGACGTATTGAATACGAATTAAATGATCATGTGATTAATTAATACGATAATCATCTTTTGTCTTCACTCATTGTTAAGAAGACGTATTTTAAAACAATGTATTAATTCATTGGGTCATTGCTTAAACTGAGTACCTATGTAAAAAAATGTAGATATGTACCTACAAATTATATCTGTAAACCTATTCCTTGTGTTTTCGTTTTTTTTTTTTCGAGTCAAATAGACTTAATTTTTTTATTTTTTATTTGTATAATTAATACTAAGGAAAAAGTTAATTTAAGTCAATAAACATTTTATTAAAACTTCTTAACCGCGTATTATTGTAACGCAGTCGTCGGTGAGCGTTTGCGAATATTAGTTAAATAACTAGTATAATTCCAATTTGCAGTTGGTCTAACTTCACTTAGTACAATTGACCAATTCCGAAACTTAACTGGGCGACTAGCAATTTACATGCATTATACAAGTTTTTGTTCCGCACTTACCTCATTAGAAGCATTGTAATTTCAACTGCATACAAAACGCTCCGAATTCCGTTAGGTATCCCACTTGTTTATCTAATTCTCTACGTTTTGACGGTACTTAGGTTTCATTCATATAATATTTATTTATTTATTTATAGCCAAATAGTGACAACGGGATACTGTCCAACTCGAGAATGTTTAACTTTTAAATATACTGCTATATAAGAGATTAAATAACAACATATATTTATAAGTTTAAGTAGCGTTTAGCTACTATTATGTATGCTGTGGTTTAAGCGATAGAAATGTTCAGAGTATTTGTGTTAGTATGGCCGCTACGACAAGAAATAATCAAAATAAAAAATGTTATACTTTTAAAGGTTTTCCAATACAACCCCCAAACCATTTGAACCGTAACTGGCAGATTCTAATTCCGGCTCCATTCAATTTTTTCTATGGTTTCGTAGCTTCAGAAATGTTCAGAAATTGTATGTAAATAATTTATATAAAACCTCACCAAAACTTACATGCTCAAAATAAAAAGCAATAAAACGCTACTATCAAAACAATTTCAATATATAATACATTTATTACCTATTGAATTCAAAAACGTTTCATAATACATATATCAAAATAATTACAAGGGCCGGTTAAAATTGCATTTTAAATACAATGAAATTTCACAACGTACTATCGTATGAATAATGGAATTCTAATTGCCATCTCACGTGCGCATGTTTTTTATAGCAAAAAATATCTGTAATCATCTTGTAGCCCCGAGCAGCTACGTTCAAACGAAAGACGTAGCTCCTAAGCTACGAGTGCTTTCGTAGCATTGTAGCGTCTGCTACGAGATTATACCAATTTCTGTAAAATATGATTTTATACACTATATAATATTACTTATTTGTAATGATAAGCTACCCGTCTTTAATTAAAATTAATACGTTATAATATAGTATATCTCGATTCTTCATCAAGATATCTTATTTCCTTTAATAGAATCATGAAATATCTGACGAAGTACATATTTTGCTGAGGGTCCATTATTTTTACGAGCCTATAATGACCTCTTTAAAGGCGTTCTAAGAGGTCAGTGAGGAGGTCCTTGGAGCGGTCGTAAAAGATGACTCCTCTACTCATTTAAGAAAAAGGCCTTTCAGCTGCATTTTAATATGGCGGCCTAAAACTAGACAGCGTCGGACATTTTGAACAGAGTCCTCCATCAATGAGGTCAAACTGCTCTGCCTCATGTGACCGGTCACATTGTCTTTAAATTACTTTACTTTTAATTTTGACATAAACTTTAAGAGAGAGGAGATAAGTTTTAATAAAAAATACTTGTTTATGCAACTTACAACATTAATAATAGACA
Organism: Colias eurytheme; assembly: GCF_061535395.1. Lineage (NCBI taxonomy): Eukaryota > Metazoa > Arthropoda > Insecta > Lepidoptera > Pieridae > Colias > Colias eurytheme. Next base: position 5,627,054 of record NC_142998.1, on the reverse strand, counting down.
AGCTCTCACATACTATCCGCCAATGCCAAAGAGGCGGTAAAAAGTGTTGCCAACAGTAATATTTTACGTCAAGAACCTTTTAAATCGTAAACATCAGCGCCTGCTTTGTTGCGAGAAGCAAGAAAAACCAACTTGCGGTCGGAGTAAGTAATGAAGTTTTAAGATTTATGTTTTTACAAAGTGGTTCGTGTGAATCGCAACGCTCTCGAAATTTCTCCTTTTTAAGCCTCTGTAGGCTGTTTGCGGTCGCTTTTCAGCCCGACCGGTCGTTATCCTTATATGCGCAACATATATTATCAACAATTTAGGATAATTTGCACAAATGGAACACAATTCTAACCAAGATTTATGTTTGAACTTTTCGTCTTAATATTCAGGATTGGGTTGTTCGTAATATTGTAATTAATGACTAAAATTACGTAGGTCATTACTAAAATTGACTATTCAGTCGCTTTTAGTAATTTGTATCAAACCCAAATCACAACAATAAAGTAAATAGATTTCGAACACTGTGTGAATAAAAAATAATCTGTATAACAAGAGTTAATTGAAGGATTAATAAAACAATTGCGCGGCAGATTACACTACAACCGCAAAAATGTCAACCTTTAAAAGTATTCCATTGTACTGTTCAATTTTGGTCACTACAAACGTTTTAAAATAACAGCAAATATAAATGAGCAGTTGTAAACAGACGCGGGCCATAAGCAATTACTCGCACGCGGCTCTGTCCAACATGTGTGGTCAAAACAATCGCTTACTTTACAACGCAATAAAATGATACGCCGAGCTTGCAACTTTTAGTACAGTTAGAGATACAGTTGTGTGCCTTTTAAATTATTATAGTCGTTTAAGTGAAAGAACTTAACTAATAAAGTATTGCTATAATATATCATTTTAATAAATGCTACGAAATAGATACACTTAGCGCATTATTCCGTGTATAATTACTAAGCTAGTAACTTATTACTAATTTTACTGTAAACTAATTATGCATAGTTAAAAGTCAACATAATTAAGTAAAACTAAACAGAATACATTTGATTTGATAAAATATTTAGTTCAACCGTAAATATTATGATATGTAGATATGAAACATCATTGTTGTTATAAATACAATAGAACCTTATTAAATTTTCATAGTAAAATATGAATTAATTTATTGCTCAAATTGCACACAAATGTACAAAAGTCACATAAGCAATGTCAGTTTCAAGTTTATAAAAAATATATTTAATTAGTTTTGTAATTTGCCTCCTGGACTAGCCGCTATATAGTCCAGGCGAATTTGAGCGTTTCATTAAATCTCGTTCTGTTTCGAATGGGTTACGCTCTCACGGCGGATTGTGGGTAGGTACCTAGCATGTAATACGGTTAACCTCTTTACTTTGTAATGTATGTAAATGACCTTAGTAAATTTGCTTACGGGTACCGGCCGCGCTGTAATTTCCAAGCTTTAATTAAATAAGCGGTTAGATATCGTTTATAGATTAGGTTCTTGTATTTAAGGAAGGATCGAAATCATTTATTTAAGTATCTATTCATAGTTAGATTAATATTACTTTCCTTGATATTCGATTATCCAACTTAAATTGAAGTGTCGGAAATATAATACATTTATATATGAACTGTAAAAAAATATTATTAAGTAATACTATTGAGTTCTGTTCTTCAAATTAAATAACTCGTAAAACTCGAAACGTGTTTTGTCGTGCATTGAAACAAAAATACATCCTTTAATTTGTCTCTCTTTGTATAACTAGAAACACGAAATACAACAAACGCTTTGTTGTGTTTGTTGTGATGTTGTATACCAAAATCAAACTAAATATTGTTTATACAAAAACTAAGGTTTTACGGAAATATCAAATAAGCCATTTCCAACACGTATTCAAATATTTATTGGTACAGAATTGTGATAAGGAGGGACCATAAATCTAGATTTACGTTTGCTACTTGTTCTTTCTCAAAAGAGTAGTCCAGTGGCCTTTATTGCCATGACCAACTCGTGCTGACGGCTCAGTCACATACAATATAATCCAATTACGCTAAACCGGTATAACAAAGCCTACATCCGAAGTGTAAATGTTATCTTCCCACTGATTTATAGCTGTTGATTGCAACCGCGATGCCATATGTGGATAGCTCTAATCAGTACATTGTGTAGTTGGCCCGTAATAATTAGCTTTGTTATGGCTCAAACTCATGCCATCGGTCATTTTATCAACGCATTATTGCGATTATCCTGATATTAGCTGCTTTAGATTCCTGTAGTACATTCTACTACATTAAAGTTCTTTTACCTACACTATGTAAAGCCTCCAGATATTTATTACATTATAAGAGGTCAGTCTTGGTGATAGAATACGAAGAATAAATAAAAACTAATAGCAGGTAATATTGATCATATTATTGCACACACCCACACAATAATTGATTTATTATTACCTCGGAGCATTTAAATATCGTCGCTGTCTGGATCTCGAATACAATGAACAATGAAATATATTTATTTCTTTGTACATTTAATTTTTGTCAATTTTAAGGTATTCCTTATATTGATATTTTTTTAGGACTTAGGTATTGCATATCAATATTTTTTAATACGTTGTGAATTCTAAAAACACACGTTTTCATCTGTTTTAAACTTTTAATATTGCAGTACCATTTTACAGCTAGGTTCCTTTCAAATTAATAATTCATCTTTTAATTTTTCGAATATACCTGCGACTAAACTGGATTGATGAAATGGATGTTTGAATAATGAAATAATTAGTAAATACATATCACGTTATGCGAACTAACAACCACGTAAGTCTCACAGGAACTTAATTTATTGTTCAGGATGAAATCAAATTTAAAAAATATTATCAAACTTTAGTAGCCACCGAACGTACCTACTTACTTACCTATTTTCGATCGTGGACATATCGTGGATTATAAAATTTATTTATTTATTTATTTATTTACAGATACATGATGTGCATGTTTCCAAAGTTCATTGGCTTTTTATACCAACAGAAGAGATAAGATCACCCTTTCCCAAAGTCGCACGCGGACTAAATCGATTCGTCATCCTGGGCTGACTACACACTGTTTCTGCACCTGTATTGATGACACTATAAGTGCCGTTTCCATGGTTAATCCTAGTATGTACACTGAAAGAAACCATTAACAAATTCGTTTAAGATAAAAATGGATATTTACATATTATGAGATTAATGAATAAAAGCGTTTTATCAATCTAATAATGTGTATATTTAATACGTAGATAATAAAAATGAGTAAACACTGAAAAAATGAAGTTGTCGACTTTGCTTGTTCTATATATATTAAATTTCTCTTAGCGATATTATTAATTAATTCTCCTTTTTACATATCTAAAGACTCTTCCAATACGTATTTCATATTTATTAAATTTTCTTTGTGTCTATTTTTATATTTACGTAGGAGGGGCATATATTTTTGCACGTATTGTTTGCTTACATCTGTCGATTACTCAATACTCATACATACTCGGGAAGGATAAAACGTGTATCAGAAATATACCTGCTTTAGACAGTCGTGGTATATAGACCGTTTATACCTCAAAAATGGCTAAACAGGTATATGACAAGTGGAAAAACTATTGCAAAGTACTAGTAGGTATCTTGAAATTTGTTAGTTTTCTTATTGTATTCATAATCAGGGCCGAGCCGCCCCTGTGTGCGAAGTGTGCGGCGCACACAGGCGCCAAGACAATAGGGGCGCCGCGCCGCCACTGCCACCAAAATTATTTTTGTTACCTATATGATTGTTTTTTGTAGTGGAGTATCGACAAGTAAGTAGGTACAATAGGCGCAACATAGGCCTTGTAAACAACAAAACATCTATAACGCTTATTGAACAAGTCTCTCAATATTTAATGTTTATTATTATTCACGTTTATGGTTTCATTTTACGTTTAGGGTTTTAGTTTACATTCCTTACGAGCTCAACGCGGCAGTTCTTTGAACCATAGAAAAAGTACTAGTTATTTTAAACCGTAGAGGCGCCGAGTTGGTATGAGTATGAAATTAGACCACTCATTTCGTCCGAAAAAAAGGCAAATAAAAGAAAGTGAATTTGCGCATCTATTTTTTTGATATGTTGTAGGGGATACCTAGAAAAGCTTATCTTGAGTTTTTCGACCAAGATTTCCTATGAGCTTTCGTCGCCATCTTGAAAAAAGGGGTAAAATTGGTTTTTCGGCAATAACTCGGCTATCCAATGAAATTCGGAAATCACTTATAAGACACTTTTTGTTCCTTTTTTAATGTTCTACAATTAAGTCCTGACCATTTTTACTGTATCGTGCATCGTTATCGAGATATCGATTGATAAAGTAAAAAAATATTGTAAGACCTGGCATCCGTTTTGACGAGTGTGTTTGCATTTTTTCAATTACAAAATTTTCTTGAAACCATTTTTCATTCATTTTACCGTGTGTTGTACTTTTTTTCGCTCAAATGTACAGTTCAACTTTTTTTTTTACTGCACAAACAAATTATTTGTTTAATAAATATACTTTAGTGTGATCTTTAATTTGTTCTAAAGTCTGGTCTATGTACTTATTTTTTATCCCATCAATTTCCTAAACAATTTCCCATTCGATTCGCCATGCGAACACAACCGAGCGAGCAGCTCGCTCGACGGTGAGCGTGAATTCACCGACTCTGCGGCGCGCTGGAGATCGTAATTTTTGTCCAACTAAAAAACTCCAAAAAGAAAATTGTAGGTCTGAAATCTGAATATTCTCTACAAGTTCGAATTCTACGATTTTTTAAATACATGTATATGTATTAGATACATATACATAATGTAGGTATATGTATTATGTCATAAACAAAAAAAGCAAAAAACTAAAAATGTGTCCTGAATTTTTGAACTGAAACTTCTTTATCGGGGTTGGAAAAAAATTGAGTGTAACATTTTTTAGTTGCGCGTGACTTTTTCCGTTACGCGCCATCTTTTTCTTATCCCTACCACGCGTGATTTGACGTATTTCTGTAAAGTTGCATACCTATCGTAAATTATTTTTTGAAAAATAAGGTCATAAAGAAGTTTCACTTCGTACGTGTGTACACTAGTACACGCACATATTTTTTTTACTTTATCGATCAATATCTCGATAACGATGCATGATACGGAAAAAATGGTCTAGACTTAATTGTAGAACATAAAAAAAGGAACAAAAAGTGTCTTATAAGTGATTTCCGAATTTCATCGGATAGCCGAGTTATTGCCGAAAAACAAATTTTACACCTTTTTTTTTAAGATGGCGGCGAAAGCTCATAGGAAATCTTGGTCGAAAAACTCAAGTTGAGCTTTTCTGGGTATCCCTACAATATATCAAAAAATTAGATGCGCAAATTCACTTTTTTTTTTAATGTATATAATGAGTGGACTAAATATGAATGAGTGAGTATCTGAACGCAACCCGATGCGATGCGTGCGACGCAAGCGGGGCCCGGGGGTGGGGTCATGGGTATTCCCCGATTTTAACGAACGAGATAGCTAAGGCAAAACAAAACAAATGAACAATCATTTGATTGAAAGTGTGTGTGTGTAAGGTGCGCATTGAATTTTTATAAAAAAGAAGCGCTTCATAGGTTTCGCACACAGGCGCTGCCGGGGGTCGGCGCGGCCCTGTTCATAATCCCTTCGACATGTTCGTTGTTTAAAAGATCTGTGTGTTCTAAAGTTTGCCTCGTACAAACTTGAGAGTAGGGAACGCTAACTATAGTGGCACTTTTTCAGGACACGAAAAATGCATTTGCGATTCTATCATAAACGTTTCATTGTGGCTTACTCCTACGTGTCTCTTGTGTGGGGTCTCGACGATTCATTCGACTAGACCTTTGTTATTATTGTTGTATTCACTTTGCTCTTGAGTGCTTTGTGATGAATAATAAAAATGAATGTCTATGTTTTGGTTACTAGTTTAGGTTTCTCTTTCGTGTACTTTTTACTCAGTTATATACATTTATATTGCAATTGCAGTTATGAAAGCTTGACGAGACTAATTATGAAATCAGACCAAACTTTTGTGAGTAAATGCATTTTAAAAAGATGTTTACTACTTTGATATTTATTACCTATCTATTAATTACGAGAAAGCCCAAAACATCCTAATTCCTAATCCATGTGGAAATGTATTTAATATATGTGCAATGTGCTTCATAAAAGCCTTAAATTGATTTTGCCACTGATGAACTTTCCGTGATTAAATTAAATTTTACTAGAACGTTTAAAAGGACCGAGCGAGCTTTTTTCGCATACATTTAAAAGCTTGTTACAATATAGTCTGTCATTGAGTTGATCGACAATGGAATCCTATTGCAAAATATGCAGAAAGAAAATATGACATCATGCAATATCGGGCTGCCGATCTTTTTTAGTCCATACTTTATATTGCACATTTTTTCGGACGTTCATTTTCAGACATCAAACGGCGACGGATTAAACTTCAATTTTGACGTTATGTATGAAATTGAGCGGGAGTGGCTCATCGGTTAAAACCCCCAAACACAACTAAAAGTTCAATACTGAAAAAGAAGAAAAGTTCAATGGGTAAAAATGATCTCCAATTAAGTTTCATTTTGTGTATCTGTGTATATTTAATGTTTACATGCACGCTTTAATCCCACTTAAATAACTCAAACTAGACATAATAGACTTTATCTTAATATGATAAAAATAGACATAATACAAATAAACTTTTATACCCATTATTTATTTTGTTTTCAGAGATAAGTGGAGGAACGTTGTTAATTATAATGTCGAATTGTAATGACATTTACACATTAACTAGCATCGTGTTTTAATCCAAACTCCACGGCTAATAAAATGAGGTTTAGGGCTAGTAGTAACATCAGTTAAGGTTAGCTAGTGGTCCCGACTATATCTTAGTCTTAGTTAATGGGCGCAAACCGAAACAAATGATCGCCATTCATCGTCTGGTCGCCGAAACGTACTGTGATGAAACGAATTATTTTATTTGAACGTATGGCTTGATAAGTCGTACTCGGATTTTAGAGAACAATATTTTACTTCAAATGGCCAATATTTACATTAACGATCACCTATTTTTATTGAAGAATATGTATGACAGCTTTACGAAAAAGATATTCGTATCTACACGAATATATTAGCTCATAAAAACCCTGAATCAGCATATTATACATAAAGACCTTAAATCGGTTTAGCACTCAGATTCAAAGGATCTAAGAACATTATCCATCTCGCCCAAAGCGTACCTCGAGATGTCTTCAAATTTACATTTAGAGTACGCTTTATTCCCAGCTGCAGGCTAATAATTATTAATTTTCTATCGTTTTGAGCAATAATGCCCTTATTTTCTACGAATTTCAATTCGACTGTATTTGGGTTTTCCTAACGCTGAACTTTCGACTGGGTGAACCGATTTTGCTAATTCTTTTTTTTTATTTTAAAGCTAGTGTCTTCTAGTGTGTCCCATTAATACTATGTCCTGTTCATAAAATTGAAAGCGGCGGTTTCATAGTAAAAAATAATTATAATTTTACATTAGTAGATACATTTTAACAGTACAAATTAACGCCTAAGCACTTAGTCCGGGATACATCGCCCATTTTTGCAAGTGATTACTATCAAGCTAATTTTTTGTGAGTAGCTTTATTTTGATGAGATGCCCAATAATTTCATGTACAAAACTCTCGATTGTGGTAGCTACCAGAGGAAACAAGGATAAAATATTTTGATTTGATGGTTCTCAAATATTAATTACTAACTGAATGTTTTTTTTTTTTGTTCAATCTCAAGATAATTATCTAAATTATTCGAAAAAATATTTGTCCTACAAAATCTATGGTTTGATCAAAGAGTCCCCCTTTCCAATGTGTATCGATAACGAATCGATAACGAAGTCATCATAAATGATTACTAACCAGCTGATTTTTTTATTTTCACTTATTTAATACTTATATAATTCAACAGACATATTGTCCTACAAATTGCGTAATAAATATTTGAGAACCGTCACATCAAAAATTTTTATCCTTGTTAACTCTGTTATAGCTACCACAATCGAGAGTTTCGTACATGAAATTATTGGTCATCTCATCAAAATAAAGCTACTCACGAAAAATTAACTTGATAGTAATCACTTGCAAAAATGGGCGATGTATCCCGGACTAACTGAAATCATGAGATAACTTGTAAAGAAAATCTAAAAAGTACATCATTACAATGTTTTCCATACGAAAGTTGAAAAGTCCTTTGTTCTATAAAAATAAAAACATCTGATTGAACCAAGTTCACTTGAATTGCTAGATACCGATCGTCTATGTTTCTTTTTCTAAGATTATCATAAAATATTTCTTCGTATATCCTCTACGACACTTTGTTCATAGAGTTATTTGAATAATATTGCATGACTGGCTGTACCATGTAAATTGTAAGTAATCAGAGCATATATCCCACACAATCTACTATACCTTTAGCCAAATGTACGCGACGAATCCCGGATCATTCAGAGATTGAATAAGAATTCATGAGGAAAATAGCCACAAATTATTCTGTGACACCACATACACGATATACGTTTTATGAAAATAAGGAGGCTTTTACTGTATTAGAGATCGGATATAGATTAGTATTGGTTCAATAGGAATGTTAAGAAATGTATGATGAAAGTTATGTAATATTTTTTTATTAATTGGCAAGATTATTAACTATTCTCAACTAGAAAATGTAATGTTAATAATCAACTCTTGATTATGGACAAATTAATTTTAGCACCTACGTAATTTTACTTAATAAATCATTTATGATGTCGATCATAAAATATAAATGTGTTACGTTTATTTTAAAAAAATCAGAGATTCGCAGGAAGCCGAAAATGCGAGTGGCTTTTAACTTCGTTAGGCACAATTAGGTACCTACGTTTACGTTTAACGTTTTGTAATATTCACTTAATGTTGCAGGAATTTCAGATTATCCTTCAGCTTGAAGGATGAATTCGATAAGACGATTATGCACGAGAAGATTACATTCCCATACGACTAATTATTCAATAAGCATATCATTTCTACACACGCGTGGTTATACAGTTCTAAATGCCAAAACTCATGCGCAAGTGTAGACGTGTCTCGAATACTACGGACGGAAGTTCATTATACATATTATGGCACCATGACGGATTCCATCGATTGGCTATGGGATAGTCGAACTCGATTATGCTAGAGTAACGTAAGTGTTATAAATTAGTAGAAAAAATTTCAACAGCGTTCTAGGTCGTTTTGTCTTCGAATTTTGCCGGCGCTAGCGTGTAGAATTATTAATATCTAGTTGTGGCGGGACGAGCCAGTCCAGTAATTCAAAGTTATTTGACTAGTCTTCTAGGGTAATTCCCAAAGGATAACAATCTGAACTCAGCGTATTTTATTAAATAAATAATTGCCTGTAAATAAAGCTACTTTAAATATTTCTTGTTTACTTACTAAGGTAACTGTAGTGATGTTACACAACATTTTTAATTTTTTTTTTAAATACTTTGAAATTAAAAATGTTTTGTGTCAAAAATACTAACTTCAACCGTGGACCAATATACATATTGGGTCCATGCTTGAAATCACACAACAGCGCGGAAAGAGAAATTAATTTAATTAAGTACCTAACTGTAAGTACCCCTTATACCTACAGCTGATAATCTCCATCCATATTAAAAAATACAATATTATTCAATGTATGATAGCAGTATTATGTATAATTAATTATTTCGTAACCAAATAACAGAATTATAAGTACTTATCTCACTTAATCAGTTATCAAGCCATTCAAATGAGGTGTCATGACTTAATTCCCTTATGACTTAACGTAGCTCATCAGTTTGTCTCAACGTTTCGAGGCCTCGGAGTAGGTATTAGAGCGAGCGTGAAATTGGCTCAGTGCGTCACGACAGAACCTACTTATATACGTTTAATATACAATATATAATATTCATGTACGTGTCAAGATGTATAGCGATTAAACACTTCGCTAAAGAGATTGCTTAACAATGACATGTTTCCTGATATGCGAAAATATACCTAGATTAGCTGTTACAATATTTGCATTGATTCATATTTTATGACAAACTGACACTATGTAAAATAGCCTCTATAAATATATTTATAATGTGTCTGCAATGTCTGTATCTATTTAGATGTGTTTACTTGATACCAAATATATGTCAGTTACAGAAAACGAAATTAGCTCTATCTGTGGCTCTATCCCTTTTCATGAATAAGCAACGAATTCTTCGATTTAGAAAGCAGTAGTTCAAACCAAACTAGGAAAACCGAGCAAAATAAAATACATTTTGTAAGTCAGCCGGAAACACTCTGGTATACCGGTAAATCGCCCCACCGCGTTTTATTCGCCGTTATGTAGGCGCTTCATTACTTATACGAGCAGTATGGTTTTCAGATATCTACGCTGAAACCGGGCTCAGGGGGACTAAAGCCGAGACTCGACTTACCGAAGTATTAGCGAGAACTATGCTATCTCCACAGCACACTTGTGCATTTAAGATAGGTTAACGCTGTTCAATGAACGCCGGAAATCGTATTTCAAAAGGTTCGCCGTATGGACGCTACGCTTTATGTGAATTCAATAAATTGGTTTCGACTCGAAATATTTTTACAGATGTGAAATATCGTAAAGCAGTAAGTAGGTTAGACGCCAAAGGTGTTACAATTTTGCTTCTCGAATTTATTTGAAACGTGAATTTATTTCAAAGTAAATTTAGGTTACCTCATACCTATCTGTAATAATTATGACACTGCTACGAAAATTTGTTACATGTACAATTTTAAAAATAGCTTATTGGTAAAATTTTACATACAATATAAGACGAATAGGTTTATAATACAAAATATCTATGTACTCGTGGGTAAGATTTGATGAGCTTGAAGAATACTATGTAAAACGTGTGTAAATAAAGTACTAATCACTATTACGCAAAACGCGTAGATACATACCTAAGTAGGAATTTGTATTGTATAATATATTACACAATCTAAATGTTTAAGTAATTATTCACAGAAATAAATGAGATAAGATTAAGCAAACAAAGTTTAATTGTTGTAAGCTGGAATAAGATTGAAATGTCAACTAATACGGCAGATACATTTTATCCAACTAAGGCCCGATTTTATCGGCGGCCACGAATACGCACAAATAAGCAATTTACAATTCTGATCCAAGGAGTGAGCTCACCTATTCATCATTAAGATTTATAGTCCTTTTATCTATCCGATCTGTTTTCTTGTTAATTAATGGAAATAAGGAAAGGAAATTCTAAATAGATAAGATTATACTTCGCTTACGATTCAAATTCAAATCGTTAAAATTATTTCGGAGGCATACGATATCAATTTTCTTGTAAAAATAATAAATTATATAATAATGGACAAAAACTTTTATTTCTAGATCCTCCATCAGCTTATCTTTATAAGAAAAATTTGGCTTCCGATCTAATTAACGTTCAATTACCTAAGTTAGTAGTTACAATACATTAAGAAAACATGTTGAATAATATCAACATTCGCATTAAGTAATTCGAAATAATATTTTATATTATTCATATTTTATATTTGTTTTTAAATAAAAAGTGCATACGCTTTATAATATACTCTTGCATACAGCGACTACAGCATTTGATGTATTCCATGTAAATGTATCTAGTACCTATGGTAGACTTTACTCTTTCACTCGAGAACCACTAAACGGATTTTGACGATACTGGGCACTGCGGGCAATGATTTAGCTTATGTACCAGAGTTCACATAAGCTTTAGAAATTATTGAATAAAAATAATAATTTCTAAATCTTAAATTGATGTACTAAGTTTCATAGCATAGGATTTAAACTGTAGCTTTTTTTATTCATATAGGTACATCGTATTTAGTGAGTGCTTGGTGTTTATGAGATGTTTCAACTTTATTTAGATACACTGATTTTATTCACATACGTATAGTACCTAAACTAATTTCTTATATTCTTAATAATTAATTTAGCGCCTCTACAAAAAAAATCGAAGCACACGTCATTACTCAATTCAAACTAAAGAAGGTAACGCGTCGTGCTTCGTACTTACGTACTATAATTTTTTAGGAAGTAACTAACTACTAATTATTATTTGAATTTGTTTTTAAGCTATTGCAAAGCTTTTATCTCAGACTTTGAGCGCGGCGATTGAATGTAAAAATTCCGTAACGAAAAAACCTAACACCCCCCACTCCAACCGGCACAGCGATGCGATGCTATTCAATAGCTTTACCGCGGCAGCCCTCGAGTGCCACACGTATTTTTTTTAAAGTAAATAATATTATATAATCGTTTTAGATTCGTGCAAATGATAAACATAAAATTAATATAAAATTAATTTGATGGTACCAATAACAGTAAAATTACGCTAAGTTGCGGAAGTTGTAAATAATAAACCGTTTTTTATGATAATTTATTTTAATTTATCTACAAAAAAATTGGTTCACAATGTTATATTATGTAGATATATCTAAAATTAAGTATTAATATAATTTACAAAATTATTTTAATTGCTGAATGCAAATTAATAGAAAGATTAAAGTAAAAAAACATGTTTTTTTAATATTTTTTCAAACAACTCTACCTACGGTAATAATATGTAACTTGAAAACAATTTTCCGCCTCTTTATTAAAATTATATATGTTAAAATCTATTTCTATATTTTCGAATGCGGAAACAATAAAAATACATTAGTATGTACCTAATAATATAATGACTGGATGGTTTTTCCATGTTAATTTTAAAACGCTAAAATAAATAAAAATTTAGAAGAGATATTATATAATACTGCACTATTTTTTTATAACAACTTGAATCAAAGCGCATTAAGATTTTTGATATAATTGGACAGAACAGAATTTTATAGCTAAACTTACTGATAGAGATAAAATTAAAATTGTTCGTAGAAATGTTTCTAAGATATAAAATGTTTTATTGTTTTATACAGCTAAATTATCAGAGTTAAAGACTAGCAGTGACTATTTCCACAACTAAATAAAAGCACTCATGATAGGAATTATTGTTATTTTCTATTCTGTTATTTAAGTATATGACGAGTATTCAATTTTAACTACATACATATAAATACTCATGAATTAATCGGCTATTGAAATTCTAGTTGTTGTATCAAGAATTCAGGCTTTAGAAAGCACCACTGTTTTAAAATATGAACTTGTTAATTGTAAAATGACGTGTGTTCCACATCACTGTAATAATAAAAAATCTAATACATAATATGACTTAACCATTAATTTGAAAACCAAGAACTTAAACATGCTCAAGAGAATACATAAAAGCGAAAAGAGAACGAACAAAATCGGATTTTAATCAAGATCGTGGCTTCTTGTGTACATTATTCAACCCATTATTTTTGGTTTTTGTTGAAAAATTTGGAACATATCCTGTTTTGAACCTAACTTTATCATATTAAAACTCCCAAATCGTTACATCCTCTTAGGTGTTAAAAACTTACAAATGGATCTGAATTACTTCGCGTAGCAACTGACTAAGCTAAATTTCAGTTACTGTTTTAATCCATTAAAATGCCATCTCCTCCACCAACTTTAGCGGATAACTGAAGCATAGGTATATTATCACTTTGTAGTAGAATACATTACTATTTTATCAAAACTGTAATTTAATTATCAACTATTAGTTTGGCTTTTATCAATTTATGTTTATAAAACAAAGCAGTTGAAATCGGCTTAGCAAATAAAGTAAATATTCAATCAATCATGAAATCTTTACTTAAAACAATATTCTAAATAGTAATTGAATTCACCCTGTGCGTTTTTCTATATTTTCTGTGTGTATCTTCCTCTTTACCAAAAATATAAATTTACAATTAAAATTTGTGCAATAAATACCTAACTATCGAAAATTTTGCCATTAAAACAAAAATGGCACCATACAAAATGCATAATTTATTATTCATATCTATTTTACTCTATTTATATAAAAAGCGAGTTAATTTGTCGATAATGATAAAAACTGAAAAAAAAACATCGGAAACCTCTCCAATCAGGAGTTCGTTTGTGAATAAGCTATTAGCTAAAGTTTTAAAATAAGATCGATGCAATTGACACAAATGGATTATCACGATTAAATCCATTTTAAAACCTTATCTACTCGAAACTCCCGCTTTCTAAAAATAGAATAAAATTACAATGTCGTTGTTTCACATTAAAAAATTTATCATATAACACTTATTCATATTGATTTAGCACCTAATTACCTAAACTTTTTAAGTACTAACAACTCACGCAAAATATAACAGCAACGGTGGCAATACAACAACTTCAGGCAAAATTTTCATTGAAAGCGAATCGACGCCGCCAAAATTAATGTAACAATTTTTGATATGGCAACACTGGGACAAACTTCGTGTATATTTAAAATTATTTAAAGCTATGATCCTCCCGCCCATTGTTCGTGTAGTGATTTCAAATGATCGTGAGCACGTTTCGTTATATTCAATGTGGGTACTATTTCTAACAATCCACTTTCGCCAATAAGACTCAAGCCAGCCAAACCTAGATATGTATGCATTGGGTCGGTACAAGTGTCCGGCCATTTTGAAAAGCCGCCAACCACACAATCCTGAGTTTCATAAACATAATTTCTATTATTGGAAAAGTTAGACAGATTCAAGGAGTCCAAAATCTTTAAAGATGCTCCGACCCAAAAACTGTAGCAGGTGTCAACTGGTTTGTTCGGTCTGCCCTGGAAACCGTCTATTTGGCGCATCAATAACCACCTTCTTAGACCTTCTATTTGCTCTTCACTTAGTTGGTCCAACTGATTAGTTAAGCTAAGTGTTGCTAGAGCACAAAATGTGGTTCCTCCGTGAGATTCCAGCTCCGGACATTGGGCAATTCCATAATCATAACCCTGAAAAGAATTGATATGTTGATTTAAGTTATTGTTAAGTAAAGGTATAAGTAAAATTTAAAATATTTTCAAAACAAAGACATTCATTCTATTTAACAACAAGAAATATTCCATAGATTTTGATAGGTATACCTCTAAGGGCGCAATTTCATTGTTTGCTAACTCGTTAACTTGCAATATTTTTATTTATTCCTTATAAAATACAAATAACATACGACAACTAGTTCTAGCAGTTGTTATGAATGATGTTTTATTCATGAATAAAACATACTCACTATTGATTTTATAATATAATCTGTAGCCCTCTTTATGTTGAAGCCAGACCAATCATTGAGTATATAGCTAATACACGCGGCACAATACACAAATCGCATATCAGATTCACAGCCTGAAAGTGTTGCTGAGAAGTTACCTTCCTTTGTTTGCAAGGCTTTTACACCTGAAAATAAAAGGAACTATATTAATACTTTTTATTTTATAGATAATATCAAACAAACAAAAATTATTTAAATTTAATAATTATAATTTTTAAAGATAAATATATTATTTAAAGGTTCTTTTTTTGCTTTTGTCTGAAAACGTCTTTTGATAATATCTTTGTTGCAAGGTCAATAATAATATATACACAGAGTTTTTATAATATTAGATTTCTAAGTTTTTAAGATTAATTTTGACACAATTAGATATTTTTTATCCGACATGCACGAATGCGCCCGCTATTGTTACGAAATTAATGAACTACTTAGAGCTTACGTGAAATATCTCAATCGAATTATAAAAGTTTATTGTATCATCAAGTCATTAGTTAATCAATGCATATTTACTACAATACTATTTTTTTAAGAGAAACTTCTTTAGGCGCGTTGAGAGTAAAATTTAAAGTTCGTGTCATGGTAATACCGACACAACATGGAGTAAGGCGACGATTTTGATATCATTGAATCTTGCCAAAGAAGTTTCACTTTTGACACGTGTCGCTCGGCACACGCGCTATTTTTTTTAAATATCGGACATTAGAATGTTCGCTGCTATTTTTTTATTCAGATCGTTAATATTAATACGTCTATTTAAATCAGACACTTAAAATAAACAAACCTTCCACTATTGCTTTACGATTAAGCCTCGAGAGGTCGTCTCCCAATGCCAACAGCACGCAGAGACCCGTGTACGTCATCGCAAGGTGACCGCAACGGTACATCTTGTTCTCAGAACTCAAATCGATGTTCACCGTCGATGATCCTTGGAAGCCACATGCGGACATGTCACCAGCTAAAATACGTAATAAAATTATGCACATACCTACTCATTACATTTATGAAATACTAGCGGTCCGCCCCGGCTTCGCCCATGGTACATATTTCGCAATAAAAGGTAGCCTATGTTCTTTCTCAAGGTCTAAAGATTATCTGTGCCAAATTTCATTAAAATCGGTCCAGTAGGTTATGCGTGAAAACCATACATACATACATACAAACCTTTCCTCTTTATAATATTAGTATAGACTAATATAGATAGGACGCAAGTCCTTGAATCACTCTTGACCGATTATTTAAAACTAGCTGTGCTCCACGGTCATCTTATTAGGGTACTGTTATTAATGAATGTAATAATAAACTATGATTAATTTTAACATTGTGTAAAACAGTAAAGCCATGTTAATTTGACTACATGTCATTTAACTTTCTCATCAATACATAATTAGTCATACTTCCCTTTTAAAAGCAGTTAATGTGAAATTTAATAGTTAGATATGCTAATGTTTAACTACATTATAACTGTCTTATCAAATATGCAAATATTAGATTGACATAACAAGTAGCTACTATTTAAGTGAACTTATAGCCTCACGTATGTTTGCTCTATAAAATAATAAAACTAATCTTGTGGCCTTATGATTATTTACACAAAATTTCTTAAGCGTAGGAGATAACTGCTGCTGAGATACCCAGCCTCAAATCCTTTTACAAATTAGGATTTTTTTTTAATAAATCCTATACAATAAAACATATAAATACCTTTGAATTAACCATAAAATGGTAACTGATAAATAATATCCTACATTACCGTTAGACCAAATTGTATCTATAACCAAAAAGAGTAAAATGAAATTTAAAAAGTACCCATATTTAGTTATTATACAGAGTATTACAGAAAAATGATAATACAAGATATTGAAGACAAACAGAATGTTAGAATAAAGGAGTTATTTGTTGGTTCTTCTCCGTAGACACTGCTATCGAAATCGGTGGTAAAATGGTAATGGGAATAAGAAATGCTTCTAATAGAAATCTTAATAGTGAATAAATGTTTGAGTTTGAATAATTCAAACTAGAATTATTCTAGTTTGAATAAAGGAACATTTAATTAATCCATCAGTCCCCGGAATCACAGACACAATAGATAATCTATTGTGTCGCGCCCCGATCGGGGCGCTCGGTGGTCAATGGGTTAAATTGCAACATAAAATCGAATGCCTAACATTAAATTTAATGCCTGGAATGGTTAGGGTTAGCAAGTAATAAAAAAAAATTAAAGAGCTTATTAAGATAAATATAGTAAATGGTAATTAAGATAAAATTATTGAAAGTTTTAAATGTTCAATAATTTTTACTTACTATCCTTGTCTGGATGGACTTGCAATTGATATAACCAATCTACTATCCTTCTCTGAAGTTCTATAGATATTGATGAAATGGAGCCCAAGACATCTAGACCAGATACGGAAAAGTATGCTATAGTAACCCTGAAAAAATTATTAAATATTTATATTGTAACAAGATATATATAAATTCAAAAAAGCGAAGGTTATTTATTTACGAATCATAATAGATCAAATTATCAATCGAATTATTTTATTTTTAATATTAATTTAATAAATTAACAAATTAATTTATGAAGCTTAAATACTTTGTTTATCAAAAGTTGTGTTTATAGCAAAGTTTACCTTGTTGTATCATGAGATGATAATGATGAGGGTAAAATATTTAAAAATCGCATAAAGTATTTAACATGTTGCCTGTGAGCCAATATTCTATGATCTTCGTTATTCATTTTGGAAACAATTTTTTATTAAACATAAATTTTACGTAAAAAGAAAAATAGTTAACACTTGATTTTTATCAAATAGGTAAATAAATAAAATCCAAAATACTTTGAATCAATGACTGTACACCACACGTCGAAGTAAAAAATGTAAATGAATGGATTTAGAGGACTAAATTTCATTTAAAGGTTTTGCAATAAGATTCAAGTTACAGAATTAATCGCAGTCCAAATGACAAGTAGTAGCATAGTGCATACTTGCACCTGTCAAAAGTATCAAATGTCACTGTCACTTATTTTCCATAGATAATCAGTGTTGCCAGGACCATTGTGATTGTATGTAAAAACAAACCAACATATCTTTAATGTTTACTCTGATCTGTAGCCGATATTTTTTATGAATCATCAACAATACGTTGAGAAATCGTTTTCCGCAAGAAGCTTATATCTAATACACTGGAGATTGCACTATGACCATTAACTTGTAACAAGAAAATATGACCTTGAATGACGCCTGTATGTTTTTTTATCCCTTTCACACCAACTTGCCAAGTTAGGTGTGAAAGAGATAATTCATAATAAAACATACAGGCGTCATTCAACGTCATATTTTCTTGTTACAAGTTAATGGTCATAGTGCAATCTCCAATGTATTAGATATAAGCTTCTTGGTTTTCCGCATGTTGCGGACAACATTGCGTGTTTCAAAGTTGATTGAACTCTTTGCTAATGCTGGCCAGGAATATTCGGATGAATACGCAAACCCTCAATTGCATGAGCGGGCATAAGTTTTTGTCAGATATCACCGTGAGCGACACACGCATAGATGTAAAGCCGGTTATTAACTATTTTAACCGTGCGGTTAAAAATGCATTTTTCGTTATTAACGGTTAATTAACCGTTTTTTTTTTTGCTTTTTACGGTTAATAAGCACCATTAGATGGCGCTAGTGGCTTGAAATGCGCGTTGCGTGTTACGCGGTGATGCCAATTGCCAGCTAGCCGATTTCAATCTATAGGGATTTAAAGTTAACTCAAAAATGGAGCATTTTCGTAAATTTTCTAAAAAATCTTAGAGAAAGTGTAAGAAATGTTATAGTATGCTATATATTCGTGATCTACTCAATAAGATCTTTCATTTGATATCCCACTCGGCATGATTTGGAAATTTTTATTTTTTTCTTTGTATGTCATATTTACCTAATTACCGGAGTGGGGGGAGGGGGACCACAAAACTGGTGGGCAACATCTGTCTATAGGATGTCTGGAATCTATACAATATATATCAGAAGTCAGATTTAGGTCCGCTATTTTTGCAAACGAAACTCCACTGAGAGTGCGGTCTATTATTATAGGTATAGGTTTGTAGTAAATATTTTAGATACTTAAATTGTGTTTAGTTTACGTTAAGTGACTTACAAAAAACAAAACACAGTACCATTTTTATAGGTCGCAGTCGGATAACTAACCGTTATTTACCGCACTTTATGGGTAGCTAACCAAAAATTTAGTTAAATAACGGTAGCTAACGGGTTTTTTACAACTATAGACACACGTAAGAGCGTTTTCACATTATCCGATCCGATATCGGATATCGGATGCCCATAGCCGATACATTCCAAGATAGATTCCTATAAATGTGGATGACCGGTCATACTATATTATAACAAATATAAATATAAATATATGTACATAATCGTCATAATAACTTATTGCAAACAGAAAGGTATCCCGATTTTCCATTTATTAACACAATATATCTTATATTTTTTTCTATTTTAAACAAAAGTTTACAGGATTGGAACTGAATGTAAAGTATAGTTAGATTGATGATCTGAATTAATACACAAAAGTAGGAGATAGACACAAGGAATAGAAATAAAATTGAAATGCCATTTTATAGGTTAGCTAAAGTTAAAAATTCATTTATGGGCCAAGGTATACGTTTTTACAATAGAATTCCTCATAGTATTAAAGAGTTTAGTAGTGTTAAATTTAAAACTTATTTAAAAAATGTATTAGTTCAGAGAGCCTACTACAGCATTAAGGAATATATGGAAGATGAAAATCCATGGAGGGTTGTCGCGTAAGAATAACAGGACAGTTCTTTGGCATATTATGATAATATATAATATTATGTAGTTAGATGTAAGTAACATGTAATGTAAAATTATATTGTATATGGACATGACTTTAAAAGAGCAACTATGGAGTTTCTTGCCGGTTCTTCTCCATAGATACTGCTTTCCGAATCGGTGGTAAATTTAAAGAATGTAATGACGATTCAAAAGTGCTTCTGGAAGAAGTCTAATTGAATAAATAAATGTTTCAGTTTGAGTTTGAGTTTGAATTTAAATGCTAATGCTCCTTTATGTACTATACGTGCTATTGCTATTACTCCGTCATTTATTTTACGTGCTTTAATAAGTAATATGAAATCTGAAATTTAAACTAGCTGTGCTCCGCGGTTTCACTCCCGTGGCCCCGGTTCTGTTGTCTTAGCGTGATGAAATATATCCTATAGACTTCCTCGATAAATGGGCTATCCAATAATCCAACACTGAAAGAATTTTTGAAATTGGACCTTCCTGGTCCTTGAGATTAGCGCGTTCAAACAAACAAACAAACTCTTCAGCTATAAAATAGGTAATTAGTGTATTATCGTGCATGAATAAACTTTGTCTATAGTAAAGTGTTACATGTAGTAAAAAAAATATGATAGTTCATAGTTGTTGTTGATCTTAATTTTACATTGTCGATGGTCCTTTTTCATGGCTGACGTTCGAAGGAGCTAGCCGTAGTCATGAAGGTTCTTACAAAATGTTTTTATTTATTATATAAAATGATGGATAAGTAAAATATTCAATGAGTGATCATCAATAATAATTTGTCTACAGATAAATGTGTGATTTAATTCATAATGTGCTGTGATACGTTTGATAAAGTGTGATAAAATGAAAGTGCTGAAAAAGAACGATTCTCATGCCTTGAGTTTTCTAAGTTAATTTCCAAGTATAGTACTACTGTAAAATCGATTCATGATCGATTCTGATTTCATTTGTACAAACTACCATAACGACTTCGCAACATAAACAGTCTAAAATGTGGTTCAAAATAACCTTGTTTCGTTGTTTTTAGTTGAACGTATCCTACCCGGCAACGGGATGCCAGAAATTATTCGAAGTTGTGGATGAGCACAAGCTCCGTATTTTCTACGAGAAGCGTATGGGCGCTGAAGTTGAAGCTGACCAGCTAGGCGATGAATGGAAGGGTTATATTCTACGTGTTGCCGGTGGCAACGACAAACAGGGTTTCCCGATGAAACAAGGTGTCCTCACCAACAGTAAGTACACGAAAATATATATTTTTTCTTCGATATGAAAATTTCGCACTTTGTAATTTTTATTTGATTAATAACAAAATTAAACTATTTTGAGGTTAGGTGCCAACTTATTCAGAACTGTTTGCCGTTTCTAAAATACGGGCTTTTATTTAATTTTAGGCCGTGTTCGTTTGTTGATGTCCAAGGGCCACTCTTGCTACAGACCTCGTCGTGATGGTGAAAGAAAACGTAAATCAGTGCGTGGTTGCATTGTAGACGCCAACTTATCGGTGTTGGCCCTTGTTATTGTGCGCAAGGGTGCTCAAGTAAGTTTGATTTTTATTTCAAAAAATACTTCTTATAATAATTGTAGAAACACATTAAAGTTTCTGAGCATGTCTTGATGAATGAAACCCTGTTCTTACTGTTTCCTAGATCTGCAAATCTAGGTAATTATATGCGGCAGGGGAAATTAAAAGTTCCTAAGGTGTATTGCTACTTTATTTCCAGTAGTGATGTTCCATTTTTAGGATCGTACAAAACAATCCTGACACAAAACAACATTGTATCCAGGTTATAGGTCGCGTCATGTGAAAAGAACGCTGACGCTTAAGCTGCGCATTGGCGATTTATTGGTCTATTTGGTGTTATGGGGTGGTATAAGAATAACAAATATGTAGTTGCGAAGCCACGACTCGAGAGCCTACTTCAAAAATAAAATAAGCAGCAAATAACTTTCGTGCTAAACTCGATACATGCCAAACCACACCCCATCACTTTCATCCAGCGTTCTTTTTACATGATTCACGTTATATGTAATTGAAAGTAAACTCAAATATTTATACAATGTTTATAGGAAATTCCTGGACTTACAGACGGCAATGTGCCCCGTCGTCTCGGACCCAAGAGAGCGTCCAAGATCCGCAAGCTCTTCAACTTGACCAAACAAGATGACGTACGTCGCTATGTCGTCAAACGTCTGCTCCCCGCTAAGGAGGGCAAGGAAAATGCCAAACCCAGGTATAAGGTAAGTTCTCTTTGATTTATATCTTTTTTTAAATTTAATACTCAATATTAAAATTTTCTTGTCTTACTATATAAATACTTGAAAATCGGGTGCAACACAATTCAAAAAAAACCTCTATAGTAAATATAATTGATAATGAATATTATTATAATATTTTTATTATGTTTGTATTCATATAAATCTAGTTCTGGTTGTTTGTTCATATAAATTTAACTGAAGCATGAATTTATAGAAGTTAAATTCCTCAAATTTATTAATCATTCAGATTTAGGCATTTTCAAAGTAAATTATTAAAATTACACTTCAATAGAATATTTATTAAAAAATTTTTTCATCAAAATATACCTTCAGTTACTCCCCCTGGGTTGATTATGACTTTAATCAGGTTCAATAACTTGGTTGAAATGAAAACCAGGGTAAAATAAATTAGCTCCGAGCAGAAGATTCAGACTTATGCCTGTCTACTTTTACAGTGAGCAAGACATTAAAACTTCAGCACTTATATTACTTTGCTTTGCAACATTTTCCACTGTTATCTATTTATCTAGAAATGTATTTATAAAATAAAATTTAATATAGTTGTCAGAGAATTTAAATAACTCTCCATAATTAATTATAACTAGCGGTCCTCGTACTTCAAGGAATATAATAAAAAAAGAATTATCGAAATTGGTTCAGCCGTTCTCGAGGTATGCGCTTACCAACACATTTTAATATAATTTCAGTCAGAATTTTATTTTTCAATCATCAAGCTTGATTTCTTTCTCGTAACCATATTTTATTTTTATTTTTTATCCGCTAGGCTCCCAAGATCCAAAGGCTAGTCACCCCTGTAGTGCTGCAGCGCAGACGCCACCGATTGGCCCTGAAAAAGAAACGCCTGGCGAAACGCAAGTCCTCCGAGGCTGAATATGCCAAGCTTTTGGCTCAAAGGAAGAAGGAATCTAAGGTACTTCTATTGAATCTAGTAAATATATCAAGTTTAATTAGGTTTTGGGTTGTTGGAAAATAGTAATAACAACTGGTATCATATAACTATAATAATTTATAGTGATCATATTCAGTTGTAAGAAAAATTGCTGTGTCTTACCCCTTTTCTTACCATTAATGTAGGTAAAGGTATTAAATCAGCCACAATTTTATTGAAGAAACGATTCAACATATTTTAAGCCAAATAGCTTGGTTCGTTTTAATCTGGTAATAATAATAAAAATGTTTGTTATAGGTACGTCGTCAAGAGGAGATCAAACGTAGACGTTCAGCTTCAATTCGCGATTCCAAGAGCTCAAGTACGAGTGCACCACAGAAGTGAAATGTCTTAAAATAAAGTTGTAAAAAAACTTCTAAAATTGTTTCATTGCTCAATTAAAACCAAAACTAAATAATATAATTTAATATCAATCCAAAGATAAAACGATTTACACAAGCATATTTCACACAAACAAATGTAAAAAATAATTCATAACCAAAATATAGCACAGACAATCACAATTTATGACGAAATTTCATTTACTTAGCGTTAAGTAGGCCAAGTCCTACATATCTCGCCATAACACGTAGATATGAAGGATTTAGTTTTTTTCGCTTGCATAGCAAGGACTTCAGCAAACGCTCTGAAGATTTATCGAAAGGTCTTTGGTAGTCTGAAGCCTGCAAAGAAGTCATCAATCAATATTGATAAAGTTTATCTCTATTTCATTTATAGAATGAAAGTTTCAAATTGTAAATTCCAAGCCATTATTTATTTTAAGGAATATACTATAAATATTATATTGATCATAAATCACGCCCAAGTAATATTAATTTATAATATTCTTACTGTAGTTTTTGCTATCCAACATAGCTCCTCTAACAGGTTATCTTGATTTTCAATCGAAGCCGGTAAATATGAAATACCTTCACACTGAAAGAAATATTTAACGTTATAATTGTTTTAGAAACATCTTCGAAAATTATAGGACGTTATTTTCGGATTCGAATATTTTTATCGTAGACAGAGAAACCAACATTTATTTGATCTATTTTCAATCGATTCCGCAGCGCACGCGATGACAGAATTTTTATTAACGATACATTATTGCATTTTTGGTAAGGATCTCTAATTTTTTTTGAAAATGCAATAAAGCCTATGTTGCTCAGTGAAGATGCAGCTTTCTAATGGTGTAAGAATTTTTGAAATCGGTCCAGTAGTTTATGCGTGAAAACCATACATACATACATAATTACAAACATTTCCTCTTTATAATATTAGTATAAAAGTATAAACATGTAAGGTTGTAATGTGGATATCTCATTATTATCCACTTATGTTATGTGAATAATATTGAGAGATTTGTATCTTACAAATTGCGGGGTAAATTTTCCCTCACACGGTAACCCTAAATATTGTGACGTATTCTTTTTTTATCTCTTTCTGCGACACGCATTGCCGGTGTCTATTGGATTCTCTGTCTACGATTTTTATTTTTATAAAACTTAAGGACAACGGGCAACACTGGTCATTAGTGATTCACTCACATATAGTTAAATGGTTTCACTTTTACAGCCACATTATACATCATGTCTCTTTCGCTCACCATAATCATGCCATCTCACTTTGACGTCTAATCGTATGTGAAACTAGCTTTCCGCACTCGTTTTCAAAGAAAAACCCGCATAGTTCCGGGATAAAACCTATCCTATGTATTAATCCAAGTTACCCTCTATATGTGTGCTTAATTTCATTGCAATCGGTTCAGTAGTATTTGCGTGAAAGAGTAACAAACACACACATACACATCTATCCTAACAAACTTTCGCATTTATAATATTAGTAGGTAGGATATAGGATAGTGAGCCGTTTTTGTGCCGGTAACCTATCTACACTTTTCCTTACTTAATTTGTTAAAGGACACTAAATAGTACATTTCATTATTTTAAATAATCAGTGCCAATCTCGATCATAACACGATATAATTGTCATAATAATAATAAATTGAGTTACTTCGAGGATTTAAATAAATTAAAAAGAGGTTTTTTACGTAGTACATACTATCTCGATGGTTTTTTATAATTATTTATATAACGGTTTGCCAAACCAGAGATTTTACCAAATACGTAATTCGTTCGCGGACTGGATAGATTGGTAAACGAGCTCTATCTAGACTTGCTATTCTACCTAAATATTACGTATACTTACCTGTGGTAATTTACTTAGAGATTCTCTCTCGATAACTTCTATCTCCATATCCAATTCAGATGCTTTAGTTATTCTATTCATTGCAATCCCCTGAAGTAGAACTGTTCGGAAACGGATAAGATTTGATGTTTCTTTTTTATTTGCAAGTAACAGAACTAACAATGCCTGTCTCGATGTAATATCAGAGGTCCAAGCTTTCATCTTGAAAAATCATATAAACAATTATCAAATCATAAAGTAATCACTTAGTTACGTAAAAGTTAATAAGTTTTGTAGGTACACACCTCTATGATTGAAGATAACACTTTCCTTTCAACATTTCCATCAATAACGCTCCCCATATCTTTAGATAAGCCAAGAGCTTGAAAGAATTCATCCAAATTTGCAATTTTTTGCAAGGATGTGCTTTTTTTATAGTTAGATATGCTCGATGTTGATTTGCATTTCTTATTGAGCCTAATATAACTTCTTTTTCTTTTCACGTTATCAAATATCACTTTACTTTGAACTTTGTGTGGTATCAAAAGTTGCTGAAAATCTTTTATCTCATCCTTATAACTATCCAACTTGTAGACATTAGATGACGGAGGACTAGCTTTGTATGGCACTAAAGCGTTATTGTTATCTAAATTATTGTTTTGTACATTATCGTGTATTATATCTCTCTCCTTTTTCTTTGTTACAAATGAATCTTCCTCCAAAGGATTGTTTCGTAACTCAATTACAATTTGATTTCCAAACTGTAGCAATGTAAAGTTATCAAATATACCTCTATCAAAATAAATACGAGGATTTTCTACATATGGTAATTTAGTTTCGGAATTATTTAAAGTATTCTCACCACCAAAATTAAATTTCGGCGGCACATATGGAAGCAACGCCATACATTTATTTGGGTCACAATTACCTTCCCTTTTTGTTATTATTTTATCGATAACTTTGAAATCTACTCGAGGTATATAATTAATATAATTACCCCACCAGAAGCATGTGTTTATTTTTGGTAAGAGATTGTAGAAAGAAGAATATTTATAGGAAGTAAAATTATCTTGTTTGATATCGACCTTTTCTCGCACAAGTTTATTAGAAGAAATTTTTCCATTTCTTAAATCAACCGCTCGTGGTAACAAATTGTATGGTGAAAAAATATTTAAAGAGCGCTCGCAATTACCACGATGCTGTACTTCTGCTATTGTAGGTAGCGAATACTCGATCTTTTCCACAATATTTGGAAATGCTGTCTTTGGATTAGCATCAAAAATATTGGTTAACATTTTGGGTAATATGGTACATATTTCTGCAGGCAGCATAGCATTCGTGATTGAAGTCTTATATTTGTATATTTTAGTTTGGCTGCTAGTAATCTCAATTGGAATACACGATAAAGATTGCTTCTGTTGCAGTGTGCATGTACTATCGTAAGGGAAAGCGATATCAAAATGAACAACAATATTAGTAATACAATGCTTAACGGCAATTTGATTCTTAGTTATTGATTCTAATTGCAAATCTTGCCATGTATCTTCAAATCCTGGAATAATTTTTGTATCAAAAGTCTCCTCAATGACGTCCGTTGTATCTCTTTTTGCTTTGCCTTCTTCAATATCAGTAAGACCAACACAATCCGTTTGTGTGTACCTGTCTTCAGCATCCACTTCTGAAAAAACAAACCATTTTGTTGTAGCCTGTATTAGATATTATTGTAAAAATGTTTATTTGTTATTTTTAACTCCAAATTAATAAATAATTCACACAAATTCCTAACTAAATCGGAACGCATTAATCAGGATTGAACTTTAACTTCCCTAGAAATATTTAAATATTTACATTCTACCACTATTATGTTTGGGTCAACGCCGATAGTAGCTGATCAAATAAGTATATTATGTATGTACTGCAACGAATAAATTCTTTCCAAAGAGTTCGTATCCCTTTTTTAGAAACTTCGGTATTTCCAAATTGTTTTTATTGGAAGCTTTTTAAAACCTATGTAACGACATAATTGTATGACTTACTTTTAGTAAACCTGTGGTATTCCTCGTCATAATAAATACCACACTTGATCTTTCTTATTACATTCTCTATAAAATCACTAGCCCTCTTTGCTTTCGCCCACATGTTTCCTGGCTTGAGACGATTTACTGCAACACTTTCAGACGGAATCGAAACTGATTTGTTTTTTTGCTTAATCAACTTCTGAGCATTGATTTGATTTTCAAAATATTTGATACTTTTATTAAATTCGCTTAG
The DNA here is from genome assembly GCF_061535395.1 of Colias eurytheme. Taxonomy (NCBI): domain Eukaryota; kingdom Metazoa; phylum Arthropoda; class Insecta; order Lepidoptera; family Pieridae; genus Colias; species Colias eurytheme. The sequence continues at coordinate 5,599,256 of NC_142998.1, read as the reverse complement.
CTTAGTATCTTTGGCGTCGTTGTCCATGGAACGTTGTACAGTGTCGTGATAAAATGGTTTATTACATATAATATTGAGCATCTTGTCTTTATATTGGTGCATTGGTCTTACTTTATTTGAAGCACGTGGATCAAGATCAGAAGCACCATCTTTTACTAATCTAGGCTTAATGGAAATTTCTTTAACACAATTGTTTTGCTTTATGCAATTTCGATCACCATTGTTCATCATCATTATAGGAAGTCGATCAACGGAAACATTCCGTTCAGGCGATTTATATAAATTCCGTTTTGCCGTATTTCCGTTAGTTGATGAACGTTTATTTATACTTTCGTTTTGGGCATTTGTTTTTGGAAGCCATTTGATCATAAATGGCCAAATTTGGTTGTCCAGGCCAGAAAACTGAAGTGGTTCACTATATGGAACTTTAATATAAGAGCTCATTTGGTCTTTGCCAGTAACGACTATAGGAAACTTCATGTTTGCAAGCCGCCTTTTTATATCTGCTTGTGATAATTTAGGTACACCTGAAGAACTGGGCATAGTGGTAACCAGCCTTGGCTTTCTTATTACAGTTTGCTGTTTCCCTTTGTCTATGTCTTTACCTTTACTTACAACGACTCTAGTTATTCCATTCACTTGATCCTGACGTCCTTTCATAGATGTTAAACTTGATTTTTCAGGCACTGAAATTTTAACATTGAAGTTAACTTTTAATTAACACAACGCTTTATTTATACTCACAATACAAACACTTACCAGTTTTTAGTGATATGGTTTTCAAAAAATTAGATTTTGTGTTAGTATCACCATATGAATCTGTATTTATAGAAATAGTAGCTAATGCCATAGATTTATTATCCTCACATCCAACGTTTAAAACATTATCGTCTTTGTTATTTGAAATATTTTTAGCGGAACATTTGCCATGATGTTTATCATCATCTAATGTTTTTACTTTAACATTACTGTCCTGTTTATCATTTAAAGCATGAATTTTGTTATTATTGGAAGAAATACGTGACGGCCTTTGTCTTTTTTGGTTCGTTATAAACCCTTTTTTTGTAACTTTACTGTTTTCGTCTTGTATTTTAGTACATGTTTCTTTAACCTCATCTTGCCTTCCAATTACTGTTATACGATCGTAACTAGTTGAGCGAGAGCAACTGTTTATAGAATTGCTATCATAAGATATATACGCAAATTCTTCAGTACGGCAAGTTTCAATAAATCTATAACGACAGAAAAATAAGAATAGTTTCGCGAAGCTTTAAGTATGATGGATTGAAGAAGATGAATTTAATTATTCTGTTCACGTGTGAAAGTGTGAAGAATAATAAATGTTAATATTGCAATTTGAAATACAATCAAATAGAAGCGTCTCATAAACATAATATTTTGGAAACTACAATGTTGATTAGACCAAAATTGTTAGGTAATGTAAGTGTTATATTCTCTTACCTCGTATCCTTTCGATCGTTTGACCTTCTTTTGGATTTGTTTTTATTTCTCAACGGTGCTATGCTATTTATGGACATCGGCGGTGACGGAATGAACTGGATCTTATTTATATTCCTTAGTACAGCCCAAACATCATTATCTACAACCTGGTTTCTCCCATATGTATTTGTTTTAGATTTTTTTATTACTCTAGATCCATCACCCGTTAAATGTTTAAACATATCGGTTGAACTGCTGTCTAAATTTATGTTTAATTGAGAACAATATCTTGCATCTCTATCATAAATTTCAATATTTTTATCAACAGGAAATTTTTTAATGTTTCTTTTCTTTTTAGGTTTAGGCTTCCTTATATTCTTAGTCTCATTATACTCCGAGTCATTCATATCGCTTACAGTACATGCTTGGGGCAAAGTAAGATCGTTGGGAAGGGTAAGCACAGATTTTTTTACTTTCTTGTGCTTCCGCTTGGGTATTTTAAATTCATCTGAATTTGCTTTATATATGCTAGCCGCTAACGGAAATGAAGATACGAAATCTGTTGTTTTTTTATGAACCATTTTTTTCTCTGTAACCCTAGAATGTAATTTCACCTTATCGCCATTGAGATATGGGGATATCACCAGGCTTTTTAATTGTTGTTTACTGCGATAACTTGAACCACTCTTTAAACTTCCATTAACACATGGACTCGATTTCTTCGAAACGGAGTTTAACCGCCAACTGCTAGAATCTACCGACTTTGTTGGTGAATCGTCGTATCCGCTTTCTAATGAATTAATAGCCATATTTGTAACTTTCTTTTAAAAATTTACACGAAGACTTATCAATCTGAAATTTTCTAACGTATAAGAGGGTATTATTGAAAAATTTTTATGCATCTTGACGTGATAAATGTTAGGCTTAGATTACAAAATAAAATACAGATGGAGCATGTCAATCATTCATCGACCTTGTCAAAGAAAATACGAAATCAAAAACGAATACGTTCCTCCGCTAGTGCCATAGCGATTCTAGTGTCATGCAATACGTCAAAAGGGGTTTCATATTTTAGTAAAAAAATGCTGTCTTGTGATATTAAAACGCTGTAAAACTTGTTCCCGAAAACAAACAAAAAGATAAAACATCGTTTTACAGATTTTCTGTAGATTATTTGGCTTATTTAATTTTGTATACAAATAATAATTTTACAAATACGAAGGAATTCAAAACTTCAACGTATGCTGCCAGTATTTTGAAAATGAATTTGCCATTTTTAGGGGTAAAATGGTTAAAAGATATTCGGGGTAGTACTGTTGGATTTTTCGATCGTGAATGTGATTATTTGTATAGTGCAATAAAAGTTCATGGTCATTATTAGATTATTTTAAAAAGCATTATACATTTTTTTGTTACTTTTATAAAAAGCGTCGTTTTCGCTTGCGATTTAATTCATGTGAACACATGATGGATATGATGAAAATAAAATGTCCAGCATTCTCGACTAAAAACTACCGCTATTCGCATTCATATGTTTTGAAAAATAAAAACTTTTTTTAATGTAATTTATTTAATAAATTTAATGTAATTAATTTAATAAATTTAATGTAATTTATTTAATAAAAATTGAATAAAATTATTTTGTCCATGTATAGATAACTTTAGTAGATACTAGCTAGATAGGTGATAAAATAATTTTTACAATATTATAAAATAATATCAAAATTTATATTAAAATAAAAATTAAAACATGACTGCTAATAATTTATGTAGCCTACGTCACTACCATCACAGCTACCTTCATAATTCAGATGATTGCAATGACACCTCACAAGTCACAAGTCACAACTCAAAATCGATCCAACAGTTTATACTGCAGGGCGTGTCAAAGAAATATTATACATACATACCTACACTCGAAAAACATAACCCTCTTTCTTCCGTAGTCGGGCAAAAATTTGGGAAATTTTTCATTATCTGGTAACATAACACGCACACAGAAGCACCGTGTACGTACAGTGCAACGGCGAAATGACAGCACACATAGCTTTATGGAAATGATGATAAATTATTCGGTTTAGTTCGGCAACGCTCCATCTGTCTTTTATTTTGTAATCTAAGATGTTAGGTATCTAAAGTCTGATGTCAAAAAATACATACTTATCCTTACGTAACAATCAAAAAGAATAAGGAGATCTTAAAGGAGATAATCTGTGATTTAATATGAAATGTTTGAAAACTTACGGAAAATATTTCACAATAATTTCGAATTTATAATTAATCAGCGCGTCCGCTTCTCTTCTACATTAATAAAACTACAGAGGGTAAATATAATATGTTACAATTTATTAAATAAACTAATAGTAATTATAAATCAATAGAACAGAAAGACATTTTAAACTGACGGTAAACTTGACTTTAATTTGAAATAAATCTGGGGAATCAATAAATTACGGTGGCCAGTACAATATAATTTCTTCGAGTATGTAGTCCGTAGTAGAAGCAGAAATGCATGCTCATTCTATCCTCATAAGAATAATCTCATACAATAACTTCCTCTGGAGCTTTCGTCATTTCTCTCTTCAAAACATCACCGATTTAAAACAATTTTGAAGTCGCTCCACTTTTATCACGATATCAGGATTATTATCATGTCTCTCTCCATAATACACGGGTACCACCAGAAGGAAGATACCCGGTCCTTTGGAAGGCTTACGTGGGGACACAGGTCCAACACGCAGAGGCCCTTTAGAGAATTTAATGTGTTGTGGGCTTGTTGTGGGACACCAGCCGCAGCCTGCCCATGACTGCACTATTATCATCATTATTAATTCATTAAAAAATGTAAAAAAAATCTTTTCATTGCTGTTAGTAAAATAGAATTACAGTTTTTACCGTTTTATGCATTATTACCAGATTATTACGAATAGGCTTTTTTGTATTTTTTTTAATTTGATTTTTTTTCCACATACGGTGAGAAGATATAAATTTTTGCCAGTCATTTGTCACAGTGACAGATACGCGCTTCAAGGATCGAAGTGACAAATGACAATACTTGTAATATTTTGATCATTGGGCGATCAATGTTTATACATTTTTAATAGGTATGCAATGAAATTGTTTGCCGATATCTGATATCTCATAGATGTGCTAGTGTTCTATCGATTGAATTGAAGATTTACCTAAAAATCTCATTATTAAATATTAAAATGTCAGTCACCGACCAAGAAATTATACAATATGTTCCTTTTATGTCTTTCGTACACCCATCATTCTGGCACAGTTTAACTGAATTAAAATTAAATATTGATAAACTAAATGAGAACACGAAACAGATTTATGGCCGCTTCACTTACCAAGATGATATGGGACCTGTATTTGAAGTTGATGGAACTTCTTTTAACAAGTGAGTTTTATGAAAATAATGTATGTTTATAAAGTAATCATATTAAGCTACGCTGTATGTATTCGCCGCTGTATTTCCTTGTAGTTCCCAATAGGACTTTATCCTTATTTTCATTGATTTATTTTATACTATCTGATAACTAAAATTCATTATGTTTTTAGTTTTATGAATATACATCAATCCATAATTTAACTTACTTTCAGAGATCCAGAAACAGAGCATTTATACTTAAACATAACTGGAACAATAATGAATAAAAATACAATTGAAGATTTCAAATGCATTGATAAAGCATCCCTGCTTAATAGTTTGGGAGAAATTATTTGGCAAAACATAAAAACAGAATCTTGGATCGGGAATCCACACACTCTCTTAAACTTTTTTGTACTCTCATTTGCAGTAAGTATCTTAATAAGTGATTATTTGCAATTTCATATCATTTTTGAATATAAGACTTAATAAAAGAGGCCTCTACCCCGTAAATAAATTTACAATTTATCGCTTATAACTCAGCCATTTTATTAGCGAAAATGAATATACTCAAAAAATCATAAAGATATTGGAACTTTATATTTTATTTTTGGTGTATGAGCAGGAATTATTGGAACTTCTTTAAGTTTATTAATTCGTACAGAATTAGGTAGTGTTAATAGGTATATTATATTGTATAATCAGTTTAACTTTATTTTTGGGTAACTTATCAGCCTCTTGTGACTTGAAAACTGATGTTTTTTATTTGATTGCTTTCTGAGATTGTGGGTAATTTAATTTTTCTTCTAAACCAAACATAAAAAACATACAAAAAAAACATGAAATCTTTGTAAAAACAACTTTGTTTAACAACCTCAATTATTATTTTGATTGTATCTTTTCAGGATTTGAAAAAGTTTCACTACTACTATTGGTTTGCTTTTCCAACACCTAGTCAACCAACAGTATTTTTGAAAGAAAAGAGTTTGTTTGCATCCTCACACTTCAATAATAAGCAACTAGAAGACATTTCAAATGAATATAAATCACTGGATATGCTGCAAAAATACTTTTTTATAATTTCAAAGGAAAACGAAAATATCAAAATCCATAAGTTATCTGATATTATTGGGAAGGACATTCTGAAGGAAGCTGTAAATGTTGATATGACTAAGATATATTTTGCTTTCTCTGATCCAAGCAATAATGATAATCCTGGATGGCCATTAAGGATTTTTATAGCGGCTCTTTTAGAATTTTCTCCCCAATTGTGTAAATCAGATATTAAAGTTTTAGGGTTGAGGTTGAACAAAAGTGGTGCTGCTGACAGCAGTCGCATTTTCATCATAAATGCCACTGAGGTACTTATTTGTTGATATATTCAAATTGGAAGAAGTAGAAGAGAGTTATTAGTCTAATAAATTGCTCTATTTTGTTTGTGTTATTTTATTACATTGTCAACTTGTAATTTAAATAATGTTTTTCCAATACATAATTGTTATTTTAGAATACTCATTCTGATGGCAACAAGGGATGGGTTGGATGGGAGAGAAATAATAAAGGCAATTTTGGACCCAAATTAGCAAATATGTCAGCGTCTATGGATCCTATAAGGTGAGACATTCTCTCTCCCTAAAAAAATGTTTTGGGTGTGTGTACAGTGTAATAAAGGTAATTTATTTTTTACATAAGGATATATTTTATTTAACTTAATTTAAGTATTATGTTGTAAGACTGGATATATCTGACATTTTATTTTTAGTAATCACTATTCATTAGCAGTAAATAAAAATAAAATTGCTTTACAATAGACTATTCAACTTAAAAATGAAAATAACAACAAAAATACTTGGCTTTTTTTGTTGTAGAAAAAAAAACATACATTCCCCTAATTAATATATTTGCAAAAGAATGATCCCAGCAAAAACACAGTTATTGTCTTATGTCTTCCAGTAAACTCTGGAAATACTATAAATTGTAATATTTTCTTATTAAAATGTAAATAACAAGATGATCTAATAATTCTGCAGATTGGCTGACGCATCGTCAGATTTAAATATTAAGCTTATGAAATGGAGATTGGTACCAGACCTCAATGTGGACATCATGAAGAGCACTAAATGTTTATTATTGGGAGCTGGAACATTAGGATGTCATGTGGCTCGAGATTTATTAGTAAGTAACCAATCATCAATTCATGCTAATTCATTATCATCATCATCAACTTATATTTGATCCAACTACAGACTCTGGTCTCCTTACAAAGTTTGCCTGCCACAAAAAATTGATCTACATAATGTCATGTGATATATCTAGTTATACTAATCTATACTAATATTATAAAGCTGAAGAGTTTGTTTGAACGCGCTATTCTCAGGAACTACGGGTCCGATTTGAAAAATTCTTTCGGTGTTAGATAGCCCATTTATCGAGGAAGGCTATAGGCTATATATCATAACGCTAAGACTAACAGGAGCTGAGTCACGCGGGTGAAACCGCTGGGCGCAGCTAGTTGATTATAAGGCTGGTTTTAGCGTCACGCTGACTGCACGCCGACCGTTGGTGCTGACAGCTGAAACGTATGTTCCGCTAAGAAGTGTTTTAGAATAGCGCGTATGCTTCATAGAGGTTCATTCGTTTCGGAAGTCAGCACTTATTCTTCCTCTTCCCACTGCTTTCTTCTTGTTACGATTTTCATGTATATCTGTTTTGTTTTATGTTTCATTAATTCTTTTACAATTATGTACCTATAAAATTTCTAAAACATAACTATTTTTAAACCCTTTTTTTAATATTTAACATTATTTTTGTTATCACCAGGCGTGGGGTTTCCGTCACGTTACGTTCATAGACAACGGAAAAGTATCATTCTCGAATCCTACACGCCAAGTACTGTTCACGTATGAGGACTGCCTCAATGGCGGGAAAATGAAAGCGGTCGCTGCTGCCGACAATCTGAAAAGTGTCTTGCCTACTGTTGTAAGTAAAAGTTGACAAACTTTTAAAATTTTCAATACTAAACCAATCGTAATGTATAAAAAGGCAGACCCGATGTTATCGAGTGCACTGTATCTAGTTATGATATTATGTCAAGTCATAATTCAACAAAATATGTTAAAAGTTATAGAATGTAATTGTACACTCTCCAGAATGGTAATAAGTCAGGCAATTGCCTGACTCCTATAGGCGAGCGAGTGATCTTTTTACGCATGAGAGCACACCATAATATAAACAATAGATCCTATTTTAACATAGAATATTGTTTGTGTTGTAGGTTACAACCTATTACTGGCATTTTTAGGTAATAAATATTATAATTGCAGGTCAGTAATGGATTATCAGTGCATATTCCAATGCCAGGACATCCAATAGGCGATTCTCTGAAAGCTGAAACAATTGCCAATATAAAGCAAATTGTCGAAGCTATCGAGGAACATGACGTTATATTTCTTTTACTTGATACAAGAGAGGCGAGATGGTTACCTACTTTATTGGCAGCTCATTATGGAAAGGTATTTAATTTACATATTTAACTAACAAAGTATATAATTTCTCATGTTAAATGACTATTTTTAACATGCGTTTGTGTATGTAACTAACTCATTTAGACTCTATTTTGACATACTTTAAACGGATAGATTAAATTCAAACTTTGTAGACTTATCCGAGTCAGCATGTTTTTTAGTTCTTTTTTAAATAGATATATTAAATATTAATTATTTATTTTTCTTTTTAATCTTTTAGATCGCGATCAATGCGGCTCTCGGTTTCGACAGTTATTTGGTGATCCGACACGGCTTAGGTCTGGCAACACCGGCCGCTGATGTAAAGAGTCATCATGTAAATGGCGCACAGCTTGGATGTTATTTCTGTAATGATGTTACCGCGCCAGGGAATGTAAGGGTTATTACTTTTAAAAATAAATTATTATACACATAAGCTATTTTTGAAACATGTAAACTTGACTGTATTTTTCTTTTGACGATTGATGATGGATAGAGTAATTCGAAATTATGGTCCTTCGAGTCGTATGTCTATGAATATCTTTATAGATTACAAACCAAGTTAGTAGCCTAATTTTCTATATGGCATCGCAATTTACCAAAATGTCCAATATTGATAATTTATTTTCGTTATAATATTAAATTTTCAGTCGATAAAAGATCGCACGCTCGACCAACAATGTACAGTAACGCGGCCAGGTGTCGCTGCCATTGCTGGAGCGCTTGCTGTTGAACTATTAGTTTCATTATTACAACATCCACTACGGTAATATGTACACTTTTTTAAATTATTTTTAACTTAAAAAATTTGATTCATACACTTAAATATTTAGTTTTAAAGCATTTAAATGCTTCATAATATTTTTTAAAGAAGAGGATAAAAAATCTTATTAAAAAAATTTTTTTTTGATGTCTCCTATATTCTCGCTCTAAGCGATAAGGCCGCCAATTGTACTTAGTGTAAGTTATATTTAAGTTTGTATTTTTTTTATCTTTAAGTACAATAAAGTATTTATAAATAAAATAAATATGTAAATAAAAATATTTTTTTTTCAACTCAGAATCAATGCACCAGCGCCATATAATTTAGCGGACGAAGAAGATTCAATATCTACTGGTGTGCTCGGACCGATACCTCATTCAATAAGAGGATTCTTACACTCATACCAGACTGTGACACCAACCTGTACTAAATTCAGACAGTGTATCGCTTGTTCTGATGTAGTCATCAATATGTATAGAGAGGAAGGAATTGAGTTCCTTTTAAAAGTATTTAACAGTGGAACTTATTTGGAAGAGATAACTGGATTATCGGAGTTGCAATTGACTGCCGAGATTGCTGATGTAAGTTATACTTTAAATATTATTTTGAACTTTTGTTTTTGTTTAAACTTGTTTATAATTTAATCTAGCTAACCCAATAATGTTGCCTTGCTGAATCAGTGGTATATAAAATAGTATATTCTGGGCCATTTTCAGCTCTGCAACAAAAAGTTATTAATAGATTATTCTCACAAAAATTCCATGTAAGTATTTTATCCTCTTAAATTCCTGGAAAAAAACAGAAGTATTTTTTGTCAAATCATAACTAACGATAACTCCTTTTGTTACAGATTTTAACGTTTTCGGATGAAGATGTAGATTAATTCAAATATTTAAATTAGTTATTAGATGTTTCTCGATGTTTTAATAGTCTATTTAAGTACATACTACGAAAGTTTTAGGAAAAATTATAGCTTTGATCTGATTTAATTCCATACAACTAAGCGAAAATTTGTGACTTGCACAAAGTAATGCCTTTCATGTTAAATATTGTAATAATTTGTTGTGTATATATTTTGATTCGCATTTGTAGTTGTAAGTAAGTAATTGAATGTGAATTATACAATTTAAACGTAAATTAGAACCTTGTATATTAAATAATTTAATTAAAATATAATGTTTTATTCCATATATAACATGACCTAACCAATATTTGTTTCATAATATAGTATCTATTATATTATCTGTATTCATAATATACATTACATACAATATTTCATTATAACGACTTCTGATTATACCATCTGGTCATGCATTCAGACATATATCAGTTATAGAAGTTTGGATTCCGCTTTTAACTAAGATTATAAAAACATGTCAAATGAAACATTGCAATAATTTTGCATTAAATTTATTATCTACATATTTCTACAAAAACATTCAAGGGCGCATAGAGAATTGTATCGCTGGCAGTGGGAATTTGGTTGGATGTTGAATTTCCTTCACTGGCTTTGGTGGTTTGATCTTTCTACCGTGTCTTCCATCCTTTCTCTTCCACAATCCAGATCGAGGCCGGTTTCCGAGCCATCTATTACGTTGCGGCGAACCGATTGGAGTACTGCCATGGGTTATGTTCGATAGGCGACCTATTTAAAAATAATTTTATATTTTCGTAAAAATATACGTAAAAAATATTTTTGCTATGATTCAAATAAAATTGATACAGTTTATTCCTTGACTTTTGTTAGGATATCTATTACGTTGCGGCGAACCGATTGGAGTACTGCCATGGGTTATGTTCGATAGGCGACCTATTTAAAAATAATTTTATATTTTCGTAAAAATATACGTAAAAAAATATTTTTGCTATGATTCAAATAAAATTGATACAGTATATTCCTTGACTTTTGTTAGGATATCTGTTACGTTGCGGTGAACCGATTGGATTACTGCCATGGGTTATGTTCGATAAGCGACCTATTTAAACATAATGTGGGTGTTACGTTTTATGTTTTCGTAAAAATATACGTAAAAAAATGTTTTTGCTATGATTCAAATAAAATTGATACAGTATATTGACTTTTTTTAGGATCCAAGTAACAATAAGGATTAACTTAGTTTTAAGGTACAGATATAAACAATAGAACTGGACACAAAAGGCATTCATAATGAACCTAGTGTTAAAACAAATTCACTGTAATTAAAAAAATATGATAACTTACCAACAACTGCCATACAATGTTGATTAAAGCTGAATAATCTTTTTGATGGCATCTGAACTATAATTCTATCATTTTGTTTTCGCAAAATTGTGCCATATGTTCCAGCAGCATGAACATACAGCCCACCTTGACCTGTGAATATTATATATAATTATGTTAAAAGTTGTTATTTTGCTGAATAACTTTGATTATGATTCAACTTCAGTTTCTTCAAAGACTCTTTTGTATGAATATGAGTATGGTATGAGGTGGGGTCACCTCCCATCGCCCAAAAATTCTTCCTTACTCCAACTTAAAGTCTTACTTACTTAAATCGAACTCGCGATCTATGTCAGTTTTCGTAAAATTTTAAAAGGTAATTTATGTCAGAAATCCTGCACACGCACATACCAGATTATCCACCATTACAAACCTGAATATATATTTTATATTATCCACAACTAAGAAACATCATACAAAAAATGCTTGTTTAAATTTTATTTCACTTACATAAACATGTCATAGGATTTATGTAAAAAGTTTCGAAATACTGACTTTCATGATGAATGTCAAAGGACAAACAAGAATGTAATATAAATGGATAAATATAATTAAATATAGGTCACCTGGCTCTTTTTCTATGCAATGAACCAATGTCCCTGCGGGCAGAGCACCCAGCACATAAGCATCGCCTTCATTTGCTCTTACTAAAACAATAAAAAAATATGTTTTTATAGGCAACTAGAGGTCCGCCCCGGCTTCGCCCGTGGTACATATTTCGCAATAAAAGGTAGCCTATGTCCTTTCTCGGGTATCAAAATATCTCCATACCAAATTTCATGCAAATTGGTTCAGTAGCTGAGGCGTTCACATTCTCATTTGCTCCATAAATCTTGAAGCAATGAAAACCTAAGATAATAAGTATATACCATTTATTTAATTAATTTCTTAAGGTTTTCTTTATATAGAAGTTAAAACAAAATAATAATGACCTGGTATTCTTGGCAGGTGCCTTGATGTTTTGATGATATCACCAGCCTTCATATTTTCTGTAGCGAGGATATACTTAAGTTTGTCTCCAACAGCTACAAGTGCCACATGGGCGGTACGGCATCCATCTTCCAAAATCTTAAAAAAAAGTTATAATATGTAATCAATCCCACTGTCATACATTAATTGGAAAACATAAAATGGACAAATAAATTTATTTCATTTCATTTCAATCACAACAAGAAACACCAAATCTTTTTCAGAATTTCAGTGAAAATAAATGTGTTTCTCTCATTTAAAATATTTTTTTATAAATTCTTTCGTACAACATTTGAATTTTCAATAATGAATTTTTTTGTTATGATACTTTTTACCTGTATAACTCAATAAAAGACAGAACAGCAAGCATTATGTTACCAACTTCCTAGATCTTGAGTCATAAAAATTTACCTGAATCACTTTTTCCTCCTGGGGTGGTCCTTCTGTTGGTCCATCTCTAATCCAATTAATCCAATGATATTTATGTTTTATTCCACCTCCAATTCCTTTGGCTACAACTCGACCTTGTATAAAAAAGAACAATAATATTAAGATTAAACATATTATGTCATATTATGGCAAATATTCTATTACTGTAGCTTTGTAATTATAAAATGTGACAACAAATAAGTAAGTACTTTTTAAAAGTTGAATATGAAGTTGTTTTTATCAAGTTATTTTATAAACTATAATATCATATTGCCAACTTTAATTTCAGTCTTCTGTTTCTTCAAATTTTAAACCTTTTGTTGAACCATAACAAAATAAAAGATTACATAAAAATGTAGTGCTTACCAGATTCAGGGTCGCGTCCAGCTAAATTTGTAACATCTAATGGTTTTACTGTATATTCTTCTGGAAAATGAACGATTCTCCTATAACTTTTTCCAAATCCTGGCTTTGGTTTTACTATATTAGGCTTACTTGCTAATGAAACCACACTCACATGTAATGGTCGTTTTGAAATAAGATTTGCTGTAGTTGAAATGGCGAGGCTTGAAAACAGCCGGTTTAAAGCCATTTTTATTATAAAAATATCATTTATTATAAAAGCCTCATAACCTAATTGTTACTTTTGAGTTTTCAGTTTTGTGAAAAATTGTCAAATGTCATTTGTCAAAGCAAAATCCGTGTGGTTTACGAAGTAACTATAGTGCGTTTCACGAGAGAGTTCCCCTGCCGTTATGTTGGCATACCTGACTGTCAAAAACGTCAAAGAGCTTAGAAGCGTTACAGAGCCATTTCTCTTTCACCACTTCTAAGCGTATGCGGCATGATGCCAATCTCTAAAACATTTATAAATTTCGGAAAACCTCGACAACTCTGTAACGCTTCTTAGCTCTTTGACGTTTTTGACAGTCAGGTATGCCAACATAACGGCAGGGGAACTCTCTCGTGAAACGCACTATATTCTCTAATCTGTGGTGTGGTGGGCACTGGGCACTGGCACAGAGCAATAATTAGTAATGTCACTAGTCTTTGAAGTTTGTCAAATTGTCAGTGACGATTGACGAGTCGGATGCGTGCATTACATTAGATTAAATATTATAAGTACATTCAAAATTAATAAAAAGTATATTATAAGAAACATTTAATTAGTCAATCCATCAGTTATTACTTATTTTTGTATTCTGAATTTGGGCTGTATAGTGCATTTCCTTTGCTAGACAGTGATGATTTTAAAAAGTTAAAAACGACCCCTAGCGGCAATTTTCTGACAAAAAATACATCGTGAATGTGGCGTGTGTTGTTTGGAATATCGTGAGTCGTAAATAAAAATGCATTCAATAGACTGGTAATTCTAGTTTTATGTGTTCTTCATATATGTTAAAACAATAAGTTGTCTGTAAAGCAATCGTGGATACCAAAAACTGTATGTGGAGAGTGATTTTCGCCTGATATTTTATCATATGTTGCACGCCTGCCTTGGGGTCTTGATGAGGACAAAAAAATAATCAGTAATTCCGATGCTAAATTGATAATGCAGTAAGTTTTATGTGTGTATTTATAACCTGCCATTTAAAATATCATGAAAGGCACGGGAATGATATATTTTGAATCCTATTTTATGCATTTATAATGATTAGGTTGCTGATGTTCATCTCATACTCTAATCAAAATTGTCGACGGTCATAAATCCGTAATACATATAGATAAACATGCTGAATTAACTACAATTTTTCTAAAATTATATTTTTTTATCTTGAATTATTTTTCCTTAATGATGTTTTTTTGTTACAGAAATAGAAACAACCAGTCTTCCGGCACGTTATTGCGCTTTCTCGTGACAATGCGGTGCCTTATGTATAAATGTATTTTTTAAATAATTTCTACTAGTCTACAAATCCTCATAATGGTTGTCAGAGCAGTAACAGAATAAAGCAAAAATGAGTCACAATTTGGCTGGAATGCCATCCTATCGGTTGCCGGGGCCTGGACTAGGACCTCCAGATTTTAAACCACCTATGGATACTCCAACACCACCAGCTCCAGCACCTAGCAACCCAAAAAAGAGGCGGAAAACATCAAATGCAAATAATGCTTTAACACCACCGCAACCACCTCCTACTGCTCAAGACTTATTACCTCCCCCTTTAACAGGTTATGGGGATACAATTGTGGCCTCCAACCCATTTGATGATTCACCATCCACAGTTTCGCACAATGGACCTATGATGAGTCAAAATGGTCCGATGATGAATCAAAATGGGCCTATGGGGATGATGGGACCTATGCACAGTATGGGTGGACCGCCTATGAGGCACATGAGTCCCTTACCACACAATATAAGTCCAATGAATCAACAAATGCCTCCTAGAGGAGGGATCAGCCCAATGGGTAACATGAGCCCTATGGGCCATATGGGTGGTATGTCTCCTATGGGAGGTCCTAACATGGGAATGAGTAATCACAGTATGGGGCCAGGTATGGGTGGATCAAGATCAATGGGAAGTCCAATGAGTCCTATGAATTCTATGCCTATGGGTTCTCCAATGTCATCAGGACCTATGGGAAGTCCCATGAATATGGGATCTATGGCCGGAAGCCACATGAGCAACAGTCCCATGGGCCCACCGATGCATAGCCCTCTTGGAGCAGGTTCTATGAATGGTCCAATGAATGGGCCCATGGGTGGAGGCGGGCCAGGTATGAATGTTCCTCGAATGAATGGCCCAATGGGGCCGAATTGTTCTAATGGCAGTATGGGTCCCAATAGTTCAATTATGTCACCAAGTCCAATGCAAAATAGTGGAATGGGACCTGGACACTGTGGACCTATGAGGCACGGAAGCCCTATGGGATCAGGAATGGGAAGTGGCCCAATGGGCGTGAACGGTCCCATGACTTCAATGGGTCCCGGTCCCCCATACTCCGGTAATCATATGGGGCATGGTGGTCCAATGGGGATGGGTGGAAATGGTTCAATGGGCATGGGCCCTGGACCAGGCAACATGGGTAACTGTGGCCCCCTTGCAGGTATGAGTGGTATGGCCATGGGAGGACCAGGAGGCCAGGGGCCGATGGGGCAAGGAATGGGAATGTTTGGTCCAAAACCAATGCCAGTTAGCGCAGGGAAAGTGTATCCACCTGATCAGCCAATGGTGTTTAACCCACAAAACCCAAATGCACCACCAATATATCCATGTGGTGTATGTCACAAAGAAGTTCATGATAATGATCAGGCCATCTTATGTGAATCAGGGTGTAATTTTTGGTTTCACAGGTGAGATGTGTATTTTTATTCTAACCAATATACTTTAGAACTTTTTATATATTTTTTTCTGTTTTGTTTTAAATTCTAGTGATGTGTAATGTTAACACAAACTTAATTTCTAAAACTACCATGTAATCAAACAATACATTTGGTTAAGTATCTAAAGCACCATAAAGATTTTTAGTTAAGAACTTCAAATGTACAACGATGAACAGATTTTAAACCTATATTCTGACATTTTGAAATTTGATAACAATTTATAAAATAGTGCAAATCTAGACTTTAATTATAACATCTTTGCAACTTGTGAACTGTAGAAACAACTAAATGGAATTAATATTATTTTACAATATGTAAAGCATTTTTTTAAAAGTTAACACTTAAATACTTTGTTTTTTTTTTTATAATGATTGTGACTAAGATAAATATCATAAAAGATGCAAATAAAATTTTCAGAGGGTGTACAGGATTAACAGAGCCAGCATTTCAGTTATTAACTGCAGAAGTCTATGCGGAGTGGGTTTGTGACAAGTGCCTGCACTCTAAAAACATACCTCTTGTAAAATTCAAGCCATAACGATGCGCCGCGACTTCGCCCTTGCTCCTGCCACATTGAGCAACATGCTCTTTGCCACTCATCACAAGTATTTATTACACTTCATTTAGTTTGCCTTTAATCCATTCATTTTTCACAATAATTTGATAAGTATCATGGCAAGATTTGGTGAAGTCTTATGAAAGATCTCATGGATAGAGTATAAAGTTGGTTATTGAGTGAAATGATTGAAATTATTGCCTTAAAATACTAAAATGTAACATAAAAGATGATACATTATGTATTATTGCAGTTCTGACTAGTCTTAATTATTTTACCGACATATGAAATTATTCTTAGACTTATAGAAAAATTGATGACTATTTGTGAAATTCAAAATTAAAGAAAGACTCGTAATGTCTTATGGATTAAAATTTATTGTTAAAACTTTTAAGAAAACTATTAATTTCTTCATAAAATTATTTTGATATATGAAAATTATGTATAAAATGACTTTCCTAGACATTTTTGTATGTGCATTAGGCATATCCATAAGAGCAATTCAATGTGATTATTAGACAGTAAAATTATATGAAACATTGATTCAGATTTAAGCAATATAATGGTGGCTGCCCTGTTTTGTGGCTTGTTGTGTGACGCTTTAGTCTTTGTGCATATTGTACATATGTTATAGCGTAAGATGAATCTAAACTTCCGCCTTATAATAATTGTGACCTTTAAGTGTACTTTCAAATTACAATTTTTAACTGTATCCAAATAGACAGAGCCATTTTTACAAAATGGATAGGAAAAGCTCAAAATAGTCAAATATTATTACCCAAGATTATACACAAAATATATGTTTGATGCAGCACAAATCTAAGTACAATCACACACAATATGAGCTTTATAATTTATATAAAACAAATCGTTTATTACCATAATTTTAATGGTGCCCATGTCTATGTTGAGTAGACAATTGTTACACTAAGGAAAGCAATGTACTTATTATTTGGTGCCCTCATTTGCATGTAATAATAATAATTAGCGCGTTATGAAAATGTACATACTACGATGAATCCATACGCTTTCTTAAATATAGGAGTGTTAAAATGTGTTTGTCAATTTTTTAACTTTTGAAGATTTTTTAATGGTAAAATTGTAAATTAAGTTATGTAAATAACAAAGTAGGTCGTAGATAATGATAATGAGATTATTTAAACCATGGATTGACTTCAGGTGAACATACGCAGTTGTGACTTTGATTTTATGTGTGAAATATGCGCAGCTAACTTTTTTAGCATGCCGCTGCGTTTTGCATCTGAAGTCAATCAAAGGCATTTCTATCGAATCTTCGTTATTTCGCATGTGAATATATTTTAAGTTTATTTAATGTTTGATAAAATTAATCACTGCTAAAATTTTAAACTAATATCGGGACATTTCTTTTCTTTTATGTGTCAGTTGTAAATGTTCCACTTAACTTGTGCCATTACTCATTATTCCGAAGTAGTTTCTTAGCAGTTTTAACTTGTTTACAAATCATTTTTTTTTTTTGTAATTATAATTTTATCTATTCCTAGGTTGTGAAATTTTGATTTACTATTTATGTTTCGTAAGCCATTAACATTATCTTTATGCTCAGTCTAAGCTATTTTTTTTACTTATGTAATTTAGTTCCTCTACTATATGTAAATGAATTAATTGTTTATGATGTTGGCTTGAGCTGTATCTTCTTTAGATATATTTATAATTTTATTATCTATTTCAAGTATTGTAGAAACCAGTGAATCTTGTTCTAAATATTGTCTTATTATGTATTAAATTGATGATTTATTTTTATTTCATAATCAATCCAAAACTATAATGATTTTTATTTTTTATTAAACATTTATAAATTCACCATGACATTAAGTTAAAAATAATAGAAGATTAAAAATAAAACGTATTTTATTTATGTATTTTTTACATAACGTTATATTTTATATCAAACAGATTAGTTCAGTATTATGGCATGGACAATGAGATGTTAATTATAAAGAATAATAATTAAATTGCAAAGATAATGACGACTTTCGATTTTTTTATATAATAAATAAAACAGTTTGACCAATGACCATGCCATAAATAAAGCAGCTTCTATATGAAGTAGGTAACTAGTGTTAAAGTCCTTAGTAAATTAGCCGACGAGAGAAAACATTATAATCATGTACATAATATATTATATGGAACCACACGTATCGCTAAACACATTGTACAGTTAACATGAATAAGAATATTATGTAGGATACGTGGCCATGAATGTAAAGTTAATACTTAATTAAAATATGTCGTGAGAGCATCACAATTATTTTACGGGAGACTGCTGCTGTGTACATTAACATATTGAATATAAGTACACAACCGTCATGTTGTGATGTAACAAGTTGTAATTCAGAATATTTTATAAAGTCAAAATAGAATTACGTCAGTGGTCTTATACTTGTGCATAGTTTATTTTGTATTATGTGAATAATAACAAGCAATAATAAAATTGTTATTGAGAATTTTATTTTATCTCCATTTCTTCATATACCCACCTACACTAAAAAAGTCAAGTTAAATCTTATAATACAAATTCAAACACATTTTGCGATTCATTTTTAAAATGAATCGCAAAATGTGTTTGTTGGTAAGCGCATAACTCGAAAAGGCTGAACCGATTTCGTTAAATCTTTTTGTATATAACTACATATAATATTCTATACAAAAATATCTTTGAAGTACCTACCAGGATGGTTCATAAGGAGAGAACGTAAACATGTACCACGGGCGAAGCCTAGCCGGGTCGAACCGCTAGTGATTAATATTTAATGAATATGAAGCATAGCTTCAATATATTATAACCTGTGATTATAACATACTAGGTTTCTGCCCGCGGCTTCGCCCGCGCAGTCAAAGAAAATCCCGCATAGTTGTCGTTCCCGTGGGATTTCCGAGATTGCGTCATTTTCCCGGGATAAAAAGTAGCCTATGTCCTTTCTCGGTTATCAAAATATCTCCATACCAAATTTCATGAAAATTGGTTCAGTAGTTTAGGCGTGATTGAGTAACAGACAGACAGAGTTACTTTCGCATTTATAATATTTGTATGGATTATACCGTATGAATGCGTTAATCTAGGTACTATTGAAACAATAATTATTTTAAACATCTCATATTCATTAAAATCGTGATAGAATGCGCGCTGATAAATGAGATAATACTCATGGGATCGGTTGAAAAGAGAACCATTCGTAATTTGTTAAAATAATTTTATTCCATTTAAATTAAAATTTACACAAAATATTTAGTTTTGTACCTACACAGTTTTCGCGATTTCCATAATTGCACAAACAAGTCCCTCAACATAAATAAAACCATAATATATTGAATCCAAAATAAGTTGTAAAAAAAATGCGTTCGGTGGTAACTAAAAAATAAATTTAAATTTAAATAGCAATATACAAAACATTGATTCACACATGACACAAAGAAACAATCTGGTAAAGTAGAGATTGTCTAATCTAAATCCGAGAATCTAAAAATGAACGCCCTTCCACTAAACTTAATTGTTTCAATGTGTGAGGACAAATAATTATTGAACCACTTTTATATGTGTGCGCGCGGCGATTCTACTGCAAACTTTGACTTTCGCGCACTGATTTGTCAACTAATCGGGCGATCAGTTCAGGTGCCTAGCATTGTATGGCGGGGAGAGTGCGCTATGTACGGAATGACACGTCCGTTCTGTCGTGCATCGCGTCATTTATGCACTAGTTGGCCAACTGGTCCTGTCGTTCGGGCATGGACAGGACTGGAGGACTGAACGACCAATGAGGCAGACCAATTTGTGTGTATTGCGTCTATACACGTACTTTGAATGTGAGCGTAAACACAGTGGAGGGGCGTTCATTTTTAGATTAGACAATCTATACACGACTTTTTTTTCTAGATAATATGATACAATAGTAACTACAAAAATGTACACAATCATTTTCATTAATTACCATCAATAGTCATAGTTCTATTTCCTCAATTTTATTTTTTACTTTTTAACACTGTTAGTTGTTACCAAACTGAAAATAATAAGTATTTTTAAAGAGAATAAATTTGTATTTTTTATATTTGCAGTGTTATTGTTTTAAATACAACTTAGTTTGGTCAAGTTTGGTATACAAGTGGTATATAAACACGCACCAGGATAACAATGAAATCTATAATTTTTGCAAATAAATTCAGATCTAATGTATCATTAATTGCTTATCTTAAGTTAGTTCCCTTTTACAATATTCTATGTACATCTATGATTTTATAATAAAAATAAATGATAAAAAATTAAATTAACATTCTAGAAAATGTTACAAGACAATAAGTTCAGTCTCACAATTAAGTATATAAATATGCTACTTCGTAAAATGAATAAACACAACATTACACTGCAAGTAGAAAGTGTACTTAATATTAAGTTTACAAGGTAACAACTTTTTTCTGGCAGTAGAGTTATTTAATATTAGTTGTATACAAACATCAAGTATTCTATTATTCCTAACTATCTGATACAATGACTTATTTTAAAATACTCTTTTAGTTTAAGATTAAGTAAATTCTTAAGCATATTATCCATAGTCTGTACCAAATGATGTTAATCCTTTATTTTGTATTGCAAATGTAACTGCTGCATCAAGAAAATCGTAATTATCCATTATATCATCATTTCCATTAAGTGTTTCATCACCATCACACTCAATACCGGAATTTTCTAAAGGATCATTGTCACCATAATACTTATAAGAACTTGATTTTTCAGGGAAGAAAGTTAATTGTAAATCATTAGCATCACACTGCTTAGATTCTTCTTCAAAAGACCAAGACATATCCAACTCACTAGAAGAGCTTGGTTCATTATTCTTGATGCTTTTACTAGGTGCAGGAGATATTTCATCATCGGATGGAATTGGACTACTTGAAGGTGAGATGGTGACATCCTTATTATAATTGGTAGTTATATTCTTTCCATTATCATTACTACTACTTGTACTTGATGTATTTTGTAGACCATGTGCAGAAATTGCCATCAAAATTCCTTCATTTTCAATTGTATTATCACCAGGTAAATTATTTATAAATTCTGCAACATCTAAAGCTAAAAATCTATTGTTATCCATATCTGTAGGCAGAGGAGCGATCATCCAATTATCCAAAACTCGATTAATGGTATTATCTACAAAGCATTTGGCCATCTGAAATAAGAAATTTAAAAAATAAGTATATTATGTACATTTAATATGTATCTATCTTTTATTAAAATTAAACATTATTAACTTACTTGTCTTGCTTGCCATCGAGCTATACACTGATCCTCTGTATAATTATTTGTGTGCACTAGTGACATAGGAGATTGTACATTGTCTTCATCACTGCTACTCCTGTTACCTTGAGATGAACTTTCAAAGGAACTTATATATCTTGGATATGGGATCTTATCATTAGATGTGCTAGGCGGTAAAATTTTTTCAGCATCAGTAATAGAATCAAGAGTATTGAAATCTTGTTTTAATAAATAATCACCCAATATTTCAAGATTTTGTTCTGTATTTCCCACTAGGTTACTGCGTTGATTATTATTATCATTCGATGAACTAGGTTTGTCAATTTCTTTAGAAGTGTTGGAAGGTTTTGATTCAGTATTTTCATTTTTTAAATGATATTTTCCTTTTACTTGCCAAGCAAAACGAGCTTTCTTTAGTGGGCGATCAGGTTCTATTGTACCGTCGCCATTTTCTTGTCGTTTACACGAAGACTCTCCAGTTGTCCCAGGAAGATTCATTTTGAATGCAAATTAGGTATTTCTAAAGTTGTAAATAATAAACAAACACTGACATCACTAATTAGCGTAACATATGATTGGTTGACAAGTCATTAATTAGACATTTTTTGTTTAATGACTCTTTATAAAACATTATAAAAATAATTCTAGAATAACATATCGCTTAAAATTAATACTGTTACTTAGATTCTCATTTTCGCTTACTTTCGTATGAATTAGAAATAATTAAATCCTATCTTCCAGACAGAACTCGATACTGCTATTCAGTTTAGTGATAGTGTTGCCACTTGAAAAATAAAATACACCGTACACGATAAAAATGGAGGATTACAGAAATACAATAGCTCTATTACATGTGATATAAGTAAGAAAATATAAATATTTACACAAATTGCATACAAAGTCCTAGATAATAAATACATGTACCGATTACTCACCATTTGAAGCTGAATTCATTCACTCACTTCAATAATTACGGTTGTACGTGTACCACAGATAATAATATAATACTGGTTGTATTATACAATTACTGGATTTTAAATTTCGTGCTCATTTAGGAAACTAAATGATCCCACAAGGCTGCGTGCTATCTCCTACACTGTTTCTTCTGCATATCAATGACATAATCTACATTGCTATGCAGGCAACAGTACTGTATACAGGAAATGCTCTTTATCCCGGCCGTGCGAACACCTTAAAAGAAAGCCTCGATGAGAGTCGAAACAAACTTTCCTTACTTTTCCCAGTCTTCTCCTTTAACCACTTTCCGTATCCATACCTTTTAAATCGAATTAACCATTTCCATAAAGCCTGCAAATAGCCTTTCGCCTGTTAATAATGTGCTTGGGCGGTGATGACGCCTAGCCTAACTACCATCAGTCTCTTTTGCCGGTTATGATAAAAAAAAATTCACAAAAACATTCGCGATAGTAACTAACCTATACCTACACGTTATCCTGAAACTTCAATGACTGAAAACGACTGAAAAAATTCTTTATAAACTCGTTATAATAAAACGGTCTTTAACAAGTACAATAATTTAAGATCAGTTTGGATTTATTATAAAAACTAGCGACCCGCCCCGGCTTCGCACGGGTGCAATGCTGATACTAAATACACTACAGAAAAACTGTGAACGTTGTTTAAAAAAACATAGCGATTAGCGGCCCGCTCCGGCTTCGCACGGGTATAAAATATATAGCCGGGCGGCCGGCCGGTACCGCCACAAACGCTACGTCCCGCAATTTTTAAATCTGTAATATCTTCGAAAATATTCACTTAAATCATACGGTGTAAAGGGCCATATAGATCTATATTAAATGAACAATGTATTCAAGGTATTTAATTAGTTAAGGATTAATGCTATATTGGTTAAAATCGCTTCGAAAATTAGCCATTATTTGTCGTAAAAAGTAAATGACAAAAAAAAGTTATTGTGGGTTATCCATAAGAGATAGACATATACCATCGCGGACTTTTCTGTAGACCTTTTCAATGTGTATAATACTTAGTACATTATTTTGATAAAACTCGTAGGGTTCAGCCTGCGTTTGCAATGTAAGCGGAAAAAATGTAATTTTTTATGACATCACATTAGAAACCTCAAAAATAACCGTACTTCTCCACTATTTAATGGGTGTTATTATACATATAAACCTTCCTCTTGAATCACTCTATCTATTAAAAAAAACCGCATCAAAATCCGTTGCGTAGTTTCAAAGATTTAAGCGTACAAAGGGACATAGGGACATAGGGAAATAGGGACAGAGAAAGCGACTTTATTTTATACTATGTAGTGATAAGAAAAAAATAAACACGCATCTTTCAATTATTTTCGAATAGTCGAAAATAAATTGAAAGATACGTGTTTATTTTTTTTACGATTTTTATACGTGGGTGCATGGGTACCTATAGCTTGCAGTACCTAGTCTACCAATATCAGTATTTCGTACCATCTTTGAAAAATGTGTAAGTTGGGTTGTTATAAATTATATTATCTATAGAATTTTAGTGTAAATCCATACTAATATTATAAATGCGAAAGTAACTCTGTCTGTCTGTCTGTTACTCAATCACGCCTGAACTACTGAACCAATTTGCATGAAATTTGGTATAGAGATATTTTGATACCCGAGAAAGAACATAGGATAGGTTTTATCCCGGAAATCCTACGGGAACGGGTTTTTCTTTGAAAACGCGGGCGAAGCCGCGGGCGGAAAGCTAGTATAATTATAAAGATATGCAAAGCTAATCTCCATTTCACTGAAAAATTAAAATTTGGTGGCTATAACGCGAAGTGCACGAGAGCTTCTATTTAGGTAGGTACCTACCTTCGTGTATTACGATCCTGAATCTCGATTGTATCATATCTATACTTATAATAAATCTGTAGAGAGGCCAATTCTGTACATGAAATATATTTAAAAAAAAACTATGAAGGGGTGATAAGGGATCGCTACTGATGCCAAAAATGCAATCAGTAAAATTTTTGTCTGTCTGTCTGTCTGTCTGTCTGTCTGTCTGTCTGTCTGTCTGTATATTCGTTATAGAAACAAAAACTACACGACGGATTTTAACCAAATTTGGCACAATTATTCTTCATACTCCTGGGCAGGTTATAGTAAAAGAATCATGTAAATCGGTGTAGAAACACCAAAGTTATACATGAAATACGCTATAAGTCATCGCGCGTGAATACAGAATCATGCAGCCATAAGGATTATTTTTGTGTATCAGTTGCCGCGTTCGACGCGCTTCGCGGCGGGAGCTATAAAAAGGCGGCGGGTCTGCACCCGTTTCGCGTTGTCATGGCATCACGTGTGAACGGCTGAACCGATTTCGATAATTCTTTTCTATTATATTCCTTGAAGTACGAGGATGGTTTTTATGTAGAGAAAACGTAAATATGTACCACGGGCGAAGCCGGGGCGGACCGCTAGTTATGTAATAAAATATAATTAAAATCATATTAATTAAGTAAGTATGAACTTTATTTTATTTCAAATAATATTATTTTTTATTAACCATAATAACGGGAAAAATAACAACCAATAAAAACGTAAGATTAAAGATACACATATTTTGTGATAGAGTTTAGGCGCCAAACATCTGTTCTAGTGAGCTTTTTATAATAATTAATACCTACTATAAAAATATTGTAATAATAACTTTTTAGTGAATATATTGAACAAGATATACCTATAATACCTACATATATTATGTAGGTACCGACTTACAAAAAAACGTAGTAAGTATTTATATTATACTTATGTGCTATCACATTACGATTCACAAGTAGGTGAAGTAGGTCAGTTATGTACTTACTCCTTAATACGATAAAAATCAAGATGCTTTGAGACATTTCATGAAGGAACCGGATAAGTTTGTCGTAAAGATCTTATCGTAGGCCCGTTACCCTAATCACCGCACAAAGGGGGGAGTATTCCCAGAATTAGTTAATACGATGATTGGGCTCAGTCGGCAGTCCGTCCCTATTCGTTGACCCGACGCTGCCCAAATAGTTAAGTGTTTCACTAGATTGTTTAAACTTTAAAATTACGTTTTTGTTAAATATTTCATTGTGTCTATAGAGTACATAAGTATATTAAAAAACGTTTAAATAATGCAGGTAAGACATTCCATTAGTTATGCAGCTACCAGTTAGTTATTATTTTTTATTTTATTTAATTTGTCTTCTAGAGTCTATTAACAATTCTGTGCTAGTGTCTAGGATTTCATATAATAATTTACCTTTCCGGGATGTGCCCCATTTAGATTAGGTAAAACTTAGAACATTAAAATATCAAAATCGTAACAGCACTATTTTGAACCGAGTGTAGGTGGATCTAATAAAAGGGCGTTTTTTTTATTTTAATAGTAGACCGTATTTATCTCAGAGAAACTACACATTACCATTAAGAAATTTGACCGCAAGTGCTTTTTAAATGAACTGTCAAGGTAGACAACTTTTAAAATTAATAATGTATAAACCACCTTCCGCATCCAAAATGAACATATCTATAAAATAATATAAGAATCTAGATATTAAAAAGCTATGTTATTCAGTAACGAGGTAGTTTATATGAAAAATGAAAATGAAAAATGAAAAATATTTATTTGGACCCACATTATAAAAAAGTTTACATACATGAGACACGACGATCGCCTAAACTAGGTACTAGACCTGTGCTATAGGCGAACAATTTAATCAAATCGTTAGAAAAGCCAAAAGGTGTAGACGTCGAAATGCACTGCAATTTTAAAGACGGTGATCTTTACTCACAACGTTAAACACTTTTTTTTAAATAAATAGATATAAACCTATTTTGAAAACATTTCAGATAATTTATCTCATATTCGTGGTGGGATGTGCTGGATTGGTATTAGGCGCACCACAAATGTCCGATGGACAGTTGGAGCGGACCTTGGCTGATAGATCTACCATGCAAAGGCACATTAGATGTGCCCTTTCTGAAGGACCCTGCGATTCCGTTGGTGTAAGACTTCGAAGTAAGGAAATAGAGCTTTAAATTCTCATTATTGTAGATCATGTAGAGATATAATATTTATATAATATTTTTTTTATATTTAACATATAAAAAAATGAGTTGTTATATTATGTATGAATGTATTTGCTTTTCGAAAGTAACTGCCGAACACAAATTGAACTACTACCTAATAGGTACGATGCAACGATAAAAATAACAATTGTTCGTTGAAATTATTTTGCTCTACTTTTTTTTCAGCTTTAGCGCCATTAGTCCTGCGAGGGGCCTGTCCGCAGTGTTCCGCACAAGAAACACGGCAAATTCGTCGAACTCTCGCATTTGTTCAAAGGAACTACCCGTGGGAATGGGCCAAGATTGTACGCCAATATGGCTGAGACAATATTTTTAGTACTGTTTCTGAACGGTCCAAAAAGTATCTTCATTATTTGTAGCACTTTATTTATTTATATTTTAGTACGCTAGATCTTAATTAGGGATGTAACGATACCGATACCGATGCCGATATATCGGTATCGCCGATAATAAATCAACCGATACCGATATTTTTTTATTAAATTCTTTCTTTTCTTTTATGTTTTTGCATTGTATTCATTCATATTGTTTTATTTCTGTTTCTGTAATAGTGTTAAGGAAGAGCGGAACCTCCTGACACAAGCATTTTATTTGCTTACTAGGAGTGTTCCAATCACAAATTTGTTTATGTAAAGGAAAGAAATATATAATTTTGAATTTTTTTAATTTTTAACGTGATAACGTTTTTAAAATCGTTTTAGTCGGGTGACATGTTCATAAACTTGTGTCACACCAAAACCTCACGAGCGCGATCGCAGGTATAACGAGAGAGAGACGGACCGATCTCCCGTTTCATCTCGAGCGCTGCCACTGCATTATGTTATCACGTAAACATCTCGATCGTAAACCTACTTTACAAACAACCAATTTTTTTGATATCAAATAATTCAAAAATCCGCGCCCAATGAACGATGCGGGAGGCCGCCCGCGCGTGCGCACTTAGTTTTCTGAAAAAACTCTACCAATATAGTAAACTTTTATTAGGTACTGATTGTATGTGTATTACTTAAGGGGGCGCATAAAGCAAAATAACCAATTTTCTATTAGATGATACGTGTAATATGCAAGACCAAATCTAAAAAATAAAATATATATCAAACTAGATGATATGTTCAACGATTCTGTTTAATAAAAAACATAAAATATTAAAATTTACTCGATAAAAAAAAATCACGAAGTTAGCTCTAATTTTCACACTTTTACGTTTTCTACTTGACATGGTAATACTTATTATGATTTTTTTTTCATAAACAATTATATTAAAACATTTGCAAGATATTTGTCAGAGCATTTTGTGTAATTACTTTTAGTTTTGGTTTTATCTGCGATAAACCACTTTTGGCGTTCTTTTTTTCTCGAGATAAACGTTTGATTTTGTCACGATAAAAGTGGTTTATCGCAGATAAAACCAAAACTAAAAGTAATTACACAAAATGCTCTGACAAATATCTTGCAAATGTTTTAATATAATTGTTTATGAAAAAAAAATCATAATAAGTATTACCATGTCAAGTAGAAAACGTAAAAGTGTGAAAATTAGAGCTAACTTGGTGATTTTTTTTTATCGAGTAAATTTTAATATTTTATGTTTTTGATTAAACAGAATCGTTGAACATATCATCTAGTTTGATATATATTTTATTTTTTAGATTTGGTCTTGCATATTACACGTATCATCTAATAGAAGATTGGTTATTTAATATTTTGCTTTATGCGCCCCCTTAAAGTTTAACTGACTTCGTAAAATAATAATACCTGCTAAAATAAATGGTTTTGTTGTTTTTTGATTTGGCATTTTTATTTAAAAGAATACGATTAACAGTTGTCTCTGTTAAATGTTGGTAACTTTTTATGCATAATTCACTATTTATTTTTCTACCAAGCCATCGATATCGGTATCGGTATCGGTATCGCCGATACATTACTACAAATATCGGTATCGGTATCGTATCGGCAAAATCATGTATCGTTACATCCCTAATCTTAATTATATTAAATGCATTTTTTTAAGTCTCGCAGGAAGTATGTTTAAAAATATGAATGAACGTATAGAGTCGTTTTTATATTGAAACCTAATGTATTTATTTGTGTAAGTTTCTTTTTTCAAATAATCATGAAATTAGAACAGTGACCTTAATCCTAGCTGCCAAGCTCATTAATGAAGATAATGAATGTTACTAATTATTTAATAATTTGGTGATTATAATATAAAGATAATCCATTTATTAGTAATATTGTTTATATACATGATTTAACATTTCAACATTTATGTAAACATAACTACAACCTTATTAGGTCGCACATTTATACTAATATGCGTGAACTATTTAACTTTGTTTTTGTTTTGACTTGTTAACAGTGGGTTTATAGTGTGTTCGCAGATATTATTATGTAGGTAGTTAAGTACTTATATCTGTATCATTAGCGCTTTCCAAGAATGATTGTAATGTTCCAAATCCGAATAAAATGAGTAACATGCGAAAAATATTTTTATTTTGTAACGTAGCGCGACGTTCGCTTCCAAGTTCTTTGTAGAGGGGATCTGTTAAGTAAGAGGTTACGGCATCAGCTGCCCCGGCATTCTCTCTCGAAACATACGCAAGCATAAACACACCATTGGTTCGCAAATTTACCGTGCAACATTTAGTAATTATAGATCCGGGTCTAAAAGATAATCTTAAGGAAAGTAAAAGTGACTAGTGGTTGCCGTAACACAGGATGCAGGTAAGACTTGTACAGTAATTATTCGCGAAACCTTTTTCCTTCGCTGCCCTTTCCAGTTTAAGGTATTGACGAACTTACGAAGGGCAGTAAGATATAATCACAGAGGTTTAAAATAAACATTTTTTATTAGCTCTCTTCCATTGAACGAAAACAATGTTGTTGCACTATTGCGACATGAATCGTCACGAATGACTGCTAGGGGGAAAGTATACTAGATAACTAGAACATAAATTGTATTTTTCCCGATGGTTTAAAATGTAATAACTATAAAATATATCGATACTCTATACGTTTTCCATCTTTATCAATATAATATATTTGTGTCATCAGCTGTGTTCAATTCTACGCAGCATTTGCAGACAGACAACAATCCTTAAAATATATTGTACCTATGCCTCTGGCTTCTGCTTCTCTGATAAAGTTGAAAGCCACACATCCTTTTTCTAAAACATTTTTAATGCACAGGACATCAGCCTGTAATAATTGAAATGCATTTTATCAATACGAAAAAAAAAGCTTTATTGCCTTAGGATATAATATAAATTAACCTCACGTAAATGTACAAACCCGTAACCTCAATTTCTCAATACAAACCGAGTAACTTTATTGCATTGGGGTTTTCCCGTTTGCCCGTTCCTGATTACAAAAAGCTGACTCAATTCCTTAGTAACTTTCACATGCATTTATGGTTGTTCAACATAAAACGTTAAAATTTAAATAATCTTACTAATTGTTATTGAATTGATTACAGAACCTTCTATATAACTATTATGATACTTGGTTTAACAATACGATTATTTATACCATGGTATGTGGGTGTATAATACATGTTATAGCCTTATTATACTAATACCTACAATATAATAGAGTAGGTAGGTTTAAAAATTGTACTTTTTTTCATAATATTAATGTATCTAATACGAGCCTTTTATATCGTTAACTCAAATATTATATAACGTCTGATTATGCAATTTACTAGATAATAAATATTCGCTGAACTTAAATGTTTATGCGTTTGAAACCCGAGGACAAGTAACGAACTTTGAAACTATTCAAATATATATTTTAATAAAAACCTTCCTGTTGTAGAGAATTAGTTTTCTATTCTTACGTAAAAGTTTAAGTAACCCAATTGATTTGCCCAATAACACTGACGACATCATTCTACATTTTTTTGTTATAAAAACATCAAGAAATATACCTAATCTAACATTTTTGTCTCTTGATCAGCCCCGCGTAAGTAGGTAAGGGTCGCATTTCGCACTGATATTATGTAGATTGTAGACTGCAAGTTACTTACATTGTACAGTTTATTAGATATGAAAAGAATTAGGTAGTTAGGTACATATGCCATATTAAGGAAACATAAAATTCTATATTCTTTCTTTTTAGAACGTATAGGTAATACTTGCAATCGCAAAGAATGAAAGCGAAGTCTTTATAAACATCAATAATTCTCTATCATAGAGTCAACTGACAATCCGAGATTTTATGAATTTTTTAACGCAGGATGTAGAGGAAGTGATGAAACAACATAACTCATACCTATTTATAAATATATTTTATTAAAAGATACATACTGAAGCGAAGGTCAGACGTGGTCAAACGCAATATTGACTCACTAAGTTAAACGATTTGTGGTAGACCACCAATTTTACCCAAGTTTTTAAGCTTAAATGGATATTGTTCAAACTTCATTTAGAAAATCTACTTAATACACCTAAGTATCACTATAGTGTTGTTCTCTGTTAACAATGGAATTTGCGGCAATGACAATATTTCAAATCATCATATTATTAAGTTTAATGAAATTTCATTTGTAGGTAAAACGCATTAGCACAGATTACTAAATAGAAACTGTATTATGACCATTCTTTTTCAATAACCCCTCATGTAACACCATGTAATGCGTAAATGATATGAGATAGGTACTTTATTAATCTGTATTTTCCATGAAGATGATAACAATAATACAAGCAAAGCTACCTGTTTCGTTTTATTGCTTTTAAATCGACCATGGAGACAGTCAATTTGTAGCGTATTTAGTTCTTAAAAAGTTCATTATCCTGTAAATCCCGACCCAAGAATAAGTTTGCGATAAGACATGCTTCACACAACAATAAACTGGTTTTAGTACAAAAAGCTCTACAAACGCGCTCTTTTGCTTTTTGTATGAAGTCCGATACAAAAAGCAAAAGAATTCAAAATAACTCTTCCAATACGTAACTACCATTGTAAAACTTATTGTTATTAGTTCAACTTTATGGCTGTCTTTTTAACCATTTACTTTATTATCTTTTCCTTTGTAATAACGTGGTAATAAAAATGCGTAATCATTATTTAATAATTTTTTTTGATAGCCATGGCAACAAAGTTGCTTGGTAAGTATGTATTTTGTTTTAGCAAAAAATAATCATTGTTTTCGTTGTTCACACTATTGTCTATAAATGTATGTAGGGCAAGGTGTTACGTTGGTGGAAAATAATTTTCTAATTGACAACAATTGCCTATCTAACAAATAACAAGGCATAGTAAGCGCGAGCTTTGAATGGAAATAATACTATTTTTTATGTCATTTAATTTGGTCTGACCTATAGCTCTCTTGCCTAGTTGCAAATATTATTTGATGTGCCAGTTCTTAGTTACATTACCATGATTACTCAATCATTTAATTTCAAGGCACGTACGTGCGTGTGTTGATGGTGTCTTGATTCATGGACAAATTCGATGTCTACGGACTTCGACTTCGCCTGCAAAGGATTCGGTTGAGTTAATGATTAAACTAAAGGCATATAGTCTTTCTATCTAGTACTTCCTATGCAAAGTTTCATTCCGTAGTAGTGAGCATTTAAATTAGGTAATGATAGATAATATGGGAGGTACCAAATGATATTGGTATGCACTATACAGTGCTTGAAGCAATTATAATATTACTAGATTTCCGTCCGCGGCTTCGCCCACGTTTGCAAAGGAAAACCCGCATAGTTCCCGTTCCCGTGGGATTTCCGGGATAAAAACTATGTGTTAATCCAAGTTACCCTCTATATGTGTGCTAAATTTCATTGTAATCGGTTCAGTAGTTTTTACGTGAAAGAGTAACAAAATCCATACATCCATACATCCTTACAAACTTTCGCCTTTATAATATATATATATATATTAGATATATTAGATACTAGCGGTCCGCCCCGGCTTCGCCCGTGGTACATGTTTACGTTTTCTCTACATAAGAACCATCCTCGTACTTCAAGGAATATAATAAAAAAAGAATTATCGAAATCGGTTCAGCCGTTCTCGAGTTATGCGCTTACCAACACATTTTGCGATTCATTTTTATATATAAAGAAGAAGATTAGATATTAGATGCCGTCTTATGACCTTATTTTATTGTTTAATTATTTAATTCTTAGTTTTGCCGACACCAATAAAGTTGTATGATTTTTTTTATTAGGTATGCCATCGTTAAATATAGGTACAGTACCGTATACATATAGAAATTAAATTTAATTATCTTGTAACTAAATATCGCGCATTTTTTCAGATCACATATGTATTAGTATTATGCGCAGTGGCAGCCGTCTGCGTAGCCGAAACACAGAGGCCGGAAGTATCAGACACTGCTCTGGAAGATGCTCTCAATGACAAACGATTCATCCAAAGACAACTTAAATGTGCCCTTGGAGAAGCACCATGTGATCCCATTGGCAAGAGACTTAAAAGTAAGAAAAATCTTTGTTCCTTTTTTAAGTCTTTTTAATACAAGGGGTTGCAGTCGAATTAGACCAATTTCTGATTTACAAAGTCGTAAACTTGTCGTAAAATATCTTTCGCTTTCAGTTACCTGCTGTTGATTATTCCAAATATGTGGACAAATCCGAAAAACTTAGTATGGAGAAAATGTTTAAATATTACCCAATTACTTACAAAAAAAATCACTCTTTAATTAATAATATCAGAGATTAGTAATTGTTTTTTGCATAGTGTAATCAGGTCAAGTACAATAAATTGTTCTTTTGGCAAATAAATTTTGGCATTTTAATTAAATGCTGATTGCATCATGCAGATAAAATAAGTATTTTACCATAATAAGTATAAGCCGTAACGGATCCCTATAAAATCAATGTATAAAATATCATTCAAGGTTTTATAGCTGTTATTAGGTATACCTACTATAATCTCAATAATATTTATTTTAAAATATGTTAAATGTTGCTGTTTTATCAGCTATATCCATATTGGTTATTTAATTATGGATTAAATTATAGGACGGAGGATATAACTATTTTTTTAAATTTTATATTCTCTCTTTAAATATTAAAACCATTATAGAGTATAGACTGATGTAAATCATGTTAAGTATGTTTACAAAATAATTAAATAACAGTGAATATTTATCAGGGGTTGACCTTCTGACGTAGGTATTTATTTATAGAATATGATGCCAATAATTATTTATATTTTTTATAGCATTGGCGCCATTGGTTCTCCGAGGAGCTTGTCCCCAGTGTACACCGCAAGAAACAAAACAAATTCAACGCACTTTATCATACGTGCAACGGAACTTCCCTCAGCAATGGGCTAAAATTGTACGCCAATACTCTGGATAAAATAATGTAATAATATTATGTAGAAATATTAGGCTTATAAACCACATATCAAACTATATTTAAGAATACATGCTATTTAGATACCAGTTTCTGTGCAGAACGTAGTTGAATGATTGGAATTGAAAGAAAATACGTCTACATTAATTATTAATACGAGTATTTAAATATGTTTATTTCTTTATTATCTGTATTATGTTTAAAACAAATTTAATGCACATCATAATCTCTCTTTTTTTCATTATTATTTAATTTATTTATCATATTTAATGTTTTTGTCACATAAAATGTGATTCAAACATAACCAGCCTATTATCAACTCTAGCAATATTGTGTACTTACCTTTAATTAAATAATTTTAGACGGAGATTTTATTTTAATTATAGTGATATTTAATACATATTATTATTATGTAACTGATGTTATGACTCATTGTAAAAATAAATCGGAAAATAATACTTATTCGAATCATATACATTTATGTCTAACAAGTTTGTTAAAACTTAAAATTAGTAAAGTTAGAAGTCTGTGCCTGCAACATGTAGGTAATTATTAAGTATGTGAGTTTGATAATTTTTAAGAAGGATGATATTTTTCAATATCATAATTCTATTCTATAGTTCTATTGTAAATAATACCAATTTATGTAAGTATACATTTATGAAATTGAACATGTCTTTTAAAAAAATGTTTTTTAATAAATCTCAGAACTGTTTTTTTTTTTTCATTTTAATCCAACTTTTTAGTAACGAATTTTCAATCGCTATTTCCTCCATAAATGGGCTAACTAAATCCGAAAGAATTTTTCAAATCGGACCAGTAGTTCCTGAGATTAGCGCATTCAAACAAATAAATAATAGTTATAAAATAATATATAAAAATATTCTCGTGTGACAATGTTAGCTAGTAGAAATAAAAAAAAATCTTCTATAATTCTCCGAAACGGCTGGACCGATTTCGTCTGGCTCTCATGAAATTGAGTGTGTATTGGATCGATTTGTTAATCGGCCAACATCAGAGTTACTATGTACTACGTACTAGAGAGGGCATCGCTACTACACTATTAGTAACACGAGTTAGAGCCAAGCGTCTCAAACATCGCTTATATCTATGACTAACTAGCCGCCCCACGCGCGCCCCACCGCCGCGATTGTCGCACAGATTTTGTTCGTGGTGTCCTCTCTATACGTAGTAATAATACCTCAATGGCCAACCTATTTTTTATATCTACCCGAGTAAGGCAAAACATCGTTTTCCGGGACAGCTAGTACATAATATTATAATAACTTAGAGCTGTAAATCTCCAGTGTATTAGATATAAGCTTCTTGATTAATACATACCAAGAAGCTTATATCTAATACACTGGAGATTACAGTATGAACATTAACTTGTAACAAGAAAATATGATTTTGAATGACGCCTGTATGTTTTTTATCCCTTTCACACCTAACTTGGCAAGTGGGTGTGAAATTGATAAAAAAACATACACGCGTCATTCAAGGCCATATTTTCTTGTTACAAGTTAATGTTCATACTGAAATCTCCAGTGTATTAGATATAAGCTTCTTGGTATTAATTGTTTTATTGGTTCTATTCACAGAACGTTCTATTGGGGTGTGGGTAACTAATACCCAAGGTAATATCCAAATAGTGGTAAATTATAAATTATAATAATAACAAAGCGGTATTAATTATTACAATACTCTCGGTTATTGGAAGAGTGTAAATGCAGTGAAAAATGTTAATTTAGCTGTTACTGACACAAGAAATTTACATTTAATAAAAAAAAATCGACCTTTATTAAAAGTATTTTATTAATCGTTTATAATTATTTTTCAGAACATTCTAACATATCAATAATTCAATAATATCATTATAATCACAGATTATAATGATATTCTTTCTGTGTATTCTTTTACTTTAATTTAATCTTTTTGGCACGGGCAATAACCTAGTGAATTCTTATTTCGTAATGTTGGTATATGCTGACGCTGTCCTCATAACTATTTCCGGTACTAAATTGAGCTACTATTTTTGTACATTTTTCTTTAATCGTGTTTATATTTATAGATTTTTTTTAAATATATACAATAAATGCAATAAATATTTGCCAATTTTATGTATGTGACTAAAATGTTTATTTAAATTTATAAGAATTTCTGATCAGGGGTACCACACGAAGTTACTCATGTAATATTATCGTACGCAGTCGGTGAATTTATTTACAAGTATTATTTTGCAACTTGTATCATTATTGTTATTCAAATCTTTCGCTCGAATAATTATATCGTTCCAATTATCATTCAATATTTAGATGTTATTAGATTTATGTTGATATATTGAAATGTTACCTAAAGACTAAAGTGACAGGTTCTCTCTTCTTGGTGGAACTGTGAACAAAATATGGTCGTGCGTGTCGCTTAAATCCTAAAAGAAATGATGAGTGAACAGACTGAAGTTAATTACCTTGACGGTGATGTAGTATGGGTGAAACTCGGCTCTTGTTGGTGGCCAGGTGAAGTGGTCGGACATGAGAAGCTGCCTCCAGATGTCCTACCATCGTTTAGAAAACCACCTATAGCTGTCGTTAAATTCTTTCAAGAAGATTCATAGTAAGTGGTACATTATCATGAAATGTATAAATATACTATGCAAAATAAAAATATGAACTTTCTGTTTCTGCCATTGTTTGATATTGTGGCATTAGTTGATACCAAAATAAACATGTATTTTTAATTTATTGGTCTTATATTTTTAGCCATCTATATTTGTATTTGGTATTATTTAGCATTTCCCATACAATGTTTATAAAAAAGTTAATATAATTATTTAATTAAATATTGTTGTATTTTAATTTTTTCAGTGAATATGTCAAGAATCCGAATTCTATTTATAAATATGAATGTAGTCGCAAGGATGAATTCATTCAAAAAGGACTCTGTAAGTTCAACCCTATTAAATTATTTGTTATCTTTGTTCGGTTAGTGGCATTATTTCATAGTCAATATTTTGATTTTGTGTCTTTTTATTACATGGAAGTACCTAACGGTAAAGTCAATGATAGACCACAGTGTTTAAAGTATAATTTATAAAAAAATGATCTGCATTAAAAGTAAATAAAGCAACCAGCACCAGGAATAGTCATAACTGTAGACTTGTAGAGTTAATTTTTTATATAGGTATATAAATTTAACACTACAAAATGATCAAATAAATGGGATCATATCTGAGTGTGTTAGAGAGAGAGTTTATATATGAGTTCTTGAATGTGTCATTTGTTATTAGTAAAGCAATCATTATGATTAAAACAATTTTTTAAATAAATTGTAAATACAGTAGCACCTCGTTAAGTCGAACCTCGATAAGTCAAAAACCTCCAAATCTCGAAAAAATGTCTTGTTCCCTTCCCTTCAAACCCGAAAACCTCCGTAACTTGAAATCTTGGCCCTCTGTTAGTCGAAATAATCACCGAGTCCCTCCAAGCCATTTTGGTAATTATTTTCACTCTATAACTCGAAAAATTAAATTTGACCTCTGTATCTCGAACATGGCAACATTTTATTTTACAATCTTTATAACTTGATCATTTGGACTTTAACAACTTGCCGACGCCAACGTGCAGTACACTATAATTGTTTTTTAGAAAACATTTTAGGAGTATGCGATAATAAATTTATGACTCACGTAAACACGTGTTTGCATTAAGTAGGTATCTGATGACGAAATTATCGATTCAGTAGCTCAGAAAACCGATACTAATGATTAAGATGACATGGAAGACGTGAATAGTACATGCGCTCCATGGGTTTCCATCAAAGAGGCAAGAACCGCATTGAATACCTTACGAAATTTTATAAAGCAAACCAGTATCTTTGAAAAAGAAGAATTTTCTGCTCTTTATAGATTATAAAATGCTAGAGAACAACCAAATTATCTAAAGCAAAAAAAATACTGACTTTTTAATGCCATATTTTTTATTTTAAAATGATTTGAAATAATGTTGATTTCTAATAAATAAAAACATGTTTGTGACCTCTGCAAGTTGAATTTTAATTTATTTTACCTCTGTAACTCAAAATTTATAAGAGTAAACCTCAAACTCTTTATGTCGAATCAAAATCCGCCTAAGTCGAAATCCTCCATAAGTTGAAAACTCTATAACTCGAATTTTTTGGCGTCTCCCTTGATATTCGACTTATAGAGGTGCTACTGTAGTTACCAACAAAGGGTTTGTTGCTGCTTAGCCCATAAGATTTATTTGAACAAAATTATACAACATCTTTTACTTACGTCATTGAAATCCTGTGGCTGCTACTGCAACATTTTTTAACATATTTCTTTAATAAAAAGTACATACAAATAAACTTCAGGATCAAGTTACATGTGGGTCTATATGGCCACAAAAAAATAATAGGTGAAAAAAAATAACCCTATTTGATTTGCTTTTATTGCAATTTGCTTTTTCACTTTAAAATTGGAATATAAATCTCATTAATCACATTATTTACAGATTTGTATAGAACCAAACATGGACTTATGGAAAAATTTCCTGAAGATGTAATTCGAGCGGAGACTGCTGTTGGTGGCGATATTGAAATCCTCACTCGAGATGAGTTTCAAGAAACAAAGAAAGAAAGTTATGCTGGCTTATTTGGAGACCCAAATAAAAAAACACCAGCCTCAATGAAGAAAGGTAAGGTTTTTTAGCATATAAATAGTTTTATCTATAATATTATGTATTATGAACTAATTTGTTTGTATAGCTTAATGCATTTGTCTTTGAATTTGGATCCACGGTCCATTTATCAGAG
This sequence comes from Colias eurytheme, assembly GCF_061535395.1. Lineage (NCBI taxonomy): Eukaryota > Metazoa > Arthropoda > Insecta > Lepidoptera > Pieridae > Colias > Colias eurytheme. The sequence continues at coordinate 5,560,127 of NC_142998.1, read as the reverse complement.
GAGGTTAAGGCTCCATAACACCACACTACCAATAGAACTGAAAGGTGAATGAAAAATATACAAAAATGGAAAAAATATTCCTTTTTAAAGACAAACTTGCTTTATGAATTAGTTTATAATATAAATATTCAAATATTTATTTGCTAAACAGAAACAGATTTATTAATATTTATTTTCAACAAATATATTACTAGGCACTAGGTGCTCACTAGTAATAATATTTTTATTTTGATTATCTTACTCTACACCTACTTTTTGTCACTGCAGGTAAACATGGAAAAGGAAAATCTGGTGACCTTTCAAAATTTTCAACTCCAATAAGAAAGGTATGTAATATTGTTAATCATCTACTTTTATCTTATCCATACAAATTATATTTTGTTTATAAATATTTGTTTTCCTTATTTCAGGTAAAAGAAAAGTCTAATTACAAAGTACATATTTTACTACAAGGTTCTAAAACCCCCAGTCAACCTGAAGTAACAACTCCCTCCACAAGCAGAGCTGGCTCAGAACCAAGTGAAGAAAAAGCACAAGAATCTAATGACCAAGAATCTACAAAATCAGCAATCATCACACCTACAGCATCGAGCACTGGAATTTATGCATGTCATGCATGTCCATTTACTACAACAAGGTTAAATGTATTAATTTTACATAATAAAACACATAGCTCTACATTTACGCCCTACACACCGTCACCAGTAAAGAAAAAACCTTCACCAAAAGCACAAAAATCTTCCTCAAAAGCAACACCAAAAATTTCTAAACCTCGAAAGCCGAGACAAGAGAAAAGTGAAAAATTACCCAGAAAAAACCAAGCTCAAAAACGAGAAGCTGAGAGTGAGGCATTGCCTGAAGTAAAGAAAATAAAAACTGATGAGGAAATAAAGAGCAGCTTGTTAGCTGATTGGGACGATGGGGATGAAGATTCAAACGGGGAATCTTCTACCCTAGCCATGGCATCATCTCCAGATGTACCCATAGCTGCTGGCTCACCAGCTGTCCCAACGCCTGCTGAACTACCTACAGTCCAGGTACCTAGTGAAATTGCTCCTCTTCCAGAAAAAAAAGAAGAAAAACCAGAGGCTTCTAATGACGCAAAATATGATTTTTGTGAGGATGAAGATTGGCCGGTAGAAGCTGATGTTGGCAGAAAAATACCACGCATTAAAAAACTTTCAATCCGTAAAGAGGAAACGAAAAGCCTAAGCATTGATGAAAACGATATGGCACGAGAAGTAGCTGAACTATTAAATAAAACTACTGTACCGGAATTACCATCAGTTCCAGAACCTTTGAAAGTCGAGGAAAATTTTCCTGAGCCTTCAATTGTAAAATCCCCTGATAAAAAGAGTGAAAGTTCAACTGAAGGCAGTAAATCTCCAGAAAAAAAATCCGATCCTCAACCGCCAAAAACCATATTTAAAACAAAAACGTTTTTTCGGAGTCGCCACTCTAGAAGTCAAGATGCAATAGGCAAATATGTTGCAGAACAATTAAACGCTGCGGAGAGGCACGATATTGCAGATTCGGAAATAAATGGTTCCGACATCAATCTATCACCAGAGCCCAGAATTTCATCACCAATAGAACATGTTAAAGTTGCTCGTCTAGCACCAAAGATTCAACTTAAGAAAATGAATGCAGAGGCTGCTCAATGGCGAGAAAGAGAAAAGTATCAAATCCAGGAAGAAGTTAAAAAGACTTATTCCAAAGCAGAAAATTTGTGTACAGAGACAATGCCCTCAACTAAAACAAATACTGTGACTGTTGAAATTGAAAATAAGGATGTGTCAGAGTTTAAGCTGGAAACAAATAAGAATGAACCGTTAGATAAAATTGATAATGAACTTACTAAAATTGAAAATAATAACGAAAATGTTGAAACAAATATAAAAAAGAATTTAATGAATGAATCAGGTGATAACATAAATATTCTTAATAACAAGAATCCCTTAGAACTGAATTCACCTGAACAGTGTAGCAATCAAACCAAGAATCAACCTTTGGAAGAGAATGAATCAATTGAACCATATATGAGTGAATCGACTGCCTCTGCTGTAGATGCTTTACTAAGTGTATCGAGAGAAGCTGATAGGGTCACTAAAGTAATAAGTGTAGATCCTCCTGAAGATTTGTTTGAAGATGATAATAAGGACACTATAAATGGATCTAATATTATTGGCTGTGAGGATAAATTAAAAGAAATGAAAAGTAATGTTATAGAAAAATTGAATCAAGAATCTGAAAGTATCGAAACAACAATCGAGCCTTCATCTCAAGTTGAGAATGATACAAAAACAAGTCAAGTTCCCAATCAAGAAATTGAGACAGAACCAGAACCAGCTTCCAATGAGGAAGACTCGTTAAAATGTGAAATGGTAATAAATTCAATAGATACAAATGGTGGCAAAAATGGAACAGAAACAATAGAAACTAAAACAGTGGAAGACATAATAGAAATAGTTCCCAATAATATTCCAACTGAATCGGATCTACAAATTGCAGAAGCTTTAATTAATTTACCTTCTACTACCATTCAGAATAAAGCATCAATTGATAGTCAAGATAAAATAACGTTACTATCGTCAATTAATAGTGAAGAAGTACAGGAAACAATTGAAAATCCCCAAAATAATTCATTCGGGGATTCTGAAACTAAACAGCATGAAAATGACAGTACTCCAAATGAAAATGTAGCTGTAGTTAAAACGCCCATCTTGACAAATAATATTAGATTTGAAAGCGAAGAAGAAAAGAGTGAAAATTTAAATGCTGCCCAATCATTAGTTCAAATGTCTGAATCCATAGATCATAAAATTAACATATCAGAAATTAATGCTAGCAAACAAAATGATATCAGTTCTGTACTTTACTGTAATAAGGCACAAGACGTCAATAGTTTTGAAAATACCACTGAGGTTGTGTTAGGACAATCGTCTGAAAAGAAAAGTGAGATAATTAATGGTAACACAAGCAAAAACGAAAGTACACCTAAATTACTAAAAATTTTAGAAGGTCCTTGCACTTCCAATGTAACCGCCCCAAATAATGCTTCTATCAATAAGAAATTAATTGTTTCAAATAAAGAAAAAATATTAAACATTGATGTTGCCAAATCAGCATTAAAGTCAAAACCGCAATCTACGAAACAAAAAATTATAATTAGACGTACCACACCTAATAAAACTTTATTGAATAATGTGACTGAAGTAACAACACCGGATAAAATAATTTTATCACGCACAAATAAACCATCTGAAGATGGTTCCTCTGTACAAAGTTATACAATACAAACAACACCAGACATTCAAACAGATAATAATACAATCATTATTCAGCAAAAAATTCGTAAAATTGCAAAACCAAATCCTAAACTTCAAAAGATAAAACCGCAAATCACACCATCTAGCTCTGTTGTTGATAATAAAACCGCGAAGGAAGTGTCAAAACCCAACGACTCCGTGTTTGATATAAATTCAATGCCGATTGTTTTGTCTGATGACATATTGACACCAGAAAGTATAGAAAAAATGCCATTCGTAATGTCAGATGGAAATCTTATAACCACTTCCAGCAATACTAGAACTCCAAAAGGAAAAAAACTGATAACTCACACTGAAAAAATAACGGTAACCTCGGCTTCTAATAAACCAGACATAAAATCGCACATACATCATCCATCTCTTGATAGTAATAAAGTAACAACGCCTAATATTCTCTCCAAGTCATCTAAATTAAGAGGATCCCCTAAACCCATGTTAGTAATAGATAAAACAACGGGTAAACAACAGATCATTATGACGAAATCGGAAACTCCCATAAAGGAAGTAAAACAAACGCCCACAATAATACAGACACTTCCAAAAACTACTAATAAAGCAGAAAAGTTCATAATTTTACCATCGGCTAATTCTCCAAGACCTGGCAGAACACAAAAAATTGTTATAGATCCTCAAACTGGGAAAGCGCATGTTGTAGTGGGGAAAGGACCGGAAACAAATACTACTGTAGCTGACAACAAACCAGTGTCAGCAAAATTGTTACCATCTGCTTCTGATACTACTACTCCTGGAAACACAGTAATGATTATTACTAATGCACAAGGCACGCAGTCAAGAATAGTCTTAACTCCTGAACACGAAAAAATTCTATTTCCTAATAAACAGCAAGCAAGTGTATCACAACTTAAAACAATAACACAACGTATTTCAACAAATTCTTCTAATCAACAAAAAAATGTGGTAACTACAGTTGCCTCCGTTAAAACACCATCTAGAATAGTGTCAAAACAAAAAAGTGCCATCATAACTTCAAAAGGGCAACTAATTGTAGGAGGTAGATTAGCAACAACTACGCAAAATATAGCACCATTACCGGAAATAAGACCAGCACCAAAACGAGTTTCCACTGAACCCAAGAAAATTGTTCAAGCTATCCAGAAAAACTCTTCAGAGCCGTTAATATTTTTACAAAAGTCGGGTGCCGTTATGCAACTCACTGCTGCACAATTTGAACATTTACAGCGAACAGGACAAATAATTCAAAAAGTTCCTGTTCAGTCTCAAGAAAATAAAGTAATCGTACAGAAAACAATAACAATATCTCCAACTGACACCCTTGTACCTATACAAAAGCAGAGGGTGAGAAAAAATCTAGCTGATTCTCCAACACCTATGAAAAAATTAAAACATGAAATTGCAATAGCTCCTGCCCCAGCACCAACTTCACCTATGCCCGCATTGACACCAATATGTTCTACAAACATTTCATCCAGTTCAATTAATAACCCAAAATCTTCTTCTCTACCCTCATCCTCAAATTATTCAAATGTTGATAATTTTGAAGAATTACTACCTACCACGGCAATCGCTCGCCCTAATGAGACTTTTGTTGCGCAAACTGAACAAAGTACACAACCTACTGCACCACTCTCCGATGGACAACTGCTGGCAGTGCCGGGGGAGCATTTTGGAGGACCACAAGGTTCATTTTATCTTTGTGTTGAAGAAAATGGTACATTTACTCCAATAGATAATCGACCATTAGTTTTAGAAAATAATCAACTCGTTCCAATGGCAGAACCAGTTTCAGCCCTTGCTCCACAACCTGAACGCAGGGATATTTTAGAGGCTGCGCTGGCTAATAGTGATGTTTTTCATGCTGAAAGCACACAAAATGATGCACCCGATTTTCGGGACCTGAATGCAAATGTATCTGTCCATTGTAGAGTGTCAGAAACTAGTACAACTTTAAATCAACCTATAATGACTCCAGTCGAAGTACCCACGAAAGTAGACATGGAACCGACCATACCGTCGAGCTTAGACGACAGATTGGCAGTTATTGGTGTTACGCCTCACTCGGTGCCTACTTCACTGGAGTTACCAATAACAGTCACAGATCCACGAATAGCCCCTAAGACTACTGACCCTTTAAGTAACAGTAACTATAGAACTTCATTATTGCCTTCACCTAATACGGAGATGACGTTTGTGGTCACGGAAGAAACAGATTTACCGGCCGTCGGTCCCATATCTATGCCTTTATTGACAGAGGAAGAATCAGTGGGAAAATCAATGCCAATATTGACTGATGAGATTACGGAAAGAACAGTATCATCAGTAGAATCTACCGCAGGCTCCCCCTCGTCGATTGACGTACGGGAATCGGAAACCGAAGACGGAAGTCAGTGGCCCAGAAGAATGCTAACTCCTGGTTCTGATATCTCTGAAGCCTCCGTGGAGATCCCACTACAGCCAGCAATACAACTTTCTGTTAGTGAGCTATCACATAATAATAGTTAATTAATTCCTAGTGTTTAACCATATGTGAGAGAGACAATTGTTTTCATACATGGTTTTAGCGATGCTAAACGTCATGGGTCACGTGTAGTAAGAATATATACGTATTCTTATCACAACAATGAAGAACACAATGTGCAATAGGCTAAGTTTTTATATTATTTAATATCATGATAGCCTACGGCGAATAATTTAAGTCAGTTGAACTGTTGTGTAGTAAAATACACATAATATTATAAGGATTTCATCATTGAATAATAATGTATCACAATGTGAGGACTAAAGTGAACTATATTTTGTAATGTATTGCATAAGGATGAAAAATCATGTGCGTGTTTCAAACGTGCACAAATGTAAATATATAACGAGAGATGACTGATGCTCTATTGATTGTATTCATCTCTGTCTACTTTTATTTTATTAGTTTAATGCATTATGCATATAGAGTTTAATTTAAGATTATTATTGTAAAATAAAATTTATAATTATAACGTTGTTGGATCATATGTGTAATATATGAAGTTATATTGTAATATTTTTTATAACGTCATCCATCTTCTGATAAGTAACATTGTGTACAATTACGCAGATTTTGTACATTGAATTGTGCTATAATTACTAAGGTCGAAACGGACACAAATATGTTTATATACTTTGGTACAGAAAAATAACCAGTAGAGGTTACTGCTTACCAAGAAGTGGTCAAACAATGTCTCAATTAAATTAAATTTTCATTGATTTTAATTGTGTAGCACTTATAATAAGTACAATATTTGTAAAAGTAACTAAACATAATGTCGAAAGCACATTAACTTGTGTGAACTATGTCTGGATGTAGAACTACGACAATGAAGTCTAACAACTTCTTTGTACTATAAGGATTTAATAAATAAACTTCATTCAATGTATCGTTTTATTTATATATACTTATTTCCTAATGACACCATGAATTACAAATTGATTATTTGATTCTTTTAAATTATTTTATGTGTTCAGAATATAAGAATTTACAAATTTGTATTCTAACGAGTTTAAAGGGTTTATCTATGATTTAAACTAAACTATATCTACAAACTACGGTAACAATTTTTAATTTATAAATTCGTTTTAATACATGTGCAAGTAACAACAGAACTGTACGGTTTATGACTTAACCTATAATACTTTCATTAAAATGTAAAATAACAATGGCAAAATTATCTCGGTAAAGCGTTACAACGCGATTTTAACATCATCCTAAACGCTAGTTATTACTATCATTCTGTTTAGTCCATAAATTAAAGAAAGGTGTTAATTATAGTAAAAAAATATTGTACAAATATGAACAAACTATCTACACCGATACTTAAATGTTTATCACAACACAGCAGGACTTACAAAAACGTACATTAGTATATGTAGGTATTGAGAAAATAGTACAAAATTACTGTATTTTATATTTATTACAAAATATAATTCAATGTTTAAATATGAGGTACTTAATTCTGTTTCGGATAACCAGGTATAAATATGCTTTATCGAAAGTAATTTAAAATGCTCTATAATTTTTAGTTTTCAAATTATCCAAGAAAATTTAAAGCTGCTCAAATATGTAGGTAATTAATTCCTTCTTTTTGTATAATTTGTCGTCGTTATTGTAAGGCCTGCCGCGTGGTGTTAGGCAGGAAGAGGCACATCAGACCGCCGCTGGCGAGCAGCACGGCCACTATGAAGGTCGGGGCGGGACAGTATGTGTCCAGCAACGTGGCGATGACTACGTTGCCGATGATACCACCGAGACGGGCCGCAACCATGGATACTGCGACGCCGGTAGCTCTGTACGAAATAATTGAATATATAATTAGAAATATATATTTTTTAACTCAGTCCCATTTGTCAATAAAAGGAAATCTTAATAGTTTTCAATAGAACCCGAGGAAATAAGTGAGCACTGAGCAGCATAACTAAATATTAACTACTAACTTTCCACCCGCGGCATCGCCCGCGCAGTCAAAGAAAAACCCGCATAGTTCCCGTTCCCGTGGGATTTCCGGGATAAAAATGTATGTATCTATCCTATGTCCTTTCTCGGGTGTCAAAATATCTCTATACCAAATTTCATGCAAATTAGTTCAGTAGTTTAGGCGTGATTCAGTAACAGACAGACAGACAGAGTTACTTTCGCATTTATAATATTAGTAAGTATATGGATTAGTGAGCGGTAGCTTTGCAACATTTTTTGCTGCTCGATGGTTCTAGCTGGTGTAGTACCTAACTACGTCTGCATTGCGATAAAAATATACGCTACGAATTGAGTTGCGGTTGGTATAAACGTTTCATTTATGCGAGTTGCGACTAGTCTATGTAATTATTAGTATCAAAGTATTACATTAAGAAGTTCCTGATTATATTTGTTAAAAAAACATATAATAGCAAGTAACCTACCGTAAGTTGGTTGGAAAGACTTCAGTAATCAAACAGTCGAGGGAAGCGTTACCGCAGGATATGACTGAACTGAATATAGCACTGACTATAAGGTTGTTGGTCTTGTTGTAGACGAAGTACATCGCAGCTGAGCACAGACCCGCTGAGAATGTTGCGAATACTGTAATAAAAAGGAAAATTATAGTACCAACTTTTAATTTTTGAGGAAATAAATTTGGTATTTGTAGTTAACTAGGTAACTATAAAGCAGTGTGAAAAGAATGCAGCACAATTAAATCAGCGTTTTACGATTTAGGTTTCTGACAGTTAGCAGTTTCGTGGTAGATAAGTATCATAATAAATTAGGAGACATTTTAAAACAAAATTAATTGATTATGCTCTAACTCTGATTTTGTGATCAAAACACATTAAACGTTAACCAACCTAAGAAGAACTTCCTGCCAAGTCTATCCATGCCGAGCACAGCGAAGATGTTGGATGGTATCGCAGCGGCCACAGTGATGAGAGACTCCATGAATACATCAGAATTGATGTGGGAATCGCAGTTAGCCTCCGCGGAATGTGTACCGAACTTTGTGACGTATGCTGTGACTTGGCAAATGTCGGCCTCTGCGTTGTCGTGTGTGCGCGACCACTCGTCGAAACGGTTGAACATCTCGGGGAACCACATCATCAGTCCGTAGTATCTGTTGGTGCAAATTGATAATGTGAATTATTTTAAATAAGGCAATCGTAAAAGTACTAGGTATGTAGGCATTTCCTTTGTCTACCTTGCGAATAACAAACGGTGTTTATGCGACTCTGAGCGTTGCTACTCGCATCGCGAAATTGTGTTTGAAATAGATGAGAAATTTTGTTTTCTAAATACTTAGTTAAATAAATAAAAAACAATTTTTCAAGCACACGTATTAAGTAGATAGACAAATTAGTGTAAGTAGTTAATATAGAGTTAGAGCGTATACGCACTTGCGCACTGTGCGGTCTGCGGTAGCCGCATCGCAGTGCGCATAGAAATGAATATTACGTACATAATTGTGCTTGCGGTCAGCCGGACGGCTACCCGCAATGCGGCTACCCGCAGAGTGCGTATATACGCTCGGTATTGACTGCGGGTACTCACCCAATATGGAATGTAAAATTAATCGTGATAGAGATCGTTGTAAACTTGAGAATAGGCGGTACGAATAATTGCTTGCTGTGTTCTACGATATCACTTAGCATTCTTCTCAACTTCGATTTTGGCTCCTTATTAGCTTCAATTTGCTTTTCTTGTTTTGGATGCAGCGGTTCGTCTACAAGCAGTTGCTTCACTGGGTACTCCTCTTTACTACGTCCCGTGTTCATCATATAAATGCCTCTAAATACTTCTAATGCATCTTCATGGCGTCCGGTGGATATCAAAAACTTGGGTGATTCAGGTAGTAAGAATAAAAGTGCGGCTACCAAGAACGATGGTAGGGACATCACCAATAAAAAGATACGCCATGAATTGTAAATAAAGGCACCTTTTTGAATCCCGATCTCTGTAATGAGAAATTAAAACAGAATTATTAATGGGTTAGGGTTATAAATTATAATTTTAATGTGGAACTTATAAAGACGTATCGATAATAAAGTAGGTAATTTGAATGCACAATAGTGGAGTTTGCAAGTTTGACTTAATTATAGACATCATTTTGATAACAAATTGAATTAAAGTTGTCTATCGACTTACCGCTTGGGATAATAACCCACGCCAAGCCTGCGACGAACAAATTTCCCAGTGTCCAGAAAGCGGCCATAAAACTCAACATAGCACCGCGCTTATTCTTCGGCTGGAACTCTGCGAAATAGGACCAGATGACGGGTCCTGATCCTCCCAATCTAAAAACAAATTTACGGTATAAAAATACTGGTTGTTTTGCGAAGAATACGAATAAGTATTTAAAAATAAACAAAAACTTTAAAAGTTGGAAGTTGGATTTACAATTTCATTGAAGTCAAATTTAAAATAAAAGTGTAAGTGTTCTTTTATTAATTTAGAAAAAAAATACCTACATTGGCTTATTACCTACTTGGTTTGATTGATTGAAGTTAATTTGGTGTAATTGAGAAATAAAGCATGACTGGATGGATTGATACCTACATTTAAAATTAACAAGAATTTTAATCTTTGCCAAGCGATGCTAAAATTCACATTACTTTGACGATGACTAAGGGGAAATACCAGTAAAAACGTGGAACTTACGCTGCACCGTTGATGAATCTGAAAAGCATGAACAGTTCATAGTTCTGGCTGAAGGAAGATGCGACGATCGCCAGAGCGTTGATGAAAGAAATTGCGATCAACACCCGCTTGCGGCCAAGAGAGTCGGCCACAGACCCCCACGCGTACGCGCCGACCATCATGCCGATGAAAATTATGCTGTTCAGCCATCCCTATACAAAACATTTATAATTTTGTTACAAAAAACATAAAAATCAAACATGCTTTTATTATACGTGTCTTTTATTTATTAAAACCGTTTCTGTGATAACTTTATCGAACTTTTAGTGATGACGCAAATAAATACCTCAAAATAATCTAATGTGCATTTTATGACCAATATATACCAGATTCTTTGTTTTATTATTTTAATTAATACACACTATATTTTTAAAATATAAAATAGGGAACCCATTTCATTTTTGCTTCTAATTGCTGGGCGAATCTTACTATCAGATAACTATATAGTACCTACTTAGGCTCATATCATCATAATACCGACCGACATTACCTACCGAATTACTCTGGGGTAATTTAAATTCATTGCTTAAAAATTCACACAATACAATTCTATAGCTGTTTCTGATTTTATTGTTTTAACTAAACATCATATAAATAAAATATACCGCTCAACAGCTACCTTATTCACAAAAACAAATATTTCAACAAAAAGTGAGATTTGAATTTGTTCACCAACTTCAACACACGTGTGGTGCTTCAAATTCGTAGAATACGAAATTATTAATGTAACATGAACTCATATATTTACGGAATCGGACAGTGATTGAGTCTATAATAAGTAATAACGTTTAAAAACAATGTGTTTGTATTATTCTATGTATTTTTCCCAGATAGCACATGCTTCAAACATCTTTTATATTCAGAAGTTTTTTGTACATAATCATTGAGCATCTTAATTAGTATTTTTATATTTTCATTACACTATAGAGGTATTTAACTCGGTAATTGTGTATAACAGGTACCTAGTTACATGTAGTTATTGTAGGTAGATAGTAGATACCTACACTAAGATGGAACTGTAAGTTTACTTATTTGCAGTGTATTCTATGATAGGTAGAGAAACATCTCTACATTATTGAAAAAATAAGATTTTTTAAAATAATATTTTATAGTAGGTACGTACTTTCGTTTCCGTTGTAAGGTCTAAGTCGCACTGTGCAGAAGGTAGGATGAAGGACATGGAGATGACGTCCATCTCCTCTGAAGTGCTGACGAGACCGCAAACGGCCAGCAGCAGGTAGTGGAAGCGGCCATAGCCTACAAAAACGGGATTTAATATTTAGTTATGCTTATGATTATAGAGCTGATAATATAATCTATGATTAAGCAAATTAATTATCGTGGGAAAATCATTATATTGTGAGGTATTTGGAGTATTTTGACTTCACTTTGGAGTATTTTGATTACTTCATTAATTTTAGACAATTACTTACTAAAAGAACGTTATTTTAAACTGCTGAGATATTTTTTTAACAAGCTTTCGCCCGCGATTTAACTCGCGTGATGTTCAGATAAATTCCATACTTTGACATATCTGTGTAATTTCTTCCAGATGCCTAAAATCAACCATGTTTTATGATACAGTCACTAATATCCATTTCTAATCATCCTTACAAACTCTCGTATTTATAGTAGTAGGTATGTATTCTAAAAGATATTCCTTTCGCGAATAGAGCTTTATATTCCAGTAGGTACTTTTGCTAAAGATCACAACAGATTAATACGTTCGTAATAGCATCACGCCACTGTATCCTGTGGGTACGTAAACAAGTCTCACTCGTGTCAACGCGCTTCCGAGAAGCAATCTCTGTTTACAACGGGGACTTCATGCCCGTGGAATGCAACGCGAGCACTCCTCATTCATAAATCGAAACATTACGGTTTCCTTTCTTCGAGTTACTCCTCTATTTAATAACTGAACTCGGATCCTATTACACGTGACACGTTTATCATGTGAACGTAAAAAAATAACTTAAGCCTCGTGTTCAAAACAAAGGTTAGCTGACAAAAGCATTTATACGTTGTCGTTGTGTGATTCATGCATCTGTCTGAATGATAAGAGTTACTCACGAGTTAGTTCAATAGCCTTTTCGAAGTCAGCCTTTTCGGTATTGGAGCCCTTTTCTGGGTCGAACTTTACTGGTGACTTCAGCGAAGTAACGACGCCTGTGTAATTAGCAGGAAATTAAAACGGTTGCACACGGTAGTAAATAATATAAATACAATTGAAATATTTTTTCTTGGAACTTACCAAGCTCGGCGGTTTTCGAACCTGGTCCGTTTAGTTGGTGGTCACTTTTTACATCACAATCTGTAAATAAAAGTTTATCGATTTAAAATTTGTAAATTAATATATTCATAACCAACTAAGAATAATGATATAAAAAATATTTATTAGCTAAAACTAAATTCAAGAATTTCGTTTCAATTGTCATGAAACGGTTGGGTATCCAATTGAAAATTAGTCGTTACTCTTATAGTAGATATGCTTAGTTTGAAAGCTTACTGTGAGGTTTCTTGGGCCCAGGGTCAGTTTCTACCATCCTATGCGTGCGGACAGCGATGTATGTCGGCGGGTCGCGGACTTGCACTTAATTACTGGCTTGGGGTTCGGTTCCAACGGCGCCCGGCTCGTCTGTCGAGGAAGCAAAACTATTTAGTAAAATAAAGACTTACCGTAGAATTAATTTAAAATAAAAACAAACATTTGGATTCTGCATGCTTTATTTTATTTTTAATTTAATTTTAATACACTAACTAGTAGGAATCGTATCCATTTGTAAATGCATAAAAGTGCGCTATATGAAATGATGATGAAATGTTCATCGTAAAATATTTGAAGGTTAAGAAGAGATGAACTTTTGAAGAAACTAAACTAAAGATAGTTGCAGACAGATTCAAAACGTTTTACGTTTGATATCCGGAAAATGTTTTGAAAGTGCTTAATGTACCTACGTCAAAAGATACTTGTGCTTCATATATTGCTCGTAAAAACTGAAAGAGTCTATTTTTGATGGAAGACATAACCATTCCATTGTTGCGGGAAACTTGAAAAGTTACATTTTTAGTTATATATAATATTTACTCTATCCAATCCGTCGAGTTCGGGCCATAAATGGTTTAAACTAACATAATTTGTCTCTATATTATTTATACGGCTGTCCTTTCTAGATACTGTCACTTTTTTATGTCCCAAAACTATCTTAGCTTCCAGATAATTACCTGCCAAGTACCTACTTATATTAACATGAGATTTTGTTCATTGCACAAAAAAAAATAGATGCCCTGTTAGGGAACATTCTGGTTGGATGTTCAAAACTCCTTGATATCAAACAAGGCATCCCATTCAACTACTAAGTAGCTTATCATGCATCATCATAACACCGATATAACGTGTGAATCATTCTTGTAATGAAATTTTTACTATGTTCTTCCCTATAGAGTAGCCAGTGATTGCAGGAAGTGATTGCATTGAGGCAGATTTGTTCGTCGGACAACGATCTATTCTAATGTACTTGCTAGTTGCTCGCCTGTACATAACAAGCTACGCACATACAGATAATAAACAACAAATACTGGGTTACTATAACTCGAGGTTATATGAAAATGAAAGCTTTTTTTACAACATTGATTGAATGGCGGGAAGACATTTGTTGCTCTACATTACTAAATACAAGCATTTGTTTGATGTTTGTTTTCTTTTTTTCAGCTAGTAGATAACTAATAAAAGATTATATTAATGTTACTTTGTCCTCTGTATGTTTAAGACCAACCGCGATGCGAAACATCAGGATGTTAAATCAATAATAAACCGTGAAATTGCTGTTGGATAGTGTAGGTGTTAATGAATTGTGTAATTTTATTTAAATGTCTTTTTTTAAGCAGCCAATATAGTTTTAGGTTTTATGTTACGACTATTTTTTTCTTGATGTGCGCTAATGTGTTATAACTTTGTCACGCATGCCTCATTAACTGAATCTCCGACACACCCACATATGTACGCATATATTTTATATTGATCCTTTTTAATTATTTAATAATAAATATAACGAACGGTAATTAATATAGGTACATATTACCTATCTAGGTCACAAAAAACAACATTTCTATTTTCTATGTATTGCAATTTTGGAATATAAATTAATAAAGTTATGTATCTTGCAAATATTTTTCAGAACCATTGAAACAAAATTAAATTTAAGTTTTATTTTAGAATCCATATACAATCGAACTGTGTTATAATAGACGCATCATTAAATAAGATTAGATTCGCGATATTGAAACAATGTAGATTGCAATTAACTAAAATGCCTTCGTAATAATATTTTTTTAATGACCTTGCTTATTTTAGATCTGTAGATATAAAATTAAAGATATTTATTGACATTTTCATTATTATTGAATACTATTTCTTGTGATTTATTATTTCTGTGGCACATTTATACGAATTAATCTATTTCCTGGTCGATTTTTTAATCAGAAATATAGAAAAAATAGATTCTAACTAAGCATGTACCTAGGATATTTTTAAATTTATTTAACACGTTCACTGCGGCACCTAAAATGTCAAACTTACCGTTGTTGCGGCATGTCTTCCATACTTCACATCGGCAAGTTCACCACTGTGCGTCATGAGCCATTTTTATCACATCGCACCTTCTGACTTTGAAGGTTAATAATTTCATGAAATTTCAAGATATTTCAAAAAAAAATTTTTCAGATAGTAGTATATATAGTCTAGTATATACCGCATGAATAGCTTTTAGTTTGACCAAATAGTTTAAAAGATATGAGGGAAAATGTAAACCCCTGATTTTGTGAAAAATTATTTGCCATCCCGCACTGCGTTGATACGGCATGTTTACAGTAATAGCGATGGGAAACACTGTAAAATAAAACATCGATATCGATATAAATCAATTTTGTATATTTCAGTCTGTTTGTTAACAGATAACGAGATCGTCGATACAAAAAAAAAACACATATAAAACAAGGTACTTGATAGAGTACTATCAGGAAATTGTTCAGTAACTTTTGTTTTAATTTGTTCAGTAACTTTTGTTTTAATGTTTTATATTATTTTCACAACTGTCATCACATTTTTGCATTTATGCTACGAAATAAAAGAAAGTAAAAAAACTAAAGCCTTTAAGGTATCATTGTCATTTAAAAAAACTCAAAAGAAAAGTGCTTCGGTCCTGGTGCATCACTATGCGAGACTGACACGCGGCGCGCTCGCAGTACAGTGCGGCATGAGGTGCTTGTCCATGGCAAAATATTTGACATGCCGCACACAAAAGAAACGGTTTCTTTTCTATGCGTTGGTCCAATATTTTGCCATACGATTTTTAAACGAAATTGAGTCTTACTTCAAACTGTGATCACAAAAATATATTTGTCTCTTTTCTAGTCATTGATTAACATATAAAAAACCTCGCCGCACCACGGTGAAAACTGCGATTTTGGGCGCCGCACTGTGGTGTAGTCGCTGATGGCCCGATACTGGACATGCCGCAGTGAACGTGTTAACACGTTTTAAACTATTTAATATATGGTGAGGCCTAAAAAATTGCTTTATGGACCTTGGCTAAATTGGCATGACATTGGTCACGTGCGACATTTTTACAGGCTTTTATTTAATTTATTTTATTCATATGTTGCTTCCGGTTCAAAGATTGAGCTTATTTTCCAATAACAGCTTTGATATTGTTATAATTTTGATGATAAAAATAATACGATTTTGAAATAATAACACTACTTACTCTCCTTTAAGTAATAGGTAAGTTTTACATGATTACTCACACTTAGTTCTATACTTAGAATAACAAAAAAAAAAATCAAGAAGTATTTAATGTTAATGGACAAAAAATAATGCAAGGCAAATTAGTAGCGATACAAATTGAAAAATTGCATTTGGCTTCTACCCAACTTCGAGGACTTTTTATGTTGTTTTTCTTCCTTGATATTTATTCAGTATACCTACACGTACTTATACATACAAGCTCTTAAATTATTAGGTTGCGTTTCAAATAAAATTATCCGTGGTGCGTGTAGATACATATGGGAGTGACATGACAAAATATAAGTTAGTAACTACCTAATTAATATTTAGTCACTTTTAGATATACACGCTAGAATTATTTGAACACGAAAAGTGTTTGATTTAGTTTGCTTTATAATATAAAGTGTAAATTTATATGCGACCTTCAGATGCGTCATCTTGCGACAAGTACCTATTGAATCATAAGGACGCTGTCACAAATCTGCGTTACTCAAATTTAGGTATCTAACGACGTAACTTTGTTCGCGGCAATATCACGCTCACGTAAACATAGCGCATTCCATTTTATAGACCATCTTCATACTTGATATTATTTTTAATTTTTGATATTATGTATTTTTATTGAAATTGATTCCAGAAGATTACTAGGAACTTTAAAAATTCATTTTGTTACTTTTATTAGTAGGTACGATCCTAATAAGTATGTTAGTATATTCAAACAACTTAAAAAAGTGTGACTATTTTACATCATTATTTCATTGAATAATAATCTATGAATTGTATACAATATCAAAGCTTTTTAAGAAATGTATAATTATTATCATACATATGACGTTACCGGCACTGTATTAAATCCGGCATTGTATACAATTCTTAGTAAATGTATGTTATTCCGAAAAATAGTCGGAATGAAATAAATTATAGGTATTCGTCACATAACACATTACCTAGGATACTCTTAAATCTGAACTTTTCCTACGTAGCAACACATTTGCAAGTGTGGGTAGTTTTTGGGGTAGCTATTAACCAATATGAGGTCAAAACTAAAATCCAAGATGGCGCCGACGAAAATTTTACATCTTTTCGTCATGGGTGTCATTTTCAAGGTTTTGGAGTAGCTCTTAACAAATATGAGGTCAAAACTAAAATCCAAGATGGCGCCGACGAAAATTTGACTTTTTTCGTGATGGGTGTCATTTTCATGGTTTTTGGGGTAGCTATTAACGAATATGAGGTTAAAAATAAAATCCAAGATGGCGCCGACGAAAATTTGACTTTTTTCGTGATGGGTGTCATTTTCATGGTTTTTGGGGTAGCTATTAACGAATATGAGGTTAAAACCAAAATCCAAGATGGCGCCGACGAAAATTTGACATCTTTTCGTCATAGGTGTAATTTTCTTAATAATAAAGAAGTAAACTAAAATAAAATAACAAAGATTTTCGTCGGCGCCATCTTGGATTTTATTTTTGACCTCATATTGGTTAATAGCTACCCCAAAAACCATGAAAATGACACCCATGACGAAAAGATGTAAAATTTTCGTCGGCGCCATCTTGGATTTTATTTTTGACCTCATATTGGTTAATAGCTACCCCAAAAACCATGAAAATGACACCCATGACGAAAAGATGTAAAATTTTCGTCGGCGCCATCTTGGATTTTAGTTTTGACCTCATATTAGTTAATAGCTACCCCAAAAACCATGAAAATGACACCCATGACGAAAAGATGTCAAATTTTCACCGGCGCCATCTTGGATTTTAGTTCTGACCTCATATTGCGTAATATCCACCCCAAAAACCATGAAAATGACACCCATCACGGAAAGATGTAAAATTTTCGTCGGCGCCATCTTGGATTTTATTTTTGACCTCATATTGGTTAATAGCTACCCCAAAAACCATGAAAATGACACCCATGACGAAAAGATGTAAAATTTTCGTCGGCGCCATCTTGGATTTTAGTTTTGACCTCATATTAGTTAATAGCTACCCCAAAAACCATGAAAATGACACCCATGATGAAAAGATGTAAAATTTTCGTCGGCGCCATCTTGGATTTTATTTTTGACCTCATATTGGTTAATAGCTACCCCAAAAACCATGAAAATGACACCCATGACGAAAAGATGGCAAATTTTCGTCGGCGCCATTTTGGATTTAAGTTTTGTCAAATTGCTTTACCCCACCAATCCGTTAAAAAACCACCAAACCCATAAAAAAGAGGATCTCAGTCAACATAATTTTTAAAACATAATTTTAAATTACAAATAACTGGAATATGAAACTTATACAGTTTACTCTTATAAAGTATCAAATATTTCAAATCACGAAAACGACAGTATACGCACAATAATCTTTTTCTAATTCGTTTTTATTTTTGGGACGAGGAGCGATACACCCGTCCTTCCAAGAGCGCTTCTGAGCGCGGTCTGACGACCCGCGAGAGCAAAATGTATGAAGAAATCGACAAGTATTTTTAATTTAGCTTATAATTGAAATAAAATTTTGATTTAGATACAAAAAAATTATCACAATCTATAAAGGACTATATATCCCTCAATAATTTATAGGTAAGAAGATAGATTAGGCTTTTAATTTTCTTAAAAGTGTACCGGTTTAGACCCCATTTTTTTGCATTTTATGCCATCATTGTGCTGGGAAAATCGTATTTCAGTGACAATTTTGTATGACGTCGTACAATTTTTATAAGATGATCGTAGAACTGAATATATTATCTTTAAATTAAGATATTACTTTGTTCTCACGTGTAAGTGCTTTGAGTTAAAATTGTACCGTAAAATAGCGGTTTTTGTTAAAAATCTGTTATAGCACCCATTTAAAACATATATCTAATATTGTCTAACTTTGATTAGAATATCAATAAGGACCTTTGAGAAGAATTACTGTTTTAAATAAATGTTTCGGATACGGTATTTAGATACCTGTGAATTTTGCATTTTCGGATAATCAGGTTTACCCAAAACCGTGAATGAAGAAAAATACCTGAGTATAAACATCACGTTTTCGGATTTCAATCCGTTCTCCTAATAAATGGCAACAGTGCGAGTTAGAGACAATAGGATTAGCACTTTATCATTGCAGACTCTTTGAGATTTTAATATTACCCTGATAGACAGAATAATAATTCACGAATAGATTTAAACTAAAGCAAAGCTAATTTAATTTTTTTTTCATTCAGTGATCAAAATCAACCTAATTATTGAATACAAACAAAATAGCAATGATTTATATTTTCACAATAAATTAAAGGTATGTCGCTGGGAATAAAGAAATTGTGGAAAAAAAATGTGTGAAAATTGGCAAAAGTAAATAATGTCAACAAGTTTGTCTGGCTTACTAACTAATTGTGTGGGACTGTTCAAATGGTATGATCATTGTTATTTAATTGTCATCTCTTACCAGAAAACAGTAATTAGTAAATATTATGCACAAACCATTGCTATCTATTATGTACAAAGGCATTGCTTAGCATATTCGGCCTCCTCAATGTCATCGATTTTTTTAACTGGCTTTTACGTTACGTTTATTCCCGCTATTTTAATAACAACGAAATCCTGTTTTCTTTCTGTATATAAAATCGAAAATTAATTAAATCTCACTGGTCAGGGGTCCAAGGCGTCCTTGAAATGAAAAATACCTACTTATATTCTAGTAGGAAAAATTTAAAAATGAAGTTAATGTAAATTGTGAATATAAAAAGCAAAATATACCTATAATTTAAACGTAGAGTTAGAGTTATATTTATACGTATTTTCAAAATATATAGGTTACTACGACTTTCACCGTACATATTTGGTAAAAATAGCGCAACTTACATTACTGTGCTGCTTTTTTTATTATATACATATAAACATTATAATATAATTATAGCAAATAAAATAATGCATGTGTATAAATATGTGGTTAAATTACCTATTAAATATTCGTGACGAATTCAAGAGCAATTTATTTATATTTATATTATTTCTATTGTAGTGAATAAATTAGCCATAACAATGATTCGTCCTCTCTATAACGAGAGGAAAATTTATATTTAAAGAGAAAAATGTCTAAAGGCGTAACACTTTTCTTTGATTTTATCAAACGCAATGTTAAATATGGAAAAAAATAATCGTTATAAATTACCTATGTGGAACTCAAGGATGGAGTTTACAAATTAGGCGTGTGAAACACATTTATCGATTTCCTAACAATGATTTACACATTTAGAGGTTCCTCATCGGATATTATTATATGGAAACTGTTATATTTATTACAAAATTGTCAACAATCTCATAAAATAATTCTGTTGCATTCATTAAAAATATCTCGTTTTTAGATATTCCATTTCCCACTTTTGCGGTAAAGTAATCTAAAATGATTAATGTAATTAATTAGCATATTATTGGGAAGCAAATTTTTGTATAGGTATTTACGTAGTATTTATTTATTGATTTTAAGTCGTTATGTAGAACGGAGGCATTTTATAGAAAGCAGCAAAACATCGAAAGTTTAAATTTATAGAGCAACATTAAAATATTTTTGAGCCTTATCTATATAATATATAAAACTCAAAGATGACTGATATAGTGATCTATCAACGCACAGCCCAAACCACTGGACGTATCGGGCTGAAATTTGGCATGCAGGTAGATGTTAGGACGTTATAGGCATCCGCTAAGAAAGGATTTCCCGAAATTCTTGAGGGAACGGGGAAAAACGGGGATGCACGTACAAAGTCGTGGGCGGAAGCTAGTTTTAATTTTTAAATAAAAATATAACAAAATAAAATATTATTTGTTTAACATATGTATATTAAAGCGGTATAAGGCAGTTGAAGTACCTATTTATGTTAAATTATTTTATTTTTAAATCAATAATATTATATATATATTCGGTCAACAGACTAGTAATAGTTGTTTGACATTCAACGATATAGTGGTACATGAGCACGTGATCAAGTTATTATTTATGCATAAATAATGAAATAGGTTTATTTTATTATTTTTAAATAATAACAAATAACTATACACAACGGAACCAATATGAAAAAAATGAAATGCAATAAAAATAGAAATATAATATTTAAAATACCCTAAATACTAAATACCCTAGTGGAAAACAAAATTTTCCAAGTTTCCGTAAGAATAATATATCTCGTATTCACTCTTCATTTCAATTTAAAGTACCTATTGACTATTTTTGGTGTTTCCTAGATTATCATTAGATATAATATTATAACACACACACGTTCATTTTCACTTCGGTAGGTAGTTAGTAGTATATTTATTTCTAACAAATAATTTTTATTTGTAAAAGCTTTCTAATTGCTCTTTAGCTCTTCCATCCAAAGAGTTCATAATTGTATTAGTTATGTTTTTTTTATTTTTATTCTTTTGGTCATCATGTTTTTTACAGCTTTTAGATAAATAAAAAAATTGCGAAGTCTATATTTTGCGTAATCTTGCCAAATTATGATATATATATTTAAAGATTTTAGTATTCGAATATTTTAATTTATACGTGAAGTTTTAAAATACATCAAGATTATAAAAAAAAATTTAAAATGTGACTTACCAGTTAAGAACAGCGACTTACAAAATGAACACGGGTAGAATCTCTAGTGGTGGTATATAAGCATCCCAAACTTTTAACAGCGTTTACTGTCAAAAAGTTCTATAAGACACTAAACCAAATATAAATCGTTTATCAAAAAGCACTGGTGGGAACCATTTCACGTCACTTTCCTTCTCGTAAATCTGCATAGAGCGCGTTCAAAATACTGTTTGTTTGCCGATGATATTTACGTATAGAAAATAATTTCTAATTTTAAAGCTTGTCTTGGCGTGTTATCAGTGCGAGGTCGCGTCGGGTTATGTGATGAAGGCTCGAACGCTACTTCATGCCTCCTTGTTATAATTATTTATTACTCGCCCCACCTAGCATTGTTTCTGATAATGGTACCTCAATTGGAGTTGTGAAATTGTAATACACATTTCGTGACTTATCACAGGAAATTAGTGCCGTTAACTTTCAAAATTACTATATTTTTCCCGTAAAACAGTTTCATAGTGTGTGACAATTATTGTTTCAATCCAGCATGAATTAATAAATTGAATACGAGCCTACATAATATCATAAGGTTTCAAATATATACTTATGAAAAATCGCAATATTTTTAAATATACGTCTCGGCTCTCGATAAATTTATTGGGTACACATTTATTAAGATTTAAAATTCCCTGGTATACTACTAATATCAAACTAAACTTACAATGTAAATGCGTTTTGTAATTGTGCCATTGAATGAGTATGTAATAAAGAACAAAGGGGTTGCTTATCAAAACAATTACTTAATGAAAACGTAGGGTAGACTGGGTACGGTTGAAACAATTTCACTTATAACGACCATAACTTTGCTTTTTATAACCCGAGCGATGAAAAATATATGTTAAATAAAAGAGCATGTATCTGTCTACTAATAGGCGTTATGATTTTAGTTCCATGTGTATTATTTTTTATAGCAGATCAAATTAAAAAAAAGAATCCGATTTGTTTCAACCGTCCCCATACCAGGGGCGGTTGAAACAGTGATTGGGGTCAGTTGAAAATTATGCGAATAATACAAAATATAGCATTAAAATATGTTTTATTGATTGTTTATTGTAAGTCTAACAATAATTAAGTAACTCTTTTACAATAAGGTCTGCTCTCTAAATATGGTGACATACAAACAAGACAGAAGTACCTACTCCTCATCTTCTGATGATATCTTCTATTGTATTTTTTTCTTTTTTGCTTCTTTGTTGCTACTTTTACATTTTCTTCCATCAAACTTCTTCCTTTTTCCTCTATCCAATCGCTTCTTCACTTGCTTAGCTCTTGTTCGTTTCAATATTAAATCTTGCTCTTTTCTTATCTCTTCCTTATCTGATGTGTCAGTGTAAATAGTAGACTTCTTGAGTTTTCGCCCTCTATTATTATACCTTCTATTGTTATATCCTCTATTATATCCAATTTTTTTATTTTCTTGCTCGCCAGAGTCATCTCGCATTTGAATTTACCTAAGAAGCGATTAATTGTGCTTCTTTGCTGCTTTTCGCAATGATCTCCGGTTTTCACTTCCTCATACGCGTCTTTGTACTTTGATAAGTCTATTTATCTTCCCGAAATCTCTCTTACACGTACTATCGGCATCTAAAAATACAAAAAATAATTAAAAAAATGTTTCAACCGTACCCAAAAAAAATGTTTCAACCGTCCCCAACTCCTACTTTAGGTAAAATACAGTTATAGTAATTGTAACAACCATGATACACAAAAACTAGTCACAATGTTATATTCCACAAGATTCACTTCAAACAAAAACGCACACTTAATACTGTCACTTAAATAGAAACGCCAATAATTGGAAAAATCTCCAAGCAAAAATACTTACTTTTGGTCATAAAAACATAATAGGGTCTTATAAAATCAGCTGAAGCGCGCGGAGATCGACGCAACATTGTGGTTCGTGTTTAGAACAGTTGTGCGCTTCATTTTCCCCTTGGACCCCTAACCCCCCCACCAACGGTTTGCGAGATATTCGTGTTGTTTCAACCGTCCTTTGTTTCAATCGTACCCAGTCTACCCTACTTATGTTCATTTGGCGGAGAGCTCAAGAGCAGTAATTACTTTCTTCTTAAAAAAATGTTAATTTGTTTATGATGTGTCTATATTTGTTTATATTTATTATTTTTTGTTGTAGAAAAAAAGAAGAAAAGAAGTAATTTCATTTGTTTCTTTTTTTAGATTTATGGCTTCGTTTACTCCCTCGATTACTTTAGTAAATTATTCCAGAAATGCATGTACACCTGCTCTATTAATTATTTGAAGATGAAAGGAAAAATATATATCTTATCTACATATATGTACCGTTTTCAGGATAATGTGCGCATCGCTACCTAGAGGTGACATTTTTGACTGTTTACCCTATTTTATCCATTAGAATAATAACACATCCACCAGTTTCTGCACCTTCACTAATTATACGTTCAAAGATATGTATGCAACTTTTCTATAATATTGATACATAAGTATAAATAAAAAAAGAAAGTAGTTCCACTGATTATAATAGCTCTACCCGCTCTACCTACAATATTTAAAAGGTCAATTTGACATAAGTAGGAAAGTAACATTTAATAATTACAATTTAATTAATAATAATAAGAATGATATCTAATAAAAAGTATATTTCCCTGTTTGATAATTTGAGAGGAAGTCTAATGCAATTTGCAATTATCGATATTTAATTTAATTAATGTAATTCAATAAAAAAGCATTTGAATAACTTATTGTATGAAATGAAACAATGAATAAGTAAATGCAATCCCGTTTGTAAGTTCCTATCTCCGTCTGCGTCTCCTCATAATGCAAGTAAAATCATTAAACGTTTCATTTTTATTATAAATATTAACATTTAATGGTTGCATTAATTAGTTTTCAAGACGGCAAAGCAATCTAGAGACACTTTACTACCTATATAGTAAAACGTGTACATTTATTTAAATTAAGCTGAATAATTGTCTTGTAATTAAATTTACATGTAACGAGAATACGATGATGTATATTATTATTATGCATCTTAATGAATCGGGCGTAAGAAGCTCTCTATATTCCTGATCTAATTTGTCCAATGAGTGATTTGTGAGACTACACAACTATATAGGAAATAAATAGTGAGCATATACACATGACAGCGATTTATAAAAAGTAATCACTTCGAGCTGACCTCCGAAGGTGGCCCGTGAATGAGCAGAGACCGGTCTGCCAAGGTGAAGGTGATGTCGAATGCATTCAGAACTAGTGTATCTAATGAAGAAATACGATTCTTAAAACCTATGCATGTGACGCGGAAATTGCATAATTAACAACTCTTTCTATGCATGGTGTGATATATTATTTATGGATAGTATAATTATTGTACCTATATATAAGTACTGTATATTGCCTTAGATATATACATAATTATATAAATCTTAAACATGATATAGATTTTTCAAATTACATTTTTTCCAAGGCATATTCATTTATTGAGATACAAATACATTAATTAAGTTCTATTCTAATGTATTTTTCACTTAATAATGTATTGTTGACACTGGATATTCCAAGAAATTTACCGTACATGCTTTCTCTACTTAATTATCTAAGTAGGTTAAAAATGTCTAGCGATTCATCTCTAAAAATAATGTTAATGTTGAGTTTCTTTGCTTTGCATCCTAATTGATTATTTGATTTTTTGCGGTATTATGGTAATGAACTTAAACCGGTACTAACAAAAATGCACTGAGAGCCAAAACATTAGCTGGAACTTCATACAAGCTTCTGACCATAATTTAATTTATTGTCGAAAATATGATTGTGTTAGAACCAATTTTGCCTAATACATATTTAAAAAGATATGCCTTTATATGAGGTGGGCGACCGGTAATGGGATTATGTTTCAATCTTGTATATGATATTAATAAAGGGTACCTACCTATCGCAGGCAAGTTTTAATATTTTGATATGTATAATATTGTTCCAAAAGGTCATTTACTATAAAGTGCATTTACCTACCTTTTGGGTTGAAGGTGAATGTTATTACTTAAAAAACATTTTGTTAAATGTACATAATATATATAGCACAAAATGTCGTGACATAAGATCGTAATGACATTATTAGATACCTATATTTAACAACTTTTTTGTAATCAATACAAATGCACCCACTAATATAACTTTTAAGATAGTTGTTCACATAAGAGAGGAAATTTGAACGTCATTTTGTTGCACACGATATAACTCTATTTATAGAGTTATACCATCATAGGAAATTTTTTATCCAAATATCACATGAGAAATTCCGCAGAGCAGGAATTTGATTTTTAAAATATGAATCATTTGAAATTAATTAAGAGCAGATAGTTAGTGACATATCACACTAGCGGATTGCGAGCGGTTTCAAAGCGGAGCGGGTGCGCAACGAATACGTTGCGGTTGCGCAGCGAATTCGTTGCGGACGCGTGGCAGATGCGCAACGTTTACGTCGCAGTCATGTACACTCATTAACAAAATGGAATCCGTGCTGGTTGTTACTTATAACTTGTGATAGTATAATAATTATGAGATCATTATTTTTTACGAGTTTCATAACATGTTAATGTTTAGGGTATTGTTTTATCTATTAAATCTTGGTCGAAATGCAATCAGATAACTTAATTGCTCATTAAGAAAGTTCATTAGTGAAATAAATGTTAAAGCTCCTTAACTAAAACAGGGCTATCTTATTATTAGATAAATAGCAGTGAATAGAAAATTTTATCAAGCAACCAGCAACTCACTATCACTTTGCTCATAATTAGGTTCACAAAATCTCTTTATAACATACGTTGCTATGGGAGAGATTATACTGGTCAGTCGTTACATACTTTTGGAATGTATGGTACATTCTAAAAGTCCTAGTAATTCAATTTTATAGCACCTTTTTTTAACAACTCCAGTTGTTATTACATCTTTAGTTAACTGTTAAGTAAGTGCATTTCCACAGTACGGTTAAAAAATTGAGTGCTACAGAAACGATGGAAATATTGAATGGAAGTTAGGCAAGGCGGAAGGGCTGGCTTTTGTGCGAGAGTATACAAAATGACGCGTCCGCAACGAATTCGCTGCGCAACCGCGGCGTGTTCGTTGCGCGCCCGCAACGTATTCGTTGCGCACCCGCTCCGCTTTGAAACCGCTCGCAATCCGCTAGTGTGATATGGCACTTAGAGATGCCATAATTCAAAGAATTGACAATCGTTGCTTCTATGAATTATGGCATATCACTGAAAATATATTTACAAGTACGGATGCAGTAAACATATGTGTTGTAACTTATATACGTGCGTATATTTAGTATTTACGTCTTGATGTCGAAATATATTGACATAGAGATCAAAGGACCTTATCTTTGTTCATATTTAAATATCATTCATGATCTCGTCACTGTGAACCAGTGAAGGATGCTGTCAACTACCGAACTGCCAGTCAACATATGATATCTAACGTAAATTTACCAGGCAAACAGTTTACATGGCTTATGTAAGTAGTGTCTAACATTGTAAACTAAATTGCGTTTTATGCATTTAATACTGGTTATAAAAGTAAATGAGGAAAATAATTAGAAAAAGAACTTTTGTGAATTCATTAACCAATATACTTTACAAACAAAAAGATCTACAGGCCAGTAATAAAAAATAAGAGATTTAATCAGCTTGAAATGGGAAGTTAAGGTACAACTTAAAAAATTAATTTTCAAGATATGTATTAGACTCAAATTGAAATCCATTGTTTTTTTAATAGTACAGTCCTTTGAGTAGAACAAAAGACAGGTACAGTAATTACATTGTAGACATGAATAATGGAAGATTACAATAACATTAAGATCTAAATTTATAAAGCTAATGTATTTAACATTGCGGTTGCAACGGGTGTGAGAGGTGCGTGTTAATTTCAATACAGAGAGCTGTTATGCCAAGAAGGATGTCGTGTGTTGCAAATTAACGTAGGTCACTTACCGGACGATCTGATGTGCCTCTTAGCTTGTCGATGAAGTGTGAATGTTCCGCCAAACTAAGTGGCTATGAACGAATTTTTGGTGAAATAAAAATGGAGGTGAACTTAACACTAGGATCTCTCGTGGAAACACTCGTGAGAGTGTGGGCGGGATGATACTGTAACAAGCTATATATCAAAGGAGGCCTCGGAGTGTCAACAGAGACAATCTTATAGCAAATACTGCGCGAAAACATCTAAACATTATTTGGATAAGGATTCTAGACGTTGACGTGACGTAGTTACTATTTTTCCGGGGAAATGATTACTAATAAGTAGGTATTTACCGACATGTAGCATATAATAAGGGCATGAAAATATTGATAATACTGTCTTGTCTGTAATTACAAGAATTGTGAGATAATTTTGATTTATATGATGTACTTACCTCTGTTCTTTTTAAATCATTTTCGTTTATATTATTGTTTTAAGATAAGTAATAAGTATATAGGTATATACTATATATGTCTGTATAGTTGATGCGCATAATATTTTTGTTCACGTCGATAATGCTTATAAGCACATTTACCTACTTATATATTAACTTATCTAATGACGCATATATTACCTACATATAAAAGAAAAACAATTTTAATATCTAAGCTTAAAAACGTAAAACTCACGTAGCTACTGAGATAAAGAAAATAGAAAAATTAAAACGTACGTAATGGACAATGGTATTTATTGTTAGATATATGCTCTATATACTAAATAAACATTATAATAAAAAAACATGCTTAAACTCATGAAATTATTGTATTGTCACCGATCCTTCATAAGTGTACAAAGTTTGAATAAAAAATTTCCGATTTAAGTGGGTCAAAACTCAAAATCAAGTCTAAAGAAATGGTTTACGGTCTACAAACACACAAACATACAGGTGAAGCTAATAAAAGCCTGTTAAAAAAGAGAGTTGAAAGGAAATTAACATAAAAGTCTAGGAACTATCCGGTTCATCATCATTTTTGCAGGCCTTATCGCAGTGTAAACAATTTGATAAAATCTTAAAATAGTCAATACATGGCAATTAACGTGTGACGTTGTGAAGATTTAGTGATTAAACTATTTAAAAGCTTACAACGTATGAATGTTACATATAGTTTGCTCTCGTTAAATATTTACATTAAATTTAGGATTTATCTTTAGTTAGGTATATAATATATTTCTACGCTGTATAATTTTTTTTCTAAAAAAATTTAATAATCAAACAAAAATACAAACAGAATGTTCCAATTCCTATGGGAAAGATGAAGAAAAATTATGAAAAACAGAATAAAAAGATTGTTTTACTATTTAAAATAATATATATTATATGCACACATATCTATGAATCATCTTGAAATTCACTCTAAAATAAGAATTACGCGACTACCTAAATACCTACTAATAATTGTCATTGCTTTATTGTGAAATCAAATATTTATCAACATACATTCGTTTAAGAAAACATAGTTACTTAAATGGTAATAAATAAGTAATTACCATTTAAGTATAAAGAAAAAGTAAAGTAGGTACTTTTCCTAGAACTTTCATTAGGTACAACTATATTTCAATACCTATTTCTCTGATAAACACACATCAACAAAATATTTTTTACATTTCATCAAATTTAATTAGTAAAATATGGAAGAATTAAAGCTTATTTAAAGTTGTTTAATAAAAAAATATACCTAAGCTCAACTTATGTTTCTTTTATGTTTGGAATAAAAATTAAAAATGTTTATATTTCTCATCACCGTAGAAACTTAGGATGATAAAAACTTTCATTCCTTCTAGGACTCCCTTCCCCTCCCCGCCCCTTAAACATCTCACGTACTTCCTTACCATTACCAGTCTTTTATTTCAATCCTTTCGTTATCCCCTTCCCTTTAACGAAGACAAGCCAAACGTTATCAAAAACGGGCCTGCAAGTGCAAACGCTCTTTCGCCTCTGCAAATGTCATGCCAGCTCCTTTCAGTCTATGACATTTAAAAAATCATTAATATCTAACTTTAAGGGCTTAGGAAATAGGAAAGGACGAATGAAGCCACGGGTACAGGTGGTAGTCATAAGATTATATTGACGATAGATTACAAGATACTTATACATAATATAACCAAAGGCCTATCCTCTCAAGGTGCATAAAACCAGTAAATATTAACATGATCTTGAAAACAAGCAAGCGTTTATCACTTCATTGTTATTTATTTAGATGATAAGTATACTATGTAATTAATATATTTTAGGGCAGAAAAGGCCACAAAATGTAGGTTTACTACGTCTCTCCCTGACCATAAATATAGATACTATAATCTTGTATAATTTATATTATAATTAATGATTGAACGTAGGTACTGTAATAGTTTTAAATTTTCAGTTTAAATATTCATCTCTGCCGGAATTGTATGATTCTATGTGCCCGGGCCCCGGGGAACATTATATTATGAACAGTGTCTTACATCGAAGCTAAAATATAGATATAATGAGGAAAATTGGGCAAATGTAGCAAAATTTCCTACTGGCATAAACGATAGTACTGAAGTGTATAATCTCCTTAAAAAGTCTTTCTGTCTATAAAACCAACATGGGCGTAGCCAGCCATGGGCTCAGGGTGGGGCAATCATATAAAATAATATGTAACTAGAAATACCCGAGGTCTTATACCGGTTAAATTTTAGGGTTCCAAACCTCAAAAGGAAAAAACGGAACCCTTATAGGATCACTTTGTTGTCCGTCTGTCTGCCTGTTTATCTTTAAACTTTTTTTCTCAGGAACGCGTAGAAATATGAAGCTGAAATTAATATTAAAATACTAATGTCTACCGTACCGTCCATTGAAGCTGTGAAAAAATCAAACTTATAAACTAACGCAATCAAAAGATACAGCCGTTTATGCTGTAAATTTTCTCAAATTGCGACTTTCGCTGTTCGCAAGGGAATCATAACCTACAGGGTACTTTCAGTGAACACAGAATCTTGAACAATGTAAACAATGGACTATTGTTAATTATTTAAAATAATAATTTAAAAAATATATTCATGAGTTTTCAATTTCAATTCATGAGGTTTAAAGTTTACTCAAAAATGGAGCATTTTCGTAAATTTTCTAAAAAATCTTAGAGACAGTGTATGAAATGTTATAGTATGCTATATATATTCGTGATCTACTCAATAAGCTCTTTCATTTGATACCCCACACGGCATGTTTTGGAAATTTTTAATTTTTTCTTTGTTTATATACCGTATATTTAATTACCGTGGTGGGAAGAGGGGGACCACAAAACTGGTTGGCAACATCTGTCTATAGGATGTCTGGGATCTGTACAATATATTATATCAGAAGTCAGATCTAGGTCCGCTATTTTTGCAAACGAAACTCCACTGAGAGTCTGGTCTAAACTCAAATATAGTTTAAAAAGTTTTTGGCCAATATCTCAAAAGCTATCCACTTTGGGGAAAAAGTTATTAATGTGAACTTTTTTGTAGAGCATGTTTTCCATTGCCCACATTTTTTGAATATAGAACGTTTAATGTAGAAATGCCGCGGGCGGCCGAAATAAACTACTTACCTATAAATTTTTAAGCACTACAGCACATAGTTTTTTTTTAGTTTGTTGAATTTGTACCATTATATACTATGCATACCTTGAAATTTTCGATTAAACGCCCAGTAGGTAGTCCTACATTAAACGTTCTATAACGCGAAAAATACGGCATTAGAAAAAAAATTCAAACAAATGTTGTAGAGTGTAGAAAATAAAGTGCCCTCAAAAATAGCCAAAAACGATAAACCGGTTCATTAAATAGGCCACAAATCGTAAACGGTAAGTTTTACAAAAAAGTTTACTGGGTGAAAAAGATGCGAAATTTAATTCTCTACAAAAAAAAAGTCAAAATAATTGTTGCCCTAAAGTAGATAGTTTCCGAGAAATCGGAGAAAAAGATTGCGTTTGATCGTACCAGCTTTTTGTTTTGATCGCATTTTTTTATGTCGACTGACGACTTCTCTTTCAAATATTAAGTATATAGTTAACTAGTACCTAGATAAATTAGTTTTTTAAATTTGGTTAGCAGTTGGTGGGGCAGGGTGGGGCAAGTGCCCCACCCTGCCCCACCGTGGCTACGCCCATGAAAACCAACTTAAAACTTAAGCCGAGGGAAGTGTTACGCTATCCCTCCTCAGATCCTCGACGGATGTGGAGTAGGTATTATTATTTTAAATGCTTCTGCTTTAGGCCGGTTTTCTACTGGAGGGTGCTACGTAATGACTAACGGTTACCCAATGTAAGTCATTCTGTTGATAAAGTGTAAAAAAATGAGAATTTAATTATTATATTATTAACTTTTTAATCATGATTTAGGTTTTAAAAAACCCATAAATTAGGTAGAGTTAGGAGCGTACGGGCATCCTACATTTTTTTACCCCAAGGCTGGCGAAAACTCGGTGTGTCTATGTCGGTAATTTATTATTTAGTTAAGGTTAGAAATTTTTAAACGAATAATATAATTGAAGATGAATTTTGTTCTCAATTCAGTTCTATTTTATTATTTCATAATATTTTCACTTAACCATTCGGTCAAAATTATAAAATTTAGAAGTGAATTGAAAAGTTTAAAAAGACGGTGTTTCCGGAATTTAAAATGAAAAATTATAACTATTATTTTCTTTATTTGCAACAAAATATGACTAGCGCGTGTCATAAATTAGAATAGATTCATAGCCAAGACCTAAATTCTTGAATTTATTTATAAGCCTCTTTAAAAAACGATAATGTTAATATAATTACCGTATTATGCAAAAAAGCGATGGCGATAGGCAATTCATTTCAACTGCCTATAAAAAAAATCATTTCCTTTGTCGAAACAGATTATGAAACGTAATTAAGATTGCATCTTCTTGAATTATGACGTTGAAGTGGTAAGTGGTTGAACTAAGCCGATACAGAGGATTTTTTTTGCCTACGTCGTAATCTCTGATGTAGGTACTTAGGTTCATCTCGAACAGTTGGAAATATCATTTTAAAAATTCTCTGAATCGAAATTGATTTCAGAATTCTATCGCATGCTTTTTTATTTAATTATTATATTATTTAAGGTATTCAAACACCTGTTACATTGTTATATAAAGATAGGATGAATAATTTTAATATATTATACATTTTACATGAATGTGACAGAAGATTAATTAAACGATAACACAGCATGTACATATGTATAATTAACATTCGCGTCACTTAATTAAGTTGCAACAAAAGAATTATTTTTAGCAAAATTACAGTCATTTTTCGTTAAATCTTTAAATAATAAAAAGCAAAATTACAATAATTTTGCTTTAAATCTTGTTAAACAAATGCGATTTTTTGGGTAATTAATAATTATCATGAAATATTATATACCTACCTAACAATACAATTGGCATGCCCACTGAGCTGTTTACAGTCTTACACATTCCGGGGATTGATTACTTATTATTAAAACCTTCTTAAACTCTTGTAAATGTTGTATGTGCCTTATTTACAATACTAATTATACCTACTACTTAATTTCATGATAAACAAATCCTTTGTTTGTATGAACTGTACAATAATGAACGCGCGTACAAAGCGCCTAACTACCTACTCTATTTAATACAGGTATGTTTTATATTTATTTGATACCTACTGGTTGTTACTTTGTTAGCGTATTAGACTTGATAATAAATTCTTCATTGTAACTAATTAATTGATAAAATAACAATTATTTTTATATTAAACCTGTTTATTCAAACTTTCACCCAAATTATGCGCAAAAATGGTTAATTTCATTAGATTTATTATGTACACTAATTTATTTTAAACTTAATCTATTTTTATCATTTTTAATAACCATTATATTTAACCAATATTCACTATTTCAGTAGGATATTGTTTTCTATAGGTTTATTTGGAATTTAATGATATTATGTGAATAACATCAGAACATCCTACTAATTATGTTAGAACATAAAATATCCGGCTTGTTGTTTATATTATGTCATGTAACAATAGGAATTGAGTAAATAAAATAATACAATCGATATTTCCGCATTATTCTTAAATAGAGACGTACCTATACCTACTAACTTATAATGAAATTCACGGCCGAATTGTACAATCACTCAACAACAAACATTTAACAGTACCTAAGTAGGTATGTATGTACTGTTTATCCTTATTTTCTATAAAATTTGATGCAATGCTCAAACATTATTGAAATATTCGCCGAAGTTTCAATTATAAACTGAAATAATTCATGTAAATAAATATCTTTATTGTCAAGATAGTAGAGTTGTAAGTATAAAACAATAGTTAAATTGGATATCTATGAAAAAAAAAGAAAAGCGAATTTCGGATTCTCTCTCAATAATTTTTAACCGATTTAAAAAAGGAGGAGGTTATTGATGTTGTTATGGCAAGTCATAAATTCTGAAAAGTTTAGTGTAGGTACTACGTCTATATAACGTATTTTGATTTAAGTGTTAAAGTAATTTATGTAATCATTAATTCCAAAAAAAAAAAATTACCGATCATGAGGGTAAACAGATCAGCAAATAGTAAAATTAGATTCAGTTCCATAAATGCAATTATTCGTTTAGCACGCCATCTTTGGAGACAATTGAGTTAGTGTGTTTAACATATAGTAGCTGCACTCAGGCGACAGATCGGACAGGGGAAAATTGACGTAGCGGCAATTTATCAATAACGTGTATGAAGTGTTCCGGCTGTAGTGCGACGCGATTTCGGCCATCATCATTCGTCCGCCACGTCGAGTCGCCCGACTAATGTCACACCACAATTCCTATAGGGCTGTCTGTGATTTTCCATTTTGTTCGAGAACAAAAAAAATGTTGGCTGGGATGCCCAGGACTTTACAAAGGCAAATAAAAAGTCTATAATCCTTTGGAGATATAGGTATAACTATCTATACATGTTCCTTTTATTTATGTAGTAAAATAAGTAATAGTTATTATAGACCAAAATTATTTTGATAGCCTACATTAACAGCTAATTTAATTCCTTGTTTATATGTAGACTAGCTTACCGCCCGCGGCTTCGCCCGCTTTGTCTAAAACCTAATAAATTATATACTAAAACCTTCCTCTTGAATCACTCTACCTATTAAAAAAAACCGCATCAAAATCCGTTGCGTAGTTTTAAAGATTTAAGCATACAAAGGGACATAGGGACATAAGGACATAGGGACAGAGAAAGCGACTTTGTTTTATTCTATGTAGTAATGATGATAACGCGCAATTATGTTTATAGGGTTTTTTTAAATTTCTTCCTTAATAAGAATAGGTACCAAGTGATGTATTTTTGGTAAATATTGATATGAACAATTGAACTATACTTACTTAAATTAAACAGCATACAATATTGAATATGTATTTTGAAAATGTCTTGCGTACCCTATGCTAGACTGGACAAGTGATCATCCATTTGAAAGTATCACGTGTTGATCACAGACAAGCTAAAATATTCAATAACTAGACCGTATATTTCTGTTCATTTTTTTATTCTGTTTTTGTAAGGTTTTTGTGGTACCACTTCTCCTATAAGTATATAAAATCTTTAATACATTGTAATCGTAGGTATACAACAAAACATTACGATAAAGTGAACTCGAAATTAGAATGAATAACATTTATATTAGGGCGTCTCTACTTTTTAAGTTTCAAAATCCCGGAAAACAATATTACGAGGTCGTAACGCTTTACTCGTGCTAGAGATAATCGAAACTACCGAAATACTTAATTTATCGAAATTACTGTGGTCATCCTAACCAAACTATCAATTGTGTCGCGCTACTCGCTAGTCATTACCTGGTACCTACATTGTAGAGTTTTGATCGCCGGCCCGCAATTATTCCTAACTACTGACCCCATTTATATAGTTCAAAGAGGATCTTCGCAAATTGAACATATAACTGTGTCTATTTACCTTAATATACTCAGTACAAAAAAGAAAAATGTATGTTGAAGCTATTAAATAAAATGTTATACCTATTATCTACTCATATCATATCAGATACCTATTCGTATTAGGAAGAGCCATTTTTAATACCTACCTAGAAATTGCTCTACCGTCCACTATTATGGAATGCCAAATAATTTGTTGTTGAAATTCACAAAGATACCTACTTTAGTTCAGTTGAAATGCTCGATGTATATCTAAAATAATTAATCATTATTGTGCACGCTTGTCGCATATGTGTAATTTATTCCTAGATGAGATAATATATAATATCTAGCAGCAGACGAAACAAAGGAAGAATTTAATAGGCTGTTTACACATTGGTTTTATTTTTTTTAACTTTATTTTTAACCATTTGATTAGTTATCTACCTCATTATATCGAAATATTTAATATCAGTACGTATCTAAGAGCACATGGTAATTAATTAAAATTGTATTCATTGAGATCTTACATTAGGCGAAATCATTTTTTTATTAAAATCTATATATATCTATCTATAATTAATAGCCTTTCATGTACATTTTTAATAATTGACCATTGTTTTGTTTTTACTTTTTATAAAATAAATATTAAATACTTAATTATCATTTATTATTAAACAATAAAATATTGGTATAAAAGAGTTCCGTCATTGAAAAGGAAAGAATAGGATTAGTAGTTTAGTGCAGTATAGCGGAAAAACTCCTTGGTGTTTTTTATTAGCAAGTATAATTAAAATTAAATTTAAAATATTTCATATTACTTAATCAAACAACAATTACCATAGGCACAGAGTAGGTAATAGCACTCTACATGACTCTAGGTAGCAACTTAAATCAAGTTTTATTGAACAGTACAATAGTTACTACTATAGGTACTTTTCCTTACAGCTGTAAAAGTTACCAAATTATAACTATAACTCGTCAATTATATGCCGGGCACAGGCTACATTTTGAAAAATAAGTTTTACGTGTCTAATATAATTAGGTAGGCATCTACATAATATAATCGTCTTCAAGTGAATATCAGCTTCAGATACCTACCTACTGAGTACGTATCTACGTATGTTTTAATGTTCTGTATGTGTAATAATAATCAATAAATAATAAATTAATAATTACTTACATGTACATAGCTGTCATTCGGCAATTAGTTGGAGATCTTGCTGAGCAGATAGACGTGGTATAAAAGCAAATTAAACGTAGCTTGTGCAACGCCGCAGCAGCTTTCATCCCTCGAGACCGTTTTCACTAACGAGTGTCGAATTGAAGCAAAAAAAAATTAAAAATGATTTTTTTTACATGAATTTTGTCAAATCAAGTCGTATATTTTCGTAGGTCAACGTGCGTCTCGTGATACAATACGTGTACTTGTGCTGAGGGCAGTGAGCCATGAGTTAGCCACTGACAAAATAATAGCGCGGGATTACCGACTCATCCTGCTGACAACTCAACGGACAAGATTACAATACATGTATTTAGTAGTAAATTTTATGAAGAAGTTAAAACGAATATATCTAATATGTTATTATTACTATTTAGTAAATATAAACAAATTGAAAACTGAAAAGGCCCTCAAAACCAAATGTAAAAAGTCATAGATAATTTATATTGAACAAAAAACTCGAATTGAGAACTTTTTTGAAGACTATTGATAATAAATTTAGAATCATCATTACATAATATAATACAACGTCGCTTTCTCTGACCCTATACCTATCCCTTTGTCCCTATGTATGCTTAAATCGTTAAAACTGCACAACGGATGCGGTATAAATAGATAGAGTGGTTATCGAATATCGAGGAAAGGTTTAGAAGGTATATATTTTCTTAGGTTTTATACAAAGCAGAAAACTAGATAGTAAAATTTATAATCTTTATTGAACTTTCCCACAGAGAGAGTTTGCATGTCATTTTTTTATATTAATATATGTAGTAGTTATGCAAATAAATTTATAGATGTGTATAGAGATGTTTTAACCTATAAAATAATAAATACTGTATAATTTAAAAGCAACTGGCAGCAGCAATGCTTTTTAGGGATTAAGTTGCGACAGAAGAAAAGCGGTACAATATATTTAGTTACATAAAATTTACGATACAATATATACCTAATAGCTAAAGGTTAAATCTACTATGAATCGAAACGTAGGTACTGAAATATTTATTACAATCTTACAACCACTTCATCACAGATAACTCTTAATTAAATCCTCTTGAGCGGTTAGTGACTTTTAATTTGTAAGAAACTGTCTTAGTTGCAGCATGCAATTCTACCATTTTCCTTACTAAATATTCAATGAAATCAATATAGGAGGTACCTATATAAAAAACAATACATTGTAAATAACGTTTTGCATCAGGAACACTAATATTTAAATTTTATAGCCTATAATTAAAAATTAATATTAATAAATGAGTATCTAGCATTTGGAATAAATTAAATGTGTGATTTAAAAGAGATTTTCATTGGTAAGGTAATAATAGAATACCTAGGTCCTTAATTGTAAGTACTTTAGTTTTATAAAAAATAAATGAAGTAACTACCTAACTAATTGTATTTTTATTGCTATGTAATTTATTGATTAGCGTATCTAGATAACGTCAATTCAGTAGTTTTCTTTTGTTTGACCTGAGTATTAGGTATATACCTACATTTATAAATTAAAGATTTTAACGGATTTTAAACGCGACTGATGATTTTAGACTGAAGCAGAACACGCACTCCCGTGGCCATGCTCGCTCTGCAGTGTGCAACGTTAGTACATATAATAATAATAAATAATTTTTTGACTACGTAGTTACTTATATATTCTTAAATTTCTTATTTATAATTATACTAATAATTAATATACTTTATTAATCAAAAAATAAAACTAGCTCAGCACATAAGCCGAGGCGATTGGTAAAGACTAGATTAGGTAGGTAATATACAAATATAATAAAATTTTTAGAACTTTCAGAAGAAGAATATATATTATGAAATCCAAACCCAGTAGTGTCAAAGTAATACATCAAATTAATATTAAATTATTTTGAACTAGCTTTCCGCCCGCGGCTTCACCCGCGTTTTCCCAAAAAACCCGTTCCCGTAGGATTTCCGGGATAAAACCTATCCTATGTCCTTTCTCGGGTATCAAAATATATCTATACCAAATTTCATGCAAATTGGTTCAGTATTTCAGGCGTGATTGAGTAACAGACAGACAGACAGAGTTACTTTCGCATTTATAATATTTATGAATTTTTGTTGAAGGAAACGCTTAATTTTAACGAACTTCCGCTTCCGCTTAAAATACAACTTTTCACGACAAATTTTTCACATTATCCTTCAATTCAATAAATAATCACTTCTTAATTTTATTGAATAGGTATATGATTAATAAATATATGTATTTTAAATATACCTAAATAAAAATTAATATTTCTTTTAACTAAATCTTTTTTAATAATTACTTACATATATATTTTTTTATTATGTATAGGTACCAAATTAATATATTATATGATATTGTAACAAGGAGACGTGGTCTCTATAATACATACGTATATATGTTTATGTTTTATATGTATTTCTGCTTAAAAAAACATGGGTATATTTTACGAGAAGTCCCTTTTACAACCTAACCGCTAACGGCTAATTTCTGAATTGAATAGGTACCCATTTGAAGTTAAAAACTTATATACATATTTAAAACTTTCTCAAACCAACACTCATTTCAGCATATGTAGGTACTTCTCTTTATACTGTGCTATTTGCTTATTATATACATATTTCATTCTCGTGTTTTACAATTTAATATAGTCATCATTGATTATATGTATATTTATCACTACCTACTAGTAACTAGTAAGATAGTACCTAAGAAAAATTTTGACATCACATTATTTGCGGATAATAATCCGCCGCATCCGCAATCATACCAACATGATCAGTTGTGTCCCTTTGAATGAATGAATCCCCCCGCGGCTTTACCAGCAATGCTCCGCTTTTGTTGGTCTTAACGTGGTGATATGTAGGTAGTATAATACAAAAATTATAATTCACGATCGTTTTAGGTCGATTATTGAAGTACATTAGCCGCTAAGAATGGGATATTTTTCACACTTGGTTCGTGGTCCAGCGCAGCCTAATTGGGACAGTTGCGTGTATCGGCGGCATGCGGGCGGACGCAGGCCTAATCTTCTCATTGCGACTGACCCCGGCCGGTGGAGCCGGCCCAGGACAAATCGTAAACACAAATTGTTTTATAAGGTCAATGTTAATGCATGCGATGTTTTGATTGGCAATATTGAATCTACTGCGTAGCGAGGAACCTCATTACGTCGTATAAACTGATCGATTTTTATTATGGAACAAGGCAATTTTTTCTGGTTACGTGATGGCTTAGTTTGACTGTGAAAGAGGATGCGGGCGTAATAAAAGAGGAGTGATTCTGCTCATGAACATTCCAGACCTTTTTATTAAATTGAACACTTATTTTTATTAAAAATATAACACAACAAGATATATAAAGGGGATTTTATTTTGATCTTTCATTACTTTGTGAAGGGCTTGAAATAAAATAACATTTACTTTCATTTTAATTTAATATTAAAACATGAGTTACAACAAATGGCATCTTAAAACAAAATCTTACTTAGAAAATAGTAAAGCTGCTCAATATAATGAATTCAATATAAATATGTATTTATTTGATTTCTCATTTGAATCAGTAAGTAAACGTGTTTTCCTTATAAATCCATGAATAAATAACAGATTTTTCAAAGTCACAATATTTTATGAGGCCTGCTCAAGTCGAAATGTAGCGCTTCATTATTACGTCATATTGATTCAAATGAAAAAGCCACTCAATTTAGATTCCGAAAGATATTTTATTTTAATGTATAATTTTGATCCCAAAATGTTATTTTGCTACTTCACATAAATTATCGAATTTGCAATACTGGAAAAACAATTGTCATCTACACTATCTCTTATATTATTGACTATTGAAATCTACTATGTAATTAAGTACATGATGTGTGTAACATTAATATGTAACGTGTTTGTGTATACTTATCTAACTACAAGGCAATGTAAAGTGCTTGTTTGTGCAAAAGAGAAAAACCTTTTTGAACTTTTAAATTATGTTATGAATTCACCACTTCCTGATTTTAATATCCAACTATATAAATATGTAGGTAGTTAATCAAATCCCCGAAAGGTCAAACGATAACTTGTGTTAGCAAACATTATTATTGCATACAAAGCTAAGGGACATTTCATACTACTTCTTAAGTATTAACTCAACTTAAACTTTTCATACACCATTTATATCGTATCAGGAAGTAGCGAAATAAATAAATTACATTCATACATCTGCCACTATACGTTCAACAATATCTATGAATCTTCTTAAGTCTTTATTTAGTACTTAAACAATCGTATATTTATAGAAATACATATATCGGAGTCCAGATGGGACTAATTTTGGGATCATTTATTTCATGATATAGAAATATAAAAGCAAAGTGTAAAAAAAGCTGTGATAAAAAACCTTACATATCAAATCAAATTCATAAGGGCCAAAGATGTATTCAAAAGCTAACAGTATTTTACAAATAAATTAGAAACAAAAACAATTTGTTCAAGAACAATCACATAAGCGAAGGCTAGTAAGCGCCTGCAGTGTGTACGAAGGTCATCGTTAACCAAATATATTATTTATTTTAAATAAACAACCAACCACCTTAGCACTAAAATATGTACAACTTAAAACTAAAGACTTGTAAAAAAAATAGAGAGATTTTTAATAAAAGCATGATTGTATAACAGCTCTCCTACAAATCGTAGGCGTTCAAAATGACCAGAAAAAAATCGAATGTTTTAATTCATAATTATTCTTCTTAAACAAAACTTATACGAAGAATATTTAAAAAATTAATACTAATATTACTATAACAACCGCCAAACAACTTTCTATCTAACCTCTATAAAAACTTTTCAACACTCAACATCAGTTCGCACCACTGGTCGTTAAATAGTAATTTTATTATTCTATATCTATCGTTAAATTATAACAATATTAGCCTATAAAAATATATAACTAATTTAATATATGGGAATATTTTCGCCGTGAAAAAACACTGAATAAGCACACAAAATAAAGTAAATGAGTATGAGATTATAACCCTAACTACATTCATGTAGACTTAAATAACGATGAACCTTATAACTTAAAATTAAAAATAAATTACTTAAAAGTAAAGTAGCACGTTATCTCGTTAGTCAGATGAAACAGTTAAATAGTTGATAACATTTTTACGTTACAAAAATATTGTTTTACTTGAAAATATCGCGATAAATTTATATACAAAAGGTACCTACAAGAGATTCCATTACACGATGTGAGCATCTTCGTCGGCTCGACACGACTATTCCTTTTATTGTCACAGAACATCAACCATTAAGGAATGTACTTGCATATGTTATTTTTTACACGTTTAATATTATCGATACACCTACATAATACAACAATAATTTATATGTAACATATATTTTTACACACGCGTAGTGTGCAATTACATCAAGTCTAAATGATTATGCAATGATTTCATGTTTTAAAATATGTGAATATATTATTTACAGGTGAGAATGAATCCACTTAAAATACAATTCGCGTCTCTTTATCCTTAGTTTTGCCAATATATCTACATATTCACAATTCAAACTATTACTAGCAACAGTCCATTTTATTCGAGATGTATTAAACACCAAATTCATGTAAAATCTTCACTAGTAATAATTATCTACGTTCATCGTCGTAAGCCAAGTTTACATTTTAGTACTAAAGAAGCATTTATATCTAAATTAAATATAGTAATATCCAAGTATTTTTTAAGTTTATATTTTACAAGTAATCATGGAGACCATAAAGACAAATTAGAGAAGTGCTCTTTGCATTTAATTTCTTTTAATATGTAGAATGAAGAGATGTTACAGGATTAAGTTGAACTTGTGATTTGCGTATATGATTTTTATCAAAATTGATTGTGATGTAGAAGACTATTGTTTTACAATGCAATATTTCAGGATGCAGATAATATTTTTTTAAGTTGGTTACACCACCTAATACCTACCGAATATTATAGCCAGTTATCTGCCCTAAAGAGCATCGCGAATTGCGACACGTGCCAAATACATAATATTATGAAATGCGTAAAGTCCTCCCCCCTGCGCGCTCTTGTAGTAAATAGACGACGGTGTATGTGAGGGGTTCTCGTCCTTCCTCATTCATTTTGCCAATATTTAACATATAGTATTTCAGCGGCTAGGAAATCGCAGGGGAGGCAATGAGCCAAGATTCTTCTGGAGGGGCAGCAGGCTTATGACGCGATATCATCAACACTACCTACCATTTTCTTGCTTTAATCATGTCGGCGGTGGTTCTGGAGTTTAGCAAAAGTAAGAATAGCAGACGCACGCGGGCAATCTTACAATACCACTCCCGCACATTTCGTTTATATTCATCATGCTTGTTGTGGCCGCTTAGCAACAGCAGACGCAGCAGACGGACGATCAGCGGCAGAAGGAGCAGCGAATCCCCTCTAGCTCCTTCTTCTGCCCTACGTCTTCCTCTTGAAGTACATTCCTCCCTTGCCCTACGCCTCCACTCAAGTACTGTTTATCAGCGGCAGGTAGCGCACGACACGCAAGCAACGCGCGGTTGTTAAGAGACGAAATCGATCAGCGATAGACGTAACAACACTCATTCCTGACCCCCCCCACCCTGCCGTACGCCTTCCTACTAATATTCAAGTACTGCCACAGAATACATAATAGTAGCTAAACGCTACAGAACAGACACTCTCCGCCTCCCGCCAAAATTAAACTTACCTCACCCCGCGCGATCGTGATTAAAATGGGTCATATTTTTCTGCAAGGACGATACGCAACGAAGATTGACAACATTAATCAAATTGACAAAGTAATTTTATTATTTTGGATTTGTGATTATCGTTTTTCGTAGAAAATGGTTAGATATTGTGCTGTTTACGGATGTATTTCATCAGAAAAACGCGATTTTTTTTTACGCTAGTCACAAATGTGCCAACCATAAAGCGTTAACACACACATTTGCAGTCTCTACAGTGTGACTGTCAAAACGATAATTTTGTATGGAGTGTCCGGGGTGTGGTACTGCTTATCAGCGGCAGGTGTCGCACGACACGCAGGCAGCGCGCGGCGGTCAGGACACACGCTGCCGGCGGCGGGCGGCGCGCGGCGCCAGCAGGTAGGACGCGTCGAGCGCGCGCCCCGCGCCGCCGCCCGCGCTCAGCAGCCGCCAAGCGATCTCGTTCACGCGCTCCTTTTGTTGCTCGCGACGCTGGGCGGGGGATACGTTCTGTAAATATTGTGTTGAATAAAATAAGTTGAAATAAAGATAGTATTTTTTCTGTGTTTGATTTTACGCGAGTACATTAAGAAATTAAAGATATTACAGGATTATAAACGCGAATTATTCATTACTAGCTACGTTCCTCGGTTTCACCCGCGTGACCTTCCTCGATGAATAGGCTATCACCTACACCAAAAGAATTTTTCAAATCGGACCAGTAGTTCCTAAGATTAGCGCCTACAAACAAACAAACTCTTCAGCTTTATAAAATTAGCATAGATATGTATTACCAACCCGGCCGTTACGCACACTTTACAGCGAGCGTGATCACGGGGAAATTGACCACGTCAATTTGAAAAGTTGGGTAGAAAAGATTTATGTAGTGGTCTCTCTAATGGTCAAACTCCTCTTTATAATGATAGTGCAGATTATGTATCAAATCATCGATATATGCATTATACACTACTTCTAAGTAAATATCGAAAACTGTCATGATGAACTATGTTAATATTATTAAGTTAACCTTTATTTAATTTAAACATCCTATAGGTATCAAATTAGAAAACGAATGCTGCAGAATCACGATGACGTAAAACAAAATAATACATAATTTACAATAAAAACAAATGCAAATACAGTTGATTTGCTATGAATAAAATTCAAATATGCATATAGATATTCATATTCATCCA
Organism: Colias eurytheme; assembly: GCF_061535395.1. Taxonomy (NCBI): domain Eukaryota; kingdom Metazoa; phylum Arthropoda; class Insecta; order Lepidoptera; family Pieridae; genus Colias; species Colias eurytheme. The sequence continues at coordinate 5,515,203 of NC_142998.1, read as the reverse complement.
TCATTAGTTCTTGTGTAGAAATTCAAAAAACATCGCATCTACTACACAATTTTGTATTTAATATTCATAAAACACGATAAAATTTTATAGAATTACTTTATTTAAATTAATTAATACATTAGTTTAATAAATTACTCTATTATACCACTTATAGGAACTAATTGCATAATTATAGATAACTGCTTCCTTAATTTGAGATAAATACATAATATAAAAGAGAATTAAATTGCACTAGCTCTTGCCCGTGGCTTCACTCGCGTTGTACCCGGGTAATAAATAGCCTAAGTACTTATCTAGACTATAATTTAGCATTGTAACAAAGAGTAACGAACAGAAATGTACAGATAAATATCTGTACATCCTTTCAAAAGTTTTACTTTATGATATGATAAATTAAAATGATGAGAACAATTATTTTATCTATAATTTGCTTATAAGTCGATTCATTAGAATATTATCATGAGTTAGAAAAGTTTTTTTTTTAATACAAGTAAGTATTTGTTTTAAAATCATGTTTTACCTTAGCAACGGTAGCCACAGCGACCGGCTTTTTCTTCGGTTCCTGTGATGTCTTAGGTTTATCTGGTGTCATAAAATTCTTGCCAGCGCGACCTTTCAGGTATTCAGGCAGAACTTCGTGAGGCTAAACATAAATTATTAAATTAATGAATCACAAATAAACAAATTCTAATTTTGTATTCATTTTCCTTAACTAAAACACAACAACTGTTTACTAAGTATAAATCGAGACTTAATTAATGAATTATCTTAATTTATATAAATTTATTCATTCAGATGCAATATACGTTGTATATTATAAAATATGCGGCAATAGTATCGCGGCAAATTATTGAAATGAGTTTAGTGACGCTTGTTAAATCAAGGTTCGGAATAGTCATTCAATGAACGCGCTAGTCATGCAATCAAATAGCAGATTCAACCAGATAACTGCAACATGTTTACTACAACAAATAGTACAACACAACAAGACCAAATTATCCCCTTTACAAATATTCACAAATACTCACTGCACACACTTTTTTTATGTGTGATGTTTCTCAATGTTAGCCAGAAGGGCTTCTACATTTTAACGCGGACGCGGGGGTGAACTGAAGGTTCACGGTGGTAGCGACATGCGGGCGGGCGTCCCCCCGCCACGGGGATCTCGAACCTAGGCTTGGGCTGTCGCTTGAGTGGCCGGAAGGGCCCTAGTCGGACGGGAAATACCACAGATCACAGAAACTAAAGGGAGATAGGGGGCGGGGCCGGTGTCGCAGCAATATGCCCAAAAAAAGAACAAGCTGTAGCGGTGCTGTATACGTACGTCACTTACAATCTAGTGTGCGAAAGAATAGTCGCTCTCATATTTTTGTGTGATGACACGCACACAACGCGAAGTATTGTTTTGATTTTGTTTACTGCAGTTGTGTGCGTAAATTTTTTATGAGACACGGTTTTGTACTCAGCGCAAGCGATTGGCATCTCTCTAGATCTCTATGGGAAACACTCACAGCATACGTCCGCGACACCTTCAAGCGCTGCGGGAAGTGGTCGAACGCGTACGGCTTGGTGCATATCGGGTACTTGGGCCGCGAGATCTTGGTGAACAGGTGCGCTGTTCTGTCGACGCGCAGCTCGCAGATGTACACGTGCGGCTCGTGCGCGCCCACCGGGCGGCCCTGCGTGACGGGAATACATTTTTTTTAGTTTTATAGCATTAAAATGTTTTATAAATTAAAAAAAAAATAATAATAGAAAAAATATCGATGAGGAAGCGGGATTTTATCGATTTTTTTTCTGTACTATTTAAAATATAGGAAAATTGAACTGATTCATAAATTATTATTTGGTACACCATTTTTTTTTTTATAGTGGAGAATGCATTTAGGCATACCCAGGGCACTCGGGGGAAGAGCCCTGGGTCCGCGTCCGCAGACATTATTTGGTACACCATGAGGTAATACCCTAATAAACATTAATAATCTAATAAACAATATTAAAGTATGAATTGTAATTAAACTGTGAACAAAAAACTGTCTGCTAACGAACCATCAGATAGCTAATGATTTTTTACCTTAAATTAATTCATATAATTAATTGTTGTTGTTTTTAACTTTCTTAGTGAAAATCTTACATTTAGTTATTACATACCTTGCAATAAGTGTTCAAGTCCATGACCCAGCATTGAGACATCACTAGTTCTATGGGCACTGCCTCGTAAAGTGGTACACGCATGACCTCATTATGGAAGAATCTGCAAAAATAAATTGTCATGATATAAAACCACAAACCATTCGTTTCAATGTATTTTGTGATTTGAAAGCTATAGTTATTTATTATGTTATTTTACACGACAATCTTCACTGATACAATGTTATTCAATCAACACATAATATCGATCTTGATTGTGGCGTATTCTTCTTTTTTTTTCATATTTATTGTTCCTGCTATACAGTAATATACTAAGAATGATTAAACCATTGAGCCCCGAACGGCCCGATCGGGCCACGACACAATAGATTTTCTATTGTGTCTGTGATTCCGGGGCCTGAGTTATTAATTAATATTTGCCACTAAATGTTACACTTACTTCCTAGTTGGTTCGTGGAAGGTCTCATGCGGGCGCAAATAATGATGTCCGTACACATAGCGCTCGCGCGTGTCCTTGTGTTTCCATAACCGCTCCACACGGAATATATCCAACTCGGAAACTGGCACACAACCGATCGTTTGGTATGTATGCTTGCGGACCGAACCATCCTGCAAGTATAATATGAATAATGAATATGTGTTCATAGTAAACGGTTTTACAATTAGTTTTCAAAATTATTTGAATATAAGACATACAAATTCCAATCTAATATTTAAACTTAGGCAAAATCAACGTTTGCTATTTATCCGACGTGCTGTATTCACGTCACTTTCAAACATTTTTACTGTAAAATCTTTATAAATAACTACCAACCCTTTGTGTAACCTTCACAACTTATTTTACGTACCTTATTCTGAACAGTCTCCTCTTTCTCTTTCCCCTTGATATTCTTCAACTTCTTTCTATCGACGCGCTTAGTCTTCGGCGAATCTGTCTTATCGCCGTCCTTTTGGCTGACGTCCGGGTGTTTATCATCAATGGGAATATCTCGTAGTACGTATACAGTGTCACCTTGACGCACTTGCAGCCCGTCACGCATCAAAGAAAGGTAGAACTGGTGACCCTCTTCCGTGTATTCGTCGAGTGGGATCTCGCGATCAACCTGCCAGGTATTTAAATAATTTGTTAGTTTACGAAATGTGTATAAATAGCAGTAAATAAAATTATATTTTTCTATAATAAAAGGGAGTATCCTCGAACAATCTTCTCAATGGCTTAAGGAATGATGCCAGAAAGTTGTAAATATGCTCTGTAGCGAAAACATTTCGCTCGCGCGGTTCAGAGCGATGTCGTCACAACCATGTCAAATAAAATTAATTTACACAAATTTAGAACCTACTTTGGTAGAACAATATAACAAGGCTCATATTTTAGCGTATAGTCACACCCCGGACACTCCATACAAAATTATCGTTTTGACAGTCACACTGTAGAGACTGCAAATGTGTGTGTTAACACTTAATGGTTGGCACATTTTTGACTAGCGTAAAAAAAAAATGCACTTGTTTCTGATGAAATACATCCGTAAACAGCACAATATCTAACCATTTTCTACGAAAAACGATAATCACAAATCCAAAATAATAAAATTACTAAGTCAATTTGATTAATGTTGTCAATCTTCGTTGCGTATCGTCCCTGTAGAAAAATGTGGACCATTTTTAGACTGATCGTGCGGGGTGAGGTAAGTGTTTAATTTTGGCGGGAGGCGGAGCGTGTCCGTTCTGTAGCGTTTAGCTACTATTATGTATTCTGTGGTATAGTGACAGTTACCGGGTCGGTGGAGCACAGGTGGCAGTAGTGCGTGGAGCTGGTGTCGGCGAGGCGCATGCAGCGCGCGTGCTGCCACACGCCGCAGCGCGCGTTGCCGCACTGCACCATCAGCCCCTCCTCCACGTGCAGCCCGCATATGCACAGGATTACCTCCTCTGCAATTAAGATAGCATACATTATGTTCGTTAATTCAACTAGAAAATAAAGTATCTAAGTAGTATTGGCCGATTAAGAAGAGCTGGAACGTCAACACATTTAAACATTGCACATAATATGTAGTGTCTGTGAAGACGCGCGCGGCGTGACGCCATAGTGCATACGCATCATGAAAAGTCTGTCTGTCTCTCTCGCGCGCAGACTAGCTTATGAGGGTGAAGGGGACAATTATTGTTTTTATGTTGCAATTGTTTATTTACAGGGTGATGTAATTTAAACAAAGACGTTAGGTATATCTACTACTAACTATATTCGACGAGATACTTCGCGGCACGCGGATAAGAATATTTTTTTACTTTACCTAGGTTAATTAATTATGTAATCATTTTAATAAGTTTTGTAAACAAAATGTAAACGCCGTAAGTTAAAATTTTCATTCATAGCTGAACAATACAACTTTTATTGTAATGTAGCCTTGGGCCTTAGACAAAGTAACAATTAAAAAACGATAACGAAGTTAGAAAAGGCAAAAATGTATGGGATTGACATACGCCGCGTTAGATCACGTGGTCTATCTAATGTCAATCCCATACATTTTTCCTTTTCTAACTTCGTTATCGTTTTTTAATTGTTACTTTGTCTACGGGCCCTTATCTCTTACGTGCTACGGTTTCGCTTGTATTGTTTCTTGTGAGTGAGCGCACGTGTTATTTGTATTGTTTGTATCGTTATTTTGAATATGACATGAAATTTAATTATTATTTGATATTTGAATGATGATCAATACTATATAACAATTGATTATGAGAATAAATAATTAAGTTCATCGATTGAGTTACTTTTAAATTGTAATTTTACATATAAATTATGAGAGCTTTCATAATTATATTTATCTACAACGCACTCATTTTACAATTCAAGTCTACAATAATTAAACTAGAGTCGCATTTATTTTTGAACATACTGTATAGTAAAATTGCATATGTGTGAGTACTGTGAAGATGCCAGCTTTCCTTAATAGGCCAGTATTCAAATACATATTTCCAAGAAATTAATTTTCTTAATGTTTATAGAATCACTTACCAGGCTTTGATTTTTGTATGAATCCAGATGGTAAACTATCTTGTGAGCCAAGTATTTTAATAAGTTGCTCAGCAAACTCCAACTTGGCAGAATTGTATACCTATAAAGAAACAATAATATTATATCAAAATCCACTCAAATATTGCTATTAAATGTGCGTAGCATTAACAATGAGTCATCTCAATGAGTATAAGTAGTGCACATAAAGTGTTCAAAATAAAAGTTTTCAACCCCCCGAACATTACTGCAAAAATTTTACCTTTTTCAACTGCGCAGCGACAGCGCCAATGGCGGTCATCTTACTGTATTCCCGCATAAGCGCAGAGAACAAACCGCTCATATCACTGTCGAACTGAACCACACTCTCGTATTCATTGTTCTCAATTTTATTTTGAATCACGTTTAGATCCGTTATTGGAATTGTATCCGATTTTTGGTTTTTAATTTTAAGTAGCGGTGAACATATGGGTTTTTCTTCATCACCTGTAATAATTTTTCATTCGTTGAAGTAGAGATAGCATATAATTATATAGCTTACAAGTGTACTAATTATTATTATTTATAATTAAGTCTCTACTTGTTCAAATCTTAGACTTAACACAATCATAGCATTTAGAAGTTTTATAAGAAACGAAGTTTTTATTTTAATTTGAAGACTGACCTTTGAAAGATGTTATAATATTGTACAGAGCTTTAAAAACGCGCGTCAAGCGCTGTTTCGTGTCCAACGACGGATCATCTTCCAATTTGGATAGTTTAAGAATTTCTTCCTTAGAAGCGCGTAGAGTCTGTAGCTTTTTGTGGAATACTTGTGGGTTCATAGTATCGGGGAGGGTTAATGGGTCCACATTTATTGTATCTGGTACTGCGGGTTGACTCGGTACGGTAGATACTGTAGGGGTGCTTGGAACTGGCGCGGGAGGGGCGGGGGGTGAAGGCGGAATTTGTATTGTCATTCGCTCACGTGTACGACGCACCTGAAATGTAGATGATGTGTTGTATTATATGGAATAATGGTGTTTATTACACGGAAAAAACCTCTTCAAATGCAAATTAATTATTAATAGCTAACTATTTGAACAGATGTGGCAAATAAATGAATTTAAATGAAATTGAATGAATAAATTATTTCCCTATTAGTAATATTTAAAAATTCACACAAAAAATTATGTACTTACGTTCTCCAAATTTCTAAATAGGAAACAATGTCTCTCTTTAACGAGATTCCTTTCTTTAGCAGTCAGTGGTTTCAACTGTGGTTCTTGCCACAGCTTATTCAAATGCTGTTGATATTTGAGTATGGTCATGTTTTTGATATCGCACGCCGAAACACTCTGTTGTTCAGATTTCTTATTGCATTTAACCGCTTTACGCGGCCTTCCCACGCGAGGTTGGTTGCCATTCGAACTGTTTGATTGATTAGAAGCATTGGATGGTGTCCTAGACTGTGTTTTTAATGGTTGTTTCGTAATACGTTGATATTTCCCGCCAATAACGCCGCGGCAATCTTCAGAATCGCATTTGCAAGGCTAAAATAGAAAAGAGCGTTTTGAATACTGAACATAACCCTTACTCCGAAATGAATTATTTTCATCACAAAATGAAATTTACCTGTCCAACAGCTGGATTAAATAGTGAAAAGTTGTAATCGTAGGTAAGTTCTTCTCCCGAATCTATGTCACGTAGTGCAAATAATGCCATCCTGAATGTACCTGTACACAAATTATTTAATTACAATATGATTTACTTGCTTAAAAGAAAGGTCAGCTCTATTGGATTTTAAAAGCAAAACTTAGTTAATAAATATTACCCGAAAAATCATTTTCTATGTAACACAAAACACAAAATTACCCCAATGATTAAAAAAAAATAGAAAGCAACATCAAAATCACGGGCAGGAGGCTAGTTAATCAGATCCCCATATTTTACTTATAATTTAAATCCAATCATACCATTAGCAGTCCACTTCTGCATTTCACAATTGGGCCGGCACGAGTGGTTAACGAACCGTCCGTCGCCGCCCATGCGGTGTCCGTCGATCACGAGCCCGCCGTCCAGGTGCAGGCAGTAGTGGTGCGTGTCGCGCGCGTAACGCGTCGCCATGCGCTCCTGTGCCATTTATTCAATTATTATTATTTACTAGCTTACCGCCCGCGGCTTGGCCCGCTTTGTCTAAAACCTAATAAATTGTATACTAAAACCTTCCTCTTGAATCACTCTATCTATTAAAAAAAACTGCATTAAAATCCGCTGCGTAGTTTTAAAGATTTAAGCGTACAAAGGGACATAGGGACAGAGAAAGCGACTTTGTTTTATACTATGTAGTGATATAACAATTTTATGTAACATAAAATTTTAGGAGTAATTACAGATATTCAACACAAATGGAAAACATATATAGTACATGAGCCATAAGGTAATGTGTTTATCATTGTAAAACTGTTTGATGTGTAACAACTATCTCGATTATACATGTTTTGATATGTTCATCATTGTCAAAAGGATCTTATGAAAGAGAAATTCAAGAAATTTGCGCTAAAAAATGAAAAAAAAAATGAGAAAACGTAACGGCCATATAAACTTCACGGGTTCGACAATTTGCAAAAAAAACAGGACAACGTTTGTCGGGTCAACTAGTTATACATAGAAATTGCGTTTTAAATACGATAATTGCACGCATAAGTGTACTAGAATACATTTCCAACAACATTTTTCACAACAACAATAAACAACTACACTAACAAATAACAATCACACTAAATTGTCCGAAGCAAAACTCTGTCCACGCGTGTACTAGGCAGAGTTTTCTAATGAGGGATACAATAGACTTTGAACATTACTGCCACGAAATAAGAATCGAACATTTTTTGACGACCTTATAATAGATGATTGTATGTGTAGTTGTTTATTAACGTACTAACCTTAGAGTATATATTACAGTAGTATAGAGCGAGTGTATTGCACAAATTGCTTTGTGCACATCGTAGGCAGATGAGCTATAGATAATATATAGATGTATGTGTGACAAATAGGGATGGGTAGGTATCAATTGCGTGCCGAGCTATCGATAAGTTATGTAAATAACTATGTATCTTTTGTAAATTTTATGTTCAATATGTTATTTAAGGAGAAATGTATGAATAAAGTATAGTTATAGTATAAATAAGTAATAAGTATAAATAATAATATGTCATAAGTATAAATAATAATATGTCATTTTAAATTTGTTTGCCAAGAGAATAAAGTGTTTATCCCATTTGAATATTTCTTGTATTAATTTTAAGTACTTAAAAAAATATGTTTATGAATATCAGAAAAACGAGTTCGATATTAAAGTTAATAAAATAAAAATTCGGGTTTGGTGCTATTTCTTTAATAATAAATGAAACAATAATAATAATGTTTTAAAAATGTTAAATAAAAATAAGAAATAATTAGTAATTTACAATGATAATATAATAAATCATATAAACAATTTTTTTATTTAATTTTATCCATTCTACTATAAAATGTTCAAAATCAATTTAGCGGTGCATTACATACTTTACATTTACACTATAATACATTTGCAATTTGCATTCATAATATTAGAAAGTCTATCATATAAAACACACCACAAATTTATTTATAATACATTTTTAGAAGAGTTTTAATTTTAAAGAAATAAATAATTTGTTAAAATATAGTTCTTCTAGTAAACTTTATATCGAGTACAGCGTTGGTTAGGTTACATCACTAAGATCACTAGTCCGTTTTCTTATGGGAAAAGGTATACATTTTTGAGTAAAGCAATGCCATTTGGTACGAATATTGTACTCGTCCACCTAAGCCCAAATCGCCTGGTAGCCAGTGTCTACTCCCCGGCAGAAGGGAGGGAGGGGGGGTTATAGAACAGAGCGCCCGGCGCTCGGAAAAAAAATTCTGGCGGATTCATTTGGCCCTTTGAGTCGAGTTTGGTGTCGTTATCAGGTAACTAGATGATGCCCGATTCATTCCCCATACCAGTTTTTTAGGGTTCCCTAGCAAAATATGTCACAATCTTTAAAATAATAAACTTTTGGCAGTGGCAAAATCCAAACAAACCAGTATATTTTTATATTTTTGTATGAAACTTGGTTTATAAAAAAATACTGTCTGGAAGGCCATTTTATGCAGATTATAAAAACATTAACATGTAACATATATCTTACCATTTTCAATGTGAAATAAATTATAGAAAGTACAGGAACGTTCGTCAGCGCAGCGTAGGGGACGGCTAATAGACCCGAAAAATAAGCAATAACATAAAACAAAAACCAGTCAAGTGCGAGTCTGACTCGCACATCGAGTGTTTCGTACTTATTTGTCCTATACCATGTTATCTTGTCTGGTAGGACCTGGTTAACTGATACACACACTTTCGTCTTTATAATATTAGTGTGATTTTTAATCATCTTTAAATTATAAATGAAGTCGAGTAAGATTGTTAAAAATAACGATATATAATAATAGAACGTTTTTGTATTAATAATAATGACGACCACCACCACAATTACATAATTCGGTACATTTGAGCTGGCGTATAAAACACTTCAATCTGGAATTGCAAGATTCCACGCACCGACATCTTATCAATTCAAAGCTTCTCTTTTCTTTTTATTTCAGATGGGCAAGGAATATTTTGATTTTTTTAGGTCCCTAAATATATACAGCTTGTAAAACTGCCCTTAAGGTGTGTTGTTTAAGGGCAGCTTCTGTGGGAGGCAAATTTTCGATTTGCCTGTCCGTTTTTGTTAAAAATTTGTTTGCGACCCTCATTTACTGTCACAGCGGGGTACAATGTGAAAAACAAACATGTACTTATAATAATTATAAAAAAAATATAAGTTCTGGATAAGAGTATCCTTAAAATATCGTGACCGTCCTTACCTATCATGCATTGTAATCACAAACTTTTCAATTTCAGTGTCTGCATATTTGCCACTGTAAAGTGCTTCAAATCCTCGTGTGACATTCGGATATGCCTTCTATACCTTAAATGCAGGTGTACCTATAGTTCTTTTAGACCTTCTAGCTTTGGAACACACGATATAGTAGTAGTAGCCAAAATAATGTTAAGAACAGTCGACAGATATGGCTAGTACAGAATATCATGTATTCCAAGCTAGAAGGTCTAAAAGAACTATAGGTACACCTGCATTTGAGGTATGGAAGGCATATCCGAATGTCACACGAGGATTTGAAGCACTTTACAGTGGCAAATATGCAGACAGTGAAATTGAAAAGTTTGTTATTACAATGCATGATAGGTAAGGACGGTCACGATATTTTAAGGATACTCTTATCCAGAACTTATATTTTTTTATAATTATTATAAGTACATGTTTGTTTTTCACATTGTACCCCGCTGTGACAGTAAATGAGGGTCGCAAACAAATTTTTAACAAAAACGGACAGGCAAATCGAAAATTTGCCTCCCACAGAAGCTGCCCTTAAACAACACACCTTAAGGACAGTTTTACAGGCTATATATATTATATATGTATTTAGGGACCTAAAAAAATCTAAATATTCCTTGCCCATCTGAAATAAAAAGAAAAGAGAAGCTTTGAATTGATAAGATGTCGGTGCGTGAAATCTTGCAATTCCAGATTGAAGTGTTTTATACGCCAGCTCAAATGTACCGAATTATGTAATTGTGGTGGTGGTTGTCATTATTATTAATACAAAAACGTTCTATTATTATATATCTTTATTTTTAACAATGTTACCTGACTTCATTTATAATTTAAAGATGATTAAAAATTACACTAATATTATAAAGAAGAAAGTGTGTGTGTATCAGTTAACCAGGTCCTACCAGACAAGATAACATGGTATAGGACAAATAAGTACGAAACACTCGATGTGCGAGTCAGACTCGCACTTGACTGGTTTTTGTTTTATGTTATTGCTTATTTTTCGGGTCTATTAGCCGTCCCCTACGCTGCGCTGACGAACGTTCCTGTACTTTCTATAATTTATTTCACATTGAAAATGGTAAGATATATGTTACATGTTAATGTTTTTATAATCTGCATGAAATGGCCTTTCAGACAGTATTTTTTTATAAACCAAGTTTCATACAAAAATATAAAAATATACTGGTTTGTTTGGATTTTACCACTGCCAAAAGTTTATTATTTTAAAGATTGTGACATATTTTGCTACGGAACCCTAAAAAACTGGTATGGGGAATGAATCGGGCATCATCTAGTTACCTGATAACGACACCAAACTCGACTCAAAGGGCCAATTGAATCCGCCAGAATTTTTTTTCCGAGCGCCGGGCGCTCTGTTCTATAAGCCCCCCTCCCTCCCTTCTGCCGGGGAGTAGACACTGGCTACCAGGCGATTTTGGCTTAGGTGGACAAGTACAACATTCGAACCAAATTTCATTGCTTTACTCAAAATGTATACCTTTCCATACAAGCATGCCCATAAGAAAACGGACTACACGTGGCGGCAGTGAGGCGCGCGAGCGAGCCTGCGCGTGTCCGCCTCCCACCTCCCCTTCACCCCCGCGATGCTAGATTTATTTTCATAAAAATAAGTATAACAATCGACTTACTGATGAAATGTGATACTGGATTTCAATTTTGTGTATTTTCTAGTATCGTTTTTGCAAGATATAACTGCACATTTCACCATGTTTATCCCTAGATATGATGAGAATAAAAATCCAGAGCAACGCACTTCGTCAGCACTCAACCACGACTACGAGAGCGCGCGGCGGGAACGTCGTGTTGTTCCCACCTGTGCCTACTGTTCCCACTTGGTTGTTCGCGTTCTATAGATATCTATACTCTAAGGTACTAACATTTATAATTGTTCAAACCAACAAACTCTTCACCTTTATTATGTTAGTTTTTATATAGTTTTCTGCATGCATCTATTAGCAAAATTAAAAAATTTATATATTAATAACTAACCTTAAACTCCTTATCAGACACAACCTCGCCAACATATTCTAGAATAAAGTCGCCTGACGTTATTTTATCCTTGGTACGAACACCCCAGCCTTTATTTTCCGTCATGAATTTCTCCAGACCAGAAGCCCATTCGTGGCGTTGGATCCTTTGATTTTTGCACTTGTCTCTGAAAAAATTAAACAATTTAAGTGTTGACTATTGTATATTTTTATTATTGATTAGCCAAAACACATTCAAGATTTTTTTATTGTATGAATTTGAATTAATTTTTTACTTACCCGCAAGGACACAACTGAGGAGAGCATTCAGAAAATACAAGCCTATTGATGCAGTCCTCATTGCAACCAGAAGCTGGAGCACAATTACACGCCACACTTTCACATTCTTCAGCAGACGGTTTTACATCGTAGTAAACATCTGAAATAAATTGAATGAATTAATGCTAAAAGGGAAATATAAAATATGTATATATTAATATGTAATAACAATGTTACCATTTATATCGTATAAAATACGTATTTACTACAATACGCATTTTATTAAAAGTACATATTTACAAAGAGAGTACTTACTGGTGCGTATCTTCTTATAATTCCACGAAGGGACAGGTTGATTGTAATGTTGTTCCCACCAGATGTCATACGGTAAGGTGAAATGGATAAGTCGCTTTCTAACCCAACGTTCACAATACGGTGGCGGAGCTAACAAACCCGGAGGAAATTCTGTTTGAGTGACAAGATTCTTCCCCTTTCCTTCCGGCTTTGGACTGAAAACATTTTTTTTATATTACCAAATAATTAAAAATAATAATAACAAATAGAATATAAAAAAGAATGATAAGAATGAAAAACTTACTCTTCTTTGTAATAGTCCGAGAACAAACCAGCTAATAAGAATTTCTTTCTTAGCCGTGGATTTTTCTTAGATACGACGACTTTGTCTCTATTATCAATACTACTAGACGGACTGTGATCACGCGATGCTGCTATTCTTTTCTTGCAAATAATACTCTTCGAGAGTACATCTATGCTCTTTTCGAAGTCAATTTCTTTCTCATTAAGAGGCAGGGGCTCATTTTCATCGTGGTCGAGAAGAGTATCAACAGAAGGTTCACGAGATTTGGATGTTAATTTGCGACTTACTACTGTATCTATAGAGCTCTCTCTAGAACTGGAATATACTTCATTGCGCGGCTTCTTATTAAGTTGACACGATCTCGATTTCCGTCTGGTAACAATGCTCATAGGATTCAAAACTTTTTCTTTTTCTGTATTTCCTATCAATTTTTTGTGTTCTGATTTTCTTGTTTTAGTTTTTCCATCGTCATTGACATTGTCAAAACTTCGAGTGAGTCTGCGTTCACTTGGATACAAAACAGCCAAACTTGATTTAGGCCTAAGGCCGACCTTGGCGCTCTTTTCTACTACTTTGCGTTTCGAAAATATATCTTCTATTTCATTTGATGGTGACATCGCTCTACTCTTTCTTTTTAATCGGTCTAAAGTGTCAAATCTACTTGTTGGTTTGCTCTGGTTGACATTCAATAAACTTAATGGTATACTGTCCTCTGGATCATTACCGAGCGAACTGGCCATTGAAGGAATACTATCAGTCTCACTTAATACTTCCCATTTATTAATGTGATTTTTAACTTCTTTATCAGTCTTGTTTTGTTTTAATTGCAAAGCAGGAGCTCTTAAGATTGAAGATGTGGTTTTCTTTTCTTGTATTACCTTCTCCCCTTGTTTTTTGTTATTGTTGTCAGTTAATATTTCTTTACCTTGTAATTTTTCTAGTGCAACAACTGTTAAACGGCCTTGTTTCGGACAATCATCTTTATTTAACACTACTTTTAGCTCGGGTTGTTTGGTACCTGTGCGTTCTAAAAAGCTACGCATAGCTTCACCGTCTTTTGGAACTCTTTCAAATGCAGAATTATCAGTATCTTCAGAAGCCAATTGATCATATGAATTATTAGTATTATTTGTTTCAATCTTTTTCTTTTTCCGTTTAATGCTAGGAAATCCTGTTCTATTAAAAGCTTTGCGTCTTCTGGTCTTCTTCTTGAAACTATCACCCGATTTCGTCTTATCATTAGATTCGACGGTAATCAAGTCAGGCTTCTTAACTTGTAAACTAGTTTTCTTTATGAAATCGCCCATTGGCAATCGTTCCGCCTGGATCTTTGGAATTAGAACCTTAGATGGTAAAACTAGCTTACTCTCACGTATGAGATTATTAGATGTTTTCTTCTTTTTCTTTTCATTTGTGTCATCACTATCACTTGTCAGATTTCTTTTATGTTGTCTTAAATTATGACCTCCGCTAGTCTCTTGAATTTTATCAGATATTACAGCTGCTATTGATTCTCCTCTTTTAGGCCTTATGATAGGATCTGGAGTTTCAGATATTAAAGCTAAAGGTATTTCAGATTCTGTATCAATTGAAGCCAACAGTGAACTCTTTGAGTCCAGATTTTTTAATTTTCTGTTTTTATTTGAGTCTGCTAATATATTACTTACACATATTGATGATTTAGGAATTTGATCTTCTAAATCAATAGAGGGCTCAAAAATTCCTGTAGGTTTATCCACATTTACAACTACGGGAGGGTCTGGTAAAATGTCAGATGCTTTTACTCTTTTCGTTTCCAACACTTTACCCTTTGAAACTGGTGACTTGATAACACTAGCGCGAGTATTGATTTGATTACTCACAGATTCCCTGCTTTTATTCTTTTCGTCTGTTTTATTACCATCTGAACTATGTTTTTCTTTTTCCAAGATTCGAGATTCTATCGATTTCCGTATGTTATTGTTCAAAAGTGTATCCAGAACTTTCGTGGCTGCGCTTGGATTAATTTTTGATACTAAATTACTTGTTAATCCTTCCAGCCTATTCTTCTTTCGAGTCATGATTTCCGATTTCTGTGCAGGAGGTATAGAGCTTTTATAAAGCGAACGTGCTGACATGCTTTTCAGGGGATCAACTACACTGTTTGAAACTATAGAAGCATCAGGTGATTCACTGTTCGACTTTTCACTATCTTTTAGGTCTTCTTTGGAAGTATTTTGATTTATATCTATTGTTTCACTATTAACATTAGATTTATCTTCCGATAGTTTCTTTGATAAAGATTGTACTACTTGATCCAAACTTGAAAGTGATACCGCTTTCTCCGCTTCTAATCTATGCCGCTTTTTTGGTGTCACTATAGGATTTCTGACTGGTGACATTTTTGTTTCAGATCTAGGCGATGATACTCGATGATTGTCCGTCTTTGATGTTTCCGTTTTTACATCGACATCCTTTGATTTTGGTAAACATTTTTCTAAATCATGAACCATCTTGTGCACTGCTTTTAATTTCTCAGATGTTTCATAAATTTTCTTGGATAAATCAGACTGTTCAGCAGAAGGTTTTTTAATTAGTAAATCATCGTCTACTATTTCACTTGAATTTGTATTATTATCATTGTTGATATTTGATAAAATAATGTCGTCCTTTATTGACACATTTTCAGAATCTTCATCTGACTTTTGTGTCTTACTTGACTCATTTGTTTGATTTTTATTTTCACCCGATAACAAGGCTACATTTTTTAAAGAGTCATTGGGTTTTTTAATTTTTTCAGAAACCACTTTAGATTTAGGCGATCCCTCAGACGTTTGAGTTTGCAAATCAACGAGACAGTCTGTTTCTGTACACAAGAATTTTTCAGAACTAGAGCCATTTTTGGAATTTTCATCAAATTCGGTGGTAACCAAACTCAAACTCAGAGTATTACTTGTGGAAGAATTAATATGATAATGTCTCTTTTTCAGGGGTAATTTATGTTCATTTGTATCTTTTCCACCCTTATTCTGTGATTCGGTTAATTGTTTCTTATGTCTTCGTTTTGATGTGGGTGTAGCGATTTCTAAATTATCTGATGTTTTTCGTTTCTTCGAGGCACGCTTTACTATTTTTGTAGCTGTTGTTTCTAACACAGTTTTTTCTTTTTCTTGATTTTTTGGTTGACTTGATGCAACATTGGCTATAAGTTTTGGAGCTACATGACAAAGTTTTATAAAATTTGTTATGAGACTGTCCATGTCTTGATTAAATTTTTGATCTATTGTTTCAGGAGCATTACGATTTGAGAAAGAATCTCTACACCTTGAAACTGAGCGGGATCTGTGTCGCCTTTTACTTCTATGCCGATGGTGTTTATTTTCAGTTTTTATGGTAAGTCGAGAAGGACGCTCTGTAGGCTTCAAATTAATTTTAGGAGGGGCAAGGACAACAGTTCGCCTGTGTTTCTTGATATTAAACGAAGGCTTAATTTGTGACTTTTTAAAATTTAAAAATACATTCCTCGATAAAGATTTATTTGGTATATAACTATTTTTCGCCTTTTCAAAAATATTCGGTAAAGGTTTCACAGTGTCTTTTTTCGTGTTAGGTGATACAGATGATCCAGATTTCTGTTTACGGTTTTTAGGTGAAAGATTCCTTTCAGATTGTTTTAAGTTTTCGTTTTCTTTCTGTGAAGATGACATTTTTGTCGACGTTAACGGTGATATTCCAAATTTGTGGGTAAAAACTGGTTTGAGTGACGGTAATTTGCCGCCAGAGTGTTTAACTTGCGATGGGGACTTCAAAAGGGTGTTATTATTATTATTACTAACTTTGAAAATATTGTAAGTCGTTACTGGCCTTTGAAGACCGCTGAAAACTGGACCAGGTGCAAATGGATCAGAAGAATTTAATCGTAATACATGTTTTTGACTCATTTTCTTGAAACTATAGTCATATTTTGATGGTAGCGGATACTTGGTACAAACACTGATGTATTTGGGACTAGCATTAGATTTTCTTAAATATGTGTCACATTCTGAATCACTTGAACTATGTCCAAGAGTTAGGCTATTAAATGTTTTATTTGTCAATAATAAAATTTCCTGATCCGATACAAAGTGTTTCTGATTTTTGTAATATGATCTATTTCGAACAGAGCGTGTTTTCTTTAATTTTTTCATACGTCTTCGCATACTTCTGACACTGTAGTCCGTTTTATAACCAGATTTATCAGTTTTATACCCCGATTTATAATCAGTTTTATAGCCTGATCTATAGCAATCGGTTTTATAGCCAGATCTACATCCATAATCACTCTTGTAACCCGATTCAATCAGCCTGCTACAACTTTTATAAGGTTTAAATTCATAATCGCTTTTGTATCCTGACAGAATATCTTTGTATTTAGGATTGAGGTCGATTTCTTTCCACGTAGGATCAAGCATGTCGTCAGCGGCTGCTTCATTTTCACTTTGATTATCCCTCCAAGAATTATTTATTGTTTTACTACTTTTCTTAGGTAAACTTGCAAGTTTGCTGTTAAGTTCTTTTCTCTTTGCATAAACTCCAGATAACACTGATCTATTAGGTGAAATAGAATCATTATCACTGTCGCCAGAATTATACTGATTTTTGTCATTTAAAGTTTTGGAAGTAGTTTTAGTTGGTTTTGATTTTGCTTGAGGTTTTCTGCCAGGCTTTTTGCGTGGCGGATATAAAACTCTGTCCGTGGCATATAACATTCTATCTAAAGCAGCTATATCCAATTTTCGGTCACTTTTCTTTGTTTTGTCAAATTTATTCTGTTCCTGTTTTAGAGGTACCGGAGACGGTGCTTCTGTTTTAATTTGTTTGATTTCATTCTCAATTTTTTTCTTCCTATAGTCGCAGTCACTGGAATCTGATCTATTATGTTGTTGACTTCTCGTTTTTGATTTTGACCTCGCACTTTTTCTTTCGGCTGTGTTGTTCTCCTTTTGTACCGATTTTCTACTACTGTGTCTACTACTACCTTCGTCAACATCATGTCGCCGTAGTGGAGAATGTGTTGGCGAATTGTGGTTAGAAAGAATTCCAGAATCAGGTGAAACATTTGGTGGATCATTACTATTGTGAAAGTCATTAATTACATTAACTACAACTGGTTTATCTTCTTTATGAGATTCTTTTTCTTTTTTAGAGAATTCATCAATTTTTTTCACTTTCCTTGGACGACCTCTTTTCCTTCTAGATTCAACTACGATATTTTTCGAGTCTTCTTGAGATTCTACCGAATTCGTACTGATTGAATCCAGCTTTTGGGTGTCAATTTGATTTGTTGAAGCTATTGTATTACTAACTACGGTTATCGGCGAACTCTTCAAAAGATCACTTGCGCTACCTAATTCCGAACTTCCAGCTGTAATATCTAAATTCATAAAATCATTGTTATCAACACAGTCTTCCAAACTTGGTGGGTTAGGTATGGATAAATCTACTGATGATGTGACAGACGTTATTTCTTCAAGATCTTTATTTATTTGAGATAGCTCTTCAGTTTGCTGAGGACTTAAATGCTGGTTATTACCATTATTCAAGAAATTCGGAGTAATTGGTGCAATCTCAGATAGAGTATTTATCTGCCCGAGCACACAATCGCTGATAGTATTTACACTGTCGATTTGATTCCCATTTAGTCCACAAGGTAGTGATGTTGATGTACTGATGTTTGTTAATGGAGCTGAACTACTTAAAAGCTGTGTTTGTGCGACAAATTGTTGCAACAAACTTGACGCATAATGGGATGTATTTTGATGGACAGTGTCAGAGTTCGAACACTCGTTTTCAGATCCAGAAGAATCCGCCGTTGCTCTTTGTATTGCAGCAGTCACAAGCTGGGGCGTAAGCTCCATTTCACTGCTGGATCCGTCTCCTACAACAATTTTATAATGAAATAAAGTTACACGTTTTAAAATAATAAATTTTCAATGTAAATTAAGTTAATTAAGGTCATCCATCGTTTACATAAATTAATCATTGTAAGGAAAACTTACCATTATCCGCGATTGATTTATCGTCGTTATCTGGCGAGGTGTTGTGCACGGAAAACGACGAGAAATTGGGCTGCTGCACCGGCGCGCTAGATGATTGTTCTGGAAATAGTTCCGCGAGGTCCGCATCGTCGATAACCTGTGGATTTATTTTGGTTGATTACGTCATCGTATTATCTACGTCTTATGAATCCACTTAATAACACTTTATTATAATATTTTTTCGGTTTAAAATATGGATTTCCGCTATATTAATTGTTAATGTAATATTAAAGTATAAAACAAAGTTTTACTAATAGAGACACAGACAGAGAAACATACAACATATTGTTTGCCACTTCAATACATATGTATTGCAGTGGCAAACAATATGTTTTTAAATTCTATTAACTAGCTGAGTTAATCTATTTATAACCAAAACATTGTTTGTCAATAATTAATGATTTAAATAGATACTAGCTCAAATTCCTGTTATCGGACGTTTGAAATTATCAATAAACACAGACACAATAGAAAATCTATTGTGTCGTGGACCGATCGGGCCGCTTGGGGCTCAATGGGTTAATAAACACGAAAACATACCTGCAATTGACAAGCTGCTGCCAATGCGACGGTCGAATCATCGGGCGGGTTGTGCGTGGAACTGCCAGCGGCATCCGCAGTATCCGAATCCGATGATGAAGAAGATGATGAGGACGATGATGACGATGACGACGATGTGGTAGATGATGAGCTACTGCCACATACTACGCTCTCAGCTGTGGGTGATGCGAACTGTAACAAAAACACATTGAAGATTAGATAATGTAGCAAACATAAATATTATTTAAACTGCAACGTGTGTTAAGCGAATCTTATTTAAATAGTTTCATTCATAAATTTAATAAATATTCGATATTTTAAAGGACATCAATAACTGTTTATGTTCACTTGAAACTGCTTTATTGATTTGTTAATATTGGTTCTGGTTGTTATTCTGTACCTACATGAAAATTAATGCCAATCGAAATTTGAATAAATCATTACGTTAGTCGATGATATCAAATTATTCCAACAAGTTGCAGAATACGGTAACAATAATAATCATATCGAGCGAGAGGTACTATTAGCCGACAAGATTGATTCAGCGCAAATAGTACCAACCGCTGTGTCGCAAGCTACCCTTCTGACCGCAATACTGCGCCTGTCTATTACGTTTTCCACTTATATTTTATACACGATCACTGAGTTAGTTACTTAATTCTCATATGTTTAAAAATAAAAAATGTGTAAAAGTACTTCATGAAAACTTGTAAACCAAACATAGGTGCCTTGTTATCTTAATACATATATGTATATAAATCTCGTGTCACAATGTTTGTCCTCAATGGACTCCTAAACCACTTAACCGATTATAATAAAATTCGCACACCATGTGCAGTTCGATCCAACTTGAGAGATAGGATAGTTTAAACATGTAGGTACCACGGGCGAAGCCGGGGCGGACCGCTAGTTAAATAATAATTTAATGAGTGCACAGTAAGTAAACAATCATTTGACAGGGGGTAAATTATAAAAAAAAATGGTTAGCAATGAAACGACTGATGAAATCGGGGCCATTTCTGATTAGTTTTAACTTTAAAAAAAACTTTGATATAGTTACAATATTCATAACATGGTATAGACTATAGCCTATAGCACTCAGGGATTGCGTATCCAACCAAAGAAGAATCGTTTTTCAAATAAGTCACTGCCCATGAAAAAAAAGCTTGAAAGTGCTTCAAATAAAACCATTAATTTGAAACTGGTTACTAACTTTACTTGTACACTAATCAGATGCAACGTAGGCGCTAATCAATAAGGCGGAAGGGCAAGCAACCCTAACATATCAAGGGGTCGACTTGCCGCGTGGCCCTTATCAAGGCTAGAATATCACACATAGCGTTTTTACACCATATAAACAAAAGGTAACTATAGGGAACCAAGCATTTACATAAATTACTAATAAAGGGTATTTTATACAAAAAATAAAGAATACAGGCACAAATTAGAACAATGTAAATAAAAGAAAAAAGAATGTTGGAAAATGGAGAGCTTTTATAAGGATTCATTAAACTGAAATTAAACAAACTGTTTCTATCCACCTGCTTTTTCAATGGTTTCGAAACCATAAACAATACTAAACTTTCCGGCTACAACTTAGCCTCAGGTAACAACTTACCTACACTCTACAGCCTACAAAATGAAATTGAAATGTATGACCCATCTATTTAAATGGTTACTATAAATGCTATGTAGAATGTTTACTATTCATCATCAAATAACAATAACGTTTAATTGATCTCACTACTACTTTGAATATAGCGCTTATATTATCAAATATGTACCTAATCCTAAAGCATTTGAAGACAATATGCTAACGGTGCATATGTGCCTATTGCGAGCCGGCGCCGACACGAATATCACATTAACCACCTCGTGATCCGCGGAGATTTATATCTGACAGCCAGTCAAACAAACACAAAACATTATCGTAGATTTAAATGTCGATTGAGAAAGTATACATACTTTCATTTCATACAAATTGTAACCTTTAGACATCTTTAGACATCTTGCTGCTTGCATAAGCATTCAGATAATTTATTTAATATTGTCTAAAAATAATAATATTACGACAGGTAACATCGGTATAAAATGTTTAAAACTTATTCAAGTGGGTAAGTTACCTCGACCTGGACCATAGGCATTAGACACAAAAGAAATTACGAACAACAACCGCTAGTAGTAAACAATTTTTTGTGGCAAACTTGGACGTTCACCCAGCGAAATGAATTTGAGTATGACTGTCGGTATTAAATTACAATTACTACTGTATCGACTTCGTAATAAATATAAAATAATTTGGAAAATCCAAAAGTGCACGCCTCGTAATTTTTTTTTAATAAATCTTTATTAATTATTATTTTTGTTTATTTAATAACAATTAAACCACATCGAATCAGACCCTGAAAAATGAAAGGGTTCTATTCCTGAGCATACTCAAGCGTAAGAGAAAAAAAAAGACTCGATTAGTAAAGTATTTCGGTCGCTATCGTGTTAACAAGAAAAAGGATCCGCACATACAGACACACGGACGTCCAAGACAGAACTTTTTTAAACTGTTTTTTAACTAGTTTAAATAACAAAAATGACATCAAAAATATCATGAACGTTAAAAATAGTGTTTTTTCTTAATATGTGTGTGTATGTATTATCTTACAAGTGCAATGTATGATACATAAAGACATTTTAAGTTTGAAAAATCAGATGTTTTGCGCGAAGTGACAGTAGTACCCACCTCAACGCTTCGCTTATGAGGCGTGCAATAAAAGCCATTATAATAGGAATGTACATATTTAAAAATTTACTTTAGGTATTGTTGAAACATCTGGTAAACATGCAGATGTAAAAAATCGAAATATGTTATAATATAATACGTCTCGATAATAACATTAAATAGTGGGTCTTAAGTAATTATGTATCTTCAATTTAATTATTTTGTGTTACATTATTAATGTTAAACATTGTATTTTACCCAACGATTTTACCTAACGGTGTTACCATAGGAAAATGTTTCTTATTATAATTTCGAATCGGCCAAAAGTTTTATTTTAAAAACAGGCAATTCCTATGTTGATATTGTTGATTAGATAAACATTAAAACAAAAACATCTTAAAACAATAATATAACACAGGCAATAGACACGTCTTGTGTTGTGCGGTTATTTGAGACAAGGCAAAACTAAGCCAACTAAATAGTTGATTGCACGAGTCATCGACCCCAAGCCAAATGTCGAGAACAATACTCATAATGGACCGCCTCAGAATGATCGTGTATTGAGGCTGATCTTGTAATAATATGATGAATAGAACAATAAAGATGTTCTAGATTTATTAGCAATGGCGCTGCCAATAAGTACCTACCTACCTACAAAGTTTTCGTCAATTCCATTTAATTTAACAGAATATAACATATTTATGAGGTTCTATAAATTGTTATTTATAAATAGACCACAATTAAAAGGTGTGAACGATTAATTTTGTCAATAAAGAAAAAAAAACGTTTTAATTATTTTTGAACGCATTCATAAACAAATATCATAATTTAATCACGACAAAAAATATTGAGAAACGAAAAACGTCATAACTCATAAGCAACGAAAAGTGCGAATCATTGAGGCCGTGAACTTGACTGCTAAAGACAATCGAACATCGGTCGGAGGCTGATCAAATTGCGCGGAAGGGCGAGAAAGGTCGTTCCGCGATGTATATGTACAACCAGTAATCACGTGCACGCTCTTCGTTGTTTAACAAGCTATTCAATAAAATTTATTTTTTATAGATTATCTTGCAGGCATTGATCCTTTATTGAATACACTTGTTGATCATTGTCTCAAAAGACACACAATCGCATGTTTCTGATCTCTCGATCACCACATATAAAACATAAATTTACAATTATACACATACATTGTAATTTAAAATAATTGAACACAAACATTATTTTAAGTTAGTTTAGCGCATGTTTATGTAGCTCTTAACAAGTTTTAATTGTAAAGATATGTGAGTTATTACCGGTATGTGAATAACAAATACATAATACAATTTCGGACACGAAGGAAAAAATATGTAAAATAGGTACACGGTGTACACTGTAGAGTCAGTGCGATAGGTAATTTATTTCTATGTTTCACAGTAGTCCAGGATCCTTCGCCCATTTTTGCAAGTGATTACTATCAAGCTAATTTTCCGTGAGTAGCTTTATTTTGATGAGACGCCCAATAATTTCATGTACGAAACTCTCGATTGTGGTAGCTTACAGAGGAGGTAACAAGGATAATTTTTTTTGATTTGATGGTTCTCAAATATTTATCACGCAATTTGTAGAACAATATGTCTGTTGAATTATATAAGTATTAAATAAGTGAATAAATCAGCTGGTTAGTAATCATTTATGATGACCTCGTTATCGATACACATTGGAAAGAGCATTTGGGACTCTTTGATCAAACCATAGATTTTGTAGGACAAATATTTTTTCGAATAATTTAGATAATTATCTTGAGATTGAACAAAAAAAACATTCAGTTAGTAATAAATATTTGAGAACCATCAAATCAAAATATTTTATCCTTGTTACCTCTGCTAGCTACCACCATCGAGAGTTTCGTACATGAAATTATTGGGCGTCTCATCCAAATAAAGCTACTCACGGAAAATTAGCTTGATAGTAATCACTTGCAAAAATGGGCGATGGATCCTGAACTACAATGAACAAATTTTCTCATGACGCCTGCTGTCAGGTTGGACTTGCGATAATGTACAGTTTCATATCAGCATAACATCGATTTTTGAAATTCCCTCTTACAAACGACTGCAAAAAGATCTCAATCCTGCGCAGTTATCGCCACTTGAGGTATTTGAGCGAATGTCTATAATACACAACGAGGCCGTATAGTACCGTAATTGGTAACGATTATTAGGAAAATATATTCTGCTGGAAGCCTACAAATCATAGTATGAATTTATTAAACTAAATGTTACAGGTTTAAACTTTAAAGATAATGCTAGCGATAAATTACCTTTTAATAACTATACCAAACAAACATCCGTTGAATGAAATTTAGTTAAAATGATAACCAAAATACAATTTAAACATCAAGACACTGAATAATTAAAAATGCTATCTCACAATTAAATTAACTGTCACCTGTATACATAATATTCAATGTGGATATCTATAAAAGGACAAAATAAGTAGATGTGCACACAATAATACAGTGTGACCGATGATCGAGCGGTTAATAAACATTTCGCGGCCATTTATTATAAATTTTATATTTTTTGTCACCACATAATTTAGCACCTACGTAACATTTACAAACAGGGTTGCGAATGCGATGTTATCGCCTTACAAAATTTACGAAAACGTTACATGACGTATAATTTTGGCAGAGAGTCAAGGCATCAACATTCTGTACATCTTGTCTATGTACCTTAAAAAATTCAAAGCAATCTCACTATTGTGGAATTTCAGTAATTTTTTAATTACTTTACATTATTATTTCTAAATAGCTATTTTTTGATTGTGATAAAAAAAATTTGACTGAATGCGATGTTATATGGCTAAAAATAAACGTACAAATAATAAATTCTGAAATGAAAAAAAAAGTCTTAGCCCTTTTAGAACAAACAATCAAAATGAAATTTAATAGGGCTGTAATAATTGGACACAAAGAAAATATCTAATGTATGCAAACAGTACTGTTACTAATAAACCAAAGTAGATAATAAAATAACCAAGAATTTTAAAAGGCATAAAGTAAATTTGATGCAGTACAAACGCAAAATATTGTTCAACGAAATTAAAATTCAACTCCTTACAATGTTGCTGGACATGTTATGACAATAATATTACCATTAGAACATAAAATGAGACATATAGCGAATAAATCATTTGTAACGATCTCCGAGGCTAGGCTCAAGAGCATAGCAATAGTAATAATATTAATTGGTAGCCCTGTAAGGCAGCTATCCGGTGGCGGTTGATTGTACTCATCAAGGATTTCTTCACTCAAGGACGGTGTCGGCTAGACGTAAGCAGTCGATCGACTCTTATTATTTCTCCCAGACACATCTTGTTTTTGTCTTATCTCATTTATATTCATGATACAATATCGACGGTTAATCTTTTTTTTTTTTGTGCCAAGCCTGTTGCTAATCCCTTTGACCATATTTGTTATTGACATTACAATTTTTATACATTTTATGTGTATGATGAAAGATATCAATCCTTATTTAATCAGTCTTATTGCATCTATAGGATCGTATTAACAATATCATAACGATATATTGTTCTCATAAACGTGCAAACATTAGTCTACAATTAGCTGGAAATAAACTAGTCATGGGTTACTAAAATATAAAATTTCAAGGTTCCCATAATGTTAAACACATGTTGAGTATCAATTAAAGTACCGGATCAGAGCGAGCAGTTTGCCGAGTAGCTGGAACACAAATCAATGCTATGGAACTTATATTTAAATCGCTTTTTATAGACGGAATATCAACAAAAACGATTGACTAAATTCATCTGTTACGGTTCAGTCACCTCAACATACAAAATGTGCGAACCTCATTGTCTGCTAATTTTTTTGTGGCATATGGCTGATTCGTGGCAATTCGTGAATATGCTCATAGAGGAAACTAGTAATACTGACTGCTAATTGACGATGAAGACTAAAGTCAGTAAGCCATATAATAAATTATACTATCATCAGGATTACTTCAACAGGTTCGAGCGATTCAAGGGTGAATGCGTATGTATTTATCATGTCAACAAAAATGCACTTCAAGCGAGTCCGAAACAATATTAAAAAGATGACGCAAGAATATGCGGACTACCAACCGGACTCATTGTACGTAACCCAAGGACATCGTTCCCGTACTTTAATTACTGGAATTTAACTTCAAGATATCATGCTTTTTTTTCTTGTATTTTGTAGACATTGTGAATATTAGGATAACCTACCGATCACGATAGTTTCGTATATGTTTGACAATCATGATGAATGAGAATTTATTATCATTTTCCACAACTCTTAAACTAATTCATAAGAAGTTCGTTATTTCTATTCCTCTTCAAAATGCATGGAAATTTTACAAATAAACACATACCTATGTAAATATTGTTGGTAATTATAAATAATTACTCATTAATGCCGGTGTCAATTGTCTGGCTAAGTGCATTCTCATTTAACATTCATCTCATTGTAGATACACTGCATTTAAAATTACTAGCACATAAATATAGTTACTTTATTAACAGTATAAGTACCTATATTATATTCTGAAATATACAATAATTAAATTTTTAAAGTAAATATATAGGTACTACTATGTAATAATAATAATATGTAAGTAAGTAATCATAATAAAACAAAAAAATATACCTATATACGAAATTATAATATCGTATGTATTTTATTACAGAGAATAAAAGGGGAAGACTTTCAATCCCTAACAAAATTAGCAGTCTCTTGACGATGCAATTCAAAGAAACCGTTGGCTAAATGAAATTGACCGGTTACCGCGTGATAATGTGGGAGATTGTAGACTGCAGTAGTTAGTGTACCGTTCGTATTACTGATTAAATTATAATGGGAAGATAATCACAACATTGATTATCTTAAATAAACTTATGAATAGATTATAGACTTGAAATTGATAACGTGAACGTGTATGTTTGAACGGGAGCTTATATTGGTTTAGTGATAGGGATGTCAATCATAAATTAAAGTATTTCTACAACGAAATCTTTTTTATTCATAGTTAAAATGATTAATGTCGAACACATAATTGGACAGAGAAACATATGTAGTGGTTGTGGTTTTGCGTGTATTACACACTCGTGATGTGCAAACAATACGTCACGTCTGTAACCACAAGATTAATGCAATGTGAAAAGCGTAGGCCACGTATTTGCCACACTATAGTCTATAGGTCACAGTATTTCGTCGTCAACCTTATATTATGTAAGTCTTTTATGTGTGGAATTTAATTTATTTATTTATCATTTTTATATTCTAATACGTCAATTTAAACAATATTGAATAAAATTATCCTTTTTTTTTAAGTTATTGACATTTATGAGTTTTAAAACGCTATGTTTTCTAACATCGATTAATGTTCTAAAATATTTTATCTTGTTAGCTTAATAAAACACTTACAATGCCCAACAAGATAACCAGATTACAGAGACAAGTTAATGTGACGAAATTTATTGCTCATACATATTCAAATTTAGGCTTAGTAAATTTATATACATATTGAAGCTACAGTTTTAGCTTAAAAACTAGCAACTACCTAGTACCTACAACTAACTATACAATATATGTACATGGCAGTTAATATGAGATGTATAATTCAGACAAGGCAGAGGAAACAAAGATCTGTAATAGAGCTGCCAAATGAGCGTGATGAGCAATCGCAAATAAAACATGTGGCTGTCTGGCTTATAGACAGACTCCATGCATCGATTACGTATCGCTCATTAAAACTATTTTTAATTGTATACCGACCTACAATAACAGAACCTCTGAAAATGAAGTTTTTGATTGCTTTTTATAAAAGATTGTACTACACATATTCTTCTAATTGGATACGTAAAGAGTAATTTTAAATTGGCCTTAATTGTTTTTAATACACATGTATGCGTTGACAACGGTTGTTATTGAATTAAACTACACGCATATTTATTGCTACAAAATTAAAATGCATCACAGTGCAGTATCTCCTCAGTTATGATTCATGATGATGTTAAATTAGACCTTAGTCTAAAATGCAGTTTATCTTAATAAACTGCATCTTTTATCTCAAAATATTTTTTTTTTCTACCAAAAAGGTCACCGCCGTTCCTGTTATCATTCCAGCAGAGAATAGGACCAAATGACAGTAATGACTTATCACACGCAAAAAGAATCACAACAATCGGTTGAAAACCCATAAACATATCGTGTAACAAAACAACAAAAGAAAACAGTCTAATTGAGAGCCTCTTTCGTTTTTTGGGAACGTCGGGTAAAATATTTAACCACTTAATAAGATCACCCATTTCTTTTAATATTATCCTAACATCAACAATTCAAAACTCATGCAAAAATATTCAAAAACGTTCAATTATTTATAAAACAATTCTGCGTTTTAATATTCTCGAAGGGACATTTTATGAGACGTGTTGTCAGTTGTCACTTATTCTCTTTGTCACGTTTCGAATACAAGTGCTACGCGACGTCGAAATAAAAACATGATTATATTTACGATCTTCATCGGATTCGCTTTAAAGGCTATATCAATAAAAAGAACACAACGATTGTATTGAGATTAAAAAACATGTAAGTCATTTAAAGGACACCATTTATTTATACGTTTTACTTTAAGCAATTACAATTATAATAATAAGCCACTATAGCCAGCGAACAATTCATTCTCATGAAGGCACGAGCTTAGCAACGTATTGTACTTCCTGAAAATGAAAAATAACAATACAACTGCCCTAGCAAGGCAGTGTAACTAAAAGCCAAATAAAAGCGCCTATGTGTGTCAGTAATTATCACGACGCGGACGTGATAAAAATTGAAAGCGTAATGCCGCTTAAAGCAGCTTGTATAAGATAAAAATGCACTTAATATCATGTAGACATGAGTAATTTGTAATTGTAATGTAAGTAGGGAATCCAATCCCGCAAACGCGGGATCCCGCTAATGCGGGATCCCGCACCTTTTTTGCGGGATCAAAAATGCGGGATTACTCATGCGGGATCCCGCACGTTCGCGGGTTTGAAAAAAAGTAAGAAAAATAGGCTCAGACGATGATCGGAACTATTATCGGACGGAACAGAACGTAATCAATGTCAGTTCCAGACTCCAGTACTCTATGACTGGGGATTCCCCTACGGCGCACGGGGATTTAACTTTGCGCGTACTGAATGGGTGGCAGAGTCTAGAGCTGCTGTGCGTGTACCCACTCGAGATAACTCAACTGATTTGATATTGACACTTTTTGAATGTGGAGGGAATAGGGGGAAGTATTTGGAAGCTGTTTATACTTATGTAAAGTCAATTCCGCCTACAAGTGTGGAAGCCGAGCGTGCTATTTCCGCCGCTGGCTATTTATGCAACAAGATAAGATCAAATCTAAAAGATGAAACGTTAGATACTTTATCATTTCTTCGAAAGTATTTTCAAAAAAAAATAAGCTGATTTTAAATGCCTCTAAAACCAATGAATATGTTCTATCTATACTAATATTATAAAGAGGAAAGGTTTGTATGTATGTATGTATGGTTTTCACGCATAAACTACTGGACCGATTTTGATGAAATTTGGCACAGACAATCTTTAGACCCTGAGAAAGAACATAGGCTACCTTTTATTGCGAAATATGTACCACGGGCGAAGCCGGGGCGGACCGCTAGTTTCAAATAAAAATCTAAATATGAAACGTGAAATACCTATTGTGAATATTGTATTGTCTTAAACATCATTACCTATATTTAATTTATAATATAAGTGATAACTTTGCTTCATGTTGATAAGAATAATTAAAAATATTTGTGTGTATTTCCTTTCTTTAAATTACATGAAACAAAAATAATAATAATTAAAATCAATCCCGCAAATCCCGCGGGATCCGCGGGATTGATGATCTTAATCCCGCAGGCTTGCGGGATCGCGATTTTGATGCGGGATTGGATTCTCTAAATGTAAGTATTCGTGAGGTAAAGTTGCGTGCAATTAAATTTACGTGGAAATAAAATATGAATAAAATTAAATACCGTCCAAAATTTTACGAATAAAAGAGGGGAATAAAAGCATTATAATTTCAACAAGTAAACGTATCCTACTCTCAAAATAAATAAATTGTCAAATATATTAAAAACAATGAACGCATCTATTTAAATAATGAGTTGAAGACATTATCCACAAACTAACTTGGTTACCCGCAGACGTAAATAGTTTTTTACATTTAATTTATATTAACATGCACGTGAATACTTTTAACATCTGTTTTGTATAATGGGAAGAGTATCGAAACATAACCAAGGTCAGATGCATAATATTATCCTTCAGACAGTAAGCAGTCGCGAGGGCTGGCACGGCCGTTCCAACCGGATTGACACCGTTGCATAATATAATGTATGAATCCCACCTTGTAACAACTAAGCCGTAAGTTGCCTTTGTGTGCTCCTCATATTTGAAGACGATAATAAATTATTATTCGTTATGATATAATATCATAATTATATGTAAGTAGGTATACATATATAATTGGATCATCAATTTAATGCAACAAAACTGTCCTGTATGATAACATATTAAACTACCTCAGCTCTATAAATGCATCATACTGCCAGAGCAACTTCCTAAAACTACTGACAGAGTAAAATTCAATCTGATTTCTTCAACTAAATTATTAATAACGACAATATAAGGATATTGTTGTTGTTAATATCATGTATCAATGTAGTAGTGTGGTAGTAGTGTGTATAAAGTAAGTAGCATTAAGTCTACAGTATAAATAAATAAACAGAGCTGTATTGACACTTCGACCATAATTTTTTGCTGTATCACTTCGACCATTATTTTTTGCTGTGAAATATTAATTTTGGTATGGCTTTATACAACGGTTGCATTTTTTTTTAATTCACGCAATCGAGTCGGGGTGTAGAGAGTCACGCCGGCGCCGCGTGTGACTCAGAATTAGGCGCCTATTACCATACCCGCGATCACAATCTACCGAGTCTGACCATTCCTAATTAAGGTGTACAAATTTAGGGTGAGAAACCAATGGAAAATGCTCAAAACGTCTAATAACAACCTTTACGACTTTAAGTCGATGTTGTCTATTATTTAAAATTCATATTCTTTGTATTTTGGACATTCCAATTGTCTTTGTATTTATTACGCTGAAAACTTCAGTAGTTTTCTAGCCGCTTTAATTATTATCACTAATTGTTTAGTTTGTATAATATATACCAGAAATGGTGCGACAGTAGCAGTATTCCTGGCGATGACAAGATACGCTGTGACTTCCTTATCCGTAACGCGATGTAATCGGCCTAAGAGCGATATCTAATTTGAATATCCAACGACCTGATAAATCTAGATTTACATATCTTCCCTGTCGGAATACGTAGCAGTCATGGGAATGATATTAATAACAGAACGTTATTAATGCATTTATCGTGGCACTTGACACATCCGTTTCAATTTTGTAACAAAAAAGTATTTTCACGTGAATAATTTTGAGTTATAATATCCGAGTTGGTGTACCATTAATATCTGTTGTAGCATTTACGTCGGAATTCTCTAGAAATTCTCCTGGGTTCCCGAGAGGTTCAGATCGTGACTCCGCGTCGCGTTCGCTGCAATTTGCTTACCCATACAGTGCCGGTGCCCGCCGCTCTAATCATGTGTAAAATATTACTGTACCTCGTCACAGCAACACGGAATCGGGACGGCACGTCAAAAGTCACAGAGAAACTGTTCGAGATTAATTGAATGCGATAGCTAGTGCACGATTACCGTCGTCACTGAGGGAATACTTGGAACGTGATCTTCGAAACGAGCTTTAAATAACTAAAATGTATTTACAGTGTTGGTTAATGGAAATTATACTCCGTAAAGTTAGCACGCTGCTTTATCAGCGACTCGCACAACCAAAATAATTGTTCTTGATAAATTTATACTAATTTGTGACAAGAGATCGCTTTTGGTACCTTTACCTAATCACGTGAAACAATGTTTTTTTTTTTGTTATTATGTTAAAAAATTTATGCCGATAAAAATTAACAATAAAACAAAGCTTTCTAAAAATAATTGAAGTTGAATTGAAGTCTGAGTACATATTTTGTCACAGTTTATTTAGTAGAAAATGTTAATTTGCGTTGAATAAATTATTTTAGGTATTTTTAGAATTAAACAAACAAACGCAAACACAACACGGAGAAACATAATATTATCATATGATGAATACATATAACAAATAATGATAAGGCAGGCGAGCTATGGTATGAATCGCGTAGGCGGCAATCATCTGATGCTATCTGTAAATAAGTGCCCTCTGCACACTTGATCAAGTCAGATCTTAGTTAAAAGGCACTGCATCGTTGATATTCTTTGTGAAATTAATTTATAGAAATTTAAATACATTTAAGTAACGATATGTTGTATCTTTGCCTAACTATATAAATTATAGAGCGCTTCAAACAGATCGAAAGTGAATGTGTCATTTATTGATAAAAAGCACTTAGAAAAAGAACAATATATCAAATTAAAATACTACCGCAGAATAATGCATAAAATAAGACCTCGTCTTGGAAATAAACAGTGGTCAATTACGCTGGTAGCGCCCGGCTTTGTGGCGCGTTCAGAAACAATCGAAGCGGTGCGATGGGCGAGATACCGGCCCGTAATAACTCTAATGGTGAGATAAGACCGCCACTGCTCTGCTACACGCTGTACCAACCGCACAAATGTACCAACACACTGCGTACACTATACTTTAATCAGATGTGGTACTACGTCACACACACTGGCTGACTTAGTTTATTTAATGCTAGTTATTCCTACTGTTTTCTCTGTATTCATTTATGAATAAAGCAACAAGTAGGTATGCTAACTTACGTAAAGAGAGGTTACTGTAGGTTATTTTTATAGAAAAATGTGTATGAATAAGAATTAACGCATCTGGATTTTCTCACAGCTTGAAAGTTTTGTGATGCACAGCGGTACCAGTTTACGCCGACAACCATGTAAACGATTTATTCCCGAGCCTCGTTTTGCATTACTCGATAGGAAGCAAGGGCTGGTGGTATCATTTTAGTCAATTTTGCATCATGCATTATCATATAGATTTAACCATAGAATTATGATTTCAGTTATTGCAATTCAATTATCAGATATTTGATATTTTTAGTTACAGTAATTCTTATGTGTATTGTGACAAAAAGGATGAATATTTATTAGTTAGGATCACACATAATATAATAGGCATGGGAAAACTTCTAGCGTGAATTTATAGCCACGTTATTTTAGTATACGGTTCAACAGGTTATCAGGTTAATGATAAAAGACGATTTAATATAATGGCTTACTGGTCCTGTCTTTCTATGTAAACAGGTGTTCTACTGTCAACCCTACAGTAGCGAGTTGCGTAGTTGTCACAAGGGGCTATATTAAACAAGCCAACACTAGATGGTTGTGAGACCGGCTTATCCCGACTCCCGATACCCTACTCAACGCTTCGTTAATAACTTGTACTTGCCGTTTATAAACTTGAACCTTTAATACAAATCTCCTTATAATAAATAGGGCAGTGCCGTTCATTTTTAAGCTGAATAAGAATTAGGTCTCATCAAAGTACGAAATTGCAACGAATTTAAAGATGACAAACTTAACGTTTATAACATAAAATGCATAACTATAAGGGCATACATATTTTTAATTGGCATGTGAGCAGCCTGATTGAGAGCGTTTATTATTAACACAACGAGCCCGTATGAGGGTCGGCGAATTGTTTATAAAGCGGTCGATTCAATATAAGTAAGCAGCAGTGGTGCATAAAATCGATGTGACCAAGTGCGACCTGAGAACACATCGAATGTACATAGCACTCACTCATACATAAATCTCTTGCATTCCCTCACAACGTCTACCTGTTTCGCTTTAAACATTTCACCTTCGTATGCAACATTCAGTGCTTAAATCGCAATTTACATGATAATCATAAGTATTCGTATATACACATGACAAGAATGCACTCCAAAGATCTCCACTGCAAAGGAACTCGTCTGTTATTTTAATAGAATCATTATTATCCATCTGTCCAATGTAACTGGGAATGCAATGCGATCGTCTATTTTCACAGAACAAGAGTCTATAATCGTTTATGTTCATAGACGATAGTCTAACCGGTTTAAACAGCGAGACGAGGCGAAGGAAATCAATGCTTCGTATAATGATCAAGTTTAGAGTAGGATAGTTTGCATTTAACTTGAATATCAGCGCATCGATTAAATGATCGGCGGAGCACTCAGTTGTGTATGAGATTGCGCACTTTTTGCGGATGTCACCAAAAGCCGGCATTCGCCGTCCAAAGGTGTCCAACCGGTTTAGTAACCATCGCCTCCCGTCGTCATATGCGCGTCTACAAATTCAATACTCGTCAAATACCGCAAAATGCAATACAACCAGTGCGCTGTGCCAAGCCACCATTAATAAAGGCAAGCATGTGTAATTTAATGCGCCCTCAATTACCAACCACATTTTAATATTTATCACGACTTTGTCAAAACTTTCAAGCAAATTATGTTTATCTGTACGAAATGAAGTGTCAAGACCAATGTTACCAAATATAAATATGAAGTAAGCAGAAAATGGGAATCGGAAATAAGTACAAAGTACTAGGAAAACGTAAACATGGCAGCAATTTTTTTAAATTCATGAATGCAAATAATTAAAAGCATAAATTAATTGCCTATCCATATGAAAACGTTGATAAATACATACTATACATACATGATACAACAAAACAGAAAGTTGTACTTATATATATTATGCTAGTGTGTACGAATCGATTGCATAGATGAATTATGTAACTAAATCGCGAAGCTTATTATAAACAATAACAGTGCCTTTTCTTTCAGATAAAGACTAGCTACTCGTAGTATGTTGCAAAATCAGTCATCGTAATTACGATAAATCATCGAATGCAAACAATAACTATGAAAAAATAAAAACCAGGAAATGAAGCATAGGTATTAGTAATACTATATCCACAGCATCTCTTTGGTATAAGCGTTGATAAAGCGAGTCGATGCGATAACAATCAGGAAGAGATGTAAATTGAACTGGAATGGTACCGTAATCTCGTTAAAGCTATTAGATACCCGAGATAAGATCTACAGGGCTTTAACTGCGACGCACATCAATCAGTGGCATGTACTATGGAGCTCGCGAGCTTAGCGTCGATCAGCGGTGGCCGGTGGCAGCTCCCTCCATTTTCTTTATAATGATCTCGCAAAGCAAAAACTAAACTTAGAAGAAGGTAAACAATAAAAAGCTTAGTTGTACGCTAAGTAATCTTTGGTCTTGAATTAGGGACTTCATAATATTATATAGGAAGTCATCAAATAATTTGAAGTTAAAATAAAGAAATTAAATATGTAATATAAAAAAATTATCAGTGATTCAATTTTAATTTATAATCTAAATAGGATATCAGATCGCAAAATAATTTCATAGAATATATTTTATTACTAACCGGACTTACAACCGTTTTATGTACGTTTTTATTTAAATTAATCAAAAGACGCTGCCAAGAATGGAAAGAATAGTTTTCTTAGACTAATATAATTATCATCATGAACAAGTAACAATTTGAAAAAATTTCAAAGAAATAATGATTTAATTTTTTAGACGAATGAAAAGGTTATTTGAAGGGTATATCTATTGGAAGTAATTATTGGAATGATAGACTGGGTAACGTAGACATTTATAGCTAATACCAATAATGATGTATATAGATACAAAGCGCCATCATTCCGAACTCCAAGCTCGGAAAACATGCGCATTACGCAATCGCTTAATGAGGTAGCCGTCCCATGTGACCAGAAAAATCGTTGCAAATGTGGCGGACGCGAATCGTAGCTTTATCAACAAGTATTTCACTTGCAAGTGTTAAAGAAAGAAAAGGTAATGATAACAAATGATATTTACATTACGGATGTGTGCTCAGCGGATTTTAACACGCGACGCGGTCACGCTCGCTCGATCACAATTTCACGGTCAAATTGTATAACTTTGATCTGTCCATTTAGTTATAGTGCTATTTTATAGCTAGGTGCCAATTTTTATACCAGCGCATTGAACATATTTGCAGACATCAATCAAAATACAACGTAACGAGTACATTGACATATTTAATCTGTAAAACTGCATATATTTTAACCCATGACAACGTAGAAATATTTTTTTATTGTAATAAATCCATCCATCTATCCGATATATTTGTTCCAGGTAATGCGAAAAATAACTGGACTATCAATCGGCACGACTTTCACTGGCTTGTTTACTTTTAGAAAAAGATGTTGAATTGCCCACAAAAAAAAGCGTCAGCTAATAGCGCAAATATAAACCGTGCTAATACCAACATAGTATGATAAACTGTCTTATACATTAATGTTTACATTAGTCGCTGTAGAGTAATAAAATTTAATTTTGCGTATCTGTGTTAGAACACGCGGGCGATAGGTGCCTATCGGTAACCAACAGTAAGTAGGTCTCTCGTATGAATAATGTTAAGATGAAAATCTCTATACGCTAACTAGAATGAATCATTAGAGCAAAATCGTTTAATATCACATTACCATTTGTAAAATTCGGACTGGATAGAATTGCAAATATTCTAATTAGTCTACAAAAATATAGAATTGTAAATGCCAGCTACCATTATTAACAAGTGGAAGAAACAACTTATTAGTGGATGTCATCCACTAATAAGTTGTTTCACATTATTTATAAATTTTATTGGAAAATGTAAATATTATTAATAATAATTAAAATTAAATATTTAGCACCTGACAGTCATGCTGGTCGTGGTAGGAGCTGACGAGTTGGCTCACATACTCCCAGACTTCGCCGGGAGCAGTCCAAGCCGCAGGAGTGGCTTCGTGTCTCATCGTGCATCACAAATAATTCACTGCATTCCCCTATGTTCTCACTTTTAAACACTATTTACTATTAGCAGGTATTGCTCACACACGCGAACTGTTGAAGAGCTATTTATATTGTTTTATCCTCAATCACGCGCAACTGGGTCGCGATCTACATAGCAAGCTGCACTAAAACGATGGAAGTTTGTAAACAATCGTTTCACTTTACGGGTAATTATTTTATTTCAGCAATTCCTCTTCTGGAATTATTGAGATAAATCAGTAAAACGAAAATAATATTAAACCCGTTATATGAATACAAACATAAAATTTTAACTTAAATTTATGAATAAAATATTATATCAAACACTATTATTAAGAGCACACAGAAATTAGTAATTTGCAGTGATGCGTGCAATCACAGAACAAATCCATCGGTTGTGCACGAATGCCAGTGATAACGCGCGACCTTGAGCCGCGTTGAGCAATTGATAAGAGAATTTTGGCAGACCCCGCAATTCTCTCTCTTCGCACGCTTATCGGAGCACTGTTTATTTTTTAAGAAATAATGCCGACACACTTATTATAACGATATCACTCAATGCCTTATAATCCACACACGACATTTTTAAATTTTATTTGTAAACAAAAATATCAATCAATAGTAAATAATCCTGATTTTCCTAATTTTAGGCAGGACATAAAATTATTATCATGCTAAGTACTTTATTTAGTTACCGGATATACACATTTATAATCTTCAATAACCGTCATTCATAAGGAGCGAAACGAGTATCGTAAATATATTTATATGCGCACATCACAGCACCGCGTACGCAAACGTCAGATCGGGACGCGCGCGCGCTTTGTAACGAGCCTGCTAATGGCTGGCGCGACGCGTATTCGCGACCCCCACTCTGCCACTGTACGCGCTATCAAACCAGTTTACGTGAAAAATTTTAATTCCTTAACGCGGGTGACGACCGGTCGCGCTTTCCTCGCTCCGGCCTCCCCCGCGAGGAAAAAGCGCAGCGCCCCCGGGGCGCACCGGAAGTGCATGGCCGGCACGCGAACCGAGCGCACCCACCGCCTTAATTAAATGCTGCACGCTGCACACCTACCCTCTATAGTCTATACATAACACGCTTTTCTACAACCCAGTTATATCACTGTATTTACCAAGTCTTTTATACGAATTTTAAATTCACTATTGCCACAGATTAGATATCCTATCCTGTTGCCAAATCTTATTTTCTTTTTCCTTATTATAAAGTTCTAACTAAAACAATATATTATACTAAATTTAATTCATAAATGTGACAAGATATCTTCGTTTAAGAAAATATTCGAAACAATAGACTAATAAATAACTAATCCAACGTCGAGTGAATGACCGACCTGAAGATTTTTCGTAGGCGTTGCTAATTTGAATATTGATCCGACAAAATTCTCTAATATTACCTATATTCAAAATATGGCCATTGTAGTATCGCTAAATTTTATTTATTTTACAAAATAATTATACCTACAGTAGAAATACTTCAAGATAAGTAATTTAGGTGTCAAACAAACTCATCAAAGAAATGAATTATTCAAAACGACGATTTAAAATGTATTTTGTTTTCAATTTTCGTAATTGTGTTAGGTCGCGTAGGCGTCATAGCGAATTCTCTGAGTGCCGATAGACATGGAATCGGTAGACGAAAATAAGGTCAGGAATGCAAACGTGCCTCGACTTTCTCCTTGCAACATAAATCGACTGCTTGAGATGATTGTGTCGTAAAACAATTGCTTCGTAGTGAGATGCATTTATGTGTAACTTTAGATGATTAACCAAATACACTCAGTAGCATGGGTGGATCGCAAAATTATCTTTACGAATGGGGAATGAATACTAAAAATTATAATTTATTGTTACAGTAATTTTTATAAAAAAATTGCTTTTCAAAAAAAAAAAATTTATAAATTTCAATAATTGTGCTAAACTTAACGGAAATAAAGTGTATCAAACTTAAAAAAAATTTCAAAAACCAAAGATCACATCAATTTAAATTCTTGCCATAAAATAAATAATATAATTATGTACTACGCAGTTGTATAAAACTTACTTTACTACGCAATAAAACGCATGGCCCTTTTATTCCTTTGTTATTCAAAAATATTATATGTATTAACAATGTAGCAACTTTATTTATACCATTCAAGCATTAACTCGGGTGCTCGTCTTTATCAATTCTTTCCATTTAGCAGTGAACGTGTGGTAAATAATTTATATGAACCATAAAAACTGTATTAGAATTACTGCACAAAGAAATTGGGGTACCTTTTGAGTAACTGAATCATATAGGTAACCCTTCCTATTCATGTTCCCCTATTTTAAACCAAAATATGTATTCAAAAAAGGGTAAGAAACAGCGACAAG
This sequence comes from Colias eurytheme, assembly GCF_061535395.1. Taxonomy (NCBI): domain Eukaryota; kingdom Metazoa; phylum Arthropoda; class Insecta; order Lepidoptera; family Pieridae; genus Colias; species Colias eurytheme. Next base: position 5,475,566 of record NC_142998.1, on the reverse strand, counting down.
TCAAATAGCCACACATTCGTTGAAAACGGGCGTGTTTCGAAGAAATATACTATTACTTATTTTAATTAAATGTGTCATGCAAACCACTCGTTGCCTTTAAGGGGTCATTTATAAGCTCTATAAAAAGACTTTGAGGAAGTCACGAAAGATACCTAAAAATGAAATATCAACTTACAAAAAGAAATGTCTCTGGACGATAATGCAGCATGACATGAGTTAAGTGGTGTCAATGCTCGTTTTGACTTAAGATCGATGATTGAAATGCAATTCAAACTACGTTCTGGCAACTGATTGATGAAACTTTCTATTTTCTATGGGTTCGGTGTTGCTGTCATGCAAAAACTTAATTCATGCACTATAATCGGCCTAGCAAAGCAGTGGTGAGGATTTTTATATCGATAAGTCAGAGGTTCGAGACCAGACCAGCGTGCAGGAAATAAACTTCATTTTTTTTTTTAATTTATCATGTTCATAGAAATCTAAATAACAAGACACTAGAAGTCGTAAGCGCGCGTGACCTTGTCGCCACTCAGGTGACTTCCAAGCCACCAGTGCGTTCGTCGCTGTTCAGTTGCTCTAGAGACGTGCGTATGTTAACATCCCATTGCGGAAATTCTTCCACAAGTTGCAATTATACTAATAAAGGAATGACATTTCTTCGGTCAGTATGTTTTTTAGAAATAATTGCCATTTTTCTTTAAAATTAAAGAATATAATTTACAAGTAATACGAATGTCACCATAGTAATCTAAATAAAAATGAATGTCACAGTCGACCGCTCTTATAGTACGTTTAACACAAATTTCAACCTTATTTCTATGTGTTTAGGTTCAAAGTTATATCTATTGAAAATTAACGCCCTCTGTTGTAGAAAAGCCAAATTTTTACGTATTTGTATTTGTCTGACCAAAAAGAATCAAAGCATCTCATGTACAGTCAGAAGCATAAATATATTACCATTTGCAGATTAGCAATAATATCTGTCATAAGAACGGGTTCAATAATATCTGTCTGCCCGTATACAGCAAAAATATCTGACATTAGTAGGCAGCATAATAAAGTGGCATCAAAATTATGTGACGAAAATGTTACAGCAAATAATTGTGACAACCTCTCGAAGCATAAATATGTGACGGCACCTAGGAGGCAATAATATCTGACACAATTTTATATTTCTATATTGTAAAATATAATTGAATCCTCACAAAAAGCATAAATATGTGACACTAGCTTTCCGCCCGCGGCTTCGCCTGCGTTTTCACAGAAATACCACATAGTTCCCGATCCCGTGGGAATTTTGGGATAAAACCTATCCTAAGTGTTAACCCAAGTTACCCTTTATTTGTCTGCTAAATTTTATTGTAATCGGTTCAGTAGTATTTGCGTGAAAGAGTAACAAACACACACACACACATACACATCCTCACAAACTTTCGCATTAATAATACTAGATTAGTAGGATAGGAAGTAGGATTATAGTAGGACTAGTAGGATAATATAGGATAGGATTTTAAAAAGGCAAAACGTTATTTATTGAATTAGTGTTATGTATTTTGCTGGGGTAAGAATATGAACAAAAGACACATTATATTTTGTAAATATTTTTTTTTAATAAAATTACGATAATATGATAACTTGCCATAATTTTCGATACTCAATAAAATAATAGCAATATTATAGGCTAATATAATTATTATAGGTAAATGAAAATGAATAACGGAGCAATCGTGTCAAACGCCGTTAACGTCAAATATAACAAAACATGTGACAAAAGTCAAAACAATTTCTAAATATGTAATACATGAAGGTTACACTGAACCTTCAAATAAAATAAATCTACCCAAGTGGGCGCATTCATATAAGTATATGAATACTTTAATTTTGTCATGATATGATATCCTTCTAATACCTATTATAAATGCAAAAGTTCGTGAGTATCATGTAAGGATGTTTGTTACTCTTTCACACAAATAAAAGAGAAAATGGAATTTAGCACACACATAGAAGGTAACTTGGATTAACGCTTATGAGAGCTTTTATCCTGGAAATCCCACAGGAACGGAAACTATGCGGGTTTTTCTTTGAAAACGCGGGCGAAGCCGCGGGTGTTAAACTAGTAGGATATATGTAATATCTAGACATACAATATGTAGTATACAACGACGGCACATATTAATTAATATGGTAATAATGTTTTAAAACAACGTAGTTAAAATAAAATTTATTTATTTTGTATTAATTCAATATTAAATTAAAAATAAAATTGTGTCAGATATTATTGCTTCCTAGTTGATGTCACATATTTATGCTTTTAGTGTGGAATCAACGCAAAATACAGAAATATAAAATTGTGTCAGATATTATTGCCACCTAGTCGGTGTCACATATTTATGCTTTGTGTGAGGAATCGAAGCAAAATACAGAAATAATTTGGAAAATCCAAAAGTGCACGCCTCATAATTTTTTTTAAATAAATATTAATTAATTATTATTTTTGTTTATTTAATAACAATTAAACCACATCGAATCAGACCCTGAAAAATGAAAGGGTTCTATTCCTGAGCATGCTCAAGCGTAAGAGAAAAAAAAAGACTCGATTAGTAAAGTATTTCGGTCGCTATCGTGTTAACAAGAAAAAGGATCCGCACATACAGACACACGGACGTCCAAGACAGAACTTTTTTAAACTGTTTTTTAACTAGTTTAAATAACAAAAATGACATCAAAAATATCATGAACGTTAAAAATAGTGTTTTTTCTTAATATGTGTGTGTATGTATTATCTTACAAGTGCAATGTATGATACATAAAGACATTTTAAGTTTGAAAAATCAGATGTTTTGCGCGAAGTGACAGTAGTACCCACCTCAACGCTTCGCTTATGAGGCGTGCAATATGAAATTGTGTCAGATATTATTGCCACCTAGTTGGTGACACATATTTATGCTTTGTGTGAGGAATCGATGCAAAATACAGAAATATGAAATTGTGTCAGATATTATTGCTTCCTAGTTGATGTCACATATTTATGCTTTTTGTGAGGAATCTATGCAAAAGATAGAAATATGAAATTGTGTCAGATATTATTGCCACCTAGTTGATGTCATATATTTATGACTAGCGGTCCGCCCCGGCTTCACCCGTGGTACATATTTCGAAATAAAAGGTAGCCTATGTTCTTTCTCAGGGTCTAAAGATTATCTGTGCCAAATTTCATCAAAATCGGTCCAGTAGTTTATGCGTGAAAACCATACATACATACATACATACATACAAACAAACCTTTCCTCTTTATAATATTAGTATAGATTTGTATGAGGAATCGATGCAAAATACAGAATTATATGAAATTGTGTCAGATATTATTGCTTCCTAGTTGATGTCACATATTTATGCCGTGAGAGGTTGTCACAATTATTTGCTGTAACATTTTCGTCATATAATTTTGATGCCACTTTATTATGCTGCCTACTAATGTCAGATATTTTTGCTGTATACGGGCAGACAGATATTATTGAATTAGTTCTAGTGACAGATATTTTTGCACATCGCCCCCTAGGCATATATTATTGCTCGTGACTGTACATACCTAGGGATGCTATTCTAAATAAACCATAAAATCGTATGTTAGGGTATCTACATATTAAAATGCTGACTTTATTTTTTAAGTTAGTTTTCACTAAAATGAATCTGTCCAATAAAAGGCATAGTTTACTTGTGTGTACTGTTTAGCTATCAGTTTAAATGTGTTGATTTTGGCGACAGTGGTCTTCATACTAATTATGACATTATAGCAGTTCTAGTGTCTTGTTATTTAGATTTCTATGATCATGTTTATAACATCACCACTGCTTGAACGGTGAAGGTATTCATCATGAGGTAACCGACATGTCGAAGAATCAAAATTTGAAAATCATATGACATCCGCCAACCTGCACTTGGCCAGGGTGGTGGATTAATGGCTTGATCACATACGGGAGGTCTTTGTCCCAGCAGTTGGAACATAATGGGCTGATGATGAATCAGCCTGGACGCAAACTATATGTATAAATGCATGATTTCATACATTTTTAGACGCGCATGCAGCATGACAATTCACGTAAACGCATGTCTGCTGGTATTTCCGTCTAGGGATAACTTTGTTAAGGATGTACAGTAAATTTACGGCAAAGTAATCGAAATGAAAGGATCGATCTTTAGGACGGATGAAATTAACCTGTTACATTACAACAATAGCCAATGTCTGGGAAGTAGAGGACCTAGAGGGCTTGAATCACCCCCATGTATGTTATGCGATTTTTCGTATTTTTGGAGTTATGACTTTTTGTTCAATTTTTCACCTATCGCCGAGTATGATGACATTCTTATCATGGAGGCGTGAATTATAGCAGTAGATGCTTGATTTTTTTTGTGTGCTTAGCTGATAGATAGATCAATTCAGTATGGTAACATTTACTATCGTTAGATCTTTAAATTAAATTAAATTAAATTTAATTAGTTAGTTAGATTTTTTTAATGGAATAAAAAAAGAATTAATTGCCAAGAAAGATAAAATTATACAGTATGTTCACAACTTCAAGGGCCCGTTGATTCATCAATATCACATTAATGATTAAAACAAAATTACTGTTTGGCTTTTAAAAATTTGCTCTATCTATCAGGTAACTACCCTGAAAATTTCATATTATTATTTGTAAGGCTTCAATCAAAAAATTTAAATCCAAAAGTGGTAAAAAAAAAATTTTAATTTTATAAATTAAAATTATAATTGCAAAACCGATTACAAGGTGTTTAATTACAAGATGTCTGAATGTCCTTTTATTATTTTTAATGGTTTCTTCTGCTACTCTCAATTTTCGGAATAATTCGTCCAAACAACGAATTTCTCGAATAGACGAGGTCTTTATAGTATTTAAAAAAAAATCAATGTGGTTTAGGTTGGGGGACCATAGAGGCCAGGATATAGGGCAAAAATACCCTAAGAAATGTATAGGTCGTTGCCGCCTGCGCGTGCGCCGGTGACGTCTGCCTTATAACCACCTTTTAATTATTATTATTGATTTTGAAAAACAATTGTTAAAATATCTATCTTCTATACTATATGATATATTTATTCTTAAAAACCAAACACAGTCAAATTCCAAAGCATAATATTCAACTAAACAACAATTGATAAATGCTTAATTGCAGATCCAATTTGTTGATTTTATAGTGTACTAAATATTAGGTATTTAGCTTAGAAAAAAAGCTCAAGAGCCAGTAAAAAACAACCAACCTGTAAAACTGGTAAACTTCACAATTTTTTTTATAAGAAACCACATATGAAATGAATACACAGTAGTTATCATTATACAACGTCTTTATCTCATAATTCCCTACAATGAGTTATATGTTTTTATTTATGAAACCATACTGGTTTTATAATTATAGTAGAGCCATTTTAATAGGCAACATTTGACAGTTCAACAAAATTCAAGAACGTAACCTAGTAACGACGACATAGAATAACATGATATTTCGTTTTGTTAGAACTGCACATTTGCTTAACTTTTTTCAATTACGACTACATATTTATAATAATAATGACCGATACAAGTAATTTTAAGATTTCATTTTACTGATAAAACCATTCTAAACATAATATACAATTTCTGAATTGAAGAACTGACGTCACTACAATTTTGTGTCAATAAACCTTTTTTCTTTTTAAATACCAGAGACGTTACTCTAAAAATCGAAATCTGACATCTAGAATCGAATGCATTGATTACTTGTGAATAAAAATCATCATAAATTAATAAATTCGATTGACAAATGTTTCAAATCCGTATCGATTAATTCACTTTAATCGATGTTTTTAAGCAGGTGACCTCTCTTCGAAGATAAAATTGATAGACGTCAAATGTTGCCTATTAAATTGGCTCGACAATAAAAGCCGTTTGGACATGCCTGGCTTTATTATTAGTATCTCTTTGCATCAATAAAATGTAAAACTTGCAATATTTACTTCTAATATTATTTATTTTTGTGAAACCTCTTTAAAATGGTGAACATGAACAACTGGAGCTGGACCAATAGAGATATTTTTATTTTTGTGTACATTGATATCAGGAGATGGATTGATATATATATATATATTTCCTACTATTGTCAAATAATATTGCAAAAAAATATTTCTACTCTTATTGTAACTAAATAACTATCTTACCTTAGAGCGCTGTCGCCCCTGCCCCCTCTTTGCTTCCTGACTTGAATCATCACACTTAGTCTTTTTGACACTTGCATTATTTTTACATGTTTTCTCTTTATTATTTTTTGAATCTTTATCACTTATGTCACTATCACTTTTGATTGTATTTCTTTTAGCAGTTTTTGGTACAGAGTTCTTGGTTGGTAAAGATTTCTTAACAGCTTTAAGTGGCAAGTCATCTTCGCTGGAAGAATCAGATGAACACTTGCTACATTCCGAGGTTGAACTACTCTCTGATAACTTTTTTTTTACAGGCTTCTCTTTTCTATGTTTGGACATAGGCTCATTGCCTTTCTTTTTAACTGAGGGTTTAGCTGTTTTCTTAGGAGTGACTTTCCGTGGAATTGCTGCAATTTTTAGTTTTAAGCCGGTATCACATGAAGTTACTGAGAAATGAGGTTTTCGAGCATTGGTTTGCTTGTTACTTGAGCATTCCCAGTCACTCCCTGATGTGTCACTTGAGCTGCTACTCTGTAATAAGAATAATACTAATTATTTCTAATGAAACCATTTTAATCGTTTAAAATACACAATTAAACTTCATATTATTTGTAAATTAATAGGTATGTATAGGAAAAAACTAACCTCAGAATCACTGTTTGAATCTGTATCACCACTTGAATCATGAGTTTTCGGCACCTCTGTGCCCATTTCTGAAACATTGCAATAAAAGAATCATAATTGATCTGGCTGCGTGATATCAAATATGTTATATAGTTGACCAGCAATTAGAGCAAATAAAATAAAACTTGTTTGTTTACAAACTGAACTTTTTCATAAAATGTTGAATTTGTTTGATGATTAAAAACATACATAAGACAAATGATAACGTTAAGACAAATGATTACAATAGTAGTCATTGTTATTTCATCACTTCTTTATATATAATTCACAATTATATGCACATACTCATAAAAATTGATAACCATTTACTTTTCTGCTGGGCACTATTATGATTCAACATGAAGAACATAAATGAATGAAAATACACATGTAAGAATGTGCCATAGAGGCGACTATGTCAACAATTCAGAAGATAATATTTCTCTTAAATTTGATAACCACCTCATTCGGATCTAATGACGCTTATAAATATAATATGGGGTACTTACTTCAAGGTTGGTCAAGATGTTCCGAATGAAAATACTTCCAATCTCTTCATTTCAATCAAAACACGCAAGTAAACATCGTATCACGCTGAAAGACATACATAAATGTTATATTCAGAGAATATTATCGGTTACGATGATAATAATTGTTTCACATAATAATCTTTCAGTTTTCTAACAATTTGTCCGGATGACAGATCTGACGACACTCGTAGGACCAGTTTTTCTTCAGGGTGCAGTTTAAAGTTGGGTGATCACATAGCTCATTTATTATATATTTATTATTTTAAATGCGCATTTGAATAATCAACAGTACTGATTTATCACTATCTATTAACATTTAACGGTTTTTACGACATTGGCGCCAAATAATGCTACGTATCAATTGTATTTTGTACTGTGTACAAAACATTATCCAAACGTATTAGCGAGGAAACAATTTTAATATTTACATTAAACATCACTAAATCTTATTACTAACCGGATAATAAACTTTGCCACTGTAGATTTTATTGAATACTTTTAATCAAACACTTCAAGATCGCATTGCTTGGCCTCCATGTTTACAAATCTTTTCGCATAAAAATTTTAACTAAATAGGTATGTACCATAGCCACCTTAGGAGAAAGCTAGAGTACTATAGCTTTTTCTTTTACTCATTTGGGTTGTATAGAAGTTAGAATGAGACTTCATCATTTCATTATTATCTGGAAATTGCAAGGCAAAATGGCGTCAAGAATGAGCATTTTACGCACGAGCAGTAATTAAACTTGAAATATTTTTTCATTTTATTAAAATGAGTTTTCGGGGTCCTAATGTATAATTAAAATATTCAAAAAGTGAACAAACTGTAAATATACAAAATCGTGATACAGCATTGAAGTTAAATAGAATAAAAAAACATGTAGTTTTAACATTAGTTTTAAAGTAACCACATACAATAAAGTAAAGCATAATCATTAAGAATGTGGCATTCTATTAACATCCGTATTTTTAGAATGACAACTTTATATGACTCGATAGTAGCAAGACAGCTTCTCTGAAACTCTCTAGCTACATTTCTTGCGGAAGATTTCTTGCAGACGGAAACGCGGCCTAAAGTTGAGCCCAAGAAGCTTATATCTATTAAACTGGAGATTGCAATATGACCATTAACTTGTAACAAGAAAATATGACCTTAAATGACGTCAGTTATGTTTTTTGTCTCTTTCTGTGGGGTGACCACGCTAGTTTGTAAATTGAGGATTTTTCGAAATAGAAAAAACTAAAAATCATGGTCTTACAGACCTATAGATGTAGACCGACCCTAGATAAATGTAGATGTGACCTATAAATAACGACATATATTTTTAACAGTATTTATATTATAATTTCTGGTCAACTTACAAGAATATATCACCTCTATAGGTACCTACATACAATTTTAATTGGTAGAGAATGACGAATCAAGTTTTCAAATAACGGTTTTTGGCTACAAAGCTTGGATATGAATCGGTATATAGTATACTAGCGACCCGCCCCGGCTTCGCACGGGTGCAATGCTTATACTAAATAGTAAATACACTATAGAAAAACTGTGAACGTTGTATATAAAAACATAGCGGCCCGCTCCGGCTTCGCACGGGTATAAAATATATAGCCGGGCGGCCGGCCGGTTTTTATCAAAATAATGTACGAAATATTGTACATATTGAAAAGGTCTACAGAAATGTCCGCGATGGTATATGTCTATCTCTTATGGATAATCCACAATAACTTTTTTTTGTCATTTACTTTTTACGACAAATAATGGTTAATTTTCGAAGCGATTTTAACCAATATAGCATTAATCCTTAACCAATTAAATACCTTGAATACATTCTTCATTTAATATAGATCTATATGGCCCTTTACACCGTATGATTTAAGTGAATATTTTCGAAGATATTACAGATTTAAAAATTGCGGGCCGCCATTGCACCCGTGCGAAGCCGGGGCGGGTCGCTAGTTATTAATATAAAAATCTTTAAAATGTTGTTCTTTAAATGTTCATCATAATATTGTTTTAGCAATAATATATTCTCGTCGCTATCCGTAAAAACCCGTAATCATGGTTACCTTACTTGTTAAATTTGTTTATTGAAAACTTGTTGAAAAATGATGAAACTATTAGGAACAGAACTTATACGTAACATGATTGCTTACTAAAATGATGATAAATTTGACGATTTTTGCCATTAAAATTATTCTAAACAGGTAAATGCATGAGTATTGAGGAATATTGTAAATAACGTAAATATACACTTGCCTGTGAAATTATAGGCCAGAATTTGATTTCCAAACACTTCTGCAATTTTGCACAATACAATACATTCTTTATATTCGGAAAATATTTATTAAATATGCAACAACATAAACTTAAATATTCCTTCTTCTTCTTCTCTTAAATAATGGCTCCAACTTAAATATTCAAAGAAGAAGACAAAGAAGATTGACAAATCGAGAGTTGCTATAATTTTATTATGGTGACTACCCATTATCAGAGAATGTGACTTTTTAATGATTGGCTCAAATACTTATTTTATTTAGCATAAAATATAATAATTGTCTCATCCAACAATCCTTCTGAATGATGTTGTTGGCAATTTATCAACGAACTCATGTACAAAATCTAACAGCGCATCGCCCGGGCTGACCAGCGCTTGTTGAAACTTTTTGGAACTTGTCGGCGCCGATCAGCGCTTATCGGTGCATGTTCATATATTTTCCTGTGCGGGTTACCAGCGCCGATAAGCGCCGATAAGTGCTCATAAGCGCTTATAAGTTTCAAGCTTTCTTTCTGAATACGCCCTTATATTGTACTGGCAACTGTCACATCGCTGGAGCATCGCTGCCTGTCAGCTGTCAATAGCTGGTCAGTGGTCACCACGGTGGTGTCAATGTCAATTGTCATGTTCTGCACAATTTTCAAATTTGTGTAAAAATGACAAGACAAATCAATGATATTATTGATCACAATACAATTCACATTTCACATAAAAAATAAAAAATGTGTGTATCGTGTCATCGAACTTCGAACATCTGATGTACATTATTTTGTATAAACATTGACAAAAACAAACATGACATAAATAATAATTAATACGAGACAAAAACATGGAGGAATTCAATGTTTGGGAAGATTTATCAAATATACCAGCTGATCCACCTTCAATGCGTGAGCTTTGTGATCAGTGCGAGTAAGTAAAGTAAATATATTTTTATCAAATTAATGATAACATTTTATTTTGATAATTGTTTTTTTTTTCTTTCTAGAAGGCCACAAGTTGTTTGTTGGTGTTCAGCTTTGCCACCTGAAAGGTTGCAGCCGGGGAGTACAGTAATTCTTTTGCAGCATCCTGCCGAAGAAAAACGTTGTCTTCGTACTGCTCCAATGTTGCAACTTGGATTAGCTGAAAATAAGTGCCTAATATACAAAGGAAAAAAATTTCCCCAACCACGACATGAAAACTTAGAGAGTATTTTATCACATAAAAATACAATTCTTCTGTATCCAAGTAAAGCTGCCACAGATATTAAGGAACTCAATATTAATGAAAATAATTATAATTTAGTACTAATTGATGGTACATGGCCACAGGCTAAAGCTATGTATGCATCTAGTCCAATGTTGCAAAAAATAAAACAAGTGAAATTACTTACTACCAGTGGTAGTAATTATATAATAAGAACTCAACCAACAGAAGGATGTTTAAGTACCCTTGAGACAGCAGCAGAAGCATTATCTCAACTGGAAAGAAATCCAATATATAAGCAGCAGCTCCTAGGACCATTGCATATGTTATGCAAGTTCCAGTTAGAAAATGGAGCAGTTACTCATCAATCAAAAGAATTCTTAATAAAGACAAAGACTTACCCGAAACTTATTGGGAAGAGATTGTCTAAACTACTACGACAAACAGAAGACCATTTAAGTGATAATAAAACATAGATATAATGTGAAATATTTTTATTATGTACATACATATTAAATCCCAGAAAGTTTGAAAAGTAATACTTATTGTTTTGCTACTTATCAGGAAATTAGTGAGAACTGAAAGCTGTTAGTTACATACTTTTTACATAATAACTAGTTGGGATTGGCACATTTGGCACCCACAGAATCATAAGTGAAGTTGTGACTTGTGAGCTGGAGCGAGTTTTGATAAGAACCTTGTTTAACTTGATAAAGTATATTTTATGAGGTGAATTTTTAATTTCGGAAACATACAATATTTTGTGTGTGTTCATACTGTCATACAGTTCATTTTGAATGTTACTTGTGTTTAGCGTTGTCATGTCCTCGCTCTTGAAGGCCGGACAAACCTGTGCATTTGGCCGAACATTTTGGTAAAAACGCCAGACATCTTGCGTTTTTGCTATGTATTTATATTTTATTATTATGTAAAATTAAACTTAGCCTTATAGCTTTGTTTGGCCCGTCATTTGGGTAAAAAAGCCGGACACTTACATTTTAAAATAAATAAAAGGGCAATTTTCGGTGTAATTGGTGTTAATGTTAAAAAACTGAAAAGTAAGTTTTTTAAATATGTATTTTATAAATATTTGAAGAACTTGGTTTTACGTTAGGCGACAGTGCTCGGGCCCGGCCGCCAGTATTTGTTCCTTCACAATTCGGTTTCGATCAGCGGGATTTTCGAAATATAAAAAGCCTAACAAAAGCCGGACAGGCCGGACGCCGCTTATTTTGGCCGGACAGGCAATCAAAAAGCCTGTCCGGCTAAAGCCGGAAGCCTGGCAACCCTACTTGTTTTATTTTATTTATTTATTTATTTATTTAAACAATTAGATTACAGGGATCCATTAATGTTAGTACGTGACTTAAAAAGCTAATGTTAGTAGGTAAATATTAAAGTACTATCATCAGTTGACGGGGCACCCTATGCGTAAACCCTATGCGTTTTAAATTTTCCTAAATAGTGCTGGCTACTTTAAATATGGAAGTTCATTTGAAACAGAAATATAATGAACACTATATTTTTTTTTTAGAAAAATGAACACTGTATACGTTTATTTTAGTGTTTTAGACGTATCGAAAAAAAAATAACTAATTCAAAATGTTGATGTGAAACATCAGTAGGCCTTAGCAGTAGGCGCACGTAAAACCGATTTCTGGCGTGGTGACGCGTCGCCAATTACTACGGGACTTATTTCGCGGCACGCCGTTTCTAACTACATACCTACCTACTAAATGACTATCTATTCTTTTAATGCTACGTCCTCCGAGGCTACGTCTGTGAAATCTTCGTTGTTTAAGCCCCCTCTACACGTCAACGGACCCGTCCGATTAGGGCCCCTCTGGCCTCCTCCACTCAAGCGACAGCTCAAGCCGAGGTTCGTGGTCCCCGTCAAGGGGGGACGCCCTTGTGCATGTCGCTACCAGGGTGAACCTTCGGTTCACCCTTGGGTTGTTGAGGAAGTGATTATGAGGAAGAGGAGGAGGAAGAGGAATTTTCACACACAAATTTAGAGGATGCGGATGAGGAAGAGGATATTTTTTTGAGGAAGAGGATGCGGATGAGGAAGCGGAAGAGGATGAGGATGATAAGAAATTATAATTAAAATTAAAAAACAAAAACTTTTAAAATTAAAAATTAAAACAAAAGCCATTCTCCTGTCCTACATATTGATGTTTAAGGTTAGGGGAGGTTTGCTCGCCCGATCGCGAATTTACAAAGCCTTACACAAAGTACTTACGTACTATACTATTTGAGTCACGAGCCGGTGAGCTTTTGTTTATGCATATTACTCGAAAAAACCCGCAGAAAAACCTAATCTATATCAGTGCCAGAAGCGACATTAGGCGATTTCCACAAAAAAAAACTAACTGGTAGATATTATTAAGTATGTAAGCTTAAACAACTTGTTTGTTTTTTAATTCAAAATGACTTTTGACAAACATTATTTGGTAAAATATGTTTCTTCTGAGTATGAGAGAAAATGTTTTATTATTATGTTTAGAGATAAGTGTTAGGCGCAGATATAAATATGGCGGTAAGACTCTACTCTTGTTCGTTAGTAGAGTCCGACTCGTAACTCAAATACATAGTTTAAATAGGCTTTGTAAATTCGCCGCCCGATCGGATCAGCATCCTCATAAATTTCCTCTAAATTTTGAGGAAGCGATAGCGGAAGAGGATTTTTTATTTTCATTTTTGAGGATGCGGTAACGGTAGAGGAACCCAAAATATAGTGGAACTTCCGCATTATGAGGAAGCGGAAGAGGAATCCTCAACAACCCTAGTTCACCCCCGCGTCCGCGTTAAAATGTAGAAGCCCTTCTGGCTAACATTGAGAGACACCACACAAAAAAAAAAAAGTCAACGGATGTATCTGCGGATGCGTCCGCCGTCGTGTAGAAGGGGTGATTTGTGCGTCTGTGGTAGGTATTTAACGTTAGCAGATGCGTCCGCCTCCAATCCGTTTGTTGTCGGTATTGTGTCCCACATCAAAGGGTTTCGGCGCGAACGTCCAGCGTCTGTCCACACTCCACACGTCTGCCGACGCATCAGTTTGAACCACCCCTTTTTTAATCCCTCAGTCCCTGAATCACAGACACAATAGAAAATCTATTGTGTCGCGGCCCGATCGGGCCGCTCGGTGGTCAATAGGTTAAAAGTAAATTTGCAATAAGGTCGTTCGAGGGACTTGTCCCTCGATTTTACAATATGTTAAGTGAAAAACATAAAGTCAAAGCTCTCAATAGGAATATATTCAAAAAAACGGTTTAACCTGGCTTAAAAATTATGACTCTGACAGTCTTGTTTGAACGGAGTTACGATTGCGAGTGCACGCGTGCTTTTTATGTCGCATCATTCGTAAAAACGCTCGAAATGACGAACAATATAATTACAGAGGAAACTTTTAGGTTTATTGAGCTATATCAAGCTGAAAATGTTTATGGAATCCCAAAAATATAAGTATAGCCAGCATCCACCACCTTCTTCTTTTCACACTCAATTAAAAGTACTAAATAAATAAATAGCCGCGGCAGCTACGGTCTCAATATCCATTTTTTAAATGTTTTATGTTAATGTGCGAGTGCGAGTTGCGTCTGCCAAGAATGAACATAGACTGATCGACCTACAGACGTGTGGACAGCTCGTGGATATTCATCTGCGGACGCATCTGCCAGAGTCCGCGGACGCATCTGTTGCCGTGTAGAGGAGGCATTACGGATTGTCATCTGATTGTCAAATTGGTGTACAATAATTTGACTTCTGTCAAAGCGGTCTTTCTTTTGCTTCTGTCAATCGTATAGAAACATGGCCGAGGTTCGTAAATATAAGTTTAAATTATTAATCCATCATTATAATTCGAATCTGCCCAGTTATTTCTAACTTTTTAAAGATGATTTCTTGTTTGGTTCATGAATGGTGTTTTGCAAGTGATATTTCCAGAAGTGACAAAATGATGTTTACAATTTACAGGTCGACGAAACTTTGAAGAAGAAGCGTACCTTCAGGAAGTTTACCTTCCGAGGGGTTGATTTGGATCAGCTTCTTGATATGCCCAAGTATGTATTAAATATTATTTTTGTCGAAAGTTTTCCTAAAACTTGCTTTATTTTTCAAAGTTCCTTCTGTAAATTTGATATACAATAGCGCGTGTATTTCTATACATATTTTCAGAGGATGGTACTCAACTGTTACTGCTTTTTCTTTATCATAGTATTTATTTTACACTTGTTTAGGTTGACACCAAATCTAACCTAAAAATGGTAATTTCAGTGAACAACTTATGGAGTTAATGCACGCCCGTGCTCGCCGGCGATTTGCTCGTGGGCTTAAGAGGAAGCCAATGGCACTGGTAAAGAAACTTCGCCGTGCCAAGAAAGAAGCACCTCCAAATGAGAAACCAGAAATTGTAAAGACTCATCTGAGAAACATGATCATTGTTCCCGAAATGGTTGGCTCTATTGTTGGAATTTACAATGGAAAGACTTTCAATCAGGTATGGAGTGAATTACTTATCACCATATTGAATGAATTGTTATATAGGTACCTACTTACATAGTTTTGTTCCAATTGGCTTGATATTTATCAAGTCAAAGTGAATTCTCTTTATTTTATGATACATACTATTGAACTAAATTTTAATAATTGATTTACTGAACAATTAAATGATTATGTTTTGGACTTTAGTTCTATACTTGACATAACAAAAGCAATTAATGATCAATATATTGATAATAAAACTGTTAAAGAAGATATATAATACTTACTCCCATAAATCCAACGATAAAATACTACAGTCAGTAAATCATCCTTCTTTTTATCTTTACACTTTTTTTATGATATTTTGTTCTGCTGTATGCTGAAAATGTTAGATGATTGGTTGGCTTCGTTGATAGTGACCCTGCCTTCCAAGCCAGAGGTCATGGCTTTTTATGCCACCCAGGGCAAATATTTGTGTGATGAACATACATGTTTGCCCTGTGTGAATTCTTATAATGTGTTAAATATCTATATATAAGTATTTATTTAAAATTATATATTTATTTTTATCATAGCCATCTAGTTTCCATAACACAAGTGAAAGCTTAGTATGGGATCAGTTGTGCCATGTGTGAAAATTGTCAAGAAATACTTAATAATCTTAATTTTATCTATTGTTTCTTCCATGTTTTAATTTTTTTTGTTTTTGGGTTTTGGATTTTACTTTTTTTCATCCTAAAACATGAACAGGCTTAAACTTTGAATAATTCCTTTGTGTATTTTCATAACATTATACAAAATATAAATACAGTAAAAGTTCTTTACTCGCGGGCAATAGGTTCCTTAAATGTGCCGCGAATGAAGAAACCGTGAATATGGAATGGTAATTTGTATGGGGTTATAGGGGATACGTTCCTAGGTGACGAAAAAAGGAAGCAAATACATAAAGAAATCAGTTTTATTGAAATTTTTGACCATACATTATTATTAATTACCATTTAATTAGGCATTATCTTCAGGTTTAGGTCAATGGCTTAGCACTTTTTACTTGTTTCTTAGTCGACATCATAAATTCGTAGTTGTAGTTCAGGCGTTTTCTAAGGATAACAATTGATTTTTATTTAGGTAAATACATATATGTATGTACCGATGTACCGATTCGCTCCGCGAGTAAAGAATTTTGGGCCGCGAATATAGAAATTAGGTCGCATTTTTTCCACCCGCGAATAGTGAAACCGCGAATGAAGGAAGCGCGAATAAGGAACTTTGACATATAATAACACACTTAAATGTGTTCAGCCCTAAATTGACAATGTTTTAAATGTATTGTTTATTTTCAAATTGCAGGTTGAAATCAAGCCTGAGATGATTGGGCACTACCTTGGCGAGTTCTCAGTCACATACAAGCCTGTTAAGCACGGTAGGCCTGGTATTGGTGCCACGCACAGCTCCAGGTTCATCCCTCTCAAGTAGGATGGATCTATTGTGTTTAGGTTAAGAGAAAAATGTTTGCACATATACATTAAAGTATGTTTGTGAACACTAGTTTGTTGTTTTTGTTCAGTCCCTTTCATGAATTCTTATATGTACACATACTTTTTGTTAAAACTAAGATGGAAATATACCAATATGTAGGATGCGGGTTTTTATATTATAGATATGCACAAATCTAAAACAAAGAACAGAGTATTACTGCAGTCTTAAAATATTTGTTATATATAACTTGGAATTTATTGTAGAGGTCATTAAAAGTGCAATTTATAAAGTGAAATCTAAACTGAAATCTATAAAGTGAGTATTTGATAAAATGTGACCATTATTATATCTGCCATACTTCTAGTAGGGGGAAAAAGTGCTGTCATACTTGAAAAATTAATTTAGTATTAATTTATATAAGTGAAGATTTCCAACACCTAGATCTTTGAAATTTTGTATTTATATTCGTTGATCCTCAAACTTACAGGAAAAATAAGTGCCATACTGTGACAAATCGTTTGACTTTCGCTATTTTCCGACGAGTTACGCGACGAGAGACGCGACTAAGCCGCCGGTACCAGCGTTCACACCATCATTTTTCTTTTTGTCATTGCGTACTAAGAACCCTGTAGAACCGCCATCCTGTTACAAATGACTCGGGAGATATTGACACAATATATGTATTAGACCGGGTGATTCTCCCGGTCTAATACATATTATTAATTATTAACTAGGTACAAGTAGTTTTCTATGTGTCATTCTTATACATATATGTATACATCACTGTATAGTATCATGAAAATCCGTTCAGTGGTTTTCACGTGAAATAGCTAGGAACACTAAGGATGATAATGGAAGCCGTGTGAAACAACAGCTAGCTTTCGCTATTTTCGAAAAGTAATCGTCATATCTATGAATAATTATGATTATAAAGAATCCTTTTGTTGACATTGGGTCATAGACCTTTTTTTAATGTAAATCAATGCAGTAGCCCTGAAAAGGTAACAAACCGACAGATTTTCGCATTTATAATGTTAAGGGTGCTTTTCTACCAGAGATATGTGAGGAATGAGGATGCACATCCCTCGCTACGCATCCTCGCATATCTCTGGTAGAAAAGCATCTGTCGGTTTGTTACGTTTTCAGGGCTACTGCATTCTTCGTACTAGTGGAGAAATTTTTTTCTTAGAAGTCAATTTATTTCCAAATCGGACCAGAAGTTTTGAGACAATGCGAGAATATTCAAGCAGACATAAACTAATATTATATGACTATACAAAATATAAAGCAAAGTAGTTATTGAATTTACCGTAACTGTTTTTGTAGCTTTATAACTGCTTTCAGCTTTACCCTAAAAATAGGTACTTTCCAACCTACTTCCTATATTATGGATCATAAGTTTGTGAGGATGGATGTCTTATTCTTTCACGCAAATACTACTACTGAACCGGTTACAATGAAATTTGGTAAGTCGGTAGCTAAAGATCCAGAATGAAAAGGCAAGAAGCAATCTAGCTTGCATGTAATATTTTTAATAAGAATAAAATCACTATTTACACTAATAGACTACAAGCCCGCATAGGACAAAAATATGGGTCAAATGAACCACCATGGGACATATCTAGAACGATAGCAGAGCAAAAAATAATAAGATTCATCACTATGCCGTCACTTGTAAGCTGTCCAACTGAGTGCAGATGAGAATTGAAAAGTACAGGTAGACTCGGTAAATTTTGGTCATATATTTTTGTACGGCATTCTTAACCATCGATAGATCCATTAAAAATAATAAGAAACCGCTCAGTGCCGTACAAAAATGGTGGTCCACCAAGTCGGAATTTTTATTTAATTTCCGAGAGTTACCGGGGGTAAATTTGGTCATTTGACCATGTACGGCATCTGTGTCATACTATTGCTATACTGCTTTTAATCCATTATTCCGCAACGCCGTACAAAAATCATGGGGACAAGGGGAAAAAATCGAGAGTTGTAATCCCCTCTCTTTCCCCACTCCAGGGGGTCATTTGACACAACACGAAATAAATTTATTTTTAAAGTATTTTATGCATAGATAATATTTTTTCATGTGCCGTACATTTTCGTTGGTTCAAAGGGGAAAAATCTGAAAAAGAAAAAAATCCATATAACGAAATATTTGCTTTATATTTTTATAATAAAATATAAATATACATTAATATTAAGAAGCTCGAGGTGGTTAATTATCACCTTGGAAAGTCGGAGTCAGGTGGAATGGACTCCGTTAAATTGATGAACTAATAAAAAAGCTATGAACGAAAAGATGTGAATTATATGCAATCAGTCCATAAATACAGGTAAAGTCACAAGCAAATGCTAGTAATATATACATATTCAAAATGTACAAGTAAAGCGCTTTCAAATGATACCAAACACTGCATATTTATCTTAACTTTATTTTTTTACTCTGTATGTTTTGTCCGCTAGAGGGCGCCACATTAGATTTTGTGAAACCCCATATAGCCTTTAGCTAGCTGGTCGTTGGTTATCCAGTGAACAATTCAGACGCCTCTAATGATATGTCATTTGTCGAATTCTGATAAGTAGTTTAGAAGTTACGAGGGAATAGATGAACATACATACATGACCTGTAAACAACCATAACCCTCCTTTTGCTTTGCCGTAGTTGGGTAAAAATATGTTAATGCCGTACTGTATCAAATGGCCATAAAGCACTCTTAAAATTGTAGCTTTCGTCGCTTTCATCAGCCTAAAAGATGTGGTCTGCACAAAAATGTACGGCATCGTTTTTTCCTAATTTATCTATGTAAATACTATTTAAAACAACGGATAAAGTGTAGAAAACTATTATATTTCATTAATCTACGATGTTTAAACTTTAACAAAATTTCTGGTTTTGCATTTCTCTATAACTTTTTTTAGAACGGTTTCTTTTGAACGGCAATACTATACAACAATTGAATTTTACAATATCATGTTAAAAAAAAGTTCCCGTACAGGGTCAAATGACCTTACAGCTCTTTATATCAAGAATTCGATGAAATTAAGATGATTATTGGTATACATTTAAAAGAACAATTATTTTTTGACGGCATTGCTTTTAATAGTACTTTTGAGTGCTAGATAATGTTTTGGAACCGAAGCCGTACTTAGTCAAATGACCCCCTGGAGTGGGGAAAGAGAGGGGATTGCATCTCTCGATTTTTTCCCCTTGTCCCCATGATTTTTGTACGGCGTTGCGGAATAATGGATTAAAAGCAGTATAGCAATAGTATGACACAGATGCCGTACATGGTCAAATGACCAAATTTACCCCCGGTAACTCTCGGAAATTAAATAAAAATTCCGACTTGGTGGACCCACATTTTTGTACGGCACTGAGCGGTTTCTTATTATTTTTAATGGATCTATAGATGGTTAAGAATGCCGTACAAAAATATATGACCAAAATTTACCGAGTCTACCTGTACTTTTCAATTCTCATCTGCACTCAGTTGGACAGCTTACAAGTGACGGCATAGTGATGAATCTTATTATTTTTTGCTCTGCTATCGTTCTAGACATGACCCCTGGTGGTTCATTTGACCCATATTTTTGTCCTATGCGGGCTTGTAGTCTATAAGTTTATTAAACTTAACATAACTTGACAACTAACAATTTGGGTTGTAATTTGTACGAATGGTGCAAAAAAAAATAAAGTGAATTTCAACTTATATATGCATATAGTTACATCAGTTCATTATACATAATCGATTGAACAGACTAAAAATTTAACGCCCCGCATAGTAATAAAGCTAAATTAAGTTTGCAAAAGCATGATTCATGCGACCGATGCGAATAAAAATGCGTAGCGCATTTATTAGTTTAAATACGAGTGCATTCTCCATCTCCGTAGTTCGGTCATCATATATACGGTCAGTTGCGACTGGTAATAACTGCTCATAACCAATGCGATCTTACTCGCCAGAGCTCGTCGTCACTGCTGACTTTGTTTGCTCAACATCCCTTTTGGTCTTGTATCCGTTACCCCAAAATGGACCGTCGAATTACAAACTCAAATAAACTAAGTATATACATATTATAATCAAATTTACCTTTACTATTTCGAAGAATGCGTATTTTTACCTTTACTATTTCGAAGAATGCCTATTCAATTTCCGTGATCACTTTTTTAAGCAGATAGGTTTATATAGATTGTTCGACTGACTCACTTTTTGCATCTATCCAAAATATTGTTTGGGTACACTTAAATGTTTGTAATAATTTAAGGCCTGAATCGGGTAGAATTCCCTTTTAATATCGAAAATTAACTCTAGTTATAACTGTTTTTCTTCTTAGATTCTTAATGTACATATATCTAAAAAAAATGTATATTAAAGTTTCGAATATGATAAAGGGCATGGTTGTTAAAGTGAAACTTTTATTACATCGTCTCAAACTTTTTGGTCTGTGTAGCGCATGTCGCGTGTATCGCGGCTGTCGAGTAGGTATACCTACACGGCAGCCGACCGACACGCGACATGCGCTACACAAAGCAGTGTTCGGAACCGTTCGAACAGTTTCACTTTTACCGTGGTTTCATAAAACCACGCAACATTTTTTTAATTTGTTTATTTTACAATCAGGTTTTTTGGAAAAAAATCATGAACTGAGGTCGATTTTTGGACTTTAAACCAAAACGCTAAGTCAATATAACGTCAATTATTGTAGTGTTTTTACAGTGTGTTTATGAAATTGAAACACAGGGCATGGTTGTTTTAAATTTTGATTCCATATCCAAATATCTTTTTAATAATTTTTATACGTACTTTTACTAAGGTAGATTCGCGCCGCGGCCGGTCCCCGAATCTCGCCTTGTAAATCACCTAGCAAGGTCGCTAGCCCCTATTAAGGCTTTAATATTTCACAAAATATGAATTAGCAGCCGTTTATTTCGGTGTCGCCCGTATAACCTACAAACTACATACCTACTATATTATATCCCTTAGAATCCTTCTATTATAAAAACTCAAAATCCATAAGGAACGCATAGTTAGTTTGAAGATCTAAACCTAACTCGTAACTGTAAAGGAAAAGAATAGGCGAAGAAGCGGGATGCGAGTTTGTTTTATCCTATGTAGTGAAAGTGAAGTATTCGTTACTTACTTAATCTTAATACTATTATAAAGGCGAAAGTTTGTAAGGATGTATGGATGTATGGATGTATGGATGTATGGATGTATGGATGTTTGTTACTCTTTCACGTAAAAACTACTGAACCGATTACAATGAAATTTAGCACACATATAGAGGGTAACTTGGATTAACACATAGGATAGGTTTTATCCCGGAAATCCCACGGGAACGGGAACTATGCGGGTTTTCCTTTGAAAACGCGGGCGAAGCCGCGGGCGGAAATCTAGTAAGTAATAAAGTAATGTGATTAAATATTCTTTTGAAATTCTCTAAAATGTATTATTTTTTCAATAATTAATAGTTCTTCTCTTGATCCTAGATATAGGTGGAATATAACAGTCATTATTTCATACTAAGCACTCAATATATATTTCTCACGATTGTCAATATTAAAACAATTTAAATTAAACTAATGTATTGTAATAACCATTGCATTTAGTTATTATGACTGAAAATAATTACATATTCTATAAATAATGATAATGGAATAGATCTATAGGAAACACTGCCATCGTGCCATGGTAAATAAATATTTCAATTTTCATGTCTATAAGTAGGTATGGCACATCAAGATAATAATATAACTAAAAGTTCGATGATTCTTTATCGGAAATTAGAAATTTCTTTAGATTGATTGAGGCATATACATAAAAAAACATATTAATACATAATATATAGTTAGTATTTGGCTAGATAGATAAAGGACCAAGTAGTCACGGTTCAGAGGTTTAGGGATGAAGGAGAGACAGATAGACAGTTACTTTCGCATTTATTCATGTGTTTTAGGTCAATTGTACACATTATAATCTATAGGTTTGACAATACGTCTTAGACTCTTTTGTATACTGTAAGTCACCTAATTTATGAGGGTAACCTGAAACCTCTCTGTAATAAGTATATACCTAGTCTATGGGGTAACCCTACGTTCATAGGGTGTCGCGGTTTGGAGTCGTTTGAAAATAACGATAATCGCCTGCATAAAACTTACAGTTTAGGGCACGTTCTTCGGGAACTTAGCTGTTTCAATATTATTATAAAAAGTTAGGTTAGTAAAGTTACTTTTCTAAATTTATAGGTATTACAAATTGCAATCTGTGGATTTTATTTGTTTAGAATTTCATTAGTTCATTCGTTGTGTAGTTCTAAAACGTACTAAGTAGGTAATATTGTGATTTGTGAGTCGCAGTGATATGATTTTCAGATAATACTGACTGATATATCACCACATAACCGAAAACAAAAAGTTTGTATACATCTATGATATTCGTCGAGCACAATGAAATTGTAAAAAACCCGGCGTAACATCTTGATCAACTTATTTTTGTTGATGTACCGGTTGATCGTTACCATGCATCAGTATAGTTAGGTACATGGTAACGTTTTCTAGATGCCTTCATCGCTTCTTCATCGACAATGATTTGCTTATATTTTTTAACTTAAATACAACAGCATTAAGTCAACCTTGGATAACAATATTTTAGACATAAGAGGGCACCTACAACAAATCACTTATGTACCTACCTATGTTCAAAAATTAGATCTATTTATATATTTCGATAATTTTTTTTTATCATTTTACGAAGAAATTATAACAGACCATTTTTGTAGATTGTTTTTCGAGGAACAACTTTTATTTACAACATTTTTTAATTACGTCAATAGCTAAGGTTTTACAGCGCTCTGAAATGAGTACTATTTTTCAGTACCTACTCTTATTTAGTTTTTTTTAAACGAGCTCCTAAAGAATTACAGAAACAAGTCAAAATCACTCTAAAATCGATACGGACTCTTAACATATTCGCGAATATATTTTTTATATTTAAAGTCTAAATATTCCAGGTGATTCTGAATGAATATTAATTAATTTGTAATAATATTATTAGTATTAAGTATAGATAATAGCAATATCCGGCCAAATTTCAACCAATTTCAAATTGTTATTTGTTAGTTAGGAAATATTTTATTTATTTATCTGCGCATGGAAACGGTGAAGAAAACCATCGTGGAAACCGACATGTCGAAGAATCAAAAGTTCGATGACATATTGTGATATTTCTACCAACCCGCATTTGGCCAGCGCGGGCGTGGATGTCCTGAACCCTCATAGGACGCCCTTGTCCCAGCACTTGGAATTATATACAGTTTTGAGTTTACCTATGAGCTGATGATGATATTTGTTGATATGCAGTTTACAAAGAAGTATGTAGGTAGGTACCTAATAGATACCTAAGTTAGTTTGAAAAAAATATTTGATTTTGTTGAGATTTAAATAGATCGTATTTATAATGGTATGTAGGGAATCTTAATCATAATCACTTAGGTAATAGACAAAACTTGCATAACAATCATTTACAAATCAATAAAAAGTATTTAGCCTTCCATTATTTTCAAAAACATCAAATAAGTGGTAGATAATATAAAAGATATATACAGTGGTGGACGTTTAATTAGAAACACGTAACAGGATGAAGTAGTCATCAAATTTATTTACTTTTGTGTATTAACGTATTAGTGATTAAGCATTATTTCATATGTAATAGAACACCCGTTAATCTAGTTTTATAATAAATTGCTTATTTTTAATCAAACGTTAGCTTAAATTAATAAAATTAAACAACTTTAAGTGAAACCTGATTTCCAAGCATTTTCAGTCTGGACAACAAATTAGAAACAGCATGCTTCGAGTGTTCCAAAGTCAAAACCTGTTGAAATGCCGACAATATTTTTTTCTTCTACAAATATTTGCACCGTTTTTTAAACATTCCGTATAAAAGTTTCTGAAAATTAATTTGCTTTGCAGTATAAATGGGTAAAAGTAACAATTGTGACCCATCAATAAGAAACATAATTTTAAGTTTACATTTTGACAAAAAATGGAGTTACAGGAAAAAATGAAATCATTTAGAGTGTTTGATAAAAAGATATTCAATGCTACAGTTTATTTAAAAGAGCATGGTACTTCTGATTAAGTGCCTAAAAAAGCTCGACCATGAAAAACCACTGCTTGCGAGCATAGGCAAATAATTCTTTTCTCAAAGATGGATCCATTTAAAGGTTCCAATTCTATTAGAAAATATGTTTTTGCAAACGTGTTAAAATCTCATACAATCTAAGGCACCACGTTGTAAAGCCGTTGTTGTCTATAAAGATTATAACAGTCTAAAAACAACCCCATACATGCCCATACTATAATGTTTCCTCCGCCATGCTTAACTGTTTATTTATTATCTAAGGCCTGGTTAACTTAACGACGCGTGTATCCTTTGCCATCAAAATTGATTTAATTAATTTTAGTTTCATCCCAAAATAAAACTTTTTCACTGGCGTACTTTCCACTAGCAATATTTCTAAGTAAATGAAACACAACAACGTGTTTCCCTTCCTTGTAAGAAGCTGTACTTTCCTGGCGTCTCTCCAAAAAATTTTGCCTCAAATTACCGCCTGCGAACCGATCTCATCGACACATTGCGAGGTTCATCTTCGGAAAAAACTAATTTTATAATAGAATTTGAACTTTTAAATGGATCCATCTTTGCAAAAAGAATCATTTGCTTACCCTCGCGTGCAGTGGTTTTTCATGATAGAGCTTTTCTAGGCACTTTTTCGGAAGTACCATGCTCTTTTAAATAAACTATAGCATTGAATATATTTTTATCGAACACTCTAAATGATTTGCAATTTTCCTGTAACTCTAGTTTTTGTCAAAATGTAAACTTAAAATTATTTTTCTTGTTGATTGGTCACAAATTATACTTTTAACCATGTATACTGTAAAGCAAATTAATTTTCAGAAACTTTTAGATAGAATGTTTAAAAATCGGTGAAAATATTTGTAGAAGAAAGAATATTGGCCGCATTTCAACAGGTTTTGACTTTGGATCACGCGAAGCATGCTGTTTCTAATTTGTTGTCCAGACTGAAAATACTCGGAAATCAGGTTTCACTTAAAGTTGTTTAATTTTATTAATTGAGGCTAATGTTTGATTAAAATTAAGCATTGTCTTATAAAACTAGATAAACGGGTGTTCTAATACATACGAAATAATACTTAATCTTTAATACGTTAATACGTAAATGTTAAATTAATTTGATGACTACTTCATCGTGTTACGAGTTTCTAATTAAACGTCCACCACTGTATATCTACATACTAACTATATTTCTCAATGAAATTGGATTATTACCTAATATTTAAATAAATAAATTATTTCTGCGCTCGTATGGGAAATCATTTATATCCATACTAGATTTTCGCCCGCGGCTTCGCCCGCGTTTGCAAAGGAAAACCCGCATAGTTCCCGTTCCCGTGGGATTTCCGGGATAAAAACTATCCTATGTGTTAATCCAAGTTACCCTCTATATGTGTGCTAAATTTCATTGTAATCGGTTCAGTAGTTTTTACGTGAAAGAGTAACAAACATCCATACATCCATACATCCATACATCCATACATCCCTTATACATCCTTACAAACTTTCGCCTTTATAATATATATTAGATATTAGATATTAGTTTACTCTTTGATTTACCTATACTATATCTAAGTTTCAATAGGTAGGTACTTTGCAATCTCATCGCAATGCTCCAATATAAATAATAATAAATGATGGTAGACCTAAAAATAAACAGCAATGGTAATGTATGGGAATCGGGACTAAAGTTCGGGTCGTCGGTGGAACTGGTAGAAATCTCGTCTTAACTAGAACTAATCATTGATGTAATTAAAAAATATTGTTTGTATCATGTAAGGGCGCGATCTCTTTATATATTCGCGTTGTGAAGCCTTCGGAGACAGATGCGATGGCTGTATCGCAGACCGCACGTGCCGCTCGCAATTTTCCTCCTCGCGAATAACAATCAAATAAAATTAATTAATTACTTACTTCTATTACATGAAACTTGTTTCACTATATCATATGTAATTTAAATTAAGTTAAAATTTTTGTTAGAGTGCGTTGTTTTGAAGATTATATTTTTTTTGTAGTAATTGGTGAAAATAAAGAATGTGAGAAGATTTTTAATTTGTGTTGTGGTCTTCGGGAAATTTATACTGTTAACGTAAGTAGTTGTAATAATATAGTACTTAGGTAGTTATACTGACTCATTATACATTTTAGAGTTTTTTATTAATAAAATTATAATTTTTATTATCTTCGTAATAAATAATTGCATAGGGTAGTGCTTACTGTGCTTTGATAATCATATTGGTAATTTATTGGTCCTGCAGAGAAAGTAATTACTTACTGAAAATGTTGGAAAGTAAGTAATTACTGAAAAAATAGAACTGCATTTGAACCCAGTAGGTAACCCATGGAAAATTTCCGCCCGGGTATATTTATTAAACTTTTAATTATTGTGATATGTAGTTTAAATGTTCAATCCATTCTTTCATTATTAAAATTTAACTTGAATAAAGCCTAAACCACTAAAAAATAATAAAACGATCTATTTATTTATTTATTTATTTATTTAGTTTAGTCTAAAGAGACTATAAACTACTATGTATAAATAAAGTTAAAGATATAATAGAATAAAGATTGTCTGTACATATTTATAATAGAATAACATTTATTGAAATATTAAAAAGGTGTTTGTGTTGTGTATCATAACATTTAATGTAATGAATCATAGTAGGTAGATACATATAAAATGTGGTAAAATAACTTAGAGCATTAAATAAGGAAATGTTCAGAAATGTATAAAGCGAAATTATCTATAATTTAAATAAAGTAGGTTGGTGTATCCAGCACAAAATAATAAATTTTAGGTATTAATCTTCGGCAAACAATTTTCAATTTTCCAATAAAACTGAAACACATGTAAGAAGGTACCTACCTATACTTCAAATCGATACTTCAAAATATGTATGAAAATTGTAGCCGTAAAATAACATTAGCTGGTTTAAAAGATGAAAGAGGTTAGATGATTCTGGCAAACTATCAAATCAAAACTCAAGTATGTAAGTATGTATTGGAAGAATGAGTGATTCATTTTGCTGAGAAGTTCTAGTGTTAGTAAGACTGTAAATATTATTCATGGATATCGACTGTTTCGATTAAAAATGAGCCATCACTACGGATTAAATTCGCAGACATTTGAGTTCAATGAGATGATAAAAAAATTTTATGAACGAGGCAGGGTCAACTTTATAGCGTAGCTTAGTAGATCCCTAATAAATAAATGCAATATAATATGTTAATATATAATTATATTTAGCAGGTAGCAGGCAGGAATTTTAGGTTTTACACTTATCTACACAAAAATAAATTAGTAACGGAAAAATAAATCCAAACACCATAAAGTTTATTTGTAGTATAAACAACCATGTAACTTCTAATCTGTTTAGTTTCGAAGTGATAGGCAGATTATTATTAATTCTGTATATTTAACGATTACAATTCTAAATATAAATACCCCGGCATATAAACTTGTTTAATTTGCTATAGCTTGGTTTAATATTACTGGCAGATATCGTACCGATTTCAGAAATACGCTGAAAACATAAATTTCAGTTAATTTTCTGTTCCCTTTTTATAAAAGAATTGATTCTTATCTTTCAATTTAACTTTTATGAAATTTCTACAATATCAACGCTGCGCGCGCTGGTACGATATAGGTGCTGTTTAGTTCCAAAGGGTAGGCAGGACTGAAGCTTCGGACTTCGGTATCCGTCTTTGTTTATTTGTCCGTCCGTCCGTCAGTCACCAAGCTGTATCTCATGTACTCTGATAATAATATGTATTAAGAAAGATGAAATTTTCCGACACGATGTATTTTGATCCTTATAAAAAAATGCGGTTAAGCAACGGTAGCCACGAACATAGATTGGATGGGTGAACTTTTTTTCCAGTTCTTTAGCTTATTTATACGGAACCAAATGTGTCGCGAGTCCGACTCGCTTTTAACCGATTTTTTTAATATTTGACAATAATATAAAAAAAATGTGTGCGTGTAACTACTGTACACACTACACCACCTACTGTACTGTGTAGTGTACACACGTAAGAAGTGAAACTTCTTTATGACCTTATTTTTCAAAAAATAATTTACTATATGCAATTTTACAGAAATACGTCGAATCACGCGTGGTAGGGATAAGAAAAAGATGGCGCGTAACGGAAATATGTCACGCGTAACGAAAAAATGTTACACAATTTTTTTTCCAACCCCGATAAAGAAGTTTCACTTCAAAAAGGATGTTAGCGAATAATCAATCACTTTTCCTATAGGATCTTGTCTATATAGATTTATGAATTATTATGACACTTTCAAATTTAATTAAAACATTTTCTCATATTATTATGTAAAAGAAAATGTTATAAGAGACCATGAGGCTAATTTGTAATATGAGGCGGTTCATGCAGTGGGAGTCGCGGCAAGGAGTCTATTACTTGATTAAACTGCGGGTGGCAACACTGTCTACCTACTTATCTGATTGTCGTTAGCGGTTAGAGGAATAATGAGCAATGCGATATCAGCCTGAAGAAATATGGATCAATGTCATATTATTTTGAAAAAACTATCGTAACCATGTAGTGGGTGGCTGTAGATCGTTTTAAAACATTACCAGTAAATGGATATGTAAAAAGAGAAGATTTAGTTACAAGATGAGTCTCTAAAGTAGATACTATCCACTACCTTACAGTTTTCTCAAAATAAGCTAACTAGCAAATTTTGGTGGTACCTAGCTCATTAATTATCATTATATTCAATAGGTAATCCTTTGATCATTTATAATGAGTTGAAAGAAATGTGTAGTGGCAATATGTTAACAAAACAATAAAATAAAGATAAAACAATGATACTCCTTACAATAAAGATAAAGAAAGAAAGTAAAAGTAACGTTAAACAAAATAGAAGAGAATTATGTAGATTTGTTTTTTGTATGTCATATAGGTTTTATCTTCCATATTATAGTAATGCATAGAGATAAGAAGGGATATTGCCATGATATTGCAGATGATTTTCGTTTGTTGTAATGTTTTACAATTTACTTCATAATCAACTCGATATATTATATAAATAAACATAATATTAAAAATGAACAAAAAATACATTTATACAAACACATGTCGTTAGCATCGCGAATATAAAAGATCTATCAGATAAGATAAGCTGGTGTCGGTCGGCAGGACGTATTGTATTCGTAATAATTTAAATGAATTTAATACAAGTCACATGCTTTGGGTAATTGCCATGTAGTTAGATGGTGTCAGCGGTGACGTGAGAATAATTAAGAAATTTAACGTTCCATATAAAATCACACACACGTGAACAGAAATGTCGTAAAAAATCCACTACTGTTTATATTAATCAATAAAAAAACCATCCTTTGCTTTTATAATTACCCAGTTATTTATATTGACTTCTTAAATATCCATTTTGGCTTTTAAATTATTTTTTGTTAATCTGCCGCTAAAATAATTATTTAGTAGTATTTATGTACCAATTGAATAAAAAAACTGGTTAAAATTGGATAAAATATCTGTGAGAAACATAAAATTAACAAAAATAAGGACGATTTATGTAAATAAGGACAAATCAAATATTATAAATGTGAAAGTTTATATAATTAATATGTAAACAACACAAATATTGCCAATCAGATTTGCCTAGAATTTGGGACACACACTCACATGTGGTGTAAAGTAGCTAGGTAATTATGCAAAATGGTTGTTTTATTAAGAGATCTTCAAAATACAGCTAATGAATCTACCTAGCTAATTTCCTAAACCCGTAATTAATGACGTTTCTCGCATTGTTTGGAAAGCTACAAACCTTGGAAATAGGTGACATAGACGCATGGTGTATTAACTAATATTGGTAAATAAATAAAGAAGCTCCTTTTACGGAATTCATTAAAATATACGTGTGAATTTCAAGAACAGTGTTGCGTTTATAATCTGATCTAATCGTTCAAATGTGAGCTTGTTTAACGATATTGTTGTCTCATAGGTGTGAACTAAGTATTTCAAACAAGTCCTTTGATGGGAATTATTGTGCAATTCGTTTGCTTGTTTTCAAATGGTGTACACATTCGACCGTGTACATCCCATTTAGGATTTATCAAACAAATATTATTGCCACCATTTCATCGGCACACGAAGTTTATTTTACAAGGTAGTTACTCTTTGAGGTAGTTATTACGATTTTTAAAGGGGCAACTCTTATGCGAGTCTGTCTTCTATAATAATCTTAATAGTTTTTCGTTTTAGATTAGAAATAATGTGTAATAAATTTGAGGTTTTCGAAAAGCACAGTTTCTCTTTAAAAGAACTAAAGCTTTTGGAACCCCCAAAATTGTAGGTCCTACCAATTTAATAACCATTTTGACACTCTAAATATGTATTATGTATATATCTATTATAGGTAATAGGTATGTCGGGTGTAACATTAGCAATTCTATGATCATAATTCATAATATAGCTAATCTGCGTAATACAACAACAATTACTGCATTAAAGGTAGGTATGACATTACATAATATGATAACGTTTAACCTCAGGATAAATGTAGCACCTTACGATAAAATAGGTATAATAATATGACCTATATGAAGTGGAAAAATCGAAAATTTAATTTTTCATTCTACAGGGATTTCCTGAGATTTCCGGTTTATATATTTTGTATATTTAACTTTATTCGACTTATATCTACAAAAAATGGAATTTGTAAGTTTAAAATATACAGCGCGTGTTTAGGGCCAGTTCATAGCGTCAGTGGGTAGCGGTAAGTGCCGTCATAGCCGCTAGTTGGCGCCGGCCGTAACTGGATTGTACCGGCGTGAAAGCCTGCGCGTCTCGCGGACTTGTCGGGCCGGGCCCGAGAGCTTTTGTACTGTACACGATATATTTTAATACAAACTTGTTAGAAACGTGCGTCATCAATTTTAATGTTTAAACGTGATTATTGAGATGACCAATTAAACCGGTACCTATTTACATCGATAGA
Source organism: Colias eurytheme (assembly GCF_061535395.1). Classification (NCBI taxonomy): domain Eukaryota; kingdom Metazoa; phylum Arthropoda; class Insecta; order Lepidoptera; family Pieridae; genus Colias; species Colias eurytheme. Next base: position 5,443,632 of record NC_142998.1, on the reverse strand, counting down.
ATGACTACAAAAACTTTATTAAACAAATTCGTAATAATGTAATAATATACCTAGAGGGCTTTAAAAAATAAACCCATACATTCTGTCACTTTGTACTTTGAAGAAAAATATTGCTGCAAAGAAATCATTTGCTCTTTTTAACTTTTACCAAAATCACGAACTACAGGCATCTTTTAATTACTTAATCAATGCCCACTTTACAGGAAGAACTTTTTAGTTGGTACTTTATGAGACAAAACGGTCTCTAACCTATTTGGATTTAGCAAACAACAACCTTCTGTCTTTTTAAATGTTTTTCATTTGTTTATTTATTGACCTTACTTCCTTTTTCTCAACAAAATGTATCCAACCATCATATCCGCCTTTAAAAAAAATAGAAATGTACCTAATCATTATATTATCAGCTATCGACATAATTAACTATTGCTAGTTAATAGTTATCTCATAGGAAGTACTTACGTACCTTAATAATTGAATTTGATAAGTGTAGGTAAATGTGAAGAGAAATTAAGATGTCGGTACTTGAATATAAGGTACATATCGTAGGTCCTTAAATACAATAGATATATGTATTTTGATAATGTTAGTAGATAAACACATGTCCACAACAAAAACGTCATCGAACAATTGAATGTAGAGCATTATCACTATGTCCCAACTCGTTTATTATCCTAGAATCAGATTTTTAATTTTAAATCGTCGAAAAAATTGTCGAATTGATCGAGCCGTTCTCATGTTTTACATTTGGCGATTCATTTCTACTACTAGTTACTATATTATTATAGAAATACATTATTTTGTTTAAGCTTTAAAATAGTGTAAGTAATATATTTTAAAGCTCAAACTAAATTAATTTTAAATTAAATTGTACCTAACCAAAGTTAACATTTAAGTAATAACATTCAATTTTATTACAGGGTCGGCAAAGAATATGCGGTTGAGGACAAAACCAAAAAATCCCCGTATTATGGTACAGTTATATCAAATTAATGATACGCTCAATACTTTCCGTTAGTCCAAGGTAACATGAATATGGGGACAATGGAGGAAAACAGGTAAAGCAGCAGTTCTCTTTAGTTCATGACTAAAAAAAATAATTTTAACGATTAAAGAACTATAAAAATGTGAATAAATTGTAGTATTTCTGTTATTAATTTATTATATACCTACCTTTATATCGGTGTGGGTTGTATTTAAATTAAAACAATTGTTTAAGATTCACCGTATTGCCGGTGGAAAATGAAAGTAAAAAGAATGGCATCCACATGGGCGCTGCTATAATAACTAGACCTTTAAGGTCATCAGTAGAGACAATGGAACGGGGAGATCCGAACGCTCAACCTGACACATGGCTTCACGATGCTGGCTGGAGAAGAAAGAGATCATTGGCGCAGTTGACGAGGGAAGCGCTGCCACGCATGGAAAATTATAGAAATTCTAAGAGAGCTTTAAAAAGGCCAAGCCTTGGTGAACTTCACGGCGATCATCTGATCACAGAAGAGGTATGTATTTCGTAGATGCATATAAAATATAATAAATCGCTAACGGTTGATTTATTATTGATACATTTTAGCCTTAAAATTAATGTGTCATTTTAAACGAAAATTCATCTAAAGCTATAATATATAAACAGCTTGTATTTTTACTGTTTTTATGATTATCTTTATGCAAAATAATCCATTATATTTATTTCATCATTATGCTGTTTCAAATTGAGTGACCCTCGGAATTAAAAAGGACGTTTAGTTTTTTTTTAGATCGTGTAAGTAGGTATAATTGGTTCTCATGTTTAAAACATCATTTTGAGCATGAATTGTAGGATTGACAGTAGTTTAGATAAATTAAAAATGCTATGATGCAATTTTATAGTGATACATAAATGTGACTTTAATCCCCCTCAATACATTATACTACTTTAATAATATGAAGTGTCAAGGTATCAACAGAGGGAAAAATCCGGTGCCATAATCTTCATAAGTCATATTCTTCATTCTTCATGTCGTAAACGTAAAATAAAAATGACTAAAATTTGGCATGGAAGAGACGCCTCTATTTCCAAGACAAGGAATATAATAAACAAGGAAGGAAATTACGATTCCAATGCTATTTGCTACCAACCAAAAACCTCTAGGAATATCTAAATTTTAGATCAGAATACATTGTACAGACTTCACGATCGTCATCGCCTTTGTAATTGAAAACGGTAGAAACATGTTTATTTTATTTGCATCTTATTTGCACAATGTAATTCAAACGGTAATTAATTAAGATTGCCAAAACACATGTTTTTTAACGCATATAAAAATACAAGTAGGTACCTATTAACAGTGTCAATCTGTTCGAAACTATTACTGAAGGAACGGAAATTCATTACACGTGGGAATGCGTCATTGTAAATGGCAACATAGATATCTTATAGTCGTAACGTTAGCCTTACTCCGAGGGCGCAACCGGTGATTACTGGAGTAAACCGCTGCAGACTGACGTCGTACAAGTATCTTAAAGTGACCAAGAATAATTCATATTCAAAATCAAAAGCAACTTTATCGAAAAAGGACTAAATTATCTATATTCAGGGTGCCGAACACCGAGTTTGAAGTAAAGAATGTTAAAAATATAGTGCGGCATAGATCATACCTAATTCCGTTTATATTTATAACAAAAATAATGCCCTTGATACACAAATACTAACAGCACCCGAATAAAATCATAAAATGTATGTGTAATAAACCTTGTAAATTATACATTAACCCAACTGTAAACAATCTACTAGGTGTATAAATTTTAATCTTGTTCTTCAAATGGCTTTCTTTGTAAATATTTATTGAATATGAAGGAAAAAATTTACGTTCTTTAGTTTTTCAACATTGTTGTTGTTCAGCTCTATATAAAATAGAGTGTTATTTCTTACAATAACCGATGTAAGTAATTTTCGGCCTAACATACCTATATATGTAAATGTTTTGAACTTAATCTCAGTGTCATGGTACACCATAATGTTTTATAAACTTGATAAACAGACGGACAGACGGCGTCTATCATATTCACCTGTCTCGTTTGGTCTTTGTCTTTATCATCTGCATTACATTAGCCCACTACGCGAGATAATTGTATTGTTATGATCGCCGTAATCGTGAGATACTTGAATGAAGGCATTATATGTACCTACTTACCTACTTAACATTATCATAAGAACTCACTTGGAAATAAGTCAAGTTGAAATTTATCTTGTTATCAAGTCTCAAGATAATACGTTATTATTAATGTATTCTAATTTGGAGTCTTCTAGTATGGAAAAACTTGTTACTTACGCTACAATACCTATGTACATACTTGAATATTCTGATTATGTACCATACTAACCAGAGTCAATAACTCAGTAATATCTAATAGGTAATTGTAATATTGCCTATAGGTATACCATTATTTTGTATTATATATATCTCAATTCCATAATACTCGGGTACCATCATAAGTTACCCGGTCCTTTGGAAGGCTTACGTGTGGACACAGATCCAACACGCAGAGGCCCTTTCGAGAACTTTACTGTGCCTGTGGGACACCAGCCGCAGCCTGCCCATGACTGCACTATAGAGATACAGCCCTGGGCAGTCTGCGGCCGATGTAGGACTATTGCGAGATAAGGAAACAAAATAAACAGGAATGGGATGTGGAATTAAGGACTATGGAAGACTATACTGCTTTTTACTATACTATACTGCACCTGCCTTTCTACTAAGATATAGCAAAAAATTGTTGGCAGTTGCAGGTGCTCGCCCTCTCACTGTATGGGCCCCCGAAATAAGTTGATAATTGATAATTGATGCGACAAGGGGCAACATATTGTGAGTAGCTATGGGTGGAGAGGCGTCCCTGGACTTTAAACGACGATCACGTGCTCCCTGAGGGTCCAGCATCACGTGCCCACTCGCCACTTATGATTGGCATCGAGCAAAAAGCTCTCGCTTCACTCAGGTCGGCCGGTTAAGGCAAGCCATGGTCGGGGTTCTTGTCCTCGTCAGGCTTCATTCCGGCCGGCCGGTGAAGGCAAGCCGGAGATGAAGACAGGGACCTCCCCGGGAGCACTCGGTTCCCGCGGGGTCGCTACTCTCCAACACCTCGCCACAAGGTGTCCTGCGGGTTAATTGATTGGGCACGGGTGAAATATCTATTGTCACATAGACCATAGATATCCCATCCGTGGGCGATGGGGTCGTCGTGGGTCGTCACATCCCTACGCCCGTATTATATATATTATTATATAGCCTATGGTATCAAATTGGTACCATAGGTATATATATTATTATATAGCCTATGGTACCAAATTGGTACCATAGGTATATATATTATTATATAGCCTATGGTACAATAAAAGGATGGTAAACAATAATTATTATCTATACGTACCTATTCACTTTTTACAATTAACGAAAACCACAAGGCTAATTGCAAACGAATGGTTTTGTACCTAAATTAAATATTGATTGTTGTTTACACAAAAACATAAAAATATACTTCTAATATTCACCTAATGATATTTATCTAGGTAGTTTATTTTGATATTTGATAAAAAAATAATAATGGATTTATTCATTAGTGTTAGGAGTTTATATTTTGAAGGATGATAAAATTTTATAGAGATGGATGAATATATGATGAGATGCATTTTTGGGTTTCATGCATATTCTATCATAAGTAAACCTTTTCAGGACGAAAAGCAAAGCCAAAGAGATACAAAATCACCCACTCCCGCCGTCGGTATCAAATTAGGATGGATTCAAGTAAGAGCTTTTAACAAAATAATTAACTTATTGTAAAGAATGGACTTGTATTAAGTATTTAAAGTAATTTTAGGGTGTGTTGATACCATGCCTCCTGAACATATGGGGTGTGATGTTGTTTTTGAGAATATCGTGGGTGGTGTCACAAGCTGGGATCGGCATGTCTCTGGTCATTATAGCAATATCAGCTATTGTTTGTGTCATCACAACGCTCTCGATGAGTGCTATATGCACGAATGGAGAAGTAAAAGGAGGTAAGGAAGTAATGTAATTAAATTGTATAAATAACTATAGCTGTATGTTCGTTCTGGAAATCCAATCCTAAACGGTCTCAAATCCAATAACTCAAAAACTGAATTTACGAACACAACCAACTTTAGAAATATCTCCAGCAGCAAATCTTAAAATAATTATACTTATGTGGAATCTATAAGTTCCATAAGAACGGTTTAAAATTTTGATTTTTAAGGTTTCATGCAATAACTTTAAAGCTCACAATTGCTGTTTCGGGATAGGATAGGATTTTTCCCATAAACTAGAGACTCGAAAATTGAAGGCATTCTAGCCTTCTGACCTGTAACTATTTGCATTTTATGTATTAATACAGTATAGTATTTATTATATTATCTATGATACTAATATCCCAGCAAGCACAAAACACCATTATAACAAACTTATGATAGCACGAGTTCATGTACAAAGCATTATAACCAAATCGTATATCGGCTGTATTTCTTTTATACGACTCTTATAAGTAAAATTTGGGCCCCCCCTTTAGACAGCGTTGAGCTATATAAAGGCAATTTAATAGCATTATAATTATCGTATTAAATCATTAATTAAGTCAGTTATGAGCACATGAATAAACAAATGGCATTTTTTGCGACTTCATTACAGTCAATATATAGCTTTTAAAATTACAATCTGTTATTAAAATTTCATAACAATGCTAACTGTTGTAATTCCTTTGTAAAAAAGAAAATCTTATTGATTTTAAAAATATATTGATCTGTTTTTGATCGTGCAACGTTATGTGGACTTGAAATATTTAAATGTGAAAATTAATATTGAATGATGGGTAAGTACCGCCTGTATTTCTGAATGTTTTGAGTGAAATTAGCTGCGCGCATCAGTTTGTCGGGTGAAATATACATGTTATTGAGAAAGAATACACGCGCCCTCGCTAATATACTTTATTAGTATATTTTTTTTTTATAAAACATAACCTATTTTTAACAAATATCACAAAATTTAGATTATAGTAATAGTTTTAACAATTAAAGTACCTTATAAAGATATTGGTACAAAATACAAATGATTTCATTCCCTTTCTAGTCAGATCTTAGTAACTTGTATTATTTTTGTAAGATAGGAAAAGGAAAGCAAATGGCGACAAATGAAATTAAAGCTTTAGGCATTTCACGATAGCATAATAGTGCTGTTAATTTTAATATGGTTTGTCACAAAAATTAGAGCTCGTATATAGTGTAATACAAGACACTTATTATGTTCAGCCATATAACAGCACTTCGGAAATATGTTATGATGCTTAAACTCATTATACGTATTAGTGACTGATTTTTATCGAGCTTATCAGGGAACCGTAATTAGTTAGGTACTTGGTATAAAATAAATAAGCCAAGATTTTTAATTAAGCCATTTAAAAAACAAACTTGCTTGTTCTTTTCAGAACCAACATGCCCTGCAAAGTAAAGCGTTTCCCAACATAATATGAAGATGCCGATGAAGAATCTTTTTTTGTTTACTACAATTATTAATAAAATCACTCCTTATATACTCCGTATACTCCTTTTTAAGTTTTCATTTGAATCCGCCTGTTTTGTAGTTTTATTGAAAGCCTTTTTATCCATTAACCAAATTCAAATTACGATGTTATTATTACTCATAGTTCTAACAATACTTTTATTTCGATCAATATATAGCTATATACTGTAGAGATGAATAGATTTGAAAGAAAACGGAGCAAAAGCAATAATTGTTATAAATTCAATGTTAATATAGGATTAGTATTAAATTAACACAATAATGGACTATTATAAAGCTTTTATTCTTTAAAAAACCAACATACGTTCAAAGGCACTATAAAATAATTTATTTATGCTTATTTAGAGCGTAACGTTATTAAAATTACCCATATAAGATAATAGTCTTACTATAAGTTTGAAAGCTGTTTTAGAAGCTGTAATTTAGAATTATCCTACGTTTATTTAAGATTTTTGACATTGTAACAATTTTTTGGTAACCATAATATAACAGTTAGCATTATTTGATGAAGCAAATGCCTTTATAAAGTACTTATATTTGGATAGTGACGATTTAAATAATTAATATAACTTCAAGTCATAATTCTGTATATATTTTTGGTTAATATACAATTTATGTGCTTGCTGGGATGTATATATTTTGTACTTGACGTGCGAAATGCGTTTGTTTATATAGAAACCGTATCATGACATATCGAGTGCAATATTTAATTATAGGCTAATCGAAGCCAGCAATAAAATACAACCAACACCAAGCGGTAGATTGTTACACATCTACTGACTAGAAATTCGCTATAGCCTATACTTTGTTATATAAAAATAATACTTTGTATTTGGTTTTATCTTTTTCACATAAAAAATACAAGGAGGTATACCTACCGCAGTCAGTTTAGGCCAAATTAGGTGTAAAACTCGGAAAATCGAGATACCTACCCAGCATATTATGTAAAAACTTGTATTTTGGCATCTTAAAATTGTCCTAAAATTCATATATAATTGGATGGTCGCAAGTTTGAAAATCAGGGGGTCGAAGGTCACAAAAATCGATTTATATGATGATCCAATTATATCAGTATTAATATGCCAAAATAGAACTGTTTTCATTGTAATATTCTGAGTATCTCAATTTCCTTAAAATTACTGGACTAAGGGGGATAATATTGTTTCGTTCATTATTGGAAAAAAAATTAATTGATTGTAATATTAGTATCATATAAAATATAAGATTTAAATGACTATGAGAAGTATGAGAAACTGTACATTTTCAGTATAGTCATTATTTATTCAATTTCTTGGAAAAATCTTTATTGAGATAGTTATTATAGTAGTAAGTATTAGTTTATAAACAATATTTTATATGAATGGTACTTACATTGTTAGGTGTTGTTTTGTAATGAATGCTTGCTTTCAAAGCTATTAAATTTTACATGGTCACATCTCTCATAAATAATGTTGTCTTTGAATGAAATTATGAAATATAAGATCTCCAGATACATATTGTATGCCTAAACATCCATTAATATTATTGGTTAGGATTCTTCATATAAACTGGCTCAAACTATATAAATAATTTACGTACAATTATATTACTAGGTAGGTAGGTATCTAATATAATTATGTAATAATTACTACTAATTGTGTTTCTTTTTGAATGCAGGAGGTATATACTACATAATATCCAGATCGCTAGGACCCGAATTTGGGGCTTCAGTGGGAATTATATTTGCTTTTGCAAACGCAGTAGCAGCTAGTATGAATACCATTGGATTTTGTGACTCACTAAACGATCTTCTACGGAATCAGGGTGTAAAGATCATAGACAATGGAGTCAATGACGTCAGAATAGTTGGAGCAGTGGCTCTAGTCCTCATGTGTATCATCTGCGCCGTGGGAATGGATTGGGAGAGTAAGGCTCAGGTAAGTTCAGATAAATTTCCTAATTCCTATTCAACACTTTCCATATTTCCTACAAGGAATAGTACGTAATATGTATCATGTGTTATAATTTATAACACATGATACATAGTACTTTACTTATAACTTATAAGTTATAACTATCTCATAAATGCAATCTGAATACTGTTGCAAAGAAAATATGTTTTAAAAGAACTGAACTAAAAATCAGTACAGCTGACAAGAATAGACAAATTAGTTATCTCGCATAGTTCTCAATTAATATGGCAGCGTATAATCGTCATTCAGTAGTTCTAATCTACTACGTTTACCGTTTACGTAGTACCTACGAACTATTGTAGCCTTGTGCAGGAAACACGATGCGTTGTTTACTGACAAACGGATGGCCGAGCGGGCTGCCCTTCACCCTCCCTTGTGTATAAACCACCCTGAAATATAACAAATATACCTTTCATCGGCTATTAACATTGTTTACTCTAGTAAATTGTATGATATTTCTTTGACTCAAAATCGAACCAGCTTGACGTAGAAAGTTAAATAACCTTATCTTACAAGTAAAAATGTGGCTGAAAGTATAAAGGGTATTTATCTGTATTGACTAATTATATTTAGCGGTCATTAATACGCAAAAGAACAACTTTAATGACTTAAGCTAGATTAGTAATTCCTGGTCTAATATTAGTTTTTTTAGTGTCTTGTACACAGTACATGATAACAGAGTAAAACGCAGTACTTAAAAGATTAAGTCTGCACTATAACAATTTAATTAGAATTTTTAAATTAAGCATTTATTCATAAATGCTACCTACTTGTATCGTTTATATTTTCATTGTATATTTTTATGTATCCATAGTAAACGTATTTTCGTTTCATCTCATTCACCCTAAGTATATGTATAGAATGAATCCATGACGATACAAATAATCTAGACAAATATGAGTTTTACTAATAGTACAAATAGTAATACGAGTAGTTGACAAGGTGACGGTATTGAATTGAACAAAGAAACAATGGATAAACTAAACAAACTGTTAAACTGGAGGACAGAAAAATTTCACTATGAAAAGCATGAATAAAAGTCTGTTATTTTCTAGATTATGTTCAATTCTTTTCATGATTATTTTTCACCAATCTTCATCGTATTAAATAATTTTCCACGTGGTATAAACTTTTCATTACTTATCTACCGTTCATTTTCTTTCTAAAAGTAAAGTCATGGGACACATGGATTAATGAGAACACGGCAAGCTACGGTTTGATTAGCGTAATTGCTTTTAGTTTTTCACAATAATAGCTATTAATGAAATGAATGAAATTTGCCACTCGTAAATTATTATGTGACAGCCTTCGCTCTCGATAATTTATATAAAATTGCATACCGTTGCCATATAATTTCATATCCATTCATTTAGGTATTATTCTTCATTCTGAATACCATGTGGTATTATGGTAACTCCAAACACGAAAATTTTATATAAAATAACCAAAATTATAATGCTCACACCAAGGTTGCTATAACCATTATAATATTCACTATTCATAAACATTTGTAAAAGTAGGTACTATAGTTATAGTATCTACATACAATGTAAGTGGTACCTTTACAAATTGTAATTTATCACAACCTAAAAATACGTTATTGTTTCAGAATTTTCTAATAGCAATAATTGTTGGGGCTATGGTTGACTTCGTAGTTGGGACGATTATGGGTCCTAAAGATATTACGGAAGTGGCCCAAGGTTTTGTTGGTGTTAGCTGTAAGTATAATTGAGTTAACTCTACATTAAGTTTTAATTTTAAATTATTTAATGAACATAAATATTTTATTTTGGAAATTTCAAATTTTTAATGAGCTACCAATATTTAAATATTGCTCTTTAATTATGATGATGATTTTTTCTTAATTATTGGAGACTACGTAACATGAATTTATGTTGGCAGCGTCAGCATTTATTGGGAATTTAAAGCCGGACTTCCGATACAGTGAAAACTTGGATCAGAATTTCTTCAGCGTGTTTGCAATTTTCTTCCCATCGGTAACTGGTATACAAGCTGGGGCCAACATCTCTGGTGATCTAAAGGTATCGTACATTTCTCTTGTTGATAGAAAAATATGTCCTTATGTTTATTTAAGTCCTAACTTTAGACTTACGTTGGTTTATAAAATCTATACCATAATCATGAAAGCACATATATATATATAGGTATCATAATTAATCGGCTTTGACATTATGCCAGTTTTAGAAAATCATAAATACACACGGCCTTTTGTTCCCATTACACCAAATACACCGAAGTACATGTAATACGAAGCAATCAAATGGCGATGTGGACGATTGCCTCGACACAGAGTGACGTCATTCGACTGAAATTAACTCACTTTAGCTGGGAACTTCCTAGAAAATTGTCAATATTTGTCTTTTGTTTCCTGGCACGTGGACCAGGAGAATCGATAACTATTAATGTTCCCACTTAGGTACATTTACAATGTAAGGCGTCATATTGGTTCGATAAAAAATGAAATCGCCGATTTCAGAGTGTAAATTGCAACATTAATTAATAAGATTACTAAGAGCTTTTTACCAAATTTGATTTATTTGGAGAAAAGTAAATTGGGCTTAAATATCCTGGAGGTTACAACATCAACGGCCTTATAATTACAGTGACGTTTTGAAACTCGTTTATTTGAATCTAAAAAATAAATATAAGCTATTTGAAATTGTACAATGAAGGTAGAATGTAATTCATAATTATTATTAATATATTATATTAACTTAGTAATATCTAACTATTTATATGCATAATGCAACATATTTACTCATTGATCTTCACGATCAGCTGAATGGGCTTTAAATATCATTCCAAAGAAATTCGACAGGCTACATGATATACATTACTATTTACGAATTTAGTCGTACATAAATAGTAACATGTTATGAGAGTAATACTCAGTACTCACCCACATACCTAAAATGAGGTGATGTTCCAGTTAGAGATATTTATTTTGGTGCTAAATAGACATTTTGAAAGAACAGTAGATTGCATCTTTACTGATTTAGAATAACCTAGAATAAGATAAAGTATTGGGTAGTTTTAAGAATTCAATACTGTCAAAATATGAGCTACAGATTTGAAGTAAATTATTTAATTCAGTTGATTGAAGACAGTAAGCTTGGTTATGTCTGAGTCATCGATTTTTCAGTCCAATAACAAATGAGAACTGAGGTACAGCCACGGTAATAATGTACAGCGTTGATTTAGTTTAGTATTCCATTTAGTAAATTAAATTGATAGTTTATGCGTGGAATAAACACAAAATTGAACCTTAACTCACGTAGCATAATTAAGGGTGCATAATTTTTGAACTAAAAAAAAGTTCATTGAAACAATGCAAGCACGCCAAAATAAAGACAGAAATGTAATTAATATTTTCTCATAATATGTTTATATTGGCCTCAAGACTACTAAGACATATTATCTACCAGATATCCACTATCAATGTTTGAAAATAAATATTGCGACATCACATTACTATAATCGCAACTTCTTACTTTATAATTTATATTATAGTAGAGGAAGAGCAGATAATCCCCAGTAATATTATTTTTTAGGTATTAGTATTGGAAAATGCAACAACACATAAAGTAGATATAATAACATCATCAATATAGATCATACAACACGAGATGAGACCATTTCAACTATTCGATTTGTCGTGATTAAAACGAATACAATCGACTTTGCAGAATGACATTTAAATTAAATGAAAGAATTTTAATTTGCGCAACAATGCCGTTGCATTACAAATCTGAATTTACATAACTTTTAAAACGCACTAATTATGCTATTGGTAGATATTTTATAGAGCCTTAGCCTGTATATTTTTTTAATAATGCAACTATTTACAAATAATAGAAAAGACATTTTTAATTTTCATAAAAAACGCACTTGTATTTGTTTATCGATTTGAGATCTTTCATCGCATAGTCACGATGTGAATCGTAACTATTGATACAACGGTGTGTTTTCCATTACAGCTGCAAATGTTTTGTTCAAGACACTGAATATGAACATTATATTCATCATTCATGTAAATAAAAACTACATACGTCGTAGAAAACCAAGTGTTATAGGTAAATAAAATAATAAATAAGAAAACAATAAATAATTAAATACATTCGTCATTTTAGTTCGACACGTGTACAATACCTACTTAGTATGATAAACTCCCTCAATAAACCATGATTATTATAGTATTTATGTGCAAATCCAAAATTCATTGAAAGGAAAATTATGAACAAGTGGAGATTATTAATTTAATCAGAAGTCATCAGCTCTAAGAATCGCTCATAAAAATAAACAGATAGTTATAAAATGTTTGCGTTGCCAATCGACTGCAATGATCGGTAGAGTCAATTCGTTTAACCCCTATAATTTTGGAATTTTATTGTATAAAAGCCCCATATGAAGAATACAATATGCCGTTTATTGAATAGATTCGTTACAACCAATTAGGGGCAGTCTTATTGGTGACTCAATGTTATTTTTAGCGAGCTTTTAGTCCATCCCATATGAGTCGACTTCGTAAATATTTTTCTTTTTTCGTCGAATTTGTTAGATTATTATACTTTGTTTGAATATACTTAGTGTATAGTTTTCAAAATAGACGAGTTATTATGCCTATTTTCGATAACTACATATATATGTAAGTACACACCAAAATTGCGTGTGCCCGCCCCAATTATATTTTGGTTTGTTTGTTGTCACCTAATGTGAAGTAGGTTTGTCCTTCCCTAAATAATTGGTCCTTGACATGTCAATTTGAGTTCTTTTCGTCGTAAAACATTTCATAGATAGTTTTGAAACAGCAGTAAGTACATAGGTAGGTACGGAAAATTAGACACGAATTTCATACAATGTAGATACTGAAACATTGATTCACGGCGAAGTTCAACATAAAATGAATCATCATAAAGCAATTTATATTTGAAGATAAACAAAATCTCATATTCGTGATGGTTTATACATCGTTGGTAATGAAAAACAAGATCAAAAGTATTTAATTTCGTTTACATTTGTTGTAGGATCCAGCATCGGCGATCCCTAAAGGAACATTGCTAGCGTTACTGATCTCTATGGTGAGCTACGCAGCCATGGTGTTGATTTCTGGGGCCGGTGCTCTGAGGGACGCCAGCGGAAATATAACTGACGTCATACACATCAATGGGACTGTTTTGGATTATAGCGCTTTAGCGAATTGTGTCAACACTACCGAAGGATGCACTTATGGACTTCACAATAGCTATTCTGTAAGTGTGCACCAATGTGATCTCAGTGGTTAACCATATCAAAATAAGTACCTCATGGAGATTTTTTTAAATGGTAATATTAACTATGAGAAAAGAATTTGAAATAGTGTAATGTGTATTTTCATGGTATTTTCTTCCTCTTTTTTCAATTGTAAATGAATATAAGTCAAATAAAATATTTCTCTTGATTCCAGTTCCATTTTTCTGAGTATCTAAATAGAAATGTTTTTAAATATAGGTAATGCAACTAATGTCAGCTTGGGGTCCATTTATCTACGGTGGATGTTGGGCGGCGACCCTCTCTACGGCACTTACCAATCTTTTGTCGGTACCGCGGCTTATCCAGGCTCTTGGTGTGGATCGAATCTACCCGGGCCTTATCTTCTTCTCGAAACCCTACGGCAAACATGGAGAGCCTTACCGTGGATATGTGTTGACATTTTTTGTTTCTCTCGTATTTTTACTTATAGGTAAGTTCAACTTGGTTGATAGATTTTTATGGAAAGATTTAAAACTATGATTAGAAAACACAAAGTATGTACTAAAAAACCTATATTTACAAGAAAAACGGAATTTCCTTTAAAAATTTTCATACGTAAACTTAAAATTGCATTTGATAAAACTATAATAAACTGTAAATTCAACAGCTGATCTAAACACAATCGCGCCATTGATATCCAACTTCTACCTGGCGTCATACGCGTTGATAAACTTCTGCACGTTCCACGCAGCGCTGGTGCGACCCCTCGGATGGCGACCTACATTCCGGGTTAGTATACACTATACAGTGTACACATACACTAAATATGGATCTGCACACGCCAAAACTAATGTGATGCAATTGTAAACACATAAAACACGTGATTGGGTGATTCATAAAGAACAAAATTTAGTGAGATACCTACTTGAGTGAAAATAAAAACATAAGATGAGTTAGTCTCATGCATGATAAAACTGGAATTCTATATAGTATTATATCTTAATAAAATATTACTAAAATTACGTACAAAATAGGCTGAGAGTAATTTAAAAGTCAGTAAATGAAATAGCAGTGATGAGGGATATAAGTAGATAGCTAATAGACCTCATTATCGTGGTAATTTGTTATCTTGTTCGTCTATAGTTTTCTTCTAGTGAAAGAAAGTAATAAAGCCTATTCCATTATGTATTATATACTTATGTATAATAGATAATCAGGTTAATTGCAATAAGTCCCTTATATCAAACAGATCGATGGTTCCTCACTAGCTGTGCTATGCGGGTTCACCCGCTAATGAACCTCCATAACGAGTATTTTTTTAACTGATTTGTTATTCTGGTAATGTATAGCTACATCACTGCCAAGTCTCATCAAAATTAATGCATTGGTTTTCATGAGAAAGAGTACATACATAACATACTCTACAAACTTTCGCGTTTATAATATAAAAGGATAGGTTCTTAGGATAGTGTGATCATGCATTATTGGTATTTTATTTTCCACAAAACATTTGCGTAGGAATTAAAGCAATTAAATTGATTGCAGTATTACAACGTGTGGGTGTCGTTATTGGGCTTCCTCATGTGCGTGGCAATCATGCTACTCATCAGCTGGGTGATGTCTCTGGTCACTTTCGCAATATTCTTCACACTCTACCTCATTGTCCACTACCGAAGACCTGGTAAGATATTAGTATAAGTGTTTAATTGTGTATCATATAAGACTGCTATGTACATGGAACCAAGGTAATTCGATTTCATATCAAAAAGCTGAAAATTTTAGTAGGTATCTAAACATTCTTATTGCTTTCCGTTAAAAATCTAATTTAGAAATAAAACGAGGTAATCTATAACCAAATGGAAACCTTGTTTATTTATTGGTTCATTTGATCTTGGTATTACATTTGGGATATCTTCATTACATATCACATCATACAAGATCTCTGTTATTCCAACAATTACAATAAATTCCTTAGCTTTTACGTAAATAACGTAAATCTAACCCACATATCATTACAAGTGGCTACAAACGAGAACAGAAAGTGACGAGCTCCGCAAATACGTTTCAAACATTGAGTAATGGGATCGTTTTCTTAGAAATAGATATACATACTTGCTCAGCAGATATAAATTTGCAGATTATATGTGATTTATCTGTTTTCGTAATGGGTAAAAATCCTTTCGACAAAACCATGACTGATGATCAAAGAGTATCGAATAAATTCACATTGTCGATCTTCGTTTATCTCTACCGTATGTTTTATGAAAATTATAATGTCCTATGTAAGTAGTTATAACGAGTAATTTTTTTATCAAGCATAATATCTTAATTCAACAGATGTCAATTGGGGTAGTAGTACACAAGCTCAAATGTACAAAACAGCGTTATCAAGCGCCCACAATTTGGCACGAACTGGAGAACACGTGAAAAACTACTGGCCCCAGTTACTCGTGCTAGCTGGAAAACCCCAGGATAGACCCGCTTTGGTAGATCTTGGAAATCTCATTACCAAGGCTGGCTCGCTAATGATCGTGGGTGACGTTCAACAGGTAAAATACGTCGAATAGTTGTAATAACATTTGACCTTTAATTATATTTTCTCCATGTTTTATCGTACATTGCTGCTTTTTGCTATATTCTGTGAAACGAAAATGATAATGCCTAAAATCTATCGTATAATATATTAGTTTGAGCTACAAAAAAATATTTCAAATGCATCAAAAATGATGAAAAATGTTAAAAAAATTGCTTCACTTTTATGAAGAGAAAGAATTATTATAAAATAATTCCTGTTCCTAAATTATATGGTATTTTTTTAGAAAAAGCTAACGTATAAGGAGCGCTCCTACCGATTGAGGTCGAGCGATGAATGGCTACGGGGTCGCAAAGTTCGCGCATTTTGTGCCAACGTCAATGGATTTAGCTTTGAAATTGGGGCTCGCGCTCTCATGCAGTCCACAGGCGTGGGGAGACTTGCTCCAAATGTTCTCCTTATGGGCTATAAGGCCGACTGGACTACTGCTCCTGCGATCGATTTGGAGTCGTACTTTAATGTTTTACAGTAAGTATTGTGATTTGTGAATTAGGGCCTGAAAATATTGTCTGTTGACTATCTGAAAAATAACAATATTGTAGGTAACTATAATCTATCTCTATCAAAAAACAATTAATGAATACACCTACGTAATAATAAAAAGCTACTTAAACATCATATCTATAAAATTATCCTATAGATTTTTTTCTGTTGGTGAAGTCCAAATATTCAATGAAAATGTTTCCACAGCACGGCATTCGAGAACCGGCTCGCCGTGGCGATATTGCGTGTAGCGGGCGGGCTGGACTACGGCACGATCACGGAGGAGGCGCCGGCGAGCGGGCTCACGGGCACCTCCAGCACGGGCGAGCTGCGCGTGCGCCGCGGCCCGCACATCATGCACGCGGACTCTGATCTCGATATACGCACGGACTCGCAGCCGTCGAGCAAGAACAATCTTAGTGAGATAACCATACTAATATTATAAATGCGAAAGTAACTCTGTCTGTTTGTCTGTTACTCAATCACGCCTTAACTACTGAACCAATTTGCATGAAATTTGGTATAGAGATATTTTGATACCCGAGAAAAGACATAGGCTACTTTTTAACCCGGGAAATAGGATAGGTTTTATCCCGGAAATCCCACGGGAACGGGAACTTTGCGGGTTTTTCTTTGACTGCGCGGGCGAAGCTGCGGGTGGAAAGCTAGTTTTTTATAAATTTATAAAGAATAGAAAAAATTCGATCCGCCTCGTGATCGAATTTTTTCTATTCTTTATAATTTAGAATTTTTTCTAAATTTATATTTATAAAGCATTTGAATGCCATAAAACCAAAAATATCAATTTCAATATATTTTTTTATATGAATATTATGTAGTATCAGTTTGTATCTATTATTTTAAATTTTTATTTTACGAAATTCGTATTCGAACGACAAAATAGGTACTTGTCAGGAACAACCATATGTGTGAAAAAATATTTGTGATATTTTCCGTATCTTATCTACTTAAATATACTGGCGATTTGTAAATGTAAATAGGTACAAGTATGTGACTCTGTTTAATTAAAAAATGAGAGGAATTGCAATTAGCTATACTTATAGCATCAATGTTAATTTAATGACCACCAATATACATTATTAACTATTTTTATAGACTTATTGACTTTGACGACATCACGCTCATTCACGATATCAGAGAAAAGTGATTTGAAAGAGAAAAAGAAGGAAAAGAAAGGACTGGATATACATCGACATGTTATTTACAAATCGTCGTCAGGAATCGAGCTCTCTATGGAGCAACTATCACAGATGACTCTATTTAAAAGGAAACAGGTAAGGAATAAAACTCATACTGAAACTTGACAACTTTTTTTTGATGAAAACTTTTACAACCCAAAAGTTAAAATACTTGATGTAATGAAACCACTCACTGGACACTATCAAATTTCGCCTTAAGGTATGGTCTATTATTCAAACACTTATTTATTTCAGGAAAGCGGAACTCTAGATGTCTGGTGGTTGTATGACGACGGCGGGTTGACCATCTTGCTGCCATACATCCTCTCGCAACGCAGCGCTTGGGCCAACTGCAAGCTGAGGATCTTTGCACTCGCTAATAGACACCATGAAATGGAACTGGAAGAAAGAAAGTACGAATTAATTTTATACTCAAAATAATTTAAAAAGCCAATACAGTGAAAGACATTGCAATTTTTTTTATCAAGCCTCATATTCATTAGTAATACCTACCCAAAAACTAACTACTTTGCACAGCCGTTTATTATTAAGCTAATTATTAAGCAGCTACTTGGTAATTACATACAATAACATAAAATATAAAATAAAATCGTAAGTATATTTACATTTATTCATGTTTCAGTATGGCAAATTTATTAGCCAAGTTCCGCATTGACTATTCATCATTGACAATGGTGCAAGATATAACAGAACCTCCGCAGCCTGAAACCAAAAAGCTGTTCGAAGAAACAATTAAAAAGTTCACACAGGAAACTATGGGTGAAGGTATACATGAATTGATCTTAATCTATGATGCCTTAATTGATCAACATTTAAGAAGCAGAATTTATACGTAAATACCCATGGTGAACTATTTTTATAAACACATTAATTTGGTTTTCAGATTGTCTGATAAGCAAAACCGAGTTAACCACTCTGTGTGAGAAGACAAATCGTCAACTTCGTTTGCGAGAACTGTTGTTGGCAAACTCGAAGGAAGCACGCCTTGTTGTTATGTCTCTACCAATGCCTAGAAAGGTTATTATTTTTTATCTACTAACCTACTTATTTTTTTATAATGTGTATTGATTTATAGAACTGACTTGACGAAGCAAAAAACTACTTCTTAAATTTCCAGTATTTAGTTGTCGTTCATAGCTGATTTCCATCTATTTTACTATAGTGTTCCTGTTCTGAACATTAAGCCTGGCAACAGCCTTATTAGGTTTTTTGTCAAATTTAATTTGCAAATTTAATCATCTGCTTACTTATAAATAAACTATGGTTTCTTTCCCAGGGTTCGGTATCAGCTCCACTGTACATGTCCTGGCTCGAAATGATGAGCAGAGACCTCCCACCGATGCTGTTCGTCAGAGGAAATCACACCTCTGTACTTACATTCTATTCCTAGTTTAATTTTGACGTATTTTTTTATATGTTAGTTAATAACTGTAACTATAGACAATTGTACTTCATACTAAAATATTACTTAAGGGATAATTATAGGCAATTATGACGTATTTTAGTTAATGTAGGTATTAATAATGTTTTGAGTATATATTAAATAAAATGTTATCATAATAACGTATTTTAAGCAGTATTAATTGTTAAAAAGAGAATTGATAAAGGCATATTACATAACTTAAAAGTGTTTAAAATAAATGATTAGGTAAGTGAGCTAACAGTACAAGTACTTATAATATAATTGAATAACTTAGAACAAAGTTAATGAAATGCATCTGTTATAGATACCTATAGTTTTAACTTTAAACTTATGCATATTAAATACCTATTGAATATACTTATTCACTTAAAACCAAAGGATAGTTGTTGTTATTAACTAGAGCATAATAAAAATAAATATAATTTTAATTGTCATTCATAAGTAATTAAACATGAAGCATTGGTTTAACTATTGCTTCGAGTATGATTTTTTAATTTATATAGACCATTTTACTCGAATATTCACGAGGAAGTACAATACTTTGACAAATAAAAATCACAATTTTATATTAAGTACGTTAAAAATAAATAATAAATAATTATTATTTTAATTAATAGATATATTTTAGAATAAGCGTAACAATAATTTGAATTATTTATATACATAAATTATGTTGACTCATACGTTACAATTAAGGAAAGACATTACATTTCGTAAATAAAGAGTATTTATGTACCAATAATTCATGTTGTATTATTTACATAGAAGAAGGAAAAGTCTGAAACATAACATACAAGTTCTGTTCTTATGAACCCATTAGGACCCATATCATCGGGTTTATGAACAAGAAAAGTGACATGCATACATTTATGAACTAATGATTATTACTAGTAGGTATTATTATTAGTTCTTGGGTTCGATTCCCAAAAAAAAAAGATCAAAAGTAACTAATTTAACTTGAGTTAATACGAACAATGGTGTTTAAAATGAATATAAGGAATTTTTCTCATCTTCTAAATGGCCTCGTTTTTTGTTATTGCTCGAAATGGCAACCATATTTTTCAATACTCCTCCCTTCAATTTCCTTTATGCTTGCTTGCATTTCTTTCCGGTATGTTTTATGGTAACAAAAGCAAGCTTCAACATTATAGACGACCTAAAAGCAGTGAGAGTTAGAGCCAATTTCAATGCAATCACACCATCTGAAGGCAGAAAATGCAGTTGTAAGATCGTCACAAGAAAAAGGCAAATTGTAAAAAGATACATATTTTATTCTATTTCAAAATATTTTCATGTTTTTCCTTTGAGCAGATTCAGGTATGGTAGATATTCTTTGTTAATTTTTCACATCAAAAATAAAAAATACAACAATCAATTGAGAAGTCACAATAAATAATCCATACAATCATGTTTTACGACACCCGCAGTAAAATAGCATCCGTATCGGTTTCACACTAACTCACCACCTGACAAGTAATTAAACAGTAAAATAACAATTACTGGTTTAATACTCGAATGAAAAAGAAGGAGGGTTATGTTTTCCGAGTGTATGTATGTTTGTATATTACTATGGCCGCTCTACAGATCAATAGCTGGATTGGACGAATTTTGACTGAGGAGGTGTCGTTGTAGTCATCAATCAGAATTATTTAGTCGCATTTTTTGTTTTCATAATCATAATTCTTGTTTAATATTTTGTACAGTATTCAAAGATCCGACAAAAACTTTCTATCTCGTTGATAATAATTATAATGGGTTCTTTGTCCATATCGTCCATATAAAAATAATAATCTACAAAGAATCTATGGTAATAAAATTAGGATCTGGTGGAATCTTCTTGATAAATCAAACTGTCACTCTTTATGTCAAATTTTGCATGCCGAAGAGTAGGTAGGATATAATAAAGGACAGGTAGGACATATTAAATTGATGCTAGAATAATAGAAAATAATTATTACATATATTTATGACTTTCTGAAATTGTAGGTAAGTACTTTTACATATTATACGTAAGTTTCGCTAGTATAGTAGGGTTCTTTATCGATTGTATTTTGTAAAGATTTTACTTCACTACCTAATTCTGTAGGTATTGGCTCAGGTATTGGTACCTAAACATTTATATCATAAAATGCCTTAAAATCAAAGATAGTAGTAATTTGTAGTAGAAGTTATAATAGTAGTAGACTATAATTATCTACAGTCTTAAGTATATACTTACTGCAAACATATATTTCCTTTAAATAAACCACTTGACCGAGTTTACATTCTACCCACATCTAGCTAAAGTTTACGTAAACTAGTAAAGTAGACGTGATATTATGAAAATAAATATTGTGCAATGAAACATGAAAAAAATGTACAAGGTTTGTTATCACAACTATATTTCATTTATTTCAACAATTAGGTTCGGTGTTCATTAACCAGATGATTTAAAACGCACACAGTCACAAAACAATGAGTTGAAATACAATACGGTCTCAAATGATCGATTGTAATGGACGACCAACGTGAATGAGCTGTCCATTAGCGGTACATTAGCAATTAGGACCTGAAATTAAGAAGCCTGAGGACTTCATATTAGCTCTCTTTACATTGGTCGCTTGTAACTGGTAAAGAGCTGATTTTTGTCAGTTAAAACAGGCTGCGTGCAGAAGACAGTGTTTGCAAAACTTTTCAATTTCAATTTTATTAGCAGCCTTGTTTAACTGAACTATACAATTAACCTTGTAATGGATGTAGGAATAAAATTAATGTCTAATTCAGATAATAATTTGGGTGAGACTGCGTGGACTGTTTCAATACAGAACTTAATGAGAATTGATATTTAGTAAGAAGATTTTTTTTATATTTCCACTACAGTTACATTTAAAATGATAATTACAGATACAGAAAATCCCAGAAAACTATCGCTTGTCATGAGTTTTCGAAGTTTAAATACATCTGCGATGAGTGGCAATGTATCTATTTTAGATGAGGTAAGTATAGAATATACAATTTTCATAAGAGTAGGTATCTTTTCTTTTTTCATTTTAATTTACATTTTATTATTAGGAAAAAGGCAATAGGAAGAAGATTGAACCTACGCCGGAATTGACCACATATAACATCAAATTAGGGTGGATACAGGTAACTATAATTTGCCTTGGATGTATAAAATCTATATTTTGTATCTACATTAAGATTCCAACACTACCATTATTTTATTACAGGGTGTATTAATACCATGTCTATTAAATATTTGGGGCGTGATGTTATTCCTTCGTATTGCATGGATCGTGGGGCAAGCTGGCATCGGGTTGACAATAGCCATAATATGCTTGTCTGGGGTCGTCTGTATTATAACTACACTATCTCTCAGCGCAATATGTACTAACGGAGAACTACAAGGGGGTAATTAATAATTATCAATCAAAACCATCGGAGAAAGTAAACTAAAAAGAATAACTAAAAAAGTTATTTAACCTACGTTTGTTTTTATACAACGTAGATTCTAAAAACATAAGTAATCTAGAACAATAAGAAATCACCAAAGTTTATTTATATTCTACTATAATTACCTATGTACAAATTTGGTTTAGGTGGAGTATATTATATAGTATCACGATCATTGGGAGCAGAACTCGGTGCATCAGTAGGAATAATATTCGCATTCGCAAACGCAGTAGCTGCCAGTATGAACACTATTGGATTTTGCGAATCATTGAACGCATTATTGAAAAGCTATAATATGAAAATTATAGATAATGATGTTAATGATATACGAATTGTAGGAGCAATAGCCTTGTTTCTTATGTGCCTAATTTGCGCATTCGGAATGGATTGGGAAACCAAAACTCAGGTCAGGCAGTCAAAGTTAATGCCAAAAATTTGCAATAAGTTTTCTCTATGTCCTATATAAGGACTAAGGTACATATTTTTTTTATTACTTTATATATTTTCGTTTGCAGAACTTTCTTATTACAATAATTGTGCTTGCAATTCTTAATTATGTTTTGGGTGTACTTATCGGCCCTACGAGTGAGATTGAGCGAGCACAGGGCTTTGTTGGTATTAATGGTGAGTGTTTGTATTTATTTTACAGATACATAATGCTCAAATAAAATACATGTTATAACTAAAACAATTCCCTATTGGTTTGTCATAATTATAAATATGTATATGAACCTACATACAAACTCATTAAGATGTTAAAAGCTACATTATATTTCAGTAAATACTGTAACAGAAAATTTTGCTCCGGACTTTCGTTATAGTGACAATGAACACCACAATTTCTTTTCTGTTTTTGCTATGTATTTTCCTGCTGTCACAGGCGTTCAAGCTGGAGCAAATATTTGTGGTGATTTAAAGGTAAACCAATATGTACAAATTATGATAATCCTCCCCCCTGATACTTTTTAATTACCTGACAATCCTGACATCTTCCTGTTACAGCCATAGTATGGTACATTGTAATGGGTAGAGTCCTTTTATATTTTTAAAAGTAACAGTACCCAAATTTCGTAATTTTATTTTTATATCCATTATCCACCTAGTTAGCTTAGTAATAAAAAAAATAAATGTGAATTTTAGGACCCAGCTTCAGCAATTCCCAAAGGAACATTGCTAGCGTTAGCAATATCGATGATATCTTATTTAATAATGGCTGTCCTGTGCGGCGCGGCTGCGCTAAGAGACGCGAGTGGGAATATCACCAGTTTAGGTTTACAACCTATTGATGCTTGTAAACCTAACTGTCCTTACGGTTTACACAATAATTATGGGGTAAAATCCAGCTTATATCCTGTTTTGTAGCTTGAACCTTTAGCAATTTTATAAACTGGTTAATAGTGTAAATTAATTCATGTTTATCTTTTAACATTTTAAAATAAATCTTGATTCTTGCCAGATAATGCAATTGATGGCTTTCTCAAGTGCGATAATTTACGCGGGTTGCTGGGCGGCGACTCTATCGACGGCACTCACTAATTTGTTATCTGTGCCACGACTAATCCAAGCTTTGGGAATGGACCGCATCTACCCTGGCTTGATCTTCTTCTCGAAGCCCTACGGCAAGCATGGGGAGCCCTATCGGGGATACGTTCTCACATTTTTCTTGTCACTTACTTTTCTTTTAATTGGTAAATAAATAAAATTTAAATATTAAATAAGTAGTTACATTGAGTATGCATTCATCTGGAAAAATCGTAGATTTTTTTTAATTAATTTAACTATCATGTTAAGAGTCTTAATAATGCTTTGAATTATTTGAATAATGATGAATTATTTTCCACAGCGGATTTGAATGCAATAGCGCCACTGATAACTAATTTCTACCTCGCCTCATATGCTCTAATAAACTTTTGCACTTTCCACGCGGCACTAGTTATGTCTATCAATTGGCGGCCTTCGTTCCAAGTTGGTATATCAAATTATACATTTTCCTGTGTTATTGTCCTCCTCACGTTTAAACATTGGAAAATGCCACCCGTACCTGTCTAATTGCAATTACCTGCTATCAGTTATTTGTTCTCTAAGTATTTTAAACACCAATTTTGTATTATAATTTTCGTTGTCTAGAAGCTTTTTTATGAACAATTCATGATGTAAATAAAACAAGCCGTATAATTTGTTTATTTCAGTATTACAACAGATGGTTATCATTACTTGGATTTCTTATGTGCATATTGATTATGATGATCATCAGCTGGATGATGGCTTTACTAACGATCACGATATTTTTAACCTTGTATCTTTTGGTACATTACCGCAAGCCAGGTAGATATTATGATTACTTTTATTCCTCTTGGACAGTAAATAGTAAAAAGACAAATTAATGAGACAGAAAATATATATTTCAATTTTCCTGGTAAGGTAAGTGACGAGTCAAACTATTTTTTAAAGATGTCAGTTGGGGCAGCAGTACCGAAGCTCAAAGATACCAAGAGACGGTATCATCGCTAGTGCAAATGACGTATATGACGGAAAACGTTAATTCATACAATCCCCAATTGCTAGTACTCGCTGGCCGCCCGTATATTCGGCCAGCACTTCTCGATATGGGTCACCTCATTACCAAAGCAGGCTCATTCATGATCGTCGCTGATATAAACGAGGTAATTGCATTCTATGAGAAGGTACCTTATATTTTCTCTATACTTCTTACATTATCATACCTCATAACTTCATAACTTCACAGACACTTTTGACATGTGCCCAAAGGCTTCGCTTTCAACGATTAGGTGAAGAATGGTTACGATCACGAAAGCATCGTGGTTTCTATGTTGTTGTTGATGGATGCTCCTTGGAGGATAGTATAAGAACTGTCATACAAAGCAGCGGACTCGGCAGATTAACACCGAATATAGTGCTTATTGGCTATAAAAGTTATTGGATGAAATCACCACTAAATAAATTGAAAACTTATGTTAGAATGATTCAGTGAGTTTTATATATAAATTAGATAGATTTAGAACTTTATTTGGATAAAACAATTAAAAATTAGTAATGGCCTATTTCCCTACTTAAGTACTAACGACATTGGTACCTAGGTACGAAAAAAAATTTACTACTTATCTTGTATAGGTATGCTAATCAACTTTATGAACGTCAGCAATAATTTTCGTTTCAATGGAACTTTATTGATGCTTACAAATTCCGTAAAAATATTTTCCATCCAGATTAGTGTTCGAACAACAGCTTGCGGTTGCGATACTTCGTGTACCAGAAATAGCTCGACCAACATATAAATCACAAGCTAAGAACAAAACCAACACTGATACGGATTTACGTTTGCATTCTGAAGTTCTCGCTATTATGAACGCTGATTCCGAAATGGAATTTGAAAATAATCATGATGAGTCCATAGATGGTAGGTGTGCTATTCGTATTTTACATGAATAATAAATTTGGTATTTAGTATTTAAAACAACAACCCTATTGTAATACATATCTAAGCATATCTATAATAAACAGTTGCTTCATTTTAGATACAGATAATAATATAACATCTTCACTAGGAGAAATTACAAACGATGTTGAGGGTATATCTATACAACATCACAAGCATTCACCTACTTTGAGCATCTTGAAATCCGAGCCGGTTAAGTCTTTAGTTATAGACGAGGTATTAAACTTTAGATTACTAATTACCTATCATCTAAAATGATATTATAATGATGTATGTCACATTGTCTTTTACCATGAATAGTATATAAAATATAAATACTGATAAAATCCTGCAATACACGATAAAGTACAAATAAATGAGGCAATACTTTTATTTTTGTTATGAATAATAGACCATTTTACTCAGGAAAATAGTTTAGATACGTGGTGGCTCTTTGATGACGGAGGTTTGAACGTACTTCTGTCGTATATTATAGCGATAAGAGGATTTCGAGAAAAAATCCCCATCAGAATATTCGCCTTGGCCAGGAGCTGCCATGAGATAGAGGATGCGGAGGAACGGTAATAACTAACAACATAGTTCATATTCATTCGTGAGATTTAAAATTCCACTATTTTAGCTTAGGTACAACTAAGTTAAGGTATATTCGTGTTACAATCTTAGAAAATGAACTTTATAAAGTAGCATAATTATTATTGAATAGTTAAAACAAACACCTTTATTCCCCCCGCTATGGAAGAAATCCATTTTTTTCAACGATATCACTCGACCTAAAATGTATCGAAACGTTATGAGCGTGCTTGTGTTCATTAACTTGTCCCTTATAGATCAAGAGCCCACGACGGCCAGACTTTCCTTTCTTTCGGAAAGTTGAAAGTTTCTCTGTATGTGTCTCCTATACAGATAAGAACGACTAGCGACTATCAAGTTTGGGTTGTGGTTACTTTGGCAGGAAACAGGTAGTGAAGGTGTATAAAATTGTACCTAACTTTCATTATAGTTTAAAAGCTAAATTTTATATATGTTACTTGGGGACCTATAAAAAGACATTACCTTAAGAGCCAGACAGTTTTCATGGTTCTTACATCTAGCCAGACACATTTAAAAAATTACTAACATATCATCAAATTCACATAACTACCTAAAAGCGTAACAAATATGAAATAACCCACTAAAACATTAGTTAACTATAATGATTAAAAAAATAAAAAAATAATATATAAGTAATAAAGTTATTACTTATCTTTTACGGGGGTTTATGTTGATGAAATTTCACGTATCCCGATGACACAATAAAAAAGTCATCGGGATACGTGAAATTTCATCAACATAAGTCTAAGTAAAAGATAAGTAATAACTTTATTACTTATATATCATACTTTTATTTTTTTAATAATTATAGTTAACTAATGTTTTTAGTGGGTTATTTCATATTTGTTACGCTTTTAGGTAGTTATGTGAATTTGATGATATGTTAGTTATTTTTTAAATGTGTCTGGCTAGATGTAAGAACCATGAAAACTGTCTGGCTCTTAAGGTAATGTCTTTTCATAGGTCCCCAAGTAACATATATAAAATTTAGCTTTTAAACTATAATGAAAGATAGGTACAATTTTATACACCCTTACTACCTGTTTCCTGCCAAAGTAACCACAACCCAGACTTGATAGTCGCTGGTCGTTCTTATCTGTATCGGAGACATATACAGAGAAACTTTCAACTTTCCGAAAGAAAGGAAAGTCTGGCCGTCGTGGGCTCTTATATTATTAATATTACGAGTACCTACAATAATATTCGTTCAGGCACTATCCCCGAAAAAAATACCTACACCAAACTTTTCAGTCTAAAAGAATATTTGTCATTATGTAGATAATGCTAATATTTTATTTGTTTTAGGATGATAGCTTTGTTACAAAAGATGCGATTGCAGTACACATCTCTAACGATTATACAAGGACTTTACGATCCTCCTCAAAATGAAACCATACAAATGTTCAATACAATTATTAAACGTTTCAGATCCGACACGGAAAGCGGTAGGCACATGTTATCTCTATATAAATTTCTCTATAAAGCCCATTTATAAAAATTATATACTAACAAAAATATTTACTTCTAAACTTATCTCATCATTTAATTTCAGCATCTACCCACCCAATGATCGAAGCATTTGATTTCGAACCTTTCGGTTTATGACTTTTTTAATTAGTCTAGATAACTTATTTGATATTACTTTTTAGATGTATTGATAACTGAAGCAGAGTTGCAGAGATTACAATGGAAAACGTACCGCCATTTGAGACTCCGAGAATTGCTCTTAGAAAACTCTTCGAATGCATCCATGGTTGTAATGACACTGCCCATGCTGCGACAAGTAGGTTTATGTTAATGTCATATTTTCACATTCATTCTCATAGCCTAAGCTCATAGCTTTCACTAAGGTAAATTATTCTTAGTTTTCTTAAGAATTTGTACGGAACAAAATTCACCAGTTAAATTTCTCTAAAAATGCTTTTAAAATTTCAGAATGTGTCATCTGCCCTATACATGTCGTGGTTGGAGATTCTGAGCAGAGACATGCCTCCTCTTCTATTCGTGAGAGGAAACGACACGTCTGTTCTTGGTGTATAATCTTTTAAATGTATGTCGTTATTTGTTGATGTGTTTTGTAATTCTTGAAATGTTGAAGGTAGAAAAATAAAACAATTTATTAAATATATTACAAGTATTTTATTACACACATATTTCACAAGGTTATTTAATTTAGACCTTAAAAAGAAATCGATAAAATATTTACAGATTTACCAGAATCAACGTTATGTTCAGATTAACAATTTTCCTTAGTATTAAACAATTATAATAAAACATAGATTCGGACAGTTAATGCTCTAGAAGTAATTAATAAAGTGTGGTTTCAATCTAACTAGACAAAATATTCACACACAATCTTGCTATAAAGAATCTTTATAATAAAACAGTTTAATCCATCAGTCCTCGGAATCACAGACACAATAGAAAATCTATTGTGTCGCGCCCCGATCGGGCCTTACGGTGGTCAATGGGTTAAACTACGTCTGTCCTTGCATTAAATAATACATTTAATTCACATTATTCTATTAACTAATGTATTTGTATTTATAAATATTTATTTTACAAAAAGAGTATAACGATTCTCACTGGTTACCATTTGGGCACTTCAAGGCGCGACGTATCATAAAAAAACAATATAATGAATAAGTATACATAATAGGAAATAAACCATTATTGTGCTATAAAACATGGTGACAAAATATAACGAGCTTTATCTCTCTCGCATTAGTTTATTAAAAGTTAGAGCGAGATTCAACTCGCAATAATTTAAATCGTTCCACGTCGTATACACATTGGATAATTTTATACAATACGTATACTAAGATATGAAAATAAGCAAAACTAAAAAGGAAAAACAAAGCAGTGAAGGTAAGAGAATAAATAAATACCATTGAATTTATTAGATATGTAAGTTGCTCGACAGGACGGCGGTAAAATATAAATGTATGGCCAATAGATATGTCGCCAATATTCCATTTGAAAAATAATTTACTCTTTCCGCTATATATTTATTTATATGTATAATACTAGCATTTCTTTCATTTTTTATATCTATATAACTTTAGTTACACGTTTGTATGATAGTTCGTTATAAAAAAATGTCTACTCTTAAAAAGCCATAAATTTCTATACTTTTAGAGCAAATTAATAATACTCAGTCTATTTATAATTATAATTAAGTGCGTTGGGACCATTTTCTATAAAAAAAAAGAAACTGAAATGCATGACAAATTGATTATGATAAAAGTAAATCATGTAAGTTCAAAACACCAGCACCGCATTTCATTTATTTCCAATTTAATAAATATTAGTGTCAATAAATAGTCATGGTAAAATACGTAAATTACCGACAAAACTCTTCACACAGCCATACTTCTTATATGAATAAATAAAATAAATCTAAATGAAATAGAGCATAATATATTTTTGGTTGGGTTTTTGCCAAATAAACATGAAGTATACGATCATTCTACTCAGTTCTTATTCACACTACAGGAACGATTTTCTATCTATCGATATACAACTCGATACAAAGGTTTGTGACTTGACAAAACTATTTTATTTTTCCAATTTTTATAGAAATGGCTGTGTTTTATTCACTAATGTAATACATAGAAAATTAAAATAATCTTCAAAACATTTGTGTTAATCAATATTATTTGCAGTTTGATCCTTCTCTCGAGTTGTATATAACACATACCTACGTGGGTTGGTTCGAAGTGGCGCTAAAATGGACAGTATGCAATCTTATTGTAATACAGTATAAAAGTCGAGTAATCCCGCACTCACCGCGCTAGTCTAATGAACACATCCCATTTTGTGCATTCACGTATCACTGCCGATCTTTGGTCTCTCGTGCCACATCCAAAACCACAGAACATATAAAAGAGGTTAGAAAGGCATTGTAGGCGGGGCAGACGCGCCAAGGATATGAGCACTGCTCACATCATCATCATGCGTATGATTCGTTACATTTTAAATCGCGTGATCGCGCGGCGCTATGATTGGCTACATTTGAAATTGAAAATATGTGCGTAAGCGGACTTGCGCGGACTTGGCCACACCCACAGGCGACACCGGTTCTTATCGGCGCCGGAACGGCGAATTATTGCCATTCTAACCTCTTTTATATGTTCTGTGTCCAAAACCGTTCACTGTTCGATTCCATCAATGTACCTGACACGCCAATTATTCACTCAATAAAAATAAATACGAAATAGCTCAAGAAATACACGTATAATTATTTTAAATGTAGATTCGTCCGAGTTAAATAACATTTATATTATATAAAATATCAACAATATATAGTATACCGCATTCCATTTCACCCCAAAAAGTTACATACAAATCTATACGATTGGCAAACTTTATAAAAATTTCATGCATGTACTTTTCTTTTTTACTTACGAATAAGCAAATAATTTTGCTCATATTAACATAAATTCCCCGTAAACAACTCATTACACTCATTAATCATAAGTAATTACGCTTTATTAATATAGCAATTTGTTCATTACATTTTGCCATGAATAGAGGCTGAAAGATTTAGCTTTTATAAAATGTCTATTAACACTTGTAACATTTTCGTTACTGTTCTTTATATTATAAGAAATCCAATAGAAATACCTGAAGGAGAAATTGAAGTTCACAATAACTTTAATTCTACATTTTGCTCGGCACACAATAAAAAAACCGAATTGTACAAAGTTAAATCGTTACCGCGACGCTTTAACAAAGCGACAACATGAGTCTTAAAAAGTAAAAATAAATATTTTGACATAATTTGTGCAGAATTTAATCGTGTCTTAATCCTATGGCTTTTTTCTGGACACTGACAAAATCTTTGTTGAAAACATATATCGGGTAGACTTTGAACGGGTTATTTCCCAGCATGGTGTATTGGTATTCCAAATGTCTAGCACGGCTAATAAATAGTGTTTGTATGTGTATGGCAATGTATTGTACGGTGAATCGGCAATGTATTGTACGATGAATCGGCAATGTATTGTACGGTGAATCGGCAACAAGTATCGGTAGTCTCACAGCACGACGCAGGCGGGACGCGACAGTCTTCATTCGGACTCCTCTTCGTTGTCGTCGTCGAAGCCCGACAGGTCCGCTGATTCTAAATAACCGTGCATTACCTGAAACGAAACACATAGTTTAATAAGTGTTACACGGCATATTATGGCTGGTTATATGCCGTGCTCGAGCAGTGCATATCACACGGACCGTCAGTACGCTCCGCGCGTACTTGATCCGCGCTGATCATCCGCGTATGTCGTTTTAGTATATCTTTCTGACTATCGCAGTACGTAAAGTATACGCGAGACGTGCTTTGATTATACCAGCCTAAGTATCGTTGTCGTTGTTTTTGTTGGTCTCTATTTTTATAGAGTACTTACTTTTCTCCTATCATTCTTCTGGGAATATTGTTGAAGTGAAAACTTCTTTAGCGGCGTTGGGTATGAAATCTTAAACTCGCGTCAGGACACGTGACCTGATCGAAAAAGCGTAAGACGGATGGATATCAAACATGCTCAACGTTAATAACCAAGTTTTCACTTCTGTCGGCACTCCCGGAGTGCAACCCGTCTTTTTTTTTGTGCTAGGTGGGGTCAGAAATGTAATAAACATGGAAAGGTTACACGTACCGCGTACTCGAGCAGCGCGAGGTGGCAGAACACGTACTGGTCGGGCATCTGTATGGAGTGCGCGCGCTGGGCCCGCACGCGCTGCACGGCGCCGCGCACGTCCGCCGCGCCCTCCGCCGCCAGCCGCGACGTGCACACGTCCAGCGTTAGGAACGTGCCTGACATACACACAAGTGTATTTTTTTACACTTCTACTCTCTTTGATTCATTGACACTAATATTATAAAGAAGAAAGTTTTGATATTTTGTATGTAACGAATAAACTTAAAAAATTGGTTGTCTGTAAAGTCGGTTTACTGACGATAGTTGAACGTGACAACGATCAGATTGTGCTTGTTTGTCGCTCGTTCCGCGCTCTCGCTTGCACTTCAAGACTTACATGGAACGCCTCAGAGCAAGGTAACGCCGCATGGGTCATGTTTTTTCGTGCGTGCAGCCAGCTTTATCGAATTATAAAACGTTGTCACGTCAAAACTATACAATCGGTTTTAAACCACAATTATTCTTCAATTATAAAGCTATACGACATAAAAAACAAACGTGTCGCTACCTCGTTACAATGTCAATTTAGATGGATAAAAAACAATTCATACCAGTCCTGCCGATTCCAGCGGAACAATGTACTACTATTGGAGGTCCTCTACTGTGTCCCGCCCACGCATCTCCTAATCTGTAAAAGAAAAATAAACATTGTATGATTAACCATGCAACATTCAGAATTCTCCAGATATACGCTCTGCGATAGGTTAAAAACAAAAAAAAAGACAGGTTGCACTCCGGGAGTGCCGGCAGAAGTGAAAACTTGATTATTAACGTTCAGCATATTTGATATTTTGGAATGGTATCCGTCTTACGCATGGAATATAAGGGCTAAAAAAAAATCCGTCTTACGCTTTTTCGATCAGGCCACGTCTCCTGACGCGAGTTTAAGATTTTATACCCAAAGCCGCTAAAGAAGTTTTCACTTCAAAAATCTCGAGACATACGCTCTGAGATAGGTTAACAAAATGTACGTACTCGTTGCGCGCCCGCTGCTGCGCGCGCCGCACGAGGTGCAGGAAGCGCAGCACGGGCTGCGCGCGGCCGCCGCCCGGCACGCCGTAGTCCGGCCACCGCGTGTACTGCCCGTGCCATATCGTGCGCGACTCCTCCGTCTGCAATCCAACGTATATCGTTAACGGTCATATTCATTTAGCTATTTACAAATTGCCGTCTATGGATAGTGCAATTTCATACGCAGACTTACACGACACCGATTGGAGTTTTATTGAGGTATTTGAACATGGAATTTCAAGTAATAATAAAAAACCTGTACTTCCTATACAGGGTCTGAAAAATATATTAATCCATACTAATATTATAAATGCGAAAGTAACTCTGTCTGTCTGTCTGTTACTCAATCACGCCTAAACTACTGAACCAATTTTCATGAAATTTGGTATGGAGATATTTTGATACCCGTGAAAGGACATAGGCTACTTTTTATCCCGGGAAAATGACGCAATCCCGGAAATCCCACGGGAACGGAATTATGCGGGTTTTTCTTTGACTGCGCGGGCGAAGCCGCGGGCGGAAACCTAGTATTTTATATATTTACAAAGGATGTCTACTAATCCTAAATCTAATTCACGTAAAATTATATCAATATAATTTATAGTGATCTATCTAGTCCCAAACTAGGGAACATAAATTAGGTAACTTATAAAATTTATAAATGAATATTGTGAATATTAAATATTCTTTATCCAACATTTTCATTGAAAATAGCTCCATACATCATCCATCATTTATCACTCACCCGCAGATCCGTGAGCAACAGATGCGAGATGGTATAGTCGTCCTCGTGCTCAATGTCCTCAGTGGTGACCGCGAAGCCGGCGTGCACGGCGCGGGCGCCGAGCGCCGCGGGCCAGTACTGGCCGCACTTGACGCGGCCGCGCTCCACCGTGCGCGTCGTCATCACCACCACCAGGCTGCCCTGCTCCCACACCATGCGCCAGAAGTCGCCGAACGTTTTGGGCAGCGGGCCTGGAAGAGCAACGTTCATGTCATCATCATTTTTTATTTATTTATTTATTAACGTGATAACGTTTTTAAAATCTTTCTAGTCGGGTGACATGTTCAGAAACTTGTGTCACACCAAAACCTCACGAGCGCGATCGCAGGTATAACGAGAGAGAGACGGACCGATCTCCCGTCTCATCTCGAGCGCTGCCACCAATAAGACGTTATCACGTAAACATCTCGACCGTAAACCTACTTTACAAACAACCAATTTTTTTTTTTTATATCAGGCAGCATTGCCCATATAGTACTTATTCTATTGTTAGTAAAACTACATATACTTATGAGATAAAGCTGTAGACAGATTGCGCATCAGAATGTGATACAGAAGTTTGCATTGGGATGGACAAAAATACGGACAGTACGTAGCAAAATATAATTTAAGATAAACTGGCACAATATTTGCAAAATAAATATTGATTTACTCAAAATATGCAACTATAAAATATAATGTACGTAAATTATTTTTAAAATATCTATAGCATGTTTATGTATATTGTATAATTTGATCATCAAAACTATATTTTCTCAAGTATCATTGAAACGATTACATATTCGCAGAATACAAAATAACAAACACAATAGTACTTATTTAATGAATAGTCAAATAAAATATAATGTCATTCTCTATTGTGTTCTTTCGACGTTGTATCAGCAAATGGTTCAATGTAAAATCCATTCATATTGTGAGTTAATTCAAATGAATCATTTACAACGAGTCATAATGTGACGCGACACCATAAAACGAACTTCAATAGTAAACAAAACCTAACAATACGCTATACATAACGCCTACAAGTCAATGTTACTTGGGCACCCATTCTATTTCAGTGAAACTTTCCTCGAAATAGGGGTCGTGTAAATTTTCCAATGCACGTATGGCAGAATGCCAAACCAAGAATAGACAAACAATGACTGTTTCCGAGTAAATTCACAAACTGTAAATGCTTCTTTGAAGCCATCAAATAAAGGTCGTGTATAGTTCACTATAAATAGCGCGTGTGTACTGCTATTTTTAAATTCAATTCAATTTTTGCGCGATGAAAAATACACACATGTGTATGCTCATTATGAAATTTAAGGCAACATAATTAATATATAATTCTTCATATGTGGATTAGTCAGTTTTTTACTATGATCTTGTAACTCACCCTGCGTGCATATGAAGGCATTTTTCTGTTTGTAACCATCAACGTAGTTGGCATTTATATAATCTGTTGTAGGATCATCCGGGTCAGTTTGCGAAAGAACCACGCGCGAATGGTCGTAGCATAACACGTCCGTGTAGCGGTTCTTGACTAGATTACTCGGCAATCTGTAATTGTTATGGAGACAATTAGTTATTGTTAAAAACAATACTATATTTTTCCTGTGTAGTCGGCTATGTTGTAGTAAGTTTCAAGGTTCTATGTTGTTAATTAACTATAATGGGTCTTCTGCATATTATGGTGTATGTTACTGTTATGTATATACATATAGTATAATGTTATGTTCCTTATAGTTCTGCATACGCTGATTACGTAAAATATTCAAACAATAAAATGTTATTTTTATTTTTGGTACCTAACCATTTACATAACGCTCATGTCAATGGAAACACTTTCTGAAACATAAGAGCGTGTACAGATAGCAGGGGTATACACATAGGTAGTTTAAATAGAATAAAAAAAGTCGGTGATGTTAATTACAGTATATTTTACGTAATCAGCAGTATTATAAAACAACGTTATTTTGATATTAGTAAAATAAATACCCATAAGCGAATAAATTTAAGAAGCTGTTTTACTCGTAGTTGATAAGAGATGCTTTAGTCGTAATTTACGGCAAGATGGGAGGTGCTATTCTTAAATACGATTAAGATATGTGTCCGGCACGAAGGACCAGAATGTACGGGCCTATCCCGTACTTGTGTATAATTAATTAATATTAAATAAAAGAGTTATTAAAATATAAAACTTGTATTAAACGGAAACTTGTAATAAAATGGATAAATGAGTCACGCGAGGTATTCTTAATGCCCGTCGACGATGAACTGATTTGAATATAATATAAAGTTTAAAATATTGGAAAGAATTTGATTTACGCAATTTGCAAGCAAAGCGCCTTGTTGCACTTTGGACGTGCTTGCTCGTACAATATGCAATAAGTAGGAGCAAGCTTCACTCACTTGGCATGATGGAAGGTGCCGTTGGGCGGGCGCGCGCGGATCTCCTCGTACTCCGCGACGAGCCCGCGGCGGCCGAGCGCCCGCACGCGCGCCAGCAGCGCCGCCGGGCTCTCGCCCGCGCCGCCGCCGCCGCACTCCTCGTCCGACAGGCCCGGTGACGCCTCGCCCGACGACCACGTGCCGCGCGCTGACACAACGGAATGGGTTGTTACATTTACAGAGATGTACATTGAGGAATTTTTTAATGACACCTGGAGGGAATACTGAGTTGTTAAAAGAGAGAAAACTGCCTTTAAATATTTCCGAAAACTTGATTTTGGAAAAATAAATCCTAATCCCGATATTCTAATACCTTATAATCTATCTAATTTATTGGTAAAAAATTATAAGGATATATGTATAAAGTTTTATATTCTTTCAAGTAAAACAGCTAATCGGGTGAAACAAAAGTAAAGTACTGTCTAGATTGAGTAAATCTTTAACCATGTTTTCTTACCTTTCAAATAAAAGAGAACCGTTTTTATTATAAAGTGTTAATTTCAATGAAACTACATAATTAAAAAATTTATTTAACCTAACCTAACCCGTACGCCGCTTCAAACAATAAAATTGTCCAATTAGAAATCAATTATGGAAGCATTTTAATTGGTCTAACGCTCAACACACTTTTTTAATGAGGACGATTAATAAACTCGTAATTCTATGTTAAAGAGGATACACTTTTTTAATTTAGGTGATATTATATGATTTATTTTATCATATATACATATTTATATAGGTACTTTGCACAGATCTCATCCATTATATAATATTGTTTGACGATTCATAGAAACATTATAGCGTTTAATTTAATAAACAAATCGTTAATCAGGAATTGAAGACAACATACATAAAATTATAAGTATTCTATTTCCAGTGTTTACCATAAAAGAATTATTGTACACATAAATCTTTGTATGACATAATAGGTAAATACAAGATGTACAATGTACATACATAGATCGACACAAAAACAATAAGTCAACAAAGTACTTATGCAAATAACATTATTAGTCTTCTAACATTATTAGATCTTCGCGTTTATATTATGTGTATGAGAACCTGAGTGTTATTATTTTCAACATTTTGCAAATTATTGGCTCCTTGCAAATCAGTTTCAGCAAGGTTTGATGAGTTTTACAAAATAAACTAAACCGGAACTTTATCAGTTTGATTTTTTTTATCATAAGGAAAATTTAGAAACATAACATCACCCAGAACAATAGTATAGTGAAATACGTACTCAAGCAAAATATTCCAAACGACAACATTATTAACTCAATACTGTACATAATATAAATCTGTTTTTATTTCCCTCACATTCACGACAATGCGCAATATGTTTTTATTGCAAATAGCATTTATAACAAAACACTATTAATTTTGGTAAAACTGTACATTATAGGGCGTGGAATTTGGGGGTAGTGGGGGGTGGAGAGAGGGGGGGTGGGTACTAGGAACTTCCCCTGTAAAGGGGGGGGCGCGAAAATTAATAGTTTTCGAGATATTTACAAATTAAGTTTTGGTCCGCCTAAAGCAAAGGGGGCGCAAAGTAAGGACTTAGAAAATTTTTGATCTAAAGTGAAAATTGTATAGGTATCATAAAATACATAATTTTTATTCAAAACGCTAAAATAAGCATGTTTTATAAAAAAAACTTTTTCTCCAAAATAAAAAATGGCCGAGATATTCGCCCTCAAAGATTGATGATAAAACCTAACCTAACCCTTTCCCTATCTCCTCATGTCTTTTTTATATTGTCTCAGACACTGCCTTAGCTCCGGCGCTACGGGAAGTGCAGCCCTTCCGCCCTTGCGTGACAAAGCACGGTCGCCCGTACTCCACTTCGCAGCTTCAGCTTATTGGTCGCCTTCGGCGACCAGCCTCAGCCGCTCCGCTCCGCACGGCTCCCGAGCTTTGTCACGGCGGGCGAGGGCTGCTCTCCCTCCGCGCCTCCGGCTTTTTACATACACTCTAGGGGTAGGGCAGACAAGACCACGTGGAATTCGGGGTTGACAGCTTCGGTTCTGTGGCAAGTCTTATGATAATGCAATGCTTATTTTAGCTAGATTCGGACTTTCGCAGAATAATATTGAATACATAATATTCCATCATTGAAAAAATTTACATTTTACAATCCGTCATGTATCTTGGTAATTATCAAGTTTAGAGAAAAGTTGCCCCAACAAAACATGCTTTTATTAGCGTAATCTTTACGATAAAACAATAATAAATAGGTGTTATAATACAAATGCGTACAAATAACGGATGAATAAAATAAATTAGTCGTCCGATTACCGGATGAATAAAATAATTTAATCGTCCGATAACATCTATTTATCTATATAGTTAGGTTATCGGGGTTTCTTTAGAGAACTGCCGCACGTATTATAGGTTTTTTGTGGGGGGAGGAGGGCACACGTAGGTATTTGATTTTTTTTTGCGCGTCGACGGAGCCCCGCTTCGCGGGGCTCCTATTTCTGTGTAGTTTTTTTTTTAAAGAAACCTAACCTAACCTAACCTAACAGCTAACCTAACCTAAACTAGATTTTTTTTTGCGCGTCGACGGAGCCCCGCTTCGCGGGGCTCCTATTTCTGTGTAGTTTTTTTTTTTTAAGAAACCTAACCTAACCTAACCTAACGGCTAACCTAACCTACCTTGATTTTTTTTTGCGCGTCGACGGAGCCCCGCTTCGCGGGGCTCCTATTTCTGTGTAGTTTTTTTTTAAGAAACCTAACCTAACCTAACCTAACCTAAAGGCTAACCTAACCTAAACCTAACCTAACGAATTGAGGGTGAATATCTCCGCCATTTTTTATTTTAGAGAAAAGTTGTTCGTATAAAACATGCTTATATTAGCGTTATCTTTACGATAAAACAATAATAAATAGGTGTTAAAATGACACCAACTCCATCAAAAGTCCTGCGCCCCCTTTGCTTTAGTCCAACCCAACTAGCTTTAGTGTTAAAAGGTTATCTAGTAATCCGAATAATCGGACGATTAAATTATTTTATTCATCCGGTAATCGGACGACTAATTTATTTTATTCATCCGTTTAGCGGACGACTAGACACTTCGATTAATATTTTTGTTAAATTATAAATTGCGAATATTAATAATTTTATTTTATTTAATCTATTTTACAAAAACTATACTTAATAATAATTATTTTTAATGTTGTTAAAAAATATACAAATTTCATAAATAAAATTTAAATTATAATATTTTTTTTGTTAGATAGAAATGTTTTACCTGAAATGAAACGCGTTTGACAATCGCTGTAGGTCAATTTGACACTGTCATAACAGTAAGTTCGCGTTTCAAAGATAAAATGGAGTAAAATTTTCCGATTTTCAAAAATTCGTGACTCAAAAACAAAAAGTTTTCGCGCTGTGAAATTTCAGATTTAGGTTCCATAGGACAATAGCTAACCACAAAAAAAATTACGACTCTCAACTCCACGCCCTATAATGTACAGTTTAGCCTTAATTTTTTTTAGTGCACTTGTTATTTATTTAATATTTATGATAGCCATGTTGTTGTATTTCCTAAATTTCGCATCGTTATTATTAAAAAACTGCATTGAACTTTCGTGATTGAGAAATAACCACAAATTAAAATACAATTTACCCGAAT
The DNA here is from genome assembly GCF_061535395.1 of Colias eurytheme. NCBI lineage: Eukaryota > Metazoa > Arthropoda > Insecta > Lepidoptera > Pieridae > Colias > Colias eurytheme. The sequence continues at coordinate 5,403,103 of NC_142998.1, read as the reverse complement.
TATGATTTTTTAACTTATTGTTTTTCCACCACTTACAATTTCCCATCGATAAATATATTCATAAAACTCTATATTAACACATACCCGGCAATTTTAATTTATCAGTATTCATTACAAATTATTTACAAAATAAACTTTGACAAAATCAATATTGCGTAAACTTGATACAAAAAATGACATTCACGTCATGTAAATTTTTATGGAAATTGAAAAAGGTTAAATATTAATAAATAAAGTAAAGAAATACTTACTTATTAAATCTAAATCATCTTCATCCCCGGAGTTAATGTGATTTCCTTTTATGTCCCCATTGTAACCGTGCGTATGCCTGCAAATTGATAGAGCATTCTTGTAAAATTCTGTAATATTTAGATTGATCAATACTATGATATTATTAATTCTATGGAAATTGTCGCATGAAATGTTGCGAGTTGCGATTACTAATAAATCAATACTGAGTAATACATATTAGAGCAGGCTCCAAGGAGATGTTCGTTTGCAAAAATAGCGGACCTAAATCTGACTTCTGATATATATTGTATAGGTCCCAGACATCCTATAGACAGATGTTGCCAACCAGTTTTGTGGTCCCCCTGCCCGCACCCCGGTAATTAAATATGGCATACAAAGAAAAAAATAAAAATTTCCAAAACATGCCGTGTGGGGTATCAAATGAAAGAGCTTATTGAGTAGATCACGAATATATAGCATACTATATACATTTCTTACACTTTCTCTAAGATTTTTTAGAAAATTTACGAAAATGGTCCATTTTTGAGTTAACTTTAAACCACTATAGATTGAAAACTCATGAATATATTTTTTAAATTATTATTTTAAATAATTAACAATAGTCCATTGTTTATGATTCAATAGTTCGTAATATAATATAAGTGAGCTATGTGGTGGATTTGATGAAAATAACTATATACTATATGAACTTGAAAATATACTCGCCATCTTTGAATGCTCCCCCCACTCCCCCATGCAACTATTTCACTGTACGAATTCATGAGTTAATTCATGAGTTTTCAATCTATAGTGGTTTAAAGTTAACTCAAAAATGGACCATTTTCGTAAATTTTCTAAAAAATCTTAGAGAAAGTGTAAGAAATGTATATAGTATGCTATATATTCGTGATCTACTCAATAAGTTCTTTCATTTAATACCCCACACGGCATGTTTTGGAAATTTTTATTTTTTTCTTTGTATGCCATATTTAATTACCGTGGTGCGGGCAGGGGGACCACAAAACTGGTTGGCAACATCTGTCTATAGGATGTCTGGGATCTATACAATATATATCAGAAGTCAGATTTAGGTCCGCGATTTTTGCAAACGAAACTCCACTGAGAGTCCGGTCTATATTATAAATGCCTGTCTTTCTGTCTACGCTTTCACGATAACACGAATATTAATGACATTTATAATGAAAATACTAATAAGACCACAGGTCATAGGCTAAGCTACTTTATTACAAAACCGGTGTTTGAGCTTTTGGTTCGTGGGCGAAACAGCAGGTCACACCTAGTTTATTACAAGATAAACATAATATCGTTATATAATTATAGTAAGCTATAAAACCCGCCCACTAGCGTTCACAATGATCGATCACAAACATGGGCGTAGCCACGGTGGGGCAGGGTGGGGCACTTGCCCCACCCTGGCTCTGGCCTGGAAAGTACCTAACCAAATCAAAAAATTTAATTAAATTATCTAAGTACCTACTGACTAAAAAACTTAGTATCCGTAAGAAAATTCACTCTCGAAAGTCGTCACACAAAAAATGCGATCTAAACAAAAAACTTGCGCACGATTGACCCCATGCGCGTTAACAAACGTAATCCTTTTATTTTTCGTTTGTGTGTTTTTGGCCGATGTCTCGGAAACTATCCACTTAAAGGCAAAAGTTATTATGACTTTTTTGTAGAAAGTAAAATTTCGCATCTTTTATTCCTTGTAAACTTTTTTGTAAAATGTACCGTTTACTATTTATGGCCCATTTAATGAACCGTTTTATCGTTTTTGGCTTATAACACTTAAAATATTGGATTAATCAATAAAATACATCTTTCCTTTTTTAAGCTTACTCTATTCTCTACAACTTTTGTTTGAAACTTTTTTTTAGGGTTCCGAACCTCAAAAGAAAAAACGGAACCCTTATAGGTTGTTGTTGTCCTATGTTGTTGTCACTATGTTGTCCGTCTGTCTGTCTGACTGTCAACACCCTTTTTCTCAAGAAAGCGTGGAGGTATCAAGCTGAAATTTATATCGAATACTCAAGTCTACAGTCCCTTGAAGCTGTGAAAGCCAACGCAATCAAACGATACAGCCGTTTTATGCTGCAAATTATCGCAAATTTCGACATTCGCAAGGGAATCAAAACCTACACTGTACTTCCCGTGAACACAGTCTTGAAATTTGGTAAAAAGCAATGTCTTATAGCACAGAGAAAGGAAAAATTGCTAAAACGTACATACATACATTTTAGAGTTAGGTACAACATAATAAAAAGTAGGTTTGTTGGGGCCCTCGGTGCGCGATTCAGACTCGCACTTGGACGGTTATATTTGTAATGCCCACAATTTTTGAGTTATTTAATGTTCAATGTTGGATTACCGGGCTTAAAATAAAGAATTTCAAGGTATGCATGCCATATAATGCTACAAATTCAACAAATTTATTAAAAATATGTCCTGTAGTACTTCCAAATTAATAGTTTATTTCCTCACCTGCCATAGTAAGACTTTTAAAATATTTCATTTTATTATATTTCGTACAACTAAATAATATTGAGTATATTATTTTATATTCTGATGCAAAAGTAAAATAGAAGTAAACGAAAAGAGTTTATTTAGAAAAATGTGTAAAATTTTATATAAAAAAAATCTAAATTTTATCAAAATCCAAATGCATTGGATATCTCTTCTTCGTCTTCATTACATCCTTAAAAAAAACTTTAAGGCTCCCGCGTCACCCGCCGAGCGCCGATATTACAACTCAAAAAGTATGGGCACTAGAAAAGTTTCAAACAAAAGTTGTCGAGAATAAAGTTATCTTAAAAAATGGGTAGATGCATTTTGTTGATTAATCCAATATTTTGACAGTAATTATTAGCCAAAAACGATAAACCGGTTCATTAAATGGGCCATAATTCGTGAACAGTTAATTTTACAAAAAAGTTTACAGGATTTAAAAGATGCGAAATTTTACTTTCTATAAAAAAAGTCGATATAACTTTTGCTCTAAAGTGGAAAGTTTCCGAGATATCGGCCAAAAACCTTTCTTTAAGATTACGAGTGAAGACCTGGATCTGTCAGCATTTTGTGTTTTTATGGTCAGTAAGTGACCCTAAACTTCCCGTGAACCCCGAATCGTGAAATTTTCTATTAAGTAACGTCTTATAGCGCAGATAAAGGAAAAATTGCGAACCCTTTAGATTTTGATTCCCTTTCAAATGTCGAAATGTGTGAAAATTTGCTTCAAGAATTCGTTTTTTTCCTTTTAAGGTTCGAACTTCGAAGCCCTAAAAATTAACCGGGACTAGACTTAGGATAAAGTTGCTAGTTACATTTTTTTTGCCCCACCCTGAGCCTATGGCTAGCTACGCCCATGATCACAAATCAGAAAAAATATAGTTACATAAGTTAAACAAGATGTTTTTGTCGCCTTGAGACGTAATACGAGTTGTCGAGTAAAATCCCCGGCCTTTACTCTTGGAATGTGTGGGTTTTAGTCGCATTTTGTTTTTATAAGCTCTTGCGTTCTATTTGACATTATGTTTTCTAGTTTTTTCTTCTAGGATCGAAGAAACAATGAAGTAATCGATCTTTATCAATGACGGCAGTTTTGGTTTTACCATGAATCAACATTCGTGTTAACCGTATATTGCATAATTCACCATCATGCCACACGCGACCCACGACTATAAAGTAATTATAAAAGGCACCAGATAATGCATTATGCTGGTGCCCTTTAAGGATTTTACACATGCTCTACGAATTAAGAATTACAAAGCTTCACATCCCTATCAAATAACCTATCCCGTCCCTATATGCTTAAGAAATGGTGCACGCCCAATATAAAACACATATTATGTAGATATTAATATTATGTTCGCACATAACATAAAGCTCACACGCACGCTCACACTCGCTCACTCGCACACACTCGCACGCACACACTCCAACACATGTTCGCACATAACATAAAGCTCACACGCACGCTCACACTCGCTCACTCGCACACACTCGCACGCACACACACATACGCACTCTCACACTCCCCAACCCAAACCACACAACCACACACACACACAGTACACAGTACCTGAGCGGCGTGGGGTCGCACGTGAAGGGCAGGTCGCCGCTGATGTGCATGATGTCGGCCGCGTCGCTGTGCCGCGCCACCCGCTCGCTGCTCATGTCACGTGTCACCTCCTGATCTATTATACCTGCCGAGTAATATATACAAACGTAAATAATCATTTCATCTATATATATAAAACTCAAAGGTGACTGATATAGTGATCTATCAACGCACAGCCCAAACCACTGTACGTATCGGGCAGAAATTTGACATGCAGGTAGATGTTAGGACGTAGGCATCCAAAGAAAGGATTTCCCGAAATTCTTGCGGGAACGGGGAAAAACGGGGATGCACGTACAAAGTCGTGGGCGGAAGCTAGTTATCTATATGATGCTTATCAAAAAAAAAAAATGTTGATTTTTTATTACTAATACAAAGTCCTAACAATCGTCCCTTCCTTTCTAGTATGTATTATAAATGCGAATGTGTTTGTTTTTTGTTTCAACGTAGCTATTTTATTATAATTTTTTGTGTCTGGAGATAGAAGACTAAATTGACTTAAACTACTTTTAACCGCGGTGGAACATCTCACTGCCGTGTGATTTTCCTTTGACTCGCAGGTGAAGCCGCGGACAGAATGCTAGTTCAAATACAAAAGCCAAATTGAAAATTTACCGAGCATACGAATCGAAGGACGTTGCAAAAAAAGTTATGTAAACTGTAAGCGAATAAAATTTAAATAGTGTATTACATATTTGAATTCCGTCAAGACACATGTAACGACGACCTTTAAGGGTTTCAGGATATGAAAATTCACAATATTGCCGTCGTGATGTCGCGACGTAATAGACACAAGCGAGGGCTTTGTAATACACATTTCCCTTTCAGCGTATCAATAACAAGAACGACATGGCAGCAATCATTGACAAAATATAGCTCTTCGGAAATAAATACTACATATACTACAGAAAATGAAGTATTATAATTGTTAATTCAGGTGTATGAATTTCACGATTGCTCTACGTAATCTACAATAATAGGCTAACACTTCATCAGCATGAATGATCTAAATGTGATTCACACCTGATGCAACGTATCCGATTCGAATTCAAATTAATATTATGATCTGTGTCTTGAGCTAAAAGCTGTTTAAACTTCCTAAATGAAGGCCCGGTAATTCAGACAAATGTAACAATAAAAATTGAACTTTTAATATAACAAAATATTCCTTTTAAAAACCACAATAAAAAGCGGTTACCTTTTTCTGAAACTAGACTAAAAGTATGCTCTCACTTTCAGCTGTTTTCGTTTCAAATTGTTGAATAATTAAACCGGTATACAATTCACATTAAAACAACATTAAAACGTAATTAGCATTCATATTGTTAATCTGTTTGTTAAATACTGTTATTATTCTTACCATTTTGCGGTTTGACCGGTGGTATATGATTACTGATCACATAGTCGTCGATTACTCCGTCCAATTTTGAATTTTGAAGATTATTCGTGTAACAATTTCTACAGTGCTCTAACCTGGAAAGATAAAAAGCGCATACATGAAATGGCGTTTGTATAAGAAAGCACGAAGAAGTGTGTCAATAAAACCAGTGCAACTGCCAGAGTTAATTTTAGCTAAGATTATTTTCATGAAAGGAAATAGCGTATAGGAAACCGGCGAGAAAACGTTAGCTTACACGCGCAAAAAGGAAACGAGAACTGTAAATAGGGAAAATTTAAATAAGCATCAAGAACGAAGAAACGTTCCGAGAGAATACCCAGTAATATTCACGGTGGCTAATTCGTAGCGTGGGGCTTTTACGCGAAATAGGATTCCCATTTGACAATGAAAATAAAACGAGGACACGCCTCGGTAATTTAGTAAAGGTAGACGTTTTTCACAATTTGTTGAACATGATGTTTCATCTCGAATCCATAAAATGTACAATGCAATGTACGCTGTGGGTACTACAGTATTGAATATTTTACGTCATGGTGAATACATTTTGATTGTTATCACGAAAAAATTACGTAATACATTGTATATAGCTAAATATCAAGAACATCCACTAATATATACTTAATAGTTAAATATCAGTTTAAAATTAAAATACTATATTAATTACTCAATTGCTTTTCTATCATCAATGAGTCCAGTTCGTTTTCACTACCATATATACCAGCTACACCTATATCGAAGCTGAGTACCCACGTATCGGGTATAAAAATAATGATCGATGATTACCAACCAAGCTGCGTGATCCGGCTCGAGCTGTCCGCCGAGCTGCTTGGGCAGGCTCGCACGCGGCACGTGCACGCCCAGCTGCGGCGCGCTCACCGTGTGCACTCGCTCCCTGAGCTTCTCGCGCACGAACAGCCGGAGGATGCGAAACGGCGCCTTGAACCACAGCGGCGCCGTCACTATTAACACCTTTTTTAATTTCGCCGGATAACCACCCTGCAACAATTTCGCTCGTTAGGACTGCTGGTTTTTTTTTTTGTCAATACACACTTCGTTTAACATGCTGTTTTTATTTCGTAAAGTGAATTAACAATCGCTGTATTCGTGGGAATGAGGACATTTTAAATTATTAATTGATGTGGGTTGAATCTCATATAATATGTTTTGCACGCCTCATAAGCGAAGCGTTGAGGTGGGTACTACTGTCACTTCGCGCAAAACATCTGATTTTTCAAACTTAAAATGTCTTTATGTATCATACATTGCACATATTAAGAAAAAACACTATTTTTAACGTTCATGATATTTTTGATGTCATTTTTGTTATTTAAACTAGTTAAAAAACAGTTTAAAAAAGTTCTGTCTTGGACGTCCGTGTGTCTGTATGTGCGGATCCTTTTTCTTGTTAACACGATAGCGACCGAAATACTTTACTAATCGAGTCTTTTTTTTCTCTTACGCTTGAGTATGCTCAGGAATAGAACCCTTTCATTTTTCAGGGTCTGATTCGATGTGGTTTAATTGTTATTAAATAAACAAAAATAATAATTAATAAATATTTATTGAAAAAAAATTATGAGGCGTGCACTTTTGGATTTTCCAAATTATTTCTTTTCTTTTACGTAAATCTACTTCTACAAAACTATACATCTACTTTATTGATTAATTTAAAAGCTCTGAGTGCAACATATTTTTAGGTCAGAATATAGTTGAATGAACACAAAAATGGCAATAGCTTCATCTGTGCCAAGCTATTGTCTTAAAAATAGGCCAATTAGAAATACGTGGTGTGTCGTAATACCTAGTCTTTTATAGCTAAGAGCAATATTGTAAAGTATACGAGATGATGTTTAATAGGTTCATTTTATGAAAGTAAAATATAGAGCAAAAATATCTACTGCTATTTATTGTAATAAATCGCCAACTGATAACAGCTTTGTTTTATTTATATCTTCTTTTAATAAAAAATTTTACACTTTTAAATGGAAAATAATTTAAATGAGCCTCCAAAGCCTAGATAAGTTCATCAGATATTCCTTAAACAATTAATGGAGAACTTCTTTTTTGCTGCACGGGTATTAGTTTGAGTTTATGTATTGTTGGATTAAAATTCAGTAGAGTTAATTAGAAACAAAAAGTAAAAACATTACACTCATAAGAACTTGTGTCTTTGTTAATAAAATATATTATTGGACAGTTAATACATAAACTACGTTATGAAATTCCATCACGTATTGGAAGTATACATAAGTTTTCATAGGCAATACGACGACAATAAATACGAAGGACGCGTGTTAAGTCTTGTATCCACTTGAGCATGCTCAGGCGAATGAGCAGCTCATTTGGCCGAGCCGCTCAAGTGGAGACGCCTGAGCTTGCTCGGGTCGCGCGTGCTCAGGCGTCTCCACTTGAGCGGCTCGGCCAAATGAGCCGCTCATTCGCCTGAGCATGCTCAAGTGGATACAAGGCTTTAGCGAACGCGAAGGTGACGTGTCGATAGATCAAAAAAAAAATCACATAATAATACTTTCCCAAGCCATTGTGTGCTAATCAGTCACCACAATCAACGAATAAATTAACAAATTGTCTCTTTTCCCTATATCTGATCATATTTTATACATAACTATAAATATCGATTGATAGATAAACTAATATATTTTTTTTTGCCAACAAATATAATTAGAAACACTGATTAGATGAACCTAATAATATGGATATAAATTGACAAAAAGTGTTCATGGTTCAGTCTACGTTTAATCACTCATTTAAAGTTCTTTAACAACTTCGAAGTCTTTTCAAAACCTCATTTGTTTAAATTAATTAAACAAAAAGGTCACTCAAGGATCTTTGTACATTAACAGTTTCTTACATTGTTAAGGTTTTCCGTTAATAAACATGGAACATTATCAAGATCATTACTTAAATTCTATAGGTAATGTAAGACGTAAGTAATCATTTTGATTATAATTATAAATGTTGTTGATACATAAATATCAATCTATTATTTTTTGTGCATATGAATGAAACATGCACATTATAATTTATATATCTATCAACATACTTAATAATGTAGGTACAACAAGTTACGGTATCGAGATTTTTATGAGTGCCCTTTAAAATCGCTAGCTGTGTCGGGAAAAATCATACATCCAGTAGGATAGGCAGAGGATTCTGAGACTTTAAAACGTTCTCTTTAAAATAGAAAATCTAAAATTAAACGGAACTTAATTGTATCATGACTGGTGTTTGACAATGACCTTCAAGATAAGATAAGGTGTGCTACCCTAGCGAAATGCTAAAATGAAGACCTTGACAACGCATTTCCAAGGTTATAAAGATAATAATAAACCATATATGGTAACAATAAATTCAGACCCTTACTTTGTTTAACGAAGTAAAGAATTCTTGAGTTTTTCTCATCTTATCTAACGTAGGGCAAGGTCTGTCAAAATTAAATGACACGCCTGAGTGGCGGACCGATCTTATCAAGATCACTTGGATAGACCTCTATAAAACTTGGATAATATATTTTTCGCCTTTCCACTCATTTTATTGCAATTGGCTCCCCACAATATATTATTTATTAATACTGTTTGCTATATATATATTATCTATGTATATACTATTTACTTTATATTGAATATCTATCTAATTATTTGAACTAATGTTTCACATTTGTCCCTATAAAAAAAACAAAGCTGTAATAACTGAATTGAAATAGCTTATAAATACACGTCGTGCATAAAATACAGTGTTTAGTAACGAATCGTTTTGCTTTTAACATGCTAAAGCATAGTTTACTATGCACACAGTATTCTTTGTGCGGTTTAGTATGAATCCCCTTCAGGAGGACAGGTATCTGATGTTATATTTATATACGCAAGGTCAATAAAATAGAATGTCCCGAAGAACTTTAGGGTGAACCCAGACAGGCTTACCAACGTCAAGAAAACTAGGGGTGCGAGGTCATTGCCCTTGGTTTTAAGATTTCGACATTGAAATATTCATAATATTCGTATCGGTGTTTAAGTTATGTACGTTTTTTCAGACAAAGAAATATTTCATAATTCAATAAAGACAGTAACAAACAGTAGAATAAAGATAATATTAGATGCTTAGCAATGGAACTTCCGTATTTAATTAATTCCGTCATACCATAGAAATGCCTGTTAATTTAAAAAGGTATAAGGGTAGTAGTAGTTAATATATAATATTCATTTAATAAATGTCTGTCACTGTCCTTAGTCTTCCGCAGTCTACAGTGGTCTAGACATCCCCATGACGTCAGACCGACGGCAATATTAATATCGCTATTAAAGACGCAGACGTCGCTGAGACGACATTATTTGACCCTGTATAGGTAATGGAAATTGTAAACAAAATAGGTCTGGAATAACAACTCGCGAGCTGAATTTCAGGTATTTTTATCTAGGTATGAATGTAATCAATAGCTCGCGTCGACCTACGTACTAATCGGGGACATCTTAAAATAATAGAAATTTACTTTGAGCACATGGGCAAAGCCTAGGGTAGTGGTCTAATTTGTATATTTTATATATTTTCAGTGCGCCATTTAATTAAAACTTAGGCGAAACTAAAACATTGCATGTATTGTGTTCATGTAAATAGGTTCTTAGAAGTTCGCAACCACTTGCCAAACTACGCGGTATGCGAATTTATCACAATGAGGTCGAGTTGATGAAACGAAACTTGTTGAGTAAAATTCTATCCCCCGAATTAGGGCGAGAGTGAGGTGGAGAGGGTAAGATAAACACGAAGGCTGAGCCTAGAGTTCTACTTGACTCAGCGCCTTCGCTAACACTTAAATTCCGCGTGCTTCTAGGCGGTGGCATTGTATTGTTTGCTCGAGCAAAACACAAGCTGTACAATGCAAATTTATTATTTATATTTATATCCGTTTCTAATTAATTTATATTTGACATAAAAGGTAAGAAGAAATACAGCACAAGTCAGATGATTTCTAAAGTGATTAAAAAAAAATTAATGACGACTTCATGTCGTTATTAAATAATGGCTTTTTAAATCAATGTTGGGTAACACCATAGGAACACTTAGAATGTACAGTAGACGCTACTGCGAATCGCAGTTTTGCGTGTGAACGAACATTATCTATGATGGACTGAAAATCGATTGTTCCGAACTACTTTATGTTAAGCAAAACATAAAACTATTGGTATAATGTCGACATAAAAAAGCGATGCTCAACCGGAAGTCTATACGTAGCTGTAATTGCTTCCACTTCTTTTAAGGATAGTATATACACTTTCTCTGGTACAAGTTTCTTCCAGCCTTATTTGTTTAAATACGAGAATATTTTTTGTCTTCACTTGTGGTCTACATATTTAACGTTTGTAGGGTATAATATGTATGTTGTATAAATGCGGTCGCGCATCTTGTAGGAGAGTAAGCTCAAAGGACTACATCGCAAGCTATTTCTACGGAGAAAATGGGACGTATTCATGCTCTAAATGAGAACCGTAGCCGGTGTCTTTAAATGCAGTGCTGTTGAATATCTCCAATTAATATTACATGAGACTCTCTATATACGTCCCTTTAATATAACCTGAATTAAACTAGTTATCTAATCTATTACAAGAATTACTATCACTTGTGACGTAGTTTCAGTTTAACACCTAATATCATATGCGTAGCCGGGAAAAAGATTATAAAAAATATCTTAACCGGTAGGCATGTTTTTGTGAGTGAATACAATCGAAACCAAGAGAAAACCAAAAATCACTTCTTGAGTTACGAGTGGTGTAACTAGCCCCACTTTATTTTATATAAATAGATCATAACAGAATTACACCAACCTACAAATCATTATAAAGACAAAAATGAAATCCACTTTTCTGAAATGTAATATCATTATTGCTTGGTGGACGGAGTGCGACTCTAGCCTGCTGCAAATAAATCTGACCTTTGATATAAATGTCAGGAGTCTGATTTTATTAACAGCCCGGGGTGAAGCCATCGCAGAGCAAGTGCTTTTGATTAATCGATGTTGATGATAGAATCAAACATTGTAAACCGACGTTTATCGCTATATCCTTTTTGACGGACATCTTTATTAATTACCGGAATAAATGGCTACGAAAAGGCTTTGAATCACTAAGTATAAAGCAAAATGCTCAGCCAGAGCAGACGGTGTTATGTTGTTAATATTAATCTGACTGCCAATTTAGTTTATAGTAATAAAAAGTATAAAAATAGCGACGTCATTTTATTCCACGTCTAAACACGCTATTATTATGAAATATGAACGAAAAACCTTTCAATAATTTTACGTAGATCCTCTGTGCGTGTAGAGCCTAAGCAAAATAAGCGTGTCCCCGTTACATAAATATGTATTAATCTTATCTACAATCGACATATGACCTAGCTTCGACACACGTGCTGTTTCTATGAATTTTCATTAATACAAAAGGATATATATACTTACTACCGTCCACCCTGGAAGAAAATCAAAAGTCGTTAAAGTTCGAAGAATTATATTATGAAGGTTTATAATTGCAAATAAATTATTTCATTTATTATTTCATTTCAATTATTACTCAATTCATTGTCAAAATATAAAATAAAATGTATGTAAAGCTTGACTCAAAATGGGTTACATCTGTTTATCTCTCCCGATTAGACAAAGCGCAATCAAATCACCTTTATTATATGAACAAATCAAGTACATATTAGGAACTTTAAATCCTTTAGGTTGGATAAAAGTTTTTAAAACCTATTTGGCATGTGCAAAAGTAGGATTTAGAACACAGCTATTTTTTTTTTTTTTTTTATGTTGTGGGATAGCAAGCGAGCAGACGCGTCGCCTGGTGTTAAGCGATACGCGCCGCCCATAAGCATCCACTCCACTGGGGAGTGGATGTGTTGCTGTCCTCAGGAAAGGGGAAGGATATAAAAGAGGGAAATTGTTAGGGATAACTTGGAGAATCCTTAGCTAGCAGCCGGTTTTTTAGGTATTTATAGGTGCTCTTTTTGAAGGTCTCCATGTTATAAGAATTGGGGAATACTGAATATTATGCATGAACATCGGGGTATTGTCCCACAAAGGGTTGAAGGGTCGTATAGGGCACAATCAATGAGCTGTGGCTGCACGGCAGATTGCTATTACCGATACTCCACCGCATTGGCTGCCACTCCGTATACGATCGATGCCTATAAATTCGCAACGTATCTTGATGAGTATAATTTAAATGAAATCTAAATAATAATTACGACTTCCATCATACAATTTTTTTTTTTGTTACAGCTACAAAAAGATTTAGTCTTTTTTATCTAATACGTAACTAATCTTATTCAATTATGATTTTGAAACTGGAATTGATCCAAACATAATAACTCAGACTCATTGAAATCTCCAGGTTTTTGTTTTATTACGGACTATTATTATTTAATCATTTATTGTACCACACCATTTAATATTACAATGTACAGTATAATATACATTTGTATGGATGCGAAGTACAAAAGGTGACCTTATCGCTTAAAAGCGATTTCTTCCAGGCCACCTATTATTATTATCACAATGTCTAAGAATCCTTTCTGGGTCCAATTTTATATTCTTAAAAGAACATATTTCATCATAAAGCTTAAGCTCCATCATATATATCACTATAATATGCGCTTGCTATACCAGGCGCATAAATCAAAATCAAATAAGGAACTAAAGATACTGTATTCTGGGGCACCACTTAATTGCATTATACGGCCACGGCAGAGATGAATAGGTGCTATTAAGCGTAACTCAAACGGGAATAAAATTTTAATATGGTCCACAAATATGCACTTTCTTTATAGAAATAAAAAGTAGTTACAACGATAGAGTTGGCTGAGGCCCAGGCGTCCCCGCTGAGTTGTTATGTAGGTCAGGCATGCCATCCTCATTTTGACGACGCCACCGCAGTACTGAGGGCGACCGCGATAAGTTCAACAGAGTGTAACATGAAAATATTTAGATTTTACGTATTAAAATATGGGTATCATTTAAGCTATCACCAATTTAATTAGTTTTGTGTTTCTTAAATAATAGGGTTTGTCCTCAAAATAGTAGATCTGTCACCAAACAATGCAAAATCAGTTCCACAACAAATCACCTAAAATCTTGAGATAAAAGGTCTAGTACCAAATAAATGTTTTTGTATGTATTATAATAGGTGTGTCCTAATAAGTATTTACTTAAGCAAACTAATTTAAAGAGATCACCAATAAATCATATTATGTTACTAGAAAATTGCATTATGTTCAAATAAAAAATTAGGCTTGTCAATCATCGTTTCAACCAAAATATTCTGCTACTTAACTAGACTCCCAAGGTTCTAAATTTCCACTGGTAGTATAAATTATATTTAAATAAAAATTTTAGCAGAGTAGTAACTAAATAAAACAAAGTCAAAATAATCAATATTTATTGTTAAATTCTGAGCACAGAGCTATTATTTATGGGACAAAGCTAGTCGTCCGCTAAACGGATGAATAAAATAAATTAGTCGTCCGATTACCGGATGAATAAAATAATTTAATCGTCCGATAACATCTATTTATCTATATAGTTAGGTTATCGGGGTTTCTTTAGAGAACTGCCGCACGTATTATAGGTTTTTTGTGGGGGGAGGAGGGGGGAGGAGGGCACACGTAGGTATTTGATTTTTTTTTGCGCGTCGACGGAGCCCCGCTTCGCGGGGCTCCTATTTCTGTGTAGTTTTTTTTTTTAAGAAACCTAACCTAACCTAACCTAACCTAAACTTGATTTTTTTTTGCGCGTCGACGGAGCCCCGCTTCGCGGGGCTCCTATTTCTGTTTAGTTTTTTTTTTAAGAAACCTAACCTAACCTAACCTAACGGCTAACCTAACCTAAACTTGATTATTTTTTTGGGCGTCGACGGAGCCCCGCTTCGCGGGGCTCCTATTTCTGTGTAGTTTTTTTTAAGAAACCTAACCTAACCTAACCTAAGGGCTAACCTAACCTAAACTTGATTTTTTTTTTGCGCGTCGACGGAGCCCCGCTTCGCGGGGCTCCTATTTCTGTGTAGTTTTTTTTATTAAGAAACCTAACCTAACCTAACCTAACGGCTAACCTAACCTAAACTTGATTATTTTTTTGCGCGTCGACGGAGCCCCGCTTCGCGGGGCTCCTATTTCTGTGTAGTTTTTTTTTAAGAAACCTAACCTAACCTAACCTAAGGGCTAACCTAACCTAAACTTGATTTTTTTTTGCGCGTCGACGGAGCCCCGCTTCGCGGGGCTCCTATTTCTGTGTAGTTTTTTTTTAAGAAACCTAACCTAACCTAACGAATTAAGGGCGAATATCTCGGCCATTTTTTATTTTAGAGAAAAGTTGTTCCTATAAAACATGCTTATATTAGCGTAATCTTTACGATAAAACAATAATAAATAGGTGTTATAATGACACCAACTCCATCAAAAATTTTCTAAGTCCTGCGCCCCCTTTGCTTTAGTCCAACCCAACTAGCTTTAGTGTTAAAAGGTTATCTATTAATCCGAATAATCGGACGATTAAATTATTTTATTCATCCGGTAATCGGACGATTAAATTATTTTATTCATCCGGTAATCGGACGACTAATTTATTTTATTCATCCGTTTAGCGGACGACTAGACACTTCGATTATTTATGTAACAAAACTGTTATTATAAGAACGAAGTTTATATTCATGTAATGCAATATAATTTTATTGGTTAACGATCTCTTATTTTACACATATATTTACATTAATTTGATAATACATACTTGGGAACAATTTTTGTTTATCTGAGAACGAAAATATTTCGTGGTGATAGATCTATTTATTAGGTGATACAACTTGATGACAAATATAAATTTTGGTGATAGAAAATATAGTTCCCTTAAAATATAAATTCTTAAAAAAAATGAAACTTTCATAAGAATGATCTGATATAAAAAAAATTGCGTAATTTTCCATGCCGGCTATTGGCTCTAGATTATTGATGGAAGAACGCCAAATCACTTTCAACAACTACAATAGAGCAAGCATACACAACTAGGGTGTCGGTGAAAATAAAACATAAAAAAATGACAATTGACAGCACACGCGCAGCTGCCATCGAAACTGCCAGGTGCGAGACCCGTATACATCACATAGTCGCTTTGAACTCTATTTTATTTTAATAGTAGAGTGCCGTAAGGCATAAAAATGGTCAAACCTCGGAACCCAGGGCCAGTCAATGAATCTGTATATCAAGTATGAGACTGCATTATTAAAACCTCAAATAAAAAAGTTAAAAAAAAAAAATTGACCGATCTCGATTTACAACAATTTTTAACAACAATTTACTGAAAAATGAGAGGCGCAAGGGGGAAAAAGTGTTTAAAGTGAAAAATTTAATTTTATTTGTAATAAATTATATGTGCAGAGTAACTTCAATGTTAATTTATTAGATTATCGTAAAAATAAGTTACAAAAAAAAATTATCATTAACTATACACATTGTTACATCATTGTACATTATTGTCGTCGTCGTCGATCTCGTTGATATAGATTGTAGGTGAAGGATTAGTGCAGCTGTCACCATTGCCTTCTAAGCAAGCTGCAGTGCAGTTTAATCCACTTTTCCTGCACCCACAAGACGCTCCACATCCTGTTTTGCATGAGCAAAAAATAATTTTTAATAAAGATTCTGGAGCTGGTCGTTGCGTCATTGTTTGCGGTGTAAATAAGATGAATTTTTTTCTCCCTCTGAGTCTGTTTTAGCGTTGTTTTTAAACACATGTAACAATCCGCGTGATATTTAGCTCCCTGAGCTACTAAATCTAACACGCCTACAATTCTTTTATGAATATTGCGACAATATTCACTTTTGTCTTCACATATCAAACTTACAATACTTTTCTTGAAATCAGTACTAGTGACGTAGCTGATTTGTTGTCTTGACGACTTGGACTTCCTTCTTTCCTTCATTTCATCCGCTTCTTTTTCACAAAAGAAGCACCTAGTTTTCCAATCAAAATCAATTGAAGTAGCTGTTCAAAGCTTTTTTTTAGGTGGAGAGCATGCAGATGTGGTGTTCTTTTTTTTAAATAAGAATTAATGCATCCTTTATTAATAAGTATATTTTTGTCTGCATACCGAATGCACGTAGACAAAGTCGCGAGTATTAATATACTGAGAAAGTCCATCCCCTCTTTCCGCAGATGCAGCTTTTAATGATGATATGCCTCTAGTGACTTTTATAATATCTCCTAGTTCAGAGCTTAATTCAGAACTAGATCCGATTTTATCACAAATGAGGCAATCATTGCTTGTATCTACTATCAATACTGGATGGTTCACCCATTGCGACACGTGGCTGCAACAACAAATAATTAGTATCTAATATTAATAACTAACTTTTACATAATTAATGATTAATATTATTAAATTCTACTATTATAATATTCTAACTTTTAACATCGATTTATTACAAAATATTCATAACTGTTTTCAAAAGCATGTATATAAATGAAAAACAAATACTTACAATTTATGCCACTATTTTCAAAGTTTTTAAAACTCAGTAATGTTCAGTAATTAACTTTTATCACACTCACTGCACAATAATATAAACATTAATTTTTAATAAACAAAAATCTGAAATAAATATTTTTCGGAACGAAAACAACAGCTCCTGTGAGAGCCCGCCATGAACAATACCGAACAGCTGCTGTTATCCCCTCTATTCTCCAACCCGACCTTCATCGGTATATCTGAAGTCCCTAAAGATCCAAGATCAAGTTTTCAAGTTTGTAATAGTTGTTCTTTTTAAAATATGACTTTTGACTAATATAAATCAATGAAAACTCCAAAAAATTAATAATTGTTTATAATTATTATTAAAAAATTGAGAGCGCGAAAAAAATTTTTTTTAACATTTTTCTATATACTATTAAAAACATATTTTCAAGGTTTATATTAAGATTCATTGACTGGCCCTGGATTCCGAGGTATAAACCTTACGGCGCTCCACTATAAATGATTATTGCATTTCTAAAATCATTGAACGACAGTAAGTACTTTAAATGCAACTTAAATTTAAATTTAATTAATAGGAGATTTTTTTATTCCAAAATAAAAGTAGGATATTCCATAATCAGACATTTTAATCGAATCACTGTAAGATCGTAGGAAACCCAAATGTTGACCTCATTATAGTGCACCGATGATGAAATATATACATGAAACTACTACTTTTAGTCCATTGAATAAAAAGTTCTAGAGTGCGTGAGTTAGTAACGTAAGATGTTTCTTCGGAAACATGTCAAGAGTCCCTAGGTAATAAACATACTAAAACCCCGGGCCACTAGGAGGAACCCCGGAGTGGGGGGAGGGGGGAAATGGGTCCATTTTTTCATTTTTCGCTTAAATCTCAAAAACGGTACATGTTAGAGAAAAACTTTCAAGGAAAAGTTGAAAGGCCATAAAATTATCTACAAGTTGTACCTGAATCATTTTTTCCTATATCCTACCGTTTCTGAGTTATACGCAGTAAAACATGATTTTGGTTCAAACAATTTCCACATCAATCGATCAAAAAATATTTCTTTCTTCCAAAAAACTAAAATGTGCAACTTGTGACCGGTACTGATAGATTGCTCTTAATTAGGTCTATAATTGGTAAAATAAACACATTCCTCCATGGAAGCCTTAGGAGGAATCGATTGTCAAAATATTATATTATGGTAGTTTGAGTTACAGAACTTGATCTTTTTATTTTTTTCTTCCAAAAAACTCAAAAGTGCAACTTGTGACCGGTACTGATAGATTGCTCTTAATTAGGTCTATAATTGGTAAAATAAACACATTCCTCCATGGAAGCCTTTAGGAGGAATCGATTGTCAAAATATTATATTAGGGTAGTTTGAGTTACTGAACTTGATCTTTTTATTTTTTTCTTCCAAAAAACTCAAAAGTGCAACTTGTGACCGGTACAGATAGATTGCTCATAATAAGGTCTATCATTGATAAAAATACTAGATTCCACCACGGAGGCGTTTACGGGGAATTGAATTTTATTAGGGTAGATACGCTATTTGAACTTTTTATTTTTTTTCTTCCAAAAAAACTCAAAAGTGCAACTTGTGACCGGTACCGATAGATTGCTCATAATTAGGTCTATCATTGATAAAAAAACCAGATTCCACCATGGAGGCGTTTAGGAGGTATTGAATTTTATTATGGTAGTTACGATACATGAACTTTTTAACAAACTACCCTAATAAAATTCAATTCCCCGTAAACGCCTCCATGGTGGAATCTGGTATTTTTATCAATGATAGACCTAATTATGAGCAATCTATTTGTACCGGTCACAAGTTGCACTTTTGAGCTTTTTGGAAGAAAAAAAATAAAAAGGTCATGTATCGTAACTACCCTGATAAAATTCAATTCCCCGTAAACGCCTCCGTGGTGGAATCTGGTATTTTTAGCAATGATAGACCCAATTATGAGCAATCTATCTGTACCGGTCACAAGTTGCACTTGTGAGTTTTTTGGAAGAAAAAAATAAAATGATCAAGTTCAGTAACTCAAACTGCCCTAATATAATATTTTGACAATCGATTCCTCCTAAAGGCTTCCATGGAGGAATGTGTTTATTTTACCAATTATAGACCTAATTAAGAGCAATCTATCAGTACTGGTCACAAGTTGCACATTTGAGTTTTTTGGAAGAAAGAAATATTTTTTTAACGATTGATGTGGAAATTGTTTGAGCCAAAATCATGTTTTACTGCGTATAACTCAGAAACGGTAGGATATAGGAAAAAATGATTCAGGTACAACTTGTAGATAATTTTATGGCCTTTCAACTTTTTCTTGAAAGTTTTTCTCTAACATGTACCGTTTTTGAGATTTAAGCGAAAAATGAAAAAATGGACCCATTTCCCCCCTCCCCCCACTCCGGGGCTCCTCCTAGTGGCCCGGGGTTTTAGTATGTTTATTACCTAGGGACTCTTGACATGTTTCCGAAGAAACATCATACGTTACTAACTCACGCACTCTAGACCCCCCTTGGAGGGACTCATTCAATGGACTATTTAGTCTATAATCAAACTGCAGTCGTAAATGGAGCGTTTACCATTGTTACAAATGCTCTACATTGTAATAGCTTATGATATAAGTAATAATTTGCATGTTATTGACAATGAGGTCATATTATTCACAATCCATACTAATATTATAAATGCGAAAGTAACTCTGTCTGTCTGTCTGTTACTCAATCACGCCTAAACTACTGAACCAATTTTCATAAAATTTGGTATTGAGATATTTTGATACCCGAGAAAGGACATAGGCTACTTTTTATCCCGGGAAAATGACGCAATCCCGGAAATCCCACGGGAACGGGAACTGTGCGGGTTTTTCTTTGACTGCGCGGGCGAAGCCGCGGGCGGAAACCTAGTTGTATATATGTACTACCATTTTTGGGGTATATCGTTCTTAAATGATATACTTATTACAAACTTTTACCTAGCAAGTAAATGTTATTTAAGTATGATTGGTTACTTTAAACTGCATCAGTATTATTTTCTTTTATATTTATCAAACATGATATAAAAACTATAACTTTGAAATAAAACAGAAATCGCTTTTATTTTATCTACTATGTTTGAAAGCCAATATCTTCAGAGATCTATCGAATGAACGGTAATCTGGGGTCTCTACCATTTCTTCGTCACCTATTTATCCCTTGGCAACATTTGTGCGTTAATATTGATACAATAGCATTGAAAACTGAAACTGAACTCTCATTCTTTATGGAATTTTTGTACGGCAATAAGATTAATTTGAATATTTATCGTGGTAGACAGTTGTAAATGGTAATCGGAGCACGTATGGCGAACGAGCGGAAGTGGAGCGCTAGCGGAGGTGACGTCACACCTCACCCGCGACCTTCTCCTAGCGGATATTAATCATCCCAAACCAATAACTGCCATACCTATGGATTCTTACCTGACATTGATACGTAACAAAATATATTTTACTATAATAGGTTAATCATAATCCATCCAAAAGACGTTTGAAGAAAGAAATGCCCTTGAAGAAATGTAACAAATTTAACAGGATTAAATACAAGTGTAATTTAACTCGTTTAAAACGCTAATGTCGGAATTATTATTTATAGCTACTAGCTCTTGTGATATTTAAAAGAAAAGATGTGTAGGTACACTGTCGATAACACTTTACACCTACGCAAATCCTTGAATATACGTAGAACTACGTAAGCATAGTGCACATTACACGTGCAAAAGCATCGATCGCTTGTGATATTTCAAATAATTGAAACCTGGAATCTAGCTATAAACGATATTCGAACAGGAGACAGGATATTACCTTCGAAATTGGACTGGTCACTCATAACCGTCCTATCGGCAATGTGTGTAAAAGTTACACTATTCTTTGAGTAAAAACTACGGCAACATGAAAAGATCAACTTTGGACTCTACACTATTTATAAATTTTTAAATTAACTAATTCTATTATTAGCTACATCTCAACAGTGTATAACATTTCTATTTTTAAGTTGATTGTGATAGCACAGTTTAAATATTAACTAATGGTACCGTTTTATAAGCATTTAGACATGTAACAAGTATATAAATAAAAAAAAACATGAAAGTAAATTCATGCGCAGCAATTACGAGCTGACCTAACGCAAAATGCGTGGTCGTGACATCCCTCTTGTCATGAGATCCCATTTAGACAGATTACAAGTGGTCACGTTGGCATCGTTCGCAGCACACATTTGCGAATAAATAAAAAGTTCGTCACGGTACGAAGATGGCCTTTAATATTATAAAACGCAATGCGCTTGTGACAGAACTGCTGCGCAACACTGACTCACGGACCGATGAACACGTGACTTCAAGGTGAAGACCATAAGATCCGATACATAAACAACATCTACTCTACTACCGAAAAACATTGACGCCATTGAGAAAAAATATCTTTGTGATAATATTTTATATTTAAAACAATTCGGAAGTATCAATGTCGCTTGAATTATGATTTTGTAATATTCTGCAGAAATATTCGCTCCAACTTGTAGCACTAATAATAAAGATAATTTAGTCACTAAATTGTAAAAACTACTTAATAATAAACTTCCGCAACTATCAATAATTAATTACTCGTTCGAGGAAAAATACCTAGTACCGCCTTTAAGTAAATTGCTTAATTTACCTACCCAGGTACCAAGTAACAGTATAGCGTTCTTCCATGAATTAATTTGAGTAAAGAATTTGCAAAACTGGGGTTTGAAGTAATGAAAATTCTGCGTTCCTTATTTGCAATTACGACTGCCTTACAATCTAAATATAAATTTAGAAAATTATTTTTTCTGAAAATTTCTCGCCGTCGTTTTATTATTTATTTAATGCTATTACATAATAACTTGTTTATTTGTAATATTTAACTACTGTTAATTAAAAAATAAAATATTTATTAACATAATATGTTTTAAATAGTATTGCATTGAATGAATGTTTATTATTCAAGACGTACTACGCAATATATGTCATATCAACAATAATATCAATTCAAAACAACTTTATCTAGCTAGACGTGGAAAACAAATCGAATTACGACGATTATGCAAAACTATTTATTCTACTCATTTCGAATAATCTAATCTCTAATTTTTAAAGACGTACAATGATAACCAACATTATAATAAAGTTTAGAAATCGATTTCAATTTCGTCCTTAGGAATGTTAAATAAACGAATGCCATTCATTCCGCATACTCGGTATGCTAAATGGAATATTGGCTATGATGTCAGAATAACAAGTTATAGATAGATTCGGAGGTACAGGTGTTAAAATCGACCAATAACGTGAGCCGCGATTGGCATGGGGCACCCCGGCCTTGCGCGCGGAGACTGGTTCAGTCGCCCACACCGGCCTCAATAATATGCGTAATAAATATTATTTTGTGCCTTACCATATTTACAAAATAATATTAATATGACAACAACCATCCATCGAACAATCGGTATCTATACCGAGCACGAAAGATCATAGTCGTCATAAAAATATAACAACATCAGCCTCGTTATTATATTCAAAGCCGGCGCTGCATATTCCATTTAGTTATCATGCCGAAGAGCCATTATACACATACGAACATTTAAATTTCAAAGAGCATAAGAGTAGGCGACCGAAACTGACATTTTTATTCATTAAAATGGTATTTTTCGTCGCACTATGCAGTATGCATGAGAATAGATTTTTTTTATAGTTAAATAATCCTCATAGACAAAATCCAAACGATAAGGACATCACGATGTGTAAATGAAATCCGCGTAATAAATATTAAAAGACATTTTAATGAGTCAAGCTACTCGAGACATCATTAACTGTCTAGGCAAGCAAGCATCTGGCAGTCCCACTTGGCACGTGGCGCGTTTGGAGTGTCAATGCGTGATTGAGCCCCAGTTACCAGGTGCATGGAGTCTTATTAATGTACGAGTGAGATCAATGTATTGCAATAGAGCTTTTGTGAACATGTGATTTTAACGATCAGCTTTAGTATGTATTTATTCTTCGTAAAAATTACGCACAGACAATTATAAACAAATACTTATATTTTTTTGGACACTCTTTGAATTTTTTCTACGAAAGCCTAAGGGAATTTTATATTTTCATACCATTCAACGGAAAGAAGTTACACAAGCACCGCTTATCTCGTTCTAATATCAGTGTGAAATAATTCAACTGTAAATTGTAATAGACCAGCTTTCCGCCCGCGGCTTCGCCCGCTTTGTCTAAAACATAATAAATTATATATTAAAACCTTCCTCTTGAATCACTCTATTAAAAAACCGCATCAAAATCCGTTGCGTAGTTTTAAAGATTTAAGCAAACATATGGACATAGGGACATATGGACAGAGAAAGCGACTTTGTTTTATAGTATGTAGTGATTCTTGCGAAGTAGGTAGATACTTAATTGATGAAGCGAAGGTATCTGTGTAGGTATGTGCTAATAATAATTATCGATAGATTCATTATCTTTAACAATACTAAAGGTTACGTATTACACCTAATCTAATATCTAATATTCCATACAGATATAATAACATACTTATAGCTTATTATATAGCATATAAAACATACATTGCGAGACGTATCTTGCTTTTTATATTTCTGAACACGATACACATTCTATTAAATGAATCTTATTTTATCAATTAATATTTCACGCATTAGACAATACAAATATTCTAACTAAGAAAAATACAATCGTAATTAATTAACATTTTAGTTATTACTGATGAAAACAATGAAATATAATAAAATGTTTTAAATAATAAAATGTTTTGAGCACAACTTTTAAAGAGAATCACATTTAATCCTCACTATTCATAATAATTAAGACTGCTCTTACATTAACGTCGATAGCCCACTTCCAGCGGCAAACCCGCGACACAATTTCTCCGCTATTTTTTAACAAAGCCATTTTTACTGTGGTTATACTTAACTTAAGTCTTTTATACATAATATATAAATAAATATATTTTTTGATAATAACTTTTCTGATTTAACATTAAAATGATGACACTATTATCTCAGATAACTCGGTTAGAAATGAACGTTCAAGCAGATAAATGTAATCTCTCAACAGGCACTAGTTACAGCATTCTAGGTTAATCTGCACGGCACGGAAAGCTCATCTAATGATGTAATTACGACGAAGTCTGACCGAGTAGATAATAAGAGCAGTGAAAAATTGGCAATCACACGCCCTTGGCTTTCGTTCTCAGACCAGTTCGCTTCATCACTGACAAGCTATTATGCTTTATAGCAAATTATTCTGGTGCAACAATAGCATATTGCAACATTTCCATAATTTTTGAGAATGGTATGCAGAATATTCTTATGTAAACTGAATTTAATTCCGACGTTCAATTTTAAAGATACATCGCAATCTTGCTTCTTTCCTAACTCATCCTGTTGATTACACATATTTTTTTTTATATCTTAATGCATCGTTACGTACATCGACCGCAAAATTATAACATCATCAATGTTAAAGAATCATAATATTTTTGCCAAAATACATTTAGCTAATAGCTTTTAAAATTAGCGAGAGAAATGTTTCGTCATTTGTTTGTCGGCTACCGATTCCAATGGTAGTTGATGACAAGGTGACGAATTGCTTCCGTTTAGGGATCGATACATGACATTACATAGTTCATTGATTGTTATTATTGATGTTATAATATAGACCCTGTTCCGGAATAAGCTAATAATATCATAAAATTGAACCATGACAATGAAATCTTATATCTCACAGGTTTAATGTATCTATTATTGTTGTTGTTGCTTATATTATGTATCTTTATATTAATAACTGTGTGTTTATTGCATTTGAATTGTCAACATTATTTTTTGTTTTAGTTATTCGTAAGTCACGAGCTGCATTTGTTCTAGATAATAAATTACTATTTAATGTTAAAGTTTCTTATTTTGATAAAGCATTTGTGTAAGATAATAAACATTTCTTCTTGCTTGCGTGAAGATTTTTGCACCTTACCATAAAAATGCATACAATTGCATCCAATAAATAAAATTCTGGTGTTGCAGTGTTTTGAAAAGCTCCTCCAAAACGACTAGATCGATTCTCATTAAATTTTATTTGCATTTTGGGTAGGTCTGAGAATTGAACAACATCTATTTTTCAAACTCCTAAGTGATAAAATTAGGTAAAAAAAATTGCTACTGGGACAGCTCGTTTTGCTATAAAAATGTGATTATAAATCAAGTTGAACATTTTCCTTTATTGTGAGTAGAAAAAAAACATTTTTCGTACATTGTTCACGATTCATTAATATAATTCGCATAAATAGATATCAAGGATGACAATTTTAACCATATAATATGACGAAACGGAAAGCGATCAGGAATCATAACGAGGAAGGGTATAATCCTGGAATATAATAAATTTACCTTGTAAGAAGGTTCAGTGTGATCGACTCAGCTGTTAGATAGCCGACTTATCGATCGACTTCACCAAAATGTGCGTTATAAACGGGCCAGTGCTATCAACAACAATCGCAATGTTCAAACACTTCGATATCAAACAACAGCATTAAACACGGCTTCACTCAGTATCACTCTATATTATCACTAACTTCTACAACGCCCGATTATTGAGATGTTGCAAGACGCAATCTAGTTATGTTTTGGTTGATAGGGGAAAATATCAATGTATGATACGCAATTATCAATTGTCATATGCGGTTTGGTTTGTGGCAATGCACACGTGCACACCCGTGCGGCGCGCGAGCTCGACTGACGTAAACGGCGGGCGGCGGGCGGCCCGCTACCGCCTTAGCTACGGGGCTGCATCCGCCCACCGCGCTACGGAAAATCTGCTACGAATTTCCAGACAAATAAAAAATGAAAAACTATTTATAGCTAGAGCAGGCAGTATTTCCATAAATATGAGTATTACAAGACTCAATTAATATGGTAGGTAATATTTTTTATCCAGTTATTAAAAACATATCTAAAAAAGTGAGAGCAGCATGTCACTTTCTTGCCTATGTATATGAAACGAAATTTAAATAAAATATGACCTAGCCTCGGCAAATGGATACAAAAACGGGACGAATAAACATTTCAAAGCAGGAACATTTAATGAATTTTTAACGTTAATGGTATAAATGGGTTCATTGCTTATCAAAAGTTCTCACTTTCTTTGAGGACAAATTAACATTCTTTTATAATATTTTCATTTTCAATTTCGTTTAAAAAGTTCCCTTTTAATATTCTTAAAGAAATATTTAATTGACTATCAAATTCAAATTTACAAGGACTATTAAAAACATTTACAACAGTTTT
Source organism: Colias eurytheme (assembly GCF_061535395.1). NCBI lineage: Eukaryota > Metazoa > Arthropoda > Insecta > Lepidoptera > Pieridae > Colias > Colias eurytheme. The sequence continues at coordinate 5,376,443 of NC_142998.1, read as the reverse complement.
CAGGATCTGATTGAAGAAAAATGTAGTCTGTAATCTGTATCTTCTTCTTCTTTTAAAAACTTAATGTTTCATAGAAAAATATTCACCTACAATAGATATCATTAAGGAAGAGATAGATGTTACGTAAAATAAAACAACGCACGAAAAGTGGAAAGTTACTAAAAGATAAAAGTGGATATATAAAGTCAATTAGTTTCAGCATTATGGGAAGCGTTTAATACAGTCCAATGCAAAGCAGTCAGAGTAATTATTTTTATTCGCAGAATTCTGTGAATGGAGTAATAATGTTATTAATGTTAAGGAAAATGTTTGTCAGGATACAAAAGTAGCGACACTAATCTCTTCCATTGAAATGATTGAATACGATGAAATAGGTATAAGAATAGTTTTCCCAGAATAATCAAAATATTGGCTCAGATAACTAGTTTTAACTAGCTGGTTTTCTCATATTGTATTAGCTACCGAAAACCTCCTTGCATAGCTTACTCGCGTTTAGTAATTAGCCACATAACTACCAACCCATTTAATACAGTTGACCAAAGATTCAGAAAGGCTTAAGATTGTAATTTCTAATTATAGTTTGGTCAAATTAGACCACAAAGACAAAATACGACGAGGTTGCTAAATCACACCTATTTAAAAATTGTCAGGGTTGATCAAGACACCATTATAAATCATAAATGAAATGAAATTGTCCTTATCGATTCGATACCTGGAAAGATTTTACTCGGGATTTTCAGAGAAAAAGTCTATTTTCGCATAAAATTATCCCAAACAAAAATTATAGATCCTTTTTATCTATTTTAAGATGGATGGCAGGGATAGTTTTCAACAAAAAAAAAGACGTGTGGCACTCGGGGACTGCCGCGGTAAAGCTATTGCATGCTATGCCTTCAAGCCACACCTCCGTGCCCGTCGGAGTGGGGAGCGTGAGATTTTTTCGTTACGGAATTTCTGGATTCGGTCCCCGCGCTCAAGGCCCGCGATAGAAGCTATGCAATAGCTTAAAAATTGAATACAACGAAGTAGTTGAAAGATGATTCATGCTGCAATTTACAATACATATTACATTTATGATATTCGTATGTAGAAAATCACTTGACGGATGTATACGTAAGTATACTTTCTTATCTCTTCGACTAAGTACTTATTGCACTTTACCTAGAACTCTAAATTACGAAGTATCATTATACCATACCTAATAGAAGTCGCATCGTGACGAAGAATTTTACGAATATCATCTTCATAAATATGTTTTCACGTAAATTAATGTGTTTTAAATTTCTCTTTGTATTTTCATCGGTAGCTCTTCTGTATCTTACGCTATATTAGCGCTTTTCCTCTATAAAAAAACTCCTTTAACGTAGTAACAACAATGCGAACGTTAAAACAACCCTGGGCTGATAATAATACTTTTATGTTAAAGTAGTGCTAATAGACGCTCGCAATTAACTTTGTAATATCATAATTTTGTTAGAAAGTGTTCAAAATTTTAAAATCATAACAAAAACGCGGTATTCAATATCATGTTCTTTCATAAAAAGTCGATCATAAAAGGAAAATTCCGTAGCAATTCACACCAAGAAAAACTTTTGCATTAACCAAACCTTCTTAAGAATACAAAATAATCATTAAGTTCCTAGCAAAAGGTATAACGGACGTCGTACGGTTATAAATTATTATTATATTTTTATTTGTGTATTATCGTATTAGTAAACCCAAGAATGTCTATTTTACTAGTACATTCATAATCTCAAGTTACAATCGACATCAAGAATATACCTAATCAAATTACAATAGGTCACAAGGTTAAGTAATTCCTTGAATAAATAGTAAAGTAATATTTAACATTAACGTCTTTAAACAAAGCAAACAATATGAATGTCCAATTTGATTGATTGGATATTAACTATTGACTTCTTGATATCTTGATCTCCATTATGAAATGAATTTGACGCCGACCTCATCGTAAGGCGCGGGACATATACAAGCGGCGCGGCGCGCCGCGGGCGCGCTGCCGGCGTGCATCGGGTGCGCTATTGGCATTTTGTATGAAATAATTTTGGTAAGGCGCAACCTTGGCACAACCGTGGCGTGCCGTCTCGACGCCTGTCCAAAATTCTTTCATACAAAATGTATAAGAAGGACGTGGTGCAAAACAGATTCAAGAGGTGCGCTTATGGCACGCCCGCGCCCGCGCCGCTTGTGTTTGACCCGCGCCTAATATGCGGTATGGCTTCATTATATCTTACAGAAACTTTCAAATATTCTTCTTTCCAAAAGTAAACTTGATTAATGAATTGCTTAATTTAACTACCAAACAGTTTTTAATGAAAACCCTCAAATATTAATCTCACCGGAATTTTTTTTCAATTGAGTTTTTATTAAATAATCATATTAATTAATGAAAAAAATGTTTTAAAACAGCCCTTTTTAGACCTTTTGAACATGACGAATAATTAATAAGCTTTTTGAAGTGAAACTTCTTAAGGCGCGTAGAGAGTGAAATTTTTAAGGTCGCGTCATGGCAATACCGTCACGTCATGGAGTAAGGCGACGATTTTGGTATCTTTGAATCTTGCCAAAGAAGTTTCACTTCTGACACGTGTGGTCGGCACACACTATTTTTTATAATCATATTAAATAATGAAAAAAAAATTTTTTTTCACGAACCTCCTAATTTATAATATTTTTCTTAATTAAGGGTAGTCATAAATCGCGCTTACCTTAAGCATGGTGAGTATCTTCTGCGACAGTTCATAATCAAAGTTGGTATACTTGGAGTCGGTCATGTCGTATATGAACACGAGGCCTGCGCGTTGTGTCTCAATCGACTGCAGAGCTACGTCCAGTTGGTACACCACTCCCTGATAAATGTGCAATCTTAATATATATTATAAAGGCGAAAGTTTGTAAGTATGGATGTATGGATGTTTGTTACTCTTTCACGTAAAAACTACTGAATGGATTTGAATGAAGCTTTATCACAATATAGCTTATACATCAGAATAACACATAGGATAGGTTTTATCCCGGAAATAGTTTTCCTTTGAAAACGCGGGCGAAGCCGCGGGCGGAAAGGCTTCCCCGTTGAGTAACGTGTTAGAGCACATAATGAGGGGTCTTCTAGGTTTAATTTTATTTAATAATTCTAGTTTGGATGTTAAACTTTATCTTAGTATATCAAAAATATGTGTTGTGAATGAATTAATGAATGAAATATAGTTAGACTAGATTTCCGCCCGCGGCTTCGCCCGCGTTTTCAAAGGAAAACCCGCATAGTTCCCGTTCCCGTGGGATTTCCGGGATAAAACCTATCCTATGTGTTAATCCAAGTTACCCTCTATATGTTTGCTAAATTTCATTGTAATCGGTTCAGTAGTTTTTACGTGAAAGAGTAACAAACATCCATACATCCATACATCCATACATCCATACATCCATACATCCTTACAAACTTTCGCCTTTATAATAGTATTAAGATTAAGATTAAGATTAAGATTAGTAATAAATTAGCAACCAAATAAATATTTTCATTTTTCAACCTTCATTGATAAAATGTGACAATTATCGTAATGGATAAATAACTTTACAGACATCACCTGTTGTTTTGCTTGCAGGAAGCAATTCTAAGCTCTAATATTATAAAATGAATTTTAAAAATAAAACTCTTATAATATTAATATTATATATGCGAAAGTAATTCTATCTGGTGTTACGAGTTGACTGATTTTGAAAAAATTTGGAACAAAACTTCATGCATCTCAAATTGGGCATCAGTCAACACGGCTGACACGCCTGCAAAGCCGCGGGCCTAAAGCTAATATCTTATTATTACTACTAAAGAAATTTCAATTAAATTATTATTATTAAATTATGCAAATTACCTGTAACGTAGTCTGATGTGTCGTTTGGCTTGGAAAGTGTTTGTTGGCGGTGAACACCGCAATAGCTGCTCCAGTCGCATCTCGAGTGGGCTGCAGGTAAGCACCAAAGTTAATTATTTTATTTATACTTTTTGGTTACGGTTATAAACCAAGAACTCTTTTAATCTTAATATATAAAATGCACAGATGACTGACTGACTTATTGATCTACCAATGCACAGCATTGTAGGTATCATGAAAATTTATTTTGGCCACGCGGACGAATCTTTGGGAAACAGCCAGTTGTGCAAAACTCACCAAAAATCAAATTGCCTTTAAAATACCGGTATTTGTATACCGGCACACTTAGATGATGGATTGGTCTCCGCGCGCGCGCTACGACTAGATACCGCCCCACCTAAAAACAATAGCTCCGTGTGTGCGGCAACTCAGTTCTGTAGTGTGTGTAAGGCAATTTGTATGGACGCTGGTGTGTGTGAAGAATTGTGCTGCCAGCTACATAAATTTCACAAAGCGGTAGGGTACTATTAGTTGCCGCATTTTTCAAGTACGCCGGCTGTACGTAGCGCGCGTACCGCCGGCGCGTCTAGTCGTAGCGCGCGCGCGGAGACCAATCCTTTAATCTAAGCCGGCACAGTTGAACACTGTCACTATTGCATACATGGACGTATAAAAAAAGACGGACGGTATATCGCCTAAACATTGAGTGAAGCCTAGTAATGGCGGTGACACATCCATGTGTGTGTGCCATGTTGCCATGGCAACACTATGGCAACAGCTGTCCTGATGACAATGGCGGCTGTATTTTTTTCTATAAATTTTGCCGTAATAATTTTGTCATTAAAACATAAAAGAAATAACTTGCTTCCCTGTGGAATGTAATCCCTTGTGTTTTGTTATTTAAAATTCTACTGTTGCGACACCATTTAACCACGCAAGACGGCATTTTAAATATTTTTTGTGAAACAGTGACGCAGTTAATCAGTCGGTAGTTCACGACGTAATGGCGGCCGAATAGCTTACTATGGTGAGAGTGTGTGCGTGTTCATTGTCTTTACACGATCGCTAGCTTACTACGGTGGCTTCACGTTGTTTGTTCGTTAAAACGGCGTCCGTCTTTTTTTATACGTCCATGATTGCATAGATATATTTTAGACTTATTGTTTCCCGTATTGTAGGGCGATAGACCCAGTGATGGGCTGCGTGGCTAGTGTTGGAGGGATTTGTTATAAAATCAAACTAAAGTTACACTAAATAATTTATATTTTCTAAAATCACTGTTCTACTTGTTTCTTACAAAACACTGTTATACTTTTACTTGCTAATGTTTTACTGTTAATTCTATTGTTAATAATTGTTATATGTTAATTATTCTGCTAGATAAAATATGTTATGTTATATGTTTAATGTTTAACGCGTCGCGACGGTAATATGTTATTTTGTGGACTGTTGATTGTGGACTGAATTAATTTATGTTAAACGCCGCCCGCGATACCTAGTATTGCTGACTAGGGTGTTCGGTGGTCATTGCACCGAACATGCTCCCGGGCGACAAAGATGAGTATGAGATGAAAATGTTACAAAAGTTTAAATGATTCAATGATAAGAGGTATGAAATATGTATGCTTATTCATGTTTGCTTAAGCTAAAAGTAAAATAGTTAAGACTTTAAAATATGATAAATTTAAAAATTATTATGTTAATTAAACTTAAAGCATCTAACAGTTTATAAATTGTTTTATCTCAAGTAAAGTGCCAAATATAAAGACTTAAAATCCTAAATGTATGTTAGTTAAATCTAAAAGTGAAATGTTAAAATCTTAGAGTCTCTAAGCACACACTAACACACACTAACACTATCACTAACACTATGTTCTATGTCCATTCGATATTGTTCCGCGAATCGCTCGTCCGATACGCCGAATAGTGTTTGCAACATAACCCACACCATTGATAAGGCCGCGCCGCTGTCTCGCGTGCCTGTCGCGTGCGCCTGGCTGTGCCTGATCCAGCAAAGTCATTGTAACATAATAACTACACCTGTTCATGATGTTAGAATCATATGACATCGTGCATTATTGTCCATACTACATATCACATGATTTTTGTAAATAATGCTTCTACTCCTTCCTAGTAGGGTGACATGTTGTACTTGCGGTAGTTAAGATATTTAAAAATAATAAAAATGAAATTGCTAGGGATAAGAAACTTTGTGAGCCTTTTCGTGAACTGTTTTTAATTTGTTTTTTTTGTGGATGTTGATCTTTGTCTTCTGTTATTGTTTTTCAGAGCTTACCGGTAAAATTTATATTTTATTGCAGGGTCTTTTTACAAACCCATTTTTTGTTTTTAACATCACTACTCTAACTAACCCATCGCCACCTGGATGTAACTCGACCACTCTTCCCATAGCCCATTTTCCTGCTGGTAAATTATCGTCATGAATTATCACTATATCATCAATTTTTATGTTATTTTGTTGTTTTTGCCATTTTGCTCTTGCTGATAATTGAATGAGGTATTCTGACTTCCATCTTTTCCAGATGTCATTAGAAAGTTTTGTTACCATGCATACAAATACTACTATATAGCCCTTTGTTGTCCGTACAGATCTTCCTTGGCTGGCCTTCACGTCCACAAATCCTGTATAATCCACCCCTGTATGGTAGAATGGAGGGGCGGGGTTACAGCGTGAATCTGGTAGATCTCCCATAAGTTGGTTTCTCAACTCCGGATTCTGCTTACGACACGTCACACAGCTTCTTATCTGTTTCTTCGTTGTTTTGTATCCACCCAAAATCCAATATTTTCTTCTTAATGTATATAATGTTAATTTAGCGCCTCCATGGAATGTAAGACGATGAGCTTGATCAATTAATAAATATGTTAATCTATGATTATGCGGGATGATTATCGGATGTTTTGTGTCGTAAGGTATGATGCTATTCCTTAACCTTCCCCCGACACGTAAAATGTTGTCCTTATCTAAAAATGGATTAAAACTTAATAACTTGCTAGTTGAACTTAAACGATTATTTATCTGTAAATTATGTAGGTCATTATAAAATTCAGTCTGTTGTACGTGACGTATTATTCGTAATTTTGCTGTCTTGCATTCTTGCAATGTAATATGTTTACATGTAGGTCGATGCTTGCTTTTCGGTGTCAATGCTCTCTGTATCCATGCTAATATTCTTGTTATTTTATTAATTGAATTATATTTTTCTAATAACTTGTTAATTATGCTTTCTTGAATTGTTGTTATAGGTACCGATATGTATGTTTTTGTTTCATGATTGGTTTCGTAATTATTTTTACTAACTATATTTTCTATATAATTATTTTGTGATAGCCACGATGGACCCTTCCACCATAGGGATTTATCCCTTAATTGTGAAACTGTTAGGCCTCTACTAGCCGCATCCGCTGGGTTTTCTGCACTTTTCACATAACGCCAGCAGTCAGGCAACATTACCTCTTTAATTTTCTTTACACGATTCGATACAAACGTATTCCAACGAGCTTCATCACCATATATCCATCCTAAAACAACCATAGAATCACACCATCCATACATCTTAATATTGTTTTCATTATAGCATGAAATAACTTTTAACATTAGCTTTGAAAGTAGCTGAGCTCCGCATAATTCGAGTCGCGGTAGTGAGACGGACTTGTTGTGTGGTACAAGTTTTGTTTTCGAAGCGATTAAAACAGTTGAATAATTATTTGTTCCCTTTTGAATCCTTCCATAAATTGTTGCTGCGTAAGCCTTTATTGATGCGTCACAGAAACCATGCAATTCGATGAGTCCACCCTTCGAACAGCCTATCCAACGTGGTATATTAATACTGTCGATGTTTTCAATATCCGCTTTTAACTTAACCCATTCACGTTGTATATAAGTTGGTATGACGTCATCCCAATTGAGCTTTTCTTGCCATACGGATTGAAATAATAATTTTAATTTCGTGACTACTGGGGCTAACCAGCCTAATGGGTCAAAAATTTTTGAAATTTCAGCCAGGAGTATTCTTTTCGTGATTTTATTTGTGTTATTGAATTTAATGTTGCAATTGAATGTAAACATGTCTTCTGACGAGTCCCATTGTAATCCTAACGTTTTAGTGATCCCTTCAGCTTTAAAGCTAAAAATGTTTGTGTCAGCATTTTGTTCGTTATTCAGGCTACTTAATAATTCAGATTCATTTGATGACCATTTCCTTAACGTAAATCCACCTGATTTCAACAATTGATTTAATTGGCACATTTGTTTTTGACCCTCTGCAATAGTGTGTGACCCATGGAGCAGGTCATCCATGTAAAATGACTCCATAACTATATCTGTTACTCCGGGAAATGATACTTTTTCATCCGTTGCCAACCGCCTTAACGTCATCATAGCCAAGAAAGGTGCTGATTTTGTGCCATATGTGACTGTTGTTAGTTGATGTTCTTGTAAACTTTGTTCCGATGAATCTCTCCATATAATTTTTTGAAATCGTTGATCATCTTCGTGAATTTTGATTTGCCGGTACATTTTTTCGATGTCAGCAGTGTATGCGTATCGAAATTGACGCCATTTTAATATTAGTTTTTGTAAATCTTGTTGTAAATTAGGCCCCTTACACATAACATCATTCAAGCTTTTCCCTGTTGTTGTTTTCGCTGACGCGTTGAATACCACCCGAAGTTTGGTTGTGGTGGATTCTTGTCGTAAAACTGAGTGATGTGGTAAAAATATTTCCTTTGATAAATTACTTGTTGATCGACGCATATGATTTAATTGCTGATATTCGTGAATAAAATCTCTGTATTGTTGTGCTAGCTCTGGTTGTTTGTTTAATTTCTTCTCTAAATTTTTGAATTGTGCTATTGCTAATTCCTTTGTTGACCCCAATTTTTGTTCATACTGTTCAATAAATGGAATTCTTACTTCATATCTTCCGTCTGCTAATCGTCTCGTTGTTTTGTTGTAAAAATCTATACATTTCTGATCTTCTGTTGATAATTCTTCTGTTTCCGTGATTTCCTCAATTTCCCAAAATTGTTTAATGTTGTCCATGTTTGTTAACACAATGTTGCATTGAAAAGTATGCACATTACCACATAAAATCCACCCTAAATGTGTTTGTTGAGCGAGTGGTTGTGTTGTGCAGTCTCCTCTGATCATCCCTTCTAAAACAATTGTTGAATAAATATCTGCTCCAAGCAATAAGTCCACTGGTCTACTTACATTAAAGTCCGGATTATTCACATGTATATATTGGTCCTTCGAGCTATCGTAGCGGGATCACGGGATTCGGGAATTTACGCCTCTCGTATCTCGTTGAGAGTCAGCGCCGCCGGGCTGACGCGCTAGTGTTGTGAGTAACAGTGAGTGAACAATTAAGTGGGTGTAAGTTGTAAAGCTGTTGACAGTTCCAGAACAAGTGAGTTCGTTCCATTATTTTTTTAACTAACAACATCATGGAAGACATTTACGAAGCGCAAGCGGAGCTTTTCTCTTTCCTAGAAAAGCTTTACATTAATTTAAAAAAGGATGGGGAAGAAAGGAAAATGTCCTCAGGGTATATTAAAAAGAAGTTAGACATTTTGGAATCATATTGGTCTGAGTATCAGGCCAATAATGAAAAATTATTGCCCTACGAAGACAGGGAGCGCCCTTACTTCGCCCGAAGGGAGTACGACCGCTGTAATACACTATACCTGGAAATTAAACAGTATATAGCTAGGGTGTCGAAAGAATTGGCCACGAAATTTCCAAAAACATTTACAAGCACATATAATCAAGGGGAAGGTCCAAGTAAGCAACTAACAGAAACAAATGAACAGACTGAACAAGGTGTAATTTCATCCGCACCCATTTCAATAGGGTCAAGTAAATTGCAAGAGATGTTGCATAAGCAAGCAGTTAATTTTAAAGCTTTAATGAGAACGGTGAACAGCATTGATTTAGAAAAAATAACAACTAAATGGAAATTTGAGGATGTACTACAGCAACTGAACTCGCGATGGGGCGTAATAGACTCTCTTCACTGGGAGATTGATAGTATTTTAGATGGGCAAGACCATGAGTATGAAAATGCCTTCACTCATCACGAAGGTATTTTTGACCGACTCAAAGAAGCAATCAACACCAAGCTTTGGTCTGTATCCCACAGAGAACATATTACACCACAAGTTGATATACCAATATTCACGGGCAACTATCAGCAATGGGTTTCCTTTAAAAATTTATTTAATGAAATAGTACACCTCAACCCCACCTTATCCAATGCACAGAAAATGCAATATTTAAAGAGCAAAATTAAGGGCGATGCTGAACGCCTGATTCAGCACCTACAAATAAGTTCGGAGAATTATATAACATGTTGGGAAATTTTGAATCATAGATATGAAAACAAAAAACTAATATTTGCATCACATATGAATATGATTTTAGGCCTGCCAAACATACAAATTCAATCGCTAGTACAACTTAAGAAAATGTATGATGCCACAAAGGAGAGCTTAAATGCAATTAAAAACCTTGACGTCGACATAAGCTCTTGGGACCCCATTATAGTACATATTTTAGCGCTCAAATTAGACAACGAATCTCATTCCGATTATGTGGAATCATTAAAACAACCGAGAGAGCTACCGGTCCTACAAGAATTTTTGGATTATTTAGAGAGTAAATTTACCATGTTAGAACAATCTAGAAGAAAACAAGAACCTGTCATTCAAAAATCTTCGCATATAAAGCCCAATTTCTATCCAACATATTCTCAAGAAATTAATCGTCTGCCAAATTATGTGAGAAATAACAATTATCAAGTAAACCAGCAAAACTACTCTGGAAATCGCCACTCTCCAAAGCCTATTATGAAAACATATCACTTATCATCTAAGATTAACATAACTTGCCCTCTCTGTAATTTAGAACATGGATTATACAAATGCAAGACATTTTTAGACCAACCGAATGAAATTAAATTTAAAACATTAAATAGATTAAACATTTGTATAAATTGTCTATTTTCGCATAATGGAAAGCCTTGCTCATCACTTCATCGGTGTCGGGTATGCAACCGAGCGCATAATACGATTTTGCATGACGCAATAAGTCAGCGATCGTCGACCTCAGAACGGCCAGTAATGTCCAAAACAATAAGCAATAATTCTTCGAATAAAAACGGGGCCAACATGTCACACGTGTCGCAAAATGATGTTTCAGAAATTTTGCTTTCAACAGCTATGTTAAGGGTACGGAGCAGCAATGGTACATATATAACTATGCGAGCACTCATAGATCAGGGGTCACAAATATCACTGATAACAGAAAATGGTGCACAACAATTGGGGTTGAAACGGGAAGCATGTCATGGGGTTATATTCGGGGTTGGACAAAACAGAAACAATTGCAAGGGAAAAATTAACATTAAATGCGCGTCGATATACAACAACTTTGAATTCAACACAGAAGCATATATAATGAACAATTTAATTAAAAATTTACCAAGTTTAACATTTGAAAAACCAACATGGAATTACATAAATAAAATAAATTTAGCAGATCCGGCTCGAAGGACCAATATGTAGGGCGATAGACCCAGTGATGGGCTGCGTGGCTAGTGTTGGAGGGATTTGTTATAAAATCAAACTAAAGTTACACTAAATAATTTATATTTTCTAAAATCACTGTTCTACTTGTTTCTTACAAAACACTGTTATACTTTTACTTGCTAATGTTTTACTGTTAATTCTATTGTTAATAATTGTTATATGTTAATTATTCTGCTAGATAAAATATGTTATGTTATATGTTTAATGTTTAACGCGTCGCGACGGTAATATGTTATTTTGTGGACTGTTGATTGTGGACTGAATTAATTTATGTTAAACGCCGCCCGCGATACCTAGTATTGCTGACTAGGGTGTTCGGTGGTCATTGCACCGAACACGTATATAAATCGGGACACGGTATTTATATCACTCTACAATTTAATGGGATGTCGACACGGTGTGTAGGACTAACGTTCATATTATTTCCGGATATTGTACATAACGCCATCTCAAATCTGAAGATAACTTGTGTTTTCGGCAAGGACTGAACCGAATTTACCGATAAAGGGCATTGAAACTCTTATATTATTATAAACTCTTATATAATAATAAATTTATACCTTATAAAATGATAATTTTAATAAAGTTCTCATTTTAATGACAAAAAATATTAAGTAAATATATTCTAAAATAGTAGAAAAATAAACGGTACTTTTTAATAATATAATAAAGTGGCTTAATTCTGATAAATTTTCTAAAACCATCGCTCAGCTTGCCTTACAAACGTTATCTAAGAAAGCTATTGAAAAGCTTATATTATATTCCAATTTCACTCGAACTTTTAAGAGTTTGTACAAAGAAATCACGAGCATGCCTTCCTTCTCTATAGTAATTCAATGATGTTTTCTTCCATATCATTTTTAATGAAAGCGGTTTAAAATATAAGGGAATTTTATTCTGTGAAAGGAAGCAGGGAATTTCACGTAATTTTATTCTGTGAAAGGAAGCAGGGAATTTCAAATTGTGGACACAAGGACACATACCAATATAGTAAATTTTCCCGTTTCAAGTTCGCTTTTGAGGGGGTCTTCGAAAGGTTCGAATTTGATGAGTCCCTCTCTCCGGCGCGTCGCCTCGTGCTGCCGCCAGAGCGTGTGCGCGCGCGCAACGTCGAACTTGCGCGCAAGTAGAAATTTGATCGCAGTCGCTCGCGATACGCACACGGCACCCGTCTCGTTCAGCGCATCCAGAAAGGTTTTTGTCGCCTGGAAACAATTAATGAATACTTTTAACACAATTTAATAAGCAAAACAAATATTACAAAATAAAGACCAAATTCATTGAGGTTACGCATGAATTTTTTATTTTTGTAAATATAGATAATAGAATACCTATAGTACAGTAGTACAATTAATTTAAATACCTATTTTATACTTCATATTTTCCGATCATACCTAATCCTTCGTAGAAAATACCTTCATATAATGATACTATATTAGGTACCAACAAATAATCCCAAAATGATATAAGTTCATTTCTTACTTCATTAATAATAAACAATCGTGAAATTCCTTAAAGAAAGCTGTTACGTAAACATGATACTTTAATGCTGAACATATTCAAGTTTCGACACAGTTTTTTGCCTGTGTAATTATGCATTAGATAACCAAACACTTTAACTCGATTGGTATAATGATTAAACGATTTCGAACAATTGTTTCCCACAATAGCCAATTTAGGTATTGAATAATTGATATAAAATGGGCAAATGCTATATTATATTAGTCTAAAAATTCTCAGATTAAATATGTAGTATAAGAAATGCAATTTTGAAATTCCTATACATATAGCACTAGACTAGGAATATTAGTTATATTACTATGGAACGAAAACCGTTGATACACGGAACTAAAGAGGATACCCAATTAACTTTGCCGAAAATAAATTCTGGAATTCCGAATCTGCTCTACTTATGGAAAATCCTACTCCTATAAGAATTGAATATCCCTTATAAGTTTTACAGCCCTCGTTATATTTTTCCTTTCTGGTATTAAGATTTAAGAATATAGGTAGGTACCTATCGAATTTTAAATTAACTTTAAATTTAAACCCCGGTATTATTTACCTAGATTTAGAAGACATGGTCATAGCATAACCAAAACTTCTAAAAACACATAAATTCTACCTTTCTAGGTACTTTGATAAATAATAATAATGACATCAATTAATTAAATACAACTCGTCCCGGCTTCTCCTCCATAAATATAGGCTGTTCTTACTCAGGAATAATACGATTTCTACTGGTGAAGATTTACAAATAAGGTAAGTTTATTAATTTATCTATTAAAACATACAAATTACAAAGCATCACATTCCTCTTTATGAGATGCTATATAGGTACAATAATGATATATGTATTTATTTTTAGCATGCATGAATATAATATGTAGGTATTAAAAAATATTTTATGAAACTATTACCCGCAATAAGATCATGAAGTGTCGCATAAAGATAGACTCCATTTTAATTCTTCAAAACGATAAATTCAAGCCTCCACTATATTATAAGTAGTTTTATATACCGCACTGTCTCTTACATTTCTATTAAGATTTCACTACTTTGTCACACTTTCATTGCGATCAAACAGATACGAGCTTAGGACGTAGACGAGGCGAACTGTTATAGTGGCGACGTATTTAAAAATTCGATACGTTCTCAATTCTCATATGAAGCGAACATTACTATGTATTTACTACGCCATCATTAAAAATTAGTGTTTATAAAAATATTTATGATAAAACAAATATAGATACAAATGTGCTACAGCAAGGTAGATACTAAATAAAACTTTAAAATCACAGACGGTAAACACTACACGTGGAAGCGACCGCTTTAGGGGAGGGGCCTAATTCTTCCGGGATGTATATCCTGTATGCCTATTAGTATGGCCGAGCACGCACCGCCACGCCGTTCAATCTATTACACGCAAAATGTACATCAAATATAAATAGCGAATAAAAAATTTCAGAACTCATTTGTGTTCTATAAGTATAAGTACATAATAATTTGCTTAATTCATAAATACATTATCTATTAGCAGCACGATTTTTTTGTAATGTAGGTAAATTTTAGATTTAATTTAATAATGCTTCATCCATTTAAATAAGTGACTATCGTACCTAAATATTTAGAGTTACCTTTAGGAAAAAATACATGAGCCCATTTTGAAATAACGAAAAAAAGACCCATTAGATACATCATAATAAAGCTTTAAAAATTACAATATTCATGCTTAACAAGCATAAAATTCATAAAGAAATTACAATTTCAAAATAAGCCGCGAACATTTTCATACTCTTACACAAAAATAAGGATTCTCTTATTTGTATCTGCAATGGCCGACGTCCTCAACGGGCTAAGAGAAAAACATAAGTATTCTTTAAGGCTCTTACAAGAGCATTTTAATGTTTAACTACAGGGCAAAGGCCTCTATACAAGAGTCTGAAGAACATCCAACAAGTCTGTACTGTGGTAAAAGACAGCTTCATTTTGTGCAGACTTTTTGCTCATATATTCAAAAAGGTTTATGAACCTACCTACTCTTTATGTGTCACAATTTTAATTATTAATGAAACATTGAAAAAAGCAATTTTTTAAAACGTTATTTACTTTGTTAACCGTTTCGTAGAATGAACTATGACCAAATTTCTAAGATATTTTAGATACTTATAATAATCTTCGCAGAATCGCAAAATGTGTTGGTAAGCGCATAACTCGAGAACGGCTGAACCGATTTCGATAATTCTTTTTTTATTATATGTATTCCTTGAAGTACGAGCATGGTTTTTATGTAGAGAAAACGTAAATATGTACCACGGGCGAAGCCGGGGCGGACCGCTAGTTTTATTATAAAAATGTGAAAGGTCTCCGATAATGAACTCATCAAAACTATAGATAAAAAGACATTTTGTCAAGTTATATGGAAAAATATCCTATTACTATAAACAAACACATAAAAAAACGCGAAAGAAGCACAAAATCGAGCACAAACAGTTTGTCCTGCAAATCTCACTATTATTTCAAAAGTAGCCTGTAAGGGCGCGTTCCCACCGTGTCGTGACGACAGATAATCGTGTAGTTTTAAGTGTCGTGGCATATATGTTTAAATGGAGGTGTTCACATTTAGAACGACACAATTTACTGTCGTCTACGACAGTTTTTGCAGTGACGACACTTTGTCGTGACAGTGGGAACGGCAAGCACGACAGTCGTAAAACGATAAAAAATCGTGGACGGCAACTCTATGACGTCCATTGAACTCAGGAGAGTAAACGCACTAGTAATCACCAAGCGAACGCAGAGGCGACTAGATTTGTAGCTTGCTGATGATGTGTAAACGACAAAGCGACTGCCAGGAAACGATAAAATGTCGTCGCGATCCAATGGGAACAGCTAGATACGACAGTCGCTAAACGATAAAAAATGTTGACGACAAACAATCGTTATAATGGGAACAGGTAGAGACGACAGTCGTCGAACGATAAATTAGTCGTTACGACATAGTGGGAACGCGCCCTAACTTAAGCTAAGTAAAACGATCGCCTCATTGTTATGAAAACAATAGTTACACAAACATACGCACGGTCGTACGCAAGCAAACGCGAGTTGCAACTGTGATACAAAGCAGTAATTCAATTTGAACGAATAAACGTAACAATAATACTATACTATCTGAATATGTCAACATCCGTTCATGATTTTGTGATCAAACCCTCTGGTGGAATTAATCTGCGACGGTAAGTGTGCAGTGTGACGTGTAATCTGATAATCCAGTACATTAGAATTATGTATTATGTAAACTTTTTATTCTTACAGACAACATTATGAGTCAGAAGCTTACGATTTACTTGAAACAACAAACGTGGGAGGATGATAATAGTTAAGAGAACGTGTGGGTGGTTCACTTACAAATAATTCCTTAAATAATTACCTAATATAGTTGAAAAAAAAACTTAAAATCGGTTAAGTGCTAGTCGGAGGTCCATTATAATGGTTCTGCACAAACCTACGTTTTTATTACATATTGTAACTGAAAATTTGTTGCTTCCAACGACGGACTTCTAACGGTTCCCTTTTTTCCTTTGAGGTTCGGCACCAAACAGGCTTAAACTCATGAAACTATTTAAATGTCACCAATCCTTGATAAGTGTACAAAGTTTAAATTAAAGTCAAAATCAGTCTAAAGGAGTCAATGTTTTAAACAACTTTCCATTCCCTAAAAAGAACAATGCGAGCAATGCTGCAGGCGAGAAGATAGTCTTCCTAAAAAATTCACGCAGCAGTATAACGATGTTTTAAATTTAAAGAAACAATCCTCTACTTTATAAATTGTATCCAATAACACTGATTGAAAAAATATCCCCAAGAGGAAACAAATCAATCTTCGTTCACACGAACAGCGGATATGACTGATAAGAAGACAAAAAGTTTAAATGAAAATGTATGACCCCTGTTACTGTTTTATTCAAGTACCTCTGACAGACAAAAGCGACCTCAAGGCAGCATAAAACCCTGTATATATATGAATGTAAATCTTTTTCTTTATTTAACTTTTTCTTTATCCTTTTTCGAGTCACTGGACTACAGAATAAAAAAATATTTTAACTTATACTAATATATGTATTTTAATGAACATGAAAAACCTTTTTCGTACCTATATAGATAATATTATTTACTAGCCTCTTGACACGGGACATTTTTGACACTCAAATGATTTGGATTTCTATTGGTAAAACAACCTTCAAAACCATTTCAGTAGATCTAGACCAAGATCTAGACCCTAGAGATAACTCCCAACAATGTGTCGGTGTCGCCCGCTATACATATATGGCCTAGACCTAGAGCACTCAAATATCACATACAATATACATATTGAAGAGTTCAATTGTTATATTACAATTTTACACCTCATATTTCATTTCAGTCAATTCTCATAATAAATAGACAGGCTTATCAACACATATAATAACATCGTAGAAAAGTCAAAACTGTACATTGAACATTTTTTAAAGAACACTTTGGGTGTGACTTACAATTATTGATATCAAA
Organism: Colias eurytheme; assembly: GCF_061535395.1. Classification (NCBI taxonomy): domain Eukaryota; kingdom Metazoa; phylum Arthropoda; class Insecta; order Lepidoptera; family Pieridae; genus Colias; species Colias eurytheme. The sequence goes on along the minus strand of NC_142998.1, from coordinate 5,358,897 downwards.
GATAAAAATATAATTTTAAGTTGTTTTGTCTGGGCTAAACTCAAAAATTACTTCATGAATTTACTTCATATTTTGCATGAATATTACTAACAGGTTGGATGAATATTTAGGCTATATATCATAACACAATATCCGCCATAGAAGCGGAGCAATGTGGGTAAAACCATGGGGCACAGCAACTTACATATAATTTATGACCTCATCTACAGAGGCAAAACATATTTAGATTATCAAGTTGGTTCAATAATGTGTATTTCTTAATCCGCATCATTGTTGAGCTAGTTTATTTCCAATGTAAGTTCACAGGCCTAAAGGAGTTTAAGCAATAATCCATTCTTACGGACCAAGTTTGATGTGTATATATCATACTAACTTCCGCCCGCGGCTTCGCCCGCGTAGCCTATGTTCTTTCTCAGGGTCTAAAGATTGTCTGTGCCAAATTTCATCAAAATCGGTTGAGAGGTTTAAGCGGGAAAGTGTAACAGACAGACAGACAAAGTTACTTTCGCATTTATACATATACTAATATTAGTAGGGAAGTAGGGATTACATCAAACTTTTTTGTACTTACATTCCAGTTTTTAAGTTTTCTACATCAATAATATTAATAGTGATATGAATTATGAGCAAATACTTTGCTATAATTTATTGTAATAAGACATGTTTGTCCACTATTGCTCAAATCCCTAACTTCATGAAATTGAAGTCAATACTGTTCAAGTACAGTAATCATAGCAGTAATATACATAATATATCATTTAGCGACCAAAATTAAAAACCCTAATAATAATCTGCCTTTAATTGAATGTCACTAAACATTTTTGTGGCTCTAAAGACAGGACAATCTGTAAAAACATTGTTCTTTTAAAAGCATGCCTTTAGGAAACGATTTTAATGTTTATCAGTGCACAAGATATTATGCTTATTCGGATGTGAACGGGTAGATACTTTTTAAAAACGAGAAACTTTTTCACAGTTAATAAAGTTTGCACAAAACTATACCAAAGTAATCTTTTGCATTCAATAAACAGGAAACCAAAACAAACACTGATGACATGGAACGCAAACTAAAATAATCATAAATAAGCACTAAAAAAGTTGAATAAAATGTAAATGAATAAATTTCGTCCCAAAAATAAAGTTTTTAAAACATATGTTTAAGTCAAAACACTAATATTACAGTAAATAAAGTTATATTTTAACTTACCAATTCCTGATCGGGTGACAGGGCCACCGCCATCTTTATGACTGAAATATGCGAATGTTGCAATCATGGAAACCACATTTTCCATATTATTTAAAAAGTTTTGCAGGAAAAGCTCAGTCGATGAAATAATATAATTGGCTTTCAGATTTACTCTATTTTAAGCTATTGCATAGCTTCTAAGTTCTATCACGGGCCTTGAGCGCGGGGACCGAATCCAGAAATTCCGTTACAAAAAAAACCTCACGCTCCCCACTCCGACGGGCACGGAGGTGTGGCTTGAAGGCATGCTATGCAATATGGCTGGTTCACACTTTGATTAGTGCGAGTGCAGGTGATGAGTAGTACTACGTGTGGACAGCGACTGTTTAGTGCGAGTGTTTAGTAGGCTGTGTAGTAAAGTGAATAGAAGCGTGTTCTATTTTTTTGCGAGTGGACTGCGAGTAGCCACGTCCCGCGCGCCCTCCCTTCCCCCTCACTCGCAGCGTGCCTGCACTCGCACTAATCACCTGCACTCGCAGTCAATTGGACACTACTCGCACTACACACCTGCACTCGCACTAATCACCTGCACTCGCAGTCAATTGGACACTACTCGCACTACACACCTGCACTCGCACTAATCACCTGCACTCACACTAATCAAAGTGTGAACCAGCCATTAGCCATAGAGTAATGGCTGGTTCACACTTTGATTAGTGCGAGTGCAGGTGATGAGTAGTACTACGTGTGGACAGCGACTGTTTAGTGCGAGTGTTTAGTAGGCTGTGTAGTAAAGTGAATAGAAGCGTGTTCTATTTTTTTGCGAGTGGACTGCGAGTAGCCACGTCCCGCGCGCCCTCCCTTCCCCCTCACTCGCAGTGTGCCTGCACTCGCACTAATCACCTGCACTCGCAGTCAATTGGACACTACTCGCACTACACACCTGCACTCGCACTAATCACCTGCACTCGCAGTCAATTGGACACTACTCGCACTACACACCTGCACTCGCACTAATCACCTGCACTCGCACTAATCAAAGTGTGAACCAGCCATAACTTATACATACCCGCAATAGCTTTACCGCGGCAGTCCCCGAGTGCCACACGTCTTTTTAATTTTCAGTAAAGGGGTCAAATTATACAAAGATGTATAATTATTTTGTTTTTTGTACTTTTAATAAATACATCAATGACTATTAATACAAATTTATATATTTATGTAATTATTTAGCTTTGCATACCTGATACCAACTACTTCTATTTACTTGACTTTTCACAGACTATTTTTCATATTATATTATCTGTGCTCATTATTATCGATAGTGTCAACTGTCAAGTGTCAACTGTGGTGAGTGGTCATTACTTTCATGTCAATTGGCATTTGGCAAGTTATCATAACCTTAAAATTTAAATCTTTTGGCTTTTGCAAAGCAATTTATGATTTAAAATTAAATCTTTATTGTACAGAACACATCATATTGTACGTACAAATTAAGGATTTTGAAACTTATTAGAAAAACATAAAAAGATGTCTACTCGATGGTAAGTTGTGCTTATATACCTACAAACAAAAAATTGTATAATTTCCTAAAAATTGTATCGGACTTTCTATTGTGTAGGTATCCAATTTATCAGAGAGGGAACCCACAACTACGTGTGTTCTTGCCAAATTTTTGGATGAAATTAGTTCGTCCCCTTCCAAAACAACAACCAAATATTGTGCATTTCAAATGTTCTATGGAAATGACAAAGTATGATATAAGGAATTATTTAGAAAAAATATACAATGTACCCGTAGTAGATGTACGAACTAAAATTACACTCGGTAAATTCAAAAAGGATGTAGGAAGAGGATATGTTGTGAAGGATGATGATATTAAATATGCATTTGTTACTCTGGTGAGTGATCAAATTTTACTTTTATTAGATTATAGTGTAATTGGATCAATTCCCGTTAAGGGAATATATTTTACATCATTTCTGACTAATTTGACCATCTAGCACCCAAACTGAAATCTGTTTTTGAGATATTCAAAGTTAATTGGTTTTTATGAAGAACAAGATGTTTATAATATATAAAGCTATACGTAAAGTCATTATGCAGCGTAACTTTGTGGGTTTGAACAGAGAATTGCTTTGTAACGATGCGGAACAAACAGATTGGTCATCCGTAGTTAATGCATCGTCGGTAGATGAAAAAGTTGATCTGTTCAACTCGCTAATTGTTCAACTTTACGATAAGCATGCACCGCTACGTCCAGTAAAACTGAAGCACCTTCCCGCACCTTGGTTAACTAATGACATAAAATCTGCATTAAATAAGAAAAACCGTGCTAAGGCAAAACTGAAGACCGACAACTCCGATATTAATAGAGAACGGTTCAAGGTGATTCGCAACCGCTGTAATACTATGTGTAGGGATGCACAACAGCGCTACATCCACAAAACGATTGAAAACGGTGAGCCCGCTAAGGTTTGGAAATTTTTGAGATCTTTAGGGATCGGCAAATCGTCTCAAACTAGTAGCATTAATACAAATATTGATTTATTAAATAATTTCTTCTCTAATGCTGCAGTTAGTATGGATCCAAATACTAAATCTCACACACTACGCCTCCTTTCATCAAAATCGGCCCCGAACCTGCCACCGTTTAATTTTAGTCAATTCACCGTTGATAATGTTAAGAGGAGCATTATGTCCATTTCTTCGAAAGCCGTTGGTAGTGACAGTATTGGTCGTGATATGATCCTCCCTATCCTCAAAGTTGTAGCTCCTATCTTAACTCACATCCTTAACGAATCCATATCCTCTTGCTCATTTCCCAAAGCTTGGAAAGAAGCTTTCATTATTCCACTTCCAAAAAAAGCTAATCCTTCATCCTTCCATGAGTACCGTCCTATATCAATACTGCCTTTCCTCTCTAAAATCCTGGAACGACTTGTTCAACAACAGTTGTGTTCATTTTTAAATAAACAGAACTTATTCAATCCCTTCCAATCCGGATTCCGTCCAGGCCATAGCACGACCACTGCACTCGTTAAAGTCACCGACGATATTCGCCAAGCAATGGACAACAAGCAGCTCACAATTCTCACGTTATTAGATTTTAGTAACGCATTTAACTCGGTCGATCATGATATTATGCTGGGTCTGCTTGCTTCTCTTAATATTTCATCGGCAGCCATTGAATGGTTCCGTAGCTTTTTTCAGGGGCGCCGGCAACGTATTAAAGTTGATGACGTTCTGTCGTCGTGGTGTGACTTAAGTGTCGGTGTCCCTCAAGGTAGCGTGTTGTCACCAATCCTTTTCTCAATATTTATTGACTCAATTTCCTATAATTTAACTTCTCCCTACCATATGTATGCAGATGATTTGCAAATTTACTCGCATACAGCCATTTCCGAAATTTCAGAAGCTATACAACGTACAAATGCTGATTTAGATACTATAGCTACCTGGTCACACAATTACGGTCTGACTGTTAACCCGGCTAAGACTCAAGCCATCATAATTGGTAGCCGCAAAATGACAGCCAAGCTAGATTGGAACAGCTTACCAAAGCTAATTCTTGGTGGATCACATATTCCATTTAGTGAGTCTGTTAAAAATCTTGGGCTCCATCTTGATATGAACTTGTCTTGGAATGTGCAAATAGAGACGCTACGGAAAAAAATGTATGGCGCTGTAGGTTCCATTCGTCGATTGCGCAATTTTCTGCCCATTCCTACAAGAGTATCGCTTGCTGAGACTTTACTCCTTCCTATCCTAGATTATGCTGACATTTCCTATCCTGACCTTTCCGAACAGCAACTTGACTCCCTTGAGCGACTCCAAAACGTATGCATACGTTACATATTTGGACTACGCAAATATGATCATGTGTCCGAATTCCGAGCCAAGCTCAAGTGGCCTCCTATCCGCGTCCGCCGGAATGCTCATATTCTGCATTTGTTGTACAAAGTTTTATTTGATCCTAAAACCCCATATTACCTTAAAGAAAATTTTAAATTCCTCGGTGAAAATAGCCTTACCCTTCGTTCCTCTAATCTACTTACCTTAAGCATCCCTACCCACAGATCCAATTTCTTCCATTCTTCCTTCACTGTGTCTGCAATCAACCTTTGGAACTCTATTCCAGAATCGATAAGACGTGCTCAGTCATTAACTGCATTCAAAAATGCATTAAAGCAATATTTATCTCAATTGTAATCTTATATATTATAACTACCTATTTCAATTAATTCAATTTATTCCTTGCCCATAATTTTTATAGTTTCACATGTATCATGTATGTATGTATATATTTGTATGTATATATTTATATATAATATATTACTATTATGATGTATTTATTTATAGATTTATTATTTATGTATATTTATTATTTAGGTTATAATTATATTTTATATTTATTTATTATTCATTCTATTTTAGTTCAAATCAAAAAATTTAAGTTTGTAATGCACCACCACCATAAATGTAATCCTTTTAAATTTTCGGGTTGTCTGGCAGAAATCGCTTATAGCGATAAGACCGCCCTCTGTACATGTTGTTAGTTGTATGGTTCTTAGTTTATAATCCTGTATTAAGTGTGCAATAAAGTATTTTTCATTCATTCATTCATTCATTCAAAGCTATTTATTTATTTATAGCTAACAGTATTATTTTCTTTGCTTTTTAATGTATGTATAATAAAGGAGTTCAATAAATAAAATACTTTATGATCTTGTTATCCAATATCCAATATAGTACATAAAATTACTATGTAATGTTGTTGAAGTTTGTCTTCAAAACTTAAATTTCAATTTGGTTAATGGTTGCACAAAAGAAAAAGTTTGGGAATTTAATTTACCTTTAAAGGATATTAGTCAGTTCAATAAAGAAACGAATCTTCAATGGCGGCCAAAGCTGACTTTGACAGATGGTAGGATCATCAAAAAAGAAAATAAAATTAACGTAAATTGATAATTATTTTATTAATTATTTCAAATTGTTTGTTGACAAACTTTTTTGTTATTGTATTTGTGTATTTATATGAATTATCATATTTACGTATACAGAATGTAATAAAATCCCCATAATACTTGTAATAAGCCCATAAAACTGAACAACTTTTCCCAAAGAACATATTTTGTCAAATTCCAATAAAACATTTTTTACTTTCGCAAATGCATAATTGTCATTGTAAATTTATGATAAAAACTATTATAGGGAAAATCAAATACATTTTAGTGATTTTATTTTTCCATTTTTTTTTTGCATACCGTACGGACGTGTGTGAGCGAGAGGGAATGATAAGCGCCGCCATTGAAGATTCGTTTCTTTAAAGAACTAACTAATACCAAAAAAAATGTCGCCTGATCTGCACATATAACTAAAAATATCTATGTTTTATCTGCTATTCAATGATGAATTCAAATTTTGGGGTAATAAAAATTAAAGTAAAACTAAAAACTTAGTTACAAGCAGAGGGTAACCAGTATGTTGAAAATCATAGTTGGATTTGGATGGTTAAATCAGTCAGATGTGATAACCCTGTTTAATTTCTTTTTATTTGCAATAATAATATACATTAAATAAATAATTTTATAATCTGTAGTTAACCCTTTTTGTGAAAGTTGTTCAAACTGTAATTTAATTTTTAGCCGAAAGATATGAAGTTTGAATTTCCAAACATATTTGAAAAGAAAAAAGGTGATCTGGAAGATAATGAAAAATCTTTAGAAGAATCAAAGAAAACATTTAAAAGTTATATAGCACGAAACAAAGACCGAAGTGATATCCCTAGCTGGTTTTCATTATAATTTTTAGTTTTAATATAAAATGTAGCTAATAGTGTTTAATAATAAATTATTACTTGTATGATGTGAATTAGAAATATAAGTGTTATCATTGCATGAGCTTCTTACTTTTATACTCATTGAACACCCTAAGGGTCAGCTCACACCGAGACGCAAAGCTGTGCGCACACTTTAAAAGAAGGACTTTTGTGAGAATTTAGAGTATGTTACACCATGCAGCGTTGCTCCTCGAGAAGTCGCGCGGCGCCAACGATTTTACTATGCACCTCTCGACGTTCCGACTTCCGATGCGCCGCGCGGCGCAGCCCGAAATCACTGGTCTCTTCCAGTATCATCGCTTCTTGGTGTGAGCTCACCCAGATATTCTCAAACTCCTATCTGCTGTTAATTTTTAGAATTCATTATTGTTTTCAAATATTAATTTGAGTCGAAGAGAGTCTAGACGACTTGATTTACATTATTACTTTACAGTAATCTCCAATCTCAATTATAAATAAAGGGTCAAGTTGAAGTGTGTAGTTCAATATTTTTTCCTGCAAATATTATATTTTACTCATAGAATTTTTTTTTCTTGAGCATAGCATATTTGCTTCCGTTTATTGTGATAAATATCTATTATGATAATAGACTACAAGCCCGCATATGAAAAAAATATGGGTCAAATGAACCACCAGGGGTCATATCTAGAACGAAAGAAGAGCAAAAAATAATAAGATTCATCACTATGCCGTCACTTGTAAGCTGTCCAACTGAGTGCAGATGAGAATTGAAAAGTACAGGTAGACTCGGTAAATTTTGGTCATATATTTTTGTACGGCATTCTTAACCATCGATAGATCCATTAAAAATAATAAGAAACCGCTCAGTGCCGTACAAAAATGTTGGTCCACCAAGTCGGAATTTTTATTTAATTTCCGAGAGTTACCGGGGGTAAATTTGGTCATTTGACCATGTACGGCATCTGTGTCATACTATTGCTATACTGCTTTTAATCCATTATTCCGCAACGCCGTACAAAAATCATGGGGACAAGGGGAAAAAATCGAGAGTTGCAATCCCCTCTCTTTCCCCACTCCAGGGGGTCATTTGACTAAGTACGGCTTCGGTTCCAAAACATTATCTAGCACTCAAAAGTACTATTAAAAGCAATGCCGTCAAAAAATAATTGTTCTTTTAAATGTATACCAATAATCATCTTAATTTCATCGAATTCTTGATATAAAGAGCTGTAAGGTCATTTGACCCTGTACGGGAACTTTTTTTTTTAACATGATATTGTAAAATTCAATTGTTGTATAGTATTGCCGTTCAAAAGAAACCGTTCTAAAAAAAGTTATAGAGAAATGCAAAACCAGAAATTTTGTTAAAGTTTAAACATCGTAGATTAATGAAATATAATAGTTTTCTACACTTTATTCGTTGTTTTAAATAGTATTAACATAGATAAATTAGGAAAAAACGATGCCGTACATTTTTGTGCAGACCACATCTTTTAGGCTGATGAAAGCGACGAAAGCTACAATTTTAAGGGTGCTTTATGGCCATTTGATACAGTACGGCATTAACATATTTTTACCCAACTACGGCAAAGCAAAAGGAGGGTTATGGTTTTGACAGGTCATGTATGTATGTTCATCTATTCCCTCGTAACTTCTAAACTACTTATCAGAATTCGACAAATAACATATCATAAGAAGCATCTGAATTGTTCACTGGATAACCAGCGACCAGCTAGCTAAAGGCTATATGGGGTTTCACAAAATCTAATGTGGCGCCCTCTAGCGGACAAAACATACAGAGTAAAAAAATAAAGTTAAGATAAATATGCCGTGTTTGGTATCATTTGAAAGCGCTTTACTTGTACATTTTTAATATGTATATAATACTAGCATTTGCTTGTGACTTTACCTGTATTCATGGGCTGATTGCATATAATTCACATCTTTTCGTTCATAGCTTTTTTATTAGTTCATCAATTTAACGGAGTCCATTCCACTTGACTCCGACTTTCCAAGGTGATAATTAACCACCTCGAGCTTCTTAATCCCTCAGTCCCGGAATCACAGACACAATAGAAAATCTATTGTGTCGCGGCCCGATCGGGCCGCTCGGTGGTCAATGGGTTAATATTAATGTATATTTATATTTTATTATCAAAATATAAAGCAAACATTTCGTTATATGGATTTTTTCTTTTTCAGATTTTTCCCCTTTGAACCAACGAAAATGTACGGCACATGAAAAAATATTATCTATGCATAAAATACTTTAAAAATAAATTTATTTCGTGTTGTGTCAAATGACCCCCTGGAGTGGGGAAAGAGAGGGGATTACAACTCTCGATTTTTTCCCCTTGTCCCCATGATTTTTGTACGGCGTTGCGGAATAATGGATTAAAAGCAGTATAGCAATAGTATGACACAGATGCCGTACATGGTCAAATGACCAAATTTACCCCCGGTAACTCTCGGAAATTAAATAAAAATTCCGACTTGGTGGACCAACATTTTTGTACGGCACTGAGCGGTTTCTTATTATTTTTAATGGATCTATCGATGGTTAAGAATGCCGTACAAAAATATATGACCAAAATTTACCGAGTCTACCTGTACTTTTCAATTCTCATCTGCACTCAGTTGGACAGCTTACAAGTGACGGCATAGTGATGAATCTTATTATTTTTTGCTCTTCTTTCGTACTAGATATGTCCCGTGGTGGTTCATTTGACCCATATTTTTTTCATATGCGGGCTTGTAGTCTATAAAATCTATTGCTTACATTTTTAGTTGTTTGTAGGTATATGAGTTATTCATATTATCTGTTGCAATATTTCTCATCAAGTTTATTTTATTCCAATTGGAGGTTTTGGCCAAGGATTGGATAAATTAATAACCTCACTCAGCTGTCATAGAAGGTTCTAGGAAACCATCTTTTTCATAAAGAAAGCATTGAAAATTAAAGATAAGTAAAGAAAATATATTATAGGTACTTATGTTTTTGTTAAAAGTAAAACTATTACTGCAATACTTAAATATTAGATCAAATTGGTACCTAGTTTTTATTATTGGTATTCTATTTTTTGATGAAAACAAAAAATATGAACTCCCTTGATTACCTCACTACAAAGCGGATGGTTGATTATTATAGTTATGACTGATTATTTGAAATTTGCCAGAGATAATAAAATTAACTTACATTGTGAATGAATAATTGGCTGTCTGCTTTGTAGTGAGATAATCAAGGGAGATCATATTGGATGTTTTAAGCATTTAAACAATAAATAAAACAATAATGTAACTGTTGCATTTATTCAACTAATAAAATCAAACCATAAAAGTAACAAACAGTACCTATCAGTATCAACATAAAGATTAAGATAACACAAACTTATAATAAAAGGAGAGGTTTTAATCATAAAACCATCTTTTATCAGCTTGAAACAAAACAAAAAGGTAACTCACTACCAGAGTATTTAGGTACTTAAAAAACAAATTAAAAACTTCCTAAAATCTTCCAATACTTATCACAAAATAACACTAATTCTCAACAGAAACCAAGACTTGAAAACTAGAAACTAAGAAAAAATGGTTTTCTTCAGTTATGATATCATATACCAGCTTCAAACAAATAAAAGTACAACCAGAGTTATAAAATTTAAGAGTTTTCTATCATTATAAACTTACATAAGGAACTTTTTTTAAACCTTCAATCTATCCAAGTCAGTTTTTATACACCACCATAAAATAGTCATCAGAATACAGTTATGCTTTAACAATCAACATCCATAAATACTGATGAGTGACAATTCTAGAATTATAAAATTTAAGATTTTTTGTTAAAATTAACTTAGGAACTTACTATGTAGTTTAACCTTAACCCTATAAATAAAATTTACACTCTTTTATAAATCAGTCATGTAGTATACACAGCCATAAAGAAGTCATCAAAATCCAGTTTTGCTTTAATAATTAATTTAGTTCATCCAAAAATACTGATGAGTGACAACGGGGACATTCTGTGATGTCTAATAAGAATGTAACCTGAAACAAACAATTGGAATAAGATTGGAACAAGATTGGAACTTTATATTAAAGAGTTCATATCCATGCAGTTTGTTTTTAAAATATGAGATTGATAAAGCTATCCCTATTATTATAATTTATTATCCAGACGTAAGGAGGTGCAATAGGCGATAATTGAATTTACTTACTCGAGGATGTTGTTCGCACTTCAAACGAATTCTTCCATGACAATAAAAGCCGCAAGCGCGACAAAATACCATTGTTTTATCACGACGACAAGAACACTTCTTGTTATAAGTATCCATTATTCCTGGGACACCACGGCCAACTCTTTTAGGAGCTTTGAAAATCATACCAGCTGCTGCAGCAACAACTGGTGTAGTCTTAGAAGTATCCATTTTAATCAAAAAGTATTCTGTTAGAATTTAATTAAGAAACAATATCTACTTTGGCACACGTGGAGTACTTAAATGGCGGGCGCCGGGCAGTTTGCAATAATATGCGTTTTTGCAGGTAAGTTTAAATTTGTTTCTTTTTTAACGATTGTAGCCTTGGATACTTGGTATTTAATAAATCATGTTTTTTTTTTAAATTATACAGATGTCATAAAAATAATTTTCTTTTGGAGTACTAAGCATTATCATTTATCAATATTAATCACATTTAGTCAGATTACAAATTATTTGACTAAATATATTTTACGTAATTACATATTTGTTACAAACATTACAACTGTTACAGGCACAGGTTACACAGGTTTATATTAAATTGAGTTTAAAATGTATCACAAACCTAGGTTTTTGAATAAACCAATCAACAACCCTAATTTTAGAAAAAAACCCGAGAGCTGAGAATTTTTTTGTAGGTACGTTCATATTTTTTAGCTTACGAAAATAATAAATTTTATCTATGTAGGTAATACTTAGGTAGGTAATATTATTATTATAATTTTATAAATAATGCACCAATTATTTGCATAAACTAAAAAAAAATATTTTCAGTGTTTATTGATTAATAAGACCATTCTGAGTTATGATGAGTTATATAAGTAGGTAACACTGACAAAATTAAATTTTTTAATGAGCAGAGAAATTGGGTCAACCCCAATGATATTTTATGTATAGATACGTTATATACTCACAATATATCCAAAAAAAATGCTTCATATGCAGTGTCAGGCTTGGAATTCGCCAATTAAATATAAATAAACAAATAGTTGCCATGGTAATTGGCATAGACTAACGACACAGAAGGTTCAATGTTATAGAATATAGATGTTAGGTTTCCTGCACAAGTAAATAAATGTGACAATTTCATTTACTATTTTATGATTATTATGATGTCGTATTACAATGAAAAAAAAAATTATTTTTTGGAGATATAACTGTATTAAGTATTTATTACTAGCTGTGGTGTTCGTTTTCGGTCATCATCATTTCACCCGATAAACACCCACTGCTGAGCATACTGCATAATCCTCCTTATAGAACTCCATAAGGACCGATCTTACGCTATTCGTTTCATGGCAGTTCCCGAAACCCGTACAAGGTCATCACTCCAACTTGTAGGATAATTATAATAATAGTGGTGCCTAGATGAAAAAAAAGGATGAAATAAAAGAAAGGATGAAGTATAAGCCTTTTTTATCTAAAACACAAATAAAATTTATGTTCAATAGCTATTTACAGAAAAGCAAATAGCATTTTTCGTCAGTAGCGATAATCTTTTCTTTAATGTTTACGTATATTCAACATCATTTTATTTTTATTTATCATTTTATTATTGCAAACAAACATTTTTGGCATCACGATTTCATTGTATATAATAAATAGCTATATTTGTTAATTATATGCACTGGATGTAAACTGTGGATTTAAATATAAAAATAATCAAGTATTTACCCAAATCGAAATTAATAAAATAACCGTTCTATTTTCAATAATCGTATCTACATGATAATCTTTGAACACAGTGTACGCTAGCTTTGTCACACTAGTGATTGAAGCAATGTTTTATCCCTTTCATTATTTCAATACACGTGTCAAGCAAGTGTCATTCATAAAGAATAATTGTAAATTGTTATTTTTACTCTTAAACTGTAATAATTTAATATATTTTGCTGTGATATGTAATTCCTTTATCTTTTTTTATTTTTTTGCACGAATACGTGCACTTTCTGAACACACAGGAAGGCATTTTCGACAACTTTAATGTACCTATCGGCATATACGCTCACTGGGACCGGTGACAATCTGACTGATTGCATTGGTCCCAAAAAGGACCAATTCACGGAATCAGTTTTGGTGCGTTGATGACGTATCTACCTCTTGTTTCTATATATAATATCATTGGTCAACCCTGACCAATTTTGATAGGTAGGTAGTTATTTTTTTAATTTGAAAGTTGGTGTCTTCTGATTGGTGGTTAATTTTTTTTGTTGAAAATGAAAACTTACCAAGTTCTTACTTCTTAGTGGATCTACCATTAAGATCTACAAAATTAAGTTTAAAATTCATTATATTTGTAATAATAAAAATATTTCTTTATCAGGAAAAAATCAACAACGTAAAACAGATAACATCTACATGGTGTATATTTTAAAATAACTATTTATATAGGTATATTATTAAGGCTATCATCTGATGAAACATTTTTATCTTAATAATTACCGTTGTTCATCACAGGAAACTGAAGAATTGTTTGATATAGCATTCAAAGCAACCGATTAAATAAAATTACACTTAGCGTGTTATAAATTGAGCATTCGTTGTTAAAGTTTCAATGTAAAAAGAATCATCCGAAAATGAAGTATATTTTGCTTTGCTTCGTTATCATTTCGGTCATAGAGATATGCCTCTGTCAAGAGAAAGAAGTAGAATCTACTTTTGGCGCTACTGATCAAGAGTCCTTTCGAGTTTTGAAAAGGGTAAGTATAAAAAGAAAAATATTGTAATAACTATAAGTATGTGAATTTTTATATTATGCACCTACTCTCATATCATTTAAATACCCGAAATTCTGACCTGATTATAATAATTTTTACCGCCTTCAAATTCTCAGATATTAGACAGACAGACCAAATGATAAGCTTTCAAATAAACAAAGAATCATTAAAATCGGTTCACCCAGTCGAAAGTTATGAGGTACCAAACCAACAGACTACAGTCTTATTGAAATTTTCTTTTTTGAGGAGTTTACAAATATTAAAGGCAAGCGTAATATTTTTTTTAACTAGATCGTGAGACAAGAGCCCCCTCGCATACCGGGTATGCCCCCACCACCCCAGATGCCCGACATGAAGAGTTTTCTACGCAAACGCCGTGAAGCTAAAGGTGTCAGCGGATCCTTACCAACAAGAAAAGGTTAACTTTCAAGTTTCAAAATTTATTTGTCTCGGAATAATTTTATTCTGATGTTCTATTATGCTAACGGAATATGAATTTGAAATGAATGTACTTAATAAATTATAATTAATGCATTATTGACTATTTTTTTTTGTAAAGTAATATAATTTAACTCTATCTCACCTCCAAAATGAATTAATCAAAAGTTTATTTTAAAGGTACAGTCGGGTCACTCGTGCCTACCTAAATGTTCTACTTCGGTTCATAAACTGCTAGTTATTCATAATTTTCCGTTATCCTGATTCGAATATAGTTGATAATAAATTATTAGACTACACTCCCAGTATAAAAAAGAGAAAACTAAATTCTTAATAATATATTTCAAATAAGACTAAACAATACGTACTTAATAATCATTTTACAATAAAAAAAATGTTAGGCAATGCGTCTTCACAGAGCAAGTAATATCAGATGCTTTTGAGATGCTTCTTCTCCTTGTTAATATGGTAAATTCACAGTAGGTCCACCAAAGAAAGACGCTAGACTATTATCTAGACTGTGCACCATGGCGCAAAAACCGGTCGGAGTGCGAGTGAGAGCATTTTTCGTTCCAACTTGTCTTTCTCACCACTCACCTTTCTCGTTTTATTTTTAAAAAATTATTAGGGCCATTTTACTCATTAGGTTATGTATAGGTAAACCAGAATCTGATGGCAAATTGGGAAATCAAAATTTTGAGTGTGCAACCCTAGGGAAAATGGACTGAACGATCTTGATACTGCTTATTTTTTATTTTGTCCTAAACATCATTAGTCACATTACATAAGTGAACAATACTGTACTTAATAATGAGATATCCACTTAATATTATGTAGGTACATAATTACATGTATAATATACATATTACTTTTATCTATGTAATACATATTATTATTTACACATACCTATATTTGTATATTCATTATCATTATGCCATGTAAAAATATGGATGTAATGATAATGCAGATCAAAACTAGATTGCTAATAATTTTTTATAAAATAAAATAAAATAAAAATAAAATAAAACTATGTTTATTTTCGTAAGTATTAAAGATACACACATTATAAAATTGACTTGGACAGCTTGGACTTGACGAATAGCCGTATTGGAAACTCCTGTAATAAGTTTTCATAAAATTATATTGTAATCAACAAACAATATTATAGTTACCTACTTATAATATTTTTTATTTTAAGTATCAAAACGGGTAAGTCCAATTTACCAATAAAATATTTAAAATTGAAAATTGTGATGTGTTTGACCCTTCTTCATCGAATGTTTTTCTATACACATTATAAACAACACCTCTTGCTTGTGATCGCAGCGGCTTTTTCGACATTTTCGAAGATTTTTTAGACAAAATCCTTAAAATTATTCATCAATTGCAAAGAAGACAAATAATTTGACAACCAATTTGATAGTTGTCAAATAAAATTGCCATATGAAAATCTTTTATTTCGTAAATATAAATATGCCATCAGATTCTGGTAGACCTATACTTTCGATATCAGTTTAAAGTTTTTTGATATCTGCAATAGTTACGGTATAATCGCTTGTGCCAAGCTGTGCCTTGGCTTGTGCAATGTGCATTCCTTGTGCACAATTAACGATAACACCCTGTTTTAAATGATGTTGCTATAGTCTGTGGTGCTCATTTCCTTCTTATTTGACAATTCTTGTCATTGTCATATTTACAATTTTACAAACTGTCAATTGTTAAAGTTTCTCATGATCGTTCATCGTACCAGCAATACTTAATTTGTCTTATTTTTGAAAATCGTTGTATAGAATTAAAATATGTATGTTTTTAAATCTAGCATTGTAGTGTCCTTCTTGCATCTGGTTTGAAAATCGAAGATGTTGAGTGTTATACGGAAGTCACCAACTCTCATAGCTAACCTTCAAAACAAACTAATATTTCCCGACAAGTTCAAAGGCACTGTATTAGAGAAATGGGCAAATTATTGGAAGAATCTTGTCATAGATTATAAACAGATGTTACAGGATTTAAGAACTGATATTCAAGATGAACCTAGAAAAGCATTAAAATGGTGTAGTGGTATTGCTGCAGCTTATGCATTAGCTAAAAATAATCCATCCGAAATTGATTTTAAAGACAAAGTTACAAATACTACCAATGAAGTAATCTTAATAAGTGAAGAATGTAGAAACGCAGAGTCGATTGATCATTTAAGGTTCATTCAACAGTGCTACAATGAAGGGGTACTACATTACATAAGTTTGGGAGTAATATCTTTCATGTATACAACAGAATTAAACAAAGAATGTGACTTGTATAAAGCACATTGCTCTTACTTAAAGCCTACATATTCAAATATTTTATCAAGGATTGTTGATGTTGGTGTTATGGGTAGGTGGTGGAATCTGCACATTAAAACAACAAATTTTGATGTTAATGTTTAGTTGAATGAGTGAAAATAGTTTGGTCAATAATACACAGTAGTTAAAGAAAATGTTTTATTTCTTTCTTCTCTATTGAATCTTAATAAGTGATCATTATAAAATAAGATCATCTTGCAAATCACCTCATGCAAAATCTATGCTAAAACAAAAGTCTAAAACAAGCAATCATTAATACTATACTTGATCCACTGTTTAATTATTAATACAAACCCTTATGTATTATATGTAAGGCATCGGATAATATTCAACATCATAAGAATTACTTGTTAACTAGTCTAAAAGTATTAAGTGATGTAATTCCACAAAAAGTAAAAAATTAAGTTCAAACTTTTTCTATTTATTTCAAATAAAAATTATCCTTTTTAGAAAAATCAAATGTGAATAGAACAAAACCATCTATTTCAATTAATCAATACAAAAAAAAACAGATTTTTAAATCAATCTTTCTAGTTTCTATATAATTGTTTTAATTGCCTTCTAACATATGCACAATAAAATTATGAAAAAGAGATGTAAATTTATGTAACATAATATTTATTATTAAATAAGCAAATGATATGATGAATGAGTTTCATATTTTTATTCAATTCAACATAATAAGTACTAAAAAGAGTTAGAAAAAAGTAGCTTTTATATTTCATTATTTAGATATTTTCAGAAATTTATAAACCTTTTGTCTGATATTGATTTTCATTGCTATACAGAATTATAACAGTTCCATGCAACCACTGTTTTACTAATTAAACTAAACAAATATTTTTATTAATAAAAAATTAAAAACTAAAAAACCAATGTTTGAAGTAATTTATTTTTAATGAAAGAGTTATTAAAGCCTGGATTGTAACAGTAATATCAATTTTTATAAATTCCAGAAAGATAGAATAATAATTAATTATTGATTACTGTGCACATGTAAAAAGGTAACAAAAACTAATAAAAATATTTTGAAGTGCCCCTAAGCAAATAACTAAACTAATAAATTAAGTTAGATTCTTCTAAAAACATATACAAAATATATTTTAATGATTGCATTCATAATGAGAAAATCAATTCTGAGTATAAAAATAAACAACTTGTTGATAACAAACTTAGTTCATATAAAGGAAAAAAATTGCAATACTAAAAACAAGGAAAACCACACTAAAATAACTAGAAAATAAGAGAGGGATGGTGTGTTGTATTCAAGTCACACCACTGAAAAAATAAAACATTATCAAGTAAATTTATTTTTTGATGCTTTTCAAATTAGCCAAAGCAGAAAGTAGAGTGTTATCATAGGTGAATGTTGCTATTGAACAAATTATATAGTGATAAATATCATAAATTTCAAATACATGTTATACAACATACTCCAACAGTATAATATAGGATAATAAACCTTATCAATATTGTTACATCTTTAAAATGGTTGTGCTTTTAAATGAATTGTATATGAACACCCAAAGCTTCTTTAATTAAAGCTGATTCGTAAGCTATGTTAACATTGAATTTACACTATACAAATACAAAGTGATACCAGTATTGTGAAAAATAATAGAAAGGTACATGAAAACATTTTCTATCACAATATTTCAGACTTTGCTTACTATCGTTATTATAGACGTGATATTTTCGAATAAATAATAATCATAAGTTAACATGTACAGTAAAAGAAACCAATTATTAAAATATTGCATTTCACAGCAACAATTTTACATCACAGATAAGTATCAACAATGTTTCTATTTCATAAACTATAGTCTAATGAATGTATGATATAACTACAATTAAAACAAATATCAGTTCTCTTCTGAAAGCATAACATATTATTCCTAAAAAAAAAACAAAAGGTTAGAAAAACAAACTTAAAACAAATGAACAAGAAAACTGACCATTATTCTCAAAAATATAATAATGATGAATGAATATTGGCATTGGCAATTTTTCTTGGACGCACTATATTTATCCAATGTATACATGATGATTTAGATTTCATAAAATGGTAAATGGCAGTGTGTTAAAACAGTATAATGTTATCATGGAGTCCATATTCAAAGACGCCGTCATAGTCCACCAAATCCTCATCCAAGTAGAGCTCCTCATCAGATGACAACACTATAAAACGAATATACATTAGATACATTACTATGAATGAGTAGCTAGACAAAATTAAAAACGTAAACCTAAGAAGTGTATTAATATTTAAGTATATTTTATTAAGTAACTTAAACTCACTATGTCCAATGATGTCATTAAAGTCCTCATGATCATATAGATCATCAAATGATTCATCCGAGCTGTCCTCAAACACTCTATCCACAAAGTCGGGTCGCATGTGAGGATTGCTAAGGTCTTCATGTAGGTTCACAGCCAAAAGTTTGTGTGTTGGATTATCCTACAATATGAAGAGATGATTAAGAATGTTTTAATCTCTATATAATATAGTCAGGATACGTTATGATAAAAAGTGAATTCCCATGTCCCCTAGTGGGGAGAGGGGCAGATGCATTATACATCTGTTGCACTGATCGATTTTCTTTAGGGACAAGTAGGTGATCAGCCCTCTGTGTCCTGCCAGACCAAGACATTTTTTTCTTTGTCTCCACCGGGAATCGAACCCAGGACCCCTCGGTTCTACGCTCACGCGTCAACCACTGAACCAAGGAGGCGGTCATAATGATAAACAGGGGTGAAAAAGTAACAAGAATTTTTTTCTATAATCAGTCAGATGAATTTCCAAGAGTTTGAAGAACCGGAATCGGATCTATAATATCTATAATGAAAAATTATTTAAAGTTGTAAAAGAAGAGTTATTTAGAATAGGCATTAAAAGTGTAAGTGGAGTAGCTTCCAATCACCTATTTACAATTACCCTAAAAATGAATCCCTATTTCTCTTGGTCACAACAACATGCGTGACCGACTGGATCAATTTCAATAATTATTTTTTTGTTGATAGACATAAAAAAATAAGAATTTTGTGTGGGGTACCATTAACACTATGTAATCAAGTAACACAAGTCAAGTACTTGATAGTAACATACATAACACCCATGTTTACACAAAAATAACTAATAAATAACAAACACGTTTAAAAGACAATACCATGAAACTGTATTGCCAGTTGCCACTGATTGAGTTTAAAGGAGACTTAACATAGATAGATACAGATGAAGCTAATAAAAAAATTGGTTGTAAAGTCGGTTTACTGACGATAGTTGAACGTGACAACGTCCGATTGTGCTTCATTGTCGTTCGTTCCGCGTTCTCGCTTGCACTTCAAGCCTTACATGGAACGCCTCAGAGCGAGGTACCGCCGCATGAGTCATAGTTTTTCGTGCGTGCAGCCGGCTCTATCGAATTATAAGACGTTGTCACGTCAAAAATATAACGCGAATCATGTAAAAAGAACGCTGGATGAAAGTGATGGGGTGTGTATTGGCATGTATCGAGTTTAACACGAAAGTTATTTGCTGCTTATTTTATTTTTGAAGTAGGCTCTCGAGTCGTGGCTTCGCAACTACCTATTTGTTATTCTTATACCACCTCATAACACCAAATAGACCAATAAATCGCCAATGCGCAGCTTAACCGTCAGCGTTCTTTTTACATGACGCGACCTATACATACAATCAAGATAGATGTGCCATCAGCGCAGGCCGAGGTTCCCGCCAGTCGCAGCAGCAGGAGCCTCGGGTGCGCGTCCAACATCTTCGCGGCCGGTGATATCACCTCCTCCGTCACACTGTCGCATCCGCACAGATCTATCTCCTGTTTCATCATAAAAAAATAATAATAGTTTAAAAAAACTAAAAAAACACGCTTTTTTATAGAAAACCGAACTAAAAAATAGAAAATTTTCAATCAAATTAGTGTATTGTCGCGTATTTACAAACTATACATAGCCAGAACGCAACCATAGGAAACTGCTCGTGTATACTTTGTAATGCTGTTTTTAAGTTTGTTATTACAAAATATACACGAAGTTTGCGTACTGATCGTGTATACTTTGTAACACGGATGCTTGCTTCTTCGTTCCAAACTATACACGATCAGTACGCAAAATATAACTAAATATACCTACTACACCACTTACGCTTGAGCGAAATAATAAATAGGCGTAGGCAATCAAAGACTTGTAAAGCTTTATCTATCTACTTTTATTCTTCTTGATTGATTCAGTAAAATTTGGAATAAAATATTATTAGGTGAGCTTAGAAAAATAAATAGATAACAGATAGGTATATAAGGGTTACCTATGGGTTAGGTTAGGTTCGTGTTTTTTTTAACTACACAAAAATAGCCGTCGCCTCGCAACCGTCTTCTTCTGGACTTATTAGATTCTTACATTTTAGCACTATTGTCAATTGTAAGGCTAAGGACTCACGAAGCGGTTTTCACCCGTGCCCGCCGCGGTTGCGGGCCCGCAGCCTTTGTAGAATACAGATATTTATGTAAAAAATTAAAGCACATTTCACGACGCGTTTTACGCCCGCGGCGTGTGCGATTGTTTGCGGGTCCCGCTGCACCGGCGGTCATCTTCTACCAGCGGGCGCGGGTCGCGGTCCCGCAGCCGCGGCGGGTTGCACCCGCGTGTTCTGCGGTCGGTTGGCGGGCGACCGCAACATTTCCTCTGGTGATATGGGATCTCGCATATTAGTATGTTGTTTTTGAAGAGCAGTTTCTGTTTTTCTTAAAAGTTCTAAATAACTACATACGGACATTCGAAAATAATTGAAGAACTTTTCTTCATCCTTCTTTAAGTCATTAATAAGAGTAACAAATAATCCATAACGATCTCTTTCCGCAATCAGTGGATGTATCCAGAACCTTTAAGGCCTTCTTTTTTAATTCTTCTGTGAAGGAAGTATAACGCAACATCTCGTTTCTGGTGTGTGTCCATGACGGTCTGGAACTCAACTGATCGTTTAACCGCCCGGCCCGTCTTGCAACTGGAACCGCTTGTCTTGCGATTATCAACCGCCAAGTTTGCGAGTGATAATCGCAACCGCGATGGCTGCGTAACCGCACAAAACTCCGCTCTCGTGAGTTTTGAAAATAAAACTCCATTTCGCCACCGCGGCGGGCACGTGTGAAAACCGCTTCGTGAGTCCTTAGCCTAAGTCGTGCAGTATAGTCGAGAACGAAGACACAAGCATCCTCGATACAAAAAATATACGATCAGTACGCAACATTACATACACAATACACATGCATTTTAATAATAGATTTCAAAACAGCAATACAATAATATAAGCGCGAGCAATGGAAAGACGCCGCGCTTACTCCGAAACATACACGATTAGTCCGCATGCGTACTGGCGCTGTATATTTTGGAGCGCTATTCTTACTTACTTCACTACAAAGTATACGCGAGTACTTGCGTACTGCTGTTGTATAGATTGGAAGAACTTTGTGAAAAAGTTATTTCCAAACTATACGTGATTAGTTTCACACCGTTGCGTACTGGCCTTGTATAGTTTGGAAAGACGCTGTATTGTCATCGGTCCTCAATAAATCTACAAAGTTTGAACGAAATCTGGCCGTTTAAAGTGGGTCAAAGTCGCGCCCAAAGAAGTCGGTTACAAACAAACATACAGGTGAAGCTAATATAAAGCATGTAAAAAATGTGTGCGTGTACTAGTGTACACACGTAAGAAGTGAAACTTCTTTATGACCTTATTTTTCAAAAAAAATAATTTAGGTACTATATGCAATTTCACAGAAATACGTCAATCACGCGTGGTAGGGATAAAAACAAGATGGCGCGTAACGAAAAAATGTGACACTAAATTTTTTTGCAACCCCGATAAAGAAGTTTCACTTCAATTAAGTAATTTTAGATTAATAAATCTAGAAGGCATACTTCTATTTTATGTTTTGTAAATAAAGGGTATTTTAGACATCTATTTATGCGAAAGTGTACAGTGTGTTTTGGGAGTATTATTATAAGCTTGAATTAAAAATAAGGATCGGAGAGGTTCACTTGTAGCATTGTTATGGCCTAAGAGAAAAGATGTGTGTTCGAATTTCGCCTCAATAAATTTAAATCAAATCATTAAAATTGTTCAATTATTTATGAAATTGAAGTTTAATTGGTGTTAAAATAAAAAATTGGTTGTCTGTAAAGTTGGTTTACTGACGACAGTTGAACGTGACAACGTCCGATTGTGCTTCTTTGTCGCTCGTTCCACGCTCTCGCTTGCACTTCAAGCCTTACATGGAACGCCTCAGAGCGAGGTAACGCCGCCCATGTTTATTCGTGCGTGCAGCCGGCTCTATCTAATTATAAGATGTTGTCACGTCAAAATATACAACTTACTTCAAGGTAATGACAATTATTCAGTATAGCGGTGAAAGGTGACGCGGTGATGGTAGAATTGCCTCGCGATATCAGCGTTTGCAGCCGCTTGAGTTTAGCAATGGCCGCCATACCCACGTCGCTGACCGCCGCAAGATACGACACGTTCAGGAACGATATAGATGTGCAAGCATTACACACGGCTATCAAACCCTCGTCACCTACACCTGTAATAATATGCGATTAAATTGCTCCTAATTACTTCACACTTATCTACATGCAATGTGACAAATTACCTTGATCCTTGACTTGTCTTGTGAGATGACAAAAATGAAACAATTTGTTATTTGTAAATAAATTAAATTTGAATATAAACAGTATACACACCTGGATACGAAAAGCTCTTTCTTGAGTTACAACTTGAAATATTGAGAGATTCTAGCTTTTGACAAGTCTGTGCCACTTGTTTCAATACCGCGTTATTTATGTATATATTCCGACTTAAATTCAGCCTCTTCAGTTCAGTTAAATTGGCAATTGATTCGCAAAACGCTTCATTACCTATTGGTGTTAAGCATTCTCCTACTGAGGTATATTCACTGAGTGAAAGCTCTTCTAATTGCGGCAGTTTATTTAGAATTAAAGGTATTATTTTCCACATAGTGACCGGACACACATCTAGTTTCAGAGTGGTGAGATTTGGTAAAGTGACCATGGCTGAACTGAGCACTGTGCCTTGTAAGCTGTAGCAATTATAAAAAGAAAGTGAGGTTAATTTCAGAGGTTGTGATGCTGTAAGGAACAGTCCAGTCACATGGGTGTTATGAGTAACAGTCAGCTTTTCTATACTTGTATCATTTTTTACCACATGGACCAAACTTGAATCTGTGAGCTGTGAACAAATAGAATATGCATTTAATACTGTTGATTATTTCAGACACAAATAGTGAGAAAAGAAAGAAAGAAAGTGAAATAATACTAAAAATATATAAACAAAATTACCTTATTGCAGGAAATGAATGAGATACATTTAAGTTGCTTGCAACCATAAATTAATGGGTTCCAATTCTTTGTGTGCATTCCAACCACCTGAAACATTAGAAATAGGTTTGCAATTGACTGTAATATAAATAAAATAAAATCTAGATATAGAATTTATAGCTGACCAACAAATAGAGATAACCATTTTTAACACACTTTTATGTGTAACCAACATGTTTGTATGTAAATGACTCCTTCAGACTCAACTTTGTGAATTGATTTCTTGAATTATGAGTATACTAGCTTACCGCCCGCGGCTTCGCCCGCTTTGTCTAAAACCCAATAAATTATATACTAAAACCTTCCTCTTGAATCACTCTATCTATTAAAAAAACCGCGTCCAAATCCGTTGCGTAGTTTTAAAGATTTAAGCATACAAAGGGACATAGGGGCAGAGAAAGCGACTTTGTTTTTATACTATGTAGTGATTATTTAATGATGAAATCACCACTCACTTTAACCTCTTCCAGGTTGGGACAGAACTTGCCAACAGTGTGAGCAGTGCGATCATTCAGTGCAGACCAATGATGGTCAATATGTAGACGAAGCAACGAGCTGCCGAAGCGTTGCAATACGCGTCTCAACACTGCTGTCGTGAGTTTCATACCCGCATGTTGCCACCAGGACGTCTTGAATGTGCGAATACCTTAAAATCGGATATAATAACCATGTTAGAGCTGGCGCGCACGAGCAACTTTGTCTCCGTAACTATTTTGTCTCTCCCATCAATTTGTATGGGGAGTTGCGTCGCTACGTGCGCGCACTTTCATACTAGCCCATAGGCGGGAGAGACAAAATAGTTGCGGAGACAAAATAGTTGCGGAGACAAAGTTGCTTGTGCGCGCTAGCTCTTAGATTCCATTTCTCTTGAGTTGCTTAGTATAAATTACTGCGTCCATCTAAATTTAAAACGGACTTATTGCAGATGTGTTGTTACCTATAGTGTTTTGTTACACATTTTTATGCAATGTTTAATGCAATATTTTTATCAACACAAGTTGCAAAACTCTTACTCACCCTGTAAATATTCATGAACCATGTTTTGCCATTTTTTGCTTACTCTTTCGGATCGTATAAGATCTACAATAGGAACATAACCAAGTATTTGCGTCAGGCAATCTCTATTGAGAACATCCAACATATTGTATGAATCATCTTCCGTTTCCTCTTCAGTATTCTGTAAAATAATTAACAATATTATAATTATTTTGGAAAGGAAAGATTAAGTAAATTTAAACATATTCTAATATTGTCGTCTGAAATGATTTAAATATTTACCTTTGAAGTGCTTTGTGTATTTTCTACATTTTCAACTGTCTCTGTTTGTTCAGACTCTTCTGTAAAAAATAAATGCATGAATTTGAGACAGTTTAATCATGATTTATGTACAAATAATAATAATATGATAGAGCATACATACTATAAAATTATTGATAAAAATTAAAACTATTATAAAAACTACTACCTAGATCGAAAGAAAATATATATACAGTGGTGGACGTTTAATTAGAAACACGTAACACGATGAAGTAGTCATCAAATTTATTTACTTTTGTGTATTAACGTATTAGAGATTAAGCATTATTTCATATGTAATAGATCACCCGTTTATCTAGTTTTATAAGACATTGCTTAATTTTAATCAAACATTAGCTTAAATTAATAAAATTAAACAACTTTAAGTGA
Organism: Colias eurytheme; assembly: GCF_061535395.1. Lineage (NCBI taxonomy): Eukaryota > Metazoa > Arthropoda > Insecta > Lepidoptera > Pieridae > Colias > Colias eurytheme. Next base: position 5,333,071 of record NC_142998.1, on the reverse strand, counting down.
AGTCTGATTCCGAGTATTTTCAGTCTGGACAACAAATTAGAAACAGCATGGTTCAAGTGTTCCAAAGTCTAAACCTGTTGAAATGCCATCAATATTTTTTTCTTCTACACATATTTGCACCGTTTTTTAAACATTCCATCTAAAAGTTTCTAAAAATTAATTTGCTTTGCAGTACAAATGGGTAAAAGTAAGATTTGTGACCCATCAACAAGAAAAATAATTTTAAGTTTACATTTTGACAAAAACTGGAGTTACAGGAAAATTGGAAATCATTTAGAGTGTTCGATAAAAAGATATTCAATGATACAGTTTATTTAAAAGAGCATGGTACTTCTGATTAAGTGCCTAAAAAAGCTCGACCATGAAAAACCACTGCTCTATGCTCGCGCAAATAATTCTTTTCGCAAAGATGGATCCATTTAATGTTTCCAATTCTATTAGAAAATATGTTTTTGCAAACGTCTTAAAATCTCATACAATCTAAGCCACGACGTTGTAAAGCCGTTGTTGTCTATAAAGATTATAACAGTCTAAAACAACCCCATACATGCCCATACTATAATGTTTCCTCCGCCATGCTGAACTGTTTATTTATTATCTAAGGCCTGGTTAACTGAACGACGCGCGTATCCTTTGCCATCAGAATTGATTAAATTAATTTTAGTTTCATCCCAAAATAAAACATTTTCACTGGCGGACTGTCCCCTAGCAATACTTCTTAGTAAATGAAAATCGTTGTTCCCTGTACTGCCTAGTAAGAAGCTATACTTTCCTGGCGTCTCTCCCAAAAAATTTTGCCTCGACTTTTGCCTGCGAACCTATCTCATCGACACATTGCAAGGTTCATCTTCGGAAAAACCTAATTTAATAATAGAATTTGAACTTTTAAATGGATCCATCTTTACCAAAAGAATCATTTGCCTATCCTCACGTGCAGTGGTTTTTCATGGTCGAGCTTTTCTAGGCACTTGATCGGAAGTACCGTGCTCTTTTAAATAAACTATAGCATTGAATACATTTTTATCGAACACTCTAAATGATTTGCAATTTTCCTGTAACTCTAGTTTTTGTCAAAATGTAAGCTTAAAATTATTTTTCTTGTTGATGGGTCACAAATCTTACTTTTACCCATTTTTACTGCAAAGTTAATTAATTTTCAGAAACTTTTAGATGGAATGTTTAAAAAACGGTGCAAATATGTGTAGAAGAAAAAAATATTGATGGCATTTCAACAGGTTTAGACTTTGGAACACTTGAACCATGCTGTTTCTAATTTGTTGTCCAGACTGAAAATAGTCGGAAATCAGACTTCACTTAAAGTTGTTTAATTTTATTAATTTAAGCTAACGTTTGATTAAAATTAAGCAATTTCTTATAAAACTAGATAAACGGGTGTTCTATTACATCTTAATACTATTATAAAGGCGAAAGTTTGTAAGGATGTATGGATGTTTGTTACTCTTTCACGTAAAAACTACTGAACCGATTACAATGAAATTTAGCACACACATAGAGGGTAACTTGGATTAACACATAGGATAGGTTTGATCCCGGAAATCCCACGGGAACGGGAACTATGCGGGTTTTCCTTTGAAAACGCGGGCGAAGCCGCGGGCGGAAATCTAGTATGCAATAAAACTTAATCTCTAATACGTTAATACATAAATGTTAAATGAATTTGATGACTACTTCATCGTGTTACGTGTTTCTAATTAAACGACCACCACTGTATGTATATAAAAAAAAACTGCATTGAATATCATGCAGTAGTTTTTATTTATCATTTAGATATTATTTTATGATCCCCATATTATACTATGGGGTTTGTATTCCCATTATGAGATTGAAATTTGAAACAAGTTGTTATGTTGATTAATGATTATTTATTTTCACAGTCACATTACAGTCAAACAACTAACAAGGTGAAAAATAACAATCGAAAATTAACCGTTATTTTTGAACTCTTGAATGTCACCTGCGTCACAGATAGTCTTGCCATAATTAAATTCATATAAATAAGAAACGTCACACTAAATTCCTTAATAAAAATTCTGTCATCGCGTGCGCTGCGGAATCTATTCCTTGAAGTACGAGGATGGTTCTTATGAAAAAAAAACGTAAACATGTAGGTACCACGGGTGAAGCCGGGGCGGACCGCTAGTGTAATATAAAATTGAAATACCTTTGTTTTCTTACTAGAGCACTGACGGCGCCACTTTATGAAAAACTACGAAGCCACAATACAATTATATAATATTACTAGTTTTCCGCCCGCGCCTTCACCCGGTTTTTTCAGAGAAAACCCCGCATAGTTCCCTTTCCTGTGGGATTTCCGGGATAAAACCTATCCTATCTCTCAAGTTGGATCGAACTGCACATGGTGTGCGAATTTTATTATAATCAGTTAAGTGGTTTAGGAGTCCATTGAGGACAAACATTGTTACACGAGATTTATATATATTAAGATATTTTGCACACAAATAATTATTAAAAATAATAACAACGCACCTGCATTTTGTTCTGATTCATTCTGTTTCAGAGTAGGCACAATGTCCCCACATTCACCGCGGGGCTTCCAGCGCACCCTCCCATCAGTATCTTCAGCAGGCTGATGCCAACTGTCAGCTGGTGAAATTCTGAGATGTCGCCCACGAAGTATTTTTTCATAAAGTGGCGCCGTCAGTGCTCTAGTAAGAAAACAAAGGTATTTCAATTTTATATTACACTAGCGGTCCGCCCCGGCTTCACCCGTGGTACCTACATGTTTACATTTTTTTTTCATAAGAACCATCCTCGTACTTCAAGGAATAGATTCCGCAGCGCACGCGATGACAGAATTTTTATTAAGGAATTTTTTACACCTTGGGTTACATAATTGCATTTTTGGTAAGGATCTCTAATTTTTTTTGAAAATGCAATACCTATAGCCTATGTTGCTTAATGAAGACGCAGCTTTCTAATGGTGAAAGAGATTTTTAAATCGGTCCAGTAGTTTATGCGTGAAAACCATACATACATACATAATTACAAACCTTTCCTCTTTATAATATTAGTATAGATTGCTTAGCTACAAACTAGTCTTTGTATAGCAATATTTATAAGCATAATATCAATAGGAAATCATAAAATCATGTATGTACTTACTTGTGAGCATGAGCTGGATCACTATATGTAACAAAGGCATAAGTAGGTGTTGGAACTTTGTTAGGTCCTTTGTCTCCCATTCTTAACCAGCAACTTTTAATAAAACCATATTGAGCAAATATACCAAATAGCTCTGTGCGTGTAGTCTGAAATATAAACATATCAGTGTACCCACAAACTTGTGAAAAAACATATTACATGTCCCATGACATGTGTTATTTTCTACTACCTGAATGTACGAAAATAATTCCTTGAATGAATTTGAATAATACTAAATCCCAATGAACATCATTTACTCGATACATATTACATGAAAAACACATATGAGATATACCTTTGGTGGTAGATTGGACACATACAACTTTCTGATCGGTATTCCATCTTCAGTATGAGTAGGCACACCTGCATAAACATTATAATGTGTTGTATTGAAATTTGTACTTATTGCGTCTGAAATAAGAAAACATTAATAATTTAAAAAGTTTTTGTATAAAATTACATAAAATAATAAAAAAATACATACAAAGTTCGCGTCTAACAACTTGAAATAATTCGGGGTCGAAATGTCCATCAGCTCCATCATCATTTTCAATTTCATAAAACATGGCCATATCTAGATACTATCGAATGCAAAATTAATTAAGAGCGCCAACTCTTATTAAATTTTGAACATTATTTTACGTAAAACACAATGAAACAAAGAATTTCGAGAAAAGAACCAACAAAAATCCTGATATTCGCAATTAAACAGTAGGTATCAGTAGGTATGCTGTATGAAGGCTGTATGCTATCAACAACGGTCGTGATTTTTACCTTATGTTGCCATAAAAAAAAAGTACATCATAATAGAACTATATTAAATTTAAATTATTTGGCATAAAATAAATGTTAATGTTTAATATTGTGTTTAATATAAATAATTTCACAATTAACTATATATCGAATAAAAGCACATTAGGAGCATTATGTTAAAAGAAAACGGTATTTTCAAAATTCACGTAACTAAAATTCGTTCGGTATGTGGAGGTTGGTTCGTATACAGTGTAAAATTTTTCGATGGAGGGAAAGTACATACTTGAAATACACTTTAATGTTCTGTGTTGAAATAATAGAGATAGCAAAATGTGCTGAAAGGTGGCTGAAAGGTAACATTCCTATATTATGTGCAATGTTTATGTGTAAAAAAGAAATAGAACTGCACTCAAAGATTTTCTAAAATTCACTTGCTTCGACCGGGAATCGAACTAACTAAAAATTAAAAAATTATACATATATGTTTTGCACCTGAGTTTGCACCAGTAGCGCTATTTTTAATTTAATCACCATAATAACATACACGTTCATACCAAGTTCCCGTGATTTGAGAATAAACGGAAGTCGGGAGATGAATAGATACAAAAGTAAAACTGGTAAAACGTCAATAGTTAATGCCCTTAGTTAATGCCAATTGTTTGTCAACTGTCAATTTATTGTTGTACCTAATTGTTTAGCATTCTAATTTCCGGCTGTGATTTCAGGCATCGCGCCATAATCGCATCGATTATAAAAAATACATTCCACCATCCACTTACGAGTACGGAGTACCGTAATTAATGTTATATTAAACGACTTATGGAATTAATATGATTGTTTAAACTAGGCTACACGAAGTTAATATTTAATTAAGAAATTATGTCTGATCTGAAAAAGAGGAATAAACCCGCGCCAAGTGTAGAAAAAGATAAAAATGCTAAGGAAAAAGAGAAGCCGTAAGAATAATTAAGTGAAAATTAATTGAAGAAGAGGAAAATGAGAAAGATTTGTTTTGTAAGTAAACGATAAATAAATAGTTCTATTTTTATGATATTTTTTTTTCAGATCGATTAATAAAGGTCTTCCACTGAGGGTGATATCAAGAGTTGTGGTTATAACTTCTTTACTTATAGTAGTGTATTTCACTTCGAAGGATGAGGGAATTAAAATCTTTGCCAAACAGACTGATGTAATCTCAGGAAAAGCACAAGTTCTGAAATGTTCTATGGAATACATGAAGGAAATAGACACATTCGATGGTTGCTTTCCACGGCAATGTAAACGATTTGTCGCCGATACAGTTGTGTCATCTGTTGAAGTAGAAGGTCTCTTAGCGATTGCCAAAAAAGGTTTAAAATATGGCCGTTCCTTTGGTGGAGCCTCAGTGATTGATTTACATACTGGAGCACTTTCTAAAGGAGAGGTCTTTATAAATATTTATCAATCTTTAAGCATGAATAATTTATTTACTAAAGAGGATTTTAATTTATACAAGGTGTGTTAAATTTTAAATATATAATTACACTTAAAAAACATAAGTATATTTTTTTTAATTCTTTAATTACTTATTTTAGGTTGTTAAAGAAAAAGTTAGACACACAATAGCTCATCATTTTGGTGTGGTACCAAATAAGATATATTTAACATCACCTACATTTATATCAGAAATTACTTCTAAACAAGCAGTCACAAAACATGATGAATATTGGCATGCCCATGTAGATAAAGTATGTACTTACAAGTGAAGGATTTTTTCTAATTTTTTAATTACTCTTTCATTTGAATTCAAAAGTGAATAAAATTTCATGAAATTAACAGCAAAATGATTAATGATAGTATTAATTTTTCAGGAAACTTATGATTCATTTCACTACACAAGTTTACTTTATCTAAGTGATTATGGTATTGATTTTGAAGGAGGGAGATTTGTATTCATTGATGAAAAACATAACACAACTATTGAACCAAGAAAAGGCAGGCTGAGTATATTCACAAGTGGCCATGAAAATTTGCATTATGTTGAGAAAGTTAAGTCAGGAAAAAGATATGCTATGACCATTGCTTTCACATGTGATGAAAACTATGCCATTAATGATCCAAGCATTGAAAAATATAACATTCCACAACCCACTCCAGTATACTATAGTGCGTAATATTACTTAATTAGGAGTTTTGTACAAAGTAAAAATATGTAAATTTTTTCTGGACTCTTTTTTTCTCTTGTTCATCTATCATATGTTTACCCCTCGCCCTCGGAGCCACCTCTCTGTTAATTGCTCCGACAATTAACAAGCCTAGTTAATTGCTCTGAGACTCACCCAAACTCACCCAAAGAGTATAGTAACCTTAGAATAATTACACATAGAAACCAAGTCCGCGCGCCCATTTTGAAGCACCTTTATTGGAGCCATAAATGGCTCCAAACGCCGGGCCGCTACGTAGTGTTAAACGTGAATGCAAGCCGAACGTGTCTCGCGAAAAAAAAATTATTATGACGGTTTGTGCAGTCAAATTGTGTCACAACACATCTGAAAAGCAAAAGAAATGTGATAACATCACTTTTCACAGGTAAGCTTTCAGAATTTCATAGTATTTTGTAGTTAATTATGTCAAAATAAATACGTTCCAATTCTATACTCAGTGTTGCCCGATTGTGAAAATATTTTCCCATTTTAACTGACTAGTTAATTTTAAAACAGTTGTTATTGCTGTTTTTTAATATAGGTGTTTGTGTTAAGATATCATATGGGTACCTGAAAATGTGTTACTTGAAAGTTGAAAAGTAAATGAACTTTTTTTTCACACTTGTTAAAATGACAACATACAAGATTATTGCGTGTTGTTGTTCAAAGGATTCCTACCGACCCTGTTATAGCTGACAAGTGGGTGAAAAATATAAGGCTTAGTCGTGGAGAAGTATATTGGAAGCCAACCAAAAATACACGAATATGTTCGAAACATTTTGAGAATGAAGATAAGTACATGACACCGGGTGGATTGTGTAGACTGCGTCGAAATGCTGTCCCTGTTAAGGTATAATAATCAAAGCATTATTTAGTTCTTATTTAAACTAAAACTAAGGTGTTTTTAGATTTTGTGACATAAATAAAAATTAATGAAGCAAATGATAATAAAGTTACTTATTTCAGGATTTACATATTTCATGCACAGGCACAGATGATCAATCTGAAGATAATGTGGATGAGGTTTCACCTCTTCATGGGCTATCGGTGAGTGTAGTTATGTCGTTGTTAATATAAACAACATAACTATCAAATGAGTCACATGTGACTCTTAGGAAAATAAATATTTTTGTATTCAGTTAAGTGTTGTAAAGCTATTTAATTTTAGACAAATGTCTTTGTAGTAAACATACATAACTGACTTTTTTTAGAGTATAAATGCTGCTGAAGACAATAAAGAAGAAGTTCCTGAAACTTCAAATAGAAATTTAGTAATTCAAAGTTCATCGCAACCTGTAAGTAATCATCAAAAAGTCCAATCAAAAGTGTTGAATTTGGGTATTTAAAATTTAACTATACATCTTTAAATTGGTAATTTTATTTTTGCACCCAGAATTTTGTTAATATTGTGATCTGAACTTACAAGAATTTTTATTTTACAGAGTACGTCACGCGGGAATTTTAGACGCCCATCAGACGACGAATTCGATTACATATTGGACACTCCTCGTAAGGCTCTCATTCGAAAAAAGTTAAAGAAAAGCACATTACTTAATCTCAAACAAAGAAAAGTTATAAAAACTTTAAAACAAAAGACCCGGCGTCTCCAAAAGAGGAATAAATCGCTCAAAGGAATTTTAAGTGAACTAAAAAAAAAATAGATTCATTAGTAATGATGTATCTAATTTATTGTCTGAAAATGTTTTTGCAGCCGATTTATTCAATAACATGGTAAAAAAAAACAAAAAAAGATAAAAAGCGACCTATGCCAAAATACACACCTGAGTTCAGAAAATTCTGTCTAACGTTGCACTACCATAGTCCTCGAGTATATACATACGTTCGCAATACTTTTGATACGTGTCTTCCACACCCAAAAACGTTGTATAATTGGTATCGCAGCATCGATGGATCACCGGGTTTTACGGATGAATCCTTTAAACTTTTAAAATCAAAGTCCCAAAACTCGGACAAAACGTTAATATGTGGACTGATTGCCGATGAAATGGCGATCAGACCACAAAATATTAAAGGAGGTCTGGGAAATGTAGATGTTGGCACCGGCACAACTAGTGATATAAAAGCCTCACAGGCTTATGTTTTTATGCTTGTTTGCCTGAACGAGCGTTGGAAAATCCCTTTGGGATATTTCCTAATTCAAAGTTTGGAGGGAAAACATAAAAAAAATTTAATAAACATCTGTTTATCTAAATGTCACGATGCTGGAGTTAAAGTTGTATCTCTAACCTTTGATGGTCACCCCAGCAATATTTCAGCGATGGAATTGTTAGGTTGTCGGGTTAAAAATCACCTTTAAGCACCCTTCATCAGATCACGAAGTGGCGGTATTTTTAGATCCATGCCACATGATTAAGCTTATCCGTAATCACTGGGAAGATAAAAGGCAATTCCTCGATGAACAAAAAAATGTTGTGGATTGGAACTACTTGGTACTTTTAAATGATTTGCAGGATACAGAAGGACTGAACATTGCGAACAAGCTAACACGAAGACATTTAGAATTTAGGAATACAATTATGAAAGTTAAACTGGCCATGCAACTTCTTAGCAGAAGTGTTTCTATAAGTCTAAAAATTTGTCGCGAAACGCTAAAATTGGACAAATTTGAAAAATCTGCGAGCAAAGAAAATTTTATTATGCTGTTCAACGATCTATTTGATGTTTTTAATTCAAGAAGATTAACACAATACGGATTTTGTAGACCATTGTCAAAAGAGAATAAAGTAAATATATTCGAGCTCCTTGAAAAAGCAAAAAAATATACATATCTTAAATTTAAATATAAAAACTACTAGGAAGCGTACGTACCATGAAAATGAGGCCGCTATAAGAATAAAAATTAAGAGTTTTGAGTCAGTCTTAAGTGTTCAAAGTAATAAAGGTTTAAGAGGGATGCTAATATGCATAGAAAGCCTAAAACACTTGTATAATACTCTAGTGGAGGATACAAAAGAAATGGTCTATATTTCTACGTACCGTTTGAGCCAAGATCATTTGGAATTGTTCTTCGGCATGATAAGAATGAATGGAGGGCATAATGACAATCCTAATGTCCTTCAGCTCAAAGGTGCGTACAAAAACTATTATGTCACATGGAAATAAAAGCAGTCGTAACAGGTAACTGTGTGCCATTAGAAGATATTTCCGTCCTGACTTGTTGATCTGCAATAAAATGCATTAATCAAACTACTTCTTATGAACGTTTTGATGATGACGAAGAACAGCCGTACCAAGAGTCAGAAGGACACGCATCTGATGTAGACATTGCTTCTATAATAGCTTTGACTGATGATCCTAACTACAAAAATTATGTCGTAGGCTACATTGCTGGGAATGTAGCAAGATCCCTAATGAAAAGAATTAAGTGTAGTTTTTGTATAGATAGCATGCTCACCAATGAAAAATTGTGGTTTCACAAATTGGTCGCTTTAAGGGACAACGGCGGCTTAATTTATGTATCAGAAGCTGTTTACGTAATATGTGGTATAGCCGAAAATTATTTGCGGATGTACATGGCGGAGACAAATAATATAAATAAAACATCAGAGAAAAAACTTGCTTTGAAAATTATTGAAAAACTTGTTGGTAGGACTATTTTCCCTAACGCAGAGGAACATGTTAATGGGAAAAATCATGTTAACAATTTGTCAAAGCTTATTATTGAAAAATATTTGCGCATCCGTCTTTTTTACGAGTCGAAAAAAGACAATGTAATGAAAACAGCATTATCAAAGCGACAATTATTCAGGAAACAAATACAGTTTACAGGTTTCTAAACTGATTATTTCTTTAATATTTTGTATAATAATAAAGTAAACCAACTTTAATTACAGAGTAAAAAAACATAATTGTATACAATTCATAAAAAGAGTTAATTTTCTTATAAGTGTTGTTGTTTTCTTTTATTCGTTATAAAAAATAAACATTCCCGTATAATAAAAACTTTAAATTACCATATCCACACTTTATCAAACACCTATTTATAATAATTGCCAAAAACAAATGGTTATCAGCGACCGAATGATTACCCCACTTTCGGGCAAAATGGACCGCCACTGACAACATTACACAAGTGTATGTGTGCGTGTCGCCGAGCGTGAGCACGTAATCGTCATCTCTGTGTGAACCGATTTAGTGCGTCACTTTCAAAGAATATACTACTCTCTACCGAGAGTCACTTGGTGATGGTCACTTTTGAGATGGCGCTTGTATGAAGACTATCTGTCTATGTGTAATTATTCTAAGATAGTAACTATGGACCAATATATTATTATACTCTTTGCTATGGACTCACCGCTATAGAGGCGAAACTTTGTAAAATTGCCAGCAAGATGCATTTTTGTAGCCCGTTTACAGACACCTTGACCATAATGAAACAAATATTTTTGGTGCACTGTCTTTTTAACAGTAAGTACCTATATAAATTATGTGATAATTTACGTCTTTGTCTACGATTATACACCAATAATTATTATTTATTACATATACAATATACATAGTCTATCAGTTTCAATTCCTTGTTCGTGATTTCATACCGTACACTTGAAGTTCCCAGACTATACTTTTGAAAAATTAATTTCTAGTTGAAGTCATAATATTAATCCGTGAATGGGTGCTTTTATAATTTGCCGTTTCACGACACGGCACGATTTTACCGTGGACGAGATAGAAGTTTTGTGGCAGTGGAGTGTGGACGGCATGCATGCCGTGCCGTAGGGTGATTTTATAATTCGCCGTTAAATTTGCGCGTCTTCAAAGGCCGCCGGCGCCGCCCTGCCTCCCGCGCCTCTTGGCTACGCACGCACACATACAAATTTCTTGTACGCACGCACTACACTCAACAATGCCGCGACGATTTGATAGGGAGCGCAGTATGCTACGGCAACGGCACGGTAGATCGTTGCCGTTCACGGCGTGCCGTTGCCGTGGACGGTAAATTAAAAGCGTTTGCATACAAATGCATACATTTTGCTTTCCTTACTTACCGTGACGATAAAAACGTGCCGTACCGTGCCGTGCCACGGTAAATTATAAAAGCACCCATAATTATTGTAAGTTGGATAGCATAAATTTTATACTTTTGACTTAAAAGCGTCTTATTCACGGTCAATCCCCGACGTACGTCGGCTCAAGGTCGCGGTGCTGGATGTATCCTACTGACGATCGTGCGCGCATCAAGCATGGCTAAGGTTGCCAACTTTTATTTGAAGAAATAGAGTATATCTGACTTTAAAGGAGGTAAATACAGAGTAAATAAATATTTTTAAAAATGTATTTTTTTGTACTTTTTGCAGTAACTAAGAATTTTTCATTATTTTTAAATGAATTATATGAATCCAAACATTCCAAATCTAAATTTATATATTTCAAGAGCTCATTTTTAATTAATTTTTAATGAAGCTCGGTTTCTCTCTTCCCGCCACTTCACATTCATGACCGAAAAGACTCTTTCAGTAAATGCTAAAGTGGCGGGAACAGAGAGTATATAGCTAATCATTTTTTTTTAAACAAACAAATTCGTCAAGATATTTTTTTAAAATAAATTGCCATTTTTCTGCAGTGGACTTTTGCATAAAATCTGTGTTATTCAACAATTCGCCTTGGAGTTCTTTTAAAATAATAACTTCTGAATATAAACTGTCCATGTGTACAAGGTTGATCCAAAAGTAATGATAATTGGGATTTCCTGTGTACATAAAAATCAAAAATAACCGTTTCTTGCTTGCTCATGTACTCACTAAGTAATCACAAAAAAATCATATCATTATGCCACGTTTCCAAGTATTTACATTAATTTCTGTTGGCAACACTAATCTGCTGTACGTCCGCGCTATTCACTGTCCATCTGCACGACGTTCGCGGTGGTGGGGGTGCTTGCTGGATGAAAAGTTGGTCGTGCACATCCAGCAAGATAATAATAATAATTATTGACGTACGTCAACGCTATTCACTGTCGTTTTGCGTCGTGCATCGTGTATGACCTTGGCGGGACGTACGTCAAGATGGACCGTAAATAAGACGCTTTAGACTTTTGAAACGTTTTGAAAGGATTTTTTTTTATTTTTTTTCTGACAAGTGAGAACTGACAACACTGGACAATATATGTCAAAACTCAAAATGTGATTGTGAATTTGTGAAAACAAAACACAACGCAAAACCCATTGCAGTAATTGTGACGCGTTACAAAACAATTTTATTTTTATAAAAACATAATGTATTTTGATTTTTTTTAATATTGTAATGTAACCACTGCTATTATTATACATTCTGCTATCACCTAAATTGTTTGTAAAGCGAACGGTACTTATTATTATAAGTTATTTATGGATTTGCGTCATACTTCAATTAACTTATTTATTTTATTTCCGCTTAATTAAAGGCAAAATGGATGGACCTTCTTTAGAGCACAGTGATTCTGATTCTGGTGAAAGTTGGACTTTACTTGAATCCAACCCCGCCTTGGCAGAAGAAGCGCCGGATTTCGCAGAAACGTTAGTAGAAAGGTAATAACATTTTATTTAATTATTAAAATTATAAAGTATTGGCATACTTTAAATATACAATTTATGTTGCCTTCTGAAACAGTAATATGAAATAAATACAAAACATCATACAAAGTTAAAATAAGTATGAATTTAGTATTTGGAAACATGCCAGTTACATGAATATGTGTTATTGTTTACACTTTACATAAAGGAAGGTATACTACACTCTTTATCTGTATGTAGATTTGTTTTATTTTAGTATGGAATTAAAATTTTATTAATTCATAAATCAATATAGGCATGGACTATCATGTGCCTATAGAAATTAGAAATGTCTTTATTATTTACGGAGTTAAGATTCTGTATATAAATTGTAACTAATACATGCATTATATTTTTAATAACTTTTTCTTGGGATTTTATTTTTCCTTCTGTTTGGTTAAGGTAAATTCCCTTAAATGTAGTATTTAACACTTAATTGATGATAATAATTTCTCTTCAGTCCTGTACCAGAAAATCAAGAAAAAGATGATGATACAGATGGCATATCAATCATCACCGACAGTGATCACGAAACACCATCCCCATATCAAATGAACTATGACAATTTTCTGTCTGAAGAAGTCCATCCTAATGATCCAGAGATTTCACAGTATGTTTCCGTCAATACACCTCTTACTCATTTAAATAACTCAAATGAGTCCTTAAGGGATGAAGACGATTTCTTGGGAGATAATGGTGGAAAACACAGAATATATGTGCACAGAAGAAATAAAAGGCTCAGCACTGTCCTCAATATAATTGTCCTGGGAAGTGTCATTACTGCAGCTGGTGTTGCCATTGGTCACATGTGGGGAGCTAAAAACGACTGTGCAATTCATACTACGCCTGCTGTCAATAAAATATTGTCAAATTTATATAAACTACAAGAAGAAAATGCTTATTTGCGCAATAAATTAAAGGATTTGAGCAGTCTTTATCAATCACAACAAAAGTTACCTCACACAACCAAACAAAATAGATGTAAAAAAATGTTTGAAGAACCGTTGACTAATAAAAATGTGAATATTCCAACAAAATGTGTTGATGAGAAAAGTGATAATTTAGAAAGTCATTTGGTGGAACCTTCATATGAAAAGGAATTTATTGTAGATATTGGTAAACTAGAAAATGTATATAAAGAAAATAAAGGTTGGTTGGATGAAGAAATAACAAAAAGATTAAAGTTAGAGGAAGAAATATGGAGCAACAATATTAATAAATACATAAAAAACGAAAAACTTGGAAAATCAAAAAATGTTGATATTGTAAACAATGACACAATTGCAACAGCACCAGAGGACAAAAATCAAAATACAACAAAAGAAATAAACTTACCTTCAGATGAATTACCACAAAAAGAAACAAAGTATTCAGAAAAAGTTAGTTATGCTGATTCTTTAAAAACTGATCAACAGGATAAAAAGATCTTTAAAAGAGAAATTTCAAAGAATTTTGAAAATCATACTGATAAATACATTAACAAAATTAAATTAAAAAAAATTAATGAGAAAAGTACAGAATATCCAGTCAGTGAAGAGGAAATAAAAAAAGACGATAGATATACTGGAAATAAAAAAGAGAAGAAAAAGTACAACCGCAACAAGACATTCAAAAAACAAAAGAGGCAGAATAAGTATGAGCAGTGGGAAATGAATGTTGGCTTTATTAAAGATTATGATGACTTATCCTTTTCATCACAAGATGCTGATCTTACATCTAATAATTCTGATCAAGTATCACTTAATGATGTTCCAAAGTTAAATAAAAATGCTGATAAAAATATTGAAACAAACAAGGTAGAACCAAAAAACAGATCCCCAAGAAATAAAGAAAAGCTAAATAAAAAAGAAAATGAGAAGCAAGATGACTGGTATGAAAAAAGGGTGGCTTTCCGTAATCAAGCTAGGAAGAAAGTGGAACAAGCGTTATTTGGAGAAATGGCGCCGAATACGGCACGCTGGTATTTCAAGCGAATGCAAAAACGAGAGCAGTGTCGTGTCAAGGATAATAGCACTAATAGAAAATCTTTTCAAAAACGTGATATGAACTATAAAATGAAACATTAAAAATGCAATGCAAATAAATACCTAAGAGTATTGTATCTATTTAGAAATTAGAAAGTTCAATATTGACAACCAATATTTTAATATGTGACCACAGATAAAAATCTATTTTTTCAGATATAAATCTAAAGAGATAGGCAAACAATAATATTATATTGGACTATTTTTCAAACCTTGATTAAAAGTTATTCATCAAATAATGTATTAAACAACTATTTCAGAAATGCATTTTTATATTGCGTAATACTTTATCGAATGGATAAGTTTTAACAAAGGTTTGAAAATCTCCATGTAAGAATATAATCATTTAATGCAATGTATTATTTAGTTTAGTTTCCTCACTTTTCATATATTTTGTTCGTCCACAAATTTCGTTAAATGGTAACTTATAAGAATTAAAAGATATGATTAATATCATTCAACTATACAGTATTTGCATAGTTTTATCTTATAATATGTACTTAAAGGGTATATAATATTTTCACTTGACCTTTATGTTGCAACTATTTAATATAGTCTATATCGATGTGTATTTTTCTATTTGTATAGAAATTTAAATATAATCATTGACCCTACAGAAGGCAACCAATATGACTGGTCTACTAACTATTTTTAAATAAAACAAAGTCTGTCTGTATTTATTTCATTTATTTCTTGCCCTTAAGGATTTATATCCAGTGATATTAAAATGTAATATAGTTATTTTTAAATTTTAAGTGTTATTGAATCAATAAAATACAAATTAAACAATTTAATTTTTTATTTCATAATCCATTTCTACAAAAACATTGGAAGTAATAAAAGAAAACTATGTAATGACTTCATAAGAATTAATTTCTAATGAGAGTTTAAAGTTTATACTAATTTATTTGATCATTAGCTAAATGATCTTAAATACCATATGATAAATAATCTTAAACATTTCATTGTCAATAAAACAAATTAGTCGTCTCCAATAGCCCCGCTGAATACAAGATTAATTGCTGCATTTACGTCACCTGAAAAAAATCGATATGATAATTTTAAGTAAGGCAAAACATTTATCAAAGATAAGGAAAGTGGTAAACAATATAGATTTCCCGTAAAAATGATTTTACGGAAAATGTATATGCAAGCAATCAGTATTATTTTTGGCAAAGAGTTTTTAAATTATTTTACTCCCATTAAGAATTATTTTGTTTAAACATATGTAAGATGGCATAGAAATTATTTTTATCCTTATTAAAATCTAAAAGAAATATTCTCACCAGAACAAATAAGCAAGGCTCGCACATTCAGTGCATCGTCAAGTAAGCCCATTTCATGCATGTGGTTCAGTTGAGTTGTGAAATCTTCATCCCTTGATACAGGGCTTTGTGATGACGAAGCTGCAATTATTACATTAATTAAAATTAATTAAAATATAACATATTATATTATGTTTATGTGTAGGTAACGAGTTCATAAAAATAATAGATTATTTATAATTTAGTTATAATTTACTAAGTATATAGTAAGGCATTTCTACGAAAAAAAAACATGAATAGTCTTCTCAAAGACATTACTTTTTTGGTCTGAACAAGGTCATCACGCGTAATTCGTGGTTATGTTCTATAAATTATATATATTTAAGATGTCTCATGATTGCACTCTCTTTAAGTACTGAATTATGTGCCTATCAATTTTAGAACATAATATTAATTACATATAACATTAACTCAGATTAAGTGTTGATATTCGTCGATGTTTGCGTCATTGTAATAAAAATAAAACACAAATTTAGATATAGATAAAGGTGGCACTTGTTTTGTTTGTGTTTTCGATGATCCATTCATTCAACCAGTACTTATCGTCGTTTGTATCTTCAATAGCCGTAGCATATTCTACAGCAAAAATAATAAGTATTAATTTCTGAACTATATTATTAACTCGATTATGCAATTTCCTCTTTAGTTAATTTATGTCCTACAAAACTCCAAGTTTTGTATACCATTTGGTCCTTCGAGTCATATATTTCTTACCAGCAGTACTCTGTTCCATAGGAGTGCCAGCCGTGTTCGTATTGGCCGCGCTTGTTCTACTCATTGCTTCCGAGATAGCTTCACTGAACATTTCTGGAGTAATCACCGATCTACTTGCGCCGGCGCTGCTTGATCCTGTGAAATGAATATTTTAATGAAAGGGAATCTACTAATCGTACTAATATTATAAAGGAGAAAGTTTGTAAGTATGGGTGTTTTTCTCTTTCACATAAAACCTCTGGACGGATTTTAATAAAACTTAGGAGTGATGTAGCTTATGTATCAGAATAACAAGCTATAGAAATAGCTAATTACGGGTTTGTCCGCGGGTGAAACCGCGCGATACAACTAGTATATGAATATTTTGAAGATTTTAGTTTTCATGAGCTTGCACAAATGTGTCGACAGAGTAATGAATAATAAAAAAAACACGACGATACACGGCTTTGCTGCACCGCTGTGCCGGCTGGAGTGGGGGGTGTTCGGTTTTTCGTTACGGAATTTTTACATTCGGTCTCCGCGCTCAAAGTCTGCGAAAAAGCTATGCAATGGCTTAATTGTTAAAATTATCTTCATTTTAAATTTAAAATTAAAATTGGGAACTATATTTTCTATCACCAAAATTTATATTTGTCATCAAGTTGTATCATCTAATAAATAGATCTATCACCACGAAATATTTTCGTTCTCAGATAATCAAAAATTGTTCCCAGGTATGAATTATCAAATTAATGTTAATATAAGTGTAAAATAAGAGATCCATAACCAATAGAATTATATTGCATTACATGAATATAAACTTCGTTCTTATAATAACAGTTATTGTGGACTGTATGTAGGTTGATGAAAACTCAGTTTCTTCCTTGATAGCTTTTATTCCTCCAAACTTGATCTCAAATTTACAACAAAATCTCACTTTATTTAAACAATTTACAATGGTATAATAACATAGGTGGCTAAACAGCCGTGGGAAACGATATTGCGGGACGGAAGCACCCCCGCCGTCGCCTACGCGCGCGCCGTCGACTACCGGGTTTAGTTCCGGTTCCGCGCGTTCAACGCGAGCCGGACGCCTCGTTGTCTGGCCGCTCGTCGCTCCTCAACAGCTCTCCCCCCGGCGTAGCATGCGTAGCCTCCTTGGCCACGACGACGAGCTTGCTTACAGGTCTTCTAAACACGCCGCTCCTTGTTCGTACCTCTGCCACCCGCACAGCGCCATCGGGGCCGGCATGAGTGCGCACTACGACACCCATCGGCCATGTGTTGCGGGGCAACGTGTGGTCTATGATTACAACCACGTCGCCTTCCAGTACGCGCCTTGCTGTGTTTCGTGGCTCGCCGCGTGGTACCAGCGTGGGTAAATACTCTTTCACCCAGCGGTGCCAGAAATGATTCGCGAGCGCTTGACTCGCTCGCCACATCTGCCGGTCTTGCACGTCGCATTGTGTCGTCGTAGGTAGGCCCGCCGATGAGCCCAACAGGAAATGGTTAGGCGTAAGCGCCTCCGGGTCGTGCGGGTCGACGCTCACATGCGTCAACGGTCGTGCGTTGACGGAAAACTCGGCCTCCGTAAGTAGCGTGTGTAGTAACTCCTCGCTGGGGGCCCTCTCGTGAAGCGTAGCGCCGAGCGCCGTCTTGATGGAGCGTACTAGCCGCTCCCACGCGCCGCCTTGATTCGGCGCGCCCGGCGGTATGAAACGCCACTCGGTGCGGTGTCGCAACGCTTCTTCGCTCAGTGCCGCTGCCCACTCGCCGTGTGCTTTCTTTAATTCTTCACTGGCGCCTTTGAAGTTAGTCCCATTGTCAGAGTAAATGAGACGCGGCCAGCCTCTACGCGCCGCCATACGTCTTAGCGCCATGATTGCGGAGTCGGTAGACAGCGATGCGACGATTTCGATGTGTACGGCGCGTGACGTGAGACATGTAAATAACGCGCCCCACCGCTTTTCACGCCGTCTTCCAATTTTCACTTGCATTGGTCCAAAATAATCCACTCCACAGTTAGTGAAAGGTCTGTGAAATGCATCTAATCGTGCGCGAGGCAAGTCCCCTTTGGCTGGGACTTGTGGTTTCGTACGTCGCACTTGACACAACGCGCAGCTTCTCGCGACGGCACGTACTGTTGGTCGCAAGTGTATGATCCAATACAATTGCCTTAGGTCGTTGGTCACACGCTCCCTATTTGCGTGTCCCGCTGCGCAGTGTTCTTTTAGAACTAGCAGTCGTGTGACTCGATGTCGGCCGTCTAGAATAATCGGTCGCTTCGTTTCGACCGGCGCCGTAGCCGCGTCGATGCGCCCTCTCACTCGCACGATTCCTTCTTCTAATACTGGGTCTAACTTGAATAATTTGCTCGATTTGGTGACTGAGCGCGCTTCCTGTAGTCTCTTTATATCGTCGCCAAAGCTATCGTGCTGTGCGCGCTGAATGAGCATTCGCTCTGCGCTTTGAATGTGGCGATACTCCATCTTTGTAGCGGTGCGTTTAATACGCACGTCTATGAAGGTTAACACACGCGCTATAGTACGCACTAACGTTTCGTATTTTGAGAAACGTGCGGGGTCTGGCAGCCAGTTGTACAAGGTAGGCTGCTCGTCGATGTGTAGTACGTCCACGTCGTCCTCTTCGTACTCCTCACGTTCGGTGGGCCACCGTTCTTCGTCTTCGTTTAGGAAATCCGGTCCGTAAAACCATCTACGTAGGTCTACGTCGACGTTGGAAAGTCTCGTAGCGTCGTCCGCGACGTTATGCTGCGTAGGCAGCCATCGCCACTCGGTCTTGTTGGTTAGCTCGGCTATCTCACCGAGCCTGTGTGCGACGAACGGAGTGTAGCGTTTCGCGTCGTTCCTCACCCATTGGACGACGGTTGAGGAGTCCGTCCAATAGACCGTACGTTTGATCTCGCAGCGATGTTCCCGCTTTATCGTATCGGCGAGTCTCGCGCCGATAACCGCCGCTTGTAGCTCTAGACGCGGTATGGTTTGTGTGCGTCGGGGAGCTACCTTTGCTTTAGCCGCAATCAATTTGATGTTGTAGCTGCCGTCGTCTTTGAGCGTACGCCAATACGCGACTGCAGCGTAGGCCTGTTCGCTCGCGTCACAGAAAACATGTAGCTCGACGCCCCGCGCCTTCGTAGCGTCGTAGCACCGTCGTAGGCGTAGCTTGCTGACTTGTTTCAATTGTGCAAGCCAATCCGCAAATAACTCGCCCTCCTCTGCCGGTATCGCTTCGTCCCACGATATCTGAAGGCGCCACAAGCTTTGTAGTATAATCTTCGCCCGTATAGTGAAGTGGCTTAGAAGTCCCAGCGGGTCGTAGATAGACATGACAGCGCTGAGTGCTTCCCTCTTTGTCGGCGGTCGCTCTCGCTCTCGCACCTCCGCCGGCACGCGATTCATAGATGTATTGAATCCCAATTCGTCTCGTACGGCGTCCCATATGAGGCCGAGTATTTTGGGCGTTGGTTGTGAGCCGCCTAGCTGAGTCGGCGCGGTGGCGAGCAGCTCTTGCGGTATATTTCGCAATACGCACTCGTTACTCGCGCTCCACCCACGCAATGTGAAGCCTGCCACAGCGTGCACTTTTCTTGTTTCTTCTACGGCTCTGCACGCCTCTTCTACGTTGTCGTAGCTAACGACCATGTCGTCCATATAATGGCCGTTTGTGATAGCCTCCCACGCCAACGGATACTTTTTGGCGTGGGTTTGTGCGTTATGATTACGCACGTAGTGTGCCATGAATGGCGAGCTCGCTGCGCCGAAGATCATCGATGTCATCTTGTACTGTTGCGGTGGTGAATCACGCTTATCACCTCTCCACAGAAATTGTTGTGCAGGCTGATCTTCAGGGCGAATCTTGATTCGTAAGAACATTTCTTGCACGTCCGCTGTTACTGCCACGCTTCCTTCTCTAAACCGGAAGAGTATGCCCGGTAGAGATAGCAACATGTCGGGTCCCTCTAACAACTCGTCGTTGAGACAAACTCCGTAGCTTTTCGCCGCCGCATCGAACACGAGTCTGTGTTTGCCGGGCTTGTTCGGGTTGGTAACGGCAAAATGCGGCAAGTACCAACACACGTTGCTTTTTGCTTCCGATCCGTCGCACGGTACCGCGTATCCTTTTGCAAATAAATTATTTATTTGTCGCGTGTACTCGTCGGCAAACTCCGGTGACGCGTCCATTTTCCTTTCGATGTTTGTTAGGCGACGAAGCGCGTTGTTGTAGCTGAGAGGCATGATAGTGTTGTCTCTTTTCCACGGTAGTCCGACTTCATAACCATTTTCTATTTGTTTTATAGTTTGTTGAACTATCTCTGTGGCTCTTGCGTCGGCGTCGCTAATGCGTGGTTTGTTAGCGATGCATAAGGCTTCTATTTTGAAATGTTCGGCGACCATGTCGTGCAGTCGCTCGTCGAGTTGTTGTTGATGCTCGCTATCGTGCACGTGTAGCACATTATTTTTGTTTATAAGTGCTCTCTGAGGTGCGGTTCCGTGCACCACCCAGCCGAGTTGTGTTCTTGACGCGGCCGGTTCGTCGGGACCGCCCGTGCGCAGCTCACGCGATACAATGCATTCCCAGTGATCTGTACCAATTAGCAGGCCCGCGTGCGCTCGTTCGTAACACACTTCATCGGTGGGTATATCGCGCAAATGTTCATACCGGAGGAGCGAGTTCGGTATGGCTTGTTGATGAAGTTTTAGATTTTTCATCGTTCGCGCTTTCACCGTGTGTGTGATGTCTTCGTTGTTTCCTTTTAGTTGAATGGAAACTAATTTGCTGCTTTTCTCATTTTGTTCCATGTTCGCCCCGTGTATGCAAAGAGGCAATGTGGGGCCCTCTGCGCCGATTTGACGAGCGATTTCTTCGTCTATGAGAGATATAGTTGATCCCTCATCCAGTAGCGCGTGAGTTTTGATCTCCCCCCGTGGACCAATCACGGTGACGGGACACATCTTCAGTAACACGCTGCGTCGATGTGTAGTTGCGCGGTCCGCAATTGACATAACGGTTTCTTCCGCAGGTGTCGACGGCTCCTCCCTCGGTGTTTCGTTATGCAATGACGAATGGTGTGAGCGCTGGCATTCGTTTACGCCGCACAACTTCGCCTTACAGAAATTGCGTCTGTGCTTCCTTGTAGCACATTTAAAACAAATTCCCTTTTGTTTTACTAGCGCCCATCGCTCGTTTACGCTGAGTTTTGTGTATTGCGGGCACGCAGTGAGTTCGTGGTCACGCCCACAACACGGACATGTTTTTTCTTTCTTTTCTTCATTTGTTGATACAATATTGAAGACTGCAGTTTTCCTTCGTGACGCAGGTTTCGACGTTGTTGTCGTAGCGTTGCTCATAGGCGCGTATGTGTATCGCAGCGCCTGATCTGCCTCTCGCATGAGGAAGCGAGATAGCACGATGATTTCTGGATCTATCGTTCCCTCTTGTGTGAACGCATAGTCGCACCAACGCGATCGAATATGTGGACTTAGCTTGTCCAACACCTCTCTCGCTAGCATTGGATTAAATAGATATCCTTTGCGGTCGATCGTTTGTATTGTGCAGACTATATTCTGTAGCTTAACGGCGAAGCTATTTAGTTCTTTCGCCGATGTTCCCGGCCTCGGCATTTTCTTTAATTCGTCCAATGCTCTATCGATGAGTATCTCCGGCCGTCCGAAGCATTGTTCGAGTGTTCGGATTATCAGTGCAGGCGACGTCGCGGTGTGTAGTAATGCCGCCACGGCGTCTCTTGCTTCGCCTCTCAGACACGAGCGTAATCGTTGAATATTTTCCGCGTCTGAGGCGTTGTACATTTCTGTCGTGTCTTTGAATGCAGCGCGAAACGGCAGCCACTCTTCAATAGCGCCCGCGTATATTGGGAGCTCTACGTGGCGCAGCCGCGGTCGTGCCATTTTCTCTAACGACGCTGCTAACTGTTCGATGCCCGTTCGGGACTTAGTCGGCGTGGGAGATCGCCCTCGTTGCACGCCGAACCGTAGCTGTCTGTCGTCTTTGCTCGGCTCCCCCCGTGTGTTTATGGGGTTCGCCTGTAGCCAGTCGTCCACCTTCTGATGTTCATCTTGTGCGGTGGTGGTGTCTTCTTGTAGATTTTCTTCCTCTATTGCCGACACCTCGACTTGAAGACGCTTCTTTACGAGCTCTTTTTCAAGCTCGAGCTCCTTGCGGTGAATGGCCGCGAGTTTTTCCGCCGCCTCTAATTCCGCCATTTTAATTCGTGTGGCCGTGCTCCCCGTGGACCGTGCCGATCTGACGGACCTCGTAGGTGATCGCCGCCGTGGTTGCGCTACGTCAGCCGATTCGGTGGCTGTGGTAGTCCTCAACTCCGACGGTGAGGCCGGAGGGTCGAGTATTAAGCGTCGAGCCCTCTCCTGCCGCACTTGCTCCATAGCCCGGTCTTCCATGTCCGCGGCTTCGCCCTGGCTGCGTGTGACGACCATGCTTCGATATTAACCCGTAGATATCGATGGCTTCTTCTTCCAGTAGGGTTTCAGCTCGCTCGTACTTTTGATCCGGTGCTCGATGGACCACTGAATATTGTGGACTGTATGTAGGTTGATGAAAACTCAGTTTCTTCCTTGATAGCTTTTATTCCTCCAAACTTGATCTCAAATTTACAACAAAATCTCACTTTATTTAAACAATTTACAATGGTATAATAACATAGGTGGCTAAACAGCCGTGGGAAACGATATTGCGGGACGGAAGCACCCCCGCCGTCGCCTACGCGCGCGCCGTCGACTACCGGGTTTAGTTCCGGTTCCGCGCGTTCAACGCGAGCCGGACGCCTCGTTGTCTGGCCGCTCGTCGCTCCTCAACAACAGTTTTGTTACATAAATAATAGCTCTGTGCTCAGAATGGTAGATCTGTCACCAAATAAATCGATAATCGATCCCTGACTGCGACTCCTTTTTATTTGATATTTTGTCACCAATAAAGTAGTAACATTTTATTTCGTTCAGATATTAAATTAACAGTATTCGTTACCAATTTAATAACATCAATTTATAATTTTAATGAAAAAATGATCAAAGGGGCGGAGACAAATTGGCGCGACAAGCTGATTATTCAGTGGTTATTATTTTTAAGAATAAATATTGATTATTTTAACTTTAATTAAGTATTTTATCTACTATACTGCTAGCCATAAGCCAGTTATTTTAAACCAGCGCTGATTGTTCAGTGGTAATTATTTTAAACAATAAATATTGATTATTTTGACTTTAATTGTTTTATTTAGTACTCTGTTAAAAATTTTATTTAAATATAATTTATACTACCAGTCAGTGTCTCCATATACACGGTAATTACCGTAGATGCACCGTAATCTGGTCTCTATCTACCGTCAAGGTAACAGTGTATTACCGTGTCACATATCACCGTAATTACGTTGTTGTAAATATTTCATCATGTATTGCATAAAACGAATCTCCAGTCAGTCAATTTAATAAATTTTGTAGTGGCAACACTGCTCCTGGTTGCCAGGGGAATCCCCTATATCTAAAAGTTTGCCTGCACCACGCAATCCATTCTCGTCCTTATTTAAATAAAGGAAAGAAAGTAATTTGTATGTGTGATGGATGAATGACTTTAAATTGGCTGCCTAGACCCACCTACATTGTTTTACTTCTAATTAGTTCTAATTACAGCGAGTGACGAATACGTACGTAGTAAGCATTTATATCTAAAAACTGTTTCGACTTCAATGTAATTTTAAAGTAATAGAGAGATTTTGTGGTTTTAAGTTCATTCAATAGTTGTTATAGTATTTTTATTTAGTGAGGTAGTAGGTAGTACTGTAACTAAAACTAAAACAAAACAATAAAAGTACTGTAACTAAAACTAAAACAATAAAAGGGAATATTTTCACCCAGCAATCGATTAAAAGAAATGGCAAAACCTGTGTGGATTTCAGGCCAACTAACGACATGTTGTCAAAAATGAATAAATCTATTTACGAAAAAGACACTGTCGTGCTAGGAGAGTCTGATTCAGAATAATATTATGTTCCATATGTTACCTCTTTCAATTTTCTTTGTTAATTAAATATATTCAGACTTAATTTGGTTCTTAATGTTGTTTTTTTCCTTTCAAAAATTACACGGTAATTTACACGGTACACTTTTAGTAAATTCACCGTATTTTTTCTAGAAACACCGTATTTTTACCCTTGCAACACGGTACTTCTCAATTTACATATGGAGACACTGCTACCAGTGGAAATTTAGAACCTTGGGAGTCTAGTTAAGTAGCAGAATCTTTTGGTTGAAACGATGATTTTCTATTAACATAATATGATTTATTGGTGATCTCTTTAAATTAGTTTGCTTAAATACTTATTAGGACACACCTATTAAAATAAATACAAAAACATTTATTTGGTACTAGACCTTACAGGTATATTAAGAAGAGCTGGAACGTCAACACATTTACACATTGCACATGTTAGGCCGGGAGATACTGACACAAAATTTCGGGTCATTTGTAACAGGATGGCGGTCTAGAGGGGTCTTAGTACGCAATGACAAAAAGAAAAATGATGGTCAGAACGCTGGTACCGGCGGACTAGTCGCGTGGGCGTTAGTCACACTCGTCGGATAAATAGCGAAAGTCCAACGATTTGTAAAACAAAAATTTTAGAATTTACCGATAGCCCTTAAAAAAGATGTAGGCGGTAGTGTCATGCCATACAGTTACGATGTGACTTACAGTCCGCCATACCGACGTGAATGCGTTGATTTAAAAAAAACAATTCAACCATTTGTACCGGGCTCACTTTTGCACAGGTAACCATCGTCGTGCAGCCATTTACTAAAATCGCCATGCCATACTTTTCGGACGATTCCAAAAGCGGAAAATCTGCAAATTTTTGAATTTTTTTTTCTCGCCAAACGATTTGTACCACCCTACATTTTTTTTTTCAACAACTCCTGAATGATTATAAATAGAAGTGTGATAATGCCATACCTGTGGGAGGTGGCGAATGTGTATAAGATTTTTTTCTTATTGTAAGATTTTATTCGTAGTTTGAACGATTTGTAGCAGTATGGCACTAATTTTTCCCTCTATTAAAAGTATGGCAAATATAATAATGGTCACGTTGCATCATATACTTTCCAAAAATTCCGTACTGGTACAAATCGCCAATTCTTTTCATTTTTTTTTTTACGTCTTGGCTTAAGTCTTACAATCATCCGCCCCATGTTTGCAATCTGCGATATTTTTTTCTAGGTAGAATTGTATACAAACAAACAGAATATAATGATCCCATACTGTAAAAAATTATTTTACGTATTGTACAGTCGTATTTTTGAAACGTGACGAATAAATTAATTTTCAAGTATGGCAGCACTTTTTCCCCCTACTAGAAGTATGGCAAATATAATAATGGTCACATTTTATCAAATACTCTCCAAAAATCCAAATGCAATACTGGTACAAATTGTTTTGCGAAAAAAAATTTTTTTTTGCAGATTTTCGGCGGTATGGTGGCCATTTGGAATCGTCCGAAAAGTATGGCATGGCGATTTTCGTAAATGTCTGCACGATGATGATTACCTGTGCAAAAGTTAGCCTGGTACAAATGTTTGAATTGTTTTTTTTTTTAATCAACGCATCGCGTCGGTATGGGGGGCTGTAAGTTACACCGGAAAAGTATGGCATGACACTACCGCCTACATCTTTTTTATGGGCTATCGGTGAATTCTAAAATTTTTGTGTTACAAATCGTTTGACTTTCGCTATTTATCCGACGAGTTCGACTAACGCCCACGCGACTAGTCCGCCGGTACCAGCGTTCTGAGTTCTGACCATCATTTTTCTTTTAGTCATTGCGTAATAAGACCTCTGTAGAACCGCCATACTGTTACAAATGACCCGAAATTTTGTGTCAGTATCTCCCGGCCTATGTATGTGTCATATTTTGCAATTGTTTATAAATACAGGGTGATGTAATTGGTGTAGTACGAATATCTAAAAATCTATGAAGAATTTTGTGATACAGTAAATGGAAGAATTATAGACTATTTTACAGTATTTAATAAAATCATTTAATTTTTTGTTCATTTTCATTAGAAATGTCAATTTTTCTCACCAAGGTGGAAATTTGGATGATAAGGATCTTGTTAGAAAAATATAAATTTTGACTAAAATCGGCATTTTTTTTCAAAAATCAAATTACTAATTAATAATCAGAGTTATCACATTATTAAAAAAAATAAGCCAAACTATACACAATTTTTACCTACTTGATGCAATCCTCAAAGATCATGGACATAGTGTATTGCGTCTTCCACCATACCATCCAGAACTCAACCCAATAGAGTTACTATGGGGCATAATTAAAGGGCAAGTAGCATCACAAAATGTGAACTTTAACTTGAAAACTGTGGAAGAATTATTTAGAAAGGAAGCAAATGCTATTAGTCTGGATATGTTTAGTGACGTTTGGAGAAAGACGCGAGAACATGAGGAAAAATATATTCAATTAGAACCAAAAGTAGATAATTACACTGACTCATTTATAATAACATTAAGAAATTCCGACAACGAAACATCGAGTTCTTCGAGCGATGAAAGTTACAGTGAAGTAGAAGATTACGATTATGATTAAATAGATTCGTCTTCTTCTCTATAGATACTGCTTTCTGAATTGGTGGTAAATGTTAAAACTGTTAAACTGTTATGACGATTCAAAAGTGCTTCTAGAAGAAGTCTAATTGTATGTATAAATGTTTGAGTTTGAGTTTAAAACCAATAGTGTGAAAATTATACAATAAACATGTAACACATATTTGTTAGCGCGTATTGGTAGGTATTACGTACTTAAGTACTACAAATATAATATTTCTTAGATAATATCTTTACTCGACCAAAGTCAGGAATTTAATTATTATTTGATTTAAATTGAATGATTATTAATACTTTTATCCAATTGATTATTATTAGAATAAATAATTAACTTCATCAATTGATTTACTTTTAAATTATAATTTTACAGGTAAATTATGAGAGCTTTCATAAGTAATTATATTTGCATAAATATCTACAACGCACCCATTTTACAATTCAAGTCTAAAATGAAACTAGAGTCGCATTTATTTTTGAACATACTGTAAGTGAAATTGCATAAGTGTGAGTACTGTGAACATGCCAGCTTTCCCTAATTGACCGATATATCTCAGGATTTTAGGTGATTTATTGTGGAACTGATTTTGCATTGTTTGGTGACTACATTTTGGTGACAGATCTACTATTTTGAGGACAAACCCTATTATTTAAGAAACACAAAACTAATTAAATTGGTGATAGCTTAAATGATACCCATTAAAATTAAGCTACCTGAAGAAGCAGCAGGCGGATCTGCGGCGGCTTGCAGTAGCCGTAACAAACCTTCCTGTCCACCAGAGCCTCGAGAACTTGATGACATCACTTCTTCTGTTGCTGCCTGTCATTTTAACAAAGTACATATAGTAAGGTCTATGTTTAGGATATAACATCCTTATTGTGTGCAATAATTTTTTTTTTTTTTTTTTTTTATGTTATAGGGAGGCAAACGAGCGGACGCACTGCCTGGTGGTAAGCAGGTTGCGTCGCCCATAGACCATAGCAGAGGTTATGGTTGTTGCCTACCAGAATAGGATAAAGGGGAAGACGGAATTAAAATGGTATAAGGCGGAAGCTATGCGTGGATTGGGTGGTGGCGGGAATTTATTGGCCTTTTAAGAATCGATAAGTTTTTTTCTTAAAATTTTCCAAATCATAGCTCTTAGGAAACACAGCAGGTGGTAGGCTATTCCAGAGCTTACAGGTCCGTGGGAGAAAAGTGCGAGTGAAACGCACTGTGGTGCTCCGCCAGCCATCCAGGTGGTGAGGATGGTAAAGATTTCTATGGCGGGCTGTGCGATGGTGGAATTGAGCGGCAGGAATAAGATCGAACAGCTCTTCAGAACATTCCCCATTATATATACGATAGAAGATAGAGAGGGACCCCAAGTCCCTTCTTAGAGAGAGGGGATCGAGCTTGTCAGTTAACCTATGGTCGTCGATAATTCGAGTCGCTCGACGTTGAATGCGGTCAAGTGGAAGAAGATGGCACTGGGGGGCGCCAGCCCATAGATGAGAACAGTACTCCAAGTGAGGACGAACCTGGGCCTTATACAATAGTAGCAGGTGTTTAGGCTCGAAGTACCGTCTCGATCTATTGATGACGCCCAACTTTTTAGAGGCCAGTTTTGCTTTTTCTTCCAGATGACCGCGGAATTGTACGTCACTCGAAATATCAACGCCAAGGATTCCGATGCTGGGTGAGATGGTGAGGGAAGTGTTCTGAAAGTGAGGTGCAATGTTGAACGGTGTCTTTTTCGCCGAAAACGCGCAGACCTGAGTTTTTTTGGGGTTGAATTCAACTAAATTTAGTCTGCCCCATTCAGAGACTTGTTCTAAAGAGGTTTCAATTGAAGATACAAGCCTCATTCGGCACTCATCTAGGTATTCCTTGGAGGATTTTGCATGGCCGGAATAGCTAGCATCTCCTGTGCTGTCATCCGCATAGCAATGTATGTTGCTGATTTGCAACATATCATTGATATGGAGGAGGAACAGGGTAGGAGATAGCACGCAGCCTTGAGGGACGCCAGCATTTATCGGCAGGAGTTCGGAGCATGAACCGTCGATAGCAACTTTGATGCTCCTGTCGGCGAGAAAGCTAGCGACCCATTCGCACAATCCCCCAGGTAGTCCATATGACGGAAGTTTGGAAATAAGTGCCTTGTGCCAGACCCGATCAAATGCTTTCGCGACGTCCAAGCTAACGGCTAACGCCTCTCCCTTACTCTCCACTGCTTCCGCCCATTTGTGGGTTAAATAGACTAAAAGGTCACCAGTAGAACGACCGCGACGCAAACCATATTGGCGATCGTTTAATAACTGATTTCGTTCTAAGTAATCCAGGAGCTGACAGTTGATAATACTTTCCATTATCTTGGAGAGAAGGGAGGTTATCGCGATTGGCCTATAGTTTGCCGGGTCTGTGCGATCACCTTTTTTCGGGATCGGGTGCACCAAAGCTGTTTTCCATGACTTCGGGACTATACGTTTAGAATAAGAGAGCCGAAATAAGCGCGTCAAAATCGGTGTAAGCTCCGGAGCGCATGCTTTCAGTACATTAGGGGAAATGCCGTCCAGATGTGTATCTATATTGGTATCACATTTATATTCATAATCAAATGACACTTGTGATAATACATGCAATAATTACCCGTAAAGCAGCAGCCAATTGTTCTTGTGTTATCGCAGCTCTACCTTCAGTTTCTTCAGTGTCTTCTTCTTCAACATCTTCGTCTTCCGACAGAGCTTCCAGCGAATAAGCGAATCCGGATGTTGGAGCTGATACAAATTAAATGACATTATGTGCTAATAAAAAGTAACATGTTTGAGTCAATACATCTATCATTCACAAAATCACAAGAGCGAGAACGAAACTAATGTCGAAGTATTCTTATCGCCATCGCTTCGATGATGATACAAATACTTTGAAGGTAGCTTTCGTGCTGTTTTTTTGCTCGCAAATCTTCATTGAAATGGGCAATCTAACTTTGTGCAGTTGCTGAATATTGTATTAATTTAAATATTACATATTCCAATTTCTGACTTGAATGTTAAATAAAATTTGTGTACCAATTGTGCACTTACCATATTCATGTTCTCCATATTAAATTATATATGTGTCTTATTACTGGTATTGTACAATAAAGTGTCATAAATAAAATAAAAATAAAAAATCACTTACTTCCTTCAGCAGTAGGTGCATGGCATCTAGAGCATACAAGTCGTAACAATTGTCGTAGAGCATTCGGCAGGTCAGGGTGAGCGTCAGCCCCACGCCTCATTGTTTGCACATTGGTACCAAGTGCTGCCAACAGTTCTACTTCATGAAGTATGGACAGTATCTCACATTCCTCAGCTAGTGAGGGTGCATGTTCAATTATTTCGGACATAACAGAGTCATCATTTAACAGCTAGAAATAAGTACAATAATGAAAATATGTTTATGTTTTTATAAACTAATCACAATTAAATTAAAAAAATATATCAATACTATACACTGCTGCTGAAATATTTTTTTATGAATTAATTTATAAAGCATGACAAATTTTTGTTTGTGTAAAATTTATAAAACCCACTTGATGATAAAATAATAAAAGGTTTTTAAAATTAATCTGTCAGTCCTCGGATCACAGACACAATAGAAAATCTATTGTGTCTCGGCCCGATCGGGCCGCTCGGTGGTCAATGGGTTAATTATATTAAATAAATTTAATTACTTGCATAGCCCTAGTCCATCCAGGTGCATTAGGAGTGCAGCCTAAAGTCCTCAATGAGGAATTCAAATATTGAAGTTCCGCATCAGTAAAAGTATGTGGAGGGGTTGTTGCCTTTTGCTCTCTTTTCTTGACTACATGAATCATTTCACCATTTTTCACTCCAATATCTTGAAGTATAGCAGTATCTTGAAGTACCTTGCCATGATATATCAATTCTAAAATTTTTAACAAAACATAAGGTTATTAATATTTTCCAAATATTAATACATATATGGGTAAAACCGCGAAAAATTGTACATGAATTATTTTTTCAATGTTCCCATTTTATTTCTCATATGGCATCAACGTTTTTTGACAACAAGTGTTTTGTTAGATATGTAATAAAAGGTATGCTTGTGTTCTTTTAGATTATTTCATAAAACTCAATCTATCTCTTGCAGAAATATTTTATTTTATATTTTTTTTACTGGCTCCACTTTTCTGTCCATATAAAAAATATTTGTCCACCTAACACCCTTGTGACAAAAACTGATAACCCCTACGAAATGGTATGACTGACTCGCATTTTTATGAAAAATTTAAGTTATTCGGTTCTTATTCAACATGTACATAAAAATCTTTTAATGCACAAGGCCTTAATCGATTTTTTATTATTATTTAAAAAACTGTCCACTTTTTTTATACGTGTGTAACGTCACGTATGTAACGTCTTTAACTGCCATACTATAAGAATTATCAGAATCCTTCTCTTATTTTGTTGAGTGGCAACACTATTTGGCATGCTAGCAACATTTAAAAAACAAAAGCAGCCATTTTTTCTTTGAGAGAAATGGTGTTTTGTGTTGATGTGAGATTTGTCGCTCGAAAAAAGGGTATTTAAAGTGTTCGATTGCGAGGTAAGTATATATATTCTGTCTTATTATTATAAATCTTTACGTAGGTTTACTATAAAACTAAAGAATCAGACTACTTCGTGGTTCTTAGCATTCACAATCGAGTAGTAATTTTAATTTAAGGTTATGTCGCCCGCCTTTTTTGTCATGATTGTAACGATGTGTAACGAAATGTGTTACGTTACAGTCATGACATATTGTTAGGCTTAGAACACATAGGTCTATTAAAAAATTGCGCGAAAAAAGGACGATAATATTTTCAAATCTAAACGGCTGAACGGATTTTGATGTGCAAGATATCATTGGATTGGTCTTTATCTATAGTTTTCCATTACCTTAATATGTTTTAAATTACAGATGGCGTTGACGAATGCCGAAAGGCAAAAAAAATATCGAGAGAAGTTACAAGTTCAAAATCCCGAGAAATATAAAGAACTACAAACGAAAAATGCAGAAAGGAATAAAAAGCGGAAAAAATATCAATTTTTTTCAATACAATTTTGATTTATGCATCTTTTTGTTTTAATTCATTATTTTATGATATGAATTGGTTTTACCTACCTATATCTCCATTTTTTCCTGTCGTGTGAGTGTAAGACACCGTGTCGACGTTAACTTTTTAATGCTAGGAAGAAAAGTTAACTGATATATGTACTAAGCTTTATAATGGTCATGTAAGTAACATTCAGTCATGTATGTAACGTTTGTTATGATGTCATGAATGTAACGGTACAATTTTTCGCGGTTATACCCATATACAATATAAAACTTTATTTAAGTAATTTTTATTTGGTTAAAAGCTTTCAATTATGTACACACAAAGTTCTCAACCTTCTTGGTACAGTTATTAATTATTGAGAGTAGGACAAAGAGATATTTCTCAAATTATAACAAATCATTAGACAGGATTTACTGCTTTTATGTTTAAAATTTTAATCATTACTAACCTAATGAGCCAGACGGAATACTGATTTTTTTCTCTGCTTCCAATTTCAAAGTATTCACTGTATTATCAAGTGGAAAATTTTCAAGTTTTAGCCGTTCAATAGGTCCAGGTTTTACTTTTACTCCTAAGAAGAGATAGACTTGAGCTTCAACAGTCTCCATTCTGTAAAGAAGTTTGAATATAACTTTGTTAGAAATTAAAATAAACAATAAAATTAATAATCAAAATACTATTGTTCTAGTGGCTGGAACCATTTACCTTATTGTAAGGAAATCCGTGAGTTACCTTACCACAGTAAAAATTACTTTAATACAGTAATATTGATGTTACATTGATCAATAATACTATTGTAATTGAGATAATTTTAAGCAAGGTATTTCAGTAATATAGTCATGTAGAAAACACGTAGAAAATTGAAAATATTACGATTCACTGTTCTCAGTTCTACAATGATTTGTCAATTTCATTGTCAATGTCAGTATCAACTATCACAGAGCAAGTAATATGGTCAGTATACTCATGGTATAATCTATCGTCAATACTCTACTCGTCAGCATGCCTGAGGACCTCTGAGGACACAATCAAAATTGTGAAAATTTACTTTCTGAAAGATTTTAGTTCGTAAATTAAATTCTGATTTTAACTGTTTGTTACTTGTTCCAGTTGGAGACGTTAAATATTAAATAAGAAATAATTGGGATTGCGAATTTCAGGTATCTCAATTTATATTTATTGCTGGATTGTGAATGGTATGCTTTATAAAATCACAGATTAAAAGCTTCTTGGTACATCCTGTTCACAGATGCTGTCAGTCAGTCATATGGCTGGTTCACACTCGCACTAATCAAAATTATGGCTGGTTCACACTTTGATTAGTGCGAGTGCAGGTGATGAGTAGTACTACGTGTGGACAGCGACTGTTTAGTGCGAGTGTTTAGTAGGCTGTGTAGTAAAGTGAATAGAAGCGTGTTCTATTTTTTTGCGAGTGGACTGCGAGTAGCCACGTCCCGCGCGCCCTCCCTTCCCCCTCACTCGCAGTGTGCCTGCCTAAACACGTCTGGACAGGAGTGTTTAGTGTTTAGTGTTTAGCGTAGTGTGTAGCGTCGCGAATTTCACCATTGTCCTGCACTCGAACTAATCACCTGCACTCGCAGTTGAATTGGACACTACTCGCACTACACACCTGCACTCGCACTAATCACCTGCACTCGCACTAATCAAAGTGTGAACCAGCCATAGTGGCAGTAGTGGCACATTTTCTACTCTATATTATCCAATATTATCTATAGCTTATCCATATCATCAACCAAATCAAAATCAGCAGATTTTGTGTACAATTTTTTTTCAATAAATTGAAATAAAAATAGCAGCTACGTGCTTTCTTTCGATATTATACATAAAGCAATATTACTTGCTCTGTGACATAAAGTAAAGTTGATTTAATAATCAAGTTGGAATTTTTATTGTATTTGTCTGATTACACAAATAGGTAAGTTTCAGTTACAATATTTGTTTGTATTTTAATAGATGGATTTTTGAAAATAAACAGTATTTGTTGTTTGTATAAATTAATATCTTAATTTTGTGTGTTTTTTTAAATCTTAAAATAGTATTTTCTTGCCTATTTTATAAATATAGGTCTCTAAAACGTAAAATGGCTGCTGTGGTTGTTCAATCTCGTTTCGCCGGCTTGAAAATCGAAGACGATGAAATGATTCCCAATGATAGTCAAAAGGCTAAAAAGAACAAACCAATTTCGGTGAAAAAAATAGAACCTACTAAAAAACCCAAAAACAATGTAACTGCCGCAAAATCTCAGGTATTTAAATTATAATCACTTTTTTATTATTAAATAAATATATTCTGAAGTATTGAGACTGCCCATTGAAGAATTTTTATTTCTATAACAGAAATATTTTGTACAATTATTTATGAAGACATGTTCATTTGTGCTATACATATAATGTATTTGAATATTGTAGAATGCAACTAAAAAGCGAAAGTCGAAGCCAAATCCTGCAACTGCTGAACAGTGGGAGACCTGGAAGCAAAAAGATGAAGAACTTGTAGATGGTAATTTTGAATCAGAACTTGAGCAGGTCAGTGTGAACAATTTTCTTTACAAAAATAGCTGTTGAAAAATTGTTTGCTTTATAATCTAAGATGCGTAAAATCATTCTTAGAGAACTTTTATGTTCATATTTCATGTAGAATTGTACTGTTGGCAATATAATTATAGATTATTATTCACGATTTTCATTTTTCAAGGCAATACTTTTATCAAAACTTGATTATGAAGAGAAAAAGGATGTTTACAAGCACTTAAAAAAAGAAGCTGATTCAGAGAAAAAAGAGCAATCTCGTAGCAATAATAAAAAAAATAAAAAGAAAAATGTTATGAGTTTAGATCAGTTCAATGATATGGTCAATGTGGATGATTCAAAATGTAAGTTTTGTTTAATTATGTACAGTTTTTCTTATCTTATGTATAATATTATATATCTTTGTTGAGTTTATTAGAATTCAATCTTTAACAACTATGCTTTCTTAGTCATAAGGCAGAACTCCTGGTTTCTATAAAATGTAATTTTGTACAATCATATAATACATCTTTGATCAATCAAAATTCATATAGCCAATAAAGGACACATAAATTTTTAAAAGCAAATCTGAGACGTAAACATATTGAATTGACATATACTTTTAAGATTACTTTGTAATAGTGATATTTTATTTTAACAGTAACTGTTGAGGATGACAAAAATTCTCAGGAAGAAATAAAGTCACCAGATAGGGATACAAAATTTTTCGAAAGAGTTCAAGATGAGACGAAACATGAACTTTTAAAGGATAAAATTATTGACAGAGTCAAAAACCAAATAGCACAGGATGAAATTATAACAAGGGTTCAGTTTATGGATGCTTTAGAAAAGAAAGATATAGAAATTGCTGCCTTAAAACAAGAGGTTGTAAGATTGAATGAGGCACTACTAACTGTCAAGTCAAGAAATAAGAAACTGTGTAACATCCTTGGCCAGGGTGAAAGTAAGTTTATAAAATAATTTTCAAACAATTAAAATTATTGTTACAAGTTTCTTGATTCGATTTGAGTATTTATTATAAAACTAGCGGTCCGCCCCGGCTTCGCCCGTGGTACATGTTTACGTTTTCTCTACATAAGAACCATCCTCGTACTTCAAGGAATATAATAAAAAAAGAATTATCGAAATCGGTCCACCCGTTCTCGAGTTATGCGCTTACCAACACATTTTGCGATTCATTTTTTATATATAAGATTTTAATCTATGTTTAAAGATATTGCTGTTCATTGTTATTTGAAAAGTGATTGTTATTTTCAGTGAGAGATAAAGCAGAAGTTTTGGTGGAGGTAGAAAAGTTGCGCGCCATGCAAGCAGAACTCAACGCAGAATTAACCAGTTTACATTCCGATCTGGAAAAAGAAAGATCCAAAAATGCAGACCCTAGAGCTAAAGACAAGGTACATTATTTATCAATCTTTAAAAAACAATATTGAAGTTTATATATTATAATATAAAAGCTGTTAATAAATTGAGTATCTTTCAGAAAAATCCTTATAAAAAGAAAAGAATCCGTTTTGATGTTTCGACAGAAGCCATAATCACAAAAGAATCAAGCACTACAGTTTGAACAATAAAAATGAAATTCGCTTTTGGATTACATTTATTACATTACTTAACAGTTATTTCATAAATTTCAAGTTAAAAAAAAGTTTTTCTATTTTAATATCAATAAAGTTCTTTTATAACGGCAAGCTTTTTTTTATCCTTAACATTTTGTTTTCAGAAAAAACGAGGGGTTAATGGCGATAAAGAGAAATAACAGTAAACTTTATTAGACCTTTCAATTTATTTGTATATAATATATATAGTTATAATAGGACCACATTTTGAGTTTACATTACGAAAATTTAAGTAACATTACAAAAATGTGTAATACATTGGAAAATTAAAATTTGACAATTTTAGCTATCCAAAAATTTACATAAAACTGTTATCTTGATTAGATGTTAATCCATTCAATATAATTTATGCAGCATTCATTGTTTGGTATTTCTTATCTAAAAATGCATATTTATTTCTACTCTCATGAGTAAATATTATTGCTATTTAATATTATCTCAATATAATTATCTTATTCAGCATTCCAATATATGAATTGATTTCAAAAACAAGGGCTATCAATGGCAATGTAAATGGCATTGCAGATGTATTGCAGCACATTTTTAGGCATCATAGCTTTAATACCTAAATTAAAGTGGTTTATACCTAAGTTAAAATACCAGTGTAATTAAAGTGGCTTTCTTAGAACATTTTTATAAAATTCATTTTTTTAACTCTATTCACAAAGTTATTATAATTGATGGATCATAGTGGTTAAAACTAAAAACGCTATGAAGAGATGAACGAGTGTTATATATATTATTAGTATACATCATTAAAGATGTATCTAAAACTCAAACTCAAACTCAAACTCAAACATTCATTTATTCAATTAGACTACTATTTAGTAGCACTTTCGAATCGTCATTACATAGTATTTTTAACATTTACCACCGATTCGGAAAGCAGTATCTATGGAGAAGAATCGGCAAGAAACTCCATAGTTGCTCTTTTAAATAATGTCAATAAATTTACATAATATGTAACTTATATCTAACTACATAATATGCCAAAGAACTGTCCTGTGGTTTTTACGCGACAACCCTCCATGGGTCTTTATCGTCCATATATTCCTGAATACTGTAGTACGCTCTCTGAACTAGTACATTTTTTATGTAAGTTTTAAATTTAGAACTACTAAACTCTTTAATATTGTGAGGAATTCTATTGTATAAGCGTATACCTTGACCCATAAATGAATTTTTAACTTTAGCTAATCGGAAAAATGGCATTTCAATTCTATTCTTGTTCCTTGTGCCATAATCGTGTCTATCTCCTACTCTTGTGTGTAAGTCAGAGCTTTTGTGTACATGCAAAATATTATTAAATATATACTGTGATGGTACAGTAAGGATACCAGTATTCTTAAAATGATCTCTTAGTGAGTCCCGAGCACGTAAATTATATATAGAGCGAATGGCTCTTTTCTGTAAGATAAATATAGTTTCTATATCTGCAGCCCTGCCCCACAGTAGAATTCCATAGGACATAATGCTATGAAAGTAGCTGAAATAAACCAATCTAGCCGTATCTTCATCGGTGAGATGCCTTATTTTTCGGACTGCATATGCAGCAGAACTGAGCTTACCTGCAGTGGTGTTGACATGGGCTCCCCACTGTAGTTTCTCGTCCAATGTTAACCCTAGAAATACAGTAGACTCAGTAGGATGCAATACCTCCCCGTTCAAGGTAATATCTCTGTTCAACTTTTTTACATTAGGAAGTAAAAATTCAACACAAGTGGTTTTTTTGGCATTTAATAATAAATTATTGGCAGTAAACCATTCAGATATGTGTAAAAGAGCACTGTTCACTTCGTCAACATTTGGGTCATGCCTATCCACATTAAAAATTAATGAGGTATCATCTGCAAACAGAACTATTTCACACCTATCCTGCAAATAATAGGGAAGATCATTGATATATACCAAGAAAATATATTTGTGTGCATATTTTTATCAATAATGAAGCTTCATTTGTGGTCAAACTATTTCTATATACCTATTGTATCGAATATGATATTTTAATAATAATATAGTCACAAATATTGTACAATTTGTTCAAATTGTCAATTTGTTTTATATCAAACTTATTTTATTAAGATAATATCTATATTTACCTACTGTGTTAAAAATTAAGTGTAACTATAATTGGTGATTAAAAGGATCTCTTATTTTGTTTTATATAACAATTATTACAAAAGTCAAAAAGTATTGATTGCGCAATTCTAATTTTTAAGTGTTAACTGCAAGGTTAACTGGAAGGTTGATATTTTATTTGCTATTGAATGTTCCAGGAAAATAGTTGTTACCCTTCTCATACTTTTTTTTATAAATTACTTTATTAACACATGACAAGTGTAAAGTTTTGTAATATTATAGTTTCAATACGATAGGTACATTATTGAGTAAATTAATTTAAAGCATTAACAACTTTATTCGCAAGAATTGTTTCCTATTGACCGATCTGTTTGTTGGCTTTAACTTTCTCCGATTCGTAAAAAAATATGTAATATTTAAAAGCATTTAACACGAAAAACGAGCTTCGATTCCAAACAAAATAAGAGCTCATCTCGTAGTGCGCTCTTATTTGTCGAGACGATTTGTTTTGCACTTACGCGACAATAGTTAACGAAGTAATACATGATAAAAAACTTCATTTTTTCACTGGGATTTAAGTAAGACTGATTTATAGTTTCGATTATTTGTATTCGTTAACAATTCTAACTGAAAGCAAACCGTCTCTTAATTATTTATGTGTATTTTTAGTTAAAGACTTGTGTATTTTTAGTTTAAGAATTTCGTATTTGTAATCTCTCTAAATAAATATCATTTTTTATTGTTTCTACCACTCAATCTGATTTCTTAATGATTTTTTGTACCCTTGTGCTTATAATTTAGAATAAGAAAGTTATATAGACTTGAGTGTGCTTATTGGTTCGTGATCCATTAGGTGCTAGTCCGACTCCCACTATGAAATATTTAGTTTTGGTCCATGGTTCTTAGTATTCGAGTTCTCATTATATGCTACTTCGATATTGTAGAAGCAGGCCGTCGTTTGGCAACTTATAATGTTGAAGGGGTTAATGAGGATGTAGCAGTTTGAAATAAAAAAGAAAAGTTTGTAAAACAATGCATTTATTGCGATATCTAATTAAATACACAATTGTAATTAAATAATGCAGCGTGTAACATTCATGTATAAAACATTAAGTAATGGCGTATTTAACTAAGGTTAGTTTAGGGGTTGAAAATTAAAATTGTGTATTAATCGATTGACGTTTGCCCCCAAATGATTCTTAGAACTGAAACATTGGGAGGCTCAATTACAATATCATACCTACGTACAAATAAGGTACATATATTTAAATAGAAATACTTCTAATGTTATAATTATGCATAGTT
The DNA here is from genome assembly GCF_061535395.1 of Colias eurytheme. Lineage (NCBI taxonomy): Eukaryota > Metazoa > Arthropoda > Insecta > Lepidoptera > Pieridae > Colias > Colias eurytheme. The sequence continues at coordinate 5,293,061 of NC_142998.1, read as the reverse complement.
ACTTAAAACTACAGGACACAACAAAGCTGTTACAAAAATAAATATTGTTGCTACATTGTTCCGAAAATAAGGCACAGACAGTTGACAATGAATCCTTATTCTTATACACATGAAAACAAAATTGTTTAAAATTAATGTATTTACGTATAAATCTATTAGTTAGTTTTGTTACAGTCAAAGAGTCAGCGTCTTGAAGTATGACTAGCAATAAAATACTATAAATACAAATTGCTATAATAAATTCATCTGTATAAAAATATGAATCCCTCGGTGATCTAGTACAACTAGGGTTAACTTACAATTTACTTATCGATACGAGTGTCATAGTGGCAGTAACCGTGATTATGGCAACGTGAATTTCAATTCTAAGATATTTTTGGTCCAAAATTTTCATAGTCTCTACAAACGATTTCACGTCACGTCGGTTGGATTAAAGAAATACGTACATCATTTTAATACTGTTATATATAATATATTAGTCGTTACAACTAGAAAGGCTATGTTAAAACTAGACATTACTTAAATAATATGGCAGTAAGTGGTAATTGTAGAGCATTGTTTAATGTACTTTTACTGCGAGATTCGCACGCCCCCACAGAATGGTCCTACTCGAATACTTACGCGTAAGTGAATATGCCTATTCGATGGGTTACATAGGTATGCAATAACACGAAACAACAATTACCAAGACACAGTCATTCTTCATTCACATTCTGTTCTTTCACAATGTTTTTGCACAAAGTTCAGTTTCACTTTCACTTTTTGACGAAAATTCTTTTGTTCGTTGTTGTTTTTCGTCTGTTCATAGAACTTAAAGGTATGTTCTCATTTCGTCTTCACTGTCGATATTCATAGAATAAATTCTTCTTTAGTTTATCTTTCGTTATCGTTTACGTATTTCAAAATACTTTTCTATCTCTTAAGTGAGTAGAATCTGAGGGTAAGAGATGGTATTATCACATCTCTCCTCTGTTTAGTTTAACATGCCGGTACATCGGCACATCTGATAGAGCTGATCGGTTTTGTCGTCATATCGCATTCGGAATCGTGTACAACGGAATTTGATACTTTATTGACGCAATGTACATTTCTTTGCTTTGTAGCTTCTTGTCCCTGTAAAGATATTAGGAATATGTAGATATGTAATATTTACTATTCATTTTAACATAAACCTAAGCAATAGAAAACAGAATGCTAATTGATACCTAACATTGACAAACTTTTTACTCCTTATTGAAAGTGGCAAACATTGAACTGGTTTGATAATAATTTCAAGTGTTGATAGATAAGTAGTGGTTGATTACGTACGGGCATGTGGCAGGGCTGGCAGGGCTTCCAGGGGCCGACCCACCAGTGCGTGCAGGCGGGCTGCCAGCACTGCTGCACCGTCGTCACGTGCCGCGGCGTCTCCATGTTGTAGCACTGCGAGAGATCCACTTGCCCTGCAACGTTTAATGTTAAATCCATACTAATATTATAAATGCGAAAGTAACTCTGGCTGTCTGTCTGTTACTCAATCACGCCTTAACTACTGAACCAATTTGCATGAAATTTGGTATAGAGATATTTTGATACCCGAGAAAGGACATAGGATAGGTTTTATCCCGGAAATCCCACGGGAACAGGAACTATGCGGGTTTTTCTTTGACTGCGCGGGTGATGCCGCGGGTGGAAAGCTAGTGTTAAATAGCTATGCGAGTATTTTTGACCATATGAGTTCATCATAAAATATCACTAAAATAATGAGGGACGCTTTTCAGTAGAAACGTAGAATTAAGTTATTTTATTGAAATTGGAATGCAATTAATAGATCGATAACTGCGGCGTGTATTTGATGATGTTCAGATAATCTGTTTACGGCTGTAAAAGTGGAAGAATTTGCGTAAACGCAGAAATCAAATATCATTTTTTAGATAGGTACTAGGGCATGCAGCTCTATGGTAAAAGAAGTTTTAAATATGTATTTCAAAAACAGTAATCTTACGATTATGTTCATCAATGCACTGGTAGTGGCGGTACATGAAGCCGGAGCCACAGGACGCGGAGCAAGCGGACCACTCGGACAAACGGTACTGGAAGCGCTTCTTGGGCTGGTCCACTGTGTACTGGTAAGTCACGCCCGGGTTGCGCCGCTCGCCGCTTATTATGCGTTGCTGGAATTTTAAAAAAATGGTATGGTATGGTTTTAACATTTAGGGTAATCCAGTATAGTTGCATATATATCTTTAGGAAAGTAATATAAGGTTAACTAAACATAAACGGGGTATAACCCTACCTAGGTTATACCATGGTTATAACCCGTTTATTAGTATAGTACAGATTTAAGCACTTATAACAAAATTAGATAAGGCAGCCTCATTCATTACTATGTGCATTAGACTTACATAAACTTTAATATCTTCAGCGAGCGGTCCACTAATTCGAACTTTTTCCCAGTCACGATTCTTTTCGTAAATTGCCGGCGTTCCCGCAACAAAGTATTCTGTTAATGAGGTAGTATTGCTGAAAATAAACGTAAATCATTATAATTTGTATTTTTTCAAACATCGTCTAGAGACTAGAATCTAGATAACTCTCCTAGTATACTTATAGGTATATTAAGAAGAGCTGGAACGTCAACACATTTACACATTGCACATGTTAGGCCGGGAGATACTGACACAAAATTTCGGGTCATTTGTAACAGGATGGCGGTCTAGAGGGGTCTTAGTACGCAATGACAAAAAGAAAAATGATGGTCAGAACGCTGGTACCGGCGGACTAGTCGCGTGGGCGTTAGTCACACTCGTCGGATAAATAGCGAAAGTCCAACGATTTGTAACACAAAAATTTTAGAATTTACCGATAGCCCTTAAAAAAGATGTAGGCGGTAGTGTCATGCCATACAGTTACGATGTGACTTACAGTCCGCCATACCGACGTGAATGCGTTGATTTAAAAAAAACAATTCAACCATTTGTACCGGGCTCACTTTTGCACAGGTAACCATCGTCGTGCAGCCATTTACTAAAATCGCCATGCCATACTTTTCGGACGATTCCAAATGGTCGACATACCGCGGAAAATCTGCAAATTTTTGAATTTTTTTTCTCGCCAAACGATTTGTACCACCCTACATTTTTTTTCAACAACTCCTGAATGATTATAAATAGAAGTGTGATAATGCCATACCTGTGGGAGGTGGCGAATGTGTATAAGATTTTTTTCTTATTGTAAGATTTTATTCGTAGTTTGAACGATTTGTAGCAGTATGGCACTAATTTTTCCCTCTATTAAAAGTATGGCAAATATAATAATGGTCACGTTGCATCATATACTTTCCAAAAATGCCGTACTGGTACAAATCGCCAATTCTTTTCATTTTTTTTTACGTCTTGGCTTAAGTCTTACAATCATCCGCCCCATGTTTGCAATCTGCGATATTTTTTTCTAGGTAGAATTGTATACAAACAAACAGAATATAATGATCCCATACTGTAAAAAATTATTTTACGTATTGTACAGTCGTATTTTTGAAACGTGACGAATAAATTAATTTTCAAGTATGGCAGCACTTTTTCCCCCTACTAGAAGTATGGCAAATATAATAATGGTCACATTTTATCAAATACTCTCCAAAAATCCAAATGCAATACTGGTACAAATTGTTTGGCGAAAAAAAAATTTTATTGCAGATTTTCGGCGGTATGGTGGCCATTTGGAATCGTCCGAAAAGTATGGCATGGTGATTTTCGTAAATGTCTGCACGATGATGATTACCTGTGCAAAAGTTAGCCTGGTACAAATGTTTGAATTGTTTTTTTTTTAATCAACGCATCGCGTCGGTATGGGGGGCTGTAAGTTACACCGGAAAAGTATGGCATGACACTACCGCCTACATCTTTTTTATGGGCTATCGGTGAATTCTAAAATTTTTGTGTTACAAATTGTTTGACTTTCGCTATTTATCCGACGAGTTCGACTAACGCCCACGCGACTAGTCCGCCAGTACCAGCGTTCTGAGTTCTGACCATCATTTTTCTTTTAGTCATTGCGTAATAAGACCTCTGTAGAACCGCCATTCTGTTACAAATGACCCGAAATTTTGTGTCAGTATCTCCCGGCCTATGTATGTGTCATATTTTGCAATTGTTTATAAATACAGGGTGATGTAATTGGTGTAGTACGAATATCTAAAAATCTATGAAGAACTTTGTGATACAGTAAATGGAAGAATTATAGACTATTTTACAGTATTTAATAAAATCATTTAATTTTTTGTTCATTTTCATTAGAAATGTCAATTTTTCTCACCAAGGTGGAAATTTGGATGATAAGGATCTTGTTAGAAAAATATAAATTTTGACTAAAATCGGCATTTTTTTTTTCAAAAATCAAATTACTAATTAATAATCAGAGTTATCACATTATTAAAAAAAATAAGCCAAACTATACACATTTTTTACCTACTTGATGCAATCCTCAAAGATCATGGACATAGTGTATTGCGCCTTCCCCCATACCATCCAGAACTCAACCCAATAGAGTTACTATGGGGCATAATTAAAGGGAAAGTAGCATCACAAAATGTGAACTTTAACTTGAAAACTGTGGAAGAATTATTTAGAAAGGAAGCAAATGCTATTAGTCTGGATATGTTTAGTGACGTTTGGAGAAAGACGCGAGAACATGAGGAAAAATATATTCAATTAGAACCAAAAGTAGATAATAATTACACTGACTCATTTATAATAACATTAAGAAATTCCGACAACGAAACATCGAGTTCTTCGAGCGATGAAAGTTACAGTGAAGTAGAAGATTACGATTATGATTAAATAGATTCTTCTTCTTCTCTATAGATACTGCTTTCTGAATTGGTGGTAATTGTTAAAACTGTTAAACTGTTATGACGATTCAAAAGTGCTTCTAGAAGAAGTCTAATTGTATAAATGTTTGAGTTTGAGTTTAAAACCAATAGTGTGAAAATTATACAATAAACATGTAACACATATTTGTTAGCGCGTATTGGTAGGTATTACGTACTTACTACTCGACCAAAGTCAGGAATTTAATTATTATTTGATAATTGAATGATTATTAATACTTTTATCCAATTAGAAGGTAAATTATGAGAGCTTTCATAAGTAATTATATTTGCATATATATATATATCTACAACGCACCCATTTTACAATTCAAGTCTAAAATGAAACTAGAGTCGCATTTATTTTTGAACATACTGTAAGTGAAATTGCATAAGTGTGAGTACTGTGAACATGCCAGCTTTCCCTAATTTACCTATATAAACAAATAGCTATAATACTCACATAGCGCCGTTTAAGTATATTTTCCTCGATTTTGCACTCCCGATTGTAATATAATTGCCAGGATTAACTTTTTCTTGAATTTTCACATTTCTCGAACCGGCCGGAATAACGGCAACCTGATAACGGAATATATTAAAATTTAATGTTTTCTATTTGAAGTAGGACATTCTACTTTCGTTGATTATAAATCTGATCGTCCATCGACCTGGAAGTTTGCCAAAATATATTACACTATGATGGAAATCAGTAACGCTTGCAATATGATTTATGTACAGTTTGATTCTCGCGGAATTCTTTGCAAAAAATTAAGAGTCGGGTATCTTGAGTCCATAAAAATATACTTAAAATTGTTGTAGTTTTTAAATCTTACTTCGTATTCTTATAGATAGTTAAAACAAATGTCTATAGCGGGCTAGTACAGAAATATTCAATTGCGTTCAACTTTATTCACAAGTAGTCGACCTAGTTATCGAGTTTTTCGCCCTAGTTTATTTTTATTCATATAGATTTACTAGCTTTCCGCCTGCGGCTTCGCCCGCGTTTTCAAAGAAAAACCCGTTCCCGTAGGATTTCCGGGATAAAACCTATCCTATGTCCTTTCTCGGGTATCGAAATATCTCTATACCAAATTTCATGCAAATTGGTTCAGTAGTTAAGGCGTGATTGAGTAACAGACAGACAGACAGAGTTACTTTCGCATTTATAATATTAGTATGGATCACAGACATGTATATGAATTATGAATACCTACTGGTGTTAATAGTTACCTCGCTGAATCCCTCGCGGCGCGTGGTGTCCTTACTGTAGATGCCCTGCACGGTCTTGCACGCGGATCCGTCGCCGCCGCACACGCCGCACGCGTCCTCCTCCACGTTGGATTCTACTATCCAGTCGCAACCCACTTTGTAGCAAACACCTTTAAGGAATTATATTAAGTATATTGTATAGGTAGTAGTACATAGGAGGCGGGAGGCCCCAGCAGTGGGAACGTATGTGATAGTAGTAGCGGTAGAAGTAGAAGCTTAGAATTACATATTAGCTATAAGAAGTAGGCCACCAGTTTCCTATCTCCATTAATAAGAAAGTTTACAATTTATTATCATCACGTAACTTCCAATACAAGCGAAGCATCAATGATAAATGTTGCAAAAATATAAAAAAAAAAAAAATTTTTTTTGGTGCAAAATGTAGTCGCTGGGCTCTGTCTAGTTGTTTAATATAAACCTAACATTTATTTTTATACTAAACTGTAAACATATTAAATGTAGACATTTCATAAAATATTAATCGTGTATGGGGCCAAAATATATCAAAACAATGTTTTTACTTAAGTGTATTTATAAAGTATGTTCTTACCAGATATACACATATCTCTGGAGCCAATCTCTTGCCTACAAGGAGTGCCATCAATAACGAAGCCGCCCGCCATTTCCACATCCGCCCCGTTGCCGGGAACGCATCGAAGGTCACATGGTTTATCTGAACAATAATAACAATATTTTTATCGTGAATCATAATGTATTGTAATAACTGCTTAATTATAGGTGAATATAATAGTATATCGTAAATTGCAAGCAAGTTATTCAATGTTAAAGTCGAGAAAAAATACTCGTGAAAATAGGCTTTAAAAGTAACGACTAGTTGTAGGAATAAATGAAAAGATCAGATTTATATATTTGTTACAATGTATTGTATACCTTGGTCAATATAAGGTATCCAGTCCGAGATTGTTTCATTGTTGAATGTGACTTTGCTATACCTCTGGCACTGCACTTCCCTAAACGTCGGTTCGTTGATAGGGCACGGATCCGTGTTGCACACCTTATGCCTGAATGTATTAAAAATATCACTTATTATATAACCGGAAAATGAACAGGTCTAGAACGTTGAAAGTTTAGTGGCTGAATACATAATTTAATTGGCGCTAGATAACTCTTTATTATTTTATTAATCAAGTCGGTATAGTTGAAAGGAATCTATTTTATTAAGTTAAGGCAAAAGATTAATACATTAAGCAATAACTTACACAACAGCTTGAAAAAAAGATTAGAAAACAAGTAATTATGTGAATTTTGTTGTGGAACCTACTGTTAGAAAACCCGAATAAAAACGAGAGCTTAACAAATCTACAGTTCTGCTTACCGGCTTCTATCCCCAATGCAGTATTTCCCATTGTTCCCGGGTTTGGGATTGTTGCACTCCCGGTACTGAGTGGAGACGCCGGCGCCGCAGGTCCGCGAGCACTCGCTCCATTCGCTCCACGGGCCCCAGCCTCCGTCCAGTGGCGCGGGTGATGGCTCTTTTGGCACGCACTTTTGATTTTGACACCACTACGAAAGAATAACATTATGCATATAACCTAAGTGCAATGAAAATGCTATTAACAATGACTAAATCTGTTGATTCTTTTTATAATAGTAAACTTTATCACAGATCATATCATATTCTTAGTGATTTTTTATCAATATTTATTAGCGGTAGCTATATTTTTATCGATCGGCAATGGTGCAAATGGGTGTAATAAAATATATTAGTTTATTACATAAAATACCAGATCAAAGAGGCAGTTTCAGGTCAGTGTGATAAGATATTCAAAGGTAATCTATTTACTTAAACGTCCGTGGGTAATGAGATTCGTTAGTAGGCGCAACAAATTAATAAAACCTTCAACTCCTTGCATTGATTGATAAACGAGTAACGCGTTGGCGTAAAATACAGGTTTGACTACTGGAGATCCAAAAAAACTTAGTTAACTATATGGTTTAAAAATAAACTAGAATTGTTTGCTTTAAAGTTAAAGATACTCGGAGAATGTTCTTTTAATTTACATTTCATACAAGAACTGCATTGGAAATTATAATTACCATGTTCTCTCCGCAAGCGGTACCCGGCGCCGCCGGTCTCAGTATGGACGTGCACGTGTTGTTAACAAAGCACCACAGATGTTGGCAAAGCTCGTCTTTATTAGTGCATGAAATGGCTTCCGCGCCAAATTGCAGGTGGCACTGGGAGTCCTCATCGAACATGACTCCCGCCGGCACCTCTGGGTACACGTACGGCTCCTGTTGTGATGGCCTGTCACTTAAACATTCTCCTAACCCGGCACTGCAATGAATAATATAATTTTAAAGGATGGTAAACTATATAATATCCCTGACTAGCTGTTGCCCGCAGCTTCGCCTGCGTGAAATAGATAAATTTTCATGGTACAAACTTTCATCCCCTATTTGATTCCCTTGGGAGATGAATTTTCTAAAATCCTTTCTTAGGGGACGCCTACGTTATGAGTTTATGACATCTACCTGCATGCCAAATTTCAGCCCGATACGTCCAGTGGTTTGGGCTGTGCGTTGATAGATCACTATATCAGTCACCTTTGAGTATATAGATTCAGTTAGGTGAAATAGTTTGTACAAAATAATCAGGGAACTCACACGCTCTTGAATCTTGATAAAATTGAATAACATGTATGAGGAATGACTTGATAAAAATTTAAGTAGGTACCTACTACCTAAGTATGTCAAATTCTCAAAATATAGGTAAGTTTAAGTTTACAAATAATAATGTCTATGTTAACATTCATAATATCATAATTTCAAAGGTTTAAACGGCATTAAATTTATATTGCTTAAAAGCCTCATTATGCAACCATAAAAGCTATAAAGATTTTGCAATGCTTTTAGAAAACCTACACATCAATGTAAAACATGACACAAGTAATTAAATTAATAGAATGAACATATTTGCATTTCATTTACATGATGCAGATATTTATAAATGAGCGATATAAATAATGATTTAAGAAAATTTATGTAAGAAAAAGAACGTTCAAAAACGGTGTCGTGAAATAAAGATTTTATCCATTTTTATATCGCAATTTAATTTGAAAACGTGCCATATCTCCGACATTGTTTTGTCAGATTCGAATTCCATAATGGTAATGTAATTTAAAAAATGAACACGATGGTTGTTTTGGCTGAATATAATTGGGCCAATTGCTTTGAATGGACGCCGCGATACCTTAACGTACGCTTTAAGCATTTATTCTCTGTATTCATTTCCAACCACACCCAAAAATTCGCTTATTTTTATTGAATTTAATTTTTAAGTTTTCGAATTTTAATTTCACAAAAAATTGTCATCCGTTTCTTGTTGAATTAATTGGGGTCGACCACAAATGGTTTTAATTGCGTAGTACAGTTTTACACTGAAATCGACTCTAATATTAGCGGTCGCGATGCTGTCAGCATAAAATTACCAACTTCTTACATTTTAAAATATCAGACATTTGGCTTAGGGAGCTTTATACCTACACAGCTCTCTAAAAATAGAATAGAAAAGAGAAACAGAGAAAAACATTTAATGCAACAAACATAAATAAAAAGTAAAAAATAGCATGTGCATTGTGTATGTGCTACTTGTTTTTATAAGGCTTAAGGCTCATAAGCTCTTTGTGCACCTGCACTTATGAATTAGACACTTACTCTAAAAAGTTGGTGACATCTCGTTTGCTGCATCTCGACCAAGCGACTTGAACTGAATCGGCTTCAAACATAGGCGTCATGATGTGCAACGTGGAACCTTCGCGTCGGTGGCAGCCTATCTTTGCTGTGTCATGATAAAGTCCGAAACTGTAACAACGAATAAGAAAATCTCTTAAATATGTTTTGAGCGTAGCACGCGACAAGAGAACACGGAACTTCACTTGTAAGTTGTAGTTATAAAAAGTGTTTTACGAAACTGCTAATATATTATGTCACTTGTCAAGCTCTAGGTTGGGTAGAGGTGTAGAAAAGTTAAGGTCAAAGCTGTTTTGTAAGAAAGCTGAAAGACAGGCAATTTATTGTAACCAACATTAAAAAATCACATCATACCACTAACATTTCACATAGTTGACTCGAGTATCTGCTTATTCCATGGATGTCTATTACAAATTGATTACAAAGAACACTTGTCAAATATTTAATGTAACAATCATTTATTCTTTTGGGTTCAGTAGTTGCTCTCCTTGAATGAATCTACTAATAAATTATTAATGGTAATTATAAACGACTTTATTACTGTTGACATTAACCATGACACCTATAAATTAAACACCGATAAGGAAAATTGTTTAGTCCCACTGCATATAGTAAATAATATAGAAAATATTGGTTTTATAAATAAATGTGTAACCATTCTGGTTCCCATACATACAACGGACACATCACTCATATCTTGTTACTTATTTTCCTAGTTATAAAATGCATCCCTATTCTACATTGTTTCCATAAATAGAACTACAATTTACTTCATATGGTATCCATTCATTATTCTTCATTCATGATAAAGATATGAAAAAATAATAAAGAACATGTGTGGGCTGATAGTGCGGCGTCAATGCACCGAGTGCAACGTACTCGGCGAATGATGCATTCATAATATGTCTACAGTAGAAGAAGGACATTGGCTGGGGCCTGGGGCTCTTGTTTACGTAACTTACATAACTCGCGTTTGTTTCAGATCGTTGCTATTGTCTAGCACACTAACTGGAAATGGACACTGTTGTTGATGTATGCAAAACAGTTCAACGATTGTAAATAAATCGTGAGCAGAAGGAATTTCTTATTATTATGAAATATGTACATATATAATATTTTTGTTCGCAATCTTAAAAGCATCGTCCTTGAGGCATCCTAGCTTAGCAACGTGAGTCATGCTCCAAACTAAAACGGTAGGCAACAGTTCCCGAATAAGATGCGATTCGCTAACATTTCGTTTGTATGCAAATTGTTAGCGGCGTTATATTTTAGAATCCACTACACATGTTGTATATACACAGAATATTTTTAAAAGTGATAAATCTTCTGCAATAATCGTACTGATTTTTCGATCTTACTTGAATTTCCCTAATGTCCCTAGCTCCGTCACACTGGAACCCGCTTTAAAAAAAAACCTTACTTTTTTTCAGCCTATTTTACCTACAAACGATGCTAATAAATGTAGTATAGGTCAATTTTTTGTAGTCTTATTAGTTACTTAGAAAACATCATTGATATCGTTCGAAGTAAAAAATATAAATAATAGCGTGTTGATTAGTTTTGGAATGGGTTCCAAATTGATTGTAGTTTATTGTAGTGGCAAGAAAATTCTTTATTTGCGTTGTTTTATCTCAAATTATTGCAAGAAGGTCACAATAACAAGATTTTAAAAAATAAATAACACTTGTTCAAAAACTACAAACGATGCCAATAAATGTAGTATAGGTCAATGTTTTGTAGTCTTATTAGTTACTTAGAAAACATCATTGATATCGTTCGAAGTAAAAAATATAAATAATAGCGTGTTGATTTTTTTGGAATGGGTTCCAAATTGATTGTAGTTTATTGTAGTGGCAAGAAAATTCTTTATTTGCGTTGTTTTATCTCAAATTATTGCAAGAAGGTCACAATAACAAGATTTTAAAAAATAAATAATACTTGTTCAAGAACTACAAACGATGCCAATAAATGTAGTATAGGTCAATTTTTTGTAGTCTTATTAGTTACTTAGAAAACATCATTGATATCGTTCGAAGTAAAAAATATAAATAATAGCGTGTTGATTAGTTTTGGAATGGGTTCCAAATTGATTGTAGTTTATTGTAGTGGCAAGAAAATTCTTTATTTGCGTTGTTTTATCTCAAATTATTGCAAGAAGGTCACAGTAACAAGATTTTAAAAAATAAATAACACTTGTTCAAAAACTACAAACGATGCCAATAAATGTAGTATAGGTCAATTTTTTGTAGTCTTATTAGTTACTTAGAAAACATCATTGATATCGTTCGAAGTAAAAAATATAAATAATAGCGTGTTGATTAGTTTTGGAATGGGTTCCAAATTGATTGTAGTTTATTGTAGTGGCAAGAAAATTCTTTATTTGCGTTGTTTTATCTCAAATTATTGCAAGAAGGTCACAATAACAAGATTTAAAAAAATAAATAACACTTGTTCAAAAACTACAAACGATGCCAATAAATGTAGTATAGGTCAATTTTTTGTAGTCTTATTAGTTACTTAGAAAACATCATTGATATCGTTCGAAGTAAAAAATATAAATAATAGCGTGTTGATTTTTTTGAAATGGGTTCCAAATTGATTGTAGTTTATTGTAGTGGCAAGAAAATTCTTTATTTGCGTTGTTTTATCTCAAATTATTGCAAGAAGGTCACAATAACAAGATTTTAAAAAATAAATAATACTTGTTCAAGAACTACAAACGATGCCAATAAATGTAGTATAGGTCAATTTTTTGTAGTCTTATTAGTTACTTAGAAAACATCATTGATATCGTTCGAAGTAAAAAATATAAATAATAGCGTGTTGATTATAGTTTTGGAATGGGTTCCAAATTGATTGTAGTTTATTGTAGTGGCAAGAAAATTCTTTATTTGCGTTGTTTTATCTCAAATTATTGCAAGAAGGTCACAATAACAAGATTTTAAAATATAAATAACACTTGTTCAAAAACTACAAACGATGCCAATAAATGTAGTATAGGTCAATTTTTTGTAGTCTTATTAGTTACTTAGAAAACATCATTGATATCGTTCGAAGTAAAAAATATAAATAATAACGTGTTGATTAGTTTTGGAATGGGTTCCAAATTGATTGTAGTTTATTGTAGTGGCAAGAAAATTCTTTATTTGCGTTGTTTTATCTCAAATTATTGCAAGAAGGTCACAATAACAAGATTTTAAAAAATAAATAACACTTGTTCAAAAACTACAAACGATGCCAATAAATGTAGTATAGGTCAATTTTTTGTAGTCTTATTAGTTACTTAGAAAACATCATTGATATCGTTCGAAGTAAAAAATATAAATAATAGCGTGTTGATTAGTTTTGGAATGGGTTCCAAATTGATTGTAGTTTATTGTAGTGGCAAGAAAATTTTTTATTTGCGTTGTTTCATCTCAAATTATTACAAGAAGGTCACAATAACGAGATTTTAAAAAATAAATAACACTTGTTCAAAAACTACAAACAATGTAGTTGATTGTAGCTAAACTCATATGTTTGTAGTGGCTGCTGAACCCCTGTAAGCAATAAAAAACAAAAAATTTAGTGTTCAATAAGTTAATATATTCAAAACAATTATGAGCCTTGGATTTCGTGTCGTTTGTAGTTTTAGAAAAAAAATATTCATGCTCATACATACATCTTCGCAGACGTGCGTGTTTGTGTATGCGTGTGGGAGTTTCGTAATTTAGTGTACATTAAATTGCACATGATATATGTTAAAAAAAAAAGAGTTGGATATCTTTAATGTTCAGTAGTTTGCTGTTAAATGTTACAAAGTCACTTAATAATCCGAAACTGCTGAGACGACAAAAGTAATTAAAATGAAATAATGGATAAATTCCATCCGAAACGAAAAAAAAACTCAAAATAGTGCAATATAAAAAATTGGAATTAATATTGTCATTTATCGTTTATTGTAGTACTGGTAAAATAATTTATCCTCTAAAATAACTTCAAGAAAAATCAGATAAAACTAGCCAAATTGTAGTGGTATAATAAAATGACACTGGCATAAAAACTACAAACGATATGAACAATTGTCACAGTACCTTTATATTTGTATGTCTTGCTTATTACTGATTATAAGTGCGAATGAATAAATCTACTTAGTGTTTGATAGAGTGATACATTTTAAGACGTTAGAAAATAGAAAAGGAAATCGTTCGTAGTTTTACAGTTTGTCTTCCGACAGCATACCTTTATATGTATATGGACATTACCGATTAAATATAAGCGTGCGTACACAAGTTTACAGTTACTATAGTGCCTTCAGTAAATGTAGCATCGATTATACCTCAAAATATAAATTCAAAATCGTTGGACTTACAAGTATGTGCTGTTTTTCGTATTAAAAAATAATGACAGCCAACTATACACGGACTTTCGTAAGTATTGAAAACTTGAGCTGCAAATGAGTTGAATTTTTAATTATAATTTCTGAAAGTGTAAAACTTTTTGATAATTGAAAATTGTTAAACAATAATCAGAGAGTAATTGTTAGTATTTTTAACAACAGCTACGATACAGTTGAAGGATCGTATACTACAAACGATTTTATAAACTGTAGAGCTTTTTGAAGACTAAAAATTGGTTCATCGAAAGCCTTATACTGCGTTTATAGTGATTCAAGAGCAAAAAAATATTTCTTTTTTATTTATTTTTATCTACAAACGATGCTGATGAATGTAGTATAGGTCAATTTGTTTGTTATTGTGTGTTATTTATTTTTTAAAATCTCGTTATTGTGACCTTCTTGCAATGATTTGAGATGAAACAACGCAAATAAAAAATTTTCTTGCCACTACAATAAACTACAATCAATTTGGAACCCATTCCCAAACTAATCAACACGCTATTATTTATATTTTTTACTTCGAACGATATCAATGATGTTTTCTAAGTAACTAATAAGACTACAAAAAATTGACCTATACTACATTTATTGGCATCGTTTGTAGTTTTTGAACAAGTGTTATTTATTTTTTTAACCTTTAAGTATGGACGTGGAGTCTCACAGGCTACTCAATGTTTACGTTTTCATAGTTTCACCTATTTCCCCCCGCTCCCCGGGATTGAGCGGCTCAGTAGCTTTTGTTTTAGTTGCCAAACTACCAACGAGGGAGGAGGTTGTGTCGTCCGGTGAATATTACGTGAGTAATAACCATCCAAAAATGGACTGGAGCCTGTCAGGCTACACGTCCATTGTTGTCATATAATATATTTTATAAGGGCGATTATGTTTGTTTCAGATTTTGTAGTACAAAATGTCAAATTATAAATAATGCCGTTAATTTTTCATCAAAACTACCGTCTACGACTTCTGTTCAGGGCCCTGCGCAAAAAATTTCCGTGTCGCTGATCCAACTTTCGAACAAAAAGTGAGTGAGTTGTTCGCTACGGATTAGTCTGACAATGAAGAAAATATTGAAGGTTTTTTTTTTTATATTGGAGTCCGAACTAATACAAAATCATGAGAGTGACAGTGATGAAGATCAGGACCAAGATCAGGACCATGATCAGGACCATGATCAGGACCAAGATCAGGACCAAGATCAGGAACGGGAACCGGACCAGGTCCTAGGAGAAGAATCGGACAGTTCCAAAAGCTTTGGAAAGAGGAGATTTTTAAACAAAACTAGCACTCGTGCTTGTAGTGCCTCATGTGCAAAGACGTGTTATAAATACTTCATTGCCAAGAGAACTGAGGTTGACTATGAATCGCTTTTTAGGTAATGATATGGTTACAGATGGTGTCCAGGATCAAGAAACCATTCAAGGGTCCAGAAGAGCATGTAGAATCTGTCCCGCGAAAAAACATAGGGTAACTACCTATGTTTGTGTTGGGTGCAAGAAACCTGTGTGTCTCCAATGTTCTAGACCTTTGTGCACTGACTGCCAATAAATTAGCGTTATCAGACCGTTGTCAATATTTTTTGTATTAGTTACCTGAAGTAGGTATTTTGTGTTTTTGGTTCCTTATATATTATATTTTAAGAAAAAAAGACTCATTTTGTTATAGTCATAAGTTTGGCTGTTTTTAATATCTAAAAATGTAGCCTAAGTAAATTTAGACTTAAAAGTGTCACGATTTTTTATTTTTTACATTTCTATATTTTTTTTAATAAAAGTTGATTACATAAGCACGTTATTTTATTGCTAAATCCCATAAAATTCAATATCCAATCAGCTTTAAAGCAACCTTATATCAAATTCTCAAAAAAAAAGTATGTACATATAGGAGCCTGTGAGACTCCACGTCCGCAGTAGTGTTAAGAAAAAATGACGTCCATACTTAAAGGTTAAATCTTGTTATTGTGACCTTCTTGCAATAATTTGAGATAAAACAACGCAAATAAAGAATTTTCTTGCCACTACAATAAACTACAATCAATTTGGAACCCATTCCAAAACTAATCAACACGCTATTATTTATATTTTTTACTTCGAACGATATCAATGATGTTTTCTAAGTAACTAATAAGACTACAAAAAATTGACCTTTACTACATTTATTGGCATCGTTTGTAGTTTTTGAACAAGTGTTATTTATTTTTTAAAATCTTGTTATTGTGACCTTCTTGCAATAATTTGAGATAAAACAACGCAAATAAAGAATTTTCTTGCCACTACAATAAACTACAATCAATTTGGAACCCATTCCAAAACTAATCAACACGCTATTATTTATATTTTTTACTTCGAACGATATCAATGATGTTTTCTAAGTAACTAATAAGACTACAAAAAATTGACCTATACTACATTTATTGGCATCGTTTGTAGTTTTTGAACAAGTGTTATTTATATTTTAAAATCTTGTTATTGTGACCTTCTTGCAATAATTTGAGATAAAACAACGCAAATAAAGAATTTTCTTGCCACTACAATAAACTACAATCAATTTGGAACCCATTCCAAAACTATAATCAAAACGCTATTATTTATATTTTTTACTTCGAACGATATCAATGATGTTTTCTAAGTAACTAATAAGACTACAAAAAATTGACCTATACTACATTTATTGGCATCGTTTGTAGTTCTTGAACAAGTATTATTTATTTTTTAAAATCTTGTTATTGTGACCTTCTTGCAATAATTTGAGATAAAACAACGCAAATAAAGAATTTTCTTGCCACTACAATAAACTACAATCAATTTGGAACCCATTTCAAAAAAATCAACACGCTATTATTTATATTTTTTACTTCGAACGATATCAATGATGTTTTCTAAGTAACTAATAAGACTACAAAAAATTGACCTATACTACATTTATTGGCATCGTTTGTAGTTTTTGAACAAGTGTTATTTATTTTTTAAAATCTTGTTATTGTGACCTTCTTGCAATAATTTGAGATAAAACAACGCAAATAAAGAATTTTCTTGCCACTACAATAAACTACAATCAATTTGGAACCCATTCCAAAACTAATCAACACGCTATTATTTATATTTTTTACTTCGAACGATATCAATGATGTTTTCTAAGTAACTAATAAGACTACAAAAAATTGACCTATACTACATTTATTGGCATCGTTTGTAGTTTTTGAACAAGTGTTATTTATTTTTTAAAATCTTGTTACTGTGACCTTCTTGCAATAATTTGAGATAAAACAACGCAAATAAAGAATTTTCTTGCCACTACAATAAACTACAATCAATTTGGAACCCATTCCAAAACTAATCAACACGCTATTATTTATATTTTTTACTTCGAACGATATCAATGATGTTTTCTAAGTAACTAATAAGACTTCAAAAAATTGACCTATACTACATTTATTGGCATCGCTTGTAGTTCTTGAACAAGTATTATTTATTTTTTAAAATCTTGTTATTGTGACCTTCTTGCAATAATTTGAGATAAAACAACGCAAATAAAGAATTTTCTTGCCACTACAATAAACTACAATCAATTTGGAACCCATTCCAAAACTAATCAACACGCTATTATTTATATTTTTTTACTTCGAACGATATCAATGATGTTTTCTAAGTAACTAATAAGACTACAAAAAATTGACCTATACTTCATTTATTGGCATACATATGAGTTTAGCTACAATCAACTACATTGTTTGTAGTTTTTGAACAAGTGTTATTTATTTTTTAAAATCTCGTTATTGTGACCTTCTTGCAATAATTTGAGATGAAACAACGCAAATAAAAAATTATCTTGCCACTACAATAAACTACAATCAATATGGAACCCATTCCAAAACTAATCAACACGCTATTATTTATATTTTTTACTTCGAACGATATCAATGATGTTTTCTAAGTAACTAATAAGACTACAAAAAATTGACCTATACTACATTTATTGGCATCGTTTGTAGTTTTTGAACAAGTGTTATTTATTTTTTTAAATCTTGTTATTGTGACCTTCTTGCAATAATTTGAGATAAAACAACGCAAATAAAGAATTTTCTTGCCACTACAATAAACTACAATCAATTTGGAACCCATTCCAAAACTAATCAACACGCTATTATTTATATTTTTTACTTCGAACGATATCAATGATGTTTTCTAAGTAACTAATAAGACTACAAAAAATTGACCTATACTACATTTATTGGCATACATATGAGTTTAGCTACAATCAACTACATTGTTTGTAGTTTTTGAACAAGTGTTATTTATTTTTTAAAATCTCGTTATTGTGACCTTCTTGCAATAATTTGAGATGAAACAACGCAAATAAAAATTTTTCTTGCCACTACAATAAACTACAATCAATTTGGAACCCATTCCAAAACTAATCAACACGCTATTATTTATATTTTTTACTTCGAACGATATCAATGATGTTTTCTAAGTAACTAATAAGACTACAAAAAATTGACCTATACTACATTTATTGGCATCGTTTGTAGTTTTTGAACAAGTGTTATTTATTTTTTAAAATCTTGTTATTGTGACCTTCTTGCAATAATTTGAGATAAAACAACGCAAATAAAGAATTTTCTTGCCACTACAATAAACTACAATCAATTTGGAACCCATTCCAAAACTATAATCAACACGCTATTATTTATATTTTTTACTTCAAACGATATCAATGATGTTTTCTAAGTAACTAATAAGACTACAAAAAATTGACCTATACTACATTTATTGGCATCGTTTGTAGTTCTTGAACAAGTATTATTTATTTTTTAAAATCTTGTTATTGTGACCTTCTTGCAATAATTTGAGATAAAACAACGCAAATAAAGAATTTTCTTGCCACTACAATAAACTACAATCAATTTGGAACCCATTTCAAAAAAATCAACACGCTATTATTTATATTTTTTACTTCGAACGATATCAATGATGTTTTCTAAGTAACTAATAAGACTACAAAAAATTGACCTATACTACATTTATTGGCATCGTTTGTAGTTTTTGAACAAGTGTTATTTATTTTTTAAAATCTTGTTATTGTGACCTTCTTGCAATAATTTGAGATAAAACAACGCAAATAAAGAATTTTCTTGCCACTACAATAAACTACAATCAATTTGGAACCCATTCCAAAACTAATCAACACGCTATTATTTATATTTTTTACTTCGAACGATATCAATGATGTTTTCTAAGTAACTAATAAGACTACAAAAAATTGACCTATACTACATTTATTGGCATCGTTTGTAGTTTTTGAACAAGTGTTATTTATTTTTTAAAATCTTGTTATTGTGACCTTCTTGCAATAATTTGAGATAAAACAACGCAAATAAAGAATTTTCTTGCCACTACAATAAACTACAATCAATTTGGAACCCATTCCAAAACTAATCAACACGCTATTATTTATATTTTTTACTTCGAACGATATCAATGATGTTTTCTAAGTAACTAATAAGACTTCAAAAAATTGACCTATACTACATTTATTGGCATCGCTTGTAGTTCTTGAACAAGTATTATTTATTTTTTAAAATCTTGTTATTGTGACCTTCTTGCAATAATTTGAGATAAAACAACGCAAATAAAGAATTTTCTTGCCACTACAATAAACTACAATCAATTTGGAACCCATTCCAAAACTAATCAACACGCTATTATTTATATTTTTTTACTTCGAACGATATCAATGATGTTTTCTAAGTAACTAATAAGACTACAAAAAATTGACCTATACTTCATTTATTGGCATACATATGAGTTTAGCTACAATCAACTACATTGTTTGTAGTTTTTGAACAAGTGTTATTTATTTTTTTAAATCTCGTTATTGTGACCTTCTTGCAATAATTTGAGATGAAACAACGCAAATAAAAAATTATCTTGCCACTACAATAAACTACAATCAATATGGAACCCATTCCAAAACTAATCAACACGCTATTATTTATATTTTTTACTTCGAACGATATCAATGATGTTTTCTAAGTAACTAATAAGACTACAAAAAATTGACCTATACTACATTTATTGGCATCGTTTGTAGTTTTTGAACAAGTGTTATTTATTTTTTTAAATCTTGTTATTGTGACCTTCTTGCAATAATTTGAGATAAAACAACGCAAATAAAGAATTTTCTTGCCACTACAGTAAACTACAATCAATTTGGAACCCATTCCAAAACTAATCAACACGCTATTATTTATATTTTTTACTTCGAACGATATCAATGATGTTTTCTAAGTAACTAATAAGACTACAAAAAATTGACCTATACTACATTTATTGGCATACATATGAGTTTAGCTACAATCAACTACATTGTTTGTAGTTTTTGAACAAGTGTTATTTATTTTTTAAAATCTCGTTATTGTGACCTTCTTGCAATAATTTGAGATGAAACAACGCAAATAAAAATTTTTCTTGCCACTACAATAAACTACAATCAATTTGGAACCCATTCCAAAACTAATCAACACGCTATTATTTATATTTTTTACTTCGAACGATATCAATGATGTTTTCTAAGTAACTAATAAGACTACAAAAAATTGACCTATACTACATTTATTGGCATCGTTTGTAGTTTTTGAACAAGTGTTATTTATTTTTTAAAATCTTGTTATTGTGACCTTCTTGCAATAATTTGAGATAAAACAACGCAAATAAAGAATTTTCT
Source organism: Colias eurytheme (assembly GCF_061535395.1). NCBI lineage: Eukaryota > Metazoa > Arthropoda > Insecta > Lepidoptera > Pieridae > Colias > Colias eurytheme. The sequence goes on along the minus strand of NC_142998.1, from coordinate 5,272,128 downwards.
TGCCACTACAATAAACTACAATCAATTTGGAACCCATTCCAAAACTATAATCAACACGCTATTATTTATATTTTTTACTTCAAACGATATCAATGATGTTTTCTAAGTAACTAATAAGACTACAAAAAATTGACCTATACTACATTTATTGGCATCGTTTGTAGTTCTTGAACAAGTATTATTTATTTTTTAAAATCTTGTTATTGTGACCTTCTTGCAATAATTTGAGATAAAACAACGCAAATAAAGAATTTTCTTGCCACTACAATAAACTACAATCAATTTGGAACCCATTTCAAAAAAATCAACACGCTATTATTTATATTTTTTACTTCGAACGATATCAATGATGTTTTCTAAGTAACTAATAAGACTACAAAAAATTGACCTATACTACATTTATTGGCATCGTTTGTAGTTTTTGAACAAGTGTTATTTATTTTTTAAAATCTTGTTATTGTGACCTTCTTGCAATAATTTGAGATAAAACAACGCAAATAAAGAATTTTCTTGCCACTACAATAAACTACAATCAATTTGGAACCCATTCCAAAACTAATCAACACGCTATTATTTATATTTTTTACTTCGAACGATATCAATGATGTTTTCTAAGTAACTAATAAGACTACAAAAAATTGACCTATACTACATTTATTGGCATCGTTTGTAGTTTTTGAACAAGTGTTATTTATTTTTTAAAATCTTGTTATTGTGACCTTCTTGCAATAATTTGAGATAAAACAACGCAAATAAAGAATTTTCTTGCCACTACAATAAACTACAATCAATTTGGAACCCATTCCAAAACTAATCAACACGCTATTATTTATATTTTTTACTTCGAACGATATCAATGATGTTTTCTAAGTAACTAATAAGACTTCAAAAAATTGACCTATACTACATTTATTGGCATCGCTTGTAGTTCTTGAACAAGTATTATTTATTTTTTAAAATCTTGTTATTGTGACCTTCTTGCAATAATTTGAGATAAAACAACGCAAATAAAGAATTTTCTTGCCACTACAATAAACTACAATCAATTTGGAACCCATTCCAAAACTAATCAACACGCTATTATTTATATTTTTTTACTTCGAACGATATCAATGATGTTTTCTAAGTAACTAATAAGACTACAAAAAATTGACCTATACTTCATTTATTGGCATACATATGAGTTTAGCTACAATCAACTACATTGTTTGTAGTTTTTGAACAAGTGTTATTTATTTTTTTAAATCTCGTTATTGTGACCTTCTTGCAATAATTTGAGATGAAACAACGCAAATAAAAAATTATCTTGCCACTACAATAAACTACAATCAATATGGAACCCATTCCAAAACTAATCAACACGCTATTATTTATATTTTTTACTTCGAACGATATCAATGATGTTTTCTAAGTAACTAATAAGACTACAAAAAATTGACCTATACTACATTTATTGGCATCGTTTGTAGTTTTTGAACAAGTGTTATTTATTTTTTTAAATCTTGTTATTGTGACCTTCTTGCAATAATTTGAGATAAAACAACGCAAATAAAGAATTTTCTTGCCACTACAGTAAACTACAATCAATTTGGAACCCATTCCAAAACTAATCAACACGCTATTATTTATATTTTTTACTTCGAACGATATCAATGATGTTTTCTAAGTAACTAATAAGACTACAAAAAATTGACCTATACTACATTTATTGGCATACATATGAGTTTAGCTACAATCAACTACATTGTTTGTAGTTTTTGAACAAGTGTTATTTATTTTTTAAAATCTCGTTATTATGACCTTCTTGCAATAATTTGAGATGAAACAACGCAAATAAAAATTTTTCTTGCCACTACAATAAACTACAATCAATTTGGAACCCATTCCAAAACTAATCAACACGCTATTATTTATATTTTTTACTTCGAACGATATCAATGATGTTTTCTAAGTAACTAATAAGACTACAAAAAATTGACCTATACTACATTTATTGGCATCGTTTGTAGTTTTTGAACAAGTGTTATTTATTTTTTAAAATCTTGTTATTGTGACCTTCTTGCAATAATTTGAGATAAAATAACGCAAATAAAGAATTTTCCTTCCACTACAATAAACTACAATCAATTTGGAACCCATTCCAAAACTAATCAACACGCTATTATTTATATTTTTTACTTCGAACGATATCAATGATGTTTTCTAAGTAACTAATAAGACTACAAAAAATTGACCTATACTACATTTATTGGCATCGTTTGTAGTTTTTGAACAAGTGTTATTTATTTTTTAAAATCTTGTTATTGTGACCTTCTTGCAATAATTTGAGATAAAACAACGCAAATAAAGAATTTTCTTGCCACTACAATAAACTACAATCCATTTGGAACCCATTCCAAAACTAATCAACACGCTATTATTTATATTTTTTACTTCAAACGATATCAATGATGTTTTCTAAGTAACTAATAAGACTACAAAAAATTGACCTATACTACATTTATTAGCATCGTTTGTAGGTAAAATAGGCTGAAAAAAAGTAAGGTTTTTTTTAAAGCGGGTTCCAGCGTGACGGAGCTAATGTCCCTGCAATTGTATTATACTTGAAACAATATTAAATCTTATATCCATAAGCTCTTAGGAAATGTAAATAAAAAAATGTTATACCTATTGAATTAGATTCTTCCGATGACAAATACGTGTAGTTGTAAACGAGTACACCAACCTACTACAAACCAAGAGATACCGTAATCTATGTAAATGATATTTTAATGCTTTATGAATTGAAAGATGAAAGCTGCAAATGAATACATTATAATAAGACAAAGTGATAGATACTCATTATACAAGTGAAATCAATTCATACTGAACATGTTTCGAAACAATGAAAGCTAAATACTTAGGTAACAATTGAGATCTTACAGCTTAAGAAATGCGGTGTAATGTTATATAGTAACCCATTTAGCACGGTATTTTTGTGTTTGTTGTTAATTTAATAACAGCGTTTATGAATCTAAGCCAATAGGTAAGTAGTGTTACGTTATAACTATGAAATCCGAAGCAATATAAATCTTACAGGATTTACTCGGGCACATAAATGTACGATTTATTGCTAGCTGTAATGTTTACTCGAATAACGTACATTCCTACGGATATCATAACATTTGTGTGCGAATTTCGAACACTTTGATGTGAACATTGTTTTGCTCTATAAAATAAGAAATTAGGAAAATTAAGAATCAAGTAATTTTTAATACTTAGATATTTGAATTAAATTGATCAGTAAGGAATGTGGCAGCAACATACCTATAGGTACTAGATTTTACTGTTTATAAAATTTATATGAAACACATTTCCAATATGTAAGTTAGGATTATACTTACATACAGTAAGTAATACTCGTTTATTCTGTCAACTGAGGTTAAAGCAGTTGATTTGGAATGATGACATTTAACATTTAAAGGATAAAATGGTTTTCTCATGTCTGATATTTAACAGAAACAGAAGTCAAAGGTGTCTCAAACAACTCTATTGTTAAATCTTATCTTGTTCCTTGGTTTCACAACTTACAACAAGGATACATTCTTTGTTTATTTTAGATGTAACTAGGGAATTGTATTTGAATAGAAACCTTTTGAATATTATTTTTTAGAATAACTCTTTTAACAAATATTTTAATTACAAACATGTATCAGTAAAAATAAAAAAAGGTTTATTTGTTCTTTCTTTTGTCGTTGATCTATAATATAAAAATGAATCGCAAAATGTGTTGGTAAGCGCATAACTCGAGAACGGGTGGACCGATTTCGATAATTCTTTTTTTATTATATTCCTTGAAGTACCAGGATGGTTCTTATGTAGAGAAAACATAAATATGTACCACGGGCGAAGCCGGGGCGGACCGCTAGTTGAATATAATTTTGTCCGCTAAGAAGGAGTTTAACTTTTAAGATTGATAATAAATAAAAATAATGTTCAATGGATATTTAAATATGCACAATGCATGTTTAAAAATCCATACAAATATTATAAATGCTGTCTGTCAATTTTAAAATAAAATATGAATTTGACGTTGACGAAAAAAAAATAACTGAAGAAAAAGGTAATGGAAGTTTTGCCCCTGTGTGAAAGCGCGAGATACAGCTAATATGCTAATAAAAATAAAGTAGTTTAAAAAATGTAAATAAGCAAAACTTAGATCCTTTTTATAATTGAAATAAGTGGGAGTTAAAATTATAAAAATTAATGAACACCACATTCCAGTTTTGGAGGTTGATATTTAAAATTTTTTGGTCTTCGATGAATATTTCCTAGAATCGAATTTGATACTTATCCTCATTATAACTCAACACATAAATCTACCGCAGTATCCTACTTTATAGCTTCTGCACAATATTGGTATTTCCGTTCTATTTCATTAATTTTATATCACTGCCCAGTCTCAAGAACGTTTCTTTATAAATAGGTGCCTCATACTGCAACAATTTTGCCGAAGTTTAAACTCAATTTGATTATGAATGATAATGTTAAGTACACTTACTTATGTCCCAACTCATGTGTGATGGTGTGTGCCAGCGCAATGCCGTTGTCTTCGTTGACAGAACAACTGCGGTCCGGCTTGCACATGCCGGCCACATGCGCCATACCTAGAGTGCTGCAAATTCATATATTACATTAAGATCATAAAATAAAGAGAGAAAAAAAATGCAACTGATACTGGTGAACAAAAGACGCTGAAGCAAGAGAAATACATATATATGTAATAGATAAAACTTTAAAGTTCGAATAAGGCAGTATTGTCCCATAGTAACAATATTTTATACCTACATGAATAACCTACCTCCGAAATCGTAGCAGGATGTGTATTAAAATTAAATAAATATACTAATTTATGGATGAAATATTTAAAAAAACATCGCTTTTAATCAGAATACGAGACGAATATATTGTTCTAGTTTTGTTGTTTGTTGTTGGAATCGGAAAAATATGTATATCTGCTGCTATTTAGCGCTAAATCATAACTAACTAAGGTCATTTGAATATACATAGTGTAGAATAATTCAAGAATATAGCCACTTAATTCAATGTTATCCAAGGAATAAATACGCGTTATAATCATAATATTATAATTATTTCCCAATAATAAAATTTTGAGATGGAAAATTCCAAGGAAAATAGGGACTCATTTTTATATATAGAGATATGGACTCATACCTCTGAGGCGCCGGAACCAAACAAGACACTATCACGACATCATTAATACATATATTACATCATGCAATAGTGTTGACACATCGAAAGATATATATGATCGACAATATAAAAATCGTGACGAGTAATTGGGCGCAGCGTGATGTTAATATTAGGTATATTGAGAATTTAATACTTAATAATTATAATGACTTAATTGACATCGGTTCCGCTACAGCAACTACATTTTGTAGTTGCGATAGCCTTTTCTTATGTTCACAAATTGTATCATGAAAACATTTGTTAAACCAACTATACTTCTTCGTTCTATTTCCCTTTTAGAATCATGGAATTTTGTGACTTTAAATTTTATTAATCATTACAGATCGCTTGATAATGTTGATCTAAGAAAGAGGGAAGGGCGGACGTACTCATTGTACAAATGGATGCGGCTAGGAATAGCCGGCTAATAATAAGCGCGCTCTGACTCACGCGGAAACCGATGAAAAGCTATAAATTCTTTCAAATAAATTCTATACACTCACACGAGGCACGCCATCCACACGACACGCGACTATTTTATAGGTATTACGTGTCTTATTGACTTCTAAATATTTTAATTGCCATAGCGAAACTAAATTCACTCAAATATTATATTTATGTCATGATATACATGAATGTGATTTTTTTGGCATCGCTGTAACGTGATTGAGTGTAATTTTTATAAGACAATTACATATAATTTTATTGGTGCGCGCGTTGATGTCTTTTACGAGAAGGATTAGTGCTTGCGTAAATACTTATTTTCTCATATATACGACTTAATTATTGCATAGCGTTGAATTATGTATAGGCCTGGTGATATTTATTAATATACTAAGTATAACTTGACAAAATCGATTAATACAATCGATTAATTAATACCCAAGAAACTTTCAAATATATTAGCAGTAATTTTCCGGTTACATTATGTAAGGCGCAATTTGCGTCGCAATCTCAAGGCAATTACCATATAATGACATTACATTTTGATTTAACATCTCCTTTGTGTACATTCATAAATCATATGTTGAGCTCGATCCAAACGTTAACATAAATTGGACACAGTTAAGCACAGACTTGACAACACAATATAAAGAGAATAATGTAATGTGGAGGGAATTCCGGTTTATTATTATTATTTATTAGGTAGATATACAAATTGTCTTGTTTTTTGTTCCAACATTGTTAGTTTAAAATACTGAATAAGATAATAAATCAAGAAAGTAAGTGAAATTATAGTAGTGTACATTTACTTTCCATTTTAAATTTCTGATAAATACAGGGATATGTAATTACTCAATCTATAAATGACATAACGTTAATAACTCAATTATATAATTAATAAGTTGAGAATGTGATTTTATTTACTATGTAGAGTTTGGTACGCAGTGAACTTAAAATTAACAAGAAATTTATAGTTATTTAAGCAGTTTTAAATTAGATTATTGCAAACAATTTTAAACTAAAAATGTTCAATATTAAGTGGGTTATAATAGTTTTATAGTGTAGGATGGAAGACTAACAATTAATTTATTACAAAATTTAAGTATAATAAATTTAAATACACGCAGAAATAACAAGTTTTACTCAAAAACAACATCAACCTAAACTCCTTATAAGTTTTTATTTAAAATCGTGACGTCTTTTATAACTTTTGTATCCTATTCATAAACAATAAAAATTGTTTCAAGAAAAACCTTGCGCAATTTAATGTAATTGCAGTAAGTTGATAAATCTTATACATATTATAAAGAACTCGTTTTACTATGAACGAAGTTTTTTTTAGTATCATAGGTAACCTTGAAAAAATACTGTACGTAATGTACCTAAACATGTCAGTACTCAGTACATAATAATCATTGCCGAGCTTTTTGACATAGGTATATATAAAAATCGTGAATGGAACAAATAAATATAAATGCCCATACGCTAAAGAAATCTCATTGATACGTATTTCTTTATGCTTTAATAAAAACACATTACAAAAAGGTGAGATAAGTGTCGAAACGGCAGCCAGACGGCGTGGCGTCAACCACTCTCGCCGTGCCACAATTCACAATGCCAAATTCCAAATCGATAACAATTTATCATATCGCTATCAAATAAACTTTATTCGTTTAAACACCCTTATCACAATTATGTCTTCTATATGACCTCACAAAAATAGAAAAACATAAATATATTCCATTTCCGTTCTCTACGCCCCTGTCGAGAATTATACAGTGTTGACATACATTCAATAGGCGGGTATGCTATGGGATATTTACGAATGCGTTCATATTGATGTCTGCATTTTTATGCAGTTCAATGCATAATTCATGAATGTCTTGTAGGTCCGACAGCCGCCTGGGGGCCTGACACCGTTACCGACACACTCATTGTCTTCTGATTGCCGGCTTCCGAGAACATTCGACTTCTCGGTTGTACCGTTTACCGAACGCATCAGGATTCCTTATTACATTCATTATACACTGGTTTTGGTGAAAATACGTGAGTCGTATACGCAACAGCTTCTCCGTGAGCCGACACGGCTGCAAGCTAGTGAGATAAAAATAAAAGAATACATAACGTTGTCCAATAAACACTTCATCGATAGATAAACAAATATGGGATACTTGTTAATTTGATATTACATAAGTAGGACGTCTGTTTTTCTTCAACTGTTTCTATTCTAGCTCACGCATAGTTGAATGTTTACGTGAAAACATCGTTCAGCGTTAGATGCATTTTGAATACTCTTAAATAGATTCCACGAAGAAAACAGTATAATACAAAGCAAACAAATAGCACTACTTGATCAATTATGTGTGGTTAACCGCGTTGAAACTTCACTCGTTACTATCGACAGACGCATGAGAGGTGCGGCGAGTATTTGGAAATAATCACTTCACCTCGAATAATATTTTGCTTATAATTACGTATAGCGGAATGGTTATAGGCTTTTGTTAAAATTTTTGAATGCTCAGTTTGTTGTTAAAACATCCTTGGCCTTAATGTCGGCGGTTTTGATGTCGGCACATTTGGTAGTGCGGTCAGAGCCGTTACCGATACAAAAAAATATTGTACAAGTGGATTCCTGCAGTTTTTTAAGAATTCCACTTATAGTATTTTTTGTGATAATTTGTTTAATGCTTAATAAAAATAACATGACATAAACCGGAGTGGGACATTATTTTTCGCTCGTTTTACAACTTAAAAGGGTAATTTTTTTATCGGTCGTCCAGTTTAAGTTTGTTAAGTTGTAACTAATATTTAATAACGTTATGGATATGGAGTCTACGACCATGACCCTATTCAATATTAGCACATACGTTACATGTTATTTTATTGTCACGCATTGGCAATAAGTCTGTCAGTAGAGATAAAACATGAGTACGAGTACGAGATTATCGTTTATATTGTTGACTTTATCAATTTGTTGTTTTTATTCTGTACAACTAGGCCACAATTTATTTAAATAACTTTACGTATGTAAAATATTGATGAAAGAATTTCATAATTGATAAGTGGGATATGAGATTTATGATTGTACGTCAAATGGGCGATATTTATTTCCGATAACGGCGGTGGGCCACCTGCAGCCACATGGCGACGATCACGCCAGAATCTCGAAAGTGTTCTATTTCGGCGCGTGTTACTCACTGCCACTCTATTTACACAGCAAACAGACGCCTGCTCCTGCCATTGACCTTGTCTCGACTTGAGATTGCAAAAAATTATTGCGATTATCAATAATATATTTGCGTTAGTCGATTTTATTTCGTAAACTGTATTCGATCGTGCACAAGTGGATATACAGTTTTAAAGTATAACGATTGAAATATTGCTTCAAGTTATATCGTCTGGATGGAATTATTTTTCCACTAGCCATAAAAGTAATTTGTAATGAAAAGTAAAGCGATAATTTCGTACCTACAAGGAGAGTCGTGCTGGCTGCATATGTCTTGCCTGGTGACTAGAATAGCCACGTCGTGATGGTGGGGATTATTGTCATCGTTGGTATTCTGCTGCTTTTGCCAGCGACAGAACGAACTTAAGGTGGAATCTGCGTTCGTTGTCACTTCCAAATCGGGAGCCGCTTGTAATTCTTCAATGACAATTATTTTAACCACTACTACTTTAATGTAGTTGCCGATTGTTGGGTCCATATAAAGAGATGATACCTGTGCAAAAGATTTAATTTTTAAATTTATTTGAGTAAGTATAAGTACTTATTTTATTCATGGTGATATGTATAATTGAGAAAGGCGGCATTAAAATAAACGATATTAGTATCATGGTCAAAACATATTTTAGATATTGCGTTTGATAATACTTTGAATAATTATTATGAGGATATTATAAAGTATAAACATAGGTAACAAATTGTTAATTGTATTATATTTTCCTGCATTGCAAAGTGTATTCTTAATGTGAATGGATTTTGAATAAAAAATGAATTTAAATGTACCTATTGTAATATGTTACATAATATTATGCATTTTTGAGACAATATTATAACTTCTACCTGACATTTTATAAGAAGGAAAAGATAAATAATAAGATAAGATACGAACCATATTCATGATAGTAAGGAGATAAATCTCCAAATTGCCTTGACTGTGAAAATCTGTCATAGACTTGTCGGCGACAAGCAGGACCTCAACGTGGCGCGGCTTGCTCACGGAGCGGGTGGACCGCCTCGTGGCCTCTATATCCCATCGGCCATTTGAGTGATGGGATCGATGATACTTCTACAAACATACAAATTCACTTAAAATTAACCAGATTTTTAAAGCTTTGATTAAAAATTACATTCAATTCGTTAGTTTGTCCAATATGACAAAATTATGTATGAATTCAAATAAAGATTTTATTTATTTATTCGATCCTATCTATTCCCGTTAATGTAGGATGTAACTATAGACGAATGATTTGGTTTCCTAGTCAAGAAACAAACATACCTTGTTATATCGAGATTTTTGGTATTCTTCGATCTGTTTATTTTTTAAGTTCTTAATTTTCCATTGATAAGGAGGTTGTTTCGTGGCACAATTTTTCGACCTTCTTCGTCTTCGTCGTCGCGTCTGTATTCTTCGAGGTCTATGTTCAAATTTATTTTTGTTGAAAGTTCTGTTTCTAGAAAATTCAATAGAGTTACTATTTTCAAGTGATATGCTTCTTGAAGCTGATTGAACTCGTCTCTGTTCAGCTCTTACTGCTTGTTGTCTTCTGAAAGCTACAGGATCTCGTCGCAGTGCTTCTAATCGCCTCCTTTTCTCTTCTAAATAAGCCCGTCGTCGAGGATCCATAGCATCTTTATGGCTTCGCCTTGAGTCAGTATATTTCATACTTTTTTGGTTTTCGTTTCGATGTGGTTTAATATTGAGATTATCATTATGATTTGGATGAGATTTTTTAATTTCTCTTTTCTTTCTATGAAATGCTTCAAGTTTATCTACCGCTGACCTCCTAAATATAATATGTGGCCGTCCTTGAGAACTATCGGTGGGTATTTGATTAGACGGCTCGATCCAATATTCTCCATGTTCAGTCCGTAAGTGACCTGCCTGAGAAAGAATATTTGTTTTGTTAATTTATTTTTAAAATAAAAGAAGAACGTGATTGTCAGTTTTATTTGAGTTTTTTATTTTCCAAATTCCAATAATACATAATTAATATTTCCATTAAATAAATAAATACAATTAGCAGGTGACTTTATTTTCAATTTGGGTAATAAAATCGTGTAATTTAATATACCTACCTAATATCTGAGCGCTTACAAATTTAGCACTTCATGTAACACATTTGCGTCATTGAAAATTGCAGAAGTCACTTCAACATGAATCGACTGTTAGTAGGTCAACAATCTTACACCTATTATTTACAAGCAAACGCTTGTAACAGATAAATTGATTGATAAGAACGTAGATAGGCATAGTGGCAAACTTATTAGATACTATTTTATCAATATGAAAATTTATGAACTCTGCTAGATTGTTATACTAAATTTATGTTTGATAAGTTGTGAAGTGACAGTATTCATTTATTATTTAACTAGCGGTCCGCCCCGGCTTCGCCCGTGGTACATATTTACGTTTTCTCTACATAAAAACCATCCTCGTACTTCAAGGAATATAATAAAAAAAGAATTATCGAAATTGGTTCAGCCGTTCACACGTCATGCCGTGACAACGCGAAACGGGTTTCATTTTTATATATATGTATATTGTATATGTATATGTATAAATTACGAGATTTTTTACATTATGTATTTGTAGAAATTCTTCAGTACCATTATTGCCATATTGGTTGGCATAATGTTAATACTTAATATTTATTTTACTTGTCCACGAGTAGGTACTGTACTTCATTTTATAATTCAGAAGGAGTTTTATTCAGCGCTTTAAAAATATAATATCTAAAAGCGCCGTTTCGATGGTTTAGTTTCCCTATTTGCGAGCGTAATTATATATTCAAATAATCTACGTGTAGGATCGTAGTTATGTTATTACTGAGTTGAGCGACCGGCCAGCCTGTATGTCGCCGGCCTTGTGAATTGGAAGGCCGTCTGCGAAAGTCTCATTCAATAGGACTTTTAAAGCTACCGTACATTCAAATTAAAATAGCACTTAATACACATTCAATTAATAGTAAGTGGCGAAGTTTGTTCACAATAATATTTATGTAACACAAACGGCAATAGGCTCTCAAGTATTGTTACGAGAATTGTTTTATAATTTATATTGCTCTGCTTGTTATTTTTCAAGTAGGTACGAGTATGAGAGAAGACATGATGATAGATAAATTTTTCGCAGTTGTGAATTATAATACCTATATTAAGTGCCCCATATTTTATATCTATCTTTAGATTTTGTTCAAATAAGTTCTGCTAAACCATACTTTGCTTGTATCTTATGTAAGCTTAATTCGCATTCGACTATATAGAAAACCGACCGGTGAGGAATGGCGGCTTTTTTGTAAAAACTCTATTTGGTAAAAAACATTCATCTTGGCCCATATATGGCGTATGGTTGAATATGTTACCTAACATTAAAAGTTATTAATAAAAATATGTAACCAGTTGAAGAAGAACGAAAGTTGATTAATGAGGACTGACATGCCTCTGAGCAGCGACCTCGAGTCAACCAAGTGTAAATTATATTTAATTACATCGTGTCTAAACTTTTTATTTAACCAACTCACTTTAAACCGGTTGGTTCTATTTTGTAGAATAATTTAACTACAGACACTATAATTTCGCACAGCGCAAAATGCAAATTGGCGATGCTGTTGCCTTGATATTGCTTCTCGAGTCACATGTTTACTTTGAGATATTAAAAAGTTAATTTATTTGAATTTCTAAAGGTTTATAAAGAAATTCTCGATTATAAATCGATCGTTAGTGTTTTCATTTTGACATTATGTCGTAACTTTAAGTAGTGGTTATCGCGACGGCGGATCATTTGAACAGGTTTACCGACACTGAATAAAATTAAAGAGAACGTTACACTCATGCGTGTAAGCAATTTGTTTATTTTGTACAGCTAAATAAATTTGAATTATTTAATACTGAAAAACATACTTAATTTTCACATTTCTGAATAGTCGATTGGGGAAATAAAGTAAGTATTTAGTTTTATTTTACTCTACTGAAGCATTTTTAATTGTTGTAATATCTACCACTTACAGACTACTGGACAAATAACATATTAATCATTTATGTATAAATAACACACTAAAAAAATAAATCGCACTGCGATAACGAGCCTGACGGAATTACAAATGCTACTTGTTCACTTCAGGAACTTATTAAAGAATACACGCATAAAATAAGACGATAATATGTCATCGAAATTGCATTCCTTATTTTTAACTTTATAAAAGTTGTTTTACTGCGTCAAAACTATTAAATTGTTATTTTACTTCTATATTCTTTTATATAATTGTTTAACACCCTTGTTTGTATAAAATAAACGAACGAGCGTTTTAATTTTATTGAATGTTCATACTGGATACACAAAATGTTATAGCATTCTTTTAATTGTTAAAAAAAAGAAACAGTGGCAGTAAACGTCTTCCCGTTCGATTATAATGACGGGGAATGTTGAACATCGATTCGGGGATAAAGTCAAACCGTTGTTGTAGTTTATCATCATTATATAATGTGTAAGGAGGTGGGCATTAAAGATAAGACTTACAAGTCCATCGCAGGCGGAGATAGCGATCTTGGAGGAAGGTTGTCCCCTGACGGTGCCGGTGTAATGGCATGAGGTAGCGGCTTCCTGCGGTCGGGACCGCGTGCGTTGGTCCGCTCTTTGTCTCTCCACGATCATCGCTGGTGTGATAAATGATACTGAAGGCCTGGGGATAAATATATGATTATTATCTTTATTGTTAAAAAAATATTTTTAATATGATATAATTAAATACTAAGAACATTTCTGACAAAAGCTGCTATGTGTTAAGTGTATTATTAAAGGAAAAATTAATTAATCAATTCATGCTTTTTTACTTAAATATTACTTAAATAAATAAGCATGTATCCCAATCCTTAAATTTAATATCAACAATCCTATACCTACTTTAGAACCTTATATGTACCTGTATAATATAAATATACCTATAGCAACGTAACTCGAGCAATGTTACTTATGACTCAGTGATTTAAGACCTGCTCTTACCTGTGAATGGGTAGCAGTGCGATTTTCACTTTTTATTTTTATTTGAAGCAAACCTTTAGTGAAATAACTATATAGGGATTCAAGTATTTAAGTCGGTGAGCAATGGTTTAAGTTATACGAGGGAATTCAATAAATCAGGATTAGAATAGCTTTCGAGAGGATCTATGTAGGTATACCTAATTTTTAGATGTTGTTTGTTCATAAATAGAGTTAATTAAAAACACATAATATATCCTGCTATTTACAAGAAAATTTAAATAATTGTGACATAAACAAAACTAGTTTTCAATCTACGAAGAGATGTAAAAATATATTTTTAGATCGGAACTATCATAAAACATAGTTACGAGAGTTTGGCATTATAATCAACGTGGTTTTTTATGAAGCAATAAAATTTTAATAACATGGAATTGGTTCGACGTACACTATAATATAGGTCAATATAGAAAACTACTAAACTCTACTGATGTCTTAAGCTGAAAAGGCTAATCCATTAGAAAGTTCATATAAATCAATATAATATTTTAAGCAGAACATGTTAGTTTTATTATTATTTAATATACCAAACATTTTTATTATTTGATTATACGGCTATTTGATTAATTACAGTTTCGAATAGATTAAATCGCTCAATTTATTACTGATTTTCCTTTTGTTAATTTAATTCGTTGAACCGGTCTTTAATATCGCATTGTTTGAATAGTTGTAATTGGTACTGTCATATCTGATATAATTAGAACAAAATTAATTACAGAATACCTAGTTCATCGTTTTCACTAGAGATATTGTAATAAATAGATTCGTTAAGTAGACATATAAATACTCAAGGTTAAACCGCGTTGTAAAATAACGATATATGTATATTCCTTTTGTATTCCAACTTCATAAATAAAGATTGGGTTTTAATTTCAGTACAGAACAGGAAACCTCGTCGAACTTTGAAAAATGATGTCTGTAAGCAATAAATTGCGGTTTAAGTTTAACGCATATCGTCCACAGAATCTGCTCACTACAGACGGCCACAAAAAGTAGATTTAGAGTTAGCACACGGTCAAGATTTATGGAGTTAGCAATGCCATGACCAAACACTCGGAGTTTAATTCATTAATTCCGAAAAAGGTGAACAGATCGCTGTGAATAAATATTAAGAACGTTTATTTCATTCTTCACTACGTTGATTAAAAAATGTTTGCGGAAATGGCATGCAAATTTTTATTAATTATGTAGATAAATTGATGTGCGAAGAGTCGTTCTCGTGCCATTTTATATTTGTAAAATGTTTTGTTCTTTTTCAAGAACAGTGTTTAAAAAGTTAACAACTACGAATGAGTTTTTACAATTGCAGTTCTTTGTACAACGTTGAATAATAACGTTTCTTAGGGAACAACCTTGAGCAAGGTAAGCTGTCGATCGATGGGCAAACAGATCGAATGTCGAGTGTAAATACACAGATAAAGCATATTACAGCAATTAGCAGAAGCAAATATGGTTACCCCAGATACATATATTCGTGTCCATTAATCCGCTACCAGATCAGCGTCAATAAGTCTAGCATACCTTTCTGGTTAAAAAACAGTTATAGTGATGCAATTTTTGCTTATGGCAAACGTCCAGCATTTTTAGCACTGCATCCTATTTCGAGACTTCTTAAGTGGCTTTGTTGTGGGGTTCCAAAAAATATTATTATTTTTATGAGTACTAACTCTTTTTATTTCTGCCCAGACTGTTTAATGTACATTCTACATGCATGTCTTAGTATAGGTATAACATATAAGGCTTACATATAGGTGCCTGTATAAAGATGTTTTATTGATTTTATATCTTTATTTATATTTAGTTTGCCAGCAAAATAAATTTGCCCAGAATATGATGAATTTACTGATATTAAACGAATAAGACCTATAAAAAGATGTAGATCTCTATGATACTTTCTGATTTTTTTTGGTATTATTTCAAAATCTTATGAATGTAGATTTATTGAGATGCTTTAGATAAAGTCTGTCTTTTTATCTATGCGGGCCAATACCAGTGTGTTCTGGAAACCGATTTCATAGTATTAAAATAAAGTAGGTACGTAGAGCATGCGGTTTGAGCACCTAGGCCGCGAATCCTTTATTTTATTGATCTTTTATGGGGTCTTTGCTCCTAAGTCCTGAGCGGTTATATTCATTGTTACCCCTTTCCTGTGACTATATTTCACACTACTTAACAATACAAGCACGAAGTTTAAATATTTAAAAAATGTATCGCACAAATGAATACTTTTATTACTCTAATATAATTTTTTACGATGTTTCTTGTGGGAAATTCCACCAAAATAATATTTATTATAAAAGAGTCATCAAATGAGTCAAATTCTCAGAACAATTATTATAAAGTGTAAATTTAAATAATTTTGATTTGATGATTTGTATTGTAAAATTGCCCCTTTATTAAAAGAGTATCTAAATATGATTATTTTGTTAATTTTTATTTAATGTTTAACATAAATTATTTCATATTATTCTTTTACTGTTTACCATGTAATGTAACTCTAATGCATGTAGATAATACTATTTAAAAATCCACCCATCTTCAGTATTTTTTTGTTGTACCGTACTCTAAGACTTATAATCAAATGAATTCTTTACTTTTAATGAGAAATATTCAATTATGTCCAAAAATATAGGGTGCTAATATTAGCATTATGTTATGGATATGAATTGTTATGTAAATTATTTTGAGCCTAACGACTTGGCACAAATAACCCGTCTGGCAGCGTCGGGCCAGTGTTACCAATGTGAAAATTTATTATCAATGGCGCCAATTTAACAACCATTAGCTTTACCCTACCATTATATCCATGCACTCATATCTCCGACTCTTTGGTCTGTTATCTTAACTGAAAATCGTAATTATATATCTCAGTGTAATCGATGCCATCTTCATAATTCAAATTTAGTACCAAACCTTCTTTCATTGAAAAAAGTTCTACAAGAACGCTCATTCCTTTGATTTATATGCAGATATTTTGTTTAATTCAACACACGATCTTTCACGATGGCCTTATTACATAATTTCGGTGCATTCATCAGTCATTGTAATGCAATAATTACCGTTTAAATATGCATGAAATGTATTCGAAATCATGCGACGACTTTCAAATTGTCAAGTTTTTGTCCCATGTCATAAAAATGCATGAGCATTACATCTGTGTTGTCTCTTCTCGATCAGATATGTAGTTAGTGAGGCCAAAGGTGCAACGTGTTTTCATTTTAAATCAAAACTTTCAATGCAACGTCCTTATATATATATTTAAAAAAGGAATATGATTAATGATCCTAAAAAATCAGTCTTACAGTGAGCTTTTAGAAAACAAATGTAACCATATAATTATATCCGACTTTACAGATTTAATTTGTTTGTTTTATTCGTAATGCATAGTGATAACATTTTGAAATGCGTATAAAATGCAATGTGTAGGTTCTTGGTAGCGGTGCGTGTTGGTCACTTGAGTTGTGAACGAGTGATAGCGCGATTTCCAAGAACCGATTGCAGGCGAAAATGCGTCGCTTCCGCGGTACATCTTTGATCTCTTGCAATCGCAATATAAGTCAATGAATCGGATACAATCTAATTCGTCCTTATCTCTGAGCCTTGACACCTCGTACCATGTAATTGAGGTCAACAATTATATAAATTATTGATCATACTTAAGACATTGTGGAATTCCTTTGATATAGATGACCATATTACACGCAAGTGACCCCTTACTCCTTATTTGAGCGTAACAAGGTTTCAAGAAAATAGAAAAATGTATGCTGGGTTTGCTGCTTTAAGCCTGAGTCACTTATCGTTGTCACTATTGCTAGTTTTGCTTTATAAGTAAGTATCATGGAAGGGTTATTTTTTAAATTCATCATTTTGTTGAACAATATGTAATTAAGGGATGCATTTTATCTCTTGTATAAAATGTAAATAAAGAAAACATGACACATTTAGCCCATAAAATCATCATCTAACCCGCGAAACTTCGAGATTATTAATTTGTTAAAATGTTATAGCAGTTATATTGATGGATGTCTTTTCTTGGTATTTTAATTAAGACAAATTATACCATTTCAAAGATTCTTCGGGACATTTAAACGCGAAATTAAAATAAAATAAAGTAGAGTTCGTGGCATTCACTGAAATTCGGGGAATCTACAAACGCTATGCTAATTTTAGGTCACTGGCTGTCCGGTTCTTAGGCTAGATAATGTCGATTTTATCTTCGTTTATTGCATTATTTGCAGCAGGAATGCTGTTCGGGCCCAGATTAGGAATTCATTATATCTAAGGTTAGATAACACGTTTAATGTCGTATTGCGGAAATTGTGTAACTCCAATAGTGTTATAAGGAAATAGGTTCTAGTAGATTTGCAGTTTGATGGAACGTACCATTTTAGTCAGTAGTGACATTGAACTATTCTTCAATCGAAACCTTTAGATTTTTTCTTTATTTTTTTACGATACTTGACATTGAGTAGATTTTATTTTCAAGCAAAATTATCGACGACCTCTAACTCCAACTAAGAATCGTGACTTATTTAATATATATAAAGATTTAGTTTTGTTGATACAATTAACAGAACTATAAATTTAAATTAATGCACTTCAGTTTAAATATCTTTTAACTGGAGTTATTTTCTATTACACTAAAGCAAATATATATTTCGAATTTATTGCATCCACCGGATGGAGATAGGCGAGGCGAGTAAATTTTCACTAATAGAAATGTTACACGAAAATAGCGCCGATTTATAGTTATGCTTTAGTAAGAATCGCATGCATAACTAGCTCAGTTTATTAGGCGTGGGGCCAACAACTTGTAAGAAATTAATAATCCAAACATGAAAACAATGTATAAAATTTACAGTTGTAATCAAAGAAGATCAATGTATCTTATATATATTAATACATCTGAAATTAATATTTCATTAAAAAATGCAAAAGCATGTAAGCATGTGTGTATATATCGGTAGATGTACAGCGAGTGGAAGTTAGCAATTGAGATATATAATAAATATGATAAACACTCCTCCCTATTCAAAAAATGTAGGTATAGCCTAAAATTTAGATATAGATTACTTCTCAATTGTGCGATAAATGGCTCCTTCTAGGCCCCAAAGTCGTAGACTGATTAAAAAAGATTTATTGGTATGCCTGAAACCTCTGTTTAGTGTTAAATAATGAATTCGTCTCAAGGTTTCCATCTGTAGTCTTTTTAGTGGTGTTGACAGACACTGGATTAATGTTTCCTCGGTTTGGTAAATAATCGTTACATATATATATGAACAGACTTTTTTACAATTCCGAATTTACAGACTTAGACATTATGATCATTACTTTATAAATAATTAACATCATATTTTTTTATAGTAAGCTCGTTGAATAAATTAAATGAAAAGACTTAATAATAGGCTTTCATTATTGCACAATTTTATTGTTCGCCTATCGAACTAAATACCAGTTTACGTTTATATTGGGCAATTGAAATCTGGTGTTTGTTTGGTAGTAATAGTAATATCGATAGAGCATTAATAATACTTGTCCCAACTTCGCAAATAGATAAGATAATATTTTACTATAGAATGTTAGTAGGAATGATTTATTTGGCCTCTTTTGTTTATATCATAAACAAGTAATTTAATACGTTAAAGTATTAATCAGTCGAAACGAAAACAATAATGTCGTAGATCGTTTGATAAAGCCGAGCGTGATTTATTATTCCTATTAAAGTTTTTTAGAAGATACTATTCGTTAACCTTAGTGGGCGTGCGATCAATCGAAAATGATAAACATGAAATAACGATCCTTATGAGCCACAAAAAAATTACAAAATGAAAAAAGATGCAATTATTCTATTTTTATAAACCGGATGAACACAGTCATTATGATTATTATATGGTGATGTTATATCTTATACAAATATAAAGTAGAAATTATCTTGCGTAAATGAGATAGTGACAAGTTCAAATAATCTAGAAGGTCGATCGTTGAGAGGTTGACTGTGTCAGATTGAGGCACAATCTGTCAATGGCATGACTCAGTTCACAGACGGCATATCCAAAATATAAATACAATAATTTAAGTGCACCAGAGTGCTTTATACTTTATAATATAATCCATAAAATTTTATCAAATTTATTCTTTATCGTTCAAATAATAATCTGTGAATTACCTTATATCATTAACATCCGCATTAAAGAGATTAAACCTACAGAAAAATGCATCTGGTATTGCATTAAAATAACACTAAATTAACCTACGATTATACACATCAAGTAATTAGATCCACGAGTCCTACAAGTTTCGTTTATTAAATATTGTTTTTTACAAGAGACCATATTTACCTAAAGTAAACTCCTTATCAAACATTTGCGTTTCTATTTTAAAATTACAACCATATTACAATGAATGATAAAAACTTTAATTCGTTTAGATAATGTTCGTCATCTCGCCGTCGCGTTTGCAATTTCACATGGCCCCGGTTATCAGCTGTTAGGTTATACTGCGATATTTGCATTTTCTATGTTATCATGTCGCTATACAGATAACCACGGTCACTGATCTCCCTGATTTTAGCCGAATTATCGAACCAGATACTTATCGCTGCAATAGTATCTCGAAACATAATATCGATTGTATCAATGCACCTTATCCTTCAATAAGCATTAATCGAACGTAGGCAATTTCAATACAGTGTCTAATAATAGTTGAAATATCGAATAAATAGCATGTTTTGGTTCCGTTTATCAGTTCATTAAAGAATTCATTTTTATTTTCCTTATATTATTTTCCCTTCGCAATATGTACATTTCGCAATTAATCAAAGACAAGGAAAACAAATTCAACAGCGATTGTAATAAGCTTCCCTTAACTACTATTTCATACTGGAAACTAACGATTGGAAATTAACAATATACATAATACATATATATTATCCTCTTAGTGGGTTTTTATTCTGTGCAAGCATTCCAACCGTCGCTCTTCGTTGTTTCATTATTTACCAATAGAAGATATATTTACTGAATTAAACTTACCTAAGGTCCAGCCTTAGTTCTCGACCGCCGACAGTCAGGTTGTAATGTACAGTGTGTGGTAGGCGATGTTCAGTGGAGTAAAGGTCTCGTCTGGCGCGTGCATGGCCGTGCTCGTGCACGTGATCCAGCACATAGGACACGTGCTGCCCGGTCCTGGTCACTTTCACAGGAGTCACTACTTCTACTTTAGATGCATCCAGGTGTTTGTGTGAGTAGATACCTGAGGGAAAATTATATCCTTTTAGATAAAGTAGAAGTCAATTGGATTGTAGCTCTATCTAGTATCGTGTTGTGTTTTATTAAAAGTTCAACTTATAACACAAGGGATAAATTGGATGTATTTTTAGGAAGTGGAAGGAAATTAATAATTACCTATCTGATAAAGAGGATTCTTGTCACGGTTTAAATCATAATATTAACTTTGATCTATGAAAATTTTTACAAACATCACTCACTAAAATCGGTGTCACCTCATATATTATGTAGATGACGGGGCTTTCCAAGAAAAACGGAAATTATCGAATAAATATAAGACAGCAGTAACAAGTGCTAGTGCTGATGACAGTAAATAATATTCTTTCGTTTATGTTTGGCGCGAGTGATTATGCAATCACACCATGCTAGTAATATGATGCTTTTAGGCAATATCAGACAACGAACAATTGATCGTTCGATTAATTATTTATTTATAGACTGAAGGCTATTTTTATAGATTGCAAAATTTATGATGATGTTGTTTTTTTAAGCTTAAAATTTGCATTAGCTAATAATTTTAGGTCATTGTGTTATATATATGTATATTTTCTATTTATGGTGAGTATTTGACTGTCCTGGATAAATATTTTTTCTCCTTGGAAATCTGTTTCTTATAATTGCGTAATGTATTGTAAAATATCGCAATATCTAAAGTTTATAATTTAGAAGAGAGTCTAAACAAACTCATTCGTTTGATCTTACATAAGAGTCGTAAAAGTATATTAGCTTACTGATATGAAATTATATCAGAGGAATACTACATGGTTCTATGGGTGTAATTATGATGCAAATTAGATAATATAGTATAGTATGCTGAATATAGGTGTAAGAATACTTCGCTAATATTAAATGTTACTTCACAACCTTAATTAATTATTAAAATAAACTTATAAGTTATATAGGTATAGTCATACTCGTAATTTAATTATATATTTTCATTCATATTTAATCACCTATAGGTACGTGGCACTTATTATACTTTGACTGAAAAAAGTGTAGCATTTACAGTTTGCGAGCACGACGTATACCTAATATGTCTCAATTCAATATGAATTGCATTCTCGTACGTGAATTGAAATCACGTAGTTACACTGGCATACGTAGTATTTTATTAGTTCTCAGGGGTTAATAAAACAATGAATGTGGTCACCAGTATGAATACGAAGAGCGTGCTGAGGGTCAATGTCGCGTCTCATTTTATAGATGATTGTCGTGACTGCATGAAGAGTAAGATATTAACAATTGACATAATAAGGAAGCAAATTTATGCGCATATTGTGGATGTAACAGACACGCGTGTAAATATTTTTATAAAAAATGTTGTTTTTAATATCAACCTGTCACAGATTTTCATCATCTAAGTTTATTGTATTTCACGAAATTGATTCTGTACTTCTGTTTGACTCCCACGGTTTCTATAAGTCGCAATCGAATAAGTATACAAAGAATTTAGGCGCCTGCAATTGTAACTGATACATTGGTATTTATTCTGCTTTTTTTATCAAAGATTCTTACAATTTCAAATTGCATGAGCAATTTCCTAAGAAATAGGTACGTTTGTCTAGTCAGCACACGCGCGATGCTAGACACTCGACACTCGGTTACTAGCGAGGCCACACAAGTTTCACTTGCAACTTATATTTTCCCACTCCTTATTTGTCTTGAAGCAGTCTGTGTAATTAATTCCAGAAAAAAATAAAAGCAATCCAATAATTCTATCCACCTCAGTACTCAATCCAAGACGTATTGAAGAAGTTTTTATTCGATTAAATTACTCGGTCGGTGCACTTTTAAACACTTCGATTACTGGGTGACACAAATATCTGGGCTTTTCTCAATGTTGTTCTACTTTGCCAAGAATGCAAAAATATGTCCGCCGATTTAAGTACTAACCATCATTAGGATACGTAAGCTAAAGATACAAGTTGTGATTTAGGGCTCTTTGAAGGCATTTAAAGATAATCAACATCGTCCTATTGCAGGTACTTAATTATATACAATAGGTATGTATAATAAATACAAAATAAGTTTTTTTAATTGCCAACTTTTCTTTTGTTAATTTGGGTATGTGTGGGCTGAATGCCTGCATGTACATCTAGCAGAGGCTTGGCGTCAATTATAGTCTATTACCACGGAGCCCGCCCCCTGCCGAACGACAAGATTCTGTTCGGAGCGCCGACCGCATCTAAGCGTGGGTGGACACTTACTGCTACAAAAACATAGACAACAATGTATATAGTAACAATTTACTGTGATAGATCGTGCTATATATCTTTGTGGTAGAATTGATGCTTCTCTATCTAAAATTATAACAAACAAAAAAACCCATGAATCGCAGAAACTGTTTAGCAATCGCGTTAGTCTAATTTCTTATTACACACTGATAAAGTGAGTTACATCATATGTACTGTATATACTTGTATATAATAATCAGAGTAAGTAAATAAAGGAATTAAGCGTGGAGTGACTTAAACAAACGATTTCCTGCATAACGCGTATCATGCGTAACTATTTGTTCTGTGACTAAATACACCTACAACCAGTTATAACAAAACAAACTAATTAATTAAGACCAATGATTTCCACGTAATATTTCATTTAAAACACCATGGATGAATGTTAGAATAAAATTTACATAATCTTGTAATATTGTGCGATAATAATCATATTATATGCCATAAAAGATATTAAATTTCGTGTAGGTAATAATACGTCTCGCGATTTATGCAAATTGCCAAAGTTCTTCATTATTATATTATTAAAGATTTAATGAAAACCCGACTCAGATGTTTGTTCGTATTATAATGCATTAGACAAAGAGCTTGTGTATTACGATATAACGATATTATCTGTTATATCCTCGCGTGACAGCTGACAGCTTTACGTCACGCAGCACGTCACTGACTAAGATTCGCGCCTTTTCTCCACAATAAAGATAAGATTTGCTCTTCAAATATTGAATTTGTGAGATAAGAAACCCAGATCGTTATACTTTACACTTTCAAGATAAGTCTCGTTTATTATTATGTTCCATTGTAGTATACAATTAAACATTTATTTTGTTTACTTTAACAATTGAATTTATTTTACAAGGATGTTCGAATTTTTTGCCAAAAATATGTTATGTACTTGCTATGTTCGTGACAATTTTAATGTTCACAAGCGAATTGCAAGAGTTCAGCAACCGTGAAAGTTTGCTAAAAAGATAATAATAAATGTTATTGAAAACAATTGGACTATGATTGGTCACATATAAGTAATATGTGATTGATTGGTTCATTTGTGTTTGTAGCCCGCTCGCTATCCCTGGTCTATTTTAGACTAATTATTGCATCCAGGAATATACATTACAGTGTTTTGCAGCACGTAAATTATTACAGTTACGCTAGTGCAATCTGAAAAACAACACGAATGTATCGGATAATCAGCATATTTTTTTATTTAAATTGAAGTAATAACGTTTCCATTGAAGCAGTCAAATGTATGTTAGTGTAATAATAATTTATCAAACATTCTATTTTTTGGCAATATTCTATGCTCTATACAAATAAATAAAATTCGTGCTTCACGTTTTATATCAAAATAACATATTCTTACAAATTGCATAAACATAGTGCAACGGAAACAATGTATAATATTTTTTCTGCCTTTTTTCCTGCCGTTCTGTATTAGTTTCTTCCGGATAATATTCAAAATGACTCTAACTATTTAATGCTGTTTTCCTCGGTAGGTTTATTATCACAGAACACACGAACTTAGAAGGTCTTTAATTTAGTACATAAAATAATTAAGGTTCTGCGTAAAAGTAGTAATGGAATCGGAGCTACGTGTGCCATCTTAATGATTGATATTTAAACATATATCATACATAGATACTTTGCTAAAAAACTGAACTGACTGACATGAGATAAGGCACTTTGTAAATTACAATAGATTAAGTGATATCAGATACGATTCTTTTGTAGGTAATATAATATTATCATCCTTGAAGACTCAGTACGTTCCTTAAAGGATGTGGCCTTCACGCTCTTACTCTTGAGTTTCCTATAATCTCATGAAATATAATACAGGAGCGATCTTTCACAACAATTCAATTTTATTTTAAATGGTGAGGACCACCTTTTTTATCAGAAAAGGTCAAATTTGCTAAGTAAAATGTCAATTGTTATCCTATTCGATTTTGCCTATATTTTTTTAGTAAATTTGGTGTTCTATTTGAATGTATTAGAAATAGTAAACAACTACCTACCTACTTATCTAATTTGTCCGTGTCAAGGGCCACCATGATATATAATTCTAAGATAGAACTTATTCTTGTACGTGTAAAATGCGAAAACGTTATCGTTAGTTAAGTAATTATTAGTATTCATATTAAAGTAAATAAAGAAAAAATGTAACAAGCCCGTCGCGCCGCGCTGGCCCAAATCCAAAGACACGACTAAGATAATCCTTCAAAGGCAATCTTGGGCCGTCACACAAGACTTGAATCCAATTATCAGCTTTTCAATCCCCGTGACAACCACAAAACAACTCGTAAGATTAGATTTTACGAGTTCGTAAATTTAACATTAAAGTTATCTTTTGATGCGTCAGTCTTAATTGCTTACGGTTTCCAATTTTTAATCTCGACATGAGGTTGATTTGAATTTGATTCCTAAGATTTCGTGGAACTCGCAAAACATATAAATAAACAGTGATTGCGCTGCGTTGCAGCAGCAATAATAATGGGGACTATATATAGCTACGTATAAGTTTAATGCACTTACAATTTACATAGTCTACTATCTATCATCGGATAAAGAAACGATGTTATTTTCTATTAATTTTTTTGGTATCAAGGGACTTAAATAATAATTAGGTTAATCAAAAAGCACTTGTGTTAATAAACTAAAAAAAATAACTCACCAGTGTGTATAAGGTTTCTTATGCTGTCCTGGATACTATCTTCTACGTCGCTTACTATTTCAACTCTTGGTATATCAGGTATATTTTTTGCTGTACAGCGAACCACCATAATAATTTGAAACAGGAGTAATTTGAAAAGTGATCGTCGTACATCCATTTTTCCAAGCCCTCGGCAGCCAATAGCACGCATCTTCATGTACTAATGCTGCCTGCAGAATTATTCAAAATGCTATGAATTGGGCATAATATCGATTCGATATTTCTAGCTGTCTACGTATATCCTCTACTTAACGAGCAACTGTGCGGTTTATATTCCACTCTTATTTCGATGATTGTTTTCTTTTTTGAAAACTCGGATGTATGATCATTATTTGAAAATACCTGCAATAAAAGAAAAATATATTAATTTATTGTGCACATAACTTACTAAACCATTAATTAGTCAGATAATAGATGTTTAAATATATTAGAAGAGTTAGAAAGAACAGCGTTCATTTAATATTTTTAATTGTATTCAAAATTACGCTACCTTTTACAGCTATTAAATATGTGCTCAAGATAATTTAGTAAAAGTGTAGTCATAACGCACTCAATTTATTATTAAAGCACTTCCACTTCATTTTAATAAATTTGTAATAATTTATAACTAAAGTAACGCGAGTTAATTATACAGTTTTTATAAAATTAACAAGATACGGACGCAACGATTTAGTCACCCATCGAGAGAGCTCGCTATCTCTCAAGTGGTACATGTGTTATATAATTTTTCAGCATCAGGTAGATAATTTTATCTCTCATTATAGTCACTCGATTCACTCGTACAACTCCGTGTATAAAAATTACAGGAAGTTGAAAATTAGAATACCTATCTTGACAAAAAAATACCTACTTTATGTTAAATAATTATTAATAATTGTATAATACATTTCTATAAAAAATTATATAATAAATCATACGTGAAGCAAAATGTGATATTTATTTTAAGAGTGTCGAAAATCCCTTTGGTAGGCCGTCCGATGTCTCTACATGGTAATGATTTCTATAGTGGTCTCGTGCCAAATCGGGCCTGATTGACAGCCATGCATGTTTTACCATAAACAAACGTCTATATAAGCAGTGCGTAATTTATAACTAAAGGTCGACAATTTTTTTCAGAAACATGTTTTAACTTAACACAGTTAACAAAATAAAAGACACATATTTGGTAAGTGCCAATAATGCAAGCTTATTACAAAAGAAGAATCTCTTACGTAACAATGATTTGTTTCTGTTAAAAACTTTAAGGCGAACATGGCAAAGGTTATAGGAAAAAAGTGATGGAAGGGAGAAAGGTAGAGGCCACGTGCCGCACGATAAGCAGGCGCCAGGCAACGTGGCTCCGTGGCGTTAGTTTGTTTTTGTTTGTTTGATTTTGGAGCCGGCTGCCGCGATGCCGGTAGGGCATGGCGCCATGACAGATTGTTAAATTTAGTGCTCTTTGAGTGACTTTATGGGTTTCTTTGTAATTAACTCACGATTGTACACAATTATACCAGTTAATCTTTTGGACTCCATATGCTAACTACTAATTTAATGTGCGTTGGTTGCATTGGTTTTAAATTCGATTGTTCTACAACATTCCTTGGCTTCAAAAATCCTTAATTGTCTGAGTTTCCGATTAATTAAAAAAATAATTTCCACTTTTACTTTGATATATAACATAAGTTAATGCAAAATCTACTTACAATAAATTAAAGTGTGTTATTGTTAGATACTATCCAATTGGGAGTAGCTTAAACTAACATATTGCTCTTTACATAACGATGTTGTTTCAAATACACTTGTTTAAATTTCATGGCTAATTATATGATACAAATTTTGTTTATTTTATTTATATAATAGGTACCTAGGTACCTACTATAAATTTTCTCGTATCACCATTATACATTAAAATAGGCGGATTATTTTATCTATGAATTATGTTATTCTTCGTTTATCCACCATACATAATTTTATATTGCATCAACTTATATTACAACTATTAATCTTTACAACTCTGATTTCCCAGTATCACGTAGTAACTTGTTATCAGAAACTTAAATATCACTGTGTGTTTAGCGCCTAATCTTAGCGCTGACCCGATTCGAGTCTAGACTAATAATGACGTATGACCTAAACTGAAAAGTCTACCCACCGCTCTTAGTTAAACAATAGATAAAGGAGATTTAGTGCTCGCGAAAGCTCATTAAGGTCATCGCTATGATACCTACCTACGACATTCAAAATTTGAGCACCCGCGTACATTAAATTCAGGTTAGTATGTACCTTCCTATTTTAAAATTGTATTTTCCCACTGAAAGCCAAAGAAAAACAAAGAGAATTTAAAATTTTAGATCCGAAGATATACACTACATTTAACAAATTAAAAAAAGAAAATGCAACAACTACTCAATAGAAAAAGTATTTATACGATACAAAAAATGGTGCGTGGCAAGCGTAAAGGTTTGGCGCCACTGCACTACATAAGGCGATAGTTCCCGCCCCGCATGGTCTCGCACGATCCACAACGCATTTGGAACTGGCCCTTACTCATATGGCATACACAGCTTTTTACTCAAGTCTGTTCTCATACAATTACATATATCCCACAGAAACAATGAAAGCAACAAAAACATCATTTAATCGCCCATAATAAGATACAGTAAACTATGTCCCTTTATGGCTGTTGCTCGTTGATGTTAATAAAATTGGTGTTGTAAAAAATATCTTATTTAAAGCTTAACGGCGTTTTGTTTTAAGGCTTAACAGCATGTTAACTGTATACGCGTGGTTTATATCCCTTAAAGTGCATAAACAATGTGCTTTACCTGTTTTAGTAGTAACTTTCAATTTGTTGTACAAATGAGCTTCGGAATATTAAAACATATTAAATTTATATTTATGCATTTTATTTTGATCGCTTGAAGGATATCAGGTATCAGTGTATTCATAGCTCAAACAGTAATTTTTAACATAATTTCAGTGTCGTTTTCTTAAGTGAACATTCTATGATATTTAAAGTATTTCGCTGTTATTACATGCTAACTTATTACTTAGACACGAAGCACTAACAATTTTCTTGAACCTTCACTTAGCGTTTCTACTTTAATAGCTTTCCTAGAATGGATGATGCTGGTAGGGGTGATTTGTTAAAGATAATTTTTACAAACTACACGCACTTAACAAACTGCTACAAACATTTATTGTTCGCATGTAAACGCTTTGCTAGTTTAGCTATTTTGTTGTTGAAAAGAAAAGCTTTTTGTTGTTTAAACGAAACATAAGAAAAATTTGGTATTTCTTATAATTAGTTCATTTAAAACTTACTTGAAAATGCTCGAGTTACGATTATTCAGAACGATGTATTAATCCAGTTAATGAAGCTCACTTGTCATGTTTACAGCGATTTTTGTATTCTCCTAGTTGCAAGCCATGTTAAAAATAGCTACCTAGATATCAAGATTTTGAAAGAGCCCACGCAAACCAACACTTGAATTAATTTTCTAGGATATGCAGTTTAAAAATTGCTTGCGGTGGTTTCATTTTATAAAGTGAATATATAGATGGAAATGAAATGGTTATTTTTATAATAACTATACTTTATCATCAATTTTATCAGACTTGTAAATTAACTTAAATAACGTATAACGTCTAATAGATACAACACAAATGTATGTACAAACAATGTTTACTAAGTTTTTGTCCTGGCTATGGTATTAATGATTTTAATAAAAAATATCTATGCAAGTACATAATACCAGTCGTTGAATAATCGTTACGCTATACATAGAATATAAGGACTTACAAAAGGGTACGTGGAGCCGGAGGCATCTTATCGTCTCGCTCCCGTGGCTTTGTCCAGAGCCGGTAGCGTGGGCTCTGTGGCTCTACCTACTCGACTTATATTGGCTATTATTGCCCTTTGTGTACACGAATACAACTCACTCGCTCAAAATATTTACTCACAAAGAGTTCATTCTTTCACGTTGGATCATACACGGAAAAATAGAACAAGTAAAACTCTTCGCGTAGTTGCTCTTTATTATAATTTTGTTGTGCAAATCTTAAAAAAAGAGAATAGGAAAGATTCATCAATTACAAATGCAATAAAAAAATATATAACACTTTAATTAACATATCTTAAGATATGACATTGTGCAAGTGTCGGAAGTTCAGGAATCCCTAAGAACATCATAGGGGACCGGTTTGACTTCTTTTTTGTTGGACAATGTATTGCGCGGCGGCAGCGGTGTTTTGACAGCACCCATTAACAATAATGACGGCAAACAAATGACGACTGTCTCCTGCGCTATAGAAATTTCTTCTGGAGCATTTAGCAGCTTCTTTATTTTGACTAAGATAACCATATCATGCTGCAACCAGAACCATTATTTTCACTGACGATTTGAAAGCTATCTATTTAAGATATACTGCATGAACACACGCTCTACCAGGAACCAGGAAGATAAAGTAATAATAATAAATGTCTGCGATCGAAATCTGCTGTCCTTTTTGTTCATTCTTCTATACAATAACTAGTTTAACAAGGAAATTTAAAATAAAAGATCCATTCACCTATCACACATATAATCGTGCCGGGTTACTCAAGGTCATAAAATCAATCGAACACTTCTTGTTCAAGTAGTTCGTGAACTAGTTTAAGCGGAGGATCTCTTTCGGCCGTATTGTCATAAGAATGTAAATAATCCAATGTGTGCAGTGCTCACCGTAGTCACATTGCTATTGACATGCCGACAATGTATGGCATTGTGTCAAAATAAGAATACAGCTATTCAATGATTGAGTGCAATGGTGTCATCAGGTGATAGGTTTTTACTGAATGTAAATAACGGATCCGAATTTGTCGGTCAATGTAGATAGGTCATTTTGTCAAAGCTGAACTATTCACTAACAATAATTTTCCTTTAACATATGAGACGAAAAAAGAAAATAACTTAGGTATAAAAAGTCATTTAAAACATAGTTAATTTGAATAAATATTTGTTCATCCATGTACAAGAAAATTATTATTTTATATTTTTCTGAATATATACTATTAGATAGTTATTACTCTATAAATTTATAAAATTATTTAGAATATTCTGTACTTCTAGGCATTTTCATTAAGAGTACCTATTGTAAAATGAAATACGTTAACATTTATTTCTTGATTAATTGAAGCTCGGTGTGCATTATGATGATTCTGTCACTGTGTACATTTACACCACTGCCAGTTGATTCGCAGAATAGTGTGTTCGGATCGAATTCAAAACATACCAACATGCTAAACGCAATTCAAACATGTTGGAAAAGATTCATAGGAATAGATACATACATAATAAATTCATTCACTTTTTTTTCAAGGGGAAAGCTACCTTAGTAATTGTAACTGGGAGGTTCATAGAGGACATCTAATTGTTAACATTTTAGCAAATCACGTCGTCTTATTATAAATAAATTCCTATCTTTCTAATTACATCCTAAGAATAATAATGCCTATTTTTGCGAATGCAAATTTTTTCTAACAATTTGCTAGTCAGTAACATCACGAATGTTTAACACGTATGTGACATACCGGTTTTCACTGTAAGAATGTTTACCTACCAAAAATGTGGGTCTCACCGTTTACTACAAGAAGCGCTTGGATATTTGCAATTTATACAACAATTTACATAATATATTACGACAAATTTATGACACCCGCTTGAATGGTTTTCTTATTACAATAATTGTTAGGAATGATCAACCATTATGTAACTTGTTATTATTAAATTTATCCTAACTTCATAACATACTAAATATGTAATATAGGACTTTATCAAATCCTTTAATCGCTTTATCGCCATCATCTCGGAGTAGGTTCATAAAGATTAGGCTCTCATCAAGGATATGGATATCTAATGTATCTACACTGCAATTGTAAGTGCAACTTTAAATTATATTTGTCAGATTAAGTTACTCTATTTAAAAATTTTATACAAAAAAAATTAATGTTACTATAAATGATTGAGGTGATTAAAGTGTTAATTAGTTACTATGTCGACGCGCAAGATTTGCATGCAGGGAACACCGACATGATTGTCGCACGAGTGATGTGACCCGTTCCCTCGAGACCGTCTTAAGGTCAACGACTATAGTGAAGTCTTAATCGGGAATATTCAACGATAAACATTTATCGCTTCCTATTTGCATTGCTACTAGGTACAATCTTCAATATGTATCCTTGGTCACTTTCTTTTTTAATTTAATAATACATTATTACAATTCAAAATATGCGGAAATTGATAAATGACGTATGTTCGTATGTTTCGATACCTAATGGGGAAGTGATATGCTAAAATTGTGGAAATATATTGAATGTTCAGCAAAGCAACAGCGATAAACCGTTTTAGTAAGACAGAATTGATAACAATTGGCTGTTTTACATTTCAAAATGTAATATATTTTATACTCTCTTCAATTTATATTGTAAAAATTATTGTTAAAGAATTTCTAAATCCTTTGACATTGCTAATAACATCATAATATAATATAGATGTGGTATATGAACAACAAGCAGTAAAATGTTAAATACTGAATCAATATTAAAATTAAAGAATATGTGTGTGATTGAAGATATTATTACTAGCGTAAATTTCTTGCTTGTTCGCAAATGAATTGGAGTTAGGAGTACGTATCGTGATAAACATCGATAAACAAAATATGCCTTCCCAAGATTTGCTTCATTCACTGTAACTTAGAAGTTACGACAGGTGGACGCTAATGACATGCAATGCTGTCTGCCCACGTATATTAAATTTACATTCACAACTCTTTGTGAAAGTAAATGCGTTTTACGAGTTAATTTGTCAATTTTAAACTAATTTTAGGTTTAAGGAGAAATAGTTAAACTTTTATTGCAGCGAATTTAAAATTATTCGATCCTTCAGATTTTTCCACGTCCCAGTTTTCATGTTCAATTCCGTTAATTTAAGTAAACATGTAGTCGAAATTTGACAAGGCTTGTCCGGAGTACCGACACATTTATACCTACATGAAATATGAATCAAGCATTTACTTTAAATTAAAATATTTTTCTGCATTTTCAGTCTAGTGTGACATTAATAGGACCATTAATTTAATTAATAAAATATTACCGATTATCACAACACTAGCGATGCGTAATGTCCGAGGTGTCACATTATCGTGCCATTAACCTCACGTACAGCAATAAACACAGATTTGCCTACTCTGAAAAGTATTAATTTCGTGAACAACGATTCAACGTAGCCATAAATTAAAATGATAAGATGAAATGTAGGTAGACGAATACATACACGTGGCCACTCTTACCTCTAGAAATTTACTATTTGTGATATTCTAATCTATGTCGTTATTTATTATTTAGCAATATCACATTTGGAATACGTTTCTAATTTATACTATTTTATATCAGCATGCAGTAGTGATATAGACTGATTCATTGTTCGCGACTCGCGGTGTTGGTTTCTCAGAGTTTTTTTATGAAAAATAATAGTATAGCTAAGAATTTAAAGGCAATTGATCTCCTACTTATATATTATAGCTGTTTGACTGTCTTTTATTTACATCTTCTTTAACATAGCTCTACAAAAGTGCAGAATTCGATAATCATTTAAATATAGGTACCTTTACTTTAATTTATTAATATCTATAATATACATAGTTCAAAGTGCTTCGCATCTTCAAACGTTGACATCGGATCCTTCATTTAGTTATTCTGTTTGAATAATAATTATTATTACAACGGAGTTTCTTTTTAAGTTTTTGAACTTGAACTAAAGGTTCCTTTTCTCCTTTCCTTTTGATTTATGCTCGATTATTAAGTGAACAGAAATTGACTATGAAAATAAAACTTAGTCGGTAAATTACCTAATAAGAGTTGGCCTAAGACCTAGAGCCTGCATAATATATTATATTGCATGTTGTTGCAAATATTAAATAAATAGTTGAACCACGAAAGAAAATTTACTATGACATTTTATAATTATAATATTTTCAATGTTACTAACATTGAGAAATAATGATTATAACGTGATTATAACGCTTTTAATTGACATGACTTGTGCATTTTGTTCAAATATTCCAACGTCAATTAATCTAAGTTCAATTAGTACTTACTATTTTTTCTAACAAAGTGATATTCCTGAAATACAAATAATAAAAACAGTTATAGGAGAAACAAGTATTTTTAATGTAAAAAATATTAATAAATAAATTTAACTATTGCTTGAAGGTCAGTGATAAAATAAAATAATACATATATCAAGATTACGTAATTTAAACAGGTGACGTTGAGCACCTTATTTGATTTAGAATGACGGTACAGATAAGATAAAAATATGTATATTTCAGAGACTTGGTGTATGCGCTTCACTTATCCTGCAGCACCCTTTTTGGTGCATAAACATTAAACACTGTTTGGTATTGACATTATACGGTAGGTAATATTAGGTAAGTATGTCTTCCCTTGCCCCACCATCCTATTGCCCATTATAAATTATTATGCTTAGTTTTTCTAGGTCTTTTTAAAAGCTATGACATGAGTAATTAAACAAATATATTTATAACGACTTGCATAGTTAGATACCGTTGGTGATCATCCGAGAGTGGGTGTAATAAAATTTTAAATTAAGATAAGTTGTATAGTGCAATTGAGAGCGCGTAGGACGCGTAGAGGACGCATAAATCTGTCCTTGATTGTCGGAAGAAAATGCTGAAACGAAACATCGAGTCTATAGTACAGTTTGAAAGGTTGTGGGTGGGAAGGATTATTTACTAATACAACTGCACGGAATAATTGTAGGCTCTTTGTCAAACGATGCTAATGAGATAGTAGCTTAAAACTGATACTTTGTTTCTATAGTACGATATAATCTTCGGTATGTTAAATACTTGTATCTAGGAATAGTCACACATATTCATCAAGAATAACTCACTTGATTTTAATTACCAAGCGTCGTAATGATTACATCAACTACCTACTTGTACATACATATTCGTGGTACGATACTATCATTAAACACCTACTATAATTTTGAATGTTTATATTTGACTTTAAAGTAGTGAAGGCAATCTAAAATATTTTATTAAAAATTTGGAAAATCCAAAAGTGCACGCCTCATAATTTTTTTTTAATAAATATTTATTAATTA
Source organism: Colias eurytheme (assembly GCF_061535395.1). NCBI lineage: Eukaryota > Metazoa > Arthropoda > Insecta > Lepidoptera > Pieridae > Colias > Colias eurytheme. The sequence goes on along the minus strand of NC_142998.1, from coordinate 5,236,818 downwards.
TTATTTTTGTTTATTTAATAACAATTAAACCACATCGAATCAGACCCTGAAAAATGAAAGGGTTCTATTCCTGAGCATACTCAAGCGTAAGAGAAAAAAAAAGACTCGATTAGTAAAGTATTTCGGTCGCTATCGTGTTAACAAGAAAAAGGATCCGCACATACAGACACACGGACGTCCAAGACAGAACTTTTTTAAACTGTTTTTTAACTAGTTTAAATAACAAAAATGACATCAAAAATATCATGAACGTTAAAAATAGTGTTTTTTCTTAATATGTGTGTGTATGTATTATCTTACAAGTGCAATGTATGATACATAAAGACATTTTAAGTTTGAAAAATCAGATGTTTTGCGCGAAGTGACAGTAGTACCCACCTCAACGCTTCGCTTATGAGGCGTGCAATAGTAGGAGTGTAAAGGACAAAAACCTTAGAGTATGTAAGACAAAAACGATTACCTATACTCGTACTTACAAGACGCGTTTTTATTCAATAACAAGTTAACTTGATCGGATATCGTAGGTAGATATAATACTTCAACCGCCATTAAATATTTTTATTGACAATACACCGTTGTTGTTTCTAGATAATGGTGAAAATGATAGAGTTTCATGTTAGAGCAAGCCGCAAGGCTCTATTATTAACTTTAACAAAAGACGAAATCCGAATGAAACCAGAGTTTTAAAATAAATTTCCCAACCTAAATCATCATCGTATATTTGCCAGTCATGCTATTTTATAATAACTGAGGAAAATTATTTCGATCCATAAAACATAATTTACTTTATAAAGAAAGTACACATATAGAAAACCCAGGAATTTTACTATACTCAGTGTCCTCACGGGAATTTCTTAATGACTTTATTGTTATCATTGTCCTTTTATTTAGCTCGACGCTTTTTCCTGGCCATATGCCTCTTAAGGATTGATATTACCTAAATCAATTCACTAGTTTTTGAATGAAGTAAAGGTTTAATATGTTTATAAACATACATTTTTCAATTGATTTTATTCACAGGATTTTAAAGAAAACCAACAGGAATGTAGTGTAGATATAAAATAATCCAATAAGTTTGAAGCAGCGGTAAAGCAAATGAGTTTGTGAATTATAGACGGGTCTTGCACATCTGCGTAAATACGAACGCGTGAATTACCCAATAAACTTGACAGAATTGATAAAGTTTACGACACTATAATGTAATGCTAAGTGAATTTATGTAATGTTCTTTAGGCTCTAGGAAATCAAACCTCAACTATGACCTTTAAGTCTAAATCCATATAATTACTTTGCGGTTGGGTTGATTCCCAGCCAATACTAAAATAAATTTATAATGTATAGTATTTATCATATCTAACGTTTTTTTACGATGATATTATACAAGTCATTACCTTTTATTATGATTAATTTAAATATAAATTGTTATGATAATATTTAGTAATATTTAAAAAATGGTATATATGTGTATAATTTGCGTACCTATATCATATTATGTCTAATTAACAAATACATAACCCTAAACTATTTACATAATTGGCAGTGAATTTTAAACATAATTTATGTACGGATTTGTCACACAACGTGTGGAGTTAAAAATGTAAGAAGTCATATTGAGGAATAAAGCAGGAAGGCAAGACAAAAATACACTAAATTATTTTATTGTTATATTGCTGAGAGTTAATATAGAAAATAAGGTTAGTCTAGTTCGCGTATGTTCGCTTTCGTATAACCTATAAAGATACCCGGTCTGTTTTACGGTGAAATTATTTTTAAACATCACATCTGTTTGACGGCGGTATCTTATTACCTTGGCGTCAGACGCAAGTTCAGGGAAACTAGACAAGGAAGTTTTATTGAACTGTAATATTTGGGGCAGCGGGTCAGACGCCTTACGCCCCCAGACACTATTTTTGGAATCAATACTTCATTTTGTTTTGATGTTTATTTTTATATCTCATTTTTATGTTCTGGTTGCACGAAATGTAGTTATTAATCCTATACATTTTAAAATACATATTAAGGGACTAATTTTGACTAATTATTTGATGAAATAATGTAGATATTTTTTTTTAATTTATAAAGATTTGAATGCTATATAAACTATAATATCAAATTCGATATAATGTATGTTTAGGCGAATAGTTTATAGAATACTAAAGAAAACTGATCACATAAGAGAAATAAATTACGAACGTACCCAAGTAGATATATATGAAAGAAACAACCAACAATTTTTTTTGCTGTTATCATACAGACATAATAAAAATAAAAGGGAACAACAGAGTATAAATTTATTCATTTGAATTTAAATATATGTTAAACGAAAGGCTTAATTAGCATTATTCCATATCATCAATGAACAAGCTTGCGGTATCGGCGCCGCATCGTTTTAATTTAAATACATATAAAATATTTGTTCAGCACCGTCATTGTTCTTATCGTTTGTGATTAGACGTAGGTTGGGTCAAATATTGTTTGATTACCTTAATATCTAAATATAACTTTTAATTGAGATTAATCTTTTCTTATGTAATATTTTGATAGAAACGTATAATGTTATTGTTGTATTCAATACCATCGATATTGCGTAAACTATTCTTGAATTGGCACGATATTTCCTAGTTTCTATGCCAAAGGCGTCATGTATTTAAGTACATTAATTTTCTATTCAAATATAAATAATTATACCGAAGAAAAAAATCAAAAGGGGACACTCAAATGACTTTCAATCAGACTTTCTTTGCAAGTAAATGGTTTTATTAGTAGGTTTAAAGTTTACACATGTCCGTCACAACAATATCGTAAGTATATTACTTTAGGGAAATTTACTTTGAGGTCAATACACATTTTTACTAAGCCGAACTTCTGCCAATGAAATACGCAAGAGACAACCACGCCTACGTTGTACTTGACAAACAAATTACAGTATTGTACTTACGCATTGACGCAAAATAGCACTTTACTCTATTAGAACGGTAATATAGTTATGTTAACAATAAGATGTAAGCGCGAAGGCCAAGTTCACGAGCCCGATCAACGACCGCGCTTATCGTTGCTATTCAATACGGCACAAAGGGATCATTACTGGCGCCATAACTATTATATCCAATTTCTTGAAACAAGTTCCTTTGTCAATTATAAATTATCATTGTCATTTTCTTTTCGATATAGCAAAAAGTTAATTAATACGTTTTTTAAATTTTCACTTGTTTATTTAGCAAAGGTACCTAATGTATGCTCATTAATTTGTAAAACGTGTCACGTCAAAGTAACCTTTCCATTTAGGTTAACATTATGTTTGCTAAAGAATTACAAAAGGAAGTAATGATTACACTTGTGTTTTTATAAATATTCAACACTTCTAGATTCTTTTCAATTCCTACCGATATTTTAGCCCAGATAGTAGCCAATAGTCATACTGTCTGTGTTACTAACGTCAATATCTATTTCTAGACAGTTAGCACCAATACAATTAGATGGTCTGATTTTAAAGCGAAAAAGCTCTAATTGGAAACCGATATAGAGAACTGCTGTAGCAATTAAAACTGTTGTATTACTAAATTAGTGTATCTAGAACTGCGTCTAAATACTAGCAAATTATGTGTACTTTCTCGTTACAACTTGAAAGTTTCTAAGTTGATATATATGTATGTATATGCGAAGTCCGAGTTGTTCTCTAGGCATAAGTTATTTCATTGATCATAAAAATATATTTTTACATGTAAATTATATTTTACGATTACGATAATAGTTTTGATCTTAGGTTTGTATTTTGAATAAATTATAAAATTTAAATGTTTGGTCTACTCAAGCGATTTGTGACATCATGCGTGATATTATGTACATGAAAAAAATTAATGCTCGAACATATAATTAATAAACAACGATATATTTACAGGAATTCCATTCGGACTGTTTCATGACCGTGACAGTTTATATAAATTATGGAAGAATATTAACCATATTATAACGTATCAAACGTAATGAAGCGTAGCGCTTACCAACGGATATGAAACGAAAGTGAGATTATACCGTGTTTACAGACTGTTCCGTTCGTATTGTACGGCCTTCGGTGGGGCCGCGGATCCACGCTTCAGTTCACGGCGAGGGCTACTTTTATTACTCAAGTCCATTTAACCCATTTCGTTGACGTAATCCAGATTTCATCGCTCGCTTTAAGTTTAGTCTTGAAGAAGATAATGCGGGGGTAAAAAAGGGTAATAAATTTTATTGCTAGAGCTGAACTAACCGAAAATAGAATTCTTTTTTTTTTTTTTTTTTTTTTTTATAACATAAGAAGGCAAACGAGCAGACGCCTTGCCTGGTGGTAAGCTAAGTGCGCCGCCCATAGACTACCGCAACTGATGTTACGGGTGTTGCCTACTTGAAGAGGGAAATATATAGGGTAAAATAGGATATGCCATCGGTGGATTAGGGAATAGGTAGTTTATTGGCCTTTCAGGTAGCTGTAAGCTCTTTTTTTGAAGGTGTCCATATTGAAGCTGTTCGGGAATACAGACTTAGGTAGTTTATTCCATAGTAAAGCAGTACGCGGAAGAAAGTTGCGCATAAAGCGCACGGTTGTGCTTCGCCAACCATCCAGGTGGTGTGGGTGGTAGAGGTTTTTGTGACGAGATGTTCGGTGGTGAAATTGTGCTGCAGGAATAAGGTCGAAAAGTTCTTCAGAACACTCCCCATAATAAATTCGGTAGAATATGCAGAGAGACCCTAAGTCCCTTCTCAATGATAGAGGGTCAAGCTTATCGGTTATCCTGTGGTCGTCGATAATTCGAGCTGCTCGACGTTGAATGCGGTCAAGTGGAAGAAGTTGGCACTGCGGGGCGCCAGCCCATAGATGAGAACAATACTCCAAGTGGGGACGTACCTGCGCTTTGTACAGTAATAGGAGGTGACTTGGCTTGAAGTAATTTCTCGATCTATTGAGGACGCCCAATTTTTTAGAGGCCAGTTTTGCTTTTTCTTCCAGATGACCACGGAATTGCACGTCACTCGAAATATCGACACCAAGAATTCCGATGGACGACGAAATATTAAGGGAAGTGCTCTGAAAGCGAGGAGAATTGACGAATGGGGACCGTTTCGCGGAAAAAGCGCAAACTTGAGTCTTACTGGGGTTAAATTCGACAAGGTTTAGTTTACCCCATTCTGAAACTTGCTGCAGGGAAGTTTCAATTGAAGAAACAAGTTTGCTTCGACACTCAGAAACAGTTTCGCTGGAGGATTTTGCCTGGCCGGTATAGCTAGCGTCCCCTGTACTGTCATCTGCATAGCAATGTATGTTGCTAATTTGCAACATATCATTGATATGCAGAAGGAACAGAGTAGGAGAAAGCACGCAGCCTTGAGGGACACCAGCATTTATCGGCAGAGGATCGGAGCATGATCCGTCGATGACGACCTTGATGCTCCTCTCCGCGAGAAAGCTGGCAATCCATTCGCATAATCCTCCAGGTAGCCCGTAAGATGGTAGTTTTGAAAGAAGCGCTTTGTGCCAAACCCGATCGAAGGCCTTCGCGACATCCAGACTAACAGCCAGTGCCTCTCCCTTACTCTCTACTGCCTCCGCCCATTTGTGTGTTAAATAGGTTAATAAGTCGCCAGCTGAGCGGCCGCGTCTGAAGCCGTATTGGCGATCGTTAAACAGCTGATTTTCCTCTAAGTAACACAGGAGCTGGCAGTTAATAATGCTTTCCATTATTTTGGAGAGTAAGGAGGTTATGGCGATAGGTCTGTAGTTAGCTGGATCAGTGCGATCACCTTTTTTAGGGATCGGGTGGACCATGGCAGTCTTCCAAGAGTTCGGAACAATGCGTTTTGTATATGAGAGCCGAAACAAGCGCGTTAGGATTGGTGCCAACTCCGGAGCGCACGTTTTCAGCACAATTGGGGAAATGCCATCCAGCCCGCTCGACTTAGACGTGTCCAAGGAGAAAAGTGCTTTTCGAACAGCACGTTGCGTGAATCGAATCTCGGGCATAGTCGTATTACACCGTGGGATGGGAGGCGGCGTGGTTCCTCTGTCATCTAAGGTAGAATTTGCTGCGAAGATAGAGCCCAAGAGGTCAGCTTTGTCTTTTGCAAAATGGGCTAGACTATTATCCCCCCTGCGCATGGTTGGAAACGACGATTGACTAAAATTATTTTGGATGGCCTTAGCCAGTGACCAAAATGCACGGGTACCGGATGGAAGTCTAGCAAGTCTCTGTCCAAGCCTCTTTATATAATCTGCCTTCGCCAAGGCAATTTCTTTTTTGTAGGCCCGGGAGGCCGAATTATACTTTTTTTTATATGATTTCAGGTTAGGATCAGATAGCGCCTGCGCCTGAGCCCAAGTTCGAAAGTGTTCCTGCTTGCGGCGGGACGCCCTGGAACAGGCACGATCGAACCAGGGCTTAGTTTTGCCACCAACGGGCACCACAGATGTTGGTATAAAGAGTTCCATACCCAGTAGGACCACATCGGCAACAGAATTGGCACAGTCGTTAGGATCATCCGTTGAAAAGCAAATTCGGCTCCATGGGTAGGACGCATAGAAAGTTCGCAGTCCATCCCAATCGGCTGATTTGAAATGCCAAACCTGGCGGCAGGCTGCCTGTCCTTGCCGTTGAATGAGACCGACGGGCACTACACTACGGATCAGACAGTGATCAGAAGATCCAATAGGAGCGTCAACTGATACTTGATAGTTATCTGGGTGTGTGGTCATCAGCAAGTCCAGTAGAGAGGGACTGTGGTCTTCTATATCAGGTATTCGGGTAGGTGAAGAGACTAATTGCGTAAGACTATAGGACAAGGCAAAGTTATAAACCGTCTTTCCCGCATAATCAGTGACCCGGGAACCGAGCCAATCGGAGTGGTGAGCATTGAAGTCACCTAGTACTATAAGCTCACTGGAGGGGTACTGCTGCAGTATTTTATCTGACATATTCTGCACGTGGTCAAAGAGCTTGTCAGTGCCGGTATTTCCGCAGTGGGATCTGTAAAGGCAGGCATAAATACGGGAACGGTCCCTGAAGTCTATATGCAGCCAAATAATAGACAGATCGTCAGCTTCGTGTATAGTGAGACGACGGCAGCAGATATCACTCCTAACGTACACACAAACACCGGCACGAGGCACGAACGAGTGTTCGAGTTTGAAGCCTGGGTAAGTAAGGTAAGCAGTGTCCGCAGGAGGAGAAATCTGAGTCTCTGTTAGAAAAAATAGAGCTGGCTTAGCCGTTTCGAGGTGGTGATGGACGGCGTTTAAGTTGCTGTGAAGCCCCCTGATGTTGCAAAAATCCACGGAAAGCGTTGTACAAGATGATGTTACACGTTTATTTCTTTTGCCCCTAGAAGTTGTAGGATGCGGATTTATGCCCGCCCCAGAGTACGACGGGCTGCCCCAGCTTAATTGCTGGGGGAGGGATTCTCCTGCACAGTCTGTGCAGGTACCCTCCTGGGGTACACAACCTGATAAAGCCGCTTTCATATTTATTTATGCTCGATTGGATTAGGAGGGATAAAGGATTGGGAGGGGATATAGGGATAAGGATGGGAAAGGAAGGGATAGGGATGTGGGCCTCCGGACCCCTCACTCACCGTACGGAACGCGACAGTAAACTGTCACTATGGCGCCGATATTCTGTGAGGGTGTGGTACCTTCCCCGGTGCGAGCGTGGCCCAATTCGTGCCGAAGCATGCTCGACTCCCACTACCAATTCATAACGTTATTCTTTGTGTTTTTCTGTGAATAAAATACATATACTTATACAATAACTGCAGAGTACATAATGCAGCCTATAATATGTAGAAATTATAATATAATAGAGTCTAATAGATTGCGTCTTCAACTATGTTAAGATAATTTAAGTAACGATTACCACAACCGAGTAAGCTTATAACATGCAAATGTAAATGATATAATTAATTAGTCATTTGAAGTCAGTTCTCATTTTGATTTGATTACAATATTACTGAGCTTTAATAAAATGATCAATAAATTAAATTGTATTAATATTTATAAACTTTATTTATTATCTAGGACGATAGCCGATCAACACAATTCAAACTTTTGAAAGCCTTATAAAAAGCTGTCAACAATTCCGATTAATTAATAAAAATAATGGGACGACTAGACTAAGATTGAGGGGTACTGTTATGGTGACTAAGAATTTGATACTCCTCGAAAGTACTGCGAAAATTAACAACGACGTTTTAATTGATACGAATAGCTAGGATAATATACGAGGTCGGAGCTGTGCTAACATCTCATGGCCTATATTGATGGCATTGCCTGGCGCGAAATTGATGGAATGGCTTATTTATTGCATGACTAACAAAAAACATTAACATTTGTTAAGTGTTTAATTTTTAGAACTCAAGATTGCACGTTCATATCCTATTCTGATGTACGCCCAAGAAGGCTCTACAAGGTCTGTGGACTATTAGTGGAAATTATACCTTGCTAAATAACGACATAAGTACAAATAGCAAAAATTAGCGCATCATAGAAACACAAGTCGTTCACCCACAACAAGCGTTTCAAACGATGTTTAATTTTACTCACTATTTTTTATTACTAAAACTTTGTTTTAAAATTCACTGTACTCTTACATTGTCAAGAACATATGTTATAAGAGATAACACCAATGATAGCCTAGTACAATAAATCAGTATTGTTTACAAAGTGTTTTGCATGTAAAATCGCAATATGATTAATTAATGAGCATTTTATGTACAGAAACTCCACTTAAATTAATTTAACCAGTAAATTGTTTACCTACTGAAGTATTCATTACAATTTTTATTACTTCTTAATTATAAATAAAATGTAATGATACACTATATTATTATCTCTTATCATTATTTTATGCAAACATAACATATATCTATAGTTTGGTAGATTAAGTTGGTAGAATCTCCAGAAAGAGCAAGTTAATTTTTTGTAGAGTTTTTGTCATGAGACAGATGTCAGATATACCAAAATTTAAATATAAAACACTATTGATATCATTTGCCGGTAAAATTAGTCTGTAATAAAACTGAACTACTGACTCTACCACATATAGATTAGTTTAATGATTTTCCTGTACACTTCGATCTGTGAATTACTTACTCTATAAACGAACTGAAATATTATAAAAAAAGTGACGATCGATAAAAGATTTTTTAATGCGTATTTTTTTATTATAACTAGCTCTATGTTGAGATAGTAATATATCTTTATATATAACTAGCGGTCCGCCCCGGCTTCGCCCGTGGTACATGTTTACGTTTTCTCTACATAAAAACCATCCACGTACTTCAAGGAATATAATAAAAAAAGAATTATCGAAATCGGTTCAGCCGTTCTCGAGTTATGCGCTTACCAACACATTTTGCGATTCATTTTTATATATATGAAGAAGAAGAATATATAAGATATAAATATTTTAAAATAAAAAGAAAGAATGTGAAACAAGGTAATTCAAATGTTTTTAATAATATTAATTCACCTTCGTAAAATTTACTCATGTACCTACATACAAAATTACAAAGCTACATAGAGTTTCAATAAATTTAATGAATAATTAATTATTTTAGAAATATTAACTTTTTGCTACATATTCAATAATAAATGCAAAACAATTTAAGTCAACATTTTTTTTGTATACTTACTTGATTTATACATCCAGTTTTTTGCCATACATGATCCAGCAGACATGATGAGACGATGTTTGATGTTGACGCTAAAAAGTGAAATTCACGCGACGATCCGGCTGCTAATTTATCCACTCGCAGTGAAAAACGTGGATCAGACGATACCGCGTTCTGTTCGCGCAAACTATATATAAACACGTGTTTGATAATATGAAATTCGATTCCTTAGTAACTGAGGAAATTTAAAAATTAAATAAGTATGTTCGTTTCGATTTTCGAATTAATCAATGTCTGGGGTGTTGCGGTGTGCAGCTTTAAATAAATCGTAAGTGCGTTCGGAGCGAGATCGAGTGCGACGGGGTAGAGTAGCGACTCGCAGAGCAGAGCGCGCGGCGCGGCGACTTACGGACCACTGAGTCTCGCCGGCCGCCGCTCGCGCCTCGCGCCACCGGCCCACCGGCTGCGGCGACTCAGACACACGTCTCTCGCTCTACAATTTTACTATTTTTTATATTTTATACAAAGTATGCAAGTACAATTTTCCGAGGCGCGCCTCTATTTTATAGTAGCGCGAATTTTATTCATTTAACAGGTTTTCTACAAATTTAATTTTCATTCATAGAGAGGCACAAAAAATGTAGAGGCGAGACAATGTTTTAATTAAATTATTGTAGAATATATGGTTTTATTTTTTGTTTTGGTGCGATAGCCTTTTATTTCATCACCCACATTTATTAATAAGTCTGATAAACTTGAACTTTTTTGTTGAATTATTAACAAAATAATTTATCTAAATGAAATATGCTTTATTAAATCTATATAGCAATACCCATAATAATGGGATAATCACGGGATAATGGTATACATATAACATAAAGGTTTGGAACTGTGGAGTTTAATAATATGTCTTGAATTTATTTCCTGGATTAGGTAGTTTAAAGGTTTAATAATAAACATGAAAAGTTATGTGTCATTTCCATGTTTTTATGCCTAAATTAATAAGTATTATTTGTAGAGTTTCAATTTCAGACAACCACAATATTCCCCAGCTAATTTTGCAGAAAGATCAATTCTAAAGTATTTTAAGTAGCTTTAGCCAATCTTTTCAATTACAAATACATTAGTTTATGTAGAAGTAAACTGAAACCTTTAAAATACTAAACAATTAACGGCAAGTATCAATAAAGTAAAACAAAATTTTCAGCAACTCCATAACCAATTACCAAAATAGATTTGTTGAAACACTTCGCCCTCGTTAAATGTAGTACTATGAAAATGTATGATGCTATTAACTAGAAGGTCGGGCAGCAGACGATGATGTCACCAATCAGATCGCAAGTAATTTATCGACACCATTTGTTAGGATTAGGGCCCGAAAACTTAACATTAGTTAACCCTGCCTTTGAATAGCATAATACATATATTTACTCTTATTAAAACAGATCAATTGACGCATGTTACGATAATTCAAAATGAAATCTATATATACTCTTTCAGTGCGGGTACCCATAAAAATGGAGCGATTTTCGAAATTGTTTTAAAATGATACGTAATGTTTGCATTTTGGATTTTATTCAGGAGCCACCGCATAGAGTCACAACTTATTAACCTTATTTAAGCCATTAGCAATATAATTGAGAACTGCATGTGAAAACTATCTATAAAATAATCATCAAACGAACCTAGTCATGCAATATTTCTAAAAACTTTGAAACTGACGTAACAATTATCACATTATTATCACAGAGATATACTCAGATGATACCTTATGATACAGTCTACAAATATTATCGTCTTTACTATAATCGTACCTTAAATAAATTAGTCATGTATAAAGTTTAATATAGCATTCGTTAGTCATTAGTATGTTATAAACACCATGTTTCTACGTATTCGCTTTCTACCTACATACGTGATATATAATTACCTAGGCAGACCTTGTTCGCTTGCACTATTTAGAATACGAGATAACATCTAATTAAAATTAGGTACCTAATGAATTGAACATACTGAATAAAGTACTATAATATGTGCTTTAAGGTTTATCATCATCCATTCATTGCTGACGAAAAAATAATAATTTCATGCGTTGTTTAAAATATTGCCGTATAATCCTGAAAACTGTTTCTTATTCGCTTTCCTATAAGTGTTTTAATGTAAGCAGGCTAATAACAATATTCTACAGTTAACCCAGTTTTACCAAATTGACATGACCAGTGAATATTAATGAAAACGAAATAGGGGAGAAACTTTGAAGAATTTCCATAGAAATATCCTTTACGGGTTATTAAATTTAAATCTGTGTGTGGTCCATTAAATCTGTCAGCAAGTCGTCAGATACAATCAGATCTCAAAACCGATCGGATCACATCCGCTTGTCATTGTGCATTTCAACATTTCATGTATTTAAACAGACTTATCCTTCCAAACATTGCTTCGAGAAAATTTAATTATGTTAACACCATCGAATATGATGAAGTAAAATATAGCGGATTCTTATATAGTATTTTGCTCTACATATTATTTAGTGCACATATTATTATAATATCTTATGACGATTTTAATCTGGTATGTATGTCATATATTAGAGTTTTAGGTTAACTATTGGAATAGTTGTACTATTCTTAATGTTCTGTAATTAAATTAAAGATAACAAATAAACAGCACATCATGAAAACCTTATAATTCGGATGTTCCATCATAACATCCCATCGACCGTAATAGCCGACCCTGATATATAACATCAAACAAACCACAAGATAGCCAGTGGTACGCCATCATGTCCAGAAATATATTTCCCATCTGACCATACAAGCTTAAATTTTTAATACATCTACTTATATCGAACTAGTAAAACTTTTGAAATTAATCCAATTTCTACTGCACTAATCGGACGTACGTCGCCAATAATATCAAAACATGACGATAAAAAAAATATTTTTGCATTTTATACAAATTTGAAATCATGAAAAGAACGGGCAATAAAAACTCGTAACTTTTATAAATTAAATTAATTTTAAACTATTAATTTTGATATCAGACAAAAGTTTTTGCAAATTTAGTATCTACGCATTCATTACTATAAAATCAAACCACAAAGCAGAACGAAAACAAATCAGAACTACTTAGTTTCATTTCGTTAATTTTAATAAGAAGTTCCATAAATTATCCAAGTACACATGAATCCGGTAGTATATTGGAGGGAAGTGAACTCAATAAGTATATTTACTGCAGGTATGTATATTCATCGTTCGATCCTAATATAACTAATAATGCATATGACGAATTCTTTCCTTATTGCCCTGTTATATTAGCTCTACCTAAATTTAGACCACAAAACTTGAAAGCATCTCTAATTAATCGTATACAATTTATTTATATTTGCGAAAATAAAAATAAACGCACTTTCTATTAGGCTATTAAATGAAATTCGTAGATAATTCATAAAAAAATTAGAACAATGTGCGACAGTCTATGAAACTTAATAAAAATTGTTCAGTTGGACATCTTAAGTGATCTATTGGTGTTGGAAGTTAATAATAGGTCGGCGCTACTGTCAGAATCTAAAACAAACACATTTCTTCGTCAGGCCATTAGTTGTTGAGTGTTTTATTTGTGAAATCGTTGTAATTTTAATATTACAATGAAATAACTTTTATTTTCTCATAATACTCAATCCATTTCATGAGTGTTTTTTTGTTTTTACAATTACATGATTGTAACCTATTTCCTTTTACGAAACTTCAATTTGATATAACGCCTAACTATAATTTTCCTATAAAACGATTTTTTTTTTAATTTAAATTTAATAAGAAACATGGACTTCCTTCATAAAGCTTTTATTTGAAACATCTGAAATAAAAAAAAAGCATACTAGCTTTTATTTTTAAAAAGATAACATACTTTCAATAGCTGAAATTTACTTTGAAGCAAAAAACAATAATCATAAACAATTTTAAAAGAAGACAAAAAAAGGATTGAAGATTAGTATGCCTCTTCAGTTTATGTAGTTGTTATGGGTTATGGTGTACGGCAAATATTCAGTGGCCGGCTCGGAGCCAAAAGTATGATTTACAACTGAACTGCGGCGGGCGCCACTTTTATAAACCGACAACGACGTCGCTTTACAAACCCAATAATATAATTAGCTAACAATACTAGGTCATTTACAAATACGTTCCGAATAATTTTGTGTAAAATTAAAGAGAATAATGTTTGGTGCAATCTATTTTGATAAACATGAAAATCGATTTTACTTATATACATATTCGGGATTTTGAAGTGATATAAGCTTAATGGACTTTAACGGCGATTATTCAATATAATTTTTAGAAGAAAACTAATCATATTGAACATTAAAATCATAAAGTCTAAATACTTTAACAGGTCAAAAAAAATTATATCTTTGATTTGGAGTAGCTTTTTCAAAGAAGCTTTTTTAAATCTACTAAACACAGTAGCGCTCTTACGAAATTGTGTATTAAAGATTCCATAATTTTTTTATTAGCAAGTATAATAAGCCTAATCCTCGATACTTTTGCAATAAAATTCGTCTTTGAATTTTAATTTTATTGTATGATTACAAAATTTACGCTTAGCTTTTGCTATTTTCCATACATTGTAATTCTAATAAAATCCAAACATTAAATATTATGAAACAAAACTTTACTAATGTAAACTGATGAAATATATTTTTCGAATGTATTTTAAATTTTTATGTCTACAAATAATTTATTATAAACAATTCCCAAGATCGAATAGAAAATGGGACTGACGGGCGCCTTCCAATGTTGCTAATAAATGTCTCGCATCGAGTCTGACTTGCCCGACTTGCCCTAGCTTGCATCTAATAATTGGCAATGAATGGTTTGTGGATTCATAAAAATGTGTGGAGTATCAGCGAAAATAAAACTCTATACTAAAATTTTGTTTACTTTTCTATTTCATCCGGCATTTTCTTACATACTATGACATAATATTAAATTATTTCAAATAGGTATACTCTATTACACCTTTCTACGGAATATCCAAATGCAATCCCATTCACATTCCCATTTAATACTTTTAAAATAAAAATATTTTTATTACTTTCGTTTCGTTTACCTATTGGCCCCGAAATCACAGTTGGCCGAATATCAATAAAAATATTCTCGGGAGTTGTGCATAAGAGACGGAAATGGTAATAAAATATGATTGTAAAAACTATAATGTATTTTTCTTAATTTAAAATTAAGGATAGTTATAATTCTTAGAAAACAGAAACAGTAGGTGAAGAAATAAGTAATTGGCGTTTCAAATTTAGAAATTTTAATCTAGTCTCTGCATAAATGGAAGATTTTCAACTCTTTTTATATATTTGATGCACTTGGCAAATGATTAATCTTAAGCTTAATTTTATAAAACCTGTTTGATGTATTCATTTTAAATAAGTTAAATATAGAAAAATATGTTTAATCTTCATGAATTTATTACAATAACTGTCTTTGTACATTGTACATACGCTTCTATTACTTATAATACTTATACCTAGTTACTTCTTATGATCATTATCGCAAACTAGTTCGCGCTGCGTCTTACAAATTATAATTACGCCATAAATCAACGTGATTTCGATTGCCTTGAAGAGTCAACAACGTCACAACAATTCTCACGAGTAAACATTTGTATTCCAAAATGATTCAAATCAATGTCAGCGTAGTCCCACCGACCTATTTCGCCACGGCCATTCACCCAGTGATTTCATCGACCTATAATAAAAATTCGCCTGGATACACCAATCATGCCATTATTTGGGAACAGCTTCCTTGCCGGCACATTTACAACTTGTATTCAATATTCATTTTTGTTTTAATATATTTTAATTTATCATGTACGCTTATTCAAACACAACGACAACGACAAACCCGATCTTTCCTCCTTCTAATAAAGAGAACAGATTTAACGCAAAAATTTGTCAAGTCATTTTAAGAGGCCTTTTACGGAACAAAATTTTCATTATTTTCGATCATAATGAGTACATTTTTAACCCAGGATGAGCCTGGGTGAGCCGGTAGCCGATGGACTTTGATTAATAATTTTTATTTTTAATAGGAAAGAAAAAGGCAAATAGTGTCAATATATAAATAACGAATAATATAAAAGTTATTTTTGAGCGTTCATCTCAATTAAAACGAATTAACAGCACATCCTTTCACGGCGTGCAATATTATAAAGTGCCAATTAGGTTAATCTTGATAATTGCTACAATTGGTTCGCGAGCTGTGATATCATGCGTTTACATCGTTTATGGCCATAAAATAATAATATAAATTAGCAATAATATAATTCCATAATGGTAATAATAATATTTTAAAAGCGCTTACAGAATTGTTTATATCTTGTCTATGGTCTCAGTATATGTATAAATAGTGAATACGTAAATTAAAATGTAAGATGAATAAACTAAACTATTAAACTGTAAGTTGATCGACTTTCAAGTTTCCCTTGTGATGAAAATCAGTAGGATAACTATTAGTCCATTGAATAAAAAGTTCTAGAGTGCGTGAGTTAGTAACGTAAGATGTTTCTTCGGAAACATGTCAAGAGTCCCTAGGTAATAAACATACTAAAACCCCGGGCCACTAGGAGGAGCCCCGGAGTGGGGGGAGGGGGAAAATGGGTCCATTTTTTCATTTTTCGCTTAAATCTCAAAAACGGTACATGTTAGAGAAAAACTTTCAAGGAAAAGTTGAAAGGCCATAAAATTATCTACAAGTTGTACCTGAATCATTTTTTCCTATATCCTACCGTTTCTGAGTTATACGCAGTAAAACATGATTTTGGCTCAAACAATTTCCACATCAATCGATCAAAAAATATTTCTTTCTTCCAAAAAACTCAAAAGTGCAACTTGTGACCGGTACTGATAGATTGCTCTTAATTAGGTCTATAATTGGTAAAATAAACACATTCCTTCATGGAAGCCTTTAGGAGGAATCGATTGTCAAAATATTATATTATGGTAGTTTGAGTTACTGAGCTTGATCTTTTTATTTTTTTCTTCCAAAAAACTCATGAGTGCAACTTGTGACCGGTACAGATAGATTGCTCATAATTGGGTCTATCATTGATAAAAATACCAGATTCCAACACGGAGGCGTTTACGGGGAATTGAATTTTATTAGGGTAGTTACGATACTTGAACTTTTTATTTTATTTCTCCAAAAAAACTCAAAAGTGCAACTTGTGACCGATACTGATAGATTGCTCTTAATTAGGTCTATAATTAGTAAAATAAACACATTCCTCCATGGAAGCCTTTAGGAGGAATCGATTTTCAAAATACTATATTAGGGTAGTTTGAGTTACTGAACTTGATCTTTTTATTTTTTTCTTCCAAAAAACTCAAAAGTGCAACTTGTGACTGGTACTGTTAGATTGCTCTTAATTAGGTCTATAATTGGTAAAATAAACACATTCCTCCATGGAAGCCTTTAGGAGGAATCGATTGTCAAAATACTATATTTGGGTAGCTTGAGTTACTGAACTTGATCTTTTTATTTTTTTCTTCCAAAAAACTCAAAAGTGCAACTTGTGACCGGTACAGATAGATTGCTCGTAATTAGGTCTATCATTCATAAAAATACTAGATTCCACCATGGAGGCGTTTACGGGGAATTGAATTTTATTAGGGTAGATACGATACTTGAACTTTTTATTTTTTTTCTTCCAAAAAAACTCAAAAGTGCAACTTGTGACCGGTACCGATAGATTGCTCATAATTAAGTCTATCATTGATAAAAAAACCAGATTCCACCATGGAGGCCTTTAGGAGGTATTGAATTTTATTAGGGTAGTTACGATACATGAACTTTTTAACTAACTACCCTAATAAAATTCAATTCCCCGTAAACGCCTCCATGGTGGAATCTGGTATTTTTATCAATGATAGACCTAATTATGAGCAATCTATCTGTACCGGTCACAAGTTGCACTTTTGAGCTTTTTGGAAGAAAAAAATAAAAAGTTCATGTATCGTAACTACCCCGATAAAATTCAATTCCCCGTAAACGCCTCCGTGGTGGAATCTGGTATTTTTAGCAATGATAGACCTAATTATGAGCAATCTATCTGTACCGGTCACAAGTTGCACTTTTGAGTTTTTTGGAAGAAAAAAATAAAAAGATCAAGTTCAGTAACTCAAACTGCCCTAATATAATATTTTGACAATCGATTCCTCCTAAAGGCTTCCATGGAGGAATGTGTTTATTTTACCAATTATAGAACTAATTAAGAGCAATCTATCAGTACTGGTCACAAGTTGCACATTTGAGTTTTTTGGAAGAAATAAATATTTTTTGATCGATTGATGTTGAAATTGTTTGAGCCAAAATCATGTTTTACTGCGTATAACTCAGAAACGGTAGGATATAGGAAAAAATGATTCAGCTACAACTTGTAGATAATTTTATGGCCTTTCAATTTTTCCTTGAAAGTTTTTCTCTAACATGTACCGTTTTTGAGATTTAAGCGAAAAATGAAAAAATGGACCCATTTCCCCCCTCCCCCCACTCCGGGGCTCCTCCTAGTGGCCCGGGGTTTTAATATGTTTATTACCTAGGGACTCTTGACATGTTTCCGAAGAAACATCTTACGTTACTAACTCACGCACTCTAGACCCCCCTTGGAGGGACTCATTCAATGGACTATATATTTGCATCGACTTCAGAAAGAGATACGCTCAGAAATTATGAATTATGAAAAAAGCTCGAAAAAAAATTCACGGATATTCAGAAAACGATTGTTTTCATAATTTACTGCATTAATAAAAAAAAATTACAAGTATGAATTAGCGACATCTGAATGGTTTTTTACTTTTTTTTTAGATAAAGATTCAGTCAAAAGGCATCATAATTACGGCTATTATATACAAGTGAACGATATCTATTTGAAGCCCTTAATATCCCTCTCAAATTCAAATGATTAATCAACTAGGACACAATGTATTAACAAATGAAAATGGGCATGTCGACAATAAGCCTAGACACTTGCGTATCATGAGAAGGCATATTCATCAAAATGATTAGCGCAATCGAACATTTGTGTCAATTATTAAAAACATATCACAACAATAACAAGACTAGTATTTATATTTTCATAAAGTCTCTCTCATAAGCAATGTTAAATTTGAATTATACGTACGTACCTAGAGAACATCCTAGATAGAAGCTAGATGTTAAAGATTTATTAGTAGTTAAACTTTTTTTTTATTAGTCACTGCATGATGATCACGGTCGACATTCCGAAAATAGTATATGGAACAAACCAATATTAATTTACGAGTTGTAAAATGCGTTTTGGTAAACTTTATTAAAAGTTTCATGTTTACGAAAGAAGCACGCAGCTCACGCACGTGCTGTGGTTATTCATTTACGTACCTATTGTAGTTAAATCTACAAACCTCATATTATGACCTATATATTCTTTATACTTTAATTTATAGATACATAATATTTCAAAGCTTTGAGAATTAAAATAAAAAATAGTGTGACTTAATTAGTGCAAAATAGCATGACATTTTTATTTGTTTATATACAATGTTACTACAACTTAGGACGTAGGGGCTATTTATACAGGTTAAGCTGTTAATAAATAATAATTGGGCAGAAATTTCTTCAGCACATCTTTAATTAGTTTATAAATGCGTGATTGCACATTGAAATGGATAATATTTACATTTAACACATGTTGGACGTGCACATGAAAATTCTGAGAAACGTTAAACAGTGTGTCTTGTTTTGGTTTCAGTGCCGTAAACTACAACGTATTTCATACAGAGTTCCTCGAACTTGACCTTTAGTATATATTTGCGGGTAAGATGAGTTTTCTGTTATGATTTTTCTAGAAAAGTGAGAAATATCCGGTCAGGCTAATGAGAAAAGACCAGGTAATTCATTACTTCCGTTTATGTGTTTTTCGTAGCCCTTTTCTTCTTCTGCCAAACAACATTTTATCTTTCTAGCTTTGCTTACATACATGATTTAACATGTATTGATTTTCTAATTAATTTTTTATTTTCTAAACTCCTTATAGTGCATTTACATCAAACGAACATAGACCTAGAGCTAGAGCATGAGCATTTTTCATGATCTTTTAATGTAAACGAAAACTCGTATTCAGTGTTGTTCAGGCATAGAAGCTGTTTGAACACACTAAGAACAACGAAAAATGCTCTATGCCGGTTTACACTAAAATAATTTGACATAGTGGGGTTAGAATGAGCATCGCTCGTTTGATGTAAATGCACCGTTAGCAATTAAGCATGTTGAACTTTTTTGGGGAAATCTAAAGGGTTCGCGTCACCGAATGATAATATTAAGGAATTTTCAATTTCCATTTCTTTTGGAAATTATAAGTTGACCTCTACTAGTCGACGAGATTGCTTATTTTTTAATTCAGTTACTAAGCCTCAATAAATTTATTTACATATTTTTATTTAAAAAATCCGCATCCCCTTAAAATGACTAATGAGAGATGCTATTTAAAAAAATGTGTATAAGTGGTCATAACTTTGTGTTATACACAGATGGAGTCGAACACGTTTCTATTGCCTTATGCCGATACATCCTGTCAGTAGATGTAGGTGAAACCTTTAATTAAAAGTTGTAACTAGCTTTAGTTACCCATTTGCAACATACTACGTTTAATTACTGGAATCGCTCTGTAATATTTAGCTATTTTATAAGCTTGTTAAAGGCACGAAGTGTTGTGCAACTTGTATAATAGGTATTGGTACTAGTTTTGTGTAGAACTCACTATTACTGCAGTCATTAAGTTTCCTTGTGATATTTGTTAATCTAATTTTGTTACAAGATTTCACTTTCAACACCATTTGTTTAATATTAATAATTGTATACTATAAAAAATAAACACTAGATTTAGCGCAATCTTTCCAATAACAGTACACCTTATTGTAATAGAATATCTACATTACAATTTCTTGTACAACACAGTCTTCCCATGGAAGTCCTTCCGCATAATGATTTATATACAAGGCCTCTCGGGAATATTAAGAAGGCGCGTAGATTGAAATTTATCGCTTGGGAACTATTTAATGTGTGACTCAGATCCTCTGTGCTCGTTGCCAACGTGACTGCTGTATGCTTACCAACACCCACTGCAAAAGTGGACACAGTTAGTATCTAATTGAGGCAAGATATACGATAACAATACGTCAATCACAAGATCTATTGTTATTCCCAATTAAATTAGAGATTGATATATGGAACAATTGAATCTATTTATGTGCAACCTATCGCCTACATCCAGTAATTGTAATACCGCTTGCAATACCAATGTATTTAAAAGAAAAAACACCTACGTATAACTCTCAGCTTGTTATTGTGGGAAGGTTATTTTAAAGTAAAATTTCTGGTGCACCGCAACCGAACGTGTGTCATTTAGCATTATACTAAAACGTTTGTTTCTTAATGCACCGACGAAGATTGCACAAACGCTTTCATATTAAAACATGTGCATTAATTTCAAATTATTAGTGCAAGACTTAAGACGACATCGCATTGTATCGATGCTAATTTAGTGCAATTCGTCGCAGTCTGCTACATGTTTATGTAATCATTTCATAATATCTTATGGAGAAGGAGTACCTACTTTAATCTTACATTTTGTCTGTTATTTAGGTTCTTATGATTTTCGATATATGAACAAAAGCGATAGGTTGTCATTTTTCGTGTGGTCTTGACTCTTGGAACTCGTATTACACCTATTTAAATAAAGTTAATATTCTATACACGATAATATTTTTGGCATACGAAGCGTCGATTTGGTTACAAACGTCGCAATTTACAGGAAATAAGGAAGTAATGCTTTGAAGGGTTTATAATAATAGCCAGACTAAATTTCGACCACGTTCACGTCGTGTCATTCATCACGCCGTTCCTCTTCATAGCGCAAGGGTTTCAATACCAAGAACTTTTGGATATGCATTGTCATTCAATATTTAAAATTCTGAAAGTATCCCATGTTCTCAAATGCCTGGTATCTAGTCAAATCTGAGACCTGTAGATTTGTAACTCTACGTTGTAAATACACGCGCATATATAACTTCTGAAAGTGTGATCACATTTACTCCCGTGATATTACTAGTTACAAACCTACATATTCGTGGAATCGTGACGGCATTACAGTGATAAATGTTTACAGTAATGTGTTTCTTACGACGAGAGAGGAAGTGGGAAACCAGAGCCAGACCCAATACTTCCCGAACACCTTAGTTAGTTTATTGGTTAGAATCGACTGGCATGTTCTTATGTGGATGTGTAAGACTAAAAACTGGACGAAAATGTGCTTTGACCACCATCATGACCTATAGAAATCCTATGTGATATATATGTTATAATAAGGTACCTACCTTATTAGATTTCCGTCTACGAATAAAAATAGCAATCTTAAACTACAAAATGGAATTTTCTCATAAAGAGAAGTGATGCGTATTGCAATTGCATGGGCGTAAACTTCATTCTTCTTGCCGTATGGCCCATTAAACAATCTCACTAACAAACGATCCTTTGTTTTATCTTATCAAATGCATTATGTGTTTTAATGGACATTTCACATTGCAAATTCTTGACAGAACTCTACTCCCTACGTAGGTACCTACATAACCTCCTTTAAGAAAAGTACCTAACTATTAAGATATGTTAACAAATTAATATTAACATAAAATTGCATGTTATTATTGTTAAACAGGATTATAAATTTTAATTTTTTAACATTCTCTTATTCTAATTAGAGAAATTGTTTGTAATTATTTACATCCTACTACAAAAAAACAACATTGAATAATCACACAAAAACAGCGACATTGTCTCCTTAAATCAAATGTTATGCGCATTTAAGCGTTAAATTAGAAAATGCGTTCATAAAAATGCGTTTCGAAAGTGAACGCCTTGTCTCATTGACAAGATATAATTAGCCGGGAAGATGCGTGAACGACCGCATGAAGGCCGAGGGAATGCATAGACCGTGTTGATTTTATTCACGCGCCCGGAAGCGCAAAACTGAAAACATGTATAGTTTTTAAATTATCTATCAGCTTACCACCCGCGGCTTCGCTCGCTTTGTCTAAAACCTAAATATATTAAAACCTTCCTCTTGAATCACTGTATCTATTTAAAAAAACCACATCAAAATCCGTTGCGTAGTTTTAAAGATTTAAGCATACAAAGGGACATAGGGACAGAGAAAGCGACTTTGTTTTATACTATGTAGTGATAGACCCTCTTAAAAGTATCGTACCTAAGTTAAATAATCACCTAATTTAAATTTAGATTATTTTATATTCCTAATTTTATAATAATCAAATAGTGATTCATAGTAATGTTACATGGAATTATAAACTCATAAGAGATTTCTAGAATTTAAAGGACACACTTTTGCAGGAAATTTTCTGTGAGGGAATTTCTTGTCGGTATAACAAATTGAAATCCCCATAGTAGCTTGGGAAAGTCATTGATACTGATAATTCAACATTATTCTGAATACACGTATTGGATGTTGAGTAATTCTATACCATATATTTTTAATATAATCAAATCATGTTACTCCTATAACCGTACATCTTGTACGCATGTACCTAGCTTGTTGGTTCCCTGATCACGATTTCGTCTTTTGGCATTTGTTCTTTTGTTTCGGGTTATCGATTATGAAGCTACCGATTCAACTTGGAATGATAAGGAAATTTAATATTCTTTTATCATCATAAATAAAATTGGTAACTAAATTTTACAAATATGTTTAACAAGCTTAAAAAAGATGTACCTACGTAATATCAACTTAATAGATTATATAAATGCAAAGCATTACATAAGACGAAAAGATAAGATATCCTGATAAGGCTCAAGAAAATTGTAATGCTTAGCCGAAAGCGGAGTCTAATAGTTTTATATAGCAACAGACTCTGCATGAATGCACTAGCATCTAGTACCAACATCCAAAATTGATTACAACCTCGTAAATCTACCCATTTGGATCACGTTAGGTCTATATAAAAAGTTATCAAAAAACTCACTTACGTCATAGGGATACATTTGGATCATTCCCACGTCATACTTTAATAATAATTGTTAGGTTTAATTACTTTATCCTCTAAGGAAAGCCGAGGCCGGACGCACTTAAAAGGAATAGTGTCTAGTGATTGACTATGTACAGTATGTAGGTATACATAGCTTGCTGTTGACGCTAACACAAGTGATAAGACAAATAATCAACACATATTTGCATGAATTAAAGCGAATTCCATACAACTTAAAAATAAAATTAAGTTATTAAAATGTTCCGTTTTTTTATGGTAAGTTAATAATTCGTATAATAAATACGTTTACATAAATTAAGGGGTCGGTATACCTATGTATAAAAAAGACATGGAAATCATCTATAGTCAATTATCTCACAATCTATTTATTATTTTATTAATCATATTCTAACCTTGCCATTTGAAAATCATACAAAAAATGATGTGAATTGTACTCCGTGTATCTTATTAAAACAATCGCATTTTTGATCTAGATAATATATCTTACTATGATATTTCTTCTATTCATAGATATATTATATTAAAGTTATAATAAATCGTAAAATCATTAAACTTTGATCTGCTTGGTTTTTCCTCAATCCATTTTACACTTATACAGAAGAGAAAAAGGTAGGTATGGCTACATGTACAGGTAGGAATAAGTACATACATACATACATCTTTTTTTATCTGTGCAATCATTGCTATTGAAATTCATAGAGCCATGAACTAAATTCTTTGCAAACATAAAACACATGCCTTACAATTGCCCTTAATTAACTCAAACAATTTTATTATTTTGAAAGATAGCATTTAAATAACTATAGACACGGTATAATAAATAATCGCTGCTTGAAGTTTTAATTTAACCTTAGTCACTTACTCACTTTTTATGTATTGTAAGTTTGTGTAAAAAATTGCTATTTAGTTAAAGTAGGCAGGTAGAAAACGCGACTGGAATGGCGCGAATTTTCCTACAGAATTTTCCTTTTTGCAATATTATTACCAGGGGCGTATTATTTAGCTGGTATCACTTCATGTTTTATCATTTTGTAATCTGATGGACTAAGAATGCTGAATAGCAGATACAATATAATAGAACAACTTGTACATTAGAATATGATTAGAATAATATTATTTATGAAAGAAAGGCACCCAAATAGAATATCTGAATAAAATCAAGTCAAGCGATAAATTAAAAAACTTTATAAATCTCTCTCAGTATCGTCAGTCATTTGTAACATTGTATGAGTTATGAATAAAAACCACTACTTATTGAGTTCCGCTTATCGTCGTCGTCAACTAAGTCCACATTGATAGTTGACTGCAATAGTCTCTTTAATTGAAACAAAGTAACTAATTGTAATTAGTTTAAAATTAAAATATGCATAGAATATTCAGTAAACATTATTTTATACCTGCATACATATATATATTTACATATAATATATTTCTGTAAATAACATTCGAGATTCAATCGTTTTTCCTTTAGTTAGAAATGTGTACCATATTGGGGTTCAGATAAAAATAAAAAAAAAAATGGTTTTGCCGTTTGCCTAACATTACTACCCGTAGTATTAAGTATGAAGGTCTATACTTGTTCAAAATTACCTATATCTAGATATATATTTATTATTTATGTATATGACTAATGTGTGAATATCAATTCTTGTCCCATTACAAGTATACCTTCTATACAATTCTACACTACTAATATTATCATATTACGAGCTATGAATCCCGATGAGATCTGGCGCCAATAGTTACATGTGCCTAATCGTTTTCACAGCGAGCTATCGCAAACAAATGATATCTTAGACTACCCAATAAATATTTCAAATGTTCTTACATATCCATTTGTCATATATTTATTA
This sequence comes from Colias eurytheme, assembly GCF_061535395.1. Lineage (NCBI taxonomy): Eukaryota > Metazoa > Arthropoda > Insecta > Lepidoptera > Pieridae > Colias > Colias eurytheme. The sequence goes on along the minus strand of NC_142998.1, from coordinate 5,211,231 downwards.
ATTAACAAAAATAACTTGACTCGGTATTCAGGCCTCGGTTCGTTTCCAAGAAGGTATATTTGATCAGCCGTCCGATACGTTATAATATACACCAAATGCACATGGGCAACGAAGCAATACAAAAGAATAAAACGACGTCACATTCTGATGTCCTTTTTGCCTTTTATTCTGTACGAGTTGGAAGAACACACGATGTTTCGGGAATCGTGGTCGTTGTGTTTGCAGACCTCTACATAGCATTAAGTATAGGACCTGTATACAACATTAGAATGTTACCTGGAACATCACGACCTGCACACCATTGCCTCCGGTATATCGACGTACCTATTTTGGTATTTACCGTTTGTGTCTTGTACCTGCAAAATTGTCTGCACGGATTCTATCCACTTATTGGCAATTACCATTTACCTTTGTAAGTAAACTGTATCTAATATTCTGGAAAAACTGAAATTCTTAGGAATCATAAACATTATTATTTTCATTTAATTTTTATTTTAATATTGATGAGATAAATTATGAGTTTTTTTTATCATCATAGGTAATCAAATCTCTGGCATACCTTTAAGCATTTGGGTTGAAAATACAGGAATAGGATGAGCATCTTTAAACATATGATTATATAATTCAGTCATAAATTCACAACTCACAAGTTATAAGAATTTTGATACTTATTGAAGCTATGATGATGGCGACAATATGAGGGTCTTCCAGTGTAGAGTAAACGGTTTCCTTCTAGAGCAGCGGGTAGATACCTTTTTTTTTTGTGTGGTGTCTCTCATTGTTAGCCAGAAGGGCTTCTACGCGGGGGTGAACTGAAGGTTCACCCTGGTAGCGACATGCACAAGGGCGTCCCCCCTTGACGGGGATCACGAACCTCGGCTTGAGCTGTCGCTTGAGTGGAGGAGGCCAGAAGGGCCCTAATCGGACGGGCGCGTAGTTACCATCTTAGGCCATATCTATAAAGCTTACCATCAGGCGTAATTATGTTCAAGGCGTAAAAAAAAAACAAAAAGAGATATTGCCGTAAGCTTCAGTTTCATAAGTGAGTATCTTTGTACTTTTTTTACTAATTACCATATATACCTACTGTTAAGATACTGTCATACATCTTAATACGCTTAATTATCACAAGATCACATCTTCTATAGGGGAAATTAAAGGCATGGCTTGTTCATTCGAGCGCTTTAAAGTTTAAATCAGAACAGCGGCCGTCAGTCGGTGACATCACGACTGGCGCCGATCCGCACCAATTGTCAACAATTGTCTCGTGCCTAGACGAAATACGTTCCTATAACTTACTATCTACATAATTGAATTACATAATGGGTAGTCTACATACTGTCTAAATTATACGGTTCGGTGAATAAGTGATAACCAATTAAAAATGTTACGGATTGACAATTAATTTACATAAAACAAAATATATAATCTATCACTTAATATGGGTGAATAAAAAGTATCGTTGTTATACTGTGTTAATAAATCAGTGAAAAAAAAATAGAATACATGCCTAGTTGGAACTTCTCTAGAAAAGGCTCCGCGCAAAGTTCGCCGTATTGCACTTGCGATCTTTATAATTTTGAGTTTCATGATTTATATGATAATGATAACGAACGCAGCAGGTGGTCATAACCTAACAGTGAAGCGATTTTTGTGTTGTTGCGAATAGCTGCACACTCAGTCTAATCGCTTATTGATACAAAAAAGCTTAACTAAATTGCTATAGTACCTACCTTCCTAGAGCAGCTACTTCTAATCACTTCTTATATTTTAGTAGGTACCTACCTACACACATTTTTTATAAAATATAGTCGCCAGTCAGAATCTTCCCTTGTAGCTTTTATTTTTAATTATACCTATATACTTCAATACATAGGTATAGGATACTATATTTTTACAACAAACATTGCAAATAATGCAACTTTTTAAATCGATCAGGTACCATATTACCTATGTCATAAAATAAATATATTTATTATTTCGTCTTACATAAAAAAATGGGCTGCCATTGAATCAAGTAAAACATCTGGCAAAAGGGCATCGTTCCCAATCAGACAACGTATTTGCATCAATTAGTTGACTCTTTCAGTCAAATGCAACGAAATCTGATATACAGGCACTACAATTTGTGGTCAGTGCCTTGTTGTCCTTTAATTGGGTACGAACTGATGACAGCTGAAAGCTCATTTATCAATTGATTTCAGAAACATTGGAAACAATGCTCGTTTTGAATAAACTAGCTTTCCGCCCATGGCTTCGACCGAGTATGTCTACAGGAAATTCCAGAGACAATAAGATGTTTCAATGAGATGTTTCAACGCGATGTAGAGTAGCTTTTGTCTACTTCTTATTATTCTGTGCTTTTGTATACTCAATTACCTACTACATACTTAGAATACATACATATAAACTATGTATGTGGTGGTATCTTTATGTATAACTAGCTGCGCTTCTCGGTTTCACCCGTGTAGCTCCGCTCCTGTTGGACTTAGTGATGATATATAGCCTATATAGCCTTCCTCGATACATGGGCTATCTAACACCGAAGGAATTTTTCAAATCGGACCAGTAGTTCCTGAGATTAGCGCGTTCAAACAAACAAACAAAAAATTCAGCTTTATAATATTATAGTATAGAAGTATAGATTAAACGTTTAAATACAACACAAGATGAGCAGCGAAGGCACAGATCCAAAGATACACATAAAAATAAAATAAGGAAAATCCTAATTAAAATTCAGCGAACACAAAACCAAACGCCGAAGGTGTGGTAAAAGAATAGTGTTTTTGTACAGAAATTTACCTTCCTGAACGGAAATATTTAAATTAGGTATACATTTTTTGTAACACTTCCCAGAACAGATTTGAATATGATCATCCGATTAATAAAAAATAAACTATAACGCTTCTTAGCAATTATAAAACTGTAAAAGGATACAATCCTAAGCATCTCAAAAACAAAATGAGAAATACAAGATTCAGTTAAAATAAGATACCTATATGCCTTCGCGAACACATCATTATAGCTATTGATATTCATCATGATGATTCTGAACAAAACGTAATCTATAGGTACCTACACGTAGCCAACTAGCCAGTCTAGTAATAAGTTAAAATATAATTTTAAATATTATAAAATATGTTTGTTGTTGTGTTTATTTTACGATCAAAATCACTCCGATTTTTTTTTATGGCATTAGCTGCTTACGCATATAGTATGCCTATTTTTCATATCAATTTATTTAAAAAGTTCGACATACGTAACTTATATTCCTACTATTTCCAACCCTTCCGGGGTTGACTTACTCGCATAGGTCTAAGGATAAAGATACGGGCCTCCAGCTCCCCCACTCACCGAACAAAACACAGTAGCTTTGCATGCTACTTTTTCACGCCGATTTTCTGTGGGGGTGTGGTACCTTTCCCGGTGCAAGCTAGCCAAATTCATGATGTAACGAAGCGTGCTCGACTCCCACATTCATTGTGATCACTGAGTAACAGATTATATATTTTCATTGTGTTCACTAAGTAATAGATTGCGGATATTCCGCTATTTTGTTAAACGCTCAGACTAGGTGTATTTATCATACTATTCATAACTGGCTCTGTGCCAAAAACTTGTTGCTAATCCAGAAGTTTATTGGTGTTAAGATACAGCGTAAATTATTTGATGCATTTATCTTTTATTACTTTCAGTTTTTATAATATTAATAATTAATAATCTCTTCAGTGTAAAACAAACTTATTTTGATAGAATGTAGAGAACATTGTACTTATTCTAAAATAATTTTTAAATGTAGGTAAGTTAGTAGGTAGGTACGTAAAAATCGATAGCAGAACAATTATTTTCCTTTCTTTCCTTTACCTATAATTTTTGTAAATAGTATAGGTAAAGGAAAACGCCTAGTTATAAAGCATTCATGTGATGCAACAAATAAAATATTAAACATATTTAATCAAATTAATTAAATTTTATATATTACTAGCGGTCCGCCCCGGCTTCGCCCGTGGTACATATGAAAAATAGATGTTGGCCGATTCTCAGACTTACCCGATATGCACAGAAAATTTCATGAGAATCGGTCCACCCGTTTCGGAGGAGTATGCAGACTAACATTGTGACACGAGAATTTTATATACAGGGTGTCCCAAAACTCAACGTCAAGCCAAAACGGGGCGACAGGATTGATTGTAACCATCATGAGAAAAATCTAAAAAAAAATCTATCCCATGCATTTTGAAAATTATGGGCATTTAAGAAAAACCTAAAAATTTGGTCAACCTGTAACTATTTTTCGGTTATTGTGGTTAATTTTTATTATTTTTGTTCATTTAAACCTTGGAACCGTAACCCTAAATAACATTTCTAGAATTACAGTAAAAAATAATGACACAATTGCCCCAAGTTTCCTTGAATTGAAGACTATTTGTTAAACTATGAATTTAAAATTTTCTAAATTTGTCGACTTTGACGGCCCCTCCTTTAAAAAAAATGTACTAGAGTGCCTTGGCAAGTGCCATTAAAAGTTGGCGCATTTAATCAGGATTGTAAAATAGTACAATATTTGTTAGTTTCATACAAAAAAAAATGAATAAAAAAATAAAAACCTCAAGTAACCCGATTTTTGCTAACCCATTTTACTCAATTAAAATGTTTTTTATTCGCAAAAACTCTAGGTAGGTTCTTAATTTTACGGCAAAATGATGAGAGAGATAGACAGTGGACATGTTTGCCATGAGTGAGCGAGACAGATAGTGACGCCACGCAGTGAGACGAAGATGCGTCGTTTAAACGAGTGCGAATGAAATAGATACAGACGCCATACCAAGCAAATGGCTACGCTACCAGTTTGACATCAGTTAGTACGTTTCGCTCATTCGTCTACTGCGCACCTTTCCGTATTCGCTTGTGTTGATTTAGTACTGACAACTTTGGCTTCTCTTTTTGGACTTGGATTATTGTGAATTGGACTTGTTGATTACATACCGGCAACTTTGGCTTCTTTCTTTTGGAATTGGACTTTGGTATTAGCATAATACCCTTGTTATCTACGATGCCTACTCGCTATACTTCACAAGAATATGCAAACATGCACCTCATTTATGGGGAATGCAGATGCAACGCAAGTGCCGCCGCTAGACTTTATCGTGAAAGATATCCAAATTTAGAGCGCTATCCGGATCACCGCGTGTTTGTTAATGTGCACCGTTCACTCACGGAGAGCGGCCATTTCCCGAATCAAATGCGGGCTGGAGGTAGACCTCGCATTCCTTACGAGGAAGAAGTGTTGCAAGAGGTCGCAGATGACCGAAGTATTTCAGTTCGTGGAATTGAAGAAAGAACGGGAATACCCAAAAGCACAGCACATCGTATTTTACAAAGAGCCGAAATGCATCCGTTTCACGTACAACGAGTTCAAAGTCTTCTCCCTCGAGATTATCCTGAAAGGATTTCATTTTGTAGAACAATGCTACAGAGGCATAATGAAAATCCCCAATTCATCCAAAAAATTCTCTGGTCAGATGAATGTACATTTAAAAAAGATGGCTACATAAACTTACACAATTTTCACGAGTGGCATGTGGAGAATCCACATTTAATGCGAGAAGACAGATCCCAGTATCGCTTTAAAGTAAACCTGTGGACCGGAATTTTAAACGGCAAAATTGTTGGGCCTTTTGAGCTGCCTGAGAACTTGAATGGCACGAATTACCTACATTTTTTACGAGAAAATTTACCAACTTTGTTAGAGGACGTACCACTAGCAGATCTTCGCCACATGTGGTATCAACAAGATGGCTGCCCAGCGCATTACGCAGTGCAAGTAAAAAATTTCCTCGACCAGAAATATCCGGGAAGGTGGATTGGACGTTCAGGCACTATCTCGTGGCCAGCCCGTTCCCCAGATTTAAATCCCCTGGATTTTTTTTATTGGGGCGTTCTCAAAGAAAAAATTTATTCAAAGCCCATTGAGAGTGTAGCCGATCTGCGAGAACGAATTTCTCAAGCTGCTGAGGACATCAACACTCGAGGATATGCCCGGCAAATAAGTAGATCTTTTTTAAGAAGATGTAGGGCGTGTATTGAGGCTGATGGCAAACAATTTGAACATTTGTTGTAATAAATAATGTTATTTCCCTATCTGACTTTTATTTCAATAAACCTAAAGTAAACTAGGTCAAGATTTTTAATTATTTTTTTAATTTTACTTACTTTTGTTGACTTTGGTAAAAGTGGCGTCACTATCTGTCTCGCTCACTCATGGCAAACATGTCCACTATCCATCTCTCTCATCATTTTACCGTAAAACTAAGAACCTACCAAGAGTTTGTGCGAATAAAAAACATTTTAACTGAATAAAAAGGGTTAGCAAAAATCGGGTTACTTGAGGTTTTTATTTTTCATTCATTTTTTTTAGTATGAAACTAACAAGTATTGTACTATTTTACAATCCTGATTAAATGCGCCAACTTTTAATGGCACTTGCCAAGGCACTCTAGTACATTTTTTTTAAAGGAGGGGCCGTCAAAGTCGACAAATTTAGAAAATTTTAAATTCATAGTTTAACAAATAGTCTTCAATTCAAGGAAACTTGGGGCAATTGTGTCATTATTTTTGACTGTGATTCTAGAAATGATATTTAGGGTTACGGTTCCAAAGTTTAAATGAACAAAAATAATAAAAATTAACCACAATAACCGAAAAATAGTTACAGGTTGACCAAATTTTTAGGTTTTTCTTAAATGCCCATAATTTTCAAAATGCATGGGATAGATTTTTTTTTAGATTTTTCTCATGATGGTTACAATCAATCCTGTCGCCCCGTTTTGGCTTGACGTTGAGTTTTGGGACACCCTGTATAAGATATTTCCACATTATTTACTTCTGCAATAGATATAATATGTACTTATTTATAAACAGAGTATAACTACTGATATAAAAATAGTTTATTATTAGCGATATTAATTATTTTAAACAAATGACTGCAATCTGGTCTATTTATTTAAAACTAGCGGTCCGCCCCGGCTTCGCCTTTCATTTTTATATATAAGATATTAACCAGATGTGTCAAAATTGGGTAATCCTGCGGAAGTTTGCTAGCCATAGTTCACCGTTAAATCGGTCAATGTACGCGTAGTATCGGAAACCGTAGGCACCTATTGAAAAATAGGATATCAACTATATTTCTATAGGTAACGACTTAAATGGAACATTTTGATCTAAATAAGAATGTTTTTACGGGCTTAACTTATAATAGAGCTAACTCTACATTTTAAGCTTACAAAAATATAAATTATGCCTATATATAAACAAATCTCAATTTATATCCCTTTAGTAACTTCATAGGACGTTATTGATGACTACCTACTTTTGTTAATATCCCTCAATGCCCTCAATAAACATTACTTTTCTTCTGCGGATGTATCGGTCGCTTTTTTATTAATAATATATTTAATATTTTTACAAGAATAGATAAATAGCGTGTAAATAGCAAAGCAAAAAAGTGAAACTTACGGCATTTTTAAACATAAGTATTCATACTTTATACTATTAGAATATTCGATTATTCGACTATTTGATTATAATATTCTTGTCCTATGTAAATATTATTTACATTTAAATTTAAATTTAAATTGCAATAAACGATGTCTTTATAAAAAGAAGCAAATAATTTAAAAGTCTAACTGTGAATGGCTTTCCTAAAAGTGTAAAGAATTCGAAATCTATGAATATGACACACGAGATGACACATAAGTCAGTTTTCCACTATCTTTCGTATTTAGTCTATGGTGCTTGTTTTCGTCGCGTGCTATTGGTTAATAAAATTCTATGTAATTGTGATTGGCTATAATAAAATGCAGGTAATATTTTAGCCAATCTGAAGTTTCAACCTTTATGAACATTGAATAGAAAGCAAACCATTTAGTGTGCTGTGCTAACATGGCGAATTTTCTTGGTCATCAACATCGTTATTAACAGTAGCAAGTTGAGAATTGGGAATTTGTTATGGGATTTTTCTCAGCAACTGCAATATTTTACTTTTTTGACAAATTTTATTTCCTGCACTTAACTTAGTTGTTGTTTATAAAAATGAGCGTCGACGCATACGGACCGAGCTCTCAAACGCTCACGTTTCTGGATACTGAGGAGACAGATCTTATTGGTGCTGATACTCAGGGTTCTGAATTTGAATTTACTGACTTTACTTTACCTTCACAAAGTCAAACGCAAGCCTCTCAACATGACCACGGCTTAGCTTCGTCAAACCAGGTAAATGTATTGTATTTACATAACCTAATTATGGCTTAAGTTGATCGCTTACGTGACTTAACAAGTTGTTGTAAATTTTAGGTCAACGGCTTAGGAAGATCCGATCTAAGTTCGAAATTATCAAGTGTAACTAATGCAATAGCAGAATTGCAATTCGAGGAAGATGATGAAGCTCTATACAGCAGCAAAGAGTTGCCTGATCATGCCTGCAAATATTGTGGCATACACGACCCAGCCACTGTTGTTATGTGCAACATCTGTAGTAAATGGTAAATTACATTCAATATACACATGTTATTTTGTTTTCCCCATGTATTGGTAAAAAAAAATATGGGAACAATTGAAGTGCCCAATAAATATTCTGACGAAATTAAAATTGAAAAGAAAACTAATGTGTAATAAACATGACATAGAAAATAATAACAGCACAATGTTATGAAACAAGAAAGAGGAAGATTTTGAATTTGTTATGAAACAAGGAAAGGGAAGATGTCTTTGGAATTTCATGTGAAATATAAATTTCTAATGCAACATAATTTTTCCTTACATTTTCCTTTTTAAAATTTAATCAAGAAGGTCAAAACAATCTTATAACTGAGTACCACCTATGTTAATTTTTCAAAAGTATTGCACCATGAATATTTATGTAGTTTGAGTGAGTAATAGGAAGTAAACAGTAACCCTTACATTTGATAATATTTGTATACAGGTTCTGTAATGGACGTGGCAATACATCAGGGTCCCACATAATTAACCATTTAGTGAGAGCAAAACACAAGGAAGCTGCATTACACCGTGACGGCCCTTTGGGAGAGACCTTACTTGAGTGTTATTCTTGTGGAGCTCGGAATGTTTTTGTTCTGGGATTTATACCAGCGAAAGCGGATTCAGTTGTTGTGCTTCTGTGCCGGTGAGTTGATATTTTATGTATTGAATACTTTTGATAATAAAGTAATTGATTTTTGAATAGTAAATATTTGTAAATTTACTATGATGTACAAATTAAATGTTAGCTATACTATAAAACATATAATATTATTGTTAGCATTATCACTTTGAATGTGTTCATGTTTATACAGTTTCCAATACAATCATGGGCTTTAAGCATTTGTCACACCATATGTGTTAAGGATCTGGGGATCCATTATTTTCATATATGTAAGGATTTTATTATCTTGAATTAGAGGAATAATAGAAATACCAATTTTTATTATTGATACTAAACATCAAGAGATTTCAAAGAAAAGCATTAATTAACTATCCCTTGGTGGCGAGAACTTAATTCGATTTGTAACATATTTGTTCTTGGCTTATCATGCTCCTTGTTAATATGTTATAAATTATGGTGTGACAAGTACCTAAAGCATGCATGCTCTATCAATTAAAATTATAGAACAATTTATTATAAATAATAAAATATTTTAGACAACCTTGTGCTGCACAAAGTTCGCTGAAAGATATGAATTGGGATCAAGAGCAATGGAAACCGTTGATATGTAAGTGTTGTGTATAACATGTATATATATTTTTTGTTTTATGAAAATGTTAGTATATTATACTAATCAAAATGTAAGTGTCATGTAATTGATAAAAAAACAATTATTTACAGCGGATCGGGCTTTCCTATCCTGGCTCGTTAAAGTACCATCTGAAGCTGAACAAATGAGAGCTCGCCAGGTATGTGTAAATATAAAAATAAGCTCCTTAGGGCGCGAAACGCATAAATTGAAAGAGCCCTTATCTCCACATAGCTTTATGAAGTAATCATAATATATGAAAAATACTAGTACTAATTTTAATTTTTAACAGTTAACTGATACACATTTTGATATTTAGTGTGAATGAATACGATTTATTTTAAATTTGATAATTTCAGGTAACACCACAACAAATAGGACGACTTGAAGAGCTTTGGAGAGATAATGTGGACGCCACATTCCAAGATTTGGAGAAACCAGGAGTTGATGAAGAGCCACATCAAGTGTTGTTGAGGTATATATTTAGTACATATTTACAATAAACAATTGATATATCTAAATTACTAAAATACATAGCAAATTTCCAAAAATATTTCTGTTATTAATTGACTAAATATTTGTGTTTTCTAAATCTGTCTTCTGCCATTTGGTTCTTATGTTAATAAAAAAGAGAGATATCTCTAGATGGCATCAGCTTGTTAGAATTAGTACTTGGAATGTGATATGAGTATCTGCATAAAGTTAGTAGTAAGACAGTTACGTTTACCCTTTACATATATATATTTAAACAGTCATTAAAATAATTTTATTGCCTTAAAATCCTCCATCTTTTACTACTAACAATGAAATTACATTTACAGATATGAAGACGGATATCAATATCAAAATATATTTGGTCCTTTGGTTAAATTAGAAGCTGATTATGACAAAAGATTGAAGGAGTCACAAACGCAAGAAGGAATCGAAGTCCGTTGGGACGTGGGACTCAATAAGAAAACAATTGCTTACTTCACTTTGGCTAAAACCGACAGTGATATGAAACTCATGCATGGTGATGAATTGAGATTGAGGTAAGGCATAAAACAAGAATAACAGTCATATCAATTAAAATAGTCCTATAAATGTTTATTACATATAACATATTTTCATCATTAACATATAAATCTATCATACATATTGTATTCTTTGTTGATACAAAAATAAAAATTTAATTGATGAAAAGTAAATGTAATGCAAATTACGGAAATTATTACTTTATTCTTAAATTAGTCTTGTAACTATTTTTAATATTTTGTCATTGACATTGCAGGTATATCGGAGAACTTCACAAAGCGTGGTCAGGCGTGGGCCACGTGATAAAGGTGCCCGACAACTACGGCGACGATGTAGGGCTTGAGTTGAAAAGCGGCGCCGGCGCACCACTCGACTGCACTTCCAATTTTGTGGTCGATTTTATATGGAAGAGCACATCTTTTGATCGGTAAAATAAAATTCTAGTTAAATTCGATTCAAACTTATTGCTGATTCCATACAAATATTAACAACATTATTACAAAAAACAAGAACAATTTGATGATTAAAATTTTCTATATCTGTTCACATACAGTTAAAATAGAATATATTTGAAACTAACTTTCCGCCCGCGGCTTCGCCCGCGCAGTCAAAGAAAAGCCATCATAGTTCCCGTTCCCGTGGGATTTCCGGGATTGCGTCATTTTCCCGGGATAAAAAGTAGCCTATGTCCTTTCTCGGGTATCAAAATATCTCCATACCAAATTTCATGAAAATTGGTTCAGTAGTTTAGGCGTGATTGAGTAACAGACAGACAGACAGAGTTACTTTCGCATTTATAATATTAGTATGGATGTGTAATTTTTATATTAAATTGAGTAAAATACATTCCAGAATGCAACTAGCTTTACGCAAATTCGCGGTGGATGACTCGTCTGTATCGGGGTACATCTACCGCCGTCTACTCGGCCATGAAGTTGAGGAAGTTCTGTTCCGTGTCCATTTACCCAAACATTTCAGCGCACCTAATCTACCCGATCTTAATAGATCACAGGTAATTGTTTTATTTACAATTTTTTTAGACATTACATAAATTTGAGAAATAAACTATATTGCTGTTTATTAAGATCTCGTAAATGTTTAATAGTTACCTCCATATATAGAGATTATATTACTCATTTTGTGTTAAAATTTAAAATGCAGACATTTTTCAAGTTTCATTGCATCAGTAGCAGTAGAAGAGTTGTAAATGTTGAAATTAAGAAGCTGAATTTCAACCACTGCATAATATTAATATAGAGAATGTTTCTTTTACAGGTATACGCTGTGAAACACGCACTTCAACGCCCCTTATCGTTGATCCAAGGTCCTCCCGGCACAGGTAAAACTGTTACATCGGCGACTATTGTATATCAGCTTGTAAGACAAAATGGTGGACCTGTTCTCGTATGTGCGCCATCAAACACAGCGGTTGACCAGCTTACTGAAAAGATCCATCGAACTGGACTGAAAGTAGTTAGATTATGCGCCAAGTCGCGTGAAGCAATGGAGTCCTCGGTATCATTTTTAGCACTACACGAACAAGCACGTGCTTTGGGTTCAGCAGATAGTGAATTGCGCAAGTTAACTAGATTAAAGGAAGAAGCCGGGGAACTGTCGGCGGCTGATGAAAGAAGATATAGAGCATTACGTAGAGCGGCAGAACGTAGACTTCTCGATGCTGCCGACGTTGTTTGTACAACTTGCGTCGGAGCGGGCGATCCTAGAGTTGCTCGCATGCGATTCCAATCTATTCTTATCGACGAGGGCATGCAATCTACGGAACCTGAATGCATGGTACCCGTTGTTCTTGGTGCTAGACAACTTATACTGGTAGGAGATCACTGTCAGTTAGGCCCGGTCGTAATGTGTAAAAAGGCAGCGAAAGCTGGTCTCAGTCAAAGTCTTTTCGAAAGATTAGTTGTTCTTGGAATTCGTCCATTCCGCCTTGAAGTTCAATATCGCATGCATCCAGAACTTTCGCGATTCCCCTCCGATTTCTTTTATGAAGGATCGCTTCAGAATGGCGTCAGCGCTGAAGAGAGACGCCTTCACAAAATTGATTTTCCTTGGCCGAGACCCGATAGACCTATGTTTTTCTATGTAACACAAGGACAAGAAGAAATCGCGGGGTCAGGGACATCTTATCTGAATCGTACTGAAGCCGCCAATGTGGAAAAATTAACAACTCGCTTCTTAAAAGCCGGTGTCAGACCTGAGCAAATAGGCATCATTACACCTTATGAAGGACAACGATCTTATTTAGTGCAACATATGCAGTACCAAGGAAGTTTGCACGCCAAATTATACCAAGAAATCGAGGTCGCCAGCGTCGACGCTTTCCAAGGTCGTGAAAAAGACATCATAATCATGTCGTGCGTCCGTTCTAACGAGCATCAAGGAATTGGATTTTTAAGCGACCCGCGCCGTTTGAACGTAGCTCTGACCCGCGCAAAATATGGTCTCATCGTCGTCGGCAACCCAAAAGTTCTAAGTAAACAGCCACTGTGGAACCATCTGCTGGCGTTTTACAAGGAACGTCGCGTGTTAACCGAAGGTCCACTGTCCAACCTGAAAGAATCCGCAATACAGTTTGCGAAGCCGAAGAAACTGGTGAACGCCCAGAACCCCGGGTCGCACTTCATGTCGACGTCCATGTTCGACGCGCGCGAGGCGATGGTGCCGGGCTCGGTGTACGACCGCGCGCGGCCGCTGCGCGACCCGCTCGCGTACGTGGGCCCGGAGCGCGCCGCCCTGCTGCACGCGCCCGTGCCGCCCGCCGCCTTCTCGGCGCACCGCGGCCTGCAGCGCCCGCCCGCCGCCGGCCTGCAGCGCGGCGGCAGGAAGCGGCCGCCGCGCCTGTCGCAGGAGCCGCTGTCGCAGCAGCCGCCGCTGTCGCTGTCGCAGGGCGCGTCGCAGCCGGACTTCAGCCAGGAGTCGGCCGCGCCGGACTGCCCGTCGCAGCCGGACGGGCTGCTGTCTCAGGACTCCACGTACCAGGGCGGGTTCCGAGCGCGATGCGGCCAGTACTGAGAGCAGCGGGCGGACCGCCGCGGGCCGCGCCGCTTCAGCCGACCTCGCTCCCTCGGGGAGACACGGGACCGACGAGAGACGCCGACGCACCGTGAACCGGACCGACGCCCGCCCGAAGCCGGGTGACAGACGCTCCCCGGGCCCGAGGGCGGTCGCGCCGGCGGCTGGATCGCGAGCAGCTCCCCGCCCGAACATCTCGAGAGTGGACGCGTGTCGCGCGTCCCGATTGTAGTGCACCTTACGACACGGGCTAGGTTTACATTTCATCGTTACGGGGATAGTAAATTGAATGTTCGACCTCCATTCATTTGTTATATTGAGCGTTTCGATATCAGTGGTCGTAAATAGTTGTCATGCGAATTACGTCGATGTTACGACCATCAAGCACAAACTAAAAATTTATGTTCCCACATTATTCTAATGATCTCTTTTTACCCTTCGAATCGTGCGGGGTACGAGAATCATGAAATCGCCCATTAAAAAGTAGGTTTATTATTTCTATATTATTTTATAAAACAAAAAAAATATCAATTAGCCAGTTAGCATTATTCATAAGGGCATTGTATGTGGTTTATGTTCATTTCGCTATCACTCATATTATTGACATTAACAAATTGTTAAGTCAGAATCTTCTAGACAATATATCAGCAATAAATACTTCATTGTTTTTCCTTCTACAATTTAACCTATATTAACGTTTCTTTAACACATGCTTACTCTTAAAATTTATTCTACCGAATGTTAAGTGAGAACTTTCATGTGATAATATGTATTTATTTTTTCGAGAACTTACGCAATGTATCAAATTATCTATTAATAACGTCCTGCCCTTAATAGACATTTAGAGAAATAGATGTTATAAGAAATAGTAATTTTATATAATTCAAGACGTGTTGATCAAATTCGTTATTGAAAAAATTTAAAGTTTGAAATAAGAACATTTGTAGAAAATGAAATTATGAAAACCATTTGTTCAATGATTTGTGATTTTAATGAAATCGAATGCCTAAAAATAACTTTTTAAGTGCAAAACTGTTTAGTATAAAATATAATTGACGTTTTTCCTGTTATTTTTATGAAATTTCCTTGTTTTTATAATAATTTGTTTTATATTGTGAGGGAAAATCAATAAAGGTTCTATCATCAATATCTCGTTTTATTTATTTTTCAAATCGAACCCGTGGCTCCTGAACTCGGCGCCTTCAAAATATAAGTATAGAGAGAATGTCTATCTTTTTAGGATTTGATAAGTTGGACCAGTTTTTTATGAAACTTACCTATGCTCTTTGATGGTTATGAATGATAGAATTAGTTTGGAATCAATAACCATTTATTACAACGATGGGTGATCACCAATACATTAAATACCGCCCGCGTTTTCAAAGAAAAACCCGCATAGTTCCCGACCCTGTGGGATGTCGGGGATAATGGCGCCGTTTCATTAGTCGATAGGGCCCGCATGCGGGGTGCGAGAGATTTCTGGAACGCGTGCCACAGGGCCAGCATTCGGGGAACCGTTTTCATTAGTCGATAGGGCCCGCATGCGGGGTGTAGGGAGAACCTCCATTTTACGTCGCCAGTTATTAACAAGAGACATAATCTCGATAGATTTCCACGAGATTCAACATTTGCGAATCCGTAAAGCGATCAGCCATTTTGTGCAGCGTCTTTATAATCCAACAAGCACTCACAAATGAAATTGAATAATGAAAAAGTATTTGACTTAAGACCCGCAAGCTGTATATTGACCGATGAATTTCATTGGTCGATATCACGGTCGGTATTAAGCATGCGGGGAACTTGTTTTCATTGGTTGTTATCTCGCCTGCGGGGACTCCCCGTATGCTGTATACCGAACGAGTTAACGACTAATGAAACGGCGCCATAAAAAGCCTATGTTTTATTCTGGGTGTTTAACTACCCACATTCCAAATTTCATTGTTACACAGGTAATCGGTTCATTAGTATTTGCGTGTAATAGTAACAAACATGAAACATCCATCCATCCTCACAAACTTTCGCATTTATAATATACTATCTTTCCGTCCGCGGCTTCGCCCGCTTTGTCTAAAACATAATAAATAATATACTTAAACCTTCCTCTTGAATCACTCTATCTATTTAAAAAAAACCGCATCAAAATCCGTTGCGTAGTTTTAAAGATTTAAGCATACATAGGGACAGAGAAAGCGACTTTGTTTTATAGTTTATACTATGTAGTGAAGTAGGATTTCAGCGAAATAAAACTCAAATTATAATATGGATACATTTAATAAAACAATGTTAAAATCTGTATAAGTTATGTAAAGTAAAACTACAATATAAATAATTATACAAGTCCATGAGTCAAAAACTTCTTCTTAACAAGCCATTAATGTGTAAGTAGGTAAATGGTCAAAACATTTAAAAAAACATATCGTTCACTTCAAAAATATGCTTATTTTGACTTTTTAGCAGTATTGTAAAATACACTTCACACATTATTACTCCCAGTTTATAGTCTATATTATTACTCTGTTCAAAATATATAACAAGTAAATGGCATATATAAATGCTTGGGTGAATACTAGGTCCATACTTAGTCTGAGCTCCGCACATCACGACTATAATAATTAAAAAAGAGGGCACGTTAATCCTTTCAAACTTGTAATTTTTATTGATTTTATTCAGATTTTATAAAATATATTTATGGTACAAAATGACGTATGGTTTTCAAATATTTTATGATATACTAATAAATCAGCTTAATCGAATTTCCAATAAAAAACTCTCGTTGAAATAAAATTGCAAGTAATAGTATGCAATATGTACTATAATATTTTCAATATTAATAAACTATCTTTTAAAAACCAGATCATTCCAATTTCCATTACAAAGTTCAAAATAAATTTCTTAAATTAAAATATCATAAAATAATTGTGCGTTTTTGGTAAACGAAATATATGTATGATGCACAATTATTAATATAAGATCTACCATTTTATGCTAGCTAAAACTGCCTGATAATACATATTATTTTTACATAGATTCGACAATATCAAAATTAAATTCTGTCCCAATTATGATAAAATACCATTTGAGCAATGAGTAGTCTTCATTGGATTATAAGTTTTGGAGATTCATACAATATACTTTAAAAAAGAATGTGGAAGACTCATAATAAAAAAGAAATACGCAAACTCTAAATTTTTTTTCTGTAAATTTACAAATAATAATAATATTAGGACGGGCATGTCTTTTAACAATCCTTAAAGATACAATTACTGAATTGTAATCTAGTAGTACAATCAATAATTTCTAAGATCTCATGTAATCACAAATAAAATTAGTCATAAATTTATCGTAAATAGACAGTATTCGTACAATTTCATTTCACTTCAGCGTCATAGTGTTAATTTATACTGCGGGGTTTTCTGATTACATTTATAAGATATAAATGAGACATTTGGGAGATTGTATGGTATAACTTCGGAACTAAAAAGACGCAAGAAATACGAAGCAAAAATAATCTATCAAAATATTCGAGGCTTTTTAATTAGCACGTTTCCGTTTACACTTATTACATAACGATACACAACGTAAAACCTTATGGTAAAAAGAAATATTCACTAACTGTTAATCCAATAAAATGTAAATATAGCTGGTTACTATATGTCGTTAAAGCAGTTTCGAAATTCGATACAAATAGATACTGTCTAACTACTAGCACACATCACAAAAGCTTGTTAAAATATTTTATTGTGGTAAAGGCGGGGGTTGGACAGCCGCGTAAGTAGGATAGTAAGGAGCGAATTTTGCAGGACCATTAATGGCCATGTGCTGACTTTCATTGCGATCCTTAATAGTGCGGCCGTATGGAGATTCCTGGTACACTGGTTCAGCTGAAATATTAATATTTATATGAGTAAGATTTATCAAGAATATATTTCCATTCATGAATGCACAAGGGGTCTATCCTATGTTGTGTACTTATATGGCTATGTTTATTGAGCATTATGACACATACTGATGACACGTTCATTAGTATGAGGAAGAAAACGTTTTTAAAATATTGTACCAGTTTTATTAAATAGTATAATATTAGCGACCCGCCCCGGCTTCGCACGGGTGCAATGCTGATACTAAATACACTACAGAAAAATTGTGAACGTTGTATAGGTATAAAAATATAGCGGCCCGCTCCGGCCTCCGGCATCGCACGGGTATAAAATACATAGCCGGGCGGCCGCAAACGCTACGTCCTGCAATTTTTAAATCTGTAATATCTTCGAAAATATTCACTTAAATCATACGGTGTAAAGGGCCATATAGATCTATATTAAATGAACAATGTAACCATGGTATTTAATTGGTTAAGGATTAATGCTGTATTGGTTAAAATCGCTTCGAAAATTAGCCATTATTTGTCGTAAAAAGTAAATGACAAAAAAAAGTTATTGTGGGTTATCCATAAGAGATAGACATATACCATCGCGGACTTTTCTGTAGACCTTTTCAATGTGTATAATACTTAGTACATTATTTTGATAAAACTCGTAGGGTTCAGCCTGCGTTTGCAATGTAAGCGGAATAAATGTAATTTTTTACGACATCACATTAGAAACCTCAAAAATAACAGTACTTCTCCACTACTTAATGGATCTTTTTATACATATAAACCTTCCTCTTGAATCACTCTATCTATTAAAAAAAACCGCATCAAAATCCGTTGCGTAGTTTCAAAGATTTAAGCGTACAAAGGGACATAGGGACATAGGGACAGGGAAAGCGACTTTGTTTTATACTATGTAGTGATATAACAAATTCTGCATTTTCTGACTCTTACTTATCAAAGAAAATATTATCAGTCAATTTAAGTGTTAATGTACTTATATTTTGTCCGTTTGCTTTTTACTAAGTATAAACATTATCAAATATAATTAAGATATAAATTGTTATTAAAACAATATGACTTTAATTTGTTTCAAACTGCTATCTGTTTACGAGAGCAGAAAGATAAAATATAACAGAGATATAACTGAATCATTGAGTTAAATTTGCACTAACTGCTGATTGCTGAATGCGTGATTCACCGTTTTTTACTTGTTTGTAAATACATATAAGTAATATTTATAGCGATCTTACTTCGAATCTTATTCATAAGAATACGGTATGTCAAAGGTCATAAAAATATAAACTTTTATTTTGTTACAACATTTTTTATTTTAAGTGTGGGTAACATCATTTAGTAATCAATAGTAAAACAAACGAATATGGTAAATATAATAATATTTACCATAAAAAAAAAAATTTTTTTTGTTTCACAGAACAGACTGTAATTTTATAAAAAAAAAATATTCGTTTCATTATAACCGGGCAGACCCAGGCCCAGCCGGTAGTATTAAATTAAATAAAGCTTAAAATTGAAATACTTACTGAGAGTAGGGTACAGCGACTGGAAAGGTGGCTGAGTTGGTGACGACCCTGGGACCATCCATCCTCCTGGAGCTTCGCCACCAGCCGGTGCCTGAATAAATAGACAAAAAAAATACTTCAAAAGCTCTATTCCTTTTATGTACAATTAAACCACAAAATATCAAATTTCTTGTATAACAAATATTATTGCAATAATAACATGTTTCGATTTCGAGAAAATTAGTTTCTTCCAAAATTATATGACATTTTTTTAAGCTATTGCATAGCTTCTATCGCGGGCCTTGAGCGCGGGGACCGAATCCAGTAATTCCGTAACGAAAAACCTCACGCTCCCCACTCCGACGGGCGCGGAGGTGTGGCTTGAAGTCATAGCATACAATAGCTTAACCGCGGCAGTTCCCGAGTGTTTTGCATATTTACTACTTTTTCTAAGAATAAACTCTAAACTCAAAAACAATTTAATTTCGTTTTGGTTTCATCTAAAAAAGCTAAATGACAGTAATTAGATTGTATTCGAATCTAGCAATCACAAATAATGCACAAGTTTAAAACAAAATAATTCAGAACTCACAGAGGGTTGAGCAGGCTCTCCCGGAGACACAGGTAGAACGGCTGGTTGGTTTGATGCATTCACACTCGGCTGAGGGGGTGCTGATGGAGCCGCTCCAGGCCCACCCATCAGCGGCACCGTGCCAATCGTTATGTACTTCTTGTCTTTGAAGTTGAGATGCATTCCCGATACTACACATTCCACCTGCGATACAAAAGTCAAAACGAAAGATAGAAATAGGTTTTAATAATAATAATTTATTTATTAATAGAACATCAGAGGTCCACTTGTAAGTATTATTTCTTAATTACTATGTTAGTTTACATTGTTTTTATACAGTTTACATTTACATTAATTTAAATAATATCATTATTGAATATTTTACCATTTATAATTAGTCGTTTTATTTTTATTAATATAAAATGTGTGTACTTGCTCACAATGGTGCAAGTACGCACAATCGAATCTGTCTGCAATCATTTTAAGACTTTACAAACAAGTAAGAAGGAATCTACAACGATAAACAATGTATTGATAATAAGCTTGTATGAACACACAGATATAGATAAGGAGGAGAAAATTGAAAATATTAATGAAATTTTTCATTTGATTGACGAGTTTTTCAAACAATATTTTTTAAACTATTCAAATATGTATTTTATAAGTCTGCTATTTGATTATTATAGCTCCAAGTCCAAAACATTCAAAGTATGTAATATGCAAGTCCACACGTCATAGTGATTAGAATTTTCTTCAACAAATGCCTTCTATATGCAAAGCTCACTGTACTGCACCTTTAAATCGTAATCCAGATCAATAATACTGCAATTGACAAGGTTCGAGGGTGGTATTGGGGGTATTTCCATGTTCAAGTTCCAATGCTTAGTGGTTCCAGCTGGAGCAGGTCCTTCTTGTATTGTAAGAACAATGTCCTTTGACTTCTTCACAGCAGTTGTTGGTGAAGTTGCTCTGTATGTCACCACCTAAAATGATAATTTGTCTATATATTATGATCAAACAGCGCTTTTTAACCTATGCTAGAAAGTTTTTTTCTATTTACAATTATTACTTGATGAATGGATTTATGTGTGCAACTTTAAAAATTGACATATTAATCAAAATATGAAACATTTCATTAATATTTTCAATTTATCTGTATGTTTATACAAGCATTATATTGACACATAATTACTGTTGCCCATATCAAAATATATATATATATCCAACAACATGGATGGCCAATAAATTGGAAATATCAAAGACTACAGTGTGGTTAAATACCACTCACACACTTACCTTCCTCAAAAATATCTTGACAAGATGCAACTGAACATTACTCTTGTTTTCTATGTCAATAGTTAAAGGAATGACTTGGCCAGGGCAATATCCAGTCACTGGGGCTCGAACATCTACCGATAACGGAGGTGAAGCACAGCAGAAACAACAAAATGTTTTTTCCATTTGGAAATGAATTGGTTCCTAGAACAAATATTTCACTACATCAAATATGACATATATTTATAATAATATGTTTTGTAAGAAAGTATGTAAGACAATTAAGATAATAAATTGCTAAATAAATAAGACATTCACAAGATAAAAGCATTGTTTACTTACTTTGTATGAAGGATTGAGGTTTAAATCCAAAGCATTAATGACTGTAAATGCCATTTTAGTCTCTTGATCAAATTTCCACGGCCTGTCAAGAGTGACTTTAACAGTGTAGCGCACAAAGCCATGCTCACCCTCAAAAGAAGATGGTAATACTGGAGGCAGCGCACAGGTAAAATTATACACCTGCTTGCCAGCAGGAATTTCAATTTCGTTTCCTAAAATATAATGTTACAATATTTTTTAATACAATACATTCATGATATGATTAAAGACTGTATTCTATCAATACATATTGTAAAATCTCTGATGTCTTTTACAATAAACTCAAAAACCACTGCACACATTAATTTGAACACAAAAACAGATCATTTGTATACTCATTCAAAATCTATCTGTGCTCATTGAAAAACCCTATATTATATAATTTATGCTAAAAATAAAATAATATCTCCCTTAGAAATAATTTGTTTGTATGCAAGTGTTAAACATAGTAGGCATATTAGCATAAATATGTAACGGTATACCAATATGGGTATGGAAATATTAGAAAGTAATGGTAAGAGTCTACCTACTTATCATACATGTACTAAAAGTAATAATATATGTAATATGCATTTACCTGTACTGCTGCCAAGAAGATAATAGGATATTTGGAAATATTCTTCATTTCCAGTATGAAGAGTGTCTGTGGATTGAGTTTTTCCTTCTGAATCTTCTTCTTGTTTACTTTCACTCCATTCAGTGTGTGCCTCTCCTTTGAACTTGACATGAATACCTTTAGATTGAAAAAATAAGCTTACACATTGCTATATAATATATAATAAAAGGTAAACAGTAATTAGGTAAAGATGCACATACTAATTTTTCAATACCTATGGGTAAAGAAAATGCAAAGTTTATATACATATTACAACAAAACATCAACACAATTTAGATGCAAAAACAGATTTGCACTGCCTCTTTAAAACTATGACTCATTTAGGCAAATACATATTTTTTAAATAGACTCACCTCTAACTTTTTTAGGGCTATCAAAAACGTATTCAATTCTCCCATTTACTGTTTGACCGGCATAATAGGCATTCCATTGATTATCTAAATAAATTACAGCTTCTTTAATTCCCATGTTGTTAAAATTTATATAACTTTTTAGGAATACAATAAAATAATGCAAACAGAATTGTCGGAAGTTCTCAAACTCTACTTTTAACACTGCTGACTGTGACCACAGACTGTGACACAGTCACCACAACAGTAACTGCTTACTGCCGAGTGCCGACTTCTGATTTCTGAAATCTGAATTTCTGCATTTTCTGCATTTAGTTTGAAATACGATAATTATTGACTTAAGGCTGCAGACTCACAAAGCTAAACTAAACTAGCTAAAAGGTTTTTTAAACATTTTTTTTTATATAGGTACATATTTCTAATTACTTTTCCAGCGAAATTTTTCTCCCTTTTATAAAAATATGTTGTAAACCATGGACGTATAAAAAAAGACGGACGGTACAGTCCGCGCCAAACTTTGTGACCGCCTTGAATATAGTCGCGAGTCCGAACTTGCGCATGGTACAGTCGAGTGGTCAATACGTAATCAACCAAACAATTTTATAAAACATTTTTTAGCATATTGTCAATTTATTTTTATTTGTTGATTATAACATCGTTCATGTTTATTTCATAGGTTATTTTAATATAATATAAAATGTATATATGTTATTTGTAAAACATATAGGTTAGGTAATAATAGGATAAAATATGTAAATAAAAAACGATCGAACGAATTCTGAACGCGATAGTACTCGCAGAGCTCACAAGTGCGTGATTCGTGTACGGACGTAGCACTCACACTAAGGCGCGCGCGTCGCGGGTGAGAGGTGCGGGCGCTCGGGGTGTGGCCCTGCCCCCAAGCCCTTGTGCGTCCCGCTAATACCTGATTTTGTGTTTCTGCGCAATGCAATGAGCGTAGTTCGGGCCGGCCACAAAGTTTGGCGAGAGCTGTACCTATATCGCCTAAACATTGAGTGAAGCCTAGTAATGGCGGCGAAACATCCATGTGTGTGTGCCATGTTGCCATGGCAACAGCTGTCCTGTTGACAATGGCGGCTGTATTTTTTTCTATAAATTTTGCCGTAATAATTTTGTCATTAAAACATAAAAGAAATAACTTGCTTCCCTGTGGAATGTAATCCCTCGTGTTTTGTTATTTAAAATTGTACTGTTGCGACACCATTTAACCACGCAAGACAGCATTTTAAATATTTTTTGTGAAACAGTGACGCAGTTAATCAGTCGGTAGTTCACGACGTAATGGCGGCTGACTAGCTTACTATGGTGAGAGTGTGTGCGTGTTTATTGTCTTTACACGATCGCTAGCTTACTACGGTGGCTTCACGTTGTTTGTTCGTAATACGGCGTCCGTCTTTTTTTATACGTCCATGTTGTAAACTATCAGATAAAAAAAATCATGTCTTAAGGCTGGTTCACACTTTGATTAGTGCGAGTGCAGGTGATTAGTGCGAGTGCAGGTGTGTAGTGCGAGTAGTGTCCAATTCAACTGCGAGTGCAGGTGATTAGTGCGAGTGCAGAACAATGGTGAAATTCGCGACGCTACACACTACGCTAAACACTAAACACTAAACACTCCTGTCCAGACGTGTTTAGGCAGGCACACTGCGAGTGAGGGGGAAGGAAGGGCGCGCGGGACGTGGCTACTCGCAGTCCACTCGCAAAAAAATAGAACACGCTTCTATTCACTTTACTACACAGCCTACTAAACACTCGCACTAAACAGTCGCTGTCCACACGTAGTACTACTCATCACCTGCACTCGCACTAATCAAAGTGTGAACCAGTCATGCATATTTTATTGCTTACTTTAGGCAGCCTATAAAGAGCAAGTAATCGGCCTGCAACTGAATTGATCGTATAACCGGCAACTGCCGCGCTTGAATCCGCCCGCCTTTCAATAATCAAGCACCAAGTTTGCGAGCGATAATCGCATGATCGCAATCGCGACGGTTAGGGCTGCGTGACCGCATCGAACTTCGGTCTCGTGGGTTTTGAAAATAGAACTCCATTCCGCTGCCGCAGCGAGCGCGGGTGAAAACCGCTTCGTGAATGCTTAGCCTAATTGTTAGAAGTGCGGGCCGAGAAAAGTCTTGTGCTTCTTTTTAGAGTATAATTAGTATTCTTTGGTCTTGTGGCGCTGCTTGCTCTGTGCAGAGCACCTGCACAGCATGCACATTTGGATCACAGATATTTAATTTATTTTCACTTAGTATTGGCAAATAGAAGAGCCATCTTGCCGCAAAAGAGAGAAAAAAAATAAAGGTGACATCCACTGTCACCTGTCACACTGACATCTATCAGATCCTGAGACTTGAAATTGAATGTGATGTGCAGATTTAGGATGTTATCTCCATAATTTATTTATTCATTTCAAATTATTGAGTCGAATATAATTTTTAATTTTTCATACATATTAAATATACAAGCATCTTAGATTTACTTAATAAATAATTTTCATCAATATTATCCTAATTTAAAATATAACTAAGTTTTAACGATGGATGAATCAAAGAAAGAAAATCCGCAATTATCCGTAGAAGAACTTAAAATCAAAGGAAACGAGTGTGTCAAAGATGGAAAATATATCGAAGCTGTGCTGCATTATACTCATGCCATTAAAATGGAACCAAATAATTATGTCTTATATAGCAATAGATCGTTTGCATTTCTTAAATTAGATCAACACTATTTATCACTACAGGATGCAAACGAAACTGTAAAATTGCAACCAAATTGGGCAAAGGTACTTACTTGAATATTTACTAGGATTTTGGAATATATTAAGATGCTATTTGAATACATTACAAAAATGTTTTAACAGGTTTATTGAAGGAGCTATTATATTAAACCAATTTTATATCATTTAGGGTTATTTTCGGCGGGCAGAAGTAGAAGCTGCCAGTGGTTTATATGATGAAGCTATAATATCTTATACACGGGCTTTACAACTGGAACCTCATAATCCCAAACTAATGGAGTCTATTAGAGGCATAACTGAATTACAGAAAAAGAAATTAAAAGGTGATTAATAGTCTAAACCTTAAATATGAGGTTTTATTATATATATATATATATATATATATATATATATATATTAATCAATATCAATTTAATTAATTTTAGGAAGCCAAAACACAATTTGGATATGTACATGTATAGGCTTAATAATAGGAATTCTTGTTGTGATTTTGGATTACACACTAACTGCAAATCCTACACTAACTGTAAGTAATTAATATACATAAATAAGTGAATAATATGTTTTAATTATTGCTTGAATGTGGATGATACTTTTCAGAATCCAATAAGCATGGTAGCATTTTCAATTGCCCTGTCGGGTATCGGATTTGCAGTTGGAAAGACTGCAACTCTGATGACTGCGTGGAGTGCAGGAAAGTCGTTACAACCACCACCTGATTTAAGTAAGTTATTATTTAATTTAATAAAAGAAAAATGATTCTAATAAAAATTGTATCAGTTACTATAAGTATCTTATGTATTTTTACTATATTTTTATTGAACAGTTTCAGATGAAAAGCAAGAAAATGAACAAACAATACCTGAAAAAAAGACAAAGTACAGTAAAGCTCAAGCTAGGCAAAGGTATAAGCAAGGCAAACAGCTATAGTAAAGCTTTAATATAAAAGTAGTATACTACCTTCATACTAGGTATAAAACAAGTGTTATGGTGATGGATCATATTTCAATTTTTATCATCTTCATTAAAACATCATCACTCTTGTAAATTGATGGAATATTTTTCAATAATTACCCTGCATAATTATGTTTTTTTGTTCATATACTTACATACATTTATAAAACATGGATATGATTTAAATTTTAAATGTTAAGTCAAATTTTTATTACTTGTAAAAAACCCTGAATGTCTAAAATTCTGTAAATACAGAATGAGAGAATTACAAATATTATTTAATACAAGCGGTTCACCACCATTCCGTCAGTTGTATATACATATATTATATATGTATTATACATATATAGGTATTCATGCATGTTATATGGTATAAAGGTATAGGCTATAGCCTATAACATGCATATGATTTTAGTTACTGCACAAACCTTATTACATGATTATTAATTAATAACAAAATTTGTGTGACTATTTAATAAAAGTTACAAGAACACCCTGTATCTGTACTTACACTTCATATTAATTTTGATTTGACTTTACATTTAAATTTTACTCTAGATTTATGTATTGTGATAAGTATAGAAATATGCATTTGTGATCTTATTTTCAATTGAGATGAGATCAGATGACGTTTTTGCTCCTTGCTCATGTTTTTGAAAGAATTTTTACATCTTGCAACTGATGACTTTTGAAATTGCATGTTTAAATAAAAATTAAATGTAAATAGTCACAGCTATTACTGTGTACATTGTCTACATAATATTTTGAACATATTCCTGTATTTCTACAAATTTCTATTATACATGTATCTGGTTAAATTATAAGATAGATTTTATAAACAATTTGGGACATTCTTCAAAGGCGTCTTACTGTTATTTGTTACTTTATTGTTATTCTAATTTTTAATTGTACTTACTGGATAAGAATAAAAGACATTTACTAATATTTTGTTTTATTAAGGAAATGTTAATTAATATGAAATAAATAAAACGTTGGATATATGGGGAAATACTTTATTGAACCTAGTGTAAAATGTATTTCGAAAATTGCTTTAATACAATATAATATTATTTACTTAAAATTCTTGGTCTTGTACCTTATACTTAACATAAGTCCAACACTATATATACGAAAAATAAAAATAATCTGTATAACAATATATATTACAACTTCTACAGATGGTGACAAATTTACAAAAACTTAAGTAAAAGTGTTATCAATTTTTAGCAATATTTCCATGCTCCTTACAATTTACTATGTGTATTTTGAAAACATTAACCTACTAAATACCTCCTTCTAGAAGGTGTCAGTAACATTTTGTGTGACTTTTGTCTCATAAAAAAATATTAACATGTACTTATCCTTACCGTAATAATAACGTAAGTTGTGGCAACATTGATAATATAATATGAAATAATAACATGAATATTACATAGTAATATTATGTGAATTATTATTACTTTAATATTGATTACAATGTTAATGAACTATTATTCTTAAAATTGCACCATGTGGACAACATAAGGTAACAAACAAACATAGTACACTATTTATTGTAGAGTCGCACTTTGGTGTTTATATTACTACACATGATAATATATATATTATTAAGTCAATCGCTATCTGAAATAGCTTTCTTTCGCCGTTTTGCCTGCTTCGGTTTGACGATTTCTTCCTCCTGAAATATGATTTTCAAAATGTTATACATTTACAATACAATTTACTTAGTAATATCTTATATATAAAATTCTCGTGTCACAATGTTAGTCTGCATACTCCTCCGAAACGGGTGGACCGATTCTCATGAAATTTTCTGTGCATATCGGGTAAGTCTGAGAATCGGCCAACATCTATTTTTCATATGTACCACGGGCGAAGCCAGGGCGGACCGCTAGTAGTATATAAAAAAGAGCGTGTCTGCCGAGCACATGTGTAAGAAGTGAAACTTCTTTGGCAAGATTCAAATATGTATACCAAAATCGTCGTCTTACTCCATGACGCGACGGTATAGTCATGACGCGATCTTGATATTTTACTCTCAACATTAGCAGCTTCACTTCAAAATAAATTAATATTTCAGGACATATTTCACACACGGCTCGATCTGACCCCATACTAAGCTTGTAAAAATCTAAATAAGTTGTGTAGTGTTGTTATAACTCAGTTACTATGTATGTAATTGCATATAATATTACCTCACTATCCTCATTTGATGAATGTAAATTATGATTTAATGGCATTGAATTCGAAGCTAATTTTCGTGCTCTCCTCAACATTGGTAATTCATCTTGCCAAGCCAAAAAGAACAGGTCACTGTATTGTCTCTGGAATAACGACACATTACAATCTTTTTATTAATATGCATTGGATTCTACTAATTCAGAGTTCCATATAAGGCAGTGTTACACCTACTTTTATTTTTATATAACAGGGAAGTTTCTCTAATGTATTTTTTCTTTACTTTTATTACAGGTTCAAGTTGTTATAGTGAGATTAGTATTTGTAAGTTACATATCACAGACATGATTTAAAGTTATTAATATGCATATTATAATATATTTACCTTCAAACTATCACTACTATTTGATTGCGAGTGCTGCAATGCTTTCTGCATACATTCCATGTTAAAAATTGACATATCATTCTGCTCCACACAACATACTCTTATTTGTTCTAGGTGACCTAATACCTGTTAAAAAAAAATATTGTATTTTGTTTGTATTTAATTGTGTCCCTTCGTCCAGCATACTCACCACAACTCACCATGGAATCCTGATATTTCATGAATGTCAAAAAACTGTTCTGAAATAGTGCTAAATAGTGCCCAAAGGAAAAAAATAGTGCTCTTGTACTTGCGAAGTTATAGCCATAGTTCGATGAGTATGCTGGACGAAGGTTTCGCCCAGCATACTCACCTCCGTCCGGAGAATCTGTATCCGCTTCAAACATAATTCATACTTCAAAAAATAGTTCCCAAATAGTGCCAAACGGTGCCCAAAAAGAAAAACCAGTGCTCGAATAACTTCGGAGTTACTGGCTTCGTTCAGTGAGTATGCTGGGCGTAGGTTCTACGCCCAGCATACTCACCTCAGTGCGCGAATATCGAACGAGCTATAGGTATAATTTACGTCTCAAAAAATTGTGCTTGAAATAGTGCCCAATATCAGTCCAATTTTTGCTTGACTTTTGACCTAGAAAACCATTAAATTTGATTGTAAACTTCTACATACATTACATTGAGTACAGTCGAATACAATATTATTAACTTTCTTTCTAACAATTTTTGTCTTGTGTAAATTATTTGTTTTGTTATATTGTCTATGTAAGGGAGTATTTACTTTAGAATCGCAATATTATTAATTACACATTATTTTAATAATACTTTATAATAATATGATTAAGCCTTCGCGCGTCGCATGGGACCCCGGTAGCTAGGAACAATGATTTTATATATTTGTCTAGATCACGGCGCTTGAAGGATTAAGATATCAAATGAAGTAAATCATGCATGAAAAATAAAGTTGCTGTTATTAATGCTTACATTACAACTGACAAAATTATTCAAAATAATCATTTTCCGGATCAAGGACGGTACCACAACGTTTACGGAATTGACCTGTATTGCTCATGTGATAAAGTTCAATATAGTGTGGCAGTAATGGATGCACGTACGGTCAATAGGTATGGGGCTTACGACGCGCGGCGCCCGCGACGCTAAACATTTTTTTATATGTATATTATATACAATATTAAAACTACAATTTTTTCTATTTACATTGATTATATTATGAATGTTAACAAAAGCTGTGAACTAGTTAACTAGAATTCTGATTACTTTGGCCCTTTAAATAGTAATAAATAACGTAAGTAATTAAAAATGTTTTTTATTGCTAAACCTTTCATTGATGAAACTATTGGAAAGAGTTTTAAAAATTTGTATAACTATGTCACAGTACTAGTTTTGACTGGTTATAAGTTTTGCCTGCAACATATACTTATACAAAAAGAAACTGTATAATTTCCTTTTTACAATTTTTCAAGATATTAATTTTATTGGCTGCAAATGACTGTTTTTATTCAGACAAACACACAATGCAATGAAGTAATAGACTTCATTTACGCTTAAAGTTTCATTCATTTATTATTATTTATAAAATATATAATAATGCATTTAATCGAAAGTTTTTGACATGTGAGAAAATACCATAATTATTTCCAATAACATGAAGTCTACAATTAGAAAGTTTAATATTTTTGTCCAAAAACATGTGTCGACGACTGTACCCCATTTTACGTTAGTATGTAGAAGTTTACATTAAAATTTAATGGTTTTCTAAGTCAAAAGTCAAGCAAAAATTGGACTGATATTGGGCACTATTTCAAGTACAATTTTTTGAGACGTAAATTATACCTATAGCTCGTTCGATATTCGCGCACTGAGGTGAGTATGCTGGGCGTAGAACCTACGCCCAGCATACTCACTGAACGAAGCCTATAACTCCGAAGTTATTCGAGCACTGTTTTTTCTTTTTGGGCACCGTTTGGCACTATTTGGGAACTATTTTTTGAAGTATGAATTATGTTTGAAGCGTATACAGATTCTCCGGACGGAGGTGAGTATGCTGGGCGAAACCTTCGTCCAGCATACTCATCGAACTATGGCTATAACTTCGCAAGTACAAGAGCACTATTTTTTTCCTTTGGGCACTATTTAGCACTATTTCAGAACAGTTTTTTGACATTCATGAAATATCAGGATTCCATGGTGAGTTGTGGTGAGTATGCTGGACGAAGGGACACATTTAATTTTCCAAAAATCATTCATGATTAAATATGAGAATTTCTTAAACACTTACTAATTCAGCGGAAGGCGGCGCGTTTGGTGGAATGTTATGTTTTCCTGGACGTTTTCTTTTGT
The DNA here is from genome assembly GCF_061535395.1 of Colias eurytheme. NCBI lineage: Eukaryota > Metazoa > Arthropoda > Insecta > Lepidoptera > Pieridae > Colias > Colias eurytheme. The sequence continues at coordinate 5,180,179 of NC_142998.1, read as the reverse complement.
TTGGACTTGTACCTGGATATCGTGTACTTAATAAAACGGCCAAAAGATCAGCTACTTTATCTTCATAATCCTGACACCAATACATGACAGTAGACACAACAAATGAGTCGTCCTCATCCAAAGATCTGCAGAACATTTGTCTCACAACATCTGCAGTTGGTCTTTCTTGTTTTAACATGAGCAATACCGATGTTGATGCTTCTGCATGGTCCTTGTAGGATAATTTAGGTATAATTGGTAAAACATCTTCAACTGATATTTCATGTGCTGTCAAAAGTTGCCATAAGCAATATTGTTCGAAGGTCTCCCAGCCCAGACTTGTAGATAACATTGTTGTTATATCGTCAGATTTAAACATCATTAAGTTTCCCTGTAATGTTAGACACACTAGACGCTGTAGTTGTCCAGCATCTAATGTGGATACTATAATATGCAATAATCTGATATGATTTTGAACTTGATCTTTAAATTCTCTGTATACATCAGGTATCAACCATACAAGAACATTTGCATCACATTCTTGGCACTTTTCAAAATCATCAGCTAAACTCTCGGCAAGTTTTAATTCTAAATTACTACAATAATCTTTATAAATATCTGTTTTAAATTTAACATTTCTTTTTTTTGCGGGATCTCGTTCAGCACGGCGTTCTTTCTCATAACAAATTTTTAAATAAACTAATAAACAATAACCTAAACTCGGAACAGAACTTTGTGCATACATCTCTTTGAATGCTTCCATTATTAACTTACGTTTCGAATCAGAACTATCGCTACTAAGATAGTTAAACATTGAGAATATTGGATTATTAAGAATAGTTTCCAATTCTGATGTAGTAGGGTTTATACTTATTTTTGGGGGTGGAATATCTTGTACGGCAGCAGCAAATAAATCAGCAAGTGCTACTGCAGTAGGCATTGGTGGAGAGCATGCGCTAAGCAATGCTGTCCCTGCACTTGCTGTTCTTTCATCAAGGAGGGTTTCAGCAAATGGCCGTAAAACTAGAGGTAAAGCTGCTGCTAGTTCAGGACGTTCTCTTGCCCGAACCTCTGATAGAGGTAAATCATCATCATCAGTATCTTCTCCAATATTTGGACTGGCTTCATCCTCATCATCAGAAAATACTGGTTCATCAGGTCCACCCCTAGGCAGATCTTCAATACCTTCTTCTCTTAATCCAGACACTCCTTCACCATTACTACAAAACTCCTTAAAAGTCTCTCTTACAGTTGTGCGTAGTTCTCTATCTAATTTTGGAGAGTCAAATAGGGGTTGTAAATTGGGAAGAACCCTCTTTTCAATAATTTGTTGAAGGGAATTGAAAATTCCTTGTCTTACTTTGTCTGCAAATGATGGATAAAAATTAGGAATAATGCGACAGAGAAAATCAAGAAGGGTTGCAGTAACTGCTGGATGAGATCTCATAGAATGATGCATTACGAGTATAGCAGGTTCAATATTCATGATATTATCTTTTTCAGGGTCATAAAATAACCAGTCATAAAATAAGGCTAATTTTGCATTTGAAGCTGCAACATTTGAAGTGCAAGTTGTAAGTAGCCAACCAATGACTGCCCATCGCGGAATTATGTCTGAACACAGTAACTCATTTGTAGGATGTATAACCCCTACTATGAAACGAATCATATCACTACGTAAGGATTGAGATTCAGGTGTTGCAAGGTATTGTCGTTGAAACCATTCTTGATATTTTTTATGATGCCCAAATCGTACTTGCGATGTCAAGAATACTAGTTTTCTTTCCATATCTGGAGTGAGTCTGGACTGTAAATATCTTCTAGAAGTTCGTGTTTGTAATAACTGGAGTACATTGGTAAAAGTTGGTGATAGTGTTTTAGGATTTAAAAGAATATCTTGCCACAATTGATTAAATTCGGGAATTCTTGCAACATTTTGGAGTAAACGGACTAAATCTCTTCCCAAGCTTAAGACTTCATTGAAATGCTCCCTTATGAGTGCTATCACAAAATTGACTTCTTTCTGTCGCAGAGCCATTAGTTGTGGTATATTATGATCTTCGATTAATCTCAAATATGTATATACCACCATACATATTAGTACTGGGAATTTGTCAAGCCACATTTTGTTGTCAATATAAATATCCAAAAGAGATTCCACTAAGAAAATATTTTTAGGTGTGATGTCACCACCAGATGCATAACGCATTAAATTCCAACAAACACTATCCACTCCTGTTACAACATTTCTTATCATTTCTTTTACAAGCCATAATAATTGATTCCGTGTTGTATCTTGGAATTTTAAATACCTCTCTAAGATCAAATTGGACAAGTTGTTAAGAACACATGTTAGACCATCTCTTGTTATTAGAGTAAGATCTCTATAGCATTTTGTGGCATTATGCGGCTCAGTGAGAATTGACATAAGCATTCCCAGCGACACATCTTCATGATTTTTGCAAACAGCATTGTTAAGTGCATCGTGAGCTTCCTTTTCACTACAATCAGCTACAAGAGATTGAAAAAAGATGTAGGCTCTTTCGTATCTCTGAAATAAAAGAAATAAGTATTTTATAAATAAAACATAAATTTAATGTATTCACATAAAGTAATGCACATTTGATATATTGAATTTCGCGCCACAAAACCGCAGCGCCGCCACGGATTCAATAGGAAAATATAAATTTTTACATGGCTGACTAAGTAAATCTTTGTTAGTAACTGCAAATTTGAAAAAGTACCTCTTCAATTTCATCCTTGTTTTCTATAGCGGTGCACACAAAAAGTCTAGGTGAATTAGCTTTTGTTTGTTCCATAGCTCAGAATATTTAAATCCTCAATTTAAATAATAATTTGGCAGAGCTCGCCTGCATGGCCATCGTAGGTGAAAAATATATATATAAGCAATACAATCACCACAGATAATAAAATATACATAGGATCTATATAGTGAGCAGAGCTGCCAACGTTAAGAAAATGATCTGTTTGCGACATGCAAGTGTTGCAACTTGTGACGTACAAAAGCTTTACAAAAGCTTAGTACAAAGAGTACAAAAGCTACAATTTCATCGAAATCTATATTTTTTATTTTAATTTAATATTAACATGCATTGGGCCGTTGTTTCGTGTGCGAATACTACAGTTCCACAAAACTCAATAAAACAAAAAACTGAAGCATCTTGAAAGAAGTCAACCTGTTTTTATTAAATAATAAAAATATTTATTTATGTAATTTCTACTAACTATACTACAGTAACTTAAAGAAATTAACAAGTCAATTGAAGACTAAAATTTGGTTATTTTAAATTTATAGAATAATTATAATTATAATTTTAATAAAATAGGCAATAGACATCCATGATACATCCGTAATATAGTCTGTATTAGAATGACATAAGTCATATGTGTCGTCTGTTACCGCCTGGCGCCTGTGACCTGTCGCCATTTTGTGAAAAGCTACAATACTTATCTTCCAACGAGTAACAACATTGAAATTTTGCGCCAATCACACATTATTTAATACCGAGCGAAAAAGTAAGTTTACGTTTTTCAATTTGTGTAGAAGTTATAGTTTTACGGGTAATTAAAAAAATGCTATAAAACTACCTGGAACAAATATTTTTTTGATTGTTCTATATTAACTATTGTCTAGGTTCAGAACCGGCGTCGTTAATCAAGTATTGTTTTGATACTTAATTAATTTTAGAGATACAGATGGATAACAATAGAGAGAAAGAACGTGATCGGTCCAGGCGTGGTGATAGACCTTCTCGTTTTTCTGATGCCACTCGAGACCGCTCCGGGGACAGAGAACGCTCCGATGGGAAACGATTATTTGTTTCTAACATACCTTATGAATTTCGCTGGACTGAACTGAAGGATCTATTCAAGGAAAAGGTAAACAAGCAAGCAAATAAGCGTTTTTTTTAAACCCTCAACAGAAGAGACTTATCCTTATATATAATTATGAAATAATAACCAAGGCATTTATGTCCAAACAATAGTCGTTTAGAGTTTTTGATGTTATCTTTGTCCTCTATATTGGTTTTATAGTTTAAAATTTGAGTCACTCATCTTCCTCTAGTCAAATCTAAAACAATAAAAAAAATTGTATTTGATATACCTACAACATATGACATTATAATACTTATATTGACCCTAAATCTTAAAATCTTTATCTATTAGGTATTCTATATTTCATAATTTATGAGCATAAATTGAAAGAAATGAATTATTTGATTATGGTATCATTATAATTGGGTAATAAATAATGTTTATATTATTATATAATTGTTTTAGGTAGGAGATGTTGCTTATGTGGAGCTTTTTACTGATGAAAATGGTAAACCCCGAGGCTGCGGAGTTGTTGAATTTACTAATGCTGAAGCAATGAAGAAAGCACTATTTGTAATGCATCGTTATGATTTAAATGGACGCAAACTTGTTTTGAAAGAAGAAACAGGTAAGTGAAAACTGTGCTTTCAACAGTTATTAATTAGAAAATATATTTATAAAAACTTATTCTAAAATATGTAAAAAAGGAAATTCGTTTGCAAATTGGACAGGTAATGAAAGGAACAGAAATAATAATTCAAGATCAACAGGGGGTGGCGGAGGTAGAAACAATAGAGATGAGAAGGATGGGTGAGTTCTCATTATGTTTAATTTATATCTTTTTTACATCCAGCTTATTGTTATTCTTTAACATCATTATATTAATAAATTTCTTATGAACACTTTCAATATTTAAATGTTTTCAACAGATGGGCAATGAATAAGCCACGGGAGCCAGAGAATTTCAATACATATGGGCTAAGTCTACAGTTTTTGGAATCAATCAATGTTCAACCGCCACTAGTCAAGAAAGTGTTTGTTGCCAATGTATGTTTACTTTTGAGTGTTATTGAATTTAATAACATATGATATTACCATCTCCTAATAATTTATGTACTGATTTTAGCTTGATTACAAAGCTGATAGAGTCAAAATTAAAGAGGTTTTTAAAATGGCGGGAAAAGTACGTAATATTGATTTAGCAATTGATAAAGATGGTAATAGCAGAGGCTTTGCTGTTATTGAGTATGATCATCCTGTAGAAGCTGTGCAGGTATTTTATTTTTTGTCTTGTAAACATGCACTTATACATATCTGTAATTTGAAAAAAAAAAATGTTCTATTTTTAGGCTATATCAATGTTTGACAAACAAATGTTGTATGAACGTAGAATGACAGTTCGCATGGATCGGGGTACAGACAAAACAGAGGTTAAGTTACCAGAAGGATTGAAAAGTATAGGTTTAGGGTTGGGACCCAATGGTGAACCTTTAAGAGATGTTGCCAGAAATCTTCCTCAGCCAAATCCAGCCAATAACATGAATCTAGCAAATGCGGGAACAGCGATAGGAGCCGGTGTGTTAGGTGCAGTGCCGGCCGCGAGTGTCGCTCTGAATGGTCTGGGAACTGGTCTCACTGCTGGCACTTTGGGAGCAAATGCAGGATTGGGTGGTGGTTTAAGTCTACAGGTGAGAACCGTTTAATCTATATAATCTCATTCTTAATTTTTGTAATATATCTGTATAGTCGTATTTTTAGGGCCGATTTTTCAATGCTTGGATAAAACTTATTCGTCAAATAATGTATAAAACTACCATTTTAAAAACGTATTCTAATTGCCCGTATTTGACAGTTTATGTGACATTTTAATATTATCGTGTACTTTATTGGACGGATAAGTTTGGACATCAAAAACTGACAACACAGTAAATGTCAGTTGACTTCGTCTAATTAAAAATACGACTGTAATTATTTTATTCAAATGATGAACTTCAATGTTGATACTAAATTTTTATATTGGTCCGGGAGCCAGCAGCAGATTTTATGACCAAGTTCCTCTCAAGCGGTAATTAGTAAAATGCATCAAAGTATAGTATTATGAAGCCTCGTGAACGTCAGCTGGAGCTCGGTTGGTGGGAAGAGCGGTTGTAGCCTCCCGTATCAGCTGACGGTTTTTCCACCAAGATACAGCCAGCTGACATATATATTTATCCACAGTTACATATAAGCTATCATCAGGTAAATTTTTGTTTGAGTGGAAATTACGGAAAATAAATTTTTCTTTAAATTTAACTTTCATGTTCGAGGCACCAGCTGACGTATAATACACCATGTTGTAACCAGCTGACTATTTTTTTTCGTTGAGATATTGGGTTAGCTACAATTTGACAAATTTTTAGCTGAGAGGAAATGAATGAATGAATGTATTTTTTTTCCTATGTGCGTGGGAGGCTACAACCGCTCACCCCCCCAACCGAGCGCCAGCTGATGTTCACGAGGCTTTATAATACTATACTCTCATGCGTCTGACGAATTATCTCTTGAGAGGAAATAGTTAACCAAATTTGCACCTGGCTCCCTAACCATATCCAGTTTACACTATTTACACATTTGACTTTGTTTTTAGGCTCTTGGTTTAACAGGGCTTGGAGCTTTACAGAACCAGTTACTTCAACAGGGTATCACAGCAAATGACCTAGTTAGTTCAGTTTTAACACAGGCACAGGCAAATGTAAACACTAATTCAATGGGAATGAACACTAATGATTTAGGTCCTAGTGTGATGGGAAATGGGGGCATGTCCAATAGTGTATTAGGACAAAATCCAGGGCTTAGCAGTGGTCCACATTCAGGTAATTTTTACTTTCACTAGGAAATTATTCATTTGTATATTTTCAATATATGGGAGAAATACATAATAAGTTTATTATAATATAACAACGTGAAAATTATTTGTAGGGTCTAGTCGTCCAATGGTTAATGTGTCAATACCAGGACAAGGCTATGGAAGGGACCCTCCCGTCCAACAGTCCAACCGCGAGAAACAATCAGATATGGTTATCATAACTAATGTAAGTATAATATTTTGTGTTTAGCCAAAAAAAGAAACTTCATTCGAAAAATAGAAGAAAATCGATTGCCCAGGAGGGATCACGGGCGGCCGACGAGAGGCTAGGCGTTGTCTTGGTAAAGCAAAAAGATGCTGATTCGAATCTCGCCTCGATCGAACTTTTAAGCTATTGCATAGCTTTTATCTCAGACTGAGCGCGGCAACCGAATGTAAAAATTTCGTAACGAAAAAACCTAACACCTCCCACTCCAACCGGCACAGCGATGCGATGCTATGCAATAGGTTAACCGCGACAGTCCTCGAGTGCCACACGTATTTTATTTTTTTTTAATTTATCAATATATAATAATATTTCAAGATGTTTTTTAACATGTTTTTTATTTTTCAACAGCAATAATGTAATTAATTTATTTCAGCTGCCCCAAACAGTGACATGGCAACTGATTCGTGAGAAGTTTAGTGAATGTGGTGATGTGAAATTCGCTGAAATGACAGCACCTGATACTGCTATTGTGCGTTTCCACAAAGAGTGGGATGCAGAGCGAGCAGTCAGTATCCTTTTAAAAAAGACAAAAAAAAACATGAAAATTGTGTTGCCCCACATACTGAGTCGTACATAAAATATTAAAAATTTATTTAACTGTGACAATTCGAAGTATTAATATTTTTTGCATTATTGCTATGTCTGAATGTCAATTTCCTTAACAGCTGTACAGAAATGTTTGACAGGACTCGAATAGATGGGAGGACAATTGACGTCAGATTTTTTTAATCCATTCCTGAATGAGGTTAGTAAACTGCGTTTCTATCACTTCTGTTTCATTTCGTATAACATTTATCATTTTTAGTTTATTTTTTTTTATATACAAGCAGTGTTTATGGTGATTAATTGGGATATTATCATTTTCTTGAACTAGGATATGTGTTTCGGAATTAAAGAAATATCTCATTATATTTCTATCACCAGATGTTTCCTAGGTGTTAACCTCATTGGCTCAGTATTTCTACGTCTCAACTAGCAGTCATTGTGGGATAGACTATTTATTTCGGCAATGTCTTGAATTATTAGCTTATAAGAATAATTTCGAATTCTTTCTCCAAGTTGCAAAGAAATAATTTATGTATTATGTATGATTTATATTGATTGTAATTTAATGTGGTGTCGTGTTGAGTGGACGATGGTTGAACTGTAAATATTGTTTACACTAACTTTGATTTTATGAAGGGATTTTCCAATAAATGAAATGTTTTTGTGTTTGCAGGAGAGTCGTATCGAAGTTGGTCTGTCGGTCAGAAAACATTCATCGTCGTCTTAATCACTACTGCAACAGAAGTTTTGACTTGATTTTTTTTGTTCATTGACATTATTTCTTGACAAGAATTGTATGTAGGTTAGTCTAGTATAAGAATCCACACTCGTTTTATGCATTTCCATGTCTTACATTATATCGCAACTTTATTAAACTGTTGGAAACTTGGTCCAAAATAAGTAATTGTATTGTGTCAAGGATAGCTTTTTTCCGTCGATGTCAGCGTGTTAGACCGGGAGATACTGACACAAAATTTCGAGTCATTTGTAACAGGATGGCGGTTCTACAGGGGTCTTAGTACGCAATGACAAAAAGAAAAATGATGGTGTGAACGCTGGTACCGGTGGGTTAGTCGCGTGGGCGTTAGTCGAACTCGTTGGAAAAATAGCGAAAGTCAAACGATTTGTAACACAAAAATTTTAGAATTTACCGATAGCCCATAAAAAAGAAGTAGGCGGTAGTGTCATGCCATACTTTTCCGGTATGACTTACAGCCCGCCATACCGACGCGAATGTGTTGATTTAAAAAAAACAATTATTCAACCATTTGTACCAAGCTAACTTTTGCACAGGTAACCATCGTCATGCAGCCATTTACGAAAATCGCCATGCCATACTTTTCGGACGATTCCAAATGGTCGCCATACCGCCGAAAATCTGCAATTTTTTTTTATTTCGCTTATCTTTTTGTACCAGTATTGCATTTGGCTTTTTGGAGAGTATTTGATAAAATGTGACCATTATTATATTTGCCATACTTCTAGTAGGGGGAAAAAGTGCTGTCATACTTGAAAAATAAATTTATTATTAATTTATATAAGTGAAGATTTCCAACACCTAGATCTTTGAAATTTTGTATTTATATTCGTTGATCCTCAAACTTACAGGAAAAATAAGTGCCATACTGTTACAAATCGTTTGACTTTCGCTATTTTCCGATGAGTTCGACTAACGCCCACGCGACTTAGCCGCCGGTACCAGCGTTCACACCACCATTTTTCTTTTCGTCATTGCGTACTAAGAACCCTGTAGAACCGCCATCCTGTTACAAATGACTCGAAATTTTGTGTCAGTATCTCCCGGTCTATGTGAGGTATTGTCGGTATAATATTGTATGCGGGTTGATCTCCGAGAATGTTATTGCGCTATATTCTATTCAATTTCAAAATATTCTTACACGCTCCCATCATACTAATATTGTTTAAATAGATTTCATGTCAAATTAAATTTGCTCGATTTGTAGTCAATAAATGGATACGTCGTAAAATTTGTTGAATTATTTTATGCTTCAAAGGTGTGTTTTCAGCGAGATTGGAACATTATTTTTACTTAAATTGTACATGAATTGAGGCACCGGCAAGGTGATAAGATTTTTGATTTTAGCAAGGGTTTTAGGGAAATTGGCCAAATTGCTCATTATGGGATATTTTTAATACATATTCCTTATGGTATCATTTCATTTGCATCTTAAACTTGGACTTATTTTGATTAAAATTGCGTGCTGCATATACTTTTAGAAAAGTACTGACTCTCGTTTTTAAACGATGGATGATTCTTGCATACATAATAGTTATGACATCCAATACATGTATGAATGTTGCTAACATCGAAGAAGTACGTTGCGTTGAAGTTATTGGATGTTGCCGCGTATACATTTGAATATACGCCAAGAAACATTTGTGGACGATTTCGGGAAGTTAAGGTTGAATTAAATATAACCAAATTTGTACAAAGATGGAAGTAGTGGTCTATCTTTATTTCTGCCTCTAAAATATTATCCTACTAAACTACTTTGTACAATACGCCACGTCTCTTTGTATAATGTCGCCTGGATCTATTGGGTATACAAGATTTCTGTGCGAATATTTAAAATTTTATTTTTTCCGTTCATGCATTATTAGTTTATCATAGATTATAGAAAATCGAAGTGAGTATACAATGCAATAGATATCTGTGATGATTGCCGCTTTCTTTATTGCCTGATGAAAAAATCTGTCTACAAAGTGTTTAGCGGGTACCTACGAGTTAAGAAACCATCGACTTCTAAATTAGCCAATATGAGTCGCAGTTTTGCTTCCGGATTTTGGTGTCTGAAGAAAGAAAATCATTATAGGACATCCCGCCTTCAGAATGTGGTGATCTTGACCTTATTTAGATCGGTAAGTGTCTTCAGTCAAAACCTTCCATTTTATGTTTCATTGGATGGGTTTGCATGTTCGGACTTTACTTTCTTATAGGTTATGAAAGCTGGCAACATCGATTGTAAGATTCTCTTCAATAACTGTTGAAGCTTTTTGTAAAAAAGGTTTCTACGATGTGGTTTGTTGCTCATAATTGTTTAGGTTCAACAGATCTTTATGTGTAAAGTGGGGTCGGACATTAATTTCGAAGCTTTGAGCTGCACCTTTGAGTTAAAATGTTCTTCATTTGATAGCAAACGCGATTCTTATGAAGTTTTCACAAATTGTTATTTTTAATCTGCTCTATTCCTAAGATGCACATGTGAATATATTGATCGTGTATCTATTATTTCGTGTACCTACGCCCTTGTGTACGCCTATCAATTCTTAAATTATTTTGACAACTTTATTTTCATTTAATGCCTTGTTTTATTTTAATTAGATGCAGGAAAGGATATGAAACTATTGGGATAGCGTAGCAAACAATTTTAAAAACAATCATTGCATGCAGGCGCATGACGGGCCAGGCATGAAAAGGTAATTTTGTATTAACTATTCTTGTGTAATAAATAATAATATACCATTGATAAATTTGTAGCTCACTCGGGTTTTTAGAAACTCTACCTTTGTTATTGAAAATTTGCACTTGTATCGAAAGTCGATAACTTGGCCTTTTTAAATCAAATTGCATCACTAGGATAAAACCACTATTGTTCAAGTCAAGCTTAAGTCTTAAGGGACAATTTCCGATATTTATTATAGAATTTTACTTTTGTTTTCCAGATGTTTGCACAAGCTCAAGTGATCGTGAAGAAGACTGATGAATATTAACTATTTATAAGCTATTTATTTATATTGTTTCTAAATAATAAACGATTATTCCACAGTTAATTTCTTTTATTACCACAAAAAATCTATTTTAAAACATAAATACAAATCTTGAGAAATATAACAAGACATTCTATCAATGATATTATTGAACATCCGAGACATAAGTTTATGACGCCACCTGTTTTCACTGAAAAAAAAAAAAAGTTATCTGACATCGAAAAATAACAGTATTATTTCGCCATTTGAATAATAACTCTTAGAAACCGACTAAGCTCAAGAAAAGTGAGGCAATTCAAAGGGTCGGCCCGAACGCATACACCGTAGTACCGTACCGTCAGTTGGTTTGAAAAGTTTTGTACTGTATATTCAGCACAATACATTATCATATCAAGTTTTTTGCTACCGATCTAGACGTTATTAATCTAATATTGCCACTGACAGTATGTAGCCTGTTTTGAATTATATTTAATAAATATAAATATAATAATTGGCCTAACTAATTGTGATATATAAATTAGAATGAGTATGTACTAGGTATGTAATGTTCATACTTACAGAAAATATCGTAAAAATTAAAGATGATATCTCTGATGACTCGGACCTTTGGAAATGAAGTGATTCTTATTTCTAATACATAAGAGTCTTGAGACATATAATCTTCTCTGTCTTTGTGATACTGATCTAATTCACAAGTGCTTAGGCAACCACAGTCTCGTGAGCTAGTTGGCAAACCCTGAGTGTTACGTAGCTCTAACGGAGCTTCGGCAGGTGCTAATGTTACAATATCCTTAAGATAATGGAGCACGCATTTTAGTTCCCGTATATGACAAATTCTTTCATGAGCTAGAAAAATAAAAACAGGTTATAGAAAAGCAGAAAAAGCAACTGGTGGTCAAAAGATGACAGGAAGATTAATACTCACGTAAAGTTTTGTAAAAATGTGGAACGCAACCGCACAATCTATTGACTAGCATAATTCTGCATTCTAAGAGACAATGACTATACGAATATATTGGGTATCTTTCGCTAATTGGTTCGTCGATAAATCTAAAACCAATATTACATTTCAACCACGAGTGGCTAAAACTAGCCTCTGGTGACAATTTCATACTACATGTACATGTACAACAACACACATAATTACTCTACTTACTACTAGGTACTATACCTAAGTTATTTATAAAGAAAAACGGCTAGACATTTTTTGTGTATTATGTTTCACCGGAAATGCGTTATTTCTAGACGAGATTTGTAACATGTATAAAAAATATTGTTTTACAAATTATTTTATACATGTAACATATCCTAGGAAATGTATCAATTTTATTCCAGTTTATTATAGGTATTTATATTTATTTCCCACTACAACATCAGAATTACAAACATTTTCCATAGACATTTTCATGGCAAACAATTTTTTTGATGACCTCTATTGACCTCCGAGAAATAAGTCGCAAAATATTCGCGAAAAACTGATTTTCGCGACCTTTTGATCTTTATAACTCTTATCCGGCACGATATCAATTTAGATATCTCATATTTAGTACAACCCCATAATAAAGGAGAAGGTATAAAAAATTTTAGAAACTAGGAATTATTTATAGGTCGTCGTCTAGGCGATTTTTAATAAGCATTATCATAACCTGCATTTTCTTATCCGTAATGGCATATCTCGTAGTTCATCCGATATTCTGGTAGTCCAGACAGAGAGACCGAAAGACATAAAACCTTCCACATCGAAAGTGAAAGATGATGTTGTGCCCGTGATAACTTCATCGGGGCCGTGAATATAAACCTAGAAAATATGAACGGGGAACCCCCTTTTTAAAATGCGGTTAGAAATACATTGCATATTATAACATATATCTACTTAATGGATTTTAATAAACTCAGAAGCTCAGAAGGTACACTTTTTTAAGTTTAACGGTACAAAAAATTATCTACGATACGAACATTAATATTATTGCGCGAGGGTATGATATGATAATTTCTTTAAAACAATACCTCACAATTCACAAAAATAATTGTAATTAATTCTGTATGACACTTCTATACAAAGTGATTTGAATTCCGGGATGTAGGTAGTCACATGATCGGGAATTTGCTTCACCTGTTGTACCCAAATATTACCTAATATTTCTTACTTACTTTATAAACTTTAGCATAATTAGTAATCTCTAGAAAAAAATCCCGGTCGTAAATGGAAAGTTCAATGTTGTTTTTGACGTATTTCGGAGAGCCGGATTTCCATACACTGAAAAGAAAAAATATCAGAGAACCCGCATGAATTTTTACTTATTGAGTACAATTGATTTAATGTTATAAAATTGTTTTAATAACTGTATACACCTTGACGGTGGAATATTTTTAGATTGAAATTTGAATGTGACTTCACAGTAGGTAACATTATTTCTTTATGGGTTTTCATTAGTTTGGTAATATAATTATATTGTATTACCTAAGAAGACATTCCGATTTCATATTAAAAAACTAGACACATTAAATGAGAGCACAATAAAATATCAGTTTGGTCCATAAAATACCTATAGTATAAAGAAAGGACCTTCAATTTTTTGCAACAAGCGCTTAATCGATACCGAGCTTTTTTACTGCTAGTGGCTTCTTTCAGTTAAAGCACCTAGTTTTATTTGCACAAAAATATAGGTAAATACAAAAATATAATATACAAACAGCTTATTAAATTGAATTACGGTAGACTGGACAACGCAGTACACAATCATATACATATATCTTATACCAGCTTTGCACCCGCGGCTTTGCCCTAAAACCTAATAAATTATATACTCAAATCTTCCTCTTGTATCACTCTACCAATAAAAAAAAACCGCATCAAAATCCGTTGCGTAGGTAGTTATAAAGATCTAAGCAGACATAGGGACAAAAAACGACTTCGGGCGAACATATTGTAACATATTGTGGCGCCCACTTGAGGTGTTCTGAAGGTTTGCACTAGGAGAGGCAAGAGACTCCAACTTCAGACCTTGGCGCCCCCCAGAATTTGTCGCCCTGGGCCATCGCCCCCTCTCGCCCCCCCCCCTAACGCCGGCACTGGGTACTATGTAGTGAAGAATTGGTAAGAATTAATACAAGATAAATACCTATAATAAATCATATTGGTTTGTCGGGTTTGTCTTACCTTGGTTGATCGTAAACGGCAATATTTGAATTAAGAACATGACACATTCCCATTTCTGTCATTGCTGACGTTATTGTTACTGGGTGATTTATTTTTGTAACCATTGCCTCTATTGTATTAAATTCAAAACTCCTAAAGACAGCTGCTGATAACTCTGCGTATTCCTCAGGTTTATAAACCTTCAAAAATCATAAATTTACAATTTATTTAAATACATATAGGTAAACTTTACACAAACACAGGCTATATTGTTATGAGTAGTCATATGAGTTACTGAATGCTTAAGAACTAGGTACATAATTTCAGACTAATGCGATATGCCTGGCCGAAAAACAGTTTTCTTCCCGGGGGCAGGAATCAATCATTTACCGTTAAATGAAGTTGCAATCAACAGTTTTGTTAACAAGTCTATCAGAGTTGTCAAACATCAATAAATATGTTTTTATAAATTTGAAAAATAATCATATTTCGTACTGTATAATTATATTAAATGATATTATATTGTTATTTGCAAATATCTTCAACAACTTGCTGTTAACATGTTTTCAGTAGCTATAGTTTTGTGGCCCAACAAAGAATAGGAATTAGGATCGATTCAGCGCAATTTTTGTCACAGGTTTTAGTTTAACTGCATTAGTTATGAAAAAATTTTTACATTTAAATTTTATGTAATTCAGTCAAAATAAATTACTTAAACTGTAATATTGAATGCATTTTACACGTAGGTACCTAATTGATAGTTGATACATAGAGGTCAGAAGTTCATATTATTAGTTGGATCGCATATTATGAAAAATATCGTATCGCACATTTATTTGATATCTGACTCATATTTACCGTAACGACTTCATCACCCACGTCCATTTTGACATATTCTAAGCTTTGTATATTAGTGTGTATTATGGCCCATAAATATCCTTCCGAAGCCAGATCTGAAGGGCTATTGTTTTTTCTAAATATGTAATTTGTAACTGTTAATTCCATTAGAAAAAATACATAGATTAAACGGAAATATTAATAGTATTATGTTCATTGACTCGTTTTCATTTCTTACTCTACTCAGTGTCTAATGTTGTTTAGTTAAAAATAATTAAAGTTCATATACGGAGGATCGTATCTTAAATTGTAGTATAAAATAAATTGCTTCATTATCTCACCTGATAACTGCTTTATATGTAGGAATATTCACTTTGTATAGTGGACATAAAGTGATGGCCGGGAAAGAAATATTCCAATCAAAATAGTCCATGTCAACACTCACTACTGTAGGAGCTTCCTAAACAAACACAATGTATAAATAGTAGTAAATAATATAGGAATACCTAATTTAGGTCATCCTTCCTATAAACCTATAGTTTGAAGTACTTACGATAAATCTTTGATACTGAGCTATGAGAAGTAAAAATATTAGCGCTAACGACACAATAAAACTAAACAGCCAAAAAATTCTGTAAAATAATGAATTATGTTTGATTAACGTGATAACAATAATTATATCGTAGGTTAATAATTATGAAGCAATAAAAAAAGAGTTTTAGTTTTGAGTTAGGCATATTGTCAAGTCAAGATTGTCTAATAAACCACAAAATTATATTTATAAAATCAGAAAGAATATCTTTAAAAAGCTTTGCCGTTCAAAATTAACCTCTCAAACAGATAAATGCGATCATTAACTAAGTAAGATAGGCCGTGAGTCGTAGCGTTTCGTAATCCATTCTTTATGTAATTAAACACCTCCTTTCTTCTGTAATTGCCGCGCTTTCTCTTAAATAAAGATATCTTTCTCTTGAATTTGATCATTGTATCTGAAACAAATTTAGGGAAAACAATAATGTAGTTACCTAAGCGTACTCGAGATTCAAATATTCTAAGAGAAATAAAAATAGGTAACATCCAAATCATTATATGATATTCTCAATAAGCACTAAAGTGCTATAGAGCTTTTTTATGATTCATAATTTCCTGGATGAAATAACTTTTTGGTGATTTAGCGGGTGCAGTGTGTGATCTCTCAATGTGGTATGGATTTTTATTGTGTTGTATATTTATATAACCGTACCTAAATAGAGGAGGTGTTTTATTTTCCTATACTTACATCATTATAGTACTTTCGACTTTCTGTGTAAGGCGTGGAATCAGGTCTATAGGTAACATGCAATTGGACTAGATGTATGCACAGCAATGTTTTTAATACGTGCATATCTTATATTTTTATATAGATAGGTACTTATTGTTATTTGTAGTTATATCAAAAGCAAGCCCATATCTTTGTTACCTATATTCTATGCAAAAATTTAGTAACTTATCGTTAGTTTCTAAATAAAAGATACTTTACAAAAATCAGACAGTTTATGATTGTAGGTACGGTAATACATTTAAACATCTTTATTATTTATTTTACAGATCACTCTATGGTTTTTCTTTTCTTTAGTAATCGACATCGTAATGTAATATCAATATTCAAGATTCAACGATAATATTTTTATTTGTATTGGAAACAATGATATTCAATATGCCTTGTGGATATTGTAACGGAATATTGTCATAGGCAATCACAATTACTGAATTAGAAATAAGCCAGTATTTTTTGCTTTACATACACCTACAGCCTTACAATGGGGTAAACCTTGTAATAGTGCAGTCATTTTTTCGACTAAGTTAATTAGACAGAATTACTAGTTATCTACCTAGTTTGTGTAGGTTACCTTTTCATTTTAATTTCAACGTTACGAAAAAAAGGTTTACGTTAATATTTCTTATTCTTTTGCCAATAGGTATAAGAGCGGTCACAATCATAATTATATATTTTGAAAGTAAAATCAAACGCAAAAATATTCCCGTGTATTAATTTGGTAAGTGTACTTATTTAATATTTGAGTCGAGCATGCTTCGGCTCGAATTGAGTCCGCTTGCACCGGGAAAGATACCACACCACTTGCTTTAAATACTAGCATGTGATTGCTACTGTGTTCCATTCGATGAGTGGGGGAGTCGCAGGCCAGTTATTACTCGACCTTTTTTACCTTTTCAGATTTAGAATGCATGATTGCAGATGATCCACCGATCGGATAGCTACAGTTACAAACGCAAAAAGTGTTCTTGCAGTGACCTAAGATATGATGATATTTTCAGTTCTAATAAATATCGTATCGAATATATTAGCAACATTGATAAACTGTTGAATTAATAGGAAGAATACAAATGGTTTGTAAGAAACACGAACGTCTGTCTCTGAAAGCGATAGTGCTCTACTAGTTACGATAATAAATAGGGGCTTAACGCTACCAAATGGCCGATTAGGGCATTCTTGACTACAACACGGGCATTCTGATAAAGTTCGCGTTTGTTTGCAATGAGTCTCGTGGGTTTTATGGCGAGAGAATAGATAGCTCCCTCGCTAAATCACACTTGTATGTGCACATTCGGATACTCAGTTGTTTTAAAATGAAACATGAAATCGACTTTATTAAATAAGTACAGGTATTTACTATTCATTCATTTATGTAACATTGTTTATTTATTTATTTATTAGGAGAACACACAGGTACAATTACAAACATAATAAGGTAGCATTATTGTAACATTCGGCTATTAAATCTAAATTGCACCCTCAACGTCTCACTGTGTACATATTTAGCCATAGTAAATGGTTCAATAATACTTACACGGATAGGTATGTGTTGTGAACTATATTCGGAATAGATATTCTTCTAAATACTCAAGGCAGAAAAAATGAAAAGCGAACAACCCTTCTCAAAGATAGTAAATGTTTAGATGATAAATATTGCGCTCATTTAGGTTATTTAAAACAGGTTCAGCTTCCGTATGCTTTTTATTTCCTTGTTATAAGCCCTTCCTAGTTCCTGGTCAACGTCGCATCCAAGTTATTTGGTAGTTCATAAATCATAACTTTGTATGGTTTTATTTACAAATATTTCTATTGTGATTTAAAATACTTACATCTATTGTAAATCATTAAAAAGAGTTAATAATATATTCAAATAGAATAAAATATTTTAGGTAACACTACTTTAATAATGGTTAATTCGGTAATTCCAATCGATAGATCATAACAATGTTCCAGTTACTACACCATTAAAAGTACCTACAAGTATATAAAAAAGTTAACTTCCATCATTTATGATATCCCAATTTTGATAAAAAGAAAATAATATACTCTACTTCCAACTATTAACTATACTTACAGTAAGATGAAGTTATTGAATGACCTTTAATCCCTACTTAGGGGCTAATGGCCGTAAGGTAAGCTCGTAAAACAAAAATGCGTAACAGCCTGTTGGAATTTTTAACGTGTTTTGAAGAATGTAACAAAGTGCTTTTAACATTTTGGTATCTCAACTTTAATATTTGCTTCATACTAAAACGCTTAGAATTCTTGACGATGAAATATTTTATAAAGTTAAGAATAACTTTTTAATGCCATGTTTTTGTTGTGAAAAACGAGGTAATGTGATATTAATTTTCCCACGAAAATTTCCTTTCCTGACAATATTATATGTACTACGTGACCAAGCCAACTAGACCCTTTTCAACTGTGACGTCACCCGCCCATGTCTCGGGTACAGATAGCAAAAAAAAAATATTAATAATATCACTGTTCGCTCTCCGCTATGAATAGTCTTATTTTTCCCCATTTCGAGGGCTGTCTATGAATAACAACACAGTAAAAACTTAAACAAATAACAACAAAAAACTTAACAGTCAACAACAAGCTCTAACGATTAATAATAAAAAGTACAGAAATAACTAGCGATGCGAAACGTACGAATGCGTCGATGCTGCGAACCGTACTAAGGCGAACGCGGTACCTGAGGCGGTAAGCGGGCGGGGAGGCCGCATTCCACCCGAGCGTCTAGTTGGCTTGGTCGAATAATACGTGTTTTTATAAAAAAATATATTTTAATTTACATTTATTTACAGATGTATAAAAATTTAACAAGTTAATATAAACTAAGTTCTCAGAGATTTCGATAAAATCATTTATTATATTTTCGTGATAAAGTTGAAAACCCTAAACCCTTAAACCCTTTTATTACAAGCACAGCAATTCATTCGGCTTTTTTTAAGAGGACCATAAAATCTTTATATATAAAAATGAATCGCAAAATGTGTTGGTAAGCGCATAACTCGAGAACGGCTGAACTGATTTCGATAATTCTTTTTTTATTATATTCCTTGAAGTACGAGGATGGTTCTTATGTAGAGAAAACGTAAATATTATGTACCACGGGCGAAGCCGGGGCGGACCGCTAGTATTTAATAAATTTTCATTATTTTACAGATTTGTCCAAAAGGTAGTAACTAGTAATTAAGTAGCATTTTCGATATTATAAAAACTTTACAATTTTCGTTTTTATAAAATCGCTTATATTAAAAGGAAAATCTCACGAAAAATAGAGTTTTTGAAAAATGTAGTCAGAATAGTAAGAAAAAATAACTACAACTAAAATTTTTCGCGTTTTTATTGTTTTTAATTGTTATCTTCCTCTAACTATGGATTGCAAAAGGAATGGGATTAATATAAGATATTTCTTATTTTTAAAATCGACTTTCTGATAACGTTCTAAAGTAATACCGTCGCTAAGGTTTGCAATGGATGGTCATTATTCTCAGTCGAAGTTTCTAGGTCGTTCATCGAGATCTTAGCTCAATCTCCGGTCCATTCCAACACACCACTTGTCAACATGCCTAAACTAGATTTAAGTTAAATGAGAATGATTGCCTGGTCAGTGAGAAATCCTTATTGGCACCATCAGTTTCAACGATAGGTTCAAAATTAATGTTTGTTCTTAGTTAAGCTTCCTAATGCATGGAGTAGGTAATGGCTTTTCTATTTTTGGAAAGTTATTTTGTTAACTGAATGTTGTTTTTAATTTGTGAAGTAATGCGAATAAGAAGCCGTCATGTAATTGAAACATACAAGTAAGTATTCTAGATTAAAGAAAAAATAAAAGTCTCTAAGGTTTTATCGAAATAGAGCAGTAAAGAAAGCTGCACTTAAACTGGCATAGGATGGCATATTTTTCGTAGTCATTGCGATATGAAAATATTTTTAGGATTTATTTCTTTTCATTGTGACTGGTTATTCAAATAAAAAAAACATGATTCTAGTTATTCGTTTAAAAAGTCTACCTATAAAACATTTAATAAAGCCATTGCGTTTCACGTTTCAATTATAGCACGAGTTTCTGCAATCTTGAGAGATTAAATGCTGCTTAGTGAAAACTTGTGAAATAGGAAAACCAAAAGTGCCTGCGGTGTGCTCTTTTTAAAAACTTTACGTTCATGTTCACGTTAACCGCAACACTGCAAACCTTCTAAAGAATTATTTGTTCAGTGTTGACTCAGGTGGATTCGTTTTATGTGAATCTGTTTGTATTTTAGCGTTCTATTTATGTCAAATACTAGCTGTCCCGGCGAACTTTGTACCGCCCTGTCAATGAATGTTGTGTTACCTTTTAGCTGAACTAATTTAGGTTTTGATGAACGTAATACAATGATACAAAATAAATATTTATATGGATTGATATGTAATAGTATTTTAATTTATTACTTCAAACACGTCTCAGAGAAAAATGATTGAATTTTAATAAGCTGTGCAGCATGGATTAACTCTTTTCATTCTTTAACTGTTATCGACCACGCCATCGTTTCGTTTCACTTAAGTTGTGATAATAGTTCTACCATTATCATTAGGCGATCGACGCTAATACAGTGGGTAACCATCGTTGCTTGTGATGGTCTTTGACATCAATTTTCGTGGATACCTTTTGGTACACTCGCTGTCAACCATGCATGGTGTTTGTTGGTTGATGGTTTCACACGGTCCATGAATCATATTCGTGATAAAAACGTCATGTCGGTCTGGATCGGTTTTAGGATTAGCAATCCCCGCACACTCATATATTTTATTCTTTCGACTAACCGAATTAAAATGTGTGCATGCTGCAAGCCAGATTTTCGTCATTCGATTGAATACATCCATAATTGAATAATCCCAAAGATGTGTTCCTTTAATGTAACTCATCAGTGATCGGATTTTTTTCTTGAAAACACGTGTGGTGATGACGTGCCGATCACTTGATATTTGTCCGGGAAGCAACAGTTGAATAATTTCCATCCATTTCCGATTACATATAAATGTAATGAATAGATCTGGCCGACCATAATGACGAACATAATATTATTATGTCATTGCATCTTGCACATATTCACTTGGGCTACCTGTGTATGTCGCCGGTAAAATAATCAATAGACCAACATTTTCTGCATCTTCTTCTGTGCTAATTGCATGGCGTAAATGGATGCAATCTTCAAAACGCAATTTAACTTGTTTATAGCTACGCAATATTGTTGACGCAGTCGACGAAATCGCAACAAATAATTTTAATTTTTTACACTTTTATTGAATTTTTTTTTAATTTTAATTTTTTCTAGCTGGCCCGGCGAACTTCGTACCGCCCAGTCAATGAATGTCGTGTTACCTTTGGGCTTGGAACTAATTTAGGCTTTGATGAATGGAATACAATGATACAAAATAAATAAAGATATATAACAGCATTTTATTTCGATGAATAACACATAGGTATAGGAAAAAGAATAAAAAAAAACAATAATTAGATACTTGATTACTTCATACACGTGCCAGAGAAAAATTATCGAATTAAACTACGTTTTGCAGCCTGGGATGCATTCGGATTAACTCTTTTCATTCTTTAACTGGTGTCGACCACGAAATCGTTTCCTTTCACTTTAGTTATGATAGTTCTACCACTATCATCTTGTTGCCTGTGATAGTTTCTACAGTAAATTTTCGTGGATTCCTTTTGGAACACTCGCTGTCAACCATGCATGGTGATTGGCGGTTGATGGTGCCACACGGTCAATCATATTCGTGATTACAACATAATGTCGGTCTGGATCGATTGAATACATCCATCATTGAATAATCCGAAAGATGTGTTGCTTTAATGTAACTCATTGCTTGAAAACACGTGTGGTAATGTCGAGCCGATCACTTGATAATTGTCCGGGACGCAGCAGTAGAATAATTTCCATCCATTTTGGATTTCATGTAAATGTAATGAATAGATCCAGGCCGACCATAATGACGAACATATGTCATTGCATCTTGCGCATATTCATGCGTATGACTTGGGCTACCTGTGTATGTCGCCGGTAAAATAGCACCTAACTTGCACCTAAGCACCTAAATAGCCCAATATTTTCTGCATCTTCTTCTCTGTGCTAATTGCATCGCGTAAATGGATGTAATCTTCAAAACGCAATTTAGCTTGGTTCAATCGAATGAGCCAGGGCCTCCGTTTCAATTTTAACGTTATAATATTATTTCAACGCAATATTGTTGAAGCAGTCGACGAAATCGCGACAAATAGTTGTCAGAATTTTTACATTTTTAGAGATTTTTTTTTTAAATAATTAATCGAACTATCCTTCTTGGTTAGTTTCCTCACCGAAAATACCTTATCAACTTCTGAAAGCACGCGTAAACACAAATATTTGAGGAATTTTTATGTATCTGCTTTAATTGCACTTTTCAATAATTGATTTAAAAAAAATACAGACAATAGTTTATTCACCCTTTTTACTTTTTAATTATTTTACACAAAATACATTTTTGAACGCATGAATGTCAAACAATATTTTGCTTGTTTTGACCGTATTCAACCGTATTTGACAGGATTGACAACTAATGATTGACATGTACGAAAATCAAAATTATTTTTATATAGTGGCCCGCCCCGGCTTCGGCCGTGGTACATATTTCGCAATAAAAGGTAGCCTATGTCCTTTCTCGGGTATCAAAATATCTCCATACCAAATTTCATGCAAATTGGTTCAGTAGTTTAGGCGTGATTGAGT
Source organism: Colias eurytheme (assembly GCF_061535395.1). Taxonomy (NCBI): domain Eukaryota; kingdom Metazoa; phylum Arthropoda; class Insecta; order Lepidoptera; family Pieridae; genus Colias; species Colias eurytheme. The sequence goes on along the minus strand of NC_142998.1, from coordinate 5,156,911 downwards.
AACAGACAGACAGACAGACAGAGTTACTTTCGCATTTATAATATTAGTATGGATTTATTTACAGAACACACGGCATATAAAAAGATTTATAAAAATAAACTTCGGTGGTTATTTTGCTGCTTGATGTGGCTTAAGGGGATTCGCTTTTTTAATATAATTCAATTCATTAACTTATTTTAAATCCTTATTTCCTTTTATTAATGTTACCATAAAATATCGCTAATTAATTAAATTTAAAAACCATATCATTGAGGATTTTCGTATCTTAATGTAGTTATAATTTGGCGCTGAGCTCTTTAGGTGTCGGCTGAGCGCTTCCGAGAGAGCTATAAAAGAAGAAGGGACGTTAGCGAGTAATTGTTAAGGGTGTAGAATAATCGGTAAATAAACGCCATCAAATCAAAAATAATATTAACAGAAATATCATTTATGTAATAAAATAAGATGTCTCTGTTGTAAAATCTTTGCATTAATTTATATTTTCTACAATACAATAACGAAATCTAAACCACTAATTAATAATAAAGCAAAGAAATCAATTAACATATGGTGTTTGTTGAAATGTAATAACGTTTATTTTGTGTGGAGTCCCATATTTATACAACAATAACACTGAATAACGCTGTCGTTAAGTATTTGTTTACGTAATGGTTGAATTTGCATTTAGTAAATAAACTGAATTGCGGTAAATATTTTGTGCGCGAACTTAATTTCCTGTACGAAAATATTGGATATATTTTATGTTAAACCATAAACCATATCAAACATTCCGGCACAGGACCCTTTTGATGTAATTTTTTTCTTATTCGTCTCGTTTCTGTATGTAATCCTAACCTATCCGTAATATAATGGAGTACACTGCTTGTTATGGAAGGTTCTAGAAGTGAATAAGTTTAAACTTAATCCAAGTATAAGTCTCATTTTTTAACTGAGAAATGTGACGTCTCCTTCTTATATAGAAAGGCAGCGAGCATTCGAATCGCACAAACTTTAAACTAATTTAACTTTAAAATGGCTTTTCCCAGTTCTTCGAGGTGTTGACAAGCAAATGTCTTGAAGTTCCCTTTAAATTGAACTATACATTTTTTATTTCAAGTGTTAGTTGTGATTAATTGAATAAACATAATGTTGATTAAAATATATTTAGTACTACAAAATCATAAGTTTTCATTAAGTGTGAAAAGTTTATGTTTATTTATATTAATGCGTGATATGGATATCATATTTTAACTTTTACTTCTGGATAATAACTAGGAAATACCTTATACTAATATTATTATAACTCTTATACCTTACACTAATATCACAGTATTACCATCCTACAGTATGGCGACGAATGTACTTGTGCAGAGAAACGGAGGGGAACTGGCGGGGGGTCGGGCGACGCGGGCCGCTTAATGCAATCACGCTGAGTTTGCATTAACTATCGCGAAAGGACGACGCAGTCGTATTTTTTGTGTAATAATTTTATTATACATAGGTACTTACATATTCTATTACGACGCGCAAAAACTGTTCCGTTTACGGATGTAAATCTACATTGAAATCCCAGAAGGAAACAATATTTCAGAAAGATTGTATTAATTGTATCTGTTGAATTAAAATCAAAGCTATGTATATGTTGTCCTCATTATTTTCTAATCAGATTGTACATCCCAATGCGAATGCATTACTTAGTTAAATGGTATAATATACAATTAAGAACATCCAAAAATAAAGTGTCCACGTAAATAATATTTAGCAGTGCAATATCTGTAATTATATATTTATGAACAAATAATTACATCAGATTTAATAATCGCAATTATTTTGAATGTACATATGAATAAATGATTTCATCATAATATTAATAATCAAAATTGTTTTATTTCCTATTTGTTGCAACCCTAGCGTATTTTCGTGTGGCAGCGTAAGTACCTACGCTGGCGGCGGCATCGCGCGACATCAAAGGCGATTCCTTACTGTAGGAAATAATATTGTAATACTGTGCTAATATTATAAAGAGAAAAGATTTGAATTAAAGATTATATTTAACGATTTTCATTACGAGTTACAAATTCAATTACTAACTAAACTAAAACTAAAAACTTTACTTATAATTTTTCTCTTGTTTCTTTACATTTATATACTACTAGCGGTCCGCCCCAGCTTCGCCTGTGGTACATATTTCGCAATAAAAAGTGGCCTATGTCCTTTCTCGGGTATCAAAATATCTCTATACCAAATTTCATGCAAATTGGTTCAGTAGTTAAGGCGTGATTGAGTAACAGACAGACAGACAGAGTTACTTTCGCATTTATAATATTAGTATGGATATACTATGTAATGTAAAGGGTAAATAATAACACTCGACACGTCGACGATAGTTTTATCAACTTATTAATAATTCACAAATATGATTTATTTCATTAATTTAATTAAAGCGTTTATAATAATTATATGATAAAACACACTATGCCTAAAACATTCAACTAAATATAAACATAATTATTATTCAAGCAGTTAGAATAATTATACAGTTAGAATAATTTTAAAAGAATAATTTTAATTTTAATAATGGATTATGTTTATAAAGCAGAAAATCGATATACGGAAATAGCCTGTTTTTCTTTCAGGGCCCAAAACCTTTACTTGAAATCTTCAGTTACCTACATAAAGAAATGTTGTTTTGTTTAATTCATTATTTTGCAAGCGCTACGCCGCTACACGCTACGAAGTATCTACGAAGATTTGTTGCTACGACAATTATGGAAGAGTCTTTAAACAACATTAATTTGAAATTTATTTTAAAAGCGGTTCAAAAAAAGATTTCAAAAAACATTAAATAATTTAAAATTAACACAGTTCAGTAATAATTGCTTATACTATGTTAAAATAAAAGTTTTATAAAAGCTGTATAAAAATTCAGGTGAACGGTGGGGTTTGTCGAAAAACAATTCGAATACGAGTATACGTGATCCAAAGCTATATCCGCAGGGACTTTCACAGTGATATATTGTCGTAGGTATCGGTAAAAGGTGTTTGAACGTCTACCCAACTAACCTTTTCTAGCGAAGTGAATAAATCTCCCAATTGTTTGGAATTATCTCTCATTAGAGGTGTTGAATGTTGCAAAATGTTGTGTTCTGTGGAAAGTTCCGTTGTGATAATGGTAACGAAAAGATCAATGCCAGATTTAGTGTGGGAAGTGGCGTTTTTATTTTTAGGGCGGCCATTGACCAAACCTTGTTTTCCCTACATAGTATAAATTATAAAACAAAGTCGCTTTCTCTGTCCCTATGTCCCTATGTATGCTTAAATCTTAAAAACTACGCAACGGATTTTGATGTTTTTTTTAATAGACAGAGTGATTCAAGAGGAAGGTTTTAGTATATAATTTATTATGTTTTAGACAAAGCGGGCGAAGCGGGCGGAAAGCTAGTTATATATAAAATAGTAAAAATAGATAAATAATTTATGACCAATTTTGTCCAAATGTTGTTGTTATGCAATACTTTCTTCGGTTTTTCTTTGTTTTGCCTACCTGCGTGTAAGAACTGGGCGAGTAAATAATAAAAATATTTTACAATGTGTTACAATAACATTACATGAGATATAAACATATTTGTAGGATACTAAATAAATTTCAGCCATATATGACGTATAATAAGGCTTCATTAGGTATTCAAAATTTACGAGGACAAAACGACGTTAAGTAAGGAATCATACAGAATTGACATATTATCCGGACTGATAAGGAATGCATCCCTGGAGAGTGGTTTCGAATTATAATGCTAAGTATGAACCATGTATAAACATATTCTATGAATGTCTTTAGTGAATTAATTTTAGATAGACACATATTAAGTTAGCGCTAAATTTATAGCTAAGACGGGTATTAAATTGAACTCGCTTGTGAATGTGTTACCGTGATTTATGTAAAGCATGAATAGGCTGTTTAATCAAGATAGGGATTGGGATGTACATATAAGGATGTAAAAAATAAAACGTCTTGTTTATTTTTATAAGCAATAATTAATGGATAAAATAAGTTTTATGACTAACTATAATCAGTTGCAACATCGATTTTTATTACCTACCTGTTTTAACATTTCTAATACATACATATATATATTGTAAATAATTATTAAGATTAATACATATTGTATGTGGATTGTAGGTAGGTGTTATTGTACGGACTAGTATTTTTTTCTATTCACAATTAATTAAATACATTGTAATCCCGTCGAAGTTTTATATAAAATGGCACTATAATAGCGTTGTATCAGTTACCATTTAATTTTAAAACAGAGCGAGCAAGGATAGCTGTAATAAAGAAAATTAAAAAAATATCTTCGATAAAATCAAAGCAATTGGCAACCATACTTGTGAGCTCGCTAAGTATCTTAGAACTGGAATCCCTTGTCGATATTAAGCTCGATCGCTTTTGTGTTTTGAAAAAAGGAATAGACTGGAAATTAGTATAATATCAATAAATTGCTGTATTAGTGTGTGTGTGTGTGGGTGCTTATTCTTTTGAGTCTTTTTTAATTACATCGTCGATTAGAAATAACTCTATACAGATACAGTTATTTTTTAAGCCCAATATGATGAAGATGAGATAAGATCAAAAATAATAGTTTAGGTTAATTTATTCCAAACACCTTCTCGGTATACTAATTACTAATCGTTAAAATCATTGATTGAATTGTTAAAATAACCCATGTCATGTTGTGTTTGTAAAAAACGCCATTTAAATTTTATGTCATAATTAATTTCTAAATGCGTATTAGAATGGTATCACGCGTCCAAATTAAGTCTCTGTCCATCTTCTGCTTCATGTTATATTATCCCATGTCAAAATAAATTAAATGTAGGTATGACATTTTAATCAAGTGCCGCATAAATATTAAATATCTGTATGTAGTCAAAATGTCCTTGGCATTAATTAACTGCGTTGTTAATTAACCACAGACAACACATTCCTACACTTCTACTATAGTCACTTTTCCAATTATTACGTTATATGTTATTAAATATTAATGTTGAATCATTTATCACATACAAACTTTCGATTTATGCCAGCAATTAGATTTTGTTTAATACTCAGTTATCAAAATGACACTAGGTATTATTAAAACTTTTACAGTAATTAAGCTATTACATGCCTTTTTCTGACATATTTTCATAGTATTTTTCGTTACCTCTATGAATTGGCCGTATTAAAAGGACTATCGAATACAAAAAACAAGCCTGCGGCATTCATTCGATATAATCGGAAAAAATATTGAAATGTTTATTAACACGAAAATGTTGCTGCGAATTTTTTGCAAATACGTTTATTACTCGGGCTCTGGAAATTTCGATTATGAAGATACATTTAAAGAGTCGATATTCTACAAACTTTATACTGTGTTATCCTTTTCAGTATACGTAACAATGATTTTATTTGAAAATTTCGCTGCAATGTTCGGAAAATTTCCTGAAGTGGAAAAGAATTCAGCCGTCATGTTCTCGGCTATTCATAACATCATACTCGCTAAAATGTTCTTCTTGTTATATCACAAGAATTCTATAAGGAAATTGAACTATGAAATGGCAACCGTCATGGAGGATATTGAAGTGGAGCACATTATGGAAGAGCAATACAGGAAAGTAAAATTTGGAATTACATTTTACGCTGTGAGCGTCTATTTGTCGTTAGGCGCCTACGGCATTGAGAGCTTGAGGAAGGTAATAAGTGAAGGCAAGTGAATTTACATTTTTATCGTTCTACATATTTTATTCATGCGATTTAAATGAAATATTTACTGGACACAATGTTGGCTAATAAATTGAGTTATATTTTACAGAAAATAGGTACGTGAAGACGCCGTTTAATAAAAAAATTATGTAATTCTCGTAATCATAATTTTAACTTCTAGGAGCTCCGTTCTACACTGTTGTTACTTTTTTACCATTTTACGACGATAATTCAATTTTGGCAGCAATTATCCGTGCATTCTTTTATATAACCTGGTTGTATATGATGTTACCGATGATGGCGGCTGACTGTATGCCTATTATCCATCTCATAATGATGGCATACAAGTTTATTACACTTTGTCATCATTATGAAAACATCCGGGACGATTTTGATATAAACGTCAAAACCATGAATAAGCGAAGGGCAATTAACATTTTGAAATCTGGTTGTTTAGAGGGAATTTTAATGCACCAAAAATTATTACAGTAAGTATAATTTGTTAATGAAATTTTGATTACTTTTGAAAACTAAAAAAACTGGATATTTTCGTTCCATCCTATGCATTTCGTATGAATAACCCTAAATGTGATTTTTCAACGTGTAAGAATTGTCTATAGACATCACAATAATACAACTAGGATAATTATTAGTGATGCTAATTCAAAGTGGAGATTCATATTGAATACGGTTTGATATCTTGCTTAATCAATAATTGGTTCATTTCCATTGTTTTCAATGCACAGCTGACTTCAACGATGCCGTGATTATACCGCATTCAGCGTAATGAACATGATATTCCCGTTCCTTGTGGATATATTAATCTGTAGAGTTATTTTTTAAATACATGTATGTTTAACATAAATTCTATTCTATTTCAATACACTTTCGAATAAGTTATAACTTGTCTAAATGTAACTAAGTCACTTTAACGAATCGTCCTTATTCCCTCTTGTATGTAACCTATTCATTAATATTATATCCAAACATATTACTATAATAAATAATGAAAAAAAGAACCACTTTTCATAATAATAAATCCTTTTTTCATGTGTCAAGTAGACGATACATAATTCGAGTCAAGTACGCTTAACTTATTTAAGTCTATAGAAATTATATTCATACTTTTCATATGATAATTTACGTTGACGAATGAGTCTGAGTCATTAAGAAATTTCTAATCTCCCTTTGTAGAACATAAATTGTCGTATACACGTGTATGGGCTCTATAAAAGGAAAGCACATTTTTGATATAATTATATCAAAAATTCTCGGAAATAAGTTTAACCCGAACAAATAAATATTATTGGTTCGTAAATACACTTATAAAGCATTAAAACTCTCTGTCCTGATACTTCATAATAGGGAATTTTATTTTTCTTCCTGCTCTCGAAACGTTGCACGCGATTTATCCTCTTCGTCGTCTTTATCATAGCTTATTGCATTTCTTTCTCATTATTGTGCCGTTTTATTGAAAGCCATTACTATTGCTGATACTTGCTATGTAATATCGATTGTTGTGGAAGTTGAAAATTATTGTTAGCCATTGCTATTTTTATTCAAATCTTTTATTCTTTTTCTGCCTTTGTAGTTATATTTTTACCTTTTCTTTGCTCATTTCACATGTACATTTACTTCAATTAAAGATACAAATAAAACGAAATTGTGTTTTTCATCCGTCCCTAATTGACACAGCGTCAAAAGTAAAGTAAAAATCTACCGTCTAGCTCTGTACAAAATCTGATCCACTTGACACATATTGCGTGGGATTAACGTGTTCGTTCCTTCTGTACAGCCTAGCTGAAGAAATACACCGTGTATTCGGTATTATAATGTCATTGCAAGTTTGTGAAAGTTCAGCGGTAGCAGTTTTACTTTTGCTTCGTTTAGCGGTAAGTAGAAAGAGTTGCAAAGTTTCAAGTTTCTTTAATGGCGGCACTGATTGCGTGCGCTCAGACCACTATATTAACCTGACTTATCTAGGCTGCCATGTTCGCGCCACTAATGCTATCGTTGAAAATTATTTCTTGGTGCTTTCTTCACTTTTAATTAAATCTCGAAACATTTATTATTGCACACCGCCAGATCATCTATGTATCTTGATAGCTATTACAAATAATAAATACGTAATATTCAAGAATGTTGTATAACAAGTAGGTCGAATTAATGTTACATTCATATTCCAGAGACTTTACATAATTACATAGGCAATATACATGTTCATTATATATATATAGTAGGTAACTAAAATAAGTAACCTAACCTTTATCTAAAAATAATCTTCATATTTTATAAAAGATGTTATTTTCAGTTATCCCCTCACTTGGATTTAACAAACGCGTTTATGACATACACGTTCGTGGGCTCGCTATTCTTTTTATTGGCTTTGAACCTTTGGAACGCCGGTGAAATTACATATCAGGTAACTTCAACAGCAAAACTATAAATAAATCTGGTATTCTTTTTTTATGATTTCCGTTGTTATTTCTAAAAAAGTATCATGTAGATGGTATAAAACTTATGTTCCTACACATTCGTTTTGATACGTAATAAATATATTCAAATTTACTGTATGTAAATTAAAATTTTGTGTCGGAAATAATTAAATTTTAGAGAAACCTTAGTCATTAATTAATTTTCTTATCAACGTTCATTTAGTAAAAGCCGCGCGATATTGTAATTGTTTGCAATTACTGTCATAATGCCACTAGAAATGAACGAACATAAACAAATAATTATTATTATTGAAACACATTTGGTTATTACTGTTATTACGAAATATCGATTTTAGTTTGTCACGTAAACGCGGTATATCAAATGTCATGAAACTATTAACGTCTTAGTTATAACTTTGTGAGAAAACGGAAGATAAACGAGTACCTTAAGTAGATGATCATCTTTCAATTGATTTTAATTTATTGTTTAATAAATAAAAGTGGAAATGGCTCTTTAAATATACTTATTGTTGCATAGATGCTATCACTGACGGCTAATTATTTAATTGGAATAAAAAAGCTAATAGTATATAATAATTGCAGGCATCATTACTTTCAAATGCGATGTTTTATTGTGGGTGGCATTGTTGTGAAATGGAGAAAGAAGCCCATAAGGATAATATAAGACAACTTGTTTTGATTGGGTGTGCACAAGCGCAGAAACCTCTTATATTAAAAGCTTTTGGTGTTCAAGATTTATCCTATGCTACGTTTGTATCAGTGAGTACCTATTTACTGTGAAAGAATTAGTTTATATTGTAAAATTCCTTTTCATAATTAATTTATAAAAATACTAATATTTAATAATTTATATTAGTACCTACCTACCGAATGAAGCTAGTTTAGTTATACTTATTAGCTATATATCTATTCTATATATATACCTATACATATAAAAATGATACCCGTTTTCCTCGGTCACGGCATCACGCGTGAACGGGTGGACCGATTTCGATATTTCTTTTTTTATTATATTCCTTGAAGTACGAGGATGGGTCTTATGTAGAGAAAACGTAAATATGTACCACAGACGAAGCCGGGGCGGACCGCTAGTATATAATAAAATGTTTAAAATTTTCTTGTAAGTTAGTATCTTAATATTTTGCTATATTATTTAAATAGCCGTTAGTTTACACATTTTTTTTTATAATTTTCAAATAACATTGCAAGTAAAATGAATTTTTAAATAAGCAAAAGAATCATCTAAAAATTCGTTCGTGTTTTATTTAGTTTGGTTAAAATTTAAACAGGCGTAGTGTGGAGAAAAGCTCTACATAAAACATATTAGAATTTTTAACTCAAAAGTTTTATTTCACTTAAATTTAACCACGAGTATATCTTTATCTTCGTATATAAAATAAAAAGTAAAAAGAAAAAGAAGAAATGCTTCGACTTGGAAATAACTTTGTTTCTTTGCAGGTGGCAAGGATGACATATTCAATTTTCGCCGTATTTTATCAAAGGAGGGATTAGAGAAAGAAGCCATATTTTACGTATAGTTTGTGAATGAAGATAAAACAGGATAAAAAATAGATATTTTCGTTCGTGTTTTTACGTTCCTTTTTATCGAACTATATTATAAATAAAAACCAGCCAAGTGCGAGTTGGACTCGCGCACGAAGGGTTCCGTACTATCCATTTATATTAAAAATCACGTTTATTGTATTAGGCCTTAATATTTTATTATTATTTTTTTTATTTTTAATACATATTTGTTGTAGCGGCAACGGAAATACATCATTTGTGAAAATTTCAGCTTTTACTAGCTATCACGGTTTATACACAGCCTGGAGACAGACAGACAGACAACGAAGTCTCAGTAATAGTCAAATAATAGGTTCCCGTCCTTTAGTACGGAACCCTAAAAATAAACTAAATGCAAATTGGAATAAAAGGATCGAGTGTCGTGGGTTGTATTGCTGCTTATCTTGTTTATCTCCATTGTAGGTATACCTTCTTGTAATATCTAGTTCCTACTCGTACTACGTAATTAGAAAATGTTTCCCGACTATTCTACCTACTTGTTTTATCATTATTGTTTTAAGTATTCTGATATGTTAGTAGATAGCACTTTATAATGCATGTTATCATTAATTCACTCATTTTATTTTCTATTATTGCGACGGTTGTTTAAGACCAATAAGTTTTAACCAAGTAATGATAATCGTTCCTTTGTGTTTATCGGACGTTTTACTTCTGTTTGTCAACGAAAAAAAAAATATTATCCAAACTCTTTATTATGTTCCACAACAAATTATTTCATTTAAAAACTGAAATAAATTACTTACAGACGCATTGATGTAAAAATGCGTAGCGCTTAGCTAGAAACTTTTCGGTTAATGGATCATTATTTTAAGAGGTTGTTCTCGAAAATAATGCTTTTATATTCATACTTATACGTTATACCATAATAGGTTTTAATGCATTAAAAAATGTGCTTCTATATCTACAATATAAATAATTTCTCGAGAATTTCACTACCACTCGGTTTCAATTTTCCTCAACATGTACCTCCCTATAAAGATCGATAATAATTTAATAACAATAATATTGTTTTGTCAGTCCCAAAACGTGCCTCAACATTCACCCCGTAAGCCTTTAAATTATAATCCAAAATATCAATATTATGTCAGGGTCAGTAACGACAACTCCATCATTGATGAATTGATCGAATTAAATGTCTGAGAAAGATAGCCATTAGCCCATAAATATATCACACTTCATACTAGATCAGTAAGCAAGGTGAACAATGAGAAATAAACTAGCATATATTCTTGTTTCTATCAGTTTCTCTTAGTTATTGGCCATTTATAAATACAATTAAAAGGATATTGTAATTCCTATAGAAAAAAAAATATGTTCACCATCACATGGTCCCGTAATATATGTATTGAATGCTAAGCATACTACCTACTGATATCTATTGCATTCTTCCCTACGCTTTTCTGCAATATCGCTACCAGCATATTAACTTTATAGAATTTCCATTTAAAAATCTGACATTCTGACATACAATACGTTTAAGAATTTCAGTGAAAAGCGTTGCATTGAAATTTAATATAAGAATAGTTATCTTACAATTTTGGAAAAACGCAGTTGGTATAAATTATAATCATTCATAAAATTTGATGTATAATTATAATATAAAGTATTTAAATAATTGATAAATCAAAAAAAGTTGTAACAACTTCTTCGTTGAAGTAAGAATTAAAAATTACTCATTCAATACAAGATAAATGAACTTGGAAAGGGAATTAAGATGCGAGATAAGTTTTACAGCAATTTGTTTCTCAGCTTCTTGCCTCCAATAAGTAGAACAAACAGGCAATCTTGTAAATCCCTCAAACTTCGCAAGCCCCTTCAGACCTTCCCGCAGCTCGCTATTCAGAACAAAATTGCCGAGAAGCTGAACCGAAAATGTTAATTGTAAACGATTCTATTTCTTATCCTTAAAAGTAGCTTTTATAGACTAAGATCAGGGTTGGTACATTTGTTATATATTTAGTCGCTTAATATCTTTATCAAAAAATTGTTTCCTTGAATATTATGTCATAACTCATAAAGAAACTACCGGATCTGGAATTGACATAAAAAATTACGTACCTAATTTAGTTCATAAGTTAATAAATGTTTATTTCTCCTTTGATAGATACAAGTATTCATATTGATTTTCGGGTGACTGAACATTATTCATAAATTTATATTATTTTTTAAATATGTGTGTGTAGTTTATCAATTTCTAACCAAGGATATGACGAGTTTAAGCGTATGAAAGCAAATACACCAGCCGGTAGTATGATTAACAACTGACAATAACTAACTTCTATCAATTCGCTCGAACCCGGAAGTTGCTATTATCTCAACAAACTTTGCTGTCCCAAATCCAAACAATTACAGAATCCAATCAATTCAAGATACAAATGCTCGTCATTGTCCTGAATTTGCTTTGATGTATTTTAATAGACGTATTTTATTTAACAATATCCGTTTTCTATAGATACTTCATATTAGTGGTGTTTTTTGTACATTCAGGTTATTTAAATATTGCAGAGTTTGCTTTTGATGTAAAAAATGTTTCAAACATGGATAATTTAAAATTTAATGCTTAAGCTATTGTAAGAAACGGTTTTAATACCGTCGTGTAAGATCCATATGTCGCTAGAAACAAACTATTGTATTGAAAATATTACATTATGCACCTTGAAAATTTTCATTTTAATCTCCCAATGTAGGTATACAACGATTCAAACTATCTATTTTACGTATTTATGTACATATTTTGTAGATTAAGTTTTAATTGAAGTAAAAACTGCCCTAGGAGTACAATAAAAGCAGTAAAGCACTCTCTTAAACGATATAATAATACGGTATATTATTCTTTCATTTCCTTCCTTAATTAACATCAAAAACATCTTCTTAAATCTAAATTATCTAGTAAACAGTCGCTGCCGCGTCTCAAAAGAAAATAAACAATGCGTACTGTTCAAACATTGTCATGTATACTTACAATTCGCTTGGAAAACAAGTCAGTCCCGAAAATACCTCAGTCTATAGACTATACTGGTATCTAACGTCACATTAGCACAGTTTATGGGCCGGGTTAACGAGGAATTCCTGAAGATCGTTAACCTTCCTATCATTGGAGATAAATTTCGACGTGACGCGTGGGAGTCCAACGCCAATTAAATGCCGTATTCAAATTATCTCCTTTTGTATAAATTTTCTGTTCAACTCATATTTCTTGTTGACCTTCGGTTTTTAGATTGATTGAAGTTAATAGCACTTTATAGGATGAATTTTCCAGTTTTTGAAGTTTCCTTGCCGCCTTTATTGTATTATTTTTTATTTTTATTTTAAAGTCCTGACGTATCAAATACTTTATATAAGATTGAATAACACTTGTATTTATTCAGTAAAAATAAAAACCACTTTGAAACTGTTAAACTATTGGTACGTATGATATAATACGTTGATCGAAATACTTTAATCTCGTAAATCCGTATTGACCTCCTGATGTTTGTTTACCTCGTACCTAGCAAATTGAAATATGAGTTGTAATTAATTTTTACTCGATAAACACTATTTATTGGCATCGAAATATCAGATAATGATTGCACCGGATTTATATAAATTGGTTTTGCGAATTGTTATGTTACGTATGAATTATTATTTTTGTGTACAGGGAAATTATGAAATTTGTGTAAGTACTTATATCGTTAACACATTATGGTTTAAAACCATTTTTAATTATTAGAACTTATTAGTATCTATCTGTAACAGTATCGTTAAATAGAATTTAAGGAAAATTTGATGAACATTAATAATGCAATTTCTATTTGTGCCTGATTGAAGTTACACGATGTATTATGTTATTTACGTTGTAATAAATTATGTTTGCACTTGTGCATTTTTTTCTACGGGATGAAGCATTATTAGATATATAGGTAGATGTTTATAGCTCACGTTTTCTACTCAAGCCTGACCGCCTATAAGAATAATTTAATTTTTCCTTCATACTTTCATACATTTATGTTACGAGGTAGAGAATACATTTCTATATAACTATTAAAATGTTGCTTAAAATAAATCCAAAATAGTTATAACTTATTTAGTTTTTAGTCCTGCTGTGGTATCGCATTGTAAAGGAAAGAAAATAAAGAGAATTTAACGTAGAAACATTTCCTTTATAAATGCACGTAGCGTAAAGCCAGTGCACTAAAATTACATCCTAATAACTATGGCGAGCTATCTAACAAACGACACGGTTATCTATTGCAAAACTTTAAAGCGAAATTATGTTACCGAATATTAAATTTCTGTTGTCTTTGGAAATTTATGGGTACCTTTTAGAAAGCTGATTATTACACACTCGCTAGAAGATGATTTATTACCTATTATGATGTAGCCCTTTCATACGTTTCATTAAAGTTTGAGTGTTGGAGGCTTTGTATGAGGAGGTAAAGCATACAGAGAAGGCATATAGATGAAAATGTGTACGACTTTGTACACTAGTGTTGAATTCGACGAATTAATTTTTCGGTACCCATCCAGAGTTAGATACTTCAAACGATGAATAAACGAACTGTTTTTTATAGACTATAATTGTTTTGATATGTTTCGATAAAACTACGAATATCACAAATAAGCAAATAGTGATCGTATTTTTTGTTGGATTAATACAAAACAATGTGTTTTAAAACAGTGAATTGAACAGTAAACAGTATATAAAAATATTGGTTCGTTCGTTTCTATTAATAGATATTCGAAGTATGTATTATTAATCGAACCTTAATATCATACGATACGATTTTATCACAATGTTCCTAGTACCTTTTTATGGATTTGTAGATTATTTAAAAGTGATACATATACGCTTCTAGAAAAATTTAACTTATTATTTAGGTACGTAGGTATGTGGTTGGTAGGTATATCTAATTATTATTAATCCCCATCCTACTAGTATAACTTCCATTAGTCCGCTTTGCTAATTAATGTATTTAATTTAAATAATGAATTCATTAGGTACTAACTTTGAAAATTAACTCTTTTTTGTAAAGGTAAAAAGGTTTAAATATAAATAATTTCTCAGTAAATTTCTTAAGTAAACAGTAGGTACTATCTAGATCGTATCTAAACATTCGTATTACTAATATAATTATTTAAAATATATCAGTTTAATAGGACTCGGTAACATCTGTTATTTCAAATAGATAGTTGAGATTATGATTTATGGATATTCTCTCTAGTTGCGATGCGTGGAGACTTCTCAGAAAGAGAGACGGTTACTAAGCTAATATTATTAGTATAATTATTGAACGTTAATAATTACATAGCGACTCCTTGATTATTACTACTCCGGAATATTAGTGATATCTGATTTTCAACTTTTCCATGTTATCATTGGTTATCTGCTCGGTATTTTTGTTTGATATACAAGTGGGTGTTACAATTTGATTCCTGATATATTCCAGCCGTCATACATAAAGTCTATATAATTTTACAAGCTCCCATTGTCGACAATACATGAATTATGTGTATAGGTAATGGGTATGATATGTATGACTTGAAATATTATTAGATGTGCCGAACCCCAAATAAATGGGAATAAGACAAAGAAGTAGAAATTTACAGGTAATGATATGTCACAACATATTATATAGGCTTTTATAATGAACAACAATACAGAGAAATACAAACGTAGGTATTAATCACGAGCACAAAATATACAGCATGTTATTTGAGACATTCACTTTACGTGCACTATTTCGTGTATCCAATAAAGTTGGTGATACAGTGTCGGTGATTGCAATACGGTACATAATCGGGCTATGGAGGGACGCTGAGGCAAATTTACCAACGACCTCTTGGCACACATCCAAGTCGTCAGTGAACCGGTGCGGCCCATGTAAAACAGCTTTACTAAAACTGGATGATTTTTTTTTATTCCTTTAATCTCTGGAGCAGTTTATGACGTCAAGGTTGGAGAGCATGTTACCTCGCTGGTTCGAGTACACACAGATATGGATGTGACTTTGTTCTTACGATGCTTATTTATATTTGATTCCTACACATTGTATTTTCAGAATTCTATTTTAATAACGTTTAACGAGGTCTGTGTCTATTCGTGTACCCTACACCGTTTTCAGGAAAATTTTATTTAAATTAAACAATTCGCAACATGTTTTAACACTGAAATCCAGTTTGAGGAAATATATAAACTGCATTGTCTCTACGTTGAGTTTAAGTCAGCGGATAATAATTTATGCAAAATATTTTATTCATGTCATGTTTTAAATCTTTTTGACAAGAGAACGAGTAATCAGAATATATTTCTGAAACAAAAAGAAAAATTAGCAACAATTGCATTAGCTGTATTTGTGGAATTACTTAGTCTGTGTTAGTACACACGGCAATTTACCCAAATAATGATCGAGTGATAGTTGACTAACGATCTGGCTAGCTTATAGCTGGATATCTTCATGTTGGGCTGATATATTGCCGGAAATTAAAGCCTTTGATGTGTCCGGTCAGGTACCCATCCGCTCATATTATAGTATCCTTCACAAGAATGGGAAGATTATTAAACTTCGTCTTATATTTTGGTTATTTAGATGAGACAAACCATGGGAGGCTAATTAATTAATTGAAACTATTAAAACATAGATTTTGAGTCTTGAGTGACATTATTTTTAATTCTGTAGGTAATCATTCTAATGTATATTCGTTTTATAAACTTGGTAATTAACTATGGTATGAATTAGTTTATAAATACAAAAGCTAAATGAAAACCAAACAGAATAAAATTGAATGTGTACAACTTTTAGCCTAATAAGTTTGCGGCCGCTGTGGCGGGTTCCAGCCAGGCTCTCTATTTGATTGTCGGATTGACATATTTTGATTGCTGAATATGAATTCAAAATCCGATATCAATTGTATTTTTCCTACACGTGTTCTTTCTATCCTGTTATCTGAGACGAGACGGATTAAATTGATTGATTTATTTTACTTTATCTGTATGAATTTCTATAGTAGGATTATTTCTAGTTAAGGAATTAAAGTTTTTTTTATAGATATGTGAGACTATTGAGTTTTGTATGTCATTAGATTATGTTTACTTATATATCTATATTATAGCTACAGAATACAATCTTCCAAGGTTATTCGAAATGCACGGTGCTTATTAACAGTTCCCTGCATGGAGCACGTGACACATTGCTCGTTGTTTCATTATCTGGAGTTAACAAAATAACTAAACCAACCCATTACGCTGTGATGAAGTCGTCTCCATATAGGGAGTGGTTTCCGTATATATTCACGGTATTGGATTCCGGCCAACTAACATTACTTATCCGGACAAATTCCCGGTTAAGTATGACTTGGCTAGCACCTGTCGCTAAATTAGCTTTACGTAACCATTACACGAAAACCTCCAGCTAATTTGCGGATAACTGAGATGAAGATTGTAAATGCAATTACATTATGTTTTTGTGAGAGTGTAATACAGATGTAACAAGTACTTGATGATGTTTTGCTTGCTAATTTACGCAGGTGAAAGTTGCTCCTAGGTATGTGGCAGAAAGAAAGTAATTTATTATTTCAAATTACTTATTTCAGAAACTAAAGTATCCGTAAGTGCTCTAAACAACAAACAAGTCTTTAAACTGTAATCTCTTAGATAGAACGTTATGTCAACCTTATTTTGCTGATATAATTTTGCCGAAAAGAAGTGTTAAACTGTGAACATAACGCAATCATTATCATTAAACTTGAACGTTAATCTTATTCGATATTACTGATTTTAACCGCATAGTCACCACGGCACCAACTCTCCTAGTTGATCGAATGTGCCACGCACAATAATTGTCCCATTAACCTTTGGCTGTTCGGGTTTAATATCAACCGGCCGATAATGCAACTGAATTATTAATATCCCAATTTAAATACGTCATTTAGTTAGTGGTTGGCGATGAAAGAAATGATCCCCATTCGAAAAATGGATTTATTGTCCGTCACTCGGTGTCAACTCAACACTTTTATATTATGTCTGGAAAGACTATTTCAATATTTGGTCTAATACATTTTGTATATTTTTGTGTTATTAATTATACTGAGACTATTAATTTTTATTAAGTACTCAGCTATATTTTATGTAGGTACTACTTGAAAACAGATATAATCCCTACTTATATTAGAAATGTGAAAGACTCTGTCTGTCTCTTCTTTACGCCTTTACAACTGAAGCGATTTGGATGAAATTTGATATAAAGATAGTGTGAAATCTGAGAAAGGACATGTTATAGGTTTTGTCTCGGACATCCCACGGAAACGGGAACTATGCATGTTTTCCTACTATTAACGAATAGGTAATTAGGCCGCGGGCGCGGGCGCAATGCTAGTATAATAAAACATTAATGCAACAAGTTGATTTTCTCAAAAATTGCACTTGCAGACTATTACAATGTATTATTAGGTATTATATGTACTACTTATTGTATTAGATATATTAGGTGTGGAACAACGAATGTTATGCAGGTTTAATATATAAATTTTTCAGGGAAGTAACCTTTAGAACAACTGAATTAATTTTGAAATCTTTCATTCGCAGATAGCTTTATAATAATATTTGAGTGACTTGAGTATATCTTTTAATAGTTTGAATCGAATTATATAGAAATGATTTCGACACCAATAATATTTACATTTAACGATCCAGAAGCATTTCTACATGAGTGTTATTAAAACTATGATTTAGTACTCTTATTGCAATTCTATTGAAATATTGGTATTTGGTAGGTCCATGAAATGCATAAATGGCGACACTTCTGCATCGGCAGGAGCGGCAATAAATCGAAAATGCATTGGTATTTAAGTATCGTTGGAAATGTTAACTTTGAATGGGTATTCAAAATCCTACAATCGAATTATTATGGAATGCCTTATTAATTTGATTTTCCCCTTTCATTTGAATTATTGCGGCCGTGATTGTAAATTGGACAAGAATTCATTATTACGAAGTAACATTGTTTTCTATTATGTTTAAGGACAAATTTATGCAACGCTTTTACTTCTGTTACGAGTTTAATTTTGGACGATGAGGTCTTATTTGTCTTTTTTTATGATTAAAAGAATAAGAGCCATTAGTCTAATTAAAACGTTCGAAACTTTCATTTCGACGTCATATATAAAAAAAACATTAAGGAGAAAATACGAAAATAGAATTATAATTTTCATTTTATCGTTGACTATTGAGATTTTTGCAAAAAAAAAAATAAACACAAACAAAATTTACTTTATTAAAACATGTAACTAGGTAACACTTAAAAACGTGCTATAAATGTTTGTTAAAAGATAATGCACAATATTCACAAGAACGATGAATCAAGTGGAAAAACAGTGTATCAGTACTTGGGGGTGTAATTATGTTGTGTTTTAATAAATAAATACACAGGAATAGCTGGTAGTTTACAGTCTACCGGAACAGCCTAAGGCTGGCGGTTGGCCAGACATAATGGCCCCACTTGGTTGTGTACGATTATTTCAAAGAGATAAATTTTACGCTACTTCTGCGTGTAAGCGAAGAGTTACTGTGCAATATGGTCTTGGAATATTTAAAACCTCAAGAACAATCGTTGCTTAGGGGACGAAGAAATAATGTTAATGACCCTCCGAATGATATACAGTAAAGTAAATTAAGGTTCTAGAAAAATGAAAATAAATAAATGCACCCAAACTCTACAGTTCCTGTAGTTTAATTAATATTGATGAAAACTTTACTAAAGCCACGTGCATTGTTAAATAGCATCCTAATTTGTACATTATTTATTTATTTATTTACTCTTTATTGTACAAGAGTCTTATAAAATAAAAGTACAACAAAACCATTCAAAATGTACAAATGGCGGCCTTATGGCTCAAAGCTATCTCTGCCAGGCAACCTTCAGGCAAAGGACAAATCAAAACTTTAGGTAGCCAATTAGTAATTTTGCATTTGACAAAAAAAAAAACATTATGTTCAATAGAAAATCCTCAGGGCAATTTGTAACATTCTCAACCTTACTGCTAGGAGTTACCATAACAACATCGTTATGCTTCCATAGAAAATATTGTTACAACCTCAGTATCATATAACGTGTTGCTTATAGAGTGACGCTGGAGAAGCGTATAATCCACTCTAGCAGGATCTTCGCAGTGCAATTTCATTAGTCTACGACGACCTCTATATCCGAGCGCCAAGCGTGAAACTCATTCATTAATACCTACGGAGTTATAAGTATGTGACTCGGCAGCCATCGCTAGTTGTATCAGCTTACAAGTTCAATTCTATGTCGAAATGAACACGTACCCTTTAACGAGTGTAATTTGAGTGCCTGATGATATAATTGGATTGACTTTTTTACAAGTTCTTACATTTTCTTTTATCAAAAAGGTAATTCTCATTAACCTATTGTTTGAACGCCCATATTTCAGGAACTACGCGTCCGATTTGAAGAATTATTTCAGTGTTAGATAGCCCATTTAATGTGGAAGGTTATATACCTATTATCACGCTAAAAAGAATAGGAGCCGAGCAATGCGGGTACAACATGGGTTGTAGTCTTGTACCCGCATTGTCGCGGGACATAACTAATCAGAAATATAATTCTTAGACTTGAATCGAACAGTCAAATAGATTATTATTACTCAGGAAATCCGACTCAAATGTAATATTGATATATAATATGTCATATTACATTAAATTCTTACTTCTTGGAATCACTAAAGGAAACAAATAAAAGTAATATTTAGATATGTGATGCGTTCAAACATTCGTGGTAACAAACGTCGATAGGGATTTTTATTTTTTTTTCTTGTGGGCTACGCGAAAATTAAAATAGGAAATGTTATGAGTACCTTAAATAAAGATAGCTATGATTTTGTTTATCACATTATTAATGAATAACTGTAATAATATGACTTGTCTACGACCTATCTGACTTATTACAAACGTGTAAAAATCATTCTGTTTGCACGAATAAATACTTTATATGAAAAGTTAACACTGTTCTTTGCCAGCAGTTCTTCTGAATACCTACTCTTCTAAGCTACTCTTGTATTGTTTCATTATTGTTGTATTTGATAATTCTAGCACACATCGTGCAGCCGATAGACATTGTAATAAAACTTTTTCGGAGCACTGTCAATGTGGCAAATTACTTTGCTGCTCTCCGTTCATTGTGGCAAAGTTGTGCGGTCTAACTTCGGGACTTGTTAAATATCTCGAGTTTCCTCAATTTATTATAATTAACCGTAATGGCGAAATGCAACGTCCTTTTCTTTTTAGCCAAGCATTAATTTAGTGTGTACTAACTTTTAATTTTTATTAAATTTAAGGACAAGGCAAGAATTTTATACTAACCTACCTATAGATTGCGAAATCTAGTTCCTATTCCGACATTTTGGCAAAATGGTAGACTTGGCACTGAATATTTTATATTGAATAATATGACAAAGGAAAATAAAAAAAAAATCAGGAAGCTAAAGTATTTCACTAAAATAAAGGGTATCCAAATCAGAGTTAGCTATTTTTGCTGTGCTAATTTCAATTGAAGAGAAACCTAAATTGAGATGACTATAATAAATAATTGTACCCTGATTAAATAGACCTCAATTAAAATAGAAAGGAGAATTTAAAACTATCGTATAATTTAAACGACGTGGAATATAACGGTACACTTGCAACTTTACTGTTTAATTTACTTAAAGTAGCTTCAAGTTTGATGCTAAGTTAATTAAAAATCTGTCTTCTTATTGCTTAATTAAAGAAAAAGTTTCGGTAATTATTAGCAACACGCTAAACTGCGGGTATATCGCCACTTAATAACACAGCGAAGTATTCGTTTAAGAATCGGTTGAAGCCTTAGGTTGATTTGCGGTTAGCTGGGGAAACAGTAAACCTTTAAAATATTAAACTTCATCGAATTGCTATTAGTTTAATAAAAATATTTTTAAAGCAACTGTTTTTTACATAGATATGTTGTATAAGTTCTCTTATGCACACATAATATTCACACATATATTTTTCCTGTTCACTTTCCTATAAAGTTTTAATATATCCCTGACTTAACAAGCGATGGAATTCTAATAAAAAGCTGAAAGAATATATTGGAAGTTCCAACGTCCATACGATGCGCCCACGTTATACTGAATTTGCATGTAAATGTAATCAATTGGGTTTCCTTTCATCGTTGAAATGTTACATGATTTCCCTATATTTGACTTACCTATATCTTATCTATAGTTAGATTGTTGCTCAAAATTAGATTTACAGAGGTATATTGAGAGATTTAGCTAGATTTTATATATATCTTCCGCGTCATGGTTTGTGTGTGTAATTGTGTATGTTAAAACATTATTTATGCTTACTACAAAGACTAAAGACTGATTATTAATAATAAAGTTTTTAACAAAGAAAATAACATAGTTACACAAAGTCCATGGGTATAATCAGTTGCGAATGGTTTTCTCCTTGCAAATTGTATGAAAAAGTAATCGACAAAAGCACAATAGAATCGAAAAACAATGGAGCTCTAAAAGAATAAGAGCAGCCATGTAGAACAGCCGAAGCGTGATTACTTGGAAATAAAAATAGCTATCTACATTATATAAGAAAACTATAATTATTACAAATAAATGAAAATGTAACTAACGTATTTATAAATATTGAGATAGAATGCCTATGTTTCTATCGATAAGTATGTGAGAAGTTTCAGCTCGAACTGGGTCACGGTTGCATCAGGGTAATCTTAACAAAGGATTTGTTACACCCCTATAAAGGTTTGTTATGGTTTGATAATATTATTAAAATATTTTGCCTTTGATGGTAATGTAGGCGGAGGCTGAGATTATAATCCAGGACTCTCTCTATTTAATTAGCAAGCCCATTTAAACCAGAACCAAACCCGCAAGTTATTTTTGTATATGGAAGGTAGACCTTCAATGATAAGAAATTTTTAACATGTTCACCTTTGAAAATTAAAATTAGTAGTAATAGATACTTTAGTAATAGATAGTTTTTTGTTTCTAATTTTCATATTTTTCATTTTGGACTCACAACAAATATCTGTATGCGATATATCACAAACACATATCTGTTTCGTTTAAATTATGCGTGTCCATAAAAAAACATCAAGGCCTGGTTTTATAACACACATAACTCAGATGAAACAGAAGATACTTACTGCGCCTGTGATTCCTTCCATTCACGACTAAAGTGCCATTGGCAAAGGAACTTCTGGTATTGTTCTAGGCTATTGAATTTATTGATTTTCATTCCATCTGGCTAAACAAATGTCGAGCGAAATTGCCTCAGAGAGATACAACTAAGTGAGGCAATATGTGAACGTCTGATTCCACGTTCTATTCTTTAATGGCAATTATTAATTACTTTAATGAAACATTGCGGAATTTCATGTCATTGCTTGTAGGGAATGTACAACTTGCTATAAATCAATTCGGCAGCATAGAGAAATTATTAGTTTTAAGGATTTAAGCTATCTTATCTAATATTACTACTGCGATTATGTGTTTGTTTGTTTTCTTGTATGTATTTCTTTCACGTCACACGGGTCGGTTGTGATATAGTTTGTGTAGTGTGTGGAGATAGTTGTGACGATAGAGAGTGATTTATTTTTATTGTAAAATATAAAATCGTCACACAAATCATTTTATGAAGAACTCTAGATAAAATATTTATATTAATGTAGGTATATTATGTAAATTTACATTTGCTTTAAAAACGTTACTAAAATATTCCAAATATGATAATCTTATCATTTCTGAAAATATTTGAGGCAAAAAATTTAAACAAAAAAGAAATAATTACTCAGGAAGATGAATCACGACTGTAACGCTCGTGTTTTATCTTCTTTAACTTCAAAATTACATAAATAATGATCCAATTCATCTCGATGTAACGTTTTGTTGAAAAATACAAAGAGAACAAATAAATCCTGCATGTACCCTTCGTCATGTGCCGTGTGATTGCCGGCAGGCAGATTGTGATGCAAATCAGCGATAAAAATTGTTTATGTGCTTTGTGATAAGAAACTATTAATTTAAAAATAATTTATTACTTATTTAATTTCATTAATATGACGATTTTTAACATTATGTAAAATACGCCCTTAAAAAATAAACCATAATAAAAATGATAAAATATGGTCATTTCTTAGGCAATTATATAATGCTTAAATTTCAGTAGGTATCTTTGTTTTGCAGTGATATAGGTAAAGCCATAAGTAAAGCTTGTTAATTACTAAAGCTATATAATCTTTATGATTATGATTAAGGAGCTTTGTAATAAGATTATGTATATAATTTGTTTAAATTAAATTGATAAAAAATATATACATAATATAACAGGAAATTACTGGATTTTTTGGTTCTTTATAATGTATAATTATAGTTTCATTCCTTTTTCGTGGAGTGATTATAATAATTCTATAAACTACTAGAGACTCTAGGCGATTAATGCAAAATTTGTCGTAAATTGAAGCTACAAACTATGCACATTTCAGAAAGCTCTGAAGCAGGGATCAAGTAGTAACATCATATTCAGGTACACAGATTAAGCCTTATTTAGCTTTGTAGACATTTGCTTAGTATGTAGTTAGTGGAATAGAAGATTAAGGTAAGGTAAAAATAGGTCCTCATTTTATACGACAAAATATAGTGAACTTTTTTCGTGTACTTGGCCTCCCTTCTCTCCTCTCTATTGATTAAAGATAATAAGAAAAAAAAAATAACCGTAGCAAGAAGCAATACATTAATATTTAGTGGGAACTTTAAAATATAATTCTGGACACCTAAAATGCAGCGCAGTTATCCTTACTCAATAAAGCGCAAACAGTGTGGCTCGCGGCCAAGACAATACTTCAGTTAAATAAAACTTATTGGGCCGACACACCCGCGCTTGAGCGGTGTTGATCCAATAAAGAAACGCGGCTTAACAACCAACAGTCCATTAATTGAGATCGATTGTAAGTTTCCCAAAAACGTTGTTTGTTCCGATAGGAAGGTTTTATTTTTTATATGTAAGTACAAGCTCCCATTGAAGGCCCTAACATTGGATGTGCAAAGGCTTTAGTTTGATGTCAATCTATTGCATGAAAGGAAATTATCATAATTTTCTAATATGTGAAGTTTTCATGTTATCTATGTTCCAATGCTTTCTCAAATTTAAGTCTGTCTATTTAGAAATCTATTATCTGCCTCGATTTTACGAAAAAACAAATCAGCATTTATCAGATGCGTGTTTGCAACTCGATTTGAAAGTCCTTTCTAAATCCTTAAATCGCAGTTAGATTATCTTTTATTTATTTAATCTGCGTTTTGGTGTAGAACATGCATTTGCGTGTTCGCTGACAGATAGCAATCGGAGGGGCAGCACGTGTTGTTTCTAATTAATGGCGCGGTATCGCGTGGAAACTAGCCATTTGTCTCGGCCAGCGTCGGATGTTCACAGAAGAATTGTAAGCGATACAAATATCTTAAACGCTTCCAAACACTTAGCACTCCGTTCCCGTTGAAATTTCCACGATCTGCAATTATAATAAACGAAATCTAGATTGTGTACGCTGTAACGGCTGCTTTTCGTTTGAATAATGAACATGAAATATGAAACGCTCTCGGCTCGTAAAATATCGCTACTTTAATAAATTGCCCTGCTAATAATTTAAGTTTAAACGGATCCAATTTTTAGCAGACAACTTGATATGGAAGCTCTCTAGCATTTTAGTGCAACGTGTTATTGAGATTTCGTAGGTAGTGTAAATTGCCCTAATTTGTATTGAAAAACGCTTATTGCGACCAAACGCTTTAAAGACGTAAATAAACCTTCGCGAAATAAATTTCAGTTGAATTAAAATAATTCTAAAATAAACGCAATTTATTTGAATTAAGTTTACTATAAATCATTCTTGAATAAATAAAATCGAATTGAACGTGTAGAGGAGAGTAGTTGAGTAACGTATTTAACATATCGTACCGGCGCGTGCTGGTTCATACATATTTACCAATATTTTAGTATCCAATCAAACCTCTAACGACGTTTTCACGTATTTATAGCTTTTCGATAGGGATGTAACGATACATGATTTTGCCGATACGATACCGATAACGATATTTGTAGTAATGTATCGGCGATACCGATACCGATACCGATATTGATGGCTTGGTAGAAAAATATATAGTGAATTATGCATAAAAAGTTACCAACATTTAACAGAGACAACTGTTAATCGTATTCTTTTAAATAAAAATGCCAAATCAAAAAACAACAAAACCATTTATTTTAGTATTATTATTTTACGAAGTCAGTTAAACTTTAAGTAATACACAATTACACATACAATCAGTACCTAATAAAAGTTTACTATAATTGGTAGAGTTTTTTCAGAAAACAAAGTGCGCACGCGCGGGCGGCCTCCCGCATCGTTCATTGGGCGCGGATTTTTGAATTATTTGATATCAAAAAAATTGGTTGTTTGTAAAGTAGGTTTACGATCGAGATGTTTACGTGATAACATAATGCAGTGGCAGCGCTCGAGATAAAACGGGAGATCGGTCCGTCTCTCTCTCGTTATACCTGCAATCACGCTCGTGAGGTTTTGGTGTGACACAAGTTTATGAACATGTCACCCGTCTAAAACGATTTTAAAAACGTTATCACGTTATATCACGCTATAAACAAATTTGTGATTGGAACACTCCTAGTAAGCAAATAAAATGCTTGTGTCAGGAGGTTCCGCTCTTCCTTAACACTATTACAGAAACAGAAATAAAACAATATGAATGAATACAATGCAAAAACATAAAAGATAAGAAAGAATTTAATAAAAAATATCGGTATCGGTTGATTTATTATCGGCGATACCGATATATCGGCTTGCCGATACATCGGCCGATATATCGGTATCGGTATCGGTATCGTTACATCCCTACTTTTCGATTCCATAGATAAGTGAAACACAGGATTCGTAAACATAAAGGTTGATGTTTACGTTCATATAAACATATCTCACATTAAACTAGTCATAAACTTGCTATTTATTGTTTTAACTAGCAGTACCTACTGACAGTACAATATAATTTTTATTTAATCGAATGAATATTTATATGGCGATAAAATTTGTAACCAATGTTTGTTTGGTTGGTGGCCCGTGGTGGTGTAATGTTTTAAGGCAATTTATGTGTGGTACAAATAATTCATGACGCTTTAATCATGGACAGATATATTTTACAATTATATGTACGTATTAAAATATTGTTTAAATAATTATTGAAATTACGAAAAAGTTATTACCTAATGTCTTATAAAATAATATTTAATAAAATATAATAATTCACACGAGTGTATGAAATTTAAAACCAGTGAAAATTTATCTCTTTATAGTAACAGTTTAAATTGTTTTTATTTAAAACTTACTGTTGAATTGTTTTTTCTCTTATTGCAAGTAATATTATACGAATTTTAAAAGCTGTTCGTGATTTCACTTAAGTCACAAAGTGCTTACGTTTCCCTCACAGCTTGCGGCGTTTTAATTTGTGCTTCCACGAATCAGCAGCTTTAATAATCTTTTATTTGTCTTTAGTTGTTTTTGAAACAAAAATCACGTATTTCATTACAGTTTGGGCCGCGTGAATGGTGATTATGCAAATTCGTCGACACTTGTGCGAAACACATAAAACGTTTCATATTTTATCACATTTTTGCATAATGTATTTGGTAAGCCGACGATCAGTCAGCGTCCCAAGGGTAGGTGGCTACTCATTTGACGAATTATTTATTTCCTTTGTGAGTTTTTTGTAAAACATTACGTTTAGATAAATTGGGTCGTTATTTATGTAATCGCAAAAGAAGATAAAATACGAGCTTAAAGTCCTCCAAAATGTGTTTTATTCTTTGGTCTTATTATATTTCTTTGTTGAATTTTATTTGTGATTTAGTGAGACATGATGTGGCTTCAATTTATTATGTGTTTTTAAATGTAATAGCCACTTTAGTTTAAAGCGATATTTAATGTTTTGAAGAGGGAATTGTGTAGTTAGGTATAACAGGAATAGAGATATTTATATAATAGGTAATAAATCTATTTCCAACCATATCCGTCCTTAAATAGCGTAATCCTTAACAAATCCATACTTAAATAGCATAACAGTAATATGAATTTTCAGACTAATGATAAATAGTTCAAATATTTCTCAATTAAATAGAAAATAGGTTGTTTAATAATACCTATAGGTTATCGTGATTTCTTGATAATTTGAATACATTCCTCTTTTCCCTTCAGTTCCTGTAGGTTTTTATTCTATTTCACTGATAGATTTTCTTAACAGATAAGGAAACTAGACATTACAGTTACAATATTACGTATTTTTCTTGTCCTACATATAAAAAACGTCATTACACTTCGTCAAAAGTCGTTCGATGTGACACACAAAAATATTCGTGAAATGTAAAAATAAAGGGTGATAAATGTTGGTACCTTGTATGATAATCCTATTCTACAAACCTATTATACCTATACATATAGTGTGTCATAACAAGTAATCTATAATAACTATCTACTGACTTATGTACACAACGGACTAGTGCATAGAGCCAAGCAATTACTACGAACAGAACAGTGAGTGACTATCTGTTAAAATAAGCTGTTAAATGTGTCAATTTAGGTACTTAATTATGACAAGAGTAGTGGAAAATGCAGACAATTCAATTTAAAAACGAAATTTATCATTAAGTTGAGCGAGATTTGAGTGCGCGACATTTTTGCCATTTTTATTTCAATGTCACTTAGTAGCAAATTATAACTATGAAGCAAATTAGAAATATACAGGGTTACTTGTAAAACACCAGCAACCTCGCAGGACAAGATAGCTAACATCATAAGTAACAACATTTGTTCCACGACTTTTGGCATAACGCAATAAATTATTTTTAAATGATTTTTTAAACTTTTATTGTACTCTCCTATTGTACTCTCCTTTGGGAGGCGTAGAGTTTATAATATTCAAACGGAAAATTAAATGAATATTTATTTTTGTATGAAAATAAAATCTAACAAATTATCAAAAGTCGTAGAACAAACGTTGTTACTTATGATGTTAGCTATCTTTTCCTGCGAGGTTGCCGGTGTTTTACAAGTAACCCTGTATAAATCGTGAAATTAGTATAATATAATATGTATAGAAGCGAACGATGTACAGTAGCTTAGGTGATACCGCACTGAAAAACTGTTGGATTAAATGACTCACCGTTTATACAGAGGGCCATCAAATAATAACATTCAGTACTAAGCCGTGTCTTGTATGCAGTGTAAGTGCAGTTTAGAGTTTGTGAGGCATTCCATACCATCGATAGATCTATGAAAAATGACATGAATACACGTAGTGCCGTAAATAAATAGTGGTCCACAAAGGCGTAATAATAACATTTTTTGGCGATTTTTGGGGGTAAACTTAGTCATTTGATTTTTTATAGCATTGGTTATTAGGTAGGTAGGTAACTATATAGATAAACAATTTCTGAATATAAAAAGACATACCAATCGTTAGCAGGTTTTTCCAGTATTGAAGTAGAAAAATAATCATTTTTGCACCTAATCCTGTTTTTTCAATGAGATGATCGACTCTGTATTTTATTCAATAAAATCATTATTCAAATAATTAGTGAATTCATAATTAATCGTAATATCTTATTTTCTTCCGTGAAAAAAATAAGGACCTTCCTTCGACCTTCCGTAAGAAGGCAAAATATATAAAGCGTTTTATAATATTATTTATTCTCAATAAACAAGGGAAAAAAATAATCCTAAAATTCGCTTAAATTTTTTACATTATTTGCGAAAATATCTCTTTGTATTTAACTAGAAAATTATGAATATCAGAGAGGCTCTTTGAAAATACAATTATCCGTAGTTAAGAGAGCGCTACGTTTTCTTATAGCAGCTAATTATATCGCTACGGTAATTATAATAATTGCTTTCAGAAACATATTAAATTAACTCTTTTAAGGGATGTATTTTCTAGAGTGGAAAATGATACCAGACATTTATAAAAACGGCATTTTAACAGTGTTTTGTGTTTAAAATGGTTTGCACTTTTTAGAACGACATTTTTATTATAATTGATGACTTGTGGACTAACATTACTAATTCTATTATTAATATTTAAATTGTTGTAAAATATATTTCACATTAAAATTTGAAATGAATGTTCTTCTCCAATACTATTGAAAACTGTTGAAGATTTTATTATTTCGTTTAGGTAAATTAAATAAATAATAAACCTAAACGAGACCGCTTGCACAACACTATTAGCCTACAAAATATTAAACGGTGATTAACGTGAGTCAGGTACATAAATACAAAATACTGTAGCGTTTAGAAAGCATTCTTACATTATCCGTCACAAATTTCATCGGCCCCAGCCTACGAGAGAATAATGAAAATCCTTCCGCAAGTTTTACGAAGAAAATTGTCTATCTTGAAACCATATCTGCCCTACGGCGTTCTAGAGCCATGGGACGATCTAAATCCCCGACTTTACCACGCCGTTCACATTTACTGGCTTAAATTTTATGGCATGTGGTATAACAAATATTCTTTAAATAGCGTTTACTTCTGGCTTCAAATTATTTATACCGCAATTGTGCTGTACCTTGTTTGCCTGATGCCCATGATTGGAGAGGTTGCGTATCTACTAAGACGGCAAGATAACGTCGGAGAAATAGCTGAAGGGTATAACATTTATTTTAAAAATATTTATGTAACATTGAAGTGCTGATGTTTAGTGGTGTAGTAAAACTTGAGGCGGTATTAAGCTTCTAATTATCCGTCTTTTGAAGAGTTTAATTTGATGAAAACATTTATTTCATTATTACATTTTCAAATATTTGTGATTCATAGGTATTCTTTCTTTATTAGTCACTGAGAATAATAAAAGTGATAGTAGTGTAGTAAAAATCTTAACAGTTGAAACGATACATCGTAGTTAGGAGTAAACAAATACGTGAAAATTATTTAATGAAATCGATTACATTGTGAACTACAATTAATGAAATGAATTCTTATTATTCGCATAAAGAAGAAGCATTTCTTTTTTTACAATAAAATAAATAAGATGAGCAACTTATTTATTTCTATACAACACGTGCATTAGCAAGTTGTTTATTTAAATTAACTTTAATATAAAATGATTGCAGGTTATATTTATTCCTCAGTGAAATGTACACATATTTTAAGCTAACAGTATTTTGGTTGAATAAGCGGAAAATTTTGAATCTTCTAAAATATTTGAATTGCAAGGAATTCAAGCCAGAAGAGCCGGAGCACCGGGATATTTTACGAAAAAGTATAAAAACAGCCCGCTTTGTAATGACGTCATACTCCACCATGTGTGTTGGAGCCGTTTCAGGTGATATATGCGATATGTTAGTGTGAAGTTGAAAATGATGTAACCAGTCCATAATACTTCACATTTGCATAAATTGGCTTCTCATAAACTAGACACGTTTCGTTTTTATTATAGAGCTTCTGACTGTTTTACTTTAGGAATATCTTTTCAAAATAGGAATTGTTTGGAATCAAATTAATTCCAAACATTGTGCATTTTAAAAGTAAGTTAAAATTTTTGTCGGAGGAGAGAATACAGAGGTATTTTAAGTATTTATAAAAAAGGTTGATTGATACCATTCTAGTTTAAAATGTAGCGTTTTATTATAATAAAAGATTTTTTAAACTAAGTAGGTATATTGTTATTTCAGTTGCTATTATAATGCCGTTAACGGAAAATTTTGACATATTGCCGACGAATGTTGAATACCCATACATAGATGCTACTAAGCCTCCTGCCTACGTATTATTATATATTCATCATGTAAGTATATTTCAATATTTCAAATCACTAAATATAAAATTAAATGTTAATTCTTTATGAAGATTTCTTCAGAGATATTTTGCTAGCAATTATAAAATTTCGAAAAATAAAAACAATATAAAACACAAATCCATGAACAAAACATCAACAGATCTGATTTACTATTTATACATCTACAATATATAATTTACGGTATCTTAATAAATTTTAATTAATTATAAACCCATTTGAAATGTAAGGTAATCTCCTCTATACCATTAAAACCTTAGTACCCCATTGGACCGTGAAGAAAAATCAATTAATGAGACAGATGCAAAACACGTCATGCGCGATCCTGCGAGTGATTAGAGGGTGCGATTCAATACCCAATGAGATACATCTATATTATTATATCGCTAATTATATACAATTCTTGTTTGTTATCAGACTCCTCCAAAACGGCTGGACCGATTCTCATGAAATTTTGTATGCCTATTTGGATTGATCTGAGAATTGTCAATATTTATTTTTATACCCCCAAGTGACAAGCATACGGCAGAACAGCTGCAACGTTTGCCTGGACATCTATAAGTGTACATATAATAATATAATATGTATAATTATATTGTATAATTTGTTTCAGGTATATTATAAACCAGCGACTTGTATTATTGATGGCGTAATGGACACTATTTTAGCAGCCTTTGTTGCATGTGCGAGTGAGTATTTAATATTTAATCACTAAAATATATTTATTATTAACCATACTCTAAATTCAGCTTGAAATTTCATTTTAAAAGGTTGTGAATTTTGTTACAATTATTTGAAGTTATATAAAGTTAATTTTGTAGGATTTAAATGCTTACAATTTTTGCTGAAAAATCGTAAAGAATAGAAAAACTTTGAACACCAGACTGCTTCTTTTGCCGTACCGTGACGACACTTGACCAATGAGTCACCCACTATCCCACCTCAGCACTAGAATTTCTTTTAATCTTCATATAGTATACATTAATTATAGTCAAATAGTTTTTTTTTGTTACTGGGTTGCTTATTAGTCTTGAAGCAAACCAAGTGACCCAAAGTATAAAAATAAAACTTATTTGTTACTTCTAAAGAAGAGATTTAAAGTCTAAGGTAAAGAATAAGTTTTTTTGATGAAATATCTCTATATATTTGAATTCATTTGCGAAACACGAACCTTTAATAAATTCATAGCTCATAGGTACAGAATTATAACAATTTGTAGCGCATAAGCCCGTTACATAAGTTTATTTGGAACTATTAGAAAATCCAGGTAAGCTGTCGAAGTTTACGTTAGTACATTATACTTTAGAGAGGAGTTAACTTGGGTATTACGTTGTAGCTAATTCAGATAGAATGTACTGGAAATGCTTCACTTTTATCTAGCTAAGCTTTTTTATTTCTTAAATAAATTCCAAGTCTATTCCTGGCGTAATTAGCTAGTACTTTAAAGAATCGATACATTGAAATTAGTTTAGCACGGTACGGGTATTAGTCATTAGAATATTTAAATAGAGAGAAAATCGGCTTTCTTTTAGCATTTGCATATTATTTTGTCGGATAGTTTCCATTTATTACTTAATTCATAACGTTTTATTTTATGACTAAAATTCTCAAGAAGTAGTCAATTTCTCTTTGGAAGGCAAAGTGAAAATATAAGAAATTCCGAAATATATATATATATTTTTTACAGCAAGCTTTCATGAAATAAAAAGAAAAAATATTCTTCATTCTGAATTATAATTTTAAGTATTAAAAAGTCATCTCGAAGGGCAATATTAATTTTACGTTTTAATATTCCCAAAGAAAAAATATATTTTTTTCAATTAATGATTTCTCTAAACTAAAATATTTTTTCTGTTGCAGTTGGACAAATAAAAATTCTATCGTTCAATCTGCGTAATTTTGATATAATAGCGGAGAGGAAATGCAAAAGAGCAAAAGCGAGGCAGTCGTATAACATCGGACACCACGAGTATTACACGAAATTGGTTCTCAAGAAGTGCATTATACATTACAACGCTATCATACGGTATTCTATCTTGTCACACTTGTACGACTGCATGCTTTTAAGGTTTTTGAATTTTACAACTGAAACTTATGAATCTCCGGTGTTTCATACAAAACCTGTAGTACTGTTAAAACTACAGTTACTGAAACTATGTATATATTGATATTTTGTTGCATAAAACATCGTGTTTCCTGTTGAAGGGAAGCAAATGCTGAGTTATATTTTTTTCATCATCATCTTTTATCATCATCGGCTTCAAGATGTAATTCATATGTGCTAAACCC
This sequence comes from Colias eurytheme, assembly GCF_061535395.1. Taxonomy (NCBI): domain Eukaryota; kingdom Metazoa; phylum Arthropoda; class Insecta; order Lepidoptera; family Pieridae; genus Colias; species Colias eurytheme. The sequence continues at coordinate 5,122,981 of NC_142998.1, read as the reverse complement.
AATACTTACATTTTTTATGTATTATCATATCCTTTGTTAATAAATATGAAATTATTTTTCATAGTGAACGCCCCACTGTCTCTAGTATCGTCTTGTTTATATTGTGCCGGAGCACTCTCAGAAATAATAAAAGCAATAAATCAAAATCGCATCAGCTGTTTTTAGCTTTTTCATTAATTACAAAGAATGAACGTTTTCCCCTTTTTATAATATTAGTGCATATCTACTCTAATATTATACACAGACAGACCTCCTTATAAAATTGAACTCATTAGTTCAATACAATGAATGTGTTAAGTGAATTTGTTTATAATTCATAATACGCGATTATACATCAAAGTCCATAATAAGGCTTTAATAACAAACAAATCACGTCTATTTCAGATACGTATCAATGATCGAGAGCGCCTTTAGCCTCGCTTCGGCACTACAATTCATGTTGAGTGTTATGGTTCTTTGTTTAGTTGGAGTTCGATTTTTATCGGTAATAATTAGTCATCGGATTATATGCACTAACAAAATGCCAAAATAATGCACTAAAAAAGAGCGAAATATGCACTAAAAACGACTGATATGCCTAAAATATGCACAATACAAAATCAAAAAACCTTTATTATTTTATATATTTAAATCAAAGATTGTACAAATACAGTGAAATTTTCATGAAATTTAGTATAGTTTTTGTGCCAATATACAATTAGGCATTTTTACCTAATTTTCGAGCGCAAATTTATGACGTTTGTCACCCGCGAGCCCAGTGTTGCCACCTTAGACCTTTCCGGGCTAAATCTAGCCCTTTTTTGGAATTCAACCCATGTTTTAAGTTTTAGGGTAATCTAGCCCTATTTTGAATAGCTCAAAATTTACTTAAAATGGAGCCCATTTTGTAATTTTTCGCCATTTTACCATGCCAAAATAGGGTTTGTTTACTCGCTGAGCGTTCTGATTGGCTAATAAAGGTTAGTCGACCAATCAAAACTCCCGTTACTTAACGAAATATGCACTATTGGGGAAAAAGGCTAAAATATGCACTAACGCCGTAATTAGCGAGTTTTATGCATTTGCATATGCAAATATGCAAATGCATATAATCCGATGTCTAGTAATAATGATTTGCACATACAATGTTTGTACTATTTTTGTAATATGAAATAGTGTTATATCCTTAGTTTGAATTTCAAAAGTGTAGACCGGTTGTTGTTGTATAATAATATTTAAAGTCGGTTACGTAATAATTTTATTGAAGCTATAGATTTATTTTTATTTCTTTATTCATTAAGTACCTTTTATATTTATTTTTTAAATAACTTGTATTTAAGATTTAATAATTTCTCAATTAAAACGTTGCAGTTTAACAACTTTTGCACTGATAATTTTTGTCTTTTACAAAGAAAATTGAATGATTTCCCAATGTAAAAAATAGGTCGTACCTATTCGATCTCAACAAATTTAAGCTACTGAATTCAATTTATTATATCTATTTATTGAAAATCAAAGTACCGTTAATATTGTATATTAATTTTAATATCCCAGAATGCATATCAACTAGCGGAGGTTATATATATTATAATATAATCAATATAAATAAACAGTGTTATTATTGAGCCATTTAATACGATTTGTGGTTTATGGTTATATTATTAGTCCATATTATATCGATTTATACTTCAAATAATATTCCACTGTCAGTATTAATTTACAAAACACAAATTAGAATTCTTTTTGCTTTCGTGACCACTTTAACAAGGGATGGTACAATATATATTATTATATAGTATTGGACAGAAAATTCCATCTAAATTTTGTTTTCGAAGTAAATAATTTATCTTGTAAAATGGATTAATATAAAAACCCTCAAACTGAACCTTAAATTTCATATTTTTATTTTGTGCCAGCTTCATTATTTACGATAACGCTGTGCCAACAATGCCCCAGAACGTAATATCAAGCTATTTTTCTTTTTTAGATCGAAAACCCGAGAAGTCACCCCATACAAATCATTTGGATGGCAATTTACCTGACTTGTATGTTAATAGAAATATTCATTCTGTGCTGGTTCGGGAACGAGCTCATTTTGAAGGTAACACGTTTTACCCATTTAATATTTACTTAGTTGTGGCGTTTTTACGGTAATGTATTTCAATTTTACTGGATTACAGTAAGCAAAAAATTGTGTTACATATTACATTAATATTATAGGCTTTGTCAACTAATGTTGATATATAAATTACATTAACAGGAGCCAGTTAATACGCTTGGCTGCGCCTGCGTGGTCAAATAAAATCCACTGAGAATGTGATGTTTCACTGCTGTAAAGTGTAACATAAATTAAACAAAATAACACACTTTCACTTAGTAACGATGAATATCAAATTCAAGAAGATGATGTGTGTATTCTAACACTTTAAGCTTAATTAATAAACCGATTTTAAATATACGCCTAACTCTGGTAAACGCCTAAACGAGCCGCCTCGAAATCTTGGCATAAAGCTGAATGTTAAATGGTACATGTACTTGTAACCGGAACGTAATTTTGTAGGATATTCTACCACCGCGATAAGTGCGCCTAACTCACCTCTTCTAGCACTAAGGCTTGTAGCGTGTGGAACATTCTAACAAGGTTGACTTATTATAAGTACAATTCACGCAATTACCAAGACCTTTATACGATTGTAATAAAAAAGTTATTTTGGTGCCTCATACGGAGAACTAATATAGTTGATGAAATTTTTACGTTTTCTCATGCCTGCTTTCAATCTTTTGACATGTTTTGGGATTATAATAAGATGTTATGAAATGAATGGGATGTTATTGGAGCTATTTTGTGTGGGACAAGTTTTGATATTTAAATTGTATTTCGTTATACCTAGGGTTCATTCGATTGACGACAGTCATCTCGTCTCTTATTTAGCGCAAGCTTTAGGTTTTAAAATTAGGAAAAGGTATATAACAATGTGCAAAGATTTCTATTATATACTTGAACATATAAAATAAACATAATATACAGTTTTAATTAACTAAATAATAATTTTGTTTTCAGAGCTTAGAGCTTCGTCAAGCAGCGTACGATGGGCCGTGGATGATTTTGGAGCCAAAGACAAGAATGCTCATTATTGTTTTCATAGAACGGTGCAACCGACCTTTGAGGGTCACTGCAGGGAAAATATTCACGTTGTCACTTGATACTTACACAAATGTAAGTATGTTTATAAAACTTGGTATTTATTGGATATTAATTTAAATAAAAAATCCTCATAAACAACGAGTGACAATGTTTGGATATTAAGAAAGTTTTGCATGTGAGTTGGGGACATGGATATAAAAAGAAAAGATAATACAATTTTTGTAATTTTGACTTTAATTAGAAAACATGAACAAAATTCAAAAGAAATCATTTCTGTTTCAGCTGATAAATTGGTCGTATAAGGCATTTGCAGTGATGAGAAATATGAAGAAATAGAAATCCGTCATTTCACTTATTTATTTTTAGTATCTTATTTATTTCTTAGTAAGTCTGTTTATTACAGGGAAATTAAATACTTATCTCATTCCCTAAATATTGATTATAAATATTGTTATCTATGCTTATTGGAACAATAAATTCTAGCTTGCTGTTTATAAACATTCACAAACCTAAATTCAATACTTTGCCAGCCTACAGCCGACTTTCTAGCATGAAGAAGTAGCCAATATCGCAAACTATTGTTAATAAAAGTTATAGAATCACGTTTCTTACTTTTTGTAAAGTTATTTTAGGCTTCAAATTCTTAAACAGGTATGAAGGCTACTACGGGGCCAACCGAGAATAAATTTTATTTATCAAAACATACACACCGTAAAATTTTCATAGAAATCTGATTAATAAAGTCAATGCAATGAAATGGTTAATCCAATGACCCAAATTATTTAAAACAGCGACTTTTACGAGTCTTAATTACTTCAGGGAAATCGGAAAACAATAAGATTATTGAGAAATCATTGGGTCATTAACAACTTTTGAATGAAAAAGCACTGATATTATTGTAAAATATTGTATTGAAACGAGCACTTAATTTAGTTTTGGCATAATAAATAGATAATAATATTGTGTATCTGTGTCAAACAGCTGCTTGAGTTGGGAGTGCGGTTGTTGAATACCTTAGTATTCTGTTCGCTGAAATATTTTAAGTTCATCATAGTAGTGGTTGCCCTTGATTTTTTTCAGGGTGCCACAACTAAAAAATAACGCTGTATCTTTTCATAATACAGGGTGGTTTTGACGTTAATGTAAAACAACTCAGGCCTAAGTCTACCCGTTATCAATCTCACTGAAAGAGATTGAAAGGTCCAGTAAAAGTATGCAAAAAATGTGTTTTGAAAGCTTTATAAAATCTTTAATCTTGAAATGAAAACTCAAGGAAATGCTTTGTAACGTTTTTTTAACTTCATTTAAATGGATTTATATTTTTCTAATTATGTAAAACACAATTAGGTAAATATGGAAAACTTTTCTATGTTAAAATTTTTTTTACGAAATAATCCTTTGATAGGTTAACCATTTCTTGAAAGGAAGTTTCTTTATACACGAGAAACAGTTAATACATGTGTGGCCGGTTGATTACAAAGGTGCACGTTACTGGCCTGCAGAGAACAGTACTCACAAATAGGAGGTACTTCTCGAGCGCCGTGAGCCTCCCCTACAGATAAACTTTCAAGCGGAGTCGTGTATTTAGCTGTGAGCAGAAATGTAACGAGTAAACACAATTTCTTAACAAAGCTCGAGCAAGCGTTTCAGCGCTCTCATCTTTTACTGAACGTTAAAATTCTTTCAATTTCCAACTTTTGCCAGTTCAAGTCGCTTCCGTAAATAGGAACATCACTAGTTTGCTCTGCTATTGAACACGATTGAGATCATGATTAGGATGGAGGTCATGATTTTTGCTTTATCGTATGTGTTTTTTTATTTCAAAGATGTACTAACAAAAACTTTTTGTCAGTGTAGACTGAGGTCTATAAACTGCTTAATAATAATACTTCATTTCGAAATAATGTATATAAAGGTGTCATTCTACAATATCGTAGGTGACCTATATGTATATTGTATTTACATATTACAAGTATAAGTACATCTCAGTATCATAATTAATAACGATCACCATCACTGAAAATATCAGACGTATCAATGATATCTTATTTTCATTCAACGTCCACAGAGTTAATAAAAAAGAGACGATTGCTAAGTCGTATCTCTTTATAGGGTCGCCGCTGAAGCGCGGGTGTGTCGGGCCAATAACTTTTATTTCGAAGCATTGTCTTGGCCGCGCGCCACACTGTTTGCGCTTTATTGAGTAGGGCTAACTTCGTTGCGTTTTAAGGTGTCCGGAATTGCATTTTAAAGTTTCCCCTCATTTTCTATTTGTCTTTCAGACGTCTGGACTTTTTCAATTTAATTGCAAGTTAACAAACAAACTGCTAAGTAAATAAGGAACGGAGTTTAGTTACCCTTTAGTAATTTTAAGCAGCTTTTTCTTGGGAATGAAATCTTATATACTGTTCAATAAGTTGTTTCCATTGAGATTTTGTACCCATTATAACAAAAAGAAATGTTTTGAACGAAATTTTTAATCTGCGTTTGCGTTTTGTTTCTTTTATAATTTATATTGCGTTTGTATAAACAAACACTTTATATGTTACTGAGGGAAAAGAAAGGTCTGCAATAAAATTTTTATCATTCAATACTGAAACACGGAATTTCAATAAAAATCGAAAAGTATGTATCGGACGCTCCAATGGCTGCGGTTAATATTGACACCCATTTGCATAGAAATGTAACCTATTGACTTTCCTTCAGATATTGTGTGCGTAAATGTTTTACATTTGGATTCATTTCAATTTTTTTCTGTTACTTATTTAAATGGTATTACCGCAACAAAAAAAAGAAAAAAACAAATATGGCTTTAATTTACCATTTATAATAATATACACAAATATGTTATTTCGAATTAAATTCATAGCTACGCTTATATTCATAAAATAGTCAACCATTCGCGTCTTAATAAAAGCTTGTCCTTTTGGGGCATTAGGTAGAGCGTAAAAAGGGGCAACCTTAACTCATTTCAATAAAATTAAAAGAAATGTACTCTTACCAACTCGAAGAAGAATTTGTACATTTCACATATTATTTCTAGAATATCCAATGTTAACCATTCAAACTATTTGTAGCTGTGCTACAACAAGTTCTACAGAAGGCGTAGCCAGTTGCTACGTGTGCTACAAAATTCGTAGCCGTTAATTATCATGTAGGTGTAAACCGTCAACAACAACACGTGTGGTGGTTACCGTGTAATTATAATGTAGAGAGCGATGGTTGTGAGTGAACGCCTCCCCGCCATTAGAGCTGGCCGACAAGCTTCACTGACTAATTACATAAGATTGATGGAGGCATCGCGCTTACATTTCACCGTTGACGCCCTTAGAATGCGCCACTTTTTGTGCCACTTGAAACGTTAAAATCTTTTATCTTCTTTTTGAGTGGTAATTCAAAATGAGAGTTACCGAGTAGTTAGTGCCGATAAAAATAAACCTTGTATAAGTATAAATATTGTACATTTAAATTAATATAATATAATTTTTATTAAAGGAATTAATAATATGCTTTTATATATTGCTTTTATATTTAATACCTCAAAATGATTATATATTTTTATATTAAAATGATTCCACGTAATTGATATAATCTTATTTCAAACTAGCTTTCCGCCCGCGGCTTCGCCCGCGTTCTCAAAGAAAAACCCGCATAGTTCCCGTTCCCGTGGGATTTCCGGAATAAAAGCTATGCTATGTGTTTATCCAAGTTACCCTCTATATGTGTGCTAAAATTCATGCAAATACATCCAGGGAATAAAAAGTTTCATACAAACTTCTATCCCCTATTTTACCCCTTTAGGGGATGAATTTTCTAAAATCCTTTCTTTGGGGACGCCTACGTTATGACATCTACCTGCATATCAAATTTCAGCCCGATACGTCCAGCGGTTTGGGCTGTGCGTTGATAGATCACTATATCAATCACCTTTGAGTTTTATATATATAGATTAATATTTGGAGATATGTCTATAGTCAATTTATAATATTATCAATTATATATAATGGCAAAAATGAACTCTATAATAAAAGCTGATATGCAAGAACGATAAAAAAATAATAAACTTTTATTAAAACGCTATAAAAATAATAAAAAAAGTTGACACAAGGGTCGCACCACGATGCTGAGTATTAAAGAGTTTTTAACGAGCAGAATACTAAGATATTCAACGCCGGGGTCACATGAAGTTCAGTTAAACTTACTGTGTAATACCGACAATTACTTTTTATGTATAAATTTTTCTATCGTTATTATTAACATCTTACTTAATTAAAATCCGGCATCTTAATAGATAAATATAAGATCAAAGCCTCTTCAAGGCTATAATTGTAGTAATGACAAGGATATACAATGAAGGCCTGATGAACTTTCAAAAAGATGTTAATAAAAAAAATGGATTTTAACAATGTTTACATGTCTTACTTATAATGAAAAAAAGGTATAACTAATATGGAAGGCGTGGCAGCGACAAATTTTTCATATATCTACCATACGTTGTTTCCCTGTTAATATGGATCGTACATATATTAGATCGTACGCTATCGTGTGAATTGTCTAATAAGAATATTAAATAATTAATTAAATAATTGGAAAAATGCAAAAAATTATTATATGTAAATTATTATATGTATGTTAGTCTGTAAGGTATTTATTCTATGGGTCTGTACAATTTATTGTCTGTTACCTGAATTAAATATAATAAAAAAAAAACATTTAAATTTATTATCTCAAGTTTCATGGCTACTGTTAGCTGTTTTGTTAACATTAATTGCTTGTATTTACAAATACAGTACACAGAAACTAAAAGTCGTTAAATATTTTTTGTTTCGATGAATGTTTTGTGAAATTCGTTTTGAGCACGAACTCAATTTCAAACAAAGTTAAATTCATGGTCAAAATTTAAAAACAGACTAAAAAAAATTTAAGAGACTTAAATGAAAGTAATCAAGGCCGTCGTATTTTGGAACAGGGAAAGTTATGCCCTGCGAGAATCTATTTCAAAACTGGAAAAACGAATACTTTGAATTAGCTTACTTATGGGCTACCTAAATTGTAAATATATATTTACTTCTACTAATAAATCTCTTGTTTTACAATCATATTTAGCTTCTTTGCCTTTCTCATCGTGGTTGCAGAGATCACTGCATAGAAATAAGGCCGCCCTTTGTGCTTTCTTTATTATTGTAAACTTTATGTATATTTTGTTTCTCGCACAATAAAGTGTTAAATAAATAATTATAATTGCTTTCAATTGAAATTTTATTTGGGTGATATAATGTCTAGATGGAAATATATCTTACTTTTTGATATGTTTTTAAAGTTTAAGATTTATGTTATAACTCAATATTTGCGTAAGCCAATTCAAGTCAAGTTGATATAATTTGATATACCTCTTTATAATATTATGTAAGCCACGAAACTACAATTCAGTTCTGTACAATAGTTTCATATTATTATGACTCGCTGCGATTCGCTATGAATTCAACAAGCACATAATAGTTGTCTAGTGCATGTAAAATCCTAGTTTAGAGAAGATTTAGAAGCAGTAATATGCACGACACTGTAATACCGTAATATTTAGGTAATACGCTTGCAAATGACGTCGAGGCAATGCCACAAATTGTGTTGTCGTAGTTAGCTCGTGAGTGTGGCAAGGCAGCAATCTCTTAACATTGTTAGATTGTTCATTTATAATTATTAGAAAATTATTTGAATTGCGACGCGGACGTTTTATTAAATTTATGTCAGTCTATCTATTTATATCTTTCGTATCCTCAACAACTTTGACAAACATTTAAGTAAAGTAATCACGTATTTAATTTCAATTTGCGAATGTTTTGTTACAAACTTGCTTCATCTTACAAGTCATAAATATGGGTGGGTAATAATGAAAATTTAAAATAAAGGCAAAACAAACAAGTGTTGTTTTATAAAATCGTAGCAATACAATAATGTTATCCTCAGCGTGGTGAAGCGGTATTTGTATCGTGTTCAAAGCAAACCTATACGAGTATCGTAACAGTTGTTCCCGACGTTTGCTTAACTTCACCGTTGTTGCGTTGACTGTGATAAATTTCTCGTTGGCGGAGTTCTTTGTCAGGGAATATTGAAAAAAATCGCCGCTTTAAGCATTGTTAGCTGCGACTGCGAGTTTGACGGATCGTGGTACTAACTACAGTTAATCATAAAAGGGTGCCCCTGTCTGTCGCTTTTTACAATCCGATCAGTATTTAGGGGTCTATAAGATTCCTGTTTATTTTTTCTGTTGGCTAGGAAGTAATTTCATTTTGTATGCTTCTGGGCAAACAGAAAAAATAATTATATTTTCTACCATATTTTCTAATGGCGAAGTTCCTATAGACATATTTACACAGAATTACATTCAAATGGCGGAAATTCTCCATACGTAGTGACCAATTTTATTAAATACAAGCTGCGCTCCACGGTTTCACCCGAGTGGCTCCGTTCCTGTTGGTCTTAGCGTGATGATATATATATAGCTAATAATATAGCCTTCCTGAGCTATCTAACACCGAACGAATTTTTCAAATCGGACCAGTAGTTCCTGAGCGCGTTCAAACAAACAAACTCTAGCTTTATAATATTAGTATATGAAGATTTAAATTTAATACATCCCAATATGCTTAAAATATCGTTTTAAATCACTGAGATAAAATTATGTGAATATAATCAGACTTTGTTTGAATCGAGATTTTTATTCCAGTATTACATGGGCAGGGTCGCGGGCCTTAGACAATATTGTTATAACATTACAATAAAAGGTTATCAAAGGGTGTTAGCAAACATTGTTACAAGAATACATTCTATTTAGGAACATTCACTGAAATCCGTTCGAAGTAAGAAATACAGAATCTAAACCTTATTTTGTTAATATGAATTCGCTTACGGACTGGCAAGTGGGCCATGAATTTAGATTTCTGTTCTCGTTATATTATTATGACTAATATAATTTCCAATTTGTCATATCCCTGCGGGCTGTGGCAGTGAATTGTAAATATTTAGAAAGTCTTTTGTTCCATAAACCGACCACAACAAGAGAACGGTACAAATCAGATGAACGCAGGAAGCGGTTCCAATTCTAAGGGGGAAATTCCGGTGAAAATATCTTTGAAATAAATGTAAATAAATAGGGATTTCGAGATTAAAAGCGGTACAGTGATATATTGAGGATTCTTGCAACCCTTGGGCGCCGGCCGCTTTGCTTCGAAACATTATACACAAATATTATACAGCGTTTATTTATTTTCACAGTAAATTCTAAAGCTGTTTCAATTTCTGAAGAACTTTATTGTACTTGTACTTGTTTTGTTTGTTATTTTAGATGTAATATGTTTTTTTGTTTGATTAAATAAGGCTTTTCATGTGATTGCTCTTATTATAGCTCATGTAGAATAGTTATAGTGGGAGATTTTTTTTTGTTTAAGCGACAACTTATTAGATACTGTTGTCGTCCAAAAGTTCAGTGCAGTTCAGTGCTTTAGTTCAATAGTATATAATCATGAAATTATTATCAATTTCTAATATTATAAAATATAATTAAATTTTATGAAGCGTAGCGATCAAGTATTCATTTGTCAAGATAAATCGTTTCTCTTCGAGCGCATCTGCTGCCAATTCAATTTCCCGTACTTTATTGAGAAATTAAAAAGTTTTCATTAATTAGAAAGTTCACAGAATCTACATAATAAATAGTAGGTCGATGCACGACAAAGTTTAAGATAGAAATATTTTGTTCGCGATTAAATAGAATTTTAAGTGGGAAGTCGGGATTCTGTCTTAATGGAAAAGTTGCGGCAACTTGGCGATCCGAGAAGAAAATTTGTAAGAAGATTGTTGAAGATTTGATACATTGAAATGGATAAAGACTTTGTTTTAGTCGCCATTAAAACTATCAGGATGTTTTCGTTGACGTTTTAAATAATTTACTTTTCTTTATATCTAAGTGAATGTAACTGTATGTTGTATTTATTTGTGTTTTTTTGTCTATAGCTTTTTAATACGACTTATTTTGTATCAAACTTATTTTATGTACTGAATTCCCGAAAATCTGTATTAAAGGTTGAAAGCTTTGACTTTTAATTCATATGTAATTCACGATAGAAAACTTACACATTAAATAGAAAAAAAGCCACGATTTGTGTAAGAGTGTGACCCATTCGCCTGTTCTCAGTTGGTTGTTGTACCTACATAATAGCGTGCACTCCGCATTATGTGGCCTACGCAGCAATATCGTAACGAGTTAATGCAGTGCGATTCAAATGAGGAATTCGTAATTAAAGGCCCTTTTCACGCCTTACCTCATACAATGGTGCTAAAAAACTTGTTTCGTTAGAGGAGTTCATTAAGAGGACGCGCAGCCCGCCTAGAGAGCAGTTTGTGAGCTCGCGCTTGACCTAATTTGTGTTGCCGCTGTCACACTGATGAGGATTCTTTTTGTAAATTCTTTTGTTTCCATAATAACTTCTGGTACGTGAATGCTGTACACGAATTCGCTCAATGCTCGCACTGAGCGCCTCTCATCGCTGACGACTCTATTAATTTAATTAAATAGAAGTTTTAATGAGGTTTAACGTGGTTTATAACGTGTTTATTTTGTTTATGTAGGATTTTAAAATTGGATCGAGAGGACGCCGTCCTATTAATTAAATTGTTAATTATTATTTTTCGTTTTAATATCGCTCTGTGACATATAATTAATAAAATATTTCTGTAAATAATTGGATGGTAAAACTTGTATTTCCGAATGGAAAATAGTTTGGTTAATTAATGTAATAAATAAGAGAAAATTTATATTAATTAGTTTGAAAATCAATCAATATATCTAATAAAGAATAATTTGATTTTCTTACTGCTAAGCAGTTGCAATCCTCATAGTAATACTTAAGCAATTAGTGTTAAAAATTAGAGACACAAATATACGGATAATGTTTAACCAGATCAGCACCGGGTTCCTGGGCGCAGGGCCTCGTTAGGGTCGACACAATAATTATAGCTAGCATACATTAATTAGATACTGACGAGGGTTATTATTGAATATCTTTAGGACATATTCTTTACCTAAAATTACGGCCATATTAAGATGATGATAAAACGAATCAGAACGATAAAATAACAGTTTTTAATTTTTGATTATAGTTCTAAAAATTCGAAATGTATTATAGTTATCGGAGGAACGATGTGAATCGTCTGCATTTTAGATAAAATGTCCATATCATGTAATAGAGACTATACAATTTTAGTTACATTCATAGACCACTCTGCGTATATAATATAAATGATGATGATTTATATGTATTATTTTCTTACTTTCCTTGAATTTACTATTTAATTCACTAGAGTACACATACCATTAGAACCCCATGACAATGTGACCCTACTTATAACAGTATATAGACTACTTAACCGGTTACGCACCACTAAAGAATCTTTTAGCAACGGCCGTCTATCGTGACACTTAACGATAAAAACCCAGGGGAATGACGATACTTTTTGCCGTATACAATGCCGTTTCAAGGATCTTCCTAAAAATATATAGGCCAATATTTGAGTTAGTCTTTTTTCCCTATGAAAATCCCACAACAATTCGAGCGAGTAACTAATAGCTAGTAACTACGACCAATAATATGTAAATGAGGTTAGTGAAAATAAGAAACGCAGCGCCAGATGTCGACTGAGTTAATTACAGAGTATTAGTGAGCCGAGTAACTTTACCGAGTGTGCCAATTAGGGCTAGGATTATTGCGATATGTAAGTCCCGACAACTTTACATGGTGATATTAAAATTGTTTGCACTGTTTATCGTGCACAAGAGTTATTTTGAAATGAACAAAATTTTAATACTTGTGTCATATCTCTCAGAATCATGTCAGCTGTGTACACGGTAATGAGTGTGTTTATTAGCGAAGCGGATTCAACGAAAATGTCATGCAAATGATGGTGAATATTGCTAGTTAATTGAAATAGTGCGGTTAGAGCTCAATGTGCCTTAAAACTTAAATGAATTTAGTAGTAGGGATTTTAAGGTTAAATTATTATTATTCAGATAATAAATATGACAGCATATAAATATAAATTATACAGAAAGTTAAAAAACAAAAATGAAGATATTACATTTAATTACTTAATCATTAAATCAACTTCACAAATGTTCATTCTACAGCAATCAAAACGATTAAATAAATTGCTTACAGCAAAAGACAATGCAAGCAAAGAAACAACGAGATACACGCGAAAGTGAATAAAAAAATAACAATGAATAAATTACAAAAGGAAGCCACAAAGAGACGTCTAATTTCAGGCAGTTTTTGCTTTTTACATTCTTCTATCATTCAGCTTGAAAGGGTATATCGTCGAGCCAAAATACATTGCTCACTGACTTGTGAATGTTGAGCGTAAATAGAGAATTATTTATGATACGGCTTGGAAGGTATGAATATATGCAAGAGGGAACCTAGAGCTTCTTGAATAACCACGGAATATATGTTAAGTTAATATGTTATATAAATTATGATCAAGTGCCTTGGAGCTCAGATGTTTGTATATAACGTGTGATTTATATACCATAAGCATTCGTAATGCACTTATTATTTTTGTGGACGTTCTAAACGTTTATTCAGTGAGATTAAAATTGTGTACCAATCTCAACCTTTTGCAGAACTAGGTTTTAAACGAAATAATGTCGTCCCGATGCAATATCATCAACGGCAGCCAATCTACACAGAAGCACAATTATACACACACGTACTATTATAAAACTTTCCAAGTATTTGCCAGGACTAATAGGATGGAAAATTTAACAAAATATACAAGAGAATAAGAGATCAGGTGGACGATAGACAAAAGCTCTATAACATCTTGTTTGTTCGGTCCCCCAGGACCTCCCCATCTGCAGACTGGATAAATTATTTATTTAATGACACTCTGACAACTTATTTAAAACATTCTTATAAAACCATTTAATTATTCGTGACAGTTGGTTCACAATAAGTTGCTAACATAAATTCATAATTTGTATATTATTACAATTAAATGTTAATTTCTATATTATGTATTTAATAGATAAAAAATATATAAATACAATGATCATTAGCTTTCTAAATACCCTCTATATTACACACTTCGTTTTGTAAGGTTTTACACTAAAAGGCGAAAAGCGCTTATTTTGCAGCCGCTTTACTTCGCTTACAATAAAACTTTTCTCGCATGCATCTTTGTAGCTCTCCCGAAAATATTTGTAGCTTTGAGTTCTTTAGTAGCATTACGTTTTGGATTTAGAGCTCGGCTTTTATTGTTGAGTATAAATGTTTATTTAAAGTAATATTTTTGTATATCTTACAATTAATAGATAATAGTTAAAAGTAATGTTTACAATATTCATTATAATTTCCACACCACAGGATCATTTAATACGCCTCGGATTCAGTATTGTTTAATGTTTTTATGACAATTTAAATTTAAAATTAAACAACCAGTTTAAAATTATTTGAATTGATTTGATTCCCCTTAGTTTTATCTATACTTACTAATATTATAAAGCTGAAGAGTTTGTTTGTTTGAACGCGGTAATCTTGGGAAATACTGATCCGATTTGAAACATTCTTTCGGTGGTAGATGAATTGGCAATCATTTAGGAAGGCTATAAGGCTATATATCATCTCGCTCAGACCAACAGGAGCGGAGCGCTGCGGGTAAAACCGCGGAGCACAGCTAGTTTAGCATAATATGGTTTATAATAGGTATGTTATTTGTGATATTGTAAGAAGCAAATAGAATTTGTGGGAAAATAGATAATAGCCTTTAGATTTCAATCGAAGATGAAAGCACAGTCCATTCAAGAAAACTCAGCGTTATTCTCGTTATTCCGTATACGAATAGGAAATCTTTACGACAAGGCCTTAGTAAATTTGCTATTAAGTAGTAGTTAATTTTAAAAAAATACTATGTAATTGAAAAACTTAATTAGAGGAGATTTACATCGCAAATCTATAAATAATAGTTGGGGATAATAGAGCATAAGACTTGAGTCAGGAATCTTATTGCCCTTTACAATGATATAATAAAATTTTCGATGCAAGATACGCATTGTTGGTGAAGAAATGACAGATATAAATGATATTGATTGATGCACTACCACGTCTACATCTTCATTTAGTGAAAAATATGGAAAATAGGAACCATTATATTTTTCATGTATAAAGATAGGAACTATTATATTTTTCATGACCCAGAATCACAATGCTCAATAGAAGTCAATGGTTGTCAAACATTTTATCAGATGAACGTGTTGCCAGCGTGAAATTAGGGAGATACGCGCCGTGAAAATTGGATGGTGTGACATGCGAATGCGAGCTAGGTAATCACGTTTCAGATTTATGTTTGAATTTAGGTGACAGAACAAATACAACAACTTGTGTGTGATACACTTTTTCATTTGTATGATAACTCCTTAGGGTTAGGAATTTTATAGCTAAGGGTTTTACAAAATTGCTTCAGTAACATTGAGATCATTGTAAAATTTATCTTTGATAATACTACATTAATTGCTTTTTTCGTGACTATAACGTTGAAAATGAAAGCGAAAAAAAGATAGCAAAAACATAAATGACCTATCTTCCTAAAATGCAGTTTTTCTAAAGTTTTCAAAAGGTCATCCTAAATAATTGCTTTAATCGTGTTAAAAATGGCTTAAATTAAATCGACCGTAATTAAAATTTATGCAAAAAGTGATCTAAATGAATATCTTTCTTATTATACGCAAAAACAAAACTCAACCCAACTTAAATATGTATTCTTCTAAGAAATATAATGCCTCCTCATCTGTAGGTATTAAGCATTCATTCCTAAAGTTTTCAGTTCATAACGAGATTGCAGTCTTTAGTTGTATTAAAAATTAAAATAATGTTATTGTTTGCATGCTATAGAGCATCATAGTCATTAAACCAGTTTTGATTATGTAGATACGGTCATGTCGTTCAACCTTTGCATCCGTTGAAGTTAGAAATTAAAAGGTAATTTTTCGCGGTCCAATTTTAGTTTAAATGGTTTCATATTTATAACTTCTGTATTGCATGTTTCACACCAATTTAAACTTTTGAATAGCGGCATTCAAACTACAAGTAATTTTTAAAACGCGGCCACCCAGGACTGACTTTTGTTGCTTGTGAATTTATTCCTTGCTTTGTTATGCTTTTGCAGAATGAATGTTGAATCATAATTGTCGTGAGCATTTAATGGGCGTTCTTAAGAGCTTAATTCAATCGAAATTATAAAATAATCACGGTAGAGTTTTTGATATTCTTAATTTTTAAATAACATTGAAGGGTGTAAAGCGGTTCTTTTGAAAATAAATAGTGAAATCTTAAACTGTTCGTCATAAATTGCGATACGCGCCGACGTACAGCCACTGGCGTTGCTTGGACGTTCCCACGGATTTATGAGTCGCACTGCGGAATATAAATTCTTACGCGTTACAAACCGCAAAAACTACAAGCCTGATAAACTTGTACTAATTAACGTAAAATACACCTTGAATTACTTTATTCCTTTATAGAGGTCATGTTGCGAAATCTTTTAGTGGTTATGAAAGATTTCGGGCTTATGATAATCGAATCTATTGTTTTATGGTGTATTTTTTTTACTTAATTTATCGTCGGTTTTAAAGTACTAAACATATTTATAACATATATTTTATTAAAATGGATACATAATAAAATATGACATGAATGGGTTTTGTAGTAGTTGTTTGTTCAACGAACACTGTCCATTTTCAATAAAAAAACCTGTTAAGTATTATATTTACACAACTAAACAAAAATATCAGTAAAATGTTTGATAGCATGAACACCGACAGAAGCAATTGTGCAGAATCACGGTTTTGTTGCCGTCTAGAGATTTATTGAAGTTTTATTTTAGATAAAGGAAAAAATATTTGTGTGCGTATTTTATATAATGGAATGTGGAAGTAAAATACCTAGTCGTTGTTTTTTTTACCTTTCTTTTCGTATTTAAAATAATATCTAAATATAATATCATCGTCTTTATAAATAATATTATAAAATTTAAGATTTGTGATATTTGATTTTAAATATTAAAAGTTTCCTACTTGGGGAATTTTTGAAACATGAAGGGTTCAGAAAAATTATTCTGCATTGAAAAACAAGACAAAAAATCATAATAATATATCACTTAAATATAAGGTTCAGCAGGATTTTTCTTATAGTTAAGTAATATTAGATACTTACATGATTGGATTGCCAAAATTGGAAGCCAAAATCGCTATGTAGGCGTATCGGGCGTCTTATAAATTCAGGCAAACTTATATTTTTTCTATCCAAGTAAAGAGCAAGCGATGAAATGAATAAGAGAATACTTTTTCTTTGCAAAATGTGACAAAAAGGTGGCGCGGGATTTTCCAACGTGAAGTTATTGTCTGCGACGCAAAGTCGCCGTGACAAATAGTGCTGCGTTTTTCAGTTCTGGAACATTCTAAATAAGAGTTAATGTTGACGTTGTACCTTAAACATTGAGTCGAGCTATTTTTGCGGCAAGGATTTTCCTGTCAGTTTTACGGTTATTTTCTTCAGTGTATTTTTTACTGTTAAATTAAAATAAACCGTTGCTTAGTACTCACTTCGGATGGCTGTAAAACCTTAGCTATTAACTTAATGAAAAAATGTTGTAAAAAAAACGAAAAACAATCTACAAAAATGGTCTGATATAATTTCTTCGTAAACTTATAAAAAAAAGTTTTATTGAAAAATATATACATCTCTAATTTCTGAACATTTTCGCTTATAACTTTTTTGTTTATAGTTCTACGACAAAAAGTTACTGAACCTAAGTTGTAGAGAATTTAATTTGCAACGAATAATGTTAACATTGTTTTATTATCAGATAAATAGTTTAAGAGATATATCGTAAAAACCATTTCAACCGCTATTTTCAAGATGGCGGCCGTGGGACAAGGGTGACGACCCCACAAACTTGGTGATAGCTTCACACTGACCCCCCCTAAACATCAAAAAAATAAAATTGCGTCCTCTAAAAAATGCGACCCCAAATGTAACTTTTCAATGGACCACATATGTTTTTGAGTAGATTATATTTAGTATTATTATTGAATTTCTTCAATATTATAATATTCGTGCTTAATACGTATGTTTATAATAGATGTATTGGTCGATGGCCAGTGGAGGGTAAAATTGATACCTTACCTTGCCAGCAAGCACAAAGGCTCTGCTCAGTGGCTCGTATTTGATCATCTGTGAGGTTTCTGAGCTTGATAATAATATTTGTATTATTGGCATTTTTATACCGTTATGTAGAAATTGGTGTACCAATAATAAAATAAAAAATAAAAAAAAATAAAATGAAATCTTGTTCTTCAGTTCTTCGAAATGAAACCGAAAACGTTACAAATTTCGTTTGTGCCACGAAAGGAAGTTATTGCATGTTAGCAGTCTTTGCCTTCAAGCATTCAAAATAATTAATTGAAATGACTAGCGTTCTTTTATAGCGGTTTGGCTCGGTAATGTCAAACGCTCTATGAAAGAGGGCTTTTAAACGTCGATATGGCGACTAAAGATTCGATTATTTTGTTGAGCGATAAGCTAATTTTAGTTTTTTTTTTTGATAAAAGGACTTCTCTAATAAGTGAGCTACATTCTATTTATCTCTTGTTTGTAAAGTTATTTGGCAAGGCAACCATTTATATGATTGATGATAGTTTTTGCCAAAGTTTAAATAATATCGTTCCTATACTGAACAACAAAACTAATTCGCCATTGTGATATTGGAATAGAGGCATTGCAACAAAGTTATTCTGACAGATGGCGGTTTATTATTTACTTCCTCCTATTCCAACTGCAGCGACTACTCGTGTTTCTAATTAAATAACAAACTTTAATTAACATTGAGCAGAGGATGTAAGAAGACTTCAGTATCGCTATTCGCTAGATAATAAAATAAAAGAAATCGGGCAAGTAAGTGACTTTGAAAGGCTTCTTAGTATTTTAGGAATATTCCAAACGAGCAAGAGAAAATTTTCCCTTCTATATTGAAAATGTATTTTAAGGATAAAAACGATGAAAATATATTTTTAAGTCATTTATAAACTCGATAAACGATGCATTGGAATCTTTATTATTAATAAGCTTCGTCTTGGGTGCAAATTTAACGATGCAATATAGAATACGAGCTAAGCATTAACGATATCCTCGTTAATTTACAAGCACACCTAATTGTATTTATTACATACAGATAACCATAATAATGCATATAAATTTCTCATTCCATTAATTTCGTGTCATACTTAACAGATAGTCGTCGCTAATTGAACAGTCGTCGTTGACTTATGGTCCAATAAAATCGAGATGTGAAAAATAGCTTCTATCCCATTAACGTCACGAGCAAAACGATTTTGCCAATGTCGAACAATCGATGTGGGAGTGATTTGTGTGTATATATTGTGATGTGATAGTATTGAAATAATACTCGATTTGTTAGCGACATTGTATTGATATTTCCTTGTGTTCCCTGACTGCCGTATGGCCAAGGGAGTGATATAATGTAAATTAATTATGTGTCTGTTAATAACCTGGAGGTATTTATTGTTAAAAACGATAAGGCAATAAACGTTAGATAGAGTGGAATAATACCGTACAATTCTTCAACATGACCGTTTCGAAAAACATTGATATTTTATAAAATAACTTTATAAGTATCTCGTTTTAAAAATTTCCGCTCGTCCTCTTGGTCGTTGGACCTCAAAAGGAAACAATTATGAGTGTAAAGGCAGTGGAACATGGAATGTATAGCAACATAAACGTTTATTAGTGATGTTATCTTAATCACGTAGTGGTAAGCGGGGTCGGCGGGTCGCAGGTGCGTGAAACGTGTACTTATTACGTTTTTCAAGAAGCGCTTAATAAGCAGCTGCCTTCTTACAAATGATTTCAATCGTAAAAATTACCCTAATTTCATGTAAGCATCAGGTTATTTCCAGATGTTTATTGTTGTTTTCCCGTATAATTTTGGTAACCACTTTACCTAATATGAAATAAATATTTATAATTACATATCTAATAATAATGATGTCATTTCACTTTTGTTGTATTATTTGATTTTTTTTGTAAACTTTATGAATGTACTTGATTACCGTTAGCACATTTTATTCAGGTGTTAGGTATCTCCAATGTCCTTGTCGTCATTGCATAGTTGAAAGAAGGTAGAGCTCGAGCTTGGAAAACCATTGATTAAGGAACTAATAGAAAATATTTGTTATGATGCTACAAATTTATTTAGAATTGCTGTGTTTTAAATAACTATTATTATAATACAAAGGTTCATATTTAATGTATATTATACTTGCAATTTACGTAATTACAAATTAAAAATGAAATACACAAACCAGATGTAGCGATTATAAGTGCAAATTGCAATATTATTGCACTAGGGAAAATTGCAATCTGACGCCGTGTTTTCAAATTTTCACAACAAATTGAAATCGAACATGTGGGGCAATTATAACATTATAAATCGATCAAATATAATAATCAAAATTGTCGAAATATTTAAAATATTAATCTTTCTTCAAGTAAACTAGAGCTCGGTAGAAGCTTATATGATAATATCTAATGATGAGCATTCATTACAGTTACGTGTTTCATTATTTAAATGTTTTGATGGACTTATATTATTCAAACAAACCATTATTGGAAAGCATTAAGTAAAACAAATATTGCATATTGAAAAGCTCAAAAGGTGAAATGGAATCTAGGGATCGGGGTAGGTTTTTAAAGATTTTCGGTATTATGGGTTCATTGTTGTACTTACTATTCGACCCACTTAATATTACGTGTTTTTGGGCAATCTTTTCAATATAGGTATTCAAAATATAATAAAAGTAAAACTTTAATTATAATATGCGTATTAACGACAAAAATTAATTGTTGATATAGTATGAATTATTTTTCACTATGACAATAATTATGGGCGATTCAAAGTATATTTAAATAAATATATAAATAATTTTTCCAAGAATCTTTCTTTGTTCATATGTTTGCAAACAAGTTCATTAAAATAGCTTCTTGGTATAGTTCGGTGGACATTTTCGAGCGAACAATTTGGGAATTTCCCTCGGCCACGTGAAATATGATGAGAATTAAGTAAAGCTCTCGTTATATCTCGTTTTTGTCCCGAAAACGTTTCGTGGAATTATACTTATTAGTGGATTTGTTGTGAAGTGTTGAATAACTGCGAAATTCTTTAATGATTCTATTATTTTATAACAATGTTCCAGCTTTATATTATTGCGAATGTTTTGAATAAACTTTGTTTCTTTTTGTTAAATGTTAGTGAATACATACACGTTGAAAGCTTTTATTATATGCACGTGGAGTAGGTATTTCTCAGAAAAATGTAATTTCACTCGCTTTATTCGATTAAGTTGTAAGTTCGCAAATATAAATACAATTGTACCTATTAAATATTTCTTATTGATATTGGATTTTATTACTTAACAAAAATTTTATTAATAACAAATTTAATATATTTCCAACTCTATTCATTTTTTATTGTGCCTCGGCGAATAAAGTTATTTATAATTTTTTGTTTGGTAGGTCTAGTATTCTTTTCGAATTGTAAAGTGTTTTTTGTTCTAAAGTATTGTCACGTGTTGCACCTACTGACAATCGAAATCTTATTTTTAGGAATGAAGAGTTTCCTAAATTTTTAATGATATGATTATTGATTACGTTATGTTTCTCAATACAAAAGTTACTTGTTACTAAGACTGTCCGTCTGTCCATTTCCAGGAATTATCGTATGAACTTTGATAGATAAGACTGTTGAAATCTTTACAGATGATGAGTATAAAGAATGCGACAGGAACCATCGAAGTGTTTACCAAAAACATCTATATGTAACAAAACCTATTGGATAGAGCACGTGGAACTGGGTGATGGAGAATACGATTTTTATTTATTCTTGATTTTTATTGACAAGCTGATGTGATACGCCAAACGAAACCAACGTCAATTTAACTGAAATATAATAGAAAGCATTTTGTCTTATAACACACTAGCTGTACCGCGCGGTTTCACCCGCATTGTTCCGCTCCTGTTGATCTTAGTGTGATGATATATTATAGCCTATGGCCTTCCTCGATAAATGGGCTACCTAACAACGAAATAATCTTCAAATCAATCCAGTAGTTCCTGAGATTAGCAGGTTTAAACAAAAAAACAAAGAAATAAACTTTTCAGATTTATAATACATACTAGATTTCAAAGGAAAACCCGCATAGTTCCCGTTCCCGTGGGATTTCCGGGATAAAACCTATTCATTTTTGTTAATCCAAGTTACCCTCTATATGTGTGCTAAATTTCATTGTAATCGGTTCAGTAGTTTTTACGTGAAAGAGTAACAAACATCCATACATCTATACATCCATACAAACTTTCGCCTTTATAATAGTATTAAGATTAATAATACATATTAAGTATAGATATATACATTGTAAGAAATAACAAGGGAGGCCGGTTTAAATATTAGTTTGAATGCAATAACAATGTACTGCGATTCTACACAGCTACCTAATTGATTAACAAATCGCAGCTAGTCAACGACTATTAGCAAAGTGAAGGTAGTTGGGTCGAACGTCGTATAAACAACGTCCGAGCCCCTAGGCACGATCCGTACGATTGCGCCACGAGTCAAAGGAAAGCGGCAATTTATAGTATTCGACAGCTAAGCATGTTCTGACAGGTGACAGTGGCAGCTATATTGACAACTATTCATCCACAAAAATATTAAATCAAATGTTACGTCTAACACGGCCATACTGACAAACGTACGTCCTCGTACGCCTTTTCTCGTATTACAATACAACGGTAGTTCATCTCGGGATTTCAAAAACACACTGCCTCGGCCACACTGACCATACTTTTCTACGCACTCGTTAGTAAAACAGCGACTAGACAATACCTCAACGCTCAACTCCGACTAGCGAGTCAACTCACTACGGACATACAGACGGCGACTTGACGGTATATCTACGCTCGTACGACTAGTGAAATACATCACTACGATACGTCAGCGACTAGACAATACCTCAACGCTCAAATCCGACTAGCGAGACAACTCACTACGGACATGCAGACGGCGACTTGACGGTATATCTACGCTCGTACGACTAGTGAAATACATCACTACGATACGTCAGCGACTAGACAATACCTCAACGCCAGGGTTCGACTAGCGATTTGAATCACTACGAGCCAATAACATTCATCGTCAAAAAAACTCGGCACATGCTTCAGGACACCACTCGCCACGCCAGGGCACCATATTATGCTGTGCCGCGGCTTGAGTCTTCTTTCCGTAGTCACCACAACAAGTTTCAACTCGTATCGATCACTAGGCAGGATGTTCACTACTTCGTAGGGCCCTCGCATCCCTCAATCTAATTTACCTGTGAACTGAGAGGTTTTTATTACAAACACTGGACCGCAGCCCAGATAGCACACACAAATTCTTCGATGGACTACATTCCCGTTACAATAATCCACGTAACAAACTTTTACTTTACACAACGCACGAAATAAAAAAACACAAATGCCAGTTACAAAACTACGTAAAATTAAACACATTTAAAAATAGTGGGCTTGAATTCTATCCCAATTCTGATGTAAGAAATAACAAGGGAGGCCGGTTTAAATATTAGTTTGAATGCAATAACAATGTACTGCGATTCTACACAGCTACCTAATTGATTAACAAATCGCAGCTAGTCAACGACTATTAGCAAAGTGAAGGTAGTTGGGTCGAACGTCGTATAAACAACGTCCGAGCCCCTAGGCACGATCCGTACGATTGCGCCACGAGTCAAAGGAAAGCGGCAATTTATAGTATTCGACAGCTAAGCATGTTCTGACAGGTGACAGTGGCAGCTATATTGACAACTATTCATCCACAAAAATATTAAATCAAATGTTACGTCTAACAACATATTAAAAAAAAGATAGATACTGATTAATGAAAATTATACTTCTTTGTTTGCTACATTAGATATTAAATTCTTGGTATGCGTAGTTATTTTCTATTGTCTTGTGTAAGAAATAAGACCCGAAATTAAGCAAGTAGCTTCATAAATGTTTTGTATTATTTACTCTTAATTATGATAGAAAATGTTTTCATATTATATACTCGCAATTAATTGACTTCCATCAAAAATCCTCGCTATGTGTATTGTAAAAGCGATATTAAATTAGCTATTCAAATACGTAGCAATTAATTATGATCATTAAATTTTCCGTTCACCTTGTAAAGCGCTTTACCTGCGTGTAATGTTATAATTCTAAACCGTCTTCATTTGCATTTGCGGATGTACAATAAAAAATCACAAAAAGAGTGACGAGGGTCCCGATCGCAATGCCGTAAAAGTAGGTAATCAGCTCACTTTACCGACTTTTACTTCAAAGTGAACATTCCCGCCCTTTTATATTTCACGCTAGAAAATATAACAGAAGTATTCCAAGCGACACCTTATTTTATGAAACGATTTTCCTTTTTGCATTTTGGTGAGAAAAATATGTCTTTGAATTGAAGTATTGATATGGACGTATTGAGCCCAAGTCGTGTTTGATCAACTCTATTGATAGAATAGATACTATAGTGGCTAAAAACGTTTTATTGATTATATATTGTTACTGGAATGTGACTTAGATACCAAAACTCACTAATTAAGTATTAGTGAAGTTATATTAATCTCTTGTTTTAAATATTTTAGACAAAATTCATGAAACACGTCAAAAACTTAACTTATTTAAGAGATATAAAGTTCAAGTATGAATAAAAGTCAAATGATAATATAATTATAAGAACAAAGGACATCGCCGACGACACGTAAAGTTGGAGATAGTTCATACACGAGTGTAAATAGAACCTTAAACCCACAGTAATAAACGTATATTCGGTAAATGTGATAAGGTACAAATAGCTGTAGCCGCCGGTCATTATCCGTGAGACAATAGGACAAGGAGAGGCCATTCAACGGCGCTGGCGTTGTGCTATGACAAATTGTTGGCGTGTTCCTCACTGGACTACACGACCTGCGGAACAATCGCTCTAACGACGCTTTAATGTAGATGTGGATAAACCTATTGTTGGCACATCATTTTGCCTACATAAATATATTTAATACTCAATTTAAACTGCAGTCGTTTTTCATTTTGTAAACGATCCAAATTCCAATGGTATTCGTAACAACGATAATATGTTGTATTTTACGAATGTGTTTCGTAGAAATCGTTTTAAAAAGTTTAACAGCTTTCCTACGATAATTTTTGGTTCAGAGAGCGTACATGAATCACATTATTATAATATGAATTATGACTTTTAAATATTTTAACCAAAATATTATTGTGATCAATACAATTAATTCGATCTAAGCTATGCTGTTGCGGACGGACGGATATAAAATATAACTACGTAAGTTGGTTGGTAGTTGGTGGATAATAATATAGAGAGGAAATAACGATGTAATAAGTACTGAAGATATATAATATTGCAATAACTCGCTTCTCATTGATACTCAAAACAAACTAATATAATCAATTGATCGTATTAATTTTGAGTCAGAGGTGACACGAAATTAGTCAAGCTTGTCAACGGAGATTACGATCTTCAAGTTACTACAATACAATTAATCTCATAAAGCATGACGGATTTAACTAATTATAATGACTATAGGTAAATTGTTTGCCCAAATGGATTAAAAAGTTGAATATTTTAATACATAGTCTCGAAGTATAACGGAATCAAAGCAGGGTATTGCTCAGTATTTATTTCCCCGAGGTAATAATATTGTATTCATGAATAAACCAAACCACTAATCTGAAGAAACAATTTAGCTGGATTATCTAATTGTTGTCTGTGAATTATGTTCAAGTGTTTGGAAGCTTAAGGAGGTTACATCGTTATACCGAGATCTCTCTATTGTTGCGATTGTTACAAAATATAACAAATAACGTGACACAATTAACATAATAGGTACACTTTCACCACTAAACCCTCTAATATCTTCTCACGGTGGAATTTTATTTTCATTCTTCACGTTTAATAAATATTAGATGTTTCGAAAATGTAGGTACATTATATTGGTGGATGGATCCCCTTGATGGATCCAGAGGAGTGATATGTGTATTAGTCTAATAAGAACCTAGGAATCGATTAGAAAGAACAATTCCCTTTCTTTTTCAAATATTTTTCAGTATTTTAATTATTTATATTTAAATGATTTGTACTCGTGTGTTAGTTGTTACCAACACACGAGTACAAACTGTTATGCCTTAATTAATAATTAGATTTTTGCCACTGTGCATATTTAGTGTATTTATATTTAGTATAGTTTGTTTCCCAAATTTGATACTCATATAATATTAGCACGCACAAAATTGCTGGCTATTGCCAAATAATAATCTAAATCCAAATCAGCACAATAATAACCACACACAAACAAAATATATGTATATAAATATGCCTACGTTGCCATTTAACATTCGCTACGTCCAAAGCGGCAAGTTTACTGAGTAAATAAATTAAATCGAATGCAAATATTATGCTTGTTCGATTATCAATGCATGCGTGTTTGTGAAGCCTGTAATGATTTCCGACGTGAGCCAGGTGTTCAACAATTATAACGCGCGTCAAGCATCATTACGTCAGTGCACGCGATTGGCTTATATTTTCTTGGAGACGCTATTGCAAAATGTATGCACATTCAACTAAAGCGTGACTAAAGCTATGAATCGAGATGTATTAAGACTATTGAAATATTATTTCCCGAGTAGTGCATATATATTAGAGCACTTCATATGATGAGCTTATAATATGATATTATGAGCTTTTTACTGCTTTTTCATCCAATGTACCTATGTAGCATAATTAATACTTATATATAAACACTAAATTATATAAAACAGGGTCACTTAGTAGTTCATGTTAAACATTCATCTTCTATATTTGACGTTAAAGAAAATTCTAGATACATCGAAACCTAAATCTTAGGCTCTTGGTCCACGAACTTATTCATCTTCCTCATTTAATAAACGAATAGACTAATGACTAATGATGTAGGTCTACAAGTGGTATTGTTCGAATAAAATCTTTTTAATTTTAATCTAAATTCTGTATCGCTTAAATAATAATTTGCATATAAAGTATCCGTCTTCCAATCAACTTTCCTTTGTAGGTAGGCCGTGTTGAAAATATGTATTCATCGAAAAATTGCTTTCCATTTAAATTTAAGAGTATGTTTATGAATACAGAAATGAGTTCACTCTGTACCAAATTGCTTGCGAATAACTATGTGGTAAATTTAATAAGTATCTATAAGATAAATGTGAAGCTTATTCAGATTATGTTTTGATGTATTTATTTATAGTGTAGTATCAAAGAGGATGCTGTTCTGGGGTTTACACTTATAAAAATATACAATTGTACATTATATGACATTATGAGGAATTACAATTGCAATTTTCGTTTCATGTATGTGTATACCTACTAAGTATTATTGACAACGTAATTTTCAATTTACAATACAGAAGATTACGCACCCTGGTACAAAAATCACACGAAAGGTTAATCCAAAAACATTCCACACTTATTTTGACACCGATTACAGTAAATCGGATGAAAATATTTGACAGCCTTTACAGTATAAGCCTTTATAATCACTGATTAACTCTCCCAGGATGTGGGTGTCCAGGAAAAGCAAATCATATATTTTTCATTAGCGAACAGGGCTGACGTGTAAAACAACGCGTTTCGGTTGACGAGGGTAACGGTAAATAATACAAAGAAGCAATTATGCAGGAATATGTATAAATAAATTAAAACTTCCGTAGACCACTTTTGATTAAATGCACAGCATGATACACGCTTGAACAGATGTATAAGCACACACAAACGAAATGTAATCATACATCTGTGATGTTGGCGATTAATATCTTTCTTTTGTTCTGACTTCAACTCTACTAATTGGTATAAAGGATTTAACTCGTTTCCTAAAAATGTCATAGAGCCACATTATTTATTAACATTAACAGGATTTATGCTAAATTGATGGCATATTTAAATAGTCTGTCACAACGAAGGTAGAGTCTTTTTTTATGTACATATTTAATTAAAGCTATAGAGAGATACTTCCAAAACTATGACTCTTTTGAGATTATAAAACTTTAAATACCTACTCAATTTTTGAGAGAAAACTTTTCATTATAGTATAAGTCACAGCATAAAAAATGAACATTTATATAATACTAGAGGTCCGCCCCGGCTTCGCCCGTGATACATATTTCGCAATAAAAGGTAGCCTATGTCCTTTCTCGGGTATCAAAATATCTCCATACCAAATTTCATGCAAATTGGTTCAGTAGTTTAGGCGTGATTGAGTAACAGACAGACAGACAGAGTTACTTTCGCATTTATAATATTAGTATGGATATTGCAATAATATAATAATTACAGAATGTAAACATCGCTAACAAGGCAATATTTATGAACGATATTGTAACTATGCTAATAATAACGATATTATTGTAACTTAATTCTCACGTTTGCTTTAAAACGTAAACTTTTGTTTGAAAAACACATATATTTGTGTTAGCATGCAAGGCCGTTCGAGTTATTCACAGCAGTGGCAAAAATACATAATAATATAGTAGCGTAGCATAATAAAATTAACTTCTCCATTACCACAGTTTTGAAGTGGACTTCACTGTTTATTTCATGTTCTATGCTCATTTATCATTCTAGAAATTTCTTAAGGGACGTCCGAGCGTGTTTATATGCGGACGTATAATAACACTATTCTATGTAGCTATTTTGCTTGTAAAATCATTTATCTTCTTGACACTTAAATTTTGAAAATTACATATATCTACATTATTTACTGGTATAGATTTAATTTCATGGAGTTATACTCTGTAAAAATAAATGATTCAATATTTAATGTTGAATGTTTTTCGATCTTTGATTAACGTAGTTAATTACGATAGTCGCTTTTACTTGTATTGTATATTTTATTTGTTGAATTCTAATAGGAACTCAATAACCTAGAATAAAAGAATCAGACTCACATTTTGCTAGTTTATTTTAAAGTAATGTTTCTTATCCAACACTCAGCTATCTATTGATCGATTTTCATACGAGTGTATTTGTACATTGCGACACTATGGCCTTTATAACACCTAATATGATAACACCTGATGTTGGTTTCATCATTCGCTGTTAAATAGGTTCGGTATTTAAACTCCTGAAAGGTAATATACTTAATACCATTAACGAAAAAGTAGAAAAAAGTAAAAAAAGTCCAGGTATTCTTAATGACAATTGAATGAAGTCTTAAAGTACTGCATAGTAGTTTTGATAGAAAGGAAAGTAACTTTACAACGTGAAAAGATTGGTTTCTAGTATTCCTAAGAAATTTGCCCCACAAAGATTTCAAAAATTCCTCAATTATTTTAATTTCCTATACTTAGAGTGGCGTTTATATAAGTGCAATATTGCCTCTATATTTAAATCTACAAAAAATAATGTTTTAAGTATTATTTATTTATTGATGCTTTATTATTATACTGGAAATGTTATTAAACTATACTTATTAGTAACGATTTTGTCTAGACAACAAGGGTTAAGCAATGTAATATAGGTAGGTACGTATGAATTTTGAAATTATCTATACTTTTTAGAATAAGATGTAACACTATAGTAATTTTTAAATGTATCTTATAAAACAGCATATATAGCTATTGTTGAGGTCGGAAATATTACGATGTAAGAAGTCCTTTGTAAACATAAACACAAGACCGGACGAATCCCTTGAAATAAGGATATTTATGAAACAGGAATCGAATGTATAAACATTTTTAGATTTGTCGTCTGGAAAAAACTATTTTTAAACATTTTATTTTATCAATAACAAAAAATAAAAATAAATAGTAGGATTTGCTAATATTAAAACAGTGTTGTCTCAATATTTTTTTCTACGCCACAGAGCAGTAGAAAAACGAATAATGCGTTTTTTAGTCCAGACAATTCTGCCTTATATTACCGAAATTAGCTTTTCAAGACAACAAGACTGAAATCAGCAATTAGCCGCCATTAGCGCGAATTAAAGTACTTGAAGCTAATAAAGTTCAGCTGAAAATATTTACAGTCGAGATGCATTTCCGGGGACAAAGCGCGTGCTATAGCGACACATCAGTACACGACACGGGCCTGTAAGAGCGTCTGCGATGATAAATGTTGGGTCTGGCTGATTCACTACCTTTGTATCTAACTCTAGCCGCCTCGTGGGGCCGTTGAATTATTTTTATGCATTGGAAAAAGGTCGGCTTTGAATTATTCGTTGGAGAAATAGTGAAGTATATTTATGAATCTTCGAGCGAAACACATGCCGCATAAACTGAATATTATCGAGAAAGGAGCGATGTGGAAATTGTTTTTCCTTAATCCGCAGGGTTTATGAAGCAGCTTTTATGAATATTGACTAAACAGACATTATTTTCTGTGCTGCGAAATTTATTTCGATAAATTGATGTTGTATAAAGCTTGTAATTTTAAATTAGTTTAAATATAAACGAAGCTATTACAGAAGTGTTGCTTGCTGTAAAGTTGTTTGGCTTTTGATAAAAATTATAAATACTTTTTCTATTAGTAAAGGAAAATCATTAGCGAAAAAGCAAGTAAATACCGTAGATTTATTTAAAAAAAAAGAACGGTTTATACTTTACATCAACATTTAGAATGTTTGTATAACTTAAGGTTTCGTAGTTTCATTAGAAATTCATTGATTTTGGCAAATGTTGAGTAATATATTGTTATGTAAATATGTCGGTTTTATATTTATAGAAAGCATTCGAAATATAATGAACTTTGATACGTATTTAATCTGTTAGGAGTAGCTGAAGCCCTCTATTTCCAATCTATACGTGAACTGGCGTAGGCTGCGCGTTGTCTGTCAATCAAAACAATATACCAATACGTTCTACATAGTTCCATTGCTACCCCAAAAGGATTAGTTTACCTGCTACTCGACCCACGCTAAACTTATATCTAATAATAACCTTTATACGTAAGGATTAGTTGGACGTTTTCAATTTATAGAGCTTGAGGTCACAAAAAATAATATGTATTCATAGCTCCTACTAGGAACATGAACAAACAATGTATTATGCGAAATGATTAATGATATCATAGAAATACCCTTTCAATATAATGGCCAAACCCATACAGCCTTTGTAATTTTCGTTACGACATCCTTCAATCTTTTATCAAAACATTTGACTTTAATTTCCTCTATGGATTAATAGAATATGTATTTTTTATGTGGTATATTTTCTTTAATTATTATTTATATGCATTCAGATTTCAGAATAGGCATGCGTAAGAATGCTTTAGATTAAATAATAGATAATAATATATGAAAACCAAATTTACTTAATTAAAGCTTACAAACGATCTTTTTTCTATCATCATGTCATGGTGATGATCATGATCATGTCGTATTTAAAGTGATTTGATTCTTAGTTATATTGTATATACAGTAAAGTTGAATACATTATAATATACGTATCGAGGAATACACAATATCTAAATTTAAAAGCATAACCAGAAAATATAAAATATCCTCCATTCTAATAATATGATAAATTCATAACAACATACTTATTACTTGGTTTGAAAATCAACCATGTTTTCTATCTTGTTAAAAAGAATAAACTTCGGGTACCCAGAAAACTTTTACAGATACCTGCAAAACGTTCATGTCTTATTGCCTCGGAGAATTTTTAAAACTTTTCAATCCTACGCCTTCTTATAACTTTTTCCATCACAATAACGTAGGTTAAAACGATACAAATAACAAAAGTCGTTGAGATAACAATCGTTGCATTCAGTAAATTCTTGATAAATTGTTTCTCACCGAGGATCGGACCTTTTATTGTACAGCATGTTTATTTGTTTTAATGAATAAAGTTGAGGTACCTATATAAAATCTGTAATATTATTTAAATAATAATACGTTCATCTGAAATATGTTTTAAACGAATAAGGTGAGCCATTTATAGAGCTGGATTTTTTTTTATTAAAGCGGTTATATAGAGAGGATACAGAAGTAAGCGTACTGAATTCAATTTCGCCAACGTTCAATATTTTCTACATAATAGATATCCAGCAGTCGTAAAATATGGTTTACACGTATGTAAATATTTTTGGTATACAACTTTCAGCAAGTAAACTGTAAATAACTGGCGCAACCGGACGTTTAGTCCAATTTATGACGGGTTGAGGGAAATAAAAAGGGGATTGCATGACAGAGTAGGAAGTATGGGTTTTGGTTTGGCAAGCCCGCAGACATAATAGCTATACCAGTTTACCAGATCCCTAATGAAATATTGCCATTGCATATCGCAATTTGCACTCCATTTTGATTTGGCTAATTCGACCCACACTGCTCCGTGAATGACAGGCGAGATTATCAGGAATCGTGCGTTTAATGTTGGTTAATTATGGCAGGTAGATTAGGGGCACGTTCATGGAACGAACGTGTTTTAAAACACGTGGATCGCACTTGTTACATCAATATTTATTCCATTGTATTCATTGCTATCACTAAGATTACAAAAAAATAGTTGTATTTTATCTTGTAGAAATCGTTTAGGTATCTGTCAAGTGTTACATAAAATATCCTATCCTAATCCTCGTTTTTAAATCGGTGTTGAGTGGTTATTATATTTATACCTTGGCATATACCTACACTTCGACGCCCCCCGCGAATAATCCGGTAATCGTAAAAGTGTAAATGTTCAGGAAAAATAAAAAACCATTTTTCCTTAATAACTCCATTAAACAACAAGTATCAGAGACTTTTAATATCGCATATGGAAGCTAATTTTTTCAGCTATCTGGTTATTTTAACAAAATTTAAGTAGTCCCAAGGGCTTCGTTATAATTTAGCTGGATTCATTTTACTATACTAGTGTAGGTCAAGCTCTGGTCAGTAATGTCACTTACGATATTGTTCGTGTAAATTTATATTTTCGACGGCAACCGTAAAATCTTGTTGCGCTAATATTCGTGTTATTTGTTTTGTATACTGAACATTTGTAATAATCTATTATTTGGTTATTCGATTGTTTAACAGTAACTTACATTTTATTGTTATAACTATTACTGTTTATTCGAATAGTTTACTTAAGTATTATTTGATGATTATTATAGTATGTTTTATGAAATACAGGACATTTTATTAAATGAAACAACTTTGGATTGTTTCACAAAACACGATAGTTATTATTATCATAGAAAATAGACACTGCACTGAAAACACGACTATTACACATGATTACACAATCATGAAAATTATACTATGGTCCTATTACAGTTCATCAGAACCTCACAGAAGGCGAATCCGCCGTGACCAGTCAGTACTTGTGTGGTGTGGTGTGTGATGTCTTTTTCGCGACTACCTTGTATACAGCAGCAGCGCTTGGGAAAAAGGGCTTCGTGACTCCGGCCGTTCCTCCTACATCGTATCTCCTATCCCATTCGCTGATCGTATCCTGTCTCAAAATAAGCTTGACGAATGAAACAGGACACAGATCGTAATCCGGTTTCCGGAAAGGGCGGCTCCGACTCGACGGCCGCAATCTTGCTGCCGTTCCTATAGACCCTGAAGACGTGGCTGTTAACCACGTCGGCATAGGCATCTATCAAGCCAAACCCCAGCTCTACCTGCTCTGCCGTATGTGGGTCCGTATCGCGGGTGCCATTCGTTTCATCTCCCTGTCCCTCAACACCGCCGGGTGCAACACACCCCTCTTGATCTCATAAAGCCTCGAAGCTTCAAGTATCCTGAGGTCAAGAGGGAGAATCCCAACCAACAGCATCGCAGAGTTCAGAGACAGTCCGATATGCTCTGCAGATCTTCTGGGCAAAACCCCGTTGAACGGTGTTAAGCCTCTTTTGGACCCCCATCTTTTCCGCTTTGGGTGCCCACGCTGCTGATGCATACAATATAGTCGGTTATATAACTGCGATATATATAGTCTTAACTACTTGGGGGTTAAGCCCCCAACTTACTTTAGCTGCTCTTGCTAATAGCTTATAACGGGCGATTGCCTTTTTGCAAACGCTCCCGACATGGGCGTTGAATGTTAGGCCGCCATCAATATAGTAAGGCCCAGTATCTTAATACTTTCGAAATATTGGATGTCCACACTCCCCATTACAAGTCGTGGCCTGTCAAATTTTAATTTTCGTGTCGAGAGCAGGGCACATGTCTTGTGTGGCGCGAATTTTAGTTTATTTCTGACACCCCTATGTGCAGTTTGCCTTCGTCTCTACTTCTAAAGCAGTATCTCCATCAAACACTAGCACAATGTAGTCGGCAAAAGCCTGACAAAACACATCCATCTCCTCTAACATCCACAGCAGAGGATCCAGCAAGAGGTCCCACAGGAGCGGCCCACCTATGGAACCCTGCACGCACGCCTTGTTGGTCTCTCTACTCACTTCCACACCCGCACACCTAACTTTCACACCTCTTCCACTCAGGTATCTGCTGATCACCCGCCTAACGTTCCCCGGACACCCAACTTCGGCCAACCGCACCTTTATGGCTGGCCACCAGGCGCTGTCGAAGGCTCCCTCTATGTCTAGAGATATCACAACAGAAATCTTCTTCTCCTCCCTCTTATTTCTGATGTGGCTCACTAGTCTATAGAGGGCGTCGTCGGTGCTCCTCTGTGGCATGAAGCCATACTGATGGGGGCTTATTTTGGCCAGCAGGTAGAACCTGAGTCGGACGACCAGCATCTAATGAAGATGAAGATGAAGGTTTCGATGTGGTCTATTCTGATGCCTGCCTCGTTTATCTATCATCTCTTTTAATTTTTTCTAAGGCTGTGTAAATCATTTGCTCAGTAATAGAAAGAGTGTTTAAAAAAATACCTTGCATACTTGCACTCCATAATGAAAGTAGCGGGAAATCGATTTCTTAATAAAACCCCGAATAAGTCTGTACTAGCACTTAATTAAATAATGTAGAAAACTTTTTACCTGAATAATATCGTAACAACGTTTACTGTCAAATCATATTGATATTATTTTTCGTAAAGATCTAAAACCATATTATTCGTTTCAAATACATTTTAATGTTATTTTATGGAATAAACGCGTAGTTTTTTATATCTTCGTACATAAAGATAGAAAAATTCTGAAAAAAATTTACATGGTGTATTTTAACTTCTAGATGCCGAAAAACGCATAACATGAAGAACCCCGTAATAGGTCATTACCGGATTATTCGCGGGGGACGTCGACTTCTTCTAATACTTATAATTTATAGCTGAAGAGTTGATTTGTTTGAATGTACTATGAACGATGAAGACATAACATTAATATATACGTATATACAGAAGAATTGTTTTACGTCTTAATTTAAAGCATCATTTTGTTTGTTTTTTTTGTTTTAATTTTAAACAAATTTTAAATTCATTAGAATCTAATATCAAACATTACTGATATCAAAACAAAAATATTTTTACAAAATATTTTGCTGGGCTAGAAACTCCAAAGCTCATTGCAAAATCGTAACATACTAAAGATGGAAAACTTCTTTGAACCTTATATACTACGCATACCGTGTTCTTTGATTAAGTGTCAACCAAGTGATATACTGCTATAGTAAACATATTTTTATGCATATCTTTCCATTAATATTCATATAAGAAACTTCGCCAGAAAGGTAACGCAACAAATGCTATAAATCTAAAGGGTTTTTGCTCAGCAAGATTACGACAGGAAGGCGCTATATCTTACGCGAACTTGCGACAGCGTGAATTTCCTCCTAATATCCTGTTTCGATTAAACTACTAATATTACACTTTTTTATATATTGTATGTTACTGGAATATTGCGAAACGTATGTTATTCATAGTCATCCACAGTGAATGCGTAGGTATATAAAATCTTTCTTCTTTATGAAATATCATCCGATCCCTTACGGTAAAATCAACACGGAAATGTAAGGAATGAAAAATAAACGATACCATTCGTTTGAAATCATTTTTTTTCAAGTAAATATGCATACGGTGAAGAATTTTCCTTTTACTTGAATATTAATAATATGAATGTTTTTTTTTGTAATTGCTAAGAAAAATCAGAAAGGGTGCTTTTCTACCAATAATGTGCAAGGAATGTGTTTGTAAAAACAATCATATCACTCCATTTAGTTTGAAGTTTGAAGTGTTTAGCATTTGAAGCGATCCTATTGGTTATTTACAAACACATTCCTCTCTACACATCCTCGCGCATCATTGGTGTAAAAGCACATTAAGGGAGGTACTTGTTTTCAAAAAGTGAACACGCAATCTGGGTTGTACAACATGATTGTATAAATTTGAAGTTCACTTCGCTTTTGTATTTTTCGTCCATTTTTATTATATCGAACCATCATTGTCTGAAAACAAAGACTTTTCGGATCTTGAATTATGAAATATCTAGTAGATAGCGTTGTGGATGAGGCGGTCACTAAAATTTGTTCCTCAATAAGGGTCGGATGACAAATGAGCGTCCTCGTGACTCGCAGAAAATAACGAATTAGATGTTCTCAGAGCCCGAGAGACTCCGAGTTATATACCTTTTTGTTTTATAAATCTTTGGGGACTTCGGCTGCCACGACTGAAAAATTACATCGTTTCTCCTTCTGTGTTTTTGTAAGTATAGGTACACCTACAAAAAGTATAAGTATTCTAATATGTTAATTAAAAAATAAAATTTGCTTTTCTTTTTTAATCTAATTGACATACGTTTGAAATTTTAATTTCAATCATTTGAAATACCTACATATGCTACTGAATTCAACTTTAAATAAGTTTCATTGAATTCTTTTGCTATACATGCATACGTGAATACCTCTTGATAGTCCTGTTATAATTAGAGTAATATAAAAATATTTAATTACTAGAGTTTTGAAAAGTACATCTTAAAAGCGAACTTAAGTCCTAAAGCTAAATTGTCGTATCTTCGCGCACTCTAAAGGAGTGTTTTAAAAAATATCTTACCCCATTTAACTTTAGTTCTCTTGCCATTATAAATTCTATTCACTAATGAATACTCGCAGTTAAATATAGGTCAAAGTGAATGTGAACATACTAATTAGCCACTTTGGGACTAAAATCTAGACGAGACCCACTCTGAATTTAAGCCTGTTTAAAATTACAGCAGTAAAAACACTTTCGCAAGATATTTTCATTATTTTCACAGACGTTGGTACATATTTACTACAATAGTGGGTCTATAGGGAGTGCTTAAAACTAGATTATATGAAAATAAGGATTAAGATTACAGAATAATATTCTAAGGAATATGTAGGTATGTCGTTAGCAATAGATGGAGCATGTTTCACGATTAGCGAAATCATGTATAAATTGAAGAGAGTTATTAACAGAGTATTCAACAGAACACTAAATATGTTGTAAATAATTTTAATTTACCTACATCGTGAATGAAATCTTAGGTAGGTTACTTAGTTTTTAGCTCTGAAGTTTTGTTCTCCCATTTATCTTTCAGAAGGTATAAACCAGGCATATTTCGCATCATCTTTTGTATCAAATGAAAGTACATTACATCAACCAAATAAATCGTAGACGAAATAAAAGATGATCACAATGCGACGATAAATTTTGAATTGGTAAGCTTATTGTTAGAATAACTTTTCGAATAGATAATAATATTTTTAACAGTCATTTTCACATTTCAATTATCATGACAAAGGAGAGTGTATCCTCTATTGTTTGAGTATGTCCCTTTTGCGAAGGTATAAATTGAGAGGCTCCTGTTCAAACTCACATTTGATATTTCAAATATATTTTTTAGAAACTTATGCATGAAGTCTGCTAGCAGGTAGGTAATAAGTGAATATTATTTCATAAAATATGTAATTTCATTTATTTGAATGACAAACCGCAATATCATCTCAAACATTATTTAACAAAAGAATGGATTTAATTTTATTAAAACGACTCGTATTTATTCAATAGCAGAGGTCACGCGGACGCGTAAGTGTTTACACAAAGTTGTTTGTGAATTCAACCAAAAAGATTTTTCCAATTTAGCGAAAAAGGCTCTGATGTTGGAGAGGTCACAAAGCGAATAGTAAAAATATATTCCCAAAACGTGACCGTAACTTTCGTCACCCAAGGGACCCTGCCCGTACATGACAAATATAAACGAAAATACCATTCCGAACTAGAAAAATGTACAAACCACGAATTTGTGCCAAAAGAACTGAAAAATGTCACATTTATACAGCGATTCTCTTTTACTGCACAGTTTGAAATTCATCGCTTGTATCCTGCTCGTGTTTGGTGTAATAGGATTATTAGACACATGTAATTTACTGCAATATCGGCTTAAGCCTTTACGTTTTCACGCTAAATATGGTTTAAAATATTTGAAGCGAAATTAATTGCTGTCATATTCAATTACGCATGACGAAAAATAGGTTTGAAATTTAGCACCAGAATAACTTTTAGGAGTTCGTTGTGTTAATTAGTTATATTTCCATTCAAGGCTAAATCTTACTAACATGGATAACATTTACTTTGGTTTGAAATATTGTGAATAAAATATATATTTATAGGTACTTTAGCTTTTTACGATGAACGTTCATTCGAGTAATGTAAAAGATATGTCAACTCCATAGTCAACTCATTAATATTTGTTTTGTTATTTTATCAAATAAAATGTTTGTTATTTAAAAAAAAAATCAATCATTTTCTAATTACAGTTCGACAGATGGAAATCAACAGAAGCCGTTTATTTCGCTATAAACAAAAGGTCACTGGGCGCGAGGCGAGAGCGGGTTATCGGTCATCTGTCAGGAGCACGTCGCTCAATATAGCACTTGCTGACAATATGCCTCTGCCCTCACCACGTTCTATATGGGACACATTATGTCACTGCTTTCTATGAGTTTTGAAATTTAATCCATTCGTTCATTGGAAACTGCAGTTACATCGATTGGCAGCATTATCATCGTGGATTCTCTCAGTGTGTTAATACAGGCGGGTCCTTAGGAGGGCAATCGCGCTATTTTGGATTATTTGCTGGTGAAGAAAAAACTATCTATCTAAAGCATCGATCGGCATTGAAGAAGTGAATATAAATACTAGGATCTTTGTAGACAATGTTGCGTTATTAAGCTATTGCATAGCTTTTATCTCAGACTTTGAGCGCGGCGACCGAATGTAAAAATTCCGTAACGAAGAAACCTAACACCCCCCACTCCAACCGGCACAGCTATGCATTATGCAATAGCTTTACCGCGGCAGTCCTCGAGTGCCACACGTACTTTTTATATTATGATGATAGTGAACATTTCTCGCGTTGTACCTGGGAACACGACAAACTCTATCTGAGAAGCCGAAGGGATAGATCAAAGGGAAATAAATGCTTGAAGAAACTGTTAGGATAAAAACTATTTTTAAGCTATTGCATAGCTTCTATCGCGGGCCTTGAGCGCGGGGACCGAATCCAGAAATTCCGTAACGAAAAAAACCTCACGCTCCACACTCCGACGGGCACGGAGGTGTGGCTTGAAGGCATGCTATGCAATAGCTTTACCGCGACAGTCCACGAGTGCCACACTTCTTTTTTTTTATTGAACCATAATATAGCAATTACAATGCAACTTTGTTTGCTGTCTTATGGAAAGTTAAAATTGGTCTTTGTATAAAATTATGTATTTTCTTTTCACCTTAAAAATGAGTTTAATTTAACTTGAATAAAATGAAAAAAGATAATAGACAATTCAATTAAAAAATCTATTTCAAAACCAAAACTAACTAGACTCTTAAGAGGGTTTACGCGGTCCGTGCGCTGTTTGGCTCAAATATGTGATTTTTCAAACCAGATTGTCCATCAACCACTTATCTTACAAACATATGAATTACTAATAATTTTAGGAAATTTTATTGTCTATGTAGTTAGTTAAGAGTTTTTTTCAATTAATACAGTATTTCTGAATACCATCAAGATAACTGAGCCGATGATTACTTGATTTCACTTTTAGTGTCAATTTCGAAGCTAAAAATATCTGAAATTGCTGACAGATCTAACACACAATTATTTTTAACTAACTGCAAAAATCCTTATTAAAATAGTTAGTTAAAAGATTTTTTTATTTTGGACTCCTAACTTACGAAATTAAAATCCGAACAATGTGAATTTTTTTAGAAATTATAGTCGACAAAATGATTATTTTCACCAAGATATTTGACTTTATTGAATATAATTTATACATATTGCAATAAAAGAATGTCTTACTTATAAGATAAAATTTAAAAAATCAACTAAGGTACCTCTATTATTTTTCTACAAATTTTTTTAAAGTACTATAAAACACTGCGCGCGACCCGATTAAAATCAGTCGGCAGCGAGCCTTTCCAGAGAGAGGACATGTTGCTCGGCGCTCTCCTGCGGACCTATGCTGTTCATAGTAAAAGGATAGCGCAAGCCGCGATCTATCGTAATAGATCGCGGAGTTTTTGACTTGCGTTAAATAGAATATGCGCTCTTAACGAACAAAGTCATCGATTCGAATTAAACAATCTATTGTATTATTCATTCATCTGCAAATAGCATTCAAACAATTTATATGAACTTCTATAGTCTCCCACAAAATATTTATATCGTTCAAAACATTTTCCTTTACTGTTCCAATTCGGATGTTTTGTTGTTTATTCTTTAGAGAGAATATTAGCACTCAGTTTGCTCAATTTATTCAGAGAGAAAAAATACATTTCATTTTTTTCACAAGTAAAACGTTTTTTTGTTAGTTTTATCCATCGATATAAAGTTTCAAAGTAAAAAAAAAATTGAAAGGTAGTAAAATTACACACAAACATAAAAATTGAGCTTTTATTTTTGGAAAATTTCTATCTCGTACAACATTGTTTTTGCATGTTTGATGATCAACATGGATTTTTTTAACCTTTTTTTGTTTCCTAAATTGAGGCTATGTACACAGTATGTATGTATTCGCTGCATAATAAAACGGCAAGGTGCAAAAGGTATCTACACTTTAATTTAAATTGCTAATTTTTATCGTATTTTTTGGTAATCTTAATGATTTTATGCTATTTTAGAATTAGGTATAAGAGATTTCGTTATATTCCTTTGTTGTTTCTATAAAAATTGTTATTGTAACTTCTTCGAAAATAATATCACTAAGATTACTTGTATTGTAAAACACTTAAAGATGTTTCTAGAAAACTTCGTACAAACAGGGTTGTCTTTGAAAGAACGAGTATTTACATTGTAAATGTCTACCCAACAAAATGTCGCTTACGAAATAGAGAGTGGAAACAACTGTTTTCGGATCTTAAAAGTAAGAACAAAAAATAATAATGTAACGCGGAGAAAAGAGTTTCTCTAGCGTTATAAGTTAGGTATAAGTATAAAATGTATCTTTATCTCTTAATATACTTTTCTTTTAATTTATTTTGGCTGTTGTAATTTGTAGCGGAAAATAATTTTACTTAGGGAATATTTTACTTAGGTTTACCTAATCGTTCTCAGGTAAATTTACAAAATAAAATATTTCAAATATATTTGACTAAGTGATATCACCATAGGCATACCTTCTCAAATTCGTCGCCAGCGGATAAAAGGGATTTGGGAAAGGGCGCAGCTATTGAACCTTCGAAACAGGAAAACCCACTGCAAAAGCATTTACTAAGGGCCGTAAACATATAACCCGATGAATCGAACATCCACATTATCAAAAATGTTGTATACATTATCCAAACAGACTCTAGGACATTAATACAATAGCATAATTAGTATATAACGTATATTCCCTTCGTTATATAAGGTATATAATTTTATAACATCTCTTTAGATTCAGAAAATTAA
The DNA here is from genome assembly GCF_061535395.1 of Colias eurytheme. Lineage (NCBI taxonomy): Eukaryota > Metazoa > Arthropoda > Insecta > Lepidoptera > Pieridae > Colias > Colias eurytheme. The sequence goes on along the minus strand of NC_142998.1, from coordinate 5,080,854 downwards.
GAGAAACCTGTGCTGTTGTTTGACGATTGTCTAATGAAACTTTTACATTTGCGCACTCATTGGCCTTTTCTTCTAGAACACGTCCTATTAAATCATCGCTACAAGTCTATTGTTTAAATTATATGAAGATAGAACTGCAAGTATGAGATTTATTATAAAGTATTTTACGTTAAATATGACATAGAATTTCTTTTATATAAATATTTTCCTTTAACATATAGACATGAGGAACGGGCAGAAAATACCAACTTTCCCTTCCGTTCATTTATACGCTCCGTTTCGAACCTTTATTTCCTTCCCTCAATTCTGTCTTCATTTTTCTTCTAATTCGGAGCTACATTACTTAATATGATTTCTTTTGTATCCTAACTTTTGTGATTAATTCTCACGCTTGAAGTGACTAATAGGATTTTATTTAAATAAAATATTCACTGTTAGGATAAATTTCAAAACTAATAACAAAGCTTTCTTTCTTGTCTGTTTTATCAAAAATTGTAGAGGATTGTTTTAATATGGATTTTTTGCACAAATATAAATTTAAGGTGTGTTTTCTGATTTATGAATTCGCATACATTCATGTAGCTATATTAAAAATGTAGGTACATACCTGGAGTTTAATCCGTTTTAGAGGAAGCTCATCCACGTTTGATCTAATTAATTATTTCAAACCATAACTCATAAAACCACTTTACCACTTTTAGCTCAATGGAATTAAGCGGTCAGTTTTAATCCTATTGACTTTGAATATTAATAGTAAAATCTATAGATACAAAATTTTTCCTAATTTATATTGTTAATATAAAATATGAAGTATTTGATTATTTAATTATTTTTAAAATAATACCTATTATATTATTAATCTACATACCTTATACTTCGGACGTATTTTTAATACAATTAATTCTTTTTATTTTTCATACCAGATGCATATCATTAGCATACTATACTTATTACTTACCCAAAGGAATGTCATATTATACTTATTCAAAACGTTTCATAAATAAAACACAAAGTTATTTATTAATTGTATATCTATAATTATTTTCTTATAAATTTTAAATAACATAATTAGATCAATGCTACAATTGATAGTTTATTACACAACCCTTTTATTAACTACTTGAATGAATGGCTGCTTGCCATGATAATACAACTTTATGTTGACCATCTCATAGTTTATATTATTTACAATATTTATGTACATGCTTTAGACCTATATTCACAACATATTGTAACTTAAATGTATATCTAATAACCCTATTGTTATAATAAGATAACTTATTCAAAATATAAACATTAGTTTCGAATAACCTTACTCATAATAACTATTTCAATTTTTACAGAATTTCAGAAAGCCAACGTTTGAATAGACATACATTATTTTATTCAAGAATAAATTAGCAAAACGCAATTTAATTGCACAACTATACTATTAAAGCATTAAAAATAATTAAACATTTTTATTCCAGAAGAATCATGTAGAAGAAAAACTGAATAAAAATAGTTGTTTTGTAGATAACAATATTCTATGACTCTATATTCAATTCCTGGGAGATATTTTTTTGATAGCTGGTATTGTCATTATTATATCGTATTATAGAATATACTCAAAATACAAAAATAATGAAAACTAATTCTTCGGGGAAAATTTTATATTGAACAATGATCTACTTAATGTCTATGAACATATTTATAATAAACAGATACTAATTGTTATTAAGCTGAACATAATATGATCACAACAATAATTTTAATAAAAATATACACAGACATATATTATTATGATAAAAGTGAAATAAAAGAGTAAAATAATGCCGGACTGCTTCAGCTATCTATGGACAATTTTATTATTACCTAAAGGTAATAATAAAAAGTCAGGCATTTCGAAATCATACATTTAACGTATGACTATACATGTAAAACCGTACACGTGTTATCGTGTATAAGTAAAATTATTTACTTAGAAACTAATCCAATATAACATATTTTGATGAGCCTGAGTAAAGAAAACACGTGGTAAAGTAGGCGGCAAACGGCTTAGTTTGTTAAACACATAAAGTGCCTCCTATGTTAAATCTGGGATTATCTTTATGCTATGAAATCGAATCGTTTTTATTTCACTATAGGATTAATACGGGGAAGTTAGCTGGAAAAACAAAAGGAAATCAGGAACGGGTAATCGTCTAAAGACTTAAACCAGCCCGAAGTAAGCGTTCCCCTAATCGCTTTAGAGACATTTATGACTGAATCAATTCTTCTCTAAGCTCCCTTTTGTGTTTAATGTTTAAATTATATGTGAATTGAGCTAAACTTTTCGTCATTTTAATTCAGACACATCATATGTATCCATAGAAAATAAATCTACAAGTAAAATTGACATAGATACATTTTTTGACCTAAGTCAGTAAGTAGTCGTTGTATTCAGAATACTATAATATATATTAAACAGAGTCATGGATGTAATAAAATGTTTTAAAATAGTTTCACAATAAATGTTTTATTACCAAATATTTACTGTACAGGTCATCTCATGAGCTTAAAGATGTTATCAAAAGTATTTTCAATAAGTAGAAAAATAGTTTTACTAAAGAGACTGTTTACAATGGTTACTTTGGAAAAGTAGCCAAATAAAAGGATTAAAGTATGGTAATTTAAAACGTGGAGTTGAAAAGTGGATACAGATGTGAGGATCATGAAGAGTACTGGATTTATATGAGATGATAAAGTGCTGGAACTCTGCATAGCGGCTGGCCTCTCTCCGCTGAGAACGTGAACGATGACTGAAGCCGATTCTGTTGAGGAATAATTATCTTCTAAATATTTATTACACTTAATTATCTATAAAAGCTGATGTTTTAGAATACGTAAAGTAACTTAAGGCTAGTTTTCCCTCGAGGGGCCATAGTAATTCATATTATTATTGATGAAGCAATATATTCGTACCGATTTTGATAACAATGAAAGTCTCTATCCCATAGAGGTTACAAGCATGCAATAAAATAATTACTTGCAATACGCTTTGTCCCTGGGATTGTATTGTATGCCTAAACTGGGGAAATGAACTGAATATATGTTTGCAGAGATTTACCGTACTGAATAGCTTGTATTAACGGTCACTGAAATTTTGTTATTTGCTTTTCACATAGGTATAGACATTAGACATGTTGTATTTGATTATTGCTTTGTATGTAATTGATGTTTTATTATACATTTTTATTTATTTGATATTTAGAACTGAAACATGAAAGTTAAATATCTCATTATGTAAACGACAGCAATTAAAATTGATTATTATTTATCTATCAGTTGTTTACTGCCATGATAAGAAATTAATAAATTCTCAGAAGAAAACTTTGTACATCTTAATTACGTTTACTCGTAGTAAAGTAAACAGCGGTACTGCGCTGTAGTTTGTTATACTTTTAATGCCATAGGCAAAGTTGTGTTTATCAGAACTCAAGAGAAATATTGTATCTTTTTCTTCCTGTTAGTTCCCTAAGAAATTGTTTTCTTGTTATTGTATTTTGTATTTGTAGAAAAAAATATTATTATTCAGCAAAAGCTTTACATCAAATTTGCTGCATTCCTGAAATATATCTACTAATTATGGTGTCAAATTTTGGCGTGTACCTATTCGGAAAAAAAGCTTTGAATTTTTATAAAACAACCTTATGGGTCCATCTGGAAGGCGCTATATATGTACATAGCAAATAGCTTTTCCTTATTTGTGCTTGACGTTTTCTTAAGAAGATTAATTATTGATTATTTCAAAATACAATTACAGTACAGCTTTGTACCAAAACTATTGTTGATTTCATTCAATATGATGGACTATGACTGTTTTATTTATTCTGTGGTTTCACTCACAATAAATTTTAATTCAGAACATTGCTTTGTTTCATTGTGACGCATTCAAAACCATTTGTTTCGTACAATGTTTTATATAAAGCTATGAATATTACTAAGCAAAAAGTATGAAAAAATTTAAAACGCTGCGTATACAATCCAGTTACTTTAAATATGAAAGTAACGTGATGCAGTTTGTTTAAGCATTTATGTAAATGTCCAGATGTTATGACACTAACATTAAGGTTAATTTATTTTGAAATGAATATAAATAAATTGAACTGAGACACATGTAACATTTATCTTCTAATCTATTATATAAAATTCTCGTGTCGCGGTGTGTCGCGATGTTTGTAGTTAAACTCCTCCGAAGCTCTACCTTACTCTTATCATTTAGGGGTATGAAAAATAGATGTTGGCCGATTCTTAGATCTACACAAACTTTCATGAGAATCGGTCAAGCCGTTTCGGATTGGTATGGTAACTAACATTTTTCATTTTCAACAACGACACGAGAATTTTATATACATAGAGAATATATTACCTGAGCTACTAGGCGCACATGTGTAGTTCCCAGAGTCGTGGGGCGCTGCGCGTGCGATAAGCAGCCGACTGGTGCGCGTGCGCTGCTCCGTCTCCACGCTGATCCCGCCGCGCTGCGCATAGTTGACCACTTGCTCTCCTCGGTACCAGTAGATAAAACTGTGTACAGAAAATTATATGTAATTTTGGTTGAAGAGAGGTAAATAATTCGTTCAATGAATTAAAGAATTAAGCAGAACGAAGTAATTTGTTTTCAGCTTATTTATGTAATTTATTCCAAATTAGAAATTCGTATTTAATTTTTATTTACGTTTTTTGAAAAAAATATTTTCCTAATAATTATTGTAGGTTTATTTACTTTGCGGTTATCGAATGTTTATGTTTTCATACCTATTAGTTAAAATATATATGTTAAACCTGGATAATAAATAGGACAATATTTTTTACTATACTACTTCAGTATTTGAATATCGTGAAAATTTGAAGTAGGTATCGAAGAGACTACATTGCGAAATGTAGTTTTAATTCCATTCGTCAGAAATGAAAATAACTGTTAATGTAATGTATTATTCTAGTACTCTATTATTAAACGTTTACCGAAGTTCATTTCTAACTGAGCAAGTAGATACATTTTGATAAAATATTTTCACTTGAATTGTACACGAAGCGTACACCTACATTAAGCGCTGATTTGAGAATTTCTGTTTAAATTACGGTATCCATCGCTCCTTACTACTTGGTACTTTCAATACCTAATATTTATACATATTCAAATGAATATACACAAATATGTATTCTAAGGTAATATTTTTTATAGATTAGAAAGATAGGTACAATGAAATGAATGCGCTAATCTTTTATATACAGAAGATCACCATCAAACGAAGTTTCAGCTATAATATAATTAGTGTTTCAAATTTAATATTTTCAGTATAGTCTCAATTCAAATTATAAATAGTATCTCAATAAGTTTTCGCTAATTATATTATAAATCTTTTTATAATAGGCTTCACGTTCGACGGTAAATCTTAAATATCAATTAAGATCATAATTATTAATTAATTAACGAATCCGTAAAGGTAGACTAATTAATTTTATCGATTTTTGATAGAATTATTACATGGACAAAATTTGTCAACGAATGTTTAGAATTAGAAGTTTAAAATTAACGTATTTGTAAAATATATTACATTATAGTAGGTACCTAGCTCATATAAACCAACTATCAAGTTTTTTCTATATCGAAAAACATGCGTATTTCTCTTTTTAATTTAAAAATACCCAACAGTGAGAGCAGTGAAATATAACCTAATATTTTGAAACTATACAAAACATTTAAAATACATTTAACATGGCAAATGCGTTTTATTAGTCAGTTGAATGTAAAATAGGATATCAGAGTGATACAAACAAACAGCTACAAATTAACAGTGTACAAATAAACTAGCCGTCTGTATGACCTCCCTAGTTAACGTGTATTGTTTAAAATGTTCCGCGAATTCCTATTTGTTAAAGGCTCTATCAAATTGCATGCTATTTTAGCAATGTAGTACTAATGTAATGGAGTATTGTTTTATTTTGTAAGAGACCGAGACAACAAATACAAGGAAGGTACGATAATAATTATAATAATATACATGTAAATTTAAGCACTTGAACAATAAATTAATTCACATTGTATTTAAATTTTAAAGTGTATGAATGCAAAGAAAATTTAAGCATAGTTTTACTGTATATTTAATGAGTCATTTCGTGAAAATATTTACTATTAAAAGGATTAAAACTGATACATTTTTATGCTTTTTGGTAATCCTACATTGATTATCCAACTTTTGGCATATTGCTCCACATGCATTCTATTGGGCAATATTAAAGCAAAAGGTTGAAAAAAAAAGAAAGCCTATAAGTGAGCTTACGAACTGAATAATATATTTCTTATACATATAATTAATCAAACCAAATTGAATCAGGCTCTAAAAATAAAGAGGGTACTTCAATTCCCCGATTATAAACCCGAGTAACAATTCTGAATGCGTTATTATAGTAACTTGGCGAACAAATACGTCTTATATACTCGCCTACATTTTAATGAATCGTAAATATCTGCATCAATGGCCTTGTTAGCATTTAAGCGAGCTTATTCAGTATGTGTATTGCTCCGCAGTACGGGTTGCTTTTGCTTCAAGGGTATAAAACTAGACTATTAATGTCCCACTGCTAGCCTCCCGCTCCAAAACGAGCATGACTATAAACTACAATGCTCCCTCGAGCTTTGAAAGATTATTACTTTGAATTTAAGGTTAAATTTTGCTAAGTACCTACTAAATGTTGTATTTTAATCACGATTTATGACTGGGCAACTCTCATTTATCGATATATGGTCAAAATAATTAGCTACCGATTGACCCAGATACGCTCGCTACTCGTGTAATATGATTTTAATAATATGTATTAATGATGTATAAATGTATTTATTTTTAAGTATATTATCGAAATATAATATTTCAAGCCGTATTTAAAAATCGAAGCTTGAATTTTTATTTAATTCCTAAACCTTCATTTTTATATAAAGTTTCTAAAACTTTTATGTATTGGGCTGGTAGGAGCACTGTAATGAAAGGATAATAACAATTTTCTAAATTCAATTTTTAATAAAAAGTGCTAACGTTTTATAGAGGCAATTTATGAACTTTTTTGACATTACTTTTTGTGAACATTCTAATTTGGCCTTTATTTAAGTTAGATTTATTACATCATAACATAAAACAATCGTTTGAAAATTCAATCTTACTTTATCATTTTTATTAATACTCCAGAGGCTATAAATTCATTCTGTCACTAAAATAAAGGCAGAACTACTTTATATTTCATTGGATAAATCTGGAATTAGATCGGGATTCTTATTGCAGTTTTTCTCTTCCATTTTAGCCAATAAAAGAACAAACACTATATTAAAAAATTTAATACTTTATATTCGATACATATCTTCAATAAGCGTAAATCATGTGGCCAAAAACGCAGTAGATATATGAGTAAAGTGGCCTGAATAAAAAACCCTCTTTCCGCGCGGAGCGTATCATTCTATCAATATTCAAATTGAAGACCCCTCGCCGAGATCTCAGACACATGGTACCATTAAATGGCGATAGGTAAAGAATACTTCACTTAGGCTCCTCCGACCCTTTTATCAGAAAATAAGCTTATCGTGTTTATGGCTGCGCGACCTGAATACTTTGTGCCGAAATTTTATAATGCTGTTACAACTTCATTGAGATATTAAATCTACTTAAACTCATAAGGAAAATATTATTTTGCAGTTGTACCTCCTTTTAAAATTAATGGTCTTGATATTATTACCGGTTTACCTAATACGATATGGTACCTCATGGATATCTCACCCAAAGAAATACAATCTTGTCTGTATATAGAGCAAGGAATTAAATGTATGTATTTAATGATTGTGGTTTATATAAAAAAAAACATAAATACCTATAATTAGTCTGGCAAGGACAAGTAGGTAATTATGATCCAACTTGTACAGATCAAATTTATAATAACATTTCTTGATCATAGAGCAATGTTTTTAAAAGAAACTTGTAATTATTTGATACAACAAAAGCTTTCAGACGAAACTAGAGATCAATACTCCAATTTCATCTCTGAAGCTAAAATTGGTTCAACCGTTTTTAAGATAAGATCAAATAGTCTTGATTAGACAAATTTTAACAGTTTTTAAATTAATAGATGAGAACAAATGGAGAGAATTAATCATTAGTTTCTTCTTATATGTAATTCACGAAAATATTCGTATTATGTCATGTTAAATTATTACGATTTCACTTGAAACTGTAACTGAAAAGAAAACCAAAGAATAGCATAAAAGAACGGCTGATATTGAGAGGGTGAGTACAATTCGTTTAATGTCCCGCGTAGCTACAAGCGAAAGTCATCGCTTTACAGGAAAACTTAATGTTATTGCAGAGGTCTGCTAGTACAGGTATAACCTTTTAAGTTGATGAGTTAATTCACCTCTACGCTGAAATATAATCTCGATCCACTGAGAGTTAAACTACGTTTTAAATTATTGTAGAGTGTGTAGCATGTGGCACAGCTGGTCTTCTAAATTTGGCAAATATATTTTATAATTTAGTGTTATAAGGTTTTGGACTAAATGTAATTTGGAACAAAAAGAAATGAATTATCAAATAACTAATGTATTTTTAAACAGTTACATAGAAAATATACATTTTCTTTCTATTTAATCATTAATAAATAACACCTTTTGTGCTGTTACGGCGAAGTTTGACGAGGGTAAATTATTAATAAATAAGCAGCTTGTCCTAATGTTCCAACAGTCTTGATAATGATTTTTTTTTAATGAGTTCACCTTTACCATATAATATTTAATTTGTTATAATATGTTTCACAGGTAACCAAGAATTGGTCAAATCCCCAAGTGATTATTATATTTATGTTTATTATATTCGAACACGATTTTACCATTGCTCTAGAATGATTTAGTTAAATGACATTTTTTTTTATAGTTTATAAAACACCACAACTCTTGATTTTTTTTATTTTTATATAATAATCAATACACAATTTATTAATGAATGGTCGCTTAAAAGATCAGTGATATTGTTTTCCTGTCAAATGTTTTTCATTTTAAAAAGATCATGTTCGTTCGTGGTAAAGTTAAAGGTCAAAAGGTGAACTAGCATTAAGTTCATTTTATAAACATCTACTTACCGGTGTAATAATGGAATACCACTTAAGATTTTGACGTTTTATTTTTTTTATAAATGTCCAAAGCGATTATCGCCCTTTTGAAATGAAATTTAATCAAAACTAGGTCATTGAAGGTTGGGATATTTGCTGTTGTCTGCAAAATTGTTTAGCTATTCCAGGAATGATTCATGAGATGATACGAATCAACACTGAAAAAAAATCGTACAGGCTACATTCTTGGGACTTGACAGCAATTTCATAACTATAACTTTTATCAAGATCACTAGAAGTTTAAATAAAAAATGAAAAACTAAACGGTTTTGATCGCTATGAACAATTTTGAATTTGAGCAAACTTTTACAAAAATAAAAAGTTGTTGTAAATTCGTTCCTCAACTTTGGTTCCTACAATGTTGACTAACGGCCCGATCGATACTTTTTGTTTGTGTTGAAACGATAACTCGATATAATATAAATACGATGAACTTTTAGCGTGTAAACTGCGTAAAATATATTTATTATCAATATTTTTTACGTTTAAATAATTAAATTATATTTTGCAAATATTTTTTTGTTTATGAAATAAAGGCTGCACACAAGTAATACAATACAATACAATACAATACTGCTGTATACAATTAACACTTCAAGCGTGTTTATTTTTTTAAGCACTCCAATAGCAAGAAAAACAGCGACAAACATTTCCTATCAAATAAGCTAATGGTATATCCCTATTACACTATTTGCTCAGTATACCTATACCTTACATTGCGAATTTAATGAGACATGTTTCTCTCCTAATACAACAGTATTGGGGTACGGTGAACTTAGTAAATGACGGAGGTTTGACGTTTAATCTGCACTTACCTCGGCGGATCAGGGGCGTATTTCGCGACGCAAGTGAGATTGATGTCTGAACCCGCCCTGACGAATAGCTCTGGTCCTGATAGGATTTCAGCCTTCGACACTGTTGGCAAACAGGTTATTGATCTTTACTTTGGCAAGCCGTTTAGATAGGAAGGGGAATGTGTCTCTAAAATTTTACGGCTTTTGCAAAGGCTTTGGAAAAGCGTATTAATATCATTGGCGGGCAGGATGTCGGGCAATCGATTATCATCATATTATAGCACGGAGATTTTCATAATAAATGACGCTCTGTGTTTTTTAATAAAATAAACAGTGTTTGAGAAATGCATTCACAATTAGATAATTAAATAGTGATGATGAAATTGAAAATGATAAGTCTAAAACGGTTTATTATAAATAATATTTACACTAATTACTAGTTAATTAGGGAATAATTCAATGTAATTTTCACTAATACCTACTAAAAAAATCGCCACCACTTGATTACTGCATATCTATTTATATGCTCGTACTAGTTATTTGGAACTGCTTATATTCTTTGAAAAAGCTTACCAACAACAGTAAGCCGAAAGGACAAGCTAATCTTCGGTTCCGTGGACACTTGGCACTCATATACCCCTGAATCCCGCGGCTGCGCAGGCGACACCCGCAGCGTCCACTCGTCAGAGCCGTCCGCGTGGAGCGCAGCGAAGCGAGCGTCACTGCTGTATGTGTGGACCCCTACGGTTAGAATGTGCAAGTCACGTTTGCGTATCCATGACACCTGGAACAAAAGGAAGCTATATTTTATACTTGAATGACAATTTAACAATGTATATAATGATCATAAAGATCGTACTAAATTTCATATTTATCAAAATTTGCCATTAATTCGGCTTTTATCTTTCAAAGAATATCTAACTGACGCTTTTATACTACATAATAATATGTATTTAGAAAGAAAGAAAGAAAGAAAAAACGTTTATTTAATGACACATAGCCTCACACGTACATAATGAAAAACAATTTATACAATACGTATATTTCATTAAGCTATAATTTCGTAACTTTTGTTTATTGAATTGTAGTCAAATTGTAGTATGAAACGCAAGGTACAAATTACAACATACATCTTTTCAGAGAGAGTAGATATGTGAAAAGTCTCATAAATATAAAGCAGACTAGATGTTACGTTTATAGCTTTCGGACATAGCCTTCGCGCGCGTTGACTTAAACTTAACAAATTATATATTAAAACCTTCCTCGAGAACCTCGCGAGTAGACGGTGGGACTGTGGGACACGGCGGAGGAATTTGTTTTATGATAATATGTAATGTAGTGAATTCGACTGAGAATGATGAGATGAGATGAGAATTGCGATCTTCTTAATTTGAAATCAATTGCTAAAAGATCTATTTCCAAAGCATTGAGATAATATTACTACCTACGTATGGAGGAGACACCACGAACGAAATCTGTGCGCCATTTTTTGCTCTAAGTTTTAATAAATATTATCTAGTTAGGTACTTACCGATGAAAAGTTATGTTAGTCACTTTTCCGTATTATTTGTATTATTTGTGCAATATCGTAACACACACGAAGGCATATTTGATGCGTTTCACTTTAAAACAAATAAAAAATGAGTGTGCAGTTAAGCCATATGGCTTATGTTGAGCGAAACATAAGTGACGTAGGCGGTGTCGTCTCCATATGTATATCTCAATGTTCTAAAGCAATATAATTATAGTATATGTCTTGAATAAAATGTAAAAGAACTTCCAGCCGTTCCCCCAATACTTTCAAGATACAAAAAAATCAAAGCCTTTGTTCATGCGGATATTGGAATTTGGAACATAGATACATAAATTCGTTTATAAGGTAAATCTGTCATATTGCATATAGATATTAAGTATGATTTGTTCTTTCAACACGTAACACATTTTAAGGTCGAATTTATTCATACGTGAAAAAGGTTTACGAACAGAAGGCATGATTGATTTGATAAAGAACAAATACAATGTATGAAATGTGTCTGAGTTTGTAAGGTGCTTATGCGAAGCGGAGATAAGCTGATCAGCCAAAGAGCACATAAATATGTCAGATGGATGATTACAGTACAGAAGTCTCTTCAGAAATCATAATATGGTTATATTGCTAAGTGAAGTGCTTTTTTATGGATAATAAAATTATACCGATACACTGGTAAATTAAATTTAGCACAAGATGACTCCAGACACTTATTCCAATTTGTTTATTCTTGGAAATCGAAAATATTAATTTTGTAAGTATTTATTAACTTTAATGAAACAATAGGAATATTCGTCTTGTCCAAAGTTTCAATATTTATTTATGGTATTTATTTCGATACAACTTTGGTCCTCTTGTTTTTGAAAGTGAGGGCTTCGTATACTTATTAATGAAGATAGATTGTGATTAATCGCACTCGTAAATCTAACATAATTTTGAGTTAATGCTTCACTAACACGCTTAATACTAATTTCATTAATTGATATAATCTTAACTTGAAGTGCTGATTTTATCATTTATGCAGAATTGACATTAATTAATTCCAACTATACACCACCTTATTATACTTTCTTACATATATGATAAAACAATGTATGTTTATTCAAAAACACAAATATGTAGATACTAGGTAATAACGACATTCAAACTGAATATAGGCGGATTTGCATATTTAAAGTCCATTTCATCAGCACTGCCGACAGGCATTAATAACAGCATTCACTGCCACTCTCAACTCTGAAAATTCATTTGAAGCTGATTACGCACACAAAAGTAAAAAGCAACTCAGCAAAGCAATTGCTGACCTATTTTCCAATTCTTCAATTTATAGCACCGTATCGAGAGTTCTAGTAGATTTATATTTGCTACGTTTTGCTGCGGGGCTTAAAAAGTTTCTTTGCGTTTAAAAGCTTGGCGGCGCGGCGACGGAACTAACTGGATATAACGGCATATCCCCAACTATTCTTTCGTTCCGCACTAAAGTTTTTATAGGTCAAGCCTAGATCAGTCCGGATTAAATTCATTGTGGAAAAGCGAGGACGGTGCCGACAATGCATTTTTATTACTCCGCGATTTTTTTAATTTAATTACTACAGGATTTCAATGTGTAAAAAGTTCCAAATTTGCATGTGTACTACCTCTCTTTATTGCTATGTATTTTATTAGATCACAAGACATGAATTATGTTACAATAGCAAGCTGTTGTTACGCCTAGACTTGTGGCCTAGATATATATAGACTCATATTATATTTAAGCAGAATACGGTTTGCAGTTCCTCTGTTCCTAAATTTGAGCTGGAATTATTATTTCCATTCTGAATAATACGCTTCTGAAAGTGTGTTTCTTTGTCACACCTGTTGCATTTAGATACTTGTAGTTTCTTGTCTAGCCAGCTGAACATTTTGTCGAATAGAATTTCTAACATCATTATTCTGAGAAAACCCAATGGTCTAAATGGAAAACTGAGAATGTAAGTATGTGTGTATATATATCAAACTCAATGTTTCAACCTTATCCCTTTTTAAATTCATATCAAAGCCAATAATTCACTGAACGAGCTTTAGTCGATTTTTGGTGTCCTCATAAAATCATAGCGCTTGTAGATACGTGAATCGGAGCAATCTGCGACAGAAATGACTCAGCCCTTTAATAGCAATCTAGTTTCATTCAACGCGAGGCCGCATTGGTGCAATAAGACTTACATTGGTGAGTTCACAATAGCAAACTGTATTTCAATATATAATCCAAGGAGCTTAACAAGAGTAAAGAACAATTTCAAGTTTCCACTCTTTGTTTCTAACTTTCGCAACAAATTAGATTGTTTACGGTACCTGCTATCCTCATTTAAAATCTTTCTTTAGGTACATTTGCAACGTTCTTTCCAAGATTATTCTGTTTTGAATATTTATAAATAAAATGTTGTGGAGTGAATTTTATATTTACTACTCAAAGAAACCAAGATTAAAATCGAGAATACTACGTTTTACAAAAGCTTTTTAATAAGCAACGTTTTCGAATCAGAGGTTATTCTGATGCACTATTATTATTTATTGTTTGTATTGTACCAATGTTACACGCAGATCAAGTCCCTATTGTTATACTCTATAAAGAAATTATTATTCATATAACAAAAACAAAAATACAATTTAAACATATTGAACTAACATATAAATACTAAACAAACCGTTGATCGGACGTGTTGCATATTTTTAATAGAACACATCATTTTCATTCTACATATTTGTACATATAATTATGTTACCGGAAATGCATTAAATATACAAATTCTAGGAAATGTGTATAATTCCGATACCATTTAGGAAATGTATAAAATATGTTTTTAAAAACTATTTAATGCATAGATATCCTTTTTTTTTATAAAAGGAAGATTCCTAGATATCCTAGGAAATGTACATAATTTTCCTCGAAATTGTATATAATTTCAATATCGTATTAGGAAATATATAAAGTAAATGCTTTATGTAATAAAACAATGTTGTTATTTTTTATTATATCACTTATTGAGATAATCGGGTTACAGTCATAACGTAAAATAATAATAATATGTTCATATAATCTTTCTTATTAACATTTCTAAAATCTATTAACTTTTAACATAAGTATCACAAAATTCTTTTAAAATCAAATTTTCATTTAGCAAGTAATCAGTCCCCTCGTCCCGCTGTCCCCGCGTACCTTCCAATATCTAAAATCTTTTACATTTCCAATTGCTATTTAGGAAATGTTTAATGTTTAATGTTTCCTAGATTTCCTAGGAAATGTGTAATGTGTACGTATAAAATAATTTATTTCACACATTTGTGATTTTAGGAATTAGATACATTTCCTAGGAATTGTATTCAATGACGGATTCCATACATTTCCGTTAACATATTATACACTATCCAATATATCGTATATCAATGTAATTGAGAATATATATAAACAAATTGCTATATAAAATTATTTTCTATATAAAATAGTAAATTGACATAATTGTTCCACTTTAATAAATTCATATTACTTGTTTAAACGAACAAACTGGAACAACCTCCGAAATAAATAATTACATAATACAATACAATTTTAATTCATTTCATAAATTAAGTATTTCATACATAAATATTTATTTTAAACATAATATTGGAAATATTGTTATCATTCCTTCAATATTTATTATATGTTTCCATTGTGATTTTCAAGGTTTATAATATTATAATTGCAATATATTGTGCCAGTTTAAGCGTAATAATCGTTTCAAATATCTGATAATACAAAATCAAGATATTAAATAAAAGCAACATTAATCATAGAGCTATTTATATTATGTTTATAATCATTAACGTCATAATAGGTAACAATAATTGATTGGAATATCGTTTGATATTCACCCATCAATCACATAGAACACTTATATCTTCTTATCTTCTTTATATATAAAAATGAATCGCAAAATGTGTTGGTAAGCGCATAACTCGAGAACGGCTGAACCGATTTCGATAATTCTTTTTTTATTATGTTCCTTGAAGTACGAGGATGGTTTTTATGTAGAGAAAACGTAAATATGTACCACGGGCGAAGCCGGGGCGGACCGCTAGTTACAAATATAAGTTTAGGTATATTTATTTCGAAATATGTATTTAAGCAACAAGATAATAAAATTTATCGATTGACGATAAGGTTGAGCAAACCCCGTAGCCTTGCCAATTTAGATATTAGAACCTAAAAGTTTACAATTTGTTCCAAGAACGATGTTAAGTTATGATTTTAAGACTGTATTGCGATGATTTACATTCAAAGGCTTTGTTTGATTGATCCTTTTGAAAATACAAATATCAGGAAGTATTGATTCAATTGAAAAACTATTTTTGTGTAGGGAATCCTTTATAACGTAGAATCTATTCTTTACACCGTAGAAAATGCGCTTATAAATAATCTGCTAAGCTAATAAGTAGAGTACACAGAATTAAATATTTAATATAGATTTTCATGAATAAACATGAAGTAACAATTTAAATGAGAAAATTATTGGCATTGTATAAAATAAATAGAGTAGTAGTTATCATAATACATTTCTCTGTAAGTGTGTAAATGTAATTTTTTTTATAACTCTGTAATGTTTGAGAAAAATAAGGCAATAATATTGCCCATAGAGCTATTTTCAATTTCTATGTTCAATACAAAAATATTATAATAAATTATTTCTTCTTTATTTTTTACAACTGAACGCTGTATTGATTTGGACAATTAATAGAGTAGTAGTTATCATAATACATTTCTCTGTAAGTGTGTAAATGTAAATTTATTTATAACTCTGTAATGTTTGAGAAAAATAAGGCAATAATATTGCCTATAGAGCTATTTTCAATTTCTATGTTCAATACAAAAATATTATAATAAATTATTTCTTCTTTATTTTTTACAACTGAACGCTGTATTGATTTGGACAATTAATTGTTTGTTACATAAAAATCTTTGAGTTAGTTCAAAGACCTTATTAAATATTTTGTGAAAGCCCTTGTTGCATATTTTATTTGGGCAATATCATTTTGATAATTTTTAGTAGTATTTTGATATAAGTATGTGAAATATATTGCATAGGCTGGAATGCCCCTTCTATATGTTCTGTATGCTAGCGTTAGATAGATATTGTCATCTTTTCTTTTTTCTCCTGGCGAAACATCTCATTCCCGTGAGAATTTTCTTTGACCACGCGAGCCAAACCGCGGGCGAACAGTAAAATAATATACGTACCTACGTTGTTTTTCGGTTTAATGTACCTACTTACGAAAAGGTTTCTAACGTTTTTTAAAGAATACCCCCTAAAATTACTTATGAATTACAACGCACTTACGCTACACTGTTTTGTATCAATGAAATAGACAGATAGTAGTGCAGAAAGTGTAGAACAAAAGAGTAGGTTCTCGGAGATCTTTTCATTTTGTGGTTTTGAACTGTGGTAAGCGTCAGGCCGACCCCTTGACATCAGATGACCCATTTCACTCTTATTGAATAAAAATGTAGTGCTTAACCTTCACCTAAAAAATCGGCAGTCAAATCTACTGACTTAAAAGTGCTTAAAACGACGTAGTTGTTAAATGGTACCTATGGCCATTAGAGAGTTCAAAAGCCATTTAAAAACTAAATGATAGCTAAAATTATATTTCTTTTTGTAAATCAACAAACAACAGACAACTCATTCTAGAAACAACGATAAAAGAAAGTTCTCTTTGTCTAGATACTTTAAAATTCCAATTGCAAACAGTGTTGTTCCCTTTTTTAGAAAGGTTTTATTGTTGCTGTGGAGCCTTTAATGTTAGCAGCTGCAACCGTCTTATACAATTCTTTCTCACATAGAATTTAAAATATGTACGGACGGATTTATATGGAACTTCCATATCTTATCATAAAAGCAGCATGAATTATTGCATATACGAGAAATAGAAATAAACGTGAGATGAATCACATGTTTTTTTGCATCCGTTTATTTTGTTATTCTTTTATTTATTTGTGTTTTTATTAATATAAAAACTTACATTAGTTGATAATTATATATCAATTATGAAAAGCCTAGCCATAGGCACTAAAGCTTTCTGAATCCTTATCATGACCTTTCTTATATTGATATAAAAGTATACCTACATAATATTATATGGAATCATTAATATTGAACAGCGACTAGAACGCAGTAACAAGGTTGATTCACTCAGAGCACAGATGGTCTGAATAATAATATTATTACATATTATGTATTGTCGTCTTACTGCAACATACAGGTGAACCAACCAAAACTGGGACGAACAGATGCTTTGAGCTTGTAGTTAATAATGGATTTTTAACAAAGGTTATATGGAATCTTTAAGATGACTTCTTATTATATTTATTATTTTCCTAATATATGCGGAAATTAAGTATTTAGTCGGCACCAAATTGGCAATAAAGATTTGTAATTCTGTAAGAAGTTGGCACTTGATTTATTTTCAATAATGCTCAGTCAGACGGCTAATAATAAAATAATTGTGCAGGAACTCTATCTGCCATATTGGAAAGAAACGTGGGATAATCCATACTAATATCGAGAGATCACTCTTTAGTGATAAGGCCGCCCTCTGTGCTAGTTTAGCTATAATTTTTAGTTTTAAGTAATTTGTATAACTAGCATAGTAAAGTGTTATAAATAAAATAAAATAAATAATATTATAAATGCGAAAGTAACTCTGTCTGTCTGTCTGTTACTCAATCACGCCTAAACTACTGAACCAATTTGCATGAAATTTGGTATGGAGATATTTTGATACCAGAGAATGGACATAGGCTACTTTTTATTGCGAAATATGTACCACGGGCGAAGCCGAGGCGGACCTCTAGTATATATAAATTGCTTACAAGGCGTGGGCGATGTGAGAATATTATTAGATTTTTCTTTAGTCTGTAGGGCGGACTAATGATGAGCTTTTTTCACTCAATATATTATTTCTATTCCTATTAGGTACTCAATCAATATAAAAATGCGACGTAATATTTTCTAGCGAACCAAAGAAAATATTATTCACATTAATGTTTTAGATATGTATATGACAAGCGTTTGTACGATTTCCATATAATTGCATGAATGTTAATCGTTAATACCTATTGAGAGAATTATACCTAAACCACCTAAACACAATTTATGCTGTATTGAAATCAAGTTTATCATATTGAATAAAAGTTGCACACATCGGAACATAAGAAATTATATCCAAAATATAAGGAATCATATTTTGACGTCTATACAAATTTTCTTTTTCCACGTAGCCCAATATAACAAAAGATCGTTTGAGCAACAAAGCGGAGAGGTATGCATATATGTAGTTTCGCGAACGGCATGCAATAGATCAAAGTTAGAAACACATAGCTATTCGTATAACTTTCACTATAAATTGGTTTTGAAGTGCACTTTCAAAAGTAACTCTAAATTGTGCAATAGATACCAAGCAACGATGAGTAAATTATATAGAGTTTTAAAACTAAACGTTGAGAATAACATTCAATAAAAATGTCTTTGTTATGAGCTTATACCATTATTAATAAGAGTCGACTTGAATTCTATTAATTTTATACAATATTTGTCCATTGTGTTTAACACTTAACCTTTTTCATATAAATTTTTGGAAAAGATTAACCAAATACTGTTGTAGGTTTCACATTTTAAAAATATTTCTCCCTAAAACTAAAAACGAAAAAGCCATTAAAGATTTGTTTTCAGCACAAAAGCGAGCACAAAAACAAATCTATCATTTTCACATCGAAAAACAGTTATGATATTCCCGAACAAAATACAAATTCATTTCAATATTTCGTATTCATTCAAGCAATACGGTCTCAGTGGAATAAAGTTCATTTCATCGGCCACTATCAACAAATAACATCGATAGAGAGCTTAAGCCTAACCACCTGAAGTCACGACCGTAAGTCATTTATTAAAGTCCAAAATAGATTTAACACCCGTATGAAATATTGCCGCACATAACTTTGTAATTATGCCTGTAACTGACTCGATAAGGAAACTTATTAAACCATGTAGAGTTTAATTAACAAGCGATTGTTGTCGGTTGAATTTTTATTTCGATTAGTTAAATTTTTATTCCGTCCAATGGGATTGTTATAAAGCTAGTCTTTAAAGCTTATCAATTTTATTATTATGTAGTAAAATAATACGGTTGTAGAATTTCAGCCTCTCCTGTGTTACGTTTTTAAAACAACCTGCGTAAAATTAATTAAAGTTTGTTTTTTATAGTTACTTGTTTTTCCACATGGGCTTGATTTTTTTAGTAATATGATAGAAATGTTTTATCTATTTAAGAAACAATTATTACTATTATCGTGAACCAATTATAACAAACAGAAAGCCCACACAATGTGCTTATTAATCTGATCGGTATCACAGAGAATATAGAACCTTTAACTGTTATTACTGAACGTTTAAAAATAAAATTTTATATTTATTAATGAATTTGATACGAATTTTCGTTAATTAAGAACTTAAAATATGAATATAATTTAAATTTAATATCGGACAGTAAAAGTACTATACAACTTTCTAATTTCTTATTGATGCATATTAATTTTCATATCATCTTATACCTAAATATGACAATATATTTCCTAATAACGCTCATAATAAATAAACTCTTCAGTGACAACCCTATTGCGAAATGCACATAATATTATGATACGAAATAGAAACAAAACAATTCATACCGCTCTGTCAGCAAGGTTGCGCACTCTACAATGCAGATAGGCGGGCTGCCCCACGGCGGCGGTCGCCTCTCGCCTCGTCGTGTTGTCGAAGTACGGCTGCCCTAGAGGCTCCCAGCCTCCGCCGCCTGCTGTCACACCTGTCCACAAGTTAACACACTGTTGTAACATATCACGAGCCTTGACTGCTTTGAAAACTGTTACTTCAATGGTCCTGTTTACAAACGCAGGGGATTGATTGACACAATGTAGTGCCCTGATTTAATGGTTATTTTTCTCATCTTAGAGATAATTGTTTGTGTGTATTTTCTGTATGAATGTGTCTAAATAAAAATTGTCTATCAATAAAAGTTATACGCTTTCGTAAAATAAACCTACCTTCGACTAAGGAGGAAGAATGGAAATTTGCTTTTGAAAGGCCTGTAACACAACATTTTATTTACATAGCACGTCGGTTAACGCTCAAAAGTGCCGAAATAAAAAATAACGGGACGTGACGGGAAACAAAATACATTTTATCGTCACCGGGGATCGCCTTAATGGAGGCTTTCGGACAAATTCGGCTAAGGGTGAAATCATATTTGCCCCAAATTTTGGTTAGACCTGTCCACATTATGACTCAACAGCAAGGATTACTGCCCGATGAATTTAGATTTAATGGATATTTAATTTTAAGCTGTTTATGAATATAATCACCATAATATTATGTAGTGGATGATTTTCTAGTACAATGCGCAAATTTATTAAAACAAACATCACTGTTTGCTGTTATCCCAACTGGGACCTTTAACAATATCAATAAAGATTATCGAATAAGATAAACAAATGCTATATGTCCCTGCTCACCTAATAGAGGATTCATGTATAAGTATATATTTCATGAGCTATACTTTAATACCTGTGTAGATACATAGGTACATAAAGTTTTCAATTAAGCATGTTAGAATATAAAATAACAAATAGCTACAGTTGAAGTTATCAGCGACAATACAAGTAAGTAATTTCATTTTAATCCCGCAACAAAGAATCACCGTGAATAGAAAGGCGTTTAGTAATGATGGTAAAAATTATACTTATACACGCACACGGTTACTCGTTGAATTGTTTTTAGTTTTTTACCGTACACGAATATTACAATAAGTGTTTAATTGTAACGATTCAACAACTTTCTCAATTAAAATTTTTAATAAGTACCTACACCGTAATTCAAATATCAGATTTTTTTATATCAAGACGAAAATAATCCACGAATTTCAAGTAATATGTATAAAAATAACAACGCTTTAAATAAAATTCCAACAAAGCAACATAATTTTAATCGAGAAAGCACTAAGGAAACACGACTGGTTTTCATTAAAAACTTGGCCCGCATGTAAATAAATGAAAACTACTTGAATTAATTTGTACGTTATTATAAAACCAAACAATATTTGCGTAATCTGAACACATTGTGTGCTTTCTGTTTCCATAGTAAATGTTGTTTTATATTTGCGGTTAATAAATGCATTAAGCTTAATTTGCTTTTTAATTTATGACACATCTGATACGATTTGTAATATATATTTGGTTATGTGTTATTATTTTCAATTCGAATGTTTCAGAAATTTTAATGAGTGGTTGTTTTATACGAAGGCTATAATTTTAACTTAATAGCATCGTAATTCAATGTGGGGGTTTTAAATCAGCTAACATAGGTTGTAAAGCTTTTAAAAATAACCATTGCGTATATTTTCACTTTTAATTACACTTGATGGCAATCTTTGATATTTTACCAAAAAAGGGTACAATGCTTTCTTTACACTTTGGGCAATACAATAATATTTTAGTAAGAAATGGCTACCTATAGATCTTATATATTAACTTGCATTTAACATACAGAAACATAATATAAAAATTTTGTTTACAGAAGCATTTTAGACTAAGCTTTGCATCTAGTGAACGAAAAATTGTCTGCCCATAAAAGTAATGGATACAAGGACTATAACTATTATTGAGATAGTCAGAGGTAAGCCTTTTACGGGTTATCGTTATTATCTCGTTTTCCTTTTTATCTTTCACCAGTAAAACTTTATTTCTCATACATTCTGTTTCATTGCATAGGGTAATATTAATTTTTATAACCTAACTATTGTTTGCCATGTAAGGCAGCGTGAGAACATAGCCGGACGGCGCCAACTCTACGCGCCATAAAGATTTCGTCTCCAAAATATATACCGATGCTTTTGATTTGAAATACAGTAATTAGTTTATGATCACCGATATATGGTTTACGATAGATGATAATTTATATATCTACTTAAAATATATATTTTTGAGTTTTTTCAGTAGTTCTGAAAATAGCTTGTAAATTTGTTTTATAGGCCTAAGTGATATCTATAGTATCTGAAGAACGTTTACCGGGTTCGATAGGTATTCTGTATGTACAGACGTGTATGTAAATATGTATTATGTTAAATAATAGAAAGGTAGCTATTTATTTATTCCAACAATTATAAAATAACACAGTAAAAGTTGTAGGTCCTGACCTAGCACCATATTTATATGGAACGCGAGTGTGCTTGTAACTGTCAAGACTATTTAAAAAGGTTAAGTTTTACGTAAATGGAATGTATGTGATTTATTTGATTTTAAAAATCCTTTAGCTGTTTTTATTTAAACAGTATTATGATGCTTTAAACGGGTTTACTTTAATATTTGTGTGTGTTTTTAAAGTGAAACTTTTATTACATCGTCTCAAACTTTTTGGTCTGTGTAGCGCATGTCGCGTGTATCGCGGCTGCCGAGTAGGTATACCTACTCGGCAGCCGCGATACACGCGACATGCGCTACACAAAGCAGTGTTCGGAACCGTTCGAACAGTTTCACTTTTACCGTGGTTTCATAAAACCACACAACATTTTTTTTTAAATGTTAATTTGTAGAAAATATTTACATGGTAACTTTTCCTGTCTGTTTCTGAATTTTCATTTCTAACATAATTTATATGAAAGACACCTTTGTTGTGCTATAATTTCCTATTGATGTGTGCGAGTAAAAAAAGTAAAATAGTAAGATGTGAAAGGGTTGTTTAAGTAACAGGCCTCCAAATGTGTATAGGTACTCCGATAAATAATTCATAGATATTCTAGAATACTACAATAGGTGCTGACCAATTACGTAACGATTAAGATAAAGAGGGATGAATGATTCAGTGTTCAAACTAAAAACCAATTTCTATATCAATTTTAATTTGTGTTTGTTTTATTCTTATATATAAAAATGAATCGCAAAATGTGTTGGTAAGCGCATAACTCGAGAACGGCTGAACCGATTTCGATGATTCTTTTTTTATTATATTTCTTGAAGTACGAGGATGGTTTTTATGTAGAGAAAACGTAAATATGTACCACGGGCGAAGCTGGGGCGGACCGCTAGTAGTTTTATATTTTTACTAGATCGTAGTAAAGAAAATTCCCATGAGAATGAGATATTATACCGCGGTAAATATATAAAGCACTCTATAATATATATACCTCATAGCCACAAAATATATGTATACACAGATACTATAAAATGGCACTTGGAAGAGAAATACAAACACTTTTTCGTATTTTAAATATTAAGACCAGTAAGGAAGTAAAAATTTTACTAACGATGCTTAGATAATTAATTTATATATTACTAATATTATAAAGAGGAAAGGTTTGTATGTATGTATGTATGTATGTATGGTTTTCACGCATAAACTACTGGACCGATTTTGATGAAATTTGGCACAGATAATCTTTAGACCCTGAGAAAGAACATAGGCTACCTTTTATTGCGAAATATGTACCACGGGTGAAGCCGGGGCGGACCGCTAGTATATTATAAAGGCGAAAGTTTGTAAGGATGTATGGATGTTTGTCACTCTTTCACGTAAAAACTACTGAACCGATTACAATGAAATTTAGCACACATATAGAGGGTAACTTGGATTAACACATAGGATAGTTTTTATCCCGGAAATCCCACGGGAACGGGAACTATGCGGGTTTTCCTTTGCAAACGCGGGCGAAGCCGCGGGCGGAAATCTAGTTAATTTATAATTCTACGTACTAAATATTCTCCTTACAAAAGTAGGTACCCTGTTTTTCCGTTGTAGAGCAACACTATTCCACTTCTACATGACAACTCTATTTCATATTCAAAACGTATATTAAATAAGAAAATGAAACTTACCAAACAATATGAAAATACAGCTGAGCTTCGCCGCCCACATTGCGTAATGCTTGCACTTTCACATTATGCGTCCACTAAAATATATGAAAACACTTCACAACATCCACTTGAACTCGGCATAATTCAGTGTTCACGGCAGTTTGTTTTTCGCATTGCAGCGTCACTCGTCACTTCAAATGTTTATGAACTTGCTGTTGATTAAACAATTTCCTTTTACCACTTTATCCACATTTATTGGCACAGTTCTTTTCTAAAACCTGTTTTTAAAAATTAATTGTTATAACATGTAGTGCTTTCACTCAATAAAAAGAAATTTGCGTATAAAATAAAACCTTCAAAGTATAAGTGAACGAAACCTTTATATTTTTATTTTATGTCTTACTTCAAAATCGACAATAAACCTGTTCTGTGAAGTGAAAAATGAGTGTCCTATTTTCATACACTGATAAGATCTTAAATGACTTTGTAATGTTTTTAACCTTCAGCCCTCGCTTTTACTTCTAATTTGGGCGTAACAAAATATTTTCTTTTTGATTTAAAAGCGACTTGTATGGATAAATAGTTGATTCTCAAAATTGATAAATCCATGCAAATCTCACGTTTAGTTCCCTGTGGGTAATTAATTCTCTTTGACGTAATGTGCTTACCGACCTTTCATTCTAATTAATTAAAGGGCATGTTAATCCAATAAAATCACGGCTGAGTACAAATTGGCTGAAAATTAGTTTGTGACAAGAACTTTTAGCATAGCATCCTAGTTAATGGACGTCCGACACGCTTTGTCCGACCTTTATTTTGATGTAATACTATTGTAATATACTATGACCTTACGAAAACAAAAAGGTAATGGTGTACAACATGAAAAAATTCTTATTTTACTTTAATATGTCGGAGAAAAACTCAGTAAACAATGCTACATTCAGTATTTACTTTACCTAGTATAATGAAAGCACTTAGTCGCATAATTAAATGTTAGCATGTCGTTTGTTCAGAGAAGCAATAAATTCTTCACTATTTTATCAGTACGACTTGTTTAAATGTATTTCTTTTTTAGTTTAATCTCCTTACTTGTCGTGATTGAATTTATTCCTTTATTTTTTGAACTAGGTCATTGTTACCTTATTCTAGTAGCTGGTAAATACTAAGATGATCAACCTATATATTTTTCTGTTAAGGACCAAAAAATGCTCTTAGTATAAAGAGTACATTATAACAAGGTCTAATACCTTTAACCATTCATTCTTTGATGTTCTTTTCATGGTTAGGCTCCCTGAAACGTATATAGTTTTTAGTGAAACTCTTTCGTTCTTTCCTTTCAGGAAGTAAAAGGATTTGTTATTACATCTTATTTGCTTTAGCGGGTTTGTCGTATTTAATATGTAAAAATGCATTGAGCCACATTTGAGTTAAATATACTAAAATACTATATCCAAAATAAAAGAAAGGAGTCGAGGCGAACAGCTAGTTATACAAAAAATAATCTTACCAATGGAATATAAATATTACTTATATGACATATCATAATTATTAACAATGATTAATGGTCTGATAAATTTAATTGTATTAATATAATATGAACTGCTTAAATATCGTTAAATCATTCATTAGTCATTTTATCTATTGTATCGATGATTGATGATATTTCATTAATGTAGTCCTTTGTATGTTACATTTAATCTAGGACATTAATTCTGGCTATAGAACAGGCTTCCATTTAGTCCATTATTCAAATTCAGAAGTGTAACTCAAACAAACCATTATTTTTAATATAATATTACTTAGCTTTTACCGTGTCAAATCTACATGTTTTATCATGCGTGAATATTATATCTACAACTCTAAAGTTTTATTATTTTATTGTTCAGTTCGCAAAATATTCCTTGAATCTGTAAAGTCTTAATACCTGAAAGAGTATCGATTCAGATAAATAAACAAAGTAAATTCTACATTTGTATAAGTGCAATAAACTGCTGTTATTGTGATAGCGTAGGGATAGATCACAAATATAGATTTCTTTGAAATCTATCGGATATAGGTATTGAAGGTTGTTCCGGGCTCGAGTTCCGAGTTTGATTTCCTTACTAACTCCGAGGTGAAGAAGGAATCTGGGTTTATCATCCATTCAGTTTGCATTTGAAAGGACGGTGGCTCTTTTGTCGGAAGTTATCTAGTTTATGATATTCAAATTTGACGTTGAGTGGAATTGAATTCATTTGGTCTGCTATACATAGAATAGCAGAAAATGACCAACATCTAGTTAACAGGTAATAAATGCAGAATTTCCAATACATCCACTTGCCAACGTTCGCCCCTCAACAAACGAATTAAAACGTAACCTGCATTCTACATAGAGCTATCGAGATATAGCTTAACACTGAATATGTATTAATGAAAATCCGTACATACGAAAAAAAATTGTTCCAGCATTTGGATAAACGAAATGTTGGTTGTTACACAAAAAAGTCGAACGCGGAATTTTTGCCCCGAGAGAGCAGGTGAGCTTTTAACGTGGGCGCACGGTGGCAACATTACTTTATCGAATTTGAATATTTTGTTTTATCAGCTCCGGCCGACCTGAAACGAAGTTTGTTTAAACGGTAATACAATTATTCACAGCTTTTTGCGAAATTACTGTTTTGGTATTTATTTGTTCAAATATTTAAATATTAACAAGCTTTTACAAATATTAATATTCTATAGGATGAAAATTGCTCTATTTATATGTAAAATTTGCCATTATTTTATTTCATAATTCATTAACATTCACCCATTAGTTTTTATTATTAAAAAATGTTTATAATAATATCTTCAAATTCAATTCGCTACTAAAAATACATCTGAACCAAGTAGAGACCATCGTAACAGTAGAGTTGTAGCGGTTCGTCGAGCTTCAAATAAAGTATGTTACGTTTGCTTCATTTAACAGAGTCTCGTCTTGGAATAATTTAGAAGAGTGAAATATGTGACTAAAATAATAATGCTATGTTAACGAGGAACCAAAAAAGTCACTTATCTAAGTAATATAATTAACGGTAAAGCGAATCTATTACTAAACTATTCCCTCAAGTAACATAAACGGATCTCCAAACACGAAATTTACTCTTCTCATATATGGGGCGTTATCGATCTACAAACACTAAACAGTCTTTACACTTCCCATACGTATGTGTAAGCAACGCCTTTGACCTGCGAGTGTCTATACTAACTTACACTACAGTACCTTTTCAACCTAATTGAAATGCTGTGGCTAACAATTCTTGCTCCAATATCGCTGTGTGGTTTTGATTAGCACACCTTTACCCGCAAATGCTTTAAATCACCCATAATGATTCTATGACAAGCTTTTGAATATAATTTTAAACATGGTAATTGTCAAGTCCCATTTGATACATGTGTTACTTCAAATTATGTGGGGATTTGGCCCGTTTTTCACGTCCCAATGACGTTATAAAATTATATATAATATCTACAGAAACTTTTTCGTATACCGTACCTTAAAAACAACTTTGAAGAAAATAAGTCAATTTAACAAATATAGGACACGATTTTATAAATATAATATAGACAAATTAAGACTTCAATTCCAGACTCATCGCAGTGAAGTTAATTGGGCTATCTCTGTTTTAATTTCGTTTGATAAAAGGTTATTTATTTGACGTTTTCAATGTTAATTGCTTCCAGCAATTATTATCATCAAAGAACAATATTTTCTCGTTAATGAGATATTACTGTAAAATCTAAATACCTAAATGTATCATAATGTGTTTCGTTTTTCTCTTTAACAAAATTTAGTACTTATGATTTCCAACTAGGACTAGAATTATCTGCTAGTTGAAATTCGACCTTACGACATAAACGTAAGATCTCACATAAACTGCCAAAAAATCGACTAATCGGCTTTGTAACACAAAAATACCTATAGTAGTTATTTTGGGGTAGTGAGCTTTTTAAAATATTTAACACTACAGAATTGTATATTTTAAAGTACATGAGTATTAGTGCTTACGGAATTAAACTACCTCAAACGTGAACGTCGATTAGATAATGATGTGGTAAAATATTTATATGTTTAAAAAGAACAAAAAAATAATGCTTGACGATTGGAAGTGAAGTGAAGTGAGAAAGGAGTATTTCCTTTTAAAATTGATTTTTAAGACGGCTTAAATCACGGCTTATTTATTTTCCAATGTAAATCCTTAGTGTAAATCTTACTTCATAAAATACTCCGAGTTTTAATATGAAATAAAAATGCTATGTAAATATTTTCTTTCTGAATCTCTTTAACCTTCTAAAATTAGAATTAAAATCTTTATACTGAAATTTTCAACGTGCCCTCGCTTTTGGAGTGAAATATTTGTATCAAAGAGCCTGTTGTATTTGTGCTTTAAGAACATTTGTAAAGATTTACTTTTAGGTATTTTACTAGATATTATGTAA
This sequence comes from Colias eurytheme, assembly GCF_061535395.1. Taxonomy (NCBI): domain Eukaryota; kingdom Metazoa; phylum Arthropoda; class Insecta; order Lepidoptera; family Pieridae; genus Colias; species Colias eurytheme. The sequence continues at coordinate 5,051,990 of NC_142998.1, read as the reverse complement.
AATGACGCGCAAATTGGGTCAGGCTTCGAGACACCTTCTATTAAAAGTTATTGATATGGAAGAGAGGGTCTTCTGATACAGATTTTCTTTTAGATTCACTAAGACGACCCTTTTACCGTAGATTTGAATTGTCCTAAATTAGTTACGGAATACGGAGACATAAACCTAGTTTTCTTTTAAACTCCGTAAGTTGCTACCGTTCATATAAATTTTGAATTGTCCTGTACTATTTATCGTAGAGTCCAAAATAATCTTAGGAAATTTTTGTAATTGTTTGTCATTTAGATAATATTTTAGTAAAATACTAACAATTATTAAGGTGATGACCTGACTCTTCTATATGGACGTAAATATTTACACTACATGCAATATTTAAGTGGGTTATCACTGAGGAGGGTAAATAAGGTTATCAATTCTTAACTAATAATATTTATTGGACTCTATTTCGACTTTGTTTATTACTAAAGTTAAGAAGATATATTCAGGGCCTTTAACATATTAAAATTTACTATTCAATCGAAATTGGTAAAAGAGAATTGATTATATTATTATCACATGTAATGAAAGATCGTTCACTTCAACTGGGAGATAATTGAATTATAACCTAGTATCGTTCTCTATAAGTGGCTATTACTAATTGATACCTTTCTCTTGAGAATTGAAATGAAAATGAAAAAGAGAACATTAATATTTTATTAACTCGAGATGTTTTTCGATTCAATACCTATTTTGGCTTGGCATTATTGCTACTTGATAGAAACTTTACTGACCGCGGGTGCCGCGAGGCTTTCAAATTTCAACGTAATAATATTGGGGAAAAAATAATTGTATTTAATATACATAATTAGTACAACGGCTATCAGGTTAACGTATTACTAGTGAACTTGATTATTTTTAATATTCTGAAAATAAATTATTTAGAACAAGAGCGTAGTAACAAAACTTCTGAACTCAATTGGAAATCCAATGTTAATATAGTCTATGTACCTAATATAAGATTATGTTCCTATAAGTTCAATAAAATACCTATCTGTGTTATCAAGTTATCAATATAATATGTAATGTATAACTAAATTAAATATAGAGATAAATCTATTCTTAATATTATAAAGCTGAAGAGTTTATGAGCTAGTTCGTAATATGTGTATAAAATATAGTGATAAATAATAAACAATTTTCCTAACAGATTTGTGGTTTAGGAACAAGCATGAAAACCTCATTTACTGGTCGCCAAATCGTTTTCCCCTGTATTAGAATTTAGACTCTATAAGGCCATAAATTACACAAAATAATAGATTGATTTATCCAATAGTTAATAACTAGTAACTTAGTCTATTTTTTATACCGATATTTCTACAGGATTACACATTAGGATTAAAAGGAAAAAATCATTCAAGCGCGCGGGTGAAATTACGAGGCGCAGCTAGTCTTGAAATAAAATTTAATTTGAAAACTCAAATATAATTAAAACTGATGATGTCCATTTGTACTGGAATAAATGAATATTAAGAATTACATCCATTATTTAAAGCCGATCCTTTGTTGAGCTAGTTATTCGAACGAGCCGGATAAATGTATTTATAAATAAACTAGCGACCCGCCCCGGCTTCGCACGGGTGCAATGGCGGCCGGCTGGTACCGCCGCAAACGCTACGTCCCGCAATTTTTAAATCTGTAATATCTTCGAAAATATTCACTTAAATCATACGGTGTAAAGGGCCATATAGATCTATATTAAATGAACAATGTATTCAAGGTATTTAATTGGTTAAGGATTAATGCTGTATTGGTTAAAATCGCTTCGAAAATTAACGATTATTTGTCGTAAAAAGTAAATGACATAAAAAAAGTTTTTGTGGGTTATCCATGGTTATCCATAAGAGATAGACATATACCATCACGGACTTTTCTGTAGACCTTTTCAATGTGAACAATACTTAGTACATTATTTTGATAAAACTCGTAGGGTTCAGCTTGCGTTTGCAATGTAAGCGGAAAAAATGTAATTATTTACGACATCACATTAGTAACCTCAAAAATAACAATACTTCTCCACTATTTAATAGATGTTATTATACATATAAACCTTCCTCTTGAATCACTCTATCTATTAAAAAAAACCGCATCCAATCATCCGTTGCGTAGTTTCAAAGATTTAAGCGTACAAAGGGACATAGGGACAGAGAAAGCGACTTTGTTTTATACTATGTAGTGAAGACAGAACATAAAGTACTTTTAGGGACCTTTAATTAAAAATAGACTAAGTATCGTTAATTAATCAAAACGTATTGCAAACTTGAGCTACGGTGGAAAAGTCGATAATGTAGTTCAAATATAAACAAGTGATTACTAGGAAATGCTAATTATCTAGCGTACATATCAGTATCAATTAGCCGTTGAGAAATCTTAAAGCGATTTCGTTTTTAACGTCAATTCGCTATTGCGAGTATAGATTCTCATACATGTTTAATTTTTAAATGAAATCTGTTCCATATAGTATCGAAATAATAATTAAGCAATAACAACTTTGCTGACTATGTTAATTAGGAAACTATTTGTTGTACACGTTCTTTTTTCTCAATACTTTTGAAATTTAATGATTTGAAGATTAAATTTCCATTCAAATTCATAGCTGTATAATGTATATATTTGTTATCCATAATCATAGTCAGGCCGTTGTGCTCTCAGTACAGGGACGCAGCCTCCTCTCTTAGGAGGTTTAGGCTTACCAAGTGCCGATCGGCATATATCTTCGAATTTTTCTTTCTTCAAATTGTAAAAGAACAATTTGATTATTTGCAAGCACGTTTAGTCTCCTCCAAACATTAACTAAAAGCCGGAAATAGTAACAACTGAGCTACCACGCTTTTGTTCTCAAATCATTTTAAAGCATTCACAATATAGTAATCTATCGACCTTTATGTCGAGAATATTGAAACATTTAGCTAATATTACCGTATTCATTGAATACAATATATAAATAATAGTTCAACTCTTTGTTAGAGATTTAACAATAGCAGCTGGTAATTTATATTTTTAACGCCTACAGCTATAAAGCATTACTTGTCTATTAAATCTTTTTAGATTCCTTTGAAAATAATTGAGGAGTCATAATACTAGCCTACGTAAGATGTTTAATGTTCATAAATCACTTAGGTAAATCTTCAACAATAATTAAATAATTTGATAGTGCTTCATTAATTATGACATGATGTCATGTCTCGGTATTGTGGCAAATAGATATTTGCCACAATACCGAGACTGAACCGCATTCAAAAAAGTTTATAATTTTTATATCCTCAATTCCTCATATCACAAAAGGCATACAATACATCATCAAAAAGTTGTAGAAAGGTTTTGTTGAACTTTCCGAAAAACCAACCCATTTCAACGTTTCAAACGGAACGTACAAAGTGGTAACAGAACAAAGTAAAATTGTTCAAACAATTAATTATCTGATCTTTTATTTCAAGGGGATCATCCGATAATTAATATTCATAAACATCCAAACAACGTTTCATGAACCGACAATGTATGCCATCTTATATAAAACGGTTGAAGCTAATTCAAAAGATTTCAAGATAGGCAATATAAAATGTTCAACCATAGTGAAGCTTCTTACTAATTTAATATGCAAATAAGAGGTAATTCTAGACCTTTTTTAACTTAAGTAAAAATAAACATTTTAAGCACGCGGACGCCTTTAAAAAGATTATCAGTAAGTACCGGAGGAACAGAATTAAATTAAACAGGGTCCGGTTCCAACAAAAAATTTCATTGAAAAAAAAAATACGCCTTGAAATCATTCCGTAATGTAAGATGTAGGTTGATATTCATTTATTCAAATATTGAAAGTGCTGCTAATATTTCACAAAAAAATCAGAAAATAATTAGTAAATTATAAACGAGCCAGACATTTAAATCTGGCTAATAGCTTTATTTTATTAAATAGATATTATTCATAAAAAATGATAATTAGGTAAATTATTTTAAATCAGTTTATAATTAAACTAAAAGTATACAAACGTTTTGAAATTCAGAATAGCAAAACTCCTTGTGCGAAACTTTTAAACTTCACTGAACTGTCACTGAGGAAGCACTTTTTAAATTATGAAAATTTGTTTACGAGTGATGCGCGCGAAATTAGCGGAGGCGGACGTAGCGCGGCCCGATCTTAGCAGCGAACTGGAGTGCTGCCGCCGGCTGGCGATGTGGCGCGTCTGTACATGCGCACTTACAATCCTTTGCCTTGAGCCCATTGTGAAATTTGCCGCTGTAAGCTTTCCCGCATTGGCTGAAGATAAATTTGATGATACAGCCGGGCCATCTCAGTTTTAACTGTACCGCTATCACTTCATAATACCGGCTGATACTATTTGATGGCGCATAACATAGAAATTAGCAGTATAACATTGACATTTTGTTGCTCCAAGTAGCCGTAACAATACTATAAAATTTTTAGGAGAGAGTTTTACCAAATCCATCTAAAAAGGAAATGATCGAGAGAGATAAGGTCATTTGCATAATTCACCATTAATAAATAAATAGATGAATAAATAATTCATTTAACTTCTTAATAAAAGTAAGATAAATCAACACATTTAGATAAAAGTAAATAGTCCTAATTTATATAGGTACATTCGAAGATAGAGTTTAAAAAAAATACAAAGTACGTTGCTCTTAAACAAATGTAACGAAAAAAAGGATTTTGAGAATTTAGAAAACCTTTTCGGTAAATTTAAATTTGAAGGGAAAGCTGTGACCGTATATTTGTAAAGTGAATTGGATAATATGTCTTGGCTCGGTGACGTTATTCGCATAGACAATACGAAAGAAAGCCGACTTTTGTCAGTGGGTTTTGGTATATTTCGCTTTCGACGAGAAATGAAAATAAATAAATGTTAAGTATAACAGACGGGCTTTTTCAAGAATATATTGATCGTAGCATGTTGTCTTAATGTTATCATAACTGAAATATATACTACTTACATTTAACCTTGGAAGATGACATGATCTATAAAATGTTATACCTATAATAAGCCTATTTCTTATATATATTTTTTTAAATTTTTTGCTCAATTTCCTGGTTAATATTTATCCAGCAATAGTAAAAATTTGATAAAGTTCCATATCGGATATTTTATAATTTAATATAGATTGTAGCAACAATTTTGTGACCTTTCGCCCACGGCTATAGCGGTAGGCTATGATAAATTTTTAATATATGAAACAAACTTATAATTATGGAATATTGGACAATGGATATGTACCTACTTCATAGAATGTAATATTATAGTTAACAGAAATTTGAAGATAATACTAATAGGTATTTTAATGAGAAACTCAACTATTTTCAATTCGAGTAGGTGGAGAAGTTTTTAGCAGAAATATTTTTCCTCTTTTACTTTTATTAAGTAGGCAAATCTTCTTGGAAGAATAAATATAATCTAACCATCTGAGATCATTATTTTTATATCCATCTGAAGTAAATGGAAGATTGTGATCATTCATGTCCCCGTTAATAATCGCTAATGTCTTAAAAAAACACTGAATCGTCAGTAGATATATAATGCCTGTGTATGAGTCAATTACTCTAACAACTGAATTGTTGGGAGATTATGAAATGAAGCCCATGTATATTTCTCTAACTATACGATATGATAGTAGATACCTACAAGTAACAAGTTATAGTGTACGAACAGGCCGAACACGCTGTTTGTCTTAGGCGATGTAATAAGTTACGTCGGTACATGGTAATTCCAGGTAGGCAGGTTATATAACCCGATATCTCGTAAACAGATTAATGCCACCCCGTCTCCCGGCAGCTTGACTTAATGCCCTCATGAAAATAGCGACACCCCCTCTTAGCTATAACAATTTTATTATTCGGTGTCGCTAGATATTGTGAACTATAGTGATTATTTCGCCTCGATAATAATAAATATCTAGGCTCTATGTCACTTGAGAATAAAATATAATTATAATAGTTGTATAATTTTTAAAGATTGTTATGCAAGAAATTATTAGTATTGTAACCTCTTCGTGTGACCTATAAAATAAAGCAACAATTTTCAAATTTCACTATTAACAATGATCGATATTTTTATTTTATTATTGTTTGTTATAAGTATACATCAATCAATGTTTTAAAAAAACAATTCAATAAAAAATTTAATATGAATCCTCAACAGCATACCATACTTACAATATTCATAAAAAGTGGTATATCAATCCATATTAATCACACTTTGTACAATTATTCTAAGAAAATGGATTGTGTTGTACCGTTTTTATTACAGATCCCTTTATTTTTTTAATTATTGTATGAAATAGTATTACAATTCTTCAAATCTATATTCGTTCTCTAGAAATCACAATATTAATAGAAACAATATTCAAACAAAATTTATGCTAAGACCAAACAAGTCAAACAAGTAGTGATTTTCTGTCTAAAATTTATACGAAGATGAAAACTAATATAATGGAAATCTCCCGAGACGGGACGGTGCTCCCTGTTTCTGCTTTTACCTTACATAGCTCTTCATAAGTTCTCAACTGCTAACTTGATTAATAACACACGTTAAAGTATATAAACTCCCTACTTTATATATACAAGTGTATACCGTCATTAAGCCGTGCCTATCTGTTATCTCCGACAAACAATAAAAACTCAGCGAAGTAGATAATAAGTTTGTAATCTCACTGCTCCCTTGGGGAAGCGAGAATTATTTTCACTTATATAAAATCACAGTCATTAACTCTCTAGATTATAACTTCTACGGGTTATTACAGTGACGTTTGCACTTCAAAGAAACTACATTGTCGTGGTCTCCGAGAAAGCGTTCCCGCTTAATCCCTAAGCTACGGCAAAGTACGCGTTGGAGACTTTATATCTCCGATTAATTGCCACTTGGAAATAATCTACTTTGATTCTAGAATGCCCCGATTAGTGGGGAAGGTGATTATTCAGATTTATGGATTAGTTAGCAGTGTTCTAAAATAGTAACACTTTTCAGGGCTATGTTTCTACAACAAAGTAACAACTCTCGATATTTTCTTACATGTCCTATATGGCTTTATAGGAAATGAAAGGTAATTAGGGTAATTTACAATCATATAGAGTAAAAAGTTTATCTGCATAATAGAAATATCTTAAAAACAAAATAACTTTCAAACTTAATAACTACATGTACGAATTGTTGGCAAAATATTAACGTTCCGAATTCACAAATTATTCTAGTATTATGCATTTAACACGCTTACCAAAATTACAACTTTGCACGGTATTAACTGCCCTGACAGTTGATCTAAACATGCTACGTGATAACTAAATGCAGTGGCACAATTACGAGCTTATTTTAATTCTGCTACAGTGAAATTATATTTTGCATGTACGAAAGACTGAGGGTCAATTTGAGGGACATTTATAACATTATTATTAGAAGCGTTTATTGATTCGAGTTTTGTTATTCTAGATCTAGAACATACAAAATTTTCGTGATGCCAATTGTTTCACGAAAAAAAATTTTCGTGAAGTCAATTCATGAACAGCAGTTGGGTGTTAAAATAGTTAATTTATTATTTTAATATAGGTACATAGTAATATTAATTAGATACTAAAATAGAATTCACATTATTTTGATAAACATAGTAAGTACCTAATATTAACCCCGCAATATATTGACTCTCACTTTCCAAACATGCATGCCAAGAAAGTCGTTTAATGACCTAATCCAGTGGCTTTTGTATCTTCTGAGATGCTTTAACTCTCCTGCCACGTCTCCTTAGTTGTAATTTACATTTTGAGTAAACGGTGTATCGTTAAAACTTTCTATACTAAAAGCCGCACGTTTTCATTATGACTTAAGTTTCTTGAAACCTATTTATAGTTGATTGTAAAATTTTAATCACATAAACAAAGCTTATAAATCGGAATAAATGTCAATTTTAGCAACAGTTTGCTACAGTCTAAATAATATTTATCAAGCTGAAATAATTTAAAAAAATAATTTTACGTTTGTAGAGCTTTTTATAAAGGTAAAGGAACATTGATTTTTCGTCCGATATATTATCTCAAGTAATTAGAAATAAGATACTTCAATTAGTTTCTTTTATAAAAAGAACTTCAATGACTTTTTATAAACAGCATAACTTTTATCTAATACACTACATGTACTACGATCCTGTTTTCATAATCTAAACTATATTTCTCAAGCGAAAGTAAGTATCAAAATCGCATAACATTCACAGTGGGTTTAGTCGATATTAGCTTTGATATTTTTAAACGAAATCCTTTTTTGCTCGAATTTTCACACGAGGAACTAAAATAAAATCTAAATTCGTAGCAATGCATGGGCGATTCCCGACAATTGTGCATGAAGCCAAGTGCCTTCCGGCAAATGCGGAATATACAAATTGGCTGAACTATGTAACAAAACTCAATTTTTAATTGTAAACATCAAAGTTGTCGGTTATATATCTGCCAACAATTCTAAAATTGTGGCAGGCTGAATTTTTTTATTCGGCCCGGACCGATTATCGCAGCATAGATAATACATTTTTCAATTTGGATGTTCGTCGTAATCAATACAGATTTAAAGTGTTCAGCAGGACTAGCAGTTTATTAAATTGGCTCAAGGTATTCGTGTTCACACTAGAGAAATAATCATCAAATTATTATGAATAAATTCAATTAATTAAAAAGTGCGTCAACATGTCATCGTAATAGATTTTTCTAAACAAACAATACAAAATTATGCCAAGAAACCTTAAAAACTCCCTAATTGTATTACCGCATACGTGAAAAACAAATCCATCGTTGAATACAAAGAGCCCCTATTATACGAACTTCGCAAAAATACCGGCTGCTATCGCGTACTTGTAAGATCTCATTACAGTATTCAAATCAAAGCCTGATTTATAAGTAAGCTATCTGAGCAATGCATCTGTTAGGCAAACGGTAACAATAAAGTAGAATATTGCGTCATAAATTAAAATGAAAGCAAAATGTACATTTATTATTAGATTCAGGTTTTATAACAACGAAAAAATAATAATTTCTGTCTATAGTTAATGATATTGAAGGAATTGATATTGAGGTAGCGTTTAGCTACTATTATGTATTCTGTAATTGAGGATTCATTAGAAGGAAATTGTAAAATAACATGAAAGATCCTGTCAAATTTCAATAAAATAAAACAAAAAATTGATCTCAAAATGTCAAACGTAATCTGGTAAAAGTTAAAAAGAACTTGAAGAAGTTTTTAAGCACTTAAATTCTAAAAGCGAAAAGCGTAGTATCGGAGACTCTCTAAGTGACATCGCGACCCTAAAATATGTGACTCCCCAAGTTAGAAATTCAAAGTTCCAAAGCTGTCTGTCTGGGGCATGGTTTTCATAACCGAATATCTTATTATTAACGCTTCAATACTTTTCGAATGGTGAAATATAGGATTCATTTATATAATTCTCGTGATTGAAATGTTTAGTTCGGTACTTTGTCACAGCTGCCCTTGTGATGACATTAAAAAAGCTACATTAAATCCCTTTCGTTGGTTACGCGACCAGTGCCCTTGTCTTAACAATCGAAGTTGTTACCGATTTGATATGGGTTAGACAGCATATAAGTCCTTACACGCATATGGCCCGCTCTATGCGTCCTAATAAAATTTCTCAATAAAATATTTATACTCTGAATAGAATTTTCTACATCATTCTTCGTTATTAAAAATGTATTGAATTTGTTTTTCAGAGAAAATTACATTGTTTGGTTAGATGAAATGAAAAAAATGAAAAACGTTTATTTATACACACATTATAAAATAGTTACACAATAAATTAAAGACATTAAACTAGGCGCTCTTTTTTTCTCGAGATAAACGTTTGATTTTGTCACGATAAAAGTGGTTTATCGCAGATAAAACCAAAACTAAAAGTAATAACACAAAATGCTCTGACAAATATCTTGCAAATGTTTTAATTTAATTGTTTATGAAAAAAAAATCATAATAAGTATTACCATGTCAAGTAGAAAACGTAAAAGTGTGAAAATTAGAGCTAACTTGGTGATTTTTTTTTATCGAGTAAATTTTAATATTTTATGTTTTTGATTAAACAGAATCGTTGAACATATCATCTAGTTTGATATATATTTTATTTTTTAGATTAATTGGTCTTGCATATTACACGTATCATCTAATAGAAGATTGGTTATTTTGCTTTATGCGCCCCCTTAAGACATAGTGCCAGCATTATAACGTGTGTTAAGTAGTTAGTTAAGATATTGTTTGTGGTTCATTGATATGTTTGATGTTTAGTGCGGAAAATAAACTAAAGCTATATGAAAAATGTTTAAATAAAGGCCCCTTTCAATATTGAAATCTTTCCTACTAGTTTTTTTTTTGTATTTTTTAAAATAAATCATGAGATTAAATAAGTACTTAATTAGGTTCGTAATATACATATAACATCACGACAGCAAGCAGTTAGAGATTTCGAAAATTTGCTTATATTTTTAACCAAACTTCTTTCACATTGAAATTTTAAAGATCAATCAATAAAAACATCGGTGCTTTCTTAAATATCGATTTCCTCGTATTAGAGCTCAATTCGCTGTGGGATTGAGAGTAAATTTTTACGTCAAGTCCATTCCGGTTGTCCCAGACAATTTTTTATTATTGGTTGGACGAATTTAGTATCTGGGGAGATATAAAAGGAAATGAAGCTAAGCCCTTCGGAAATCTCAGAAATTGGCCTTTTCTTAGAGTGCGTGTGAGGACAATGGTACGGCTCGATTCCAATGAAACAGAGTTACTTAACCGCTCTGGGGAACAGTTTTTACGATCGAATACGAGATTTACGTTCCATACTATATCTAATGCTTGAATATATTAATAATTCAATTATGTTAAAGCCCCAAGTAAACGAATATTAAAAATTCAATTACTTTGTTATGTAAATATTTCTAATCTTCATTCAAAATATCGTCAGATATTCACTTATATAATACCACAAGAGCTTCAAAATTATCGGGTATTTTCCGATAGGTTCGTTGCAAACAAATGAAGGAGTCAAGTTTTTAGTCAAGGTTAAAAAATCACGAGCGCGATGCGCGAGTGATTTTTCCTGAAAAACTTAACGACTTTATTTGTTTGCACTTTGCAGGGAACCTTGAGGGAAATGCCAGATAATTTTGAAGCTCGTGTGGTATTCGGGGGATTATTTTTCCGTCCCAAATGTCGGCCAATAATTTCACAATTGAATTCAACCTGTCAGTTTGACGTCAACGACCAGAGAAAATTTTCAAAAAATTATCAGTATAATACCATGTAGGTTGTACCACGTGACGTCGAATGGTGCAATTCTATTGGTCGATATTTGGGTCGGAAAAATAATCCATCATATTAAATATGTCATTCTTAAAAGGTGAACCTATAAATTACAGTACCTACATATGTACCTATGTGTTACCTTGTTATTTGTCTATATCAATATATTTTCTATAAATTGATTTATTTGCTTCTACTGCGTTATAGTATTTATATTATGAAATATGTCCTCTGAACGGCCTGAATAGTTAAATCATTTTAAGCAAGTAAATGCAAAAGGCATGTATCTATTCCAAATAGTTTGGCAATGTCTACGCTCACCATTCTATTCTTAGTCTACAAGTTAATTCTATACATGTTTATCGTAACTCAATACTTCTCTTTAGTATGAAAATCTTGTAACACATACCTACTTATGTTAGCAATTGTTATATAAGTAACATATATTTGCATGTCTCTTTAAGGGTTTTGGAAAAACATAGGTATGCTACATTTGGCTGAAAGATGGAGATTTTCTTCACGGACAAATAGATGTTTAAGATACTATGTTCAACTAGACGAAGGCGTTTTACCGGACAAGACTCTACTGGGAATTGCTACGAGGAGGTGTCGATTGGAACGGTCATGAACATTTCATTCTACCAAGGGAGCAGTTATGCTGTGAGCAATACCATTTTGAGGTATTTACTAGAACAAAACTATTTGCTCACTTACTTATTAATGTATAGAAATCAAATCCTTTCATTAATCTACCAAAGATCCAGAAAGAACATAAATAGTCGTGTATAAACGGATCGTATTATATTGGATCTCCTATAAAATTGATGAATTTTTAAATTTTTTGTTAATTTCGAAAAGTACCTGTACTTTTATGTTACCCACAAGACTTCACAGTACAGACATCTATATCAATAATAAATTATAATTTAAATAGCTTAAAACTACGAAGTAGAAAGTAGACAGTAATTTTTAAATATTCAAATTTGAATAAAGCGTGGGTTGCTTTTCGGTATGCTATTACTTGAATAAATAAATATGTAAGGATGGTCTTATTTGATGTCAAACACCTGACCTGTTTAGTTCGGAGTATGTACTATTAATGCGTTATTTTGGTATAATAGTTACGTACAATATACTATGATCTACGTTATCCTCTCTTTGTGTAGTATAATTGAGTTTTGTAACCTTTTAATGTTGTGAGAACCAAATAAAGATGATTTTATTTTTATTTATTTATTTATTATCTCTATGCTTATTTCATAGTAATTTATAAGACGTTTTTACCAGTATACCATTGTAATATATATACAATTAAATTATTATTTATGTTTCAGGGTTATTCTTGCCGTACTTTAGAATACAAATTGACATTAACTAAAGAGAATTGAATTTAATTAATTTAATTGACATTGTAATAAGACTTATTAAAAGCCAATAAGTCATAGGCAAATTTATTGTCGTTTAGGGAAAACAGTCATGTGTAACGTTCAAACTGTGAACACGGTTAATTACTGAATTGGAAGTTTGATAACTTCACCTGCAACTTCACGACGATTTAGTGCTCTGTTAGTGTTAAAGTTTTGACAGCAACTGGCCACTTAAATAATATTCTGGTTCGGTTACTGTTTGTAAAGTCATTAGATTGTTAGTTCATCCTGTGACGATCGCGGCTCCGTATTTAATCAACACCGTGACTATGATATTATTTTATTAAACAACTAATTATAAGATAATAAGATAATAAGATAATATTTGTTTTTGTAAACACATTGATTATAATATTATTGTATTATGATTCTATTTCAACATTTTATTGTTCCAAGTTATTTTTGCCATTCGTAATTTCGTGGAAAACAACACTGCTTCCTCTTCTTCTTCTTCTCTTAATTAATGGCTCCACCCAATAAAAAGGGACTTCGCCAATGTCCAGTATATATGGGAGAGACAGGACTCAAATTTCAGCCAGTTAGACTTGTTCGGTTGTGACATTTAACATTTGGAACTGAGTGGGAAAATGCAGAAATTTTGATCAACTTGGAGCGGCTAGAACAAACACATAAGACAATACAGGTTATATATATTACAGACTACAGGATACACTAATATAGTTTATAAATATAATAAGGGGTTAATACTTTAGTTTGTTAAAGGAAATAAATTTAGATAGAATTTCAACAAATTTGGAAGGCACTAATGTCAACAAACATTTAAAATTTGTGGGACGAGGGATTTCAGGAGGGAGGACATCCAGTAATGAAGAACGAAGCTTGGTACATTCAAAGAATAGGTGGTCAGTAGTGCCTTCATCCAAACCACACTCACAAATAGAGTGATCACGTACTCTAATTTTCGCCAGGTGGACAGGAGTACAAGCATGGCCGAAGCGGAGTCGACAGATAGTGGATGTTACTAGTTTGTCAAATTTGCGAAAACGGAAAAACCACGGTTTGTGTGGAATAGTAGGCTGAATATCCCAATAGAATTTACCTTTTGTGCGGCTGGACTCTTGCCAAAGATTCAACCACTTCCCATCCAAACGCAATTTTGATAGTGGAACAAGGTCTTGACTATAATTACTGAAGTGAGTATTGCAACCCACTTGCGTAGCAGACTTAGCCAAAGAGTCAGCCATCTCCCCCTATACCAGTATGACCTGGTACGTAAGTGATTTGAATGTGGAGACCCTTATTGAGGCAATTTAGAAGCACCACACGTATTCTTAAAATCAAGGGGTGACAGGATTTAGATCGAAAAGGATTAGATAGAAGGGCTTGGAGGCAGCTTAATGAGTCGGAAAATATAACCGCTTTATCAAGGTTGTGAGAGATAATGAAATTGAGGGCTTCGAGAATGCCTGTAGCTTCACCAGTGTAAACAGTAGATAAAGGGGGGCACTTAAACTGAAGAATAATGCTGGATTGAGGGTACCAAACAGCGACTCCCACACATGACATATCGGACATTTTTGAGGCATCGGTAAAAAAGAGGTGCCAATTGGGCCATTTATTGGCTACAATTTCATTAAATGTAGCATTAGCGTTAATTGTATCTTTAGTTATGCCACAATTTAAAAGTATGGGTGGATTGTACGTAAGTGACTGGAAGTTAACGGAGAAGAGAGGATAAAGTTCAAACTGAACAGTAGGATCAGGCAGACGGGTGAATCTTATGAAGCTTTTTAGTAAACAAGAAAAATTAGCAGAGGGTCGGAGATTTTGACTAGTGGAGATTTGAAGGAGATTATGGAGTTTGGGCCAAAGGATATGGGAAGAGTTATAGATGGATTTAAAAAAATATTTATCACACAGATACTGTCTGCGGAGAGCTAGGGGAGGGTCAACACACTCAACCTGCAGGGCGTTAACCGGGGTAGATTTCATTGCTCCGGTAATCAAGCGTAGACAACGAGATTGCACTTTGTCTAGTTTATTCAGTGCCGTCTTATTGCATGGATCGAGTATGAAGGAAGCATAGTCTAAGTGACTACGCACCACAGCATTATAAATAAGTTTCTGACAGTATGGGTGGGCCCCCCACCATACTCCTGCCAGAGATCGTAATATATTAATCCCTTTTTCGCATTTTTGACTGATGTAGTTAACATGTGGGGAACCAGATAACCTTGAATCCAATATAACGCCTAGATATTTAACTTTATTAGTGACTGGAATTGGTTCATCGCCCAGTATTAAGGTTGGTGCGGGAATGTGGCGCTTTTTAGTGAAAACTACAACACAACATTTTGGTACAGATACAGTCATACCATGATCCGACAGCCAATCACGAAGATACGACAAAGCTGAATTAAGGCGCGAGGTGATTTCATCCATGTCATGGGACTGAGCAAATAAGGTTATGTCGTCTGCATATTGAAGTATGTCACAGAATGATGTGACCGTCGTGTCCAAGTTGAAAGTGTAGATAGCATATTAGAGAGGACTTAATACCGATCCTTGAGGGAGCCCCTTCCAGGTAAGTCTAGTGGAAGAAATATGAGAGTTATGACGCACTTGAATGGATCTTGACATTAAAAGATTGCAGATAAATCGTATCATCCTCACTGGGATACTCAGCTGTAACAATTTGTTTCTGAGTACCGGAAGAAGTACATTGTCGTAGGCAGACGCTATATCTAAAAAAACGCCTACCAAATACTGCTTTCTTTCAAAGGCCGATCGAATGTCAGTGGATAAAATGCCTAAACAATCCAGTACGCTCATACCCTTTCTAAATCCAAATTGAGACCCGGATAACAGTCTCCTATTTTCTACAAGCCACTCGAGTCTATTTTTAACCATGTGTTCAGCTATCTTAGACAGACACGAAGAAAGAGCGATTGGTCGATATGAGTCGGCACAACAGGCTTGTTTACCTGGTTTTAGTAAAGGAATTATGAGATGTGATTTCCAAGAGTCAGGGATGTAACCGTATTCATAAAAGGAGTTTACTAAGTTTAAAAAGTACTGCTTGGCTATGGGGCCGGATTGGCGTATGAAAGAATAAGGAATGCCATCTAATCCGGGAGAAGAGTCTAAAAGGCCGCTAAGGGATACATTTAGCTCTTCCAGGGAGAATATGGCTTCCATATTGTTGTCATGAGATGAGACGAGCGGACCAGTGGCCATAGGAAAAGAATCTAAAGAAGGAACAAAGGGAGGGGAGAACTTATCAGCAAACTCTTCAAGCCACACTGAAGAGTCATTGGAATCTATGTCGTTACAAGAAAGAGAGCCACGAAATTTACGTATGTTCTTCCAAATAACCGTTGCAGGTGTTCTAGGCGACAGACTCTCGCAAAATGTTCGCCAGCCTGCTTTCTTTTTATTTTTAAGAAAAAGCTTGGTACGCGCGGCTATTCTTTTATAGTGTATAAAATTTTCAACGGACATGGAAGCATTGTACTGAATTTCGGCCTCTCTCCTTGAGTTGACAGAAGTTGAGCATTCATCGTCCCACCATGGCGGAGAGACTTTGCGAGAACCAGAGTTGGAAACAGATTTAAGAGGGATGTTATTCGCTGCTGCGTTTTTAATACAATCCACAAAGTCAGAATAAGTACATAAATTGTTATGAAGAGAAACGGAAGGAAGGGACTCAACCAGATTGTCAAGACCAGTAGCATAATTCTGCCAGTTTGCTTTACAAAGTCTATACATGAGTAAGGGTGGAAAAGAAGAAGTCATTGGGGTAACAGACTGGGAAAGAGAAGAAAGAAGAGGGAAATGGTCGCTACCGTGAGTACTAGAAAGAGTTAAATTGGTGAGGGATGAAGCTAAGGAGGAAGAACAAATACATAGATCGACTACAGAGGAAATACTCTGATTAGGAAGGACTCTCCTAGTGGGAGATCCGTCGTTAATTACACATAGGTCAAGGTCATCCAGCAGATCCATTAGCAGGTGTCCAAAAGTATTGCAAACAGAAGATCCCCAAGAAGTGTGCTGAGCATTAAAATCGCCCAATACTAAAATAGGAGACGGTACGGAGGAAAATATAAGTGACAGATCAGGTATAATAGAAGGATGAGGATGAGAAATGTAGACAGAAATAATAGAGACATTATTACATCTTGCGGCCACAGCGTTAATACGCTGATCATGCATAGGTAATAGAATGCGAGAGAAATTTATACAATGTCTAAGTAAAAGTGCTGTTCCAGCATACCCATCGGCTCTGTCATCTCGCAGACAGAAAAAGCCAGGAATCCGAAAATGACTTCCGGGAACTAGCCACGTCTCCGAGATGGCAAAAGCTATAGGGTTGTGGGTTGAAATAAGGTCAAGTACTTCATGACATTTCGGACGAATGCTTTGAGCATTCCATTGAAGGATTGTGAGGGCCATAATTGTTAAATAAAGAGATAAGGTTTATTAGTCTATGGGCAACGTTGGTCGGTACAGAATCTGTTTTTTTCAGGAAAGTTTCTAATGCTGTAACATACAATTCAACATTAGAGGACTTTACAACAGGGGGGTCAGGGTTTTGGGGATGGGGTAAGGCACAACCATTCGGTTGGGTAGAAGGTAATTCCTGAGTTATTTGGCGGTGTGCAGCTACATCATAAGTTTTACCTAATGGTGCATGGGTGCGAGGGGGCATAGAATAAGTCTTTTTGTATGAGGTTTTATTAAGAGGACGGGTTTGACGGATACTATTCGATTGTTTCATAGAAGGAATGGGGAAAACGGGTGATTGCTGAGATTTGGGCGCAAAGACAAAACTGGCTGTTTCTGAAAAAGGTCTGTACACTGAAGGGGTAAGCTTAGAGGCTTCCTCGAATGATATACCCTCTGTGGCCATTAAAAGTTTAATTGACTTTTGCCGGCTGTGTTCAGGGCAATTTTTGTCAATGGCGAAGTGAGTGCCATTGCAGTGGACACATAGTGCCTGTGATTCTTGAATGGGGCAGGAGTCACCTGAGTGGTTTTGCGTACATTTGTAGCACCTCTCTTTTGAGCGGCACTGGTCACGGATGTGCCCAAAGCGACAGCACTTGTGGCACTGGATGGTTGGATAATGATAAATTTCTACGGGGAGTGAAGTGTACCTACAATAGATTTTTGTTGGCATTACTTGACCCAGGAAAGTTAGAACCACTGTTTGGGACGGGACCCAAGTTGTAATTCCATCAAGACTAGATTTTTTGTTAAGTCTACGTGCTTTAAGAATGCGACCATGCCTGTTAGGAAATTCTGCACACTCCACCAAATCATCCATGGACCATTCCACAGGTATTCCTTTTACAATACCCATGCGGGTGATGTGATAGGTAGGAATGAATGCCTTAAATTTAGCTTCGGCCAAAGCAGGTAAAGATATAAAATTATTAGCATCTTCAGCCGATGCAAACTCAACTGAAATCCTGTTCCGGCCAACAGATTTTACTCCGTCTCTTAAAATATTAGGTATTTTTTGGCTATACAAGAAAGATCCAAATTTGATGGGGCGGATGGACAGGCCAGCAGAAGGATCGTTTTCTACGCGAGATACATGTACAATGTATGGTCCAACTTCATCACCACTATATCTTATAGGATTATTTAAAATAGAATCAATGAATATAGACGGGTTAACAGGAGGTGAAATGGGATCTGATGGAACAAAGCGTTTAATAGGAGATTCATCTGTAGATTCAGGTGACGGACACCTTTGCCTCTTATTCTGAGAGATGTCCAATTCCATACTTCTTTCCTGAACGTCCGGGGGCTTAGGGGGATCAGGTGGATCGGGGCCCATATTAGTTAATTGTTAGTACACTTACCACTAAAACCACCAACTAAACACTTAAAAACGAACACAATACAGCTCAAAGTGAATATAATATTGTTAAAATCGCCAAAACAGTAAATAAAAAACCCAAACACGTGTGACAGAAATCACGCCAAATGTCCCAGCTTCCACTGCTTCCTCAATATTCACGAATCTGGCATTGCCAAAAGGCAAAGGCCATGACGTATTTATAAAATTAATAACATTTTTTTATTATCCTCTATACAGCTATAAATAATTTTAATATTAAAGGTTATTTTATAAATAATTATAATTAACAGTAACATCAAAAACGTATCACAACCAGTTTTTTTTTATATTATTGAAACAAGCGAAGCAAATGAATTGAATGTAGTTTTCTCAAATAATTTAAACTAGTAAACAGTATATATTATAGGACCATCAGTTAAAAATCAATAAATCAATAAGTAACACCGCAAAGTGTATTATATTATAATAGACTTGAGAAATGTTACAAATATATTCACCACCTTAATATTCTTCTAGATCTGGCTCGATTCCAGAACGGTGTACACATACCTGTTCCTAAGTCAGGGTCACATTGTATCTCCTAACAATAACACAGACACCGAATTTACGGGCACTTTAATTTCGTATGACTAGAATAATATATTTATTGTTAATTTTTTTTTCTGTTTTAAAATTGTAGTAGTAAGAAGCAAATATAAAAATCTAATCAAATATTCTGCATAGTGACGACGCAACTTTACATTACAAACATAAATAATAGGAAATAAAGTAGGTAGTGGAATCATATATTTAATGGAAAAATCCTTACACTATATCTTAAGAAAAACTCTCTATACTGTGTAGCTACACAATACACATTATTGTTAAACTATTATATAAAAAGACAACATGACAGTTTACGCCCCTGCACATTCTGCAAAGGACAAAGGCATCCAGCATCGCGTATACGTTAAGTGGCACAAACATTATATAAACGGCGCTTGCTTCGAAGTTCTCATCTCACTTACCGCCTATAATTTTTTACTTCTCTTCATATTCGTTTGAACGATCAATAGCGCATACGTCAACGTGGCAGGTTGTGGCGACATCGATCAGACTAGTATGCTGGCAAATTTGGCAGCCGGTTCCCAAACAGGATTATGTGAAACTAGGTACATACGAGCGATGCACGAGTACATATGGAATCAGCATTAATCTGATTTATGTACCAATACGGTATGCAAGTTGAATCGCACTTGTCATTTTGATAATATTGCAAAACGAACATTTTAATTCATTGCCGTAATTTATAGCAGTTGGTAAAAGTTTAATTTTTAATATTTAGGTCAAATTAATGATATCAATCTCTATTATATTTTTATCTGCCCACAAAATATTATCAGTCTATCAAGAGGTTAATCATATTTTATAATCAATATTGAATACAGCAAAAACAACATTGTAAACAAGAATGTTATATGAATGCGGTTTATTGGTATCTACCGCTAACCGTAATTAAAGCACAAAGTACTAATAACAACAACGTTTAAATGCAATATAATATTATTTCGACTTCAAGTTAGATTCCCTTTTATACTACAGATTAACATGGAATTATAAATCCAGCGTCGACATAGGCAAAACATCCTCGTTAGTATCTAGCAAACATTCGTCACCATAAAGCAGACGAAGAACCAATTAGAACGTGGAACGCAAACGAAAATTAAACTAGACAGGGTATTTATGGCGACTCGATTGCCCTTCGCAAGGGAAAATTGCAAGGGGAAATAGCCAGTAACCCTTAAAGAGTCGTTGTCGCTCCCGACGCTCATTAAGACCTGTCTAATGATGCACCTGCTTGTTGGCTCATCATGCTGACACCTCGTAAAAACCTTTGTCTGCGAATCCACTAAAGGATTACCCGAAGCCGGCCTAAGACTGCCAAGTGCTATCACTACATAGTATAAAACAAAGTCGCTTTCCCTGTCCCTATGTCCCTATGTCCCTTTGTACGCTTAAATCTTTGAAACTACGCAACGGATTTTGATGCGGTTTTTTTTAATAGATAGAGTGATTCAAGAGGAAGGTTTATATGTATAATAAGATCCATTAAGTAGTGGAGAAGTACTGTTATTTTTGAGGTTTCTAATGTGATGTCGTAAAAAATTACATTTATTCCGCTTACATTGCAAACGCAGGCTGAACCCTACAAGTTTTATCAAAATAATGTACTAAGTATTATACACATTGAAAAGGTCTACAGAAAAGTCCGCGATGGTATATGTCTATCTCTTATGGATAACCCACAATAACTTTTTTTTGTCATTTACTTTTTACGACAAATAATGGCTAATTTTCGAAGCGATTTTAACCAATACAGCATTAATCCTTAACCAATTAAATACCATGGATACATTGTTCATTTAATATAGATCTATATGGCCCTTTACACCGTATGATTTAAGTGAATATTTTCGAAGATATTACAGATTTAAAAATTGCGGGACGTAGCGTTTGCGGCCGCCCGGCTTTGTATTTTATACCCATGCGATGCCGGAGCGGGCCGCTATATTTTTATACCTATAAAACGTTCACAATTTTTCTGTAGTGTATTTAGTATCAGCATTGCACCCGTGCGAAGCCGGGGCGGGTCGCTAGTAATTAATATAAGTCGCGATGTAATTTTTACTTGAAATATTTGTAAGCATTTTTAATTACAGCCAAATAATTATGCGACACATTTTCACACTCATTAATTTTCTTAATTTTAATGCATTCAAACTTAAGGTGAAATATTTTTATTACAAGCTTAATTAATGTTAATGTAAGTTTTGATTTGAGTTATATGAGATAATATATAAATTATAAAATATGTTTTAGTTTAAATTTAAGATTAATTTGTTCATCTATCGAGTGTAAACAGCTCTATTAAATCAAATCTTATTTTTAGCTACCAAACTTAAAACTGAAAAATAAACGTATGAAAATGTATGATATTTTAGCAACCAAAAGCTGCAAGCTTTGTTGATGAAACACAAACTTAAATTAAATTCCATAAAATAGACAATAAATGTGAATTAAAGAACTGAGCTGCTATTAGGCTAATTCAGCTGAAATCCGCATTCGTTCCACAATGGGCAATTTAGCAGAGGCTGGATTTACAAAACATGACCCCGAATCCTCTGTCGGAGTAATGTTTATTAAGAAAAATGTGCGTATCCGCGCGTCATGTATGACTTAATGTGCATCATGATGAATAATTATTATTGCCCAAAAGTGAAAATAACGTTTCCGCTATCGTTCGTTGGATTATTTATTTACATTGAATAAAGAATTTGTAGAAATTCATTTGAAGTCTATTGTAGGTACATTTTTGGTAATAAATTTTTGTTAACATATTTTCATTATTTGTATTAATATTTTAATAATCAGTAAATAATATTTTAGATGTATTTTAATATTCTCACAACAATATAGTTGTGAGAATATTAAAATACCATATATATGTATAGTTATATATATAGTTAGGGTTCATGAACCCGGCAAATGTATCCAGGAATGATTCAAGTGTATTATTTATTTCCTTATTTCAAACTTGTTGAAATAAGGAAATAAATTTGAGATTATTTCCTATTATTTGATATACATATTCAATTACAATTTTAAGTTCAAAAAGGGAAATCATACCACAAAACATAATGACATTAACGTTAATATTATGAATTTAAGTGAACACGAACATATAAATACAAATGAGTACTATTAAAATTAATATTCTGTATACAATTTATTCTATTCAATAACTTCTAAGCGAGTTTAAGTGCTACATTCCTTTTTATACAAGTAGGTGTTGATAAAAGCATCATGATAAAACACAAAGTATGCGGATTATGTGAAACACTTAACCTATATAGTGGCCCGCTTAACCTGATTACACTTATAACAGTGGTCAGTTAAGATGCTAACCTTGCAACTTTCATACATTTCCACTCGTAAGATTTCTAAAATATCAAAGTATTGCCTAACTTATCAGAAGTTGGAATTGAATTGCAATAGGAATAGAATGGCCGTTTGAATGATACGGCCAACCGCGCTAGTTTTTCATCGAAAAATTTTTAGTTGGATAAGGCGAGGCATGTACCAGCAGATTTGGTGGAGCAGCACGCACACAGATGACATTTTAATGTCCAAAAAATCTGAGCTTTCAATGTTTCAGAACTGTATCAAAATATCAAACTTAGAGGATAATCTACATATATTATTTATTAAGCTGAAGATAAATTTAATTGAATTATTTCAAAACAAAAATACTTTATTTATTTTTCAGCAGAATACATTTGGCTTCATCGAAGCATATTTGATGTGTTATAATTAGATGATCGCATTGTGATATTCATATTACACCTAATAACTGACGCGTCCTTGCGTGTTAATTCGCTCACACAATTGAAAATTATTAACAAATAAGAGCATTTCATTACGCCCTAGAGCTGTTTATTAGTTTAAACTTACAGCGGATTTCAATTATTTTATGTCTATTAAATGGTTAAAAACGCAAATTTTGATATAATACATACCGTAAAATTCTGTTCAATAAAGATATAAATTTTATAAAGCGAATATTTAAAAGGTGTCCCTAAATACATTAAGCGCATAAATTGAGTGACGATAAAACTTTTATCATCGTTACTTAAAACTGTTTACGAGCGAACCTGATCTTAATGTTCCATCGCAACTCATAAATTAACTTATGGTTTAATTTCATGACTATCATAGTAAAGCAGAATCCTAGTTTCGAAACCTATTAAAATATTCAACTTTGCTTTAATGTTGGTATAAAATGAAAACCTTAGAGAGATATTTTGTGATTGCTATTTTATTTGAGTTCAACTTTTGAATGGAAATATTTCTACGTGTGTAATGATACTGAGTTCACGTAACTAAATGAATGTTCCACTTTTAACATTATATACCTAGGTTCTCGTTTCAAAATATAAATGGAATATTTTTTCCAATATACTTAGTAAAATATAAGAACATAATATTATGTTAATTCTAAAGTAAAATGTGTGCCTATTATACCTATTAAGAACATACAAAGAGTAATAAAAAGTTAAATGGAATTGCTGAATCCGAGTTATATTGACTCGCTTAAGTTAAACAGAAACAACATTTACATGTTGCAAAGTCCTTCGCCTCGACGTTTTATCTGCACACTAATTAATGAGCACGAATAATCACAAAATCTCGTCTACTTCTTATGTCAAAACAAGAGAAACAATATATGCAATTATATATTCCGACAGCGCGAGGCAATTAACATGGGAATTCTCGTTAGCATTTTGTAAAGGGAAACTTTTGATGTTGAGAAGTAGGGAAAAAATTCAAGAGAGACTCCAAGCCTCATTAACGAGCCTTTAATGCTAGTGAAATGCTTCCGGCCAGTCGCTGCGTACGAATTAAAAAGGACTTGTTTCGTCCGTCTGCCGTATACCGCTTTTGTTTTAAACAATTTAAACTTTTGTGGTGCTCTCGAAATGAAATGTAAGTTGTGCGAACTTCTTTAGTTTTTAAATGTAACATTTACGTCGGAGGATTAGCACTGACCTGCGCTAAATGATACAACTTTTGTGTACCTAATTGTAATGCAAAAGTTAAAGAATGGAATGAACCACCGCGCCGTGGAGAAAATGAAATTGAGGTAAAATAGCTTTAATTATGTTAACGTTGGAATATTTAAATGTATAATTGTTGTTAACGTTAATAATTATTTAAATCAAACTAAATGCCGATAATGGTCCTACTGAATGATCATAGTAATTGAAATATAACTAAATTGTATTTAATTGCTGCGTGGGAGCTAAGCAGCATAATTGGTCGAACAGTATTTAAAAATAAACGTAAATATCACAGGTTAATATATTTGTAGGTGCTACGATGTTGTAGCACTACGGGCGTAGCAGTGCTACGTTATATAACACAATAATTGTAATACTAATTTCAAATTACTGTTATTGGTCAAAAGTCACTAAAAATGATTAAACTTGATCAAAAAGTTTTTGAATTATATTCCAATCCAATATCCTGTCCCTGTTTACAACTATTGATTAAAATCCCAAATTGGACAATGAAATAAGTTACGGAACCTCAAAACTCAATAGAACAAGCCAGATGTTGTTGTTTCCACAAAAACGAATATTGTTCCAACCGCAAATAGGTTTGCTTTTATACAATTTGTACATTACAGACTCTTGTTAATAATGCATGTACGTTAAAGACGATTGTAGGAAGATTGCGTAATTTTGTGAAAGTATTTATAAGAATTTATTTTGTCGAATTTGTCTGTGTATTTTCTATGTGTTTTGAATATTTAGATAATGTTAAGAATATTTTATTGGTGTAGATGTTCGTAGTATTCTATAAATAAAAACATTATGAGGTATTTATATTACGTTGGTACATTTATAAATTAAAAGTTATATATGAAAGGTCTAAACCACAATTACTTAAAAAAAGATCCCGTCCCTAGATAAATATGAATATAATAATACACTGAAAATGGAAAAGCCTTGGTAAGAAACATTGAAATTAAGAAATGAATTGCACCGTTTTTTAAATAAACGTGGAACATAACTTTTCATTGAAATACACTTAAATGATTCTCGAAGTATGTCTAAAAAAATAATATTAAGAAGATTACGTAAACGTAACAAAAAATTAATAAATATAGTCGTCATCGTTCAACGTGACTTATTGAAAAAGATAAATTGGAAATAATCGACAGTATAAAAGACTGAAAATCAATACTCATATTAGGATTAAATGTGAGATGATTCAATAATGACCGACAAAAGGCTCGTATAGCCCCGGCTGGGCTGCGATACGAATGTCGCAGCTACAGTCACAATTCTCCCCAGATCCATTGAATGCAATAAAATTTTCTGCACAATTGAAACCATTAAAGAGCGTCACCGCAGCGCCCCGGTGAATGTTAATCACGATCTTGTGTGAATAGAACAATCACTGAGTAGAAAAAAAAGAACGCTTTTCTCGTTTAATTTTATTTGAAATCACGATGTAGTTGAGACTTTATGGATTCATGAACATATAATACAAAATGAGCCACTAAATCTTCAATCGCTTGTAAATTTTGCTTTATAATTGATTAATCCGAACTTGAAAGATTTGTTTACTCTGTAAAGATAATAACAAACCCAGTTAGTTAATACAGGAAGAAACATCAACGAACGACATTTCCTCTCACATCGAGCAGAATTGTCTCAAATACTTTGATAATTTCCCTTTGCTTCGTTCGAGTAAAGGCCGTATTTTCGAGATCCTTTGTCATTAGCAGAGAAAATTGTTTTTCCTGTGCGAAAGTGTCTCGGTTGAATCTTCATTAAGTGGCAAGCTTAACTAATATCTACTTCGTTGACTAATTCATGTCTTAAGCAATTTAAATTAATAACAATATTATGCCATTCAGTAACGAAATAATTCATAGTAGTATGTAGCTGAGTGATATGACTTCTATGTTAAAGTTCACACTAAAGATAAGCCATGACAGCGTTTCATAAACACACTTAATAATTTCTTTCTACATTGAATAGCGGCTGTGAATACATATTTTTGAACATTTCAAGAGATTTTCATTAGCGACGTAAATAAATTTCAATTGATTTTATTAATTTTGTCTGTACTGAAGTAAATATAACATATATAGTAGAGAACTCAAAACAATTAAGTATGGTTATTCAAAATTCAAATGTTGTACATAATAATCCTATTGAAAAATATTTAACCATTTAAATGAAAAGAAATTATTATCAAAAGCGTGGTTGTCAAAATCACGCTCCCATAATGAACTCAAGTACGTCGACACATCGTCACGTACTACAAATGTTCTGTGATCCCATCAAGCGAGTAACAGAATAAAACCGATCCCTTCCATTTGTCGCCGCAGCCCCACGTCCCCGCAAAGGCTATCGGGTGTAACATTTTTCCCTACGCCCGGACCGGCCCGACTTCCCTTTCATAAATCAGGGAGGCGCATGACGTCACGTCCGCCGGTCGATGTGTCGGCCTCGGACGTGACAAAACACTTAGCTTACACCTATAGCCTACATATATCTGAAGAAAAACCATTCCGTTGTTGACTAGTACGAAGTTAGATCTTCTATCCAAAATTCATCAATATTTTCGTTTTTGCCCTTTTTGCCGATGTCTCATGAATGTAATCTGTCATGTGGTTTAATTCCGAAAACAAATCTCAAACATAGGTTAATATAAAAATGAATCGCAAAATGTGTTGGTAAGCGCATAACTCGAGAACGGCTGAACCGATTTCGCTAATTCTTTTTTTATAATATTCCTTGAAGTATGAGGATGGTTCTTATGGAGAGAAAACGTTAACACGTACCACGGGCGAAGCCGGGGCGGACCGCTAGTAGGTTAATAAATATGTAGTTTGTTTTTTAGTTAAAATATCATTCATTGTAAATATTACTATGACGTTATTTATTACTTTTTACATCAACTCGTGGCTTGCGTTTAAATATAATATTTTAATATCACAAAGGGATCAAATTTCATAGCCACAGAACGATTCGTTGAAAATGTAATTTAATTTAAAACGAAAACATTGAATTTGTAATATGTTATTTTCATTCTCCTATCGGCTTATAAACCGTGTTTTTTGAAGGTATGCCCTCATTATATCCTTTGCTTGTATTTAGAAAGGGTATTTCTGAGTCGTGTAACGTGTTACTAACTGATTATGCAAAGAATGAAGCGGTAACATCCAGCACTACACCCTAATTTACATAAGTAACATGTTAATTTGTTAACAGAAAAAAAATCCGTAAAATTATCATATTATCTTTTTCTGTTCTAATACGGCTAGGTTCTGAGCGGCAATTTGGCGAGTACTGCATATTTATAGTTTTTATGGTGAAGTGAAGATTATGGTGAAGTGTTATGAAGTGGTGCTAGTTTTAAGCGACTTATGATAACCCAAGAGAAATGAATAAAATATATATATAAATATACAAGTAAATTCTTTTCGAATAAGAATAGAAAAACATAAAATCTGATAACAACTTTTCAAATACAGCGTAGGACGACTTTCTTTTTATGTCGCGGTCGATCTATAGGATGGTGCCATTAACAAAGACAAGAATAAGGACTTTTATTAAGGCCGATGAAGATCATGCAAGTTTTGAAAATGTTTAACTGAAAGCTCGGAAATGTAGGAAATATTTCGGTTTATAAGTTTGCATTGTACGTTTACTGTTAACCTTAATATAGCTTTATACGATCGTTAGCGAATACAGCAGTCTTGTAATGTTGAACCACAAAATTTGTCCGCATAAGCGGCTTGCAGCGCTTGTGCGACTAAATGGCCTTCTCTTTTAGATTGAGGTCGTTAAATAGCATGTATCAGGTGTTTCAAATTTCAACAACACTGGCGTAATTAGCAGAATTATCAAATTACATACGTGGCTTGCGGAAGACAGTATTTGAATTTTTTATCATACTTTAATTAGTGTTTCTAGAATGTGTAAGAATCGAAGTGAAATTCTATAGACCACGATTGTTTCGTTAACTCTAGAGTTAACAGTATGTTTAACTTTATAATTATTGTAAAACTATAATTTTCAAGTCTTTTAAATGACATGTGGATATTATAATATTTTTTCTTTCAGATATATATATTATCTACATAATATTATTATTTCTTGTAGTTGTATCGTTGAGAGTAAAATTTGGTACAAAGAAGTTTTACTCCTGACACGTTTGCTCGGCACACATCCTCTTTTTTAAGATTATACGAATTAATTTATGTAACAATATAATTAATTCATAAACTATCAAAAAGATAATCAAAAAACAAACCACATCGTTTTAACTTAATTGTACCAAAAATCAAGTGCAACATCAACTAATTTGGTTGTAATTGTTTACATAATTGGAGCTAATAGATAATTTTAAAGCATTGTAATCACAATGTTTAACATGTTCGTTTAATATTAATAACTAGCAATTATTATTATATATAAACCACATCGTATTAAGTCGATTAAATTGAAAGCTGTTATGAATATTTTTATAGTGGCAACAATTTGTTTGCGGCTGTTTCAAAAAATGAAAAAGTTATCATACTTTATTATATTTTTATAAATATACAGGGTGTCCCACTGTTGGTATACTAAGCTCAAACGAAGTTATAGTTTTGCATACGCTGAGTACGTAAAAAATACTTATAAAATTCCAGATGTAGTTTTTTTTCAAATAGATGAATTCTTAAAACTCTATGTTTACACGGTACATCCATAACAAGCAACCCGCCCAACTTTGCTACCAGCACGTGACCTATCGTTTAAGATTATGTTTTCATAGACAAAATGCGGTATATCCCGGCTTCGCAAAGCTATAGAAGAAACATGGATATTCAGGAAAAATTTAGCAAACACTTTTGATGTAATTTTGTTGTATAAGTATTTTTTACGACTTTTTGACTTGTAGTTTTGCATACACTGATCACAGTGTATGCAAAACTACAAGTCCCTTCGCGCTTAGTATACCAATAGTGGGACACCTTGTATATTACTCAAGTGACTCTCAGTACTGTAAAATAATCCTTTTACTCCATTATTTTCTTTTAGTAGGTACTTATTTTATCACTGTGAATAATGAAAAGAATACTAGTAATAGTAATAATACTTAGATTATTTTAGAACTATATATATAAATTAAATTCTTAACACTTTTACAGATACTTCATTTATATCTACTTATTTCATTCAGTTATATCATAACATATGTATAATAACAGTCAATTACAATGTTATAACTCAGTTAACTGGCAAGCTAATAGCGTATTAATGGTAATTCAAAGTAATGTATGCGAGGATTGCCATCAATATACCGTTGTGTCAATTATTATATCAACTTAGATAGAATTAAGAGTGATTGATGAGAGATATCTTGTGCGAGCGAACACCACTTAATTATTGGAAGATTAAAATTCGTAAATACTCTTAAGTCCTCTGTCACAAGGGTATTTTAGTTAATACATAGAATATTAATTGAAATATGTATGTTGGAATAAGAACATTTTTTTTTATCTTTCTTAAGGAAGTGTCTCACTTTTACGTAAAAATAATTTGTAAAAATTGATGCTTGTTTCAAATTCAATTTTTTGGCCAAACAAATTGTCTTTTTGATATTATCATGATTATTGTAACCTGATAAAAGAACAAAAAATATTTTTTATAATCAAGATAAACTTATTTTCACAATTCCTGAAATTCACCTCGCAAGATTTGAACATTACCATGGAAATCTGAGACCCGAACGAGTCAAGACACTACTAGTTGGAAAATTTGAAATTGTTAGAAAAATCTCAAAATCTAGGCTAAGAATGAATCTCTAATATCACGTGTTTCTGGAAAAAATATGTATACATTAAATATAAACCTCTATGGGTTTTTTAAAAAGAAATAAAATATTGAAAAATTGAATCGCGAGCCGTACGTTACTTTGATGTTTGAGTTGTTGAGGATTTAAGTGAGCTCTCATGTAGAGGGCGCGGTTGAATCGTTATACACTGTACGCAATTAAGCATCCCATTGGTGTTCAAAGATTGAGAGCTGCCCTCGAGGCTGGTCCGTGTGAACTTCTTCGTTTGATATCCGAGGCATTAACTTCACAGACGATTGGATTCTCATCCGCTTTCAAGAACGCCGGATAGTCTATTAATAAACACAGTACAAAAAGAACTCGTTTCACGAGACACATTTCACAAGAAATATAAGTTCGTTTTAATTTTTTACATGTGGTTTTTATAATTCAAATTACATTATTGATATAATATTACACATTTAAACTCATACAACATCATTAATATTAACTGTATAAAATTCACGCTAAATACAATAAACAAAACTGTATTATTGTACTCAAAACAAATTATCTCGTAATAAACAGAACGTTGTTAAAACAAGATAATTACACAGCCGTTTTTTACTCGCAGTACTTAATCAACTTGGTGAATTTTATGAAACGTAATACGCCCTCTGTTTGAGTTATGAAACATAGCCCCGCTTTAGCTAGCTTCATTACAACTCACAATAAACCGATCTGCCCTATAACTATGTCTAATACCTATGTTAACAATATCGTATACTTATTACACACAAAGGCTATCGATTTCTGATGCTTACGACTAAGCTTCCTTTAATGTACACTTTATTTGGCTGTTCTGTTCCGTCAATTTAGGGGAATGTTACAGTAATTTCGACTCAAATACGGGTATAAAGCAGTAATTTTTAAGAGCAAAGTTAAAACAATATTGCTATTTAAATTTCAAAGATACTGTTGAAATTTTTTTGTAAAAGTATCGTGTTCTTAGTCTGAAGCAAAATATATAAAGATATCAGGTTCCGCCTCGGATTTTCCAGAATAAATATAGGTAAACATTTATTCAAGCATAAGGAACTTTTTTATAACTCGGTATATTTTTATGCCCCGTACGTGCGTAGTGTTGTCTCATATAGGGACGTATATTACCGTAAGCTATGAGCTTTATTAATTTAGCGGCTTAGCTCCAAGGTATGTGTGCTGAGATAAAGCTTCTTTGTTCCTCTCAGATTTATTGGCAATTAAGATATGGCCAAGATAAGACAAGCTTTAATAATTGATTGTTTATTGCCTGTTCACACGAGTATCTATTATTGATAAATCGATACTTCTTTTTCTTATTTATTTCAATTATTTTTCAATAAAAAAATTTTTTTAACATGATAAACCCATTATTTAACTTTCTTGGTACGACAGAACACTTTACAGTAATTTTATTTTTCAAATCACAAATGTTAAACCGTTATATATTTTCCTGACGACTGACGCAAATAATGTTGGGGCGATATGCCTATAAATTTGTGAGCAACAAAAATTTTCCACTAAAAGTTTGGTTTCATCCTTTTTATATAACGTGGGACAATAAATTTGAAATTCCTTACCTCTGGAAACTAAGCGACGGTGCAGAAAATCTTGTTAGTATTAAATTAGTATTATCGTTGATGAGCACTAAGAAATTCGAATACAAGATATCAATTAGGCAAGCAATAGGCATTTAAGCTTATAAAGCCACAGAGCGTATTGATTGCTTACTTGTGTACACAACTCGTGCATTACATCGCCGATGTGCAATTGCTCATTGTGTACTTAGCAATACTATGTACTTAACCAAACTAGGCCATCCGATACTTTGGTAAATTGTGCTAATTCGCTTGTTATATAAGATAATCGACTTTTATGCGCGGTGAAATAGAAAACAAAAGAGACATAAAACGTAATAATAGTTAGGTCCATAAAGTTGTTCAAAACAGACGCCATATAGCCCTTTTTACTAGCGCCTGGCCTTTTATTTTTATCCTTGTTGCCAACTCGCGCAATTCAAGCACCATAGCATCGTAACTATTTTACTCTACTTTTTCTCTCATTTCGCATTACAGATATTGGCCGTTGCCAAAATGTATATTTTTGTATTATTAGCATATTATAACATCTTATACTTAGTATAATATCGGACGTATATTATGATATGTCCCAAAAAGAAAACATCTTTGAGTTCTAGAAGGACAGTGTTGTTAAAAACGAAAAATAGGCCATATGTATTGATAACACGAAATATATAGGTTAGTCTGCCATTGTCTTATTTAATTTCCATTTCAACTACATATTTATTCGAAGCTATATTTAGATTCTACTGTATACAATGTAGTGGGGTTTATCATACGGAATGTTTTATGATATGACAACTTCTTCTACTTCTTCTTCTTTTGCAATATACACATTCTAAAGACTTTATTATTACACCCTCGTAAAGAAAAGCTATAATAATAAAAATTGAATAAAATCTTGAATATATTTCATTACAGAAATTCGCAATTTAGCATACTATAATTAAAAAAAAAAAATAATTGAATCTAGGGACTAATTTGAACTAAAACATAGAAAATATTTTTCATAATGCAAGGTTTTTTAATATGTATAATGTATATTTAGATTAATCCGATGAACCCATTGAATAAAATTCTGGATAGAGAGTTGTTTTATATTTTAGTCATTAAATACATTTACTGTCAAATTGGATACCTCTAATTAAAGGATTCCCAATCAACTTCAATTAATTAAAGAATATCTGTACTAAATATCTGATCTATTAGCACGCGACTCCAACAATATCTGGAAACTTGTAGAGGGTATCGAATCGGATACCATAAGCGAATGCCAGGAGTTCTTGAAATATTCTTGTTCTGTCTTCAAGGAATTGGCTATGCACGTAACTTTATATTAAAACTAACACAACTATGTACGTGGAGTGTTTTCGACATGCCTTCTATGAAATTTCAACACAAAAGAGTTCAATTTTAAAAAGAACTTCGATATTAATATTTCAAAATAACGCTATATGAAAAATTATAATTGCAGCTTTTTTATTGAATTACTTTTCTATTAACTTACCTTATGATGTTTGTATTTCAATTCAAATCTCAAATAACAGTTTAAGAACCCCTTCAATAAAAAGAGAACCTTTATTTATGATGGTTCCCCTTTATATTTCTAAGCCACTCAAAATGCGATCGTCAGCAGCGTGGTATCGGCTGGGAGCCCTTACTACTAGCAAACTCATGAATATTCTCCTTGTGTTTGCATCTATAAACAACAGTCACTGAACTAGACAAAATCTTATTATAATCTATTCTGTGTACAATGTGATTGTAGAGCGAAAATTATACCTTTCAGATAAAAAAAAAACTACTTTGATTTCAAAAAGCTAGATTTTTAAATACGTTTTGTGCTAATCTTAGTCTTTGTGTACTTACATCAAAAAAGGTACTGGAATGAAATAAATTAGAATAGTATATTTTTTGTTATTGAACTGCATATAGCTATATAAAAATCCTTCCATAATAAAGTAATCCAGCTGTGCCACATTTTTATAACAAAATGGTTCCCTGAGCTTATTAAGTAAAGGTGAAAATATTCCAAAAACTCCGTAATACTTTGATAAATAACTTCGTTTCCTGATCCCATCGATTGGGAAAACATATTACTTGGCGAAAATAAGTAGGTACTTACTTCGCCGGCTTACGAAAAAGTTTGTAAAAGCGGAGTTCATAAGACGCTTTATTAGACCATTCCCAGGTGCGAAACAGATGCCGTTTCTGATATTAATATCTGATGGATCTTACCGAAATTCCGACTCTTCGCAAATTTTAACACCCATTTGTAACATTTCGCTATTTCTTTGAGCGTCACACGTGTATTCCTCCTTCATAATAAATGTTGGGGGTTCGTACACAAAATCGAAACCGTCAAACCGGTCTTGTTATTAATTCAGGATACCAAGCAATTACTTTATACATTTAAAACACAGCGTTCTAATACACTGAGACCCACTTCTCTTACTTTCAATTTCAATCATATTACCTACTCTCATAATATATGGAGCTGGCATATTTGTCATTGTAAACTCGAGTTCTAAACGGGCAATTTATAAGCATATTAAAACGGATCTGCAAATACGTTTAAAATGAAACATAATATTAGAGCTTTTCCCGAAAAGCTTAAATACTTTTGAATTTTAACACTTCAATGCTTCAAGTAGTTATAATGAATGAATGGAAAGTGTTGAAGGAATAAATAAAAGACCTTTAAGTCTCATCTTTGTGTGTTATCATTTTGAAAATATGGAAGCTTATTATGCTTATTTAGATTTGATATTTTAATATACTTGATCAATAATAATTATGTTTAATGTATTTTAGATATTAAATTTATTCTACTAGAACAAAATATCCTTTTCTAGAACTGATACCTAGTTATAAAAACTTTTTGATCATATTATTGATATATCATTGCTAAATTTATATACATATTGTACATATAGGTATGTCTGTTAATAAGTTTTACGTGTTATTTAGTTCTGGTTGCTCACAACCACGCACTGTTTCTAGTAATTTTTATTATAATTTTTGAATTTCCAATGAAACGGTAAAGCCTTACCTGTATTTCGCACAAAAAAAAATACTTTGAAACGGGATATTCATTAAAACTCTTCTGCGCCTAACCTAAACGCAATATTCTGTTTGGAAAAAGAAACGAACTCCAATACAAATAAATAAGACAAGAGAAAGTTTGGCCACTTCGCTAAGGAGTATTTATCTCAGAATCTGTTTCTGTTTACCTAAGAGGATTGCGACCCAAATAAAGGGTCTACACAAAGGTGTCCCGCTAAGCAGATTGGTGGCTACGTGACACGACAGTCAAGTGCCTTGAGGTCCTGCTAATCATCACGTTAAGTTTACTTCTACGTGATACACTTTCACTATTTTATTAATTGAAAATGACCTTAACTATCCTAGTCAATACGGTTCTGTTTTCTTTTTACACTGAGTGCAAATTACGTCGCCGTTTTCAGAATTTATTACGACTATATTTTAGATTGCTGTAAAAAATTCTAACGCTTCTGATTATACATATAGTAAGTTAATTGAGGTTCTCACCACAATAATTTGAATTTTTTTTTCTGGAATTTGTAGACCTTGGAAAAATCCTTTCTTGAAAAAAATACATTGCGCTTGCGACGGCCGTCCAGAAATATTATTTTAAAAGTCCCAATTATGAGCGAGTAAGTGATTTCTGTTATTGCTTTTAATGCCAAAACAAGACCAAGGACCTTATTCTCTTGGTACAGGTACGAGAATATATCGTAGCCGTGCCAGTCCGTATAAGGGACACTCAGTTCTTTCCAACCATTTTATTTTAAATACACTTGGAAGCTTATTCAAGATACTCGATTCAATATAGAATAAAATTTACCAATTTTATGATTCAATTAATTATCTACAAATGTTATCTACAATAAAATGAGCTTCAAGTCAGTGCCATTTCTATTAAAAAAAATGCAAATTTAAATAAACTACAAACTGTAACACTTTTATTAGCAATATCTAATGCAAATCCAGCTTAATACTTGTTTGTAATGGAATACTTAATTCGCCCGATACAGTGGTATTCGGAGCAAGTTATTAAATTTCCACTATCCACAATCTCGATTGTTTGGGCCCGCGTAATCCGGTACAAGTATTATGTAATGTTACGCGACATGACCTTATTATATTAACAATTAATGTCCATAATACCACATTGTGTAACAACTAATTAGAATATTTGTTTCTTTGATTTTGTTTTAGTATTTATAATGTAAGCTTTCTTTTCAGATTGTCATGGTTGATCTACACACAATGTAAATTGTTAAAAAATAATTTCTGGGTTTATTGAATCAATTTGATTCAATTCCTAGTAGAGGCAACAAATGAGCAATAACGCTACTTCACTTTCAATGTCCATATTTTATACTTGTTTTTAAATGGAAATTTATTTCTAGAAAGAGAGATTTCATTGCACTGATTTTAAGACTTTTCCAGAATCTTGATATTTGTAAAAGCGTTTCTCAGATTTATAAACGCAAACAATTCATACTGTCTGTTATAGATGAGTATTGAAAAATATTAACTGAGCGAAGAAAAAAGAAAGAGGTGAAACGAATATTTCTTTAACTGAAACTAGTTTCGCGAACTCGTTCGCTGCGGGTTTACGAATAATTTGCTTTCTTATGATAAGGTATTTCTCGCTTTATGCTCCCTGAGTGACTACGAGGTGACAAGGGGATAGTAAAGTCTTTCAACTTCGTTTACACCGCCGGATTCTCCTTATAAAGCCGTTTCATGAATATTTATACAGGATTTGGGAATAGTGTAGAGCCTCTGCGTAAATAATTGCGGTCTATTTTGCTCTGCTATACCTTTCGAGTCTCGAGATATTGATGACGGTCGTAGTGGACGGCTTTCGATAAATCTGATGTATTGTTCGATTATATATTCATAAACTTGTCAATACTACCCCAGTACCTTTATGGTGCTATGAATGGATATCACATTAGCATTATTTTATTAAGCTTGTTTGGTCCAATCTTAAATGACGACAAAAAGTAATTGGGAGACATTAATAATTAATATACTCACATAAAAACTCTCACCCAATATGTTTAAAATAACATTTTGCGAATATTAAGAGCGATAATTAAATATAATTATTCATTTATTACTATCCAATAAAATAACCTTATAAATAATGTTCATAAAGAAACCAAAACTTCAAACAACATTAACTATTATTGTCTATCTTTTGTCTATAATTATCTTTACAACAACAGAACATTTAAGAAAGTTATTTATTTTCAATTACTTATCTAATGAATTGCTATCGGCGACTTTAACAAACAGGTTTCTCATAAAACTTAGCAATAACAATCTGACGAAAATTCTTCGCTACATATTTCATTTCAATGCGAAGTAACTGGAGTAAAACAATTGTAAGTTTAAATTTCCTATCCAAATGAACTCGGACTTTGCTTCTTGAGAGCAATTTCATCCCGGTTTAATATTGGTGAGTCTAAAGCCGGCAATATAATATCTTCGAACGGTTTTGTTGACTTTGTTTCTAGTTCACCACGAGACGAGAACTTCGAACTAACGCACTGCTTACATTCGAGACTAATATGCAGGTCCTTAAGTTTCAAACTTATAATATGCTACTAAACAAGAAGAAGTTTATTACGTCTCATGTTAGTAGTTTACCTACTTTCAAAGTTTCATATTACGTCCCTATATCAGAATGCAAAATGAAGCCCATGTTTCGGTTTGCAAAAATTTTAAGATAAAATTTATATTTAAATAGAAAAATGTTTTAAGAGTACAGTTTTGCCGATAAAAAAATTTTAGGAAATATTATGATTTTTTGATTTCCAATTAAAATCCTTTACAAAAGTTCAATTCAAATTAATTGTAAATTAAGTTTTTACCAGATTAATCAAAATTTAGCAATCTTATTACACCAGCAATTAGTACGTATCTACAAACTTTAGTTAACAGTAAAAGTATCCCTCTTAATACCCTTAAATCGTTTTACTATCGTCAATTCCGGGCCAAACGGAAGATAGCAAAGAGGTGAATAGTGATTAAGCCGATCTTAGCGAGCACAAGTATCGCAACGTCTGAAGGGATTACATTCAGTGGACGAGGGAATAGCGACGGGCAGACGGCTCGCGTGCGGCCGCTTATCTTGTTACGCCTGTCGCTGTCAAGCCCCGTCGCCTTGGGTTCCACTCAAATGCCCGGCTTTGTTAGCAAATGCCCCGTTGACAATTACAAATTATGAGCGAACTTGAGATACTTGCAGTGCACACACCTGATCGTGACGACTTTTTTAAATACTCGATGACTTTTTATGGCATCAAAGTGAACTCAGTAGATTAAACAAACTATTGATTGGCATGGAGATTCCTATTAGAAATAAAGATAATGATCACTAATCCAACTGTCCCCAATACTACGCAATTGTTTACATACCTATTCCAGTCCCAAGACTTATTCAAATAAAAAATAATTCAGTTACGTTTCATCGATCGCTGTTCATGGCATGATTTTGTCGAACGTCGGAACTCGGAAGCTAGTATGTGTACATTTCTCAGTGCAATATTTGCACAGCGCGCAAGCACGTATCTTTCAGGCAGATCTTCATGCTTTTATTTATCCTTCCCCGTCGTACTAACTTGAGATCTTGACGTGAATGTCTTGGTAAAGAGTGTGAAGTCTGTTGGCTCTCTAAATATTTACTACATGCAGCTTTGCAGCAAACATTTGGCAAGTATGCTGACGTTCCGTGAAGCCATATAAGACGGGCGTGTTAGTAAAATCGATAGAACTCTACAGAAACTCTGCAGGCCTGCCGTTCAACTAGGTAAATATTTAATCAAATTTTAGCAAAGAGAACAAAGTTATTTCCTAACAGAAAACTGAATAGTTTGGTCAATATTGACTGCTATGCTATACTAACGTTATTTATATATTTTATAATTTGAACAATACTGATGTATCTTTATACAAAGCTTTAAGCGTACAATATGTTCCAGTTCGTCTGCATTCATAAGCTTACGTCGTTTCATGTACGGTGTGTCTAACTGCATGTCGCAAGATTGCCCCTTGAATATGCAAACAACTCGATCAGCAATAACCATGTCTTAATTTAAATGATCTTTAACGCGAAAACTTCAACAGTAAATCGCTAAATTGGCACTATCCTCATCTGCTCCAGTTCCATCTGTGTCAACTCGACTTCTTCGCCATGACCAATTCAAGAAAATCAACAAAAGACGCCAATTGAGAGTGCGGTAAATGGACGAGTTAACGTAATAGCTAAAAGCACTCAATGCTTACAAAGTCTTGTCGGTCGCTTTATGGCTACACTAACTGTTAATTTCCTACGCTCTGCTAAAGGAAATTCGTCTCTGAGGAAAATATTGCGGACTACCGCAGTCCATTGTTCTGCGTATTTACTCTGCCCTGATTCATATTTTATTTTTCCGTTTAATCGCCAATTTAATCTGATTTATACGATTTTTGTGCAATTTGATTGCGTATGAACTTGTTTTAGAATACAATCATATATGTATTAACACTGTATTTATTAATGTAAATTTAACCAATAATTCATGTCGTGCTTTTAATTATATCCCTTCACAAGCACATCGTTATAATATGGATAGATTAGAGATCATTAATAAACAAGTATTAAAAAAAAAGATGACGTGATACTTGATATATTGAGCGGCAGTGTAAGGAGAACTCAAAATAGCATTGTTACAGACCCAAAACCTTCGCAAGGCAAAGCAATTACGAGTACATGTAAAAACATCATTCAATCGCAATAATATACCGCGTTAATGCTAGAAAGTACTTGAAGCAAGACAAATATTTCCACACATAATGCGTAATCTTGATCGGAATCCACAGAGCGGAAAATAGAAGGATGGCGTTGTGTTGGAAAATCGCTAAATCCCCCAATCCCTATCGAGCGTGACACTCACTATTGAGAGAAACTCTATCAGTCTAAGCCGACCGATATCAACCATTCTTTGCTTTCCCATCAGCGGAAACAAACTGTTATTATCATAACTAATTATAACATGAAAATACGAAAGTAAAACAGTACTTCTTACAGCCTGATGTATTGAACAAATAACCGAATAGTTATTTTGCTCTATGTTTACGAAGACAAAGAACAAATTATTCAAACTGGGAAATATATGTGTCGTTTGTATTATACGTTACGTAAACGTTATCGTGTAGTGGTAACGTTATTAAATACTAGAAATTAGCTGGAATGAGTTCATTACAATTTCGCTGGGTAATAAACTTCAGCTAGTTTTCTACGTTGGGATGAATTTTACCGTGAAATTAGTTTATTTTTGGTTAATACAACTCCGCCTTTCACTGTTATTTCATGATAATATAAAAACACTAGTTTAAAAAAGCAGATTTGACAATGAATATTAACAGCTATACAGCAAATTAATGCCATTATTATTTGTTTGCCATTATCTCCATTAATGTCAAATAAATAAAGTTACTCGTAAAAACATTATAATAATGAAACTGGGAATATTTGTATTAAATTACACCAAGTAAGGTTAATGGGAGTACTTTACGATTAAATTCTCTAGGCGCCAATTATCTCGGACAGGCTGGCAGGAGCTCTAGATATTTGTTTTGCTAAATCAAATAAAACAGTAAATTGGTTTTTATTTATCGGCTTGCGGTTCCAAAAACACAAATAAAACATAACGTTCTTCATAATCCATCTACGTATCAAATAAATTCAAAATATATTTAAAATATATTTCTTTTTTATATAAATTATATGAGCACCATTTTTTATATCATCCACACATAATATAAACTCGCTAGCATCATGAAATTGCAAAAAATTGGAAACTATTGAAATTTTGAGAGCTGTTAACAGGTATTAACACGGATGTCTCAATAGTTTCATAGCCACTCGTACTAAGTGAATTGCCAATACTCTCTGTAGACCGGTGAAGTGGTTGCAGCTTGTCCAGTAATTAGTATAATGTCTTATCTATGAGTTTACCCGGCTATTGCAAGTACATATTATGAACTTTTAGTTATAATTTATAGTTAAGCATTAATAAATTTAAAGAAGTTATCAGATATGTATTTTTCTTTAGGTAGATAGATACCTACATTTCCTTATCATTTATTCAAACAAGCCTTAAAAATAATTTCTTATAAAACTTTTTATTATTTATTTATCTTTTACGCATCTAAGTACGTAAGTATTTTGAATAATGGCCTTCTTTCCATCTTTAAGCAAAAGATAAATAAACAAAAGAAAAGTTTTATAAGAATCTATTTTTAAGACTTTTTATAAACAACACTGAATAAATAAAATGTTAGATACGTTTCATTTATTCCTACCGAAAAACATCATACCTTCTTGAAATCATTTAATGCTTAATTTTTTTTGGCTCTCCTCTATTAGGTATTCCTATATTTAGGTATTACAAATTTTGATCACATAATAATATAAAACCTTTCTACGTAGGGAGGGGAATGGAAGATAGATCATCGGCTTTACAAGATCCCTGCGGTATAGGGGTAAAACAATACCGTCCTTCGAGAACTTGATATGTAATTGACGTTACTTTTTTTCTGCACCTAAATAAGATAGACCACATCCAATAATAAGCGTACATCATGTTTACTGTCAACAACAACTCTGCCACGAGCAAACATCGAAGCGAATGAATCGGTCGAATCACGGTATTATTAGAACGGCATGTACAGAATGGCCTCCTTTGATTGCATAAAGCCACCCCACTGAGCTGAATAAAGGACTGTTTCGTAATAATATTAACTACA
Organism: Colias eurytheme; assembly: GCF_061535395.1. Classification (NCBI taxonomy): domain Eukaryota; kingdom Metazoa; phylum Arthropoda; class Insecta; order Lepidoptera; family Pieridae; genus Colias; species Colias eurytheme. Next base: position 5,010,571 of record NC_142998.1, on the reverse strand, counting down.
TATTACATTTCTCTGAATAACGACGCAAATGTATTAAAAATTCTAACTCATATAAAACTTACGTGAAAGGATGTTTATTTACATTCACAGAAAAAGTTAATTTGATGAAAAATGGAGTTTAATATAGTTAATACAGGTCGCTCATACCTTCATGAAAATACTTTTTCACGGATTATGACTTCAAATTTATTAAGTCAAGAAACAAAATAACGACTGGAGCGCGGTTCGGAGCGTTCAGCAAATTGGTTAATAAATTAAAAGCGGCAGTCTCAGTGCCGTCGCCGACAGATGGCGCCTGAAATACGACAGGTATTTAGCATGTTGCAACACCGTCCGCTGATCCACGCTTTAATTTTATGCTTTACGGGCAATTTTTATATCAATTTTACCGTGGCATACTTTGCATAATTCAGCCGCTGCTATTGACTGCGCCATTCTCGAGGTCGACATGGCAATTTTCGGGGCTCGCGTTGTTTTGTTTCACCCTTTATTTTGTGTCATATTTTGCTTATACGGAACAAAAATATGAGAGGCAATATGGGAGAACATTTTTAAATTAACTAAATTGGATTAAACTCGTGTATCGTGTCGGTTTAGATAAAGCTGTGCGAATATTCAAAATTTTAATATTAATTTTTCGAGTGTTTGTTTTGTACACATTTTTTCAATCTGGCTAAAATATACATATATACATACATACCGTATCTCTCGCTTATCTTATTTATGTAACTTTGACACGTAAAATATTTATGCCAAAGTTGCAACTGACGAAATAAAAACTGTTGAAAAATTATTAATTTCCAAATTCACTCTATTATAGCTACCGCAACTACTTACTCAAATATGATACGTTAAAATAATTTCCCACATAGTCGCATCCAGAGTATCACTGCGGAAAGTATGTCACTGCGATTGTAGCTCATAACAAATATTCAGTGCATATCCCAGAAGGGGCAAGTAATATCATTACGTGGGAACACGCCCTCTGATTTACGACTAAAAACATAACCGTGATAACCCTAGGAAGTTCGTGATGAGCCACTCTCATTAGGCAGGATTGCGTAATTAGAGCATCATTTTAATTTCACATTTTTGTTGCTACCGCGCTTTATACAAACTGTAACTTAAAATTGAAATAACAGCTACCTGCTGTTATTTAGGCTTCGAGCTTGTTTATCCTCATATTTTTTCGAAATAACTATGCTGTTTCTAAAACTTAATATGCATTTCAACAAATAACTAAGCCTCTGACTGTTTAGTGTTATTTATATAGGTACCTAAATATTTAAATAGATAGTGTGCTATTTTGAATATAATAAACACAAAAATAATATAATAGCTTCAAGATCGAATAAAATGTTCAAGTATTATACTTCTATTTAAAAATATGAATCCACCAATTAATAAATACGATTCGTGGTTGATTCATTGATGTGTAATTAAAACTGGTTAAAATTACCACTTCATAACGCTGAAAAAGAAATGTACTTTACGTTTTATCAAATTAATTTAAAGGATAACGAATTCATCGCCGTAGAATTAATATCAACACCGATAATGATGGCCCCACTTGTAAAGGCGATTTCTCAATAGTCAGTGTAATTAAAGCGGGTAGGTACTAAAAATAATTGCCGAACTCCGTTCTAGTCAAATATTTAGCGCGTTAGCATTACAATTTACAATCTAGGTAATTGCGAGTCCCAGGCAGTGTATACTATACTATGAAAGAGTTTTATAAAAAAAATAAAAGATTAAAGAACACAGATCTCCAATTTGGTCCTATAAAAAAGTCATAACGCTAAATTGAGTTGATCAGTAGACCAAAAGCAAAATAGGCTTTTCCTATGTTTCACTATTTTAAAAATATCTGCGGATCGATACTAATGTTATAATTAGCTGAAAAATATAACGAACAAAAGTTAAATATACAATGAGTGGCGGGATTAAGGAAATTATGGAACGTTATAAGTGCAAAATGGGTTTTATAAAGACCCGGTTCGTGTAAAATGGCGATTCTGGTACCATTGTTTCTGCGACACAGCGTTCGTCGCCTGTAATTTAAAGTACGTAACTTTAAAATCCTTTTTAAATTACTTCAAAATAAGCCTTCAATGTAAATATCCTGATTTAAATAACTGATAAATAAATAGTGTACATATATATTAATTTTTGTGCAATTAATAGTACTTAAACATTTTGTATCGACAATGTATTTATCAATTTGTACCTAAACAATTCTAGATGGTTATAAAATTGTATCGTTAAACAATATTTTAAAATTAAATATTATAATATTAACTGTAACAAATTCAACATTCATAGGTACATAATACGGAAAACATGAGATAGTAATAGAGAAATAGAGAATATATCAACGATTGAAAAATTATATACTTAATCAAAGAAATCATTAAACCCTCGCCAATCAAGAAAACGCGTTGGTTTAACGATTGTCTTGATAACAATAGTAAGAGCAATTGAGGTAATCAACGTGGATCTTCGTTTTCATTCGATGGGGGTTACTGTCTACTGACACGATCCATTCTTAATGACAATTGACAAGTTACCTTAAAATATTTATCACTATTAATTCTATATGCCTATTTTGGTATGTTGGAAGTAAATATACCTTAAATATACGACTTATCGTATGCTGTTTGATCAAGTTTGATAAACAACTGACAGATTAATATTCTTCAAAGCAGTATTTTGTCAAAATGTATTTTTTCTTACGTTAACACTTAAAATAAACACCAATTCAGAAAGTAAAATACAAATTCCTTACCATATATATACAAAGCTTTCAATGGACAATATTGTTTAGTTAAAAGCATTAGAAGTACAATGTGTGTCAAACAAATAAATAGAAGAGGTTTTATTTAGGTGAAATGCTGCAAATAGCTGGCTGAAAAGCGAGAGGCCACCCCGGCGGCGTACAATATCGGCGAAGTCTATTGTTCAATATAAAATATATTTTATTAGAAACTTTACCGTAGTGATTCTTCGCAATTTAACAACTATTTAATATTTCTTTAAACTATAACATTTGTAGCATTCTGCAGTATCCCTTTGAGTGGAACTAATGAAGCCACTTGGAAAACTCTTTATGGCAATATAAAATTAATTATTGCTCGCGTATTTGTTTTAAGGCTATAAAGCATTATAGTTTTATACGGCGCTATTTCAGTAATAACATAAAATTAAATGGTAAAATTCATAGACGATATCGTACCCTTTGTTGTCTAGCAATAACTATTACCTCAATAACCATTACTTCGTCATAAATGAGCTTTATTTCTCCATTGGAAAATCTTAATGAGACTTTTCGTCTTTACCTATTGCGATACTCTTAACGATTATTATACTTTTAACAGCCCGCTTCCTTTGCGCTTATTATTATCATTAGGAATTTAAACCCATAACATTTATCAGACGCAATAAAATGAAGATAGTTACGTCTCGAATAAAATTTTAATATTATGACTTTTGCGTCGGACGAAATGATTAAATAAGATATATTCATAAAAATATAAAACGTAATATTAAATACTAAGATTAATAAAACTTATCAAAAACAGCATTAGTTGAGCAGATACCTTGGCGTGAAATACTGTCATCATTAATATGGTTCATTCAACGATAAAACTATTTCCAGAGTCTACCTATTTCCTTGTGCCAGATTATATTGCCTTGTACGTATTTTCAATCCTTGATAAATTATATGGCTTCTGAGAAATACTTAAATATGTATATATTTTAAATGAAATTTGACAAAAATTTTACTGAATGATTTTAGACAAATTAAAACTTTTAATATATATGACGTTTCCCTAGTCCACTCGCGCATACAGCGTGGAGATTTTCTATATTATGTTAAGTTTTATCAAACAAAATTTATCTACATATAGGGTGGAACCATGTTGGAACTAACACGTTTACAGTAATATAAAACAATAGAAGCACGCCAGAAACGAAGTCCAATAAAACTACGTAGACACAAATCGCAATCGACGGTTTTACGTACTTTATTAGGGAAATCAGCATAAATACTGGGATCTCTTTAATGTGGAGTAATTTGTGTGAGTTTACGACTTAATTTGAACTCGTAATCAGTTTAAAGAAGCACGTCGGGTCGCAGATTACTTGCGAGAACGTCGCTCTGAGTCTGACGGATATACTGGCGCACTCACTTTATGTTTTTCAATTCATTCTACTCGTATCTTCGCTTAATTTCTGGAAATGAGAATACCTTTTTGATAGCTTTATTCTAATTTGTTCCTGGCGTACATAAATGAACACGTTGGAGTGAGCGCTTCGTGAGAATCTTGGCGCTCACAAAAATCCTTGGGGAATTTACGAACATGATAATATACAGCTTTTTCCTCACAAGTTTGAGTAATTATATCGCTTTGTTTGTAAACATGAAATATGTGTTTCGAAAGTAAACAAGACTAAAATAAAACCTACCATATACCAAAGTAGGAATATCAACACCTCATTTTCATAGAAAAATTGAATTAATCTAAGAGTAAAACAAATCAGCTGATGATAATTGCAACCAACAACGTTCGATACTAAAGTTAAGAATGGATAGCAGTGTCTATGTGTTATTCATTGATTAAGCTCTATATAGCGTCCTTATTATTTTAATTCTAGTGAAGAAAAATTATATATAACTGTTCAGCCGTTCTTGAATTATTACAACTAAAACGGCTTTAGTGGTCAAAAATATGTCAAACTTTAAGATTTCTGAGTACGTACATAATAATTATTTTCGCGTTAATTTTAAGAAATTTTAAGTTGATTGTACTTAAAGAATATAAAATTCCATTTTCAGAGTCGCTATTTTAGTATTTCAAATATTTGCCTCCTGTTACAGGTTTTTACTAAGTTATTTGCATTACAGCGATCTCGTTTGGAATTCATTCTCAAGTCTAGTCTCTGTTTATCGCTAATAACATTTGCGATTTATGCAACGATGGAGTGATTAATTTAATAAGCGCTCATAGCGTTATCGAACGAGCCCTCTCTCCACCTTAGCCTTGTTAGAGCTACATCAGTTAAGCTTTATGTACTTAAATAACAATTAATATCCGTTTTACTTTTAAGGTTACAAGTACATAATATTATAATATCAGGTTTAATACGTGGATCTTAAAGTAGACATCGAAAAAAATATACCAAAGAAATATGCTGTAAAACATTTAAGATAAATTATTAAATGACTCAAAATCACTTTTTGTAACAATTAGTGAACCATATTAATAGAGCCAAGTGATATCAAGCTTCTACCTTGACATGTCAACAAACTCATAAATCCATGGATATAATTACCAAAATGCTTAATTAATAATGTAAACATAACATTATAATGTTAAATAGGAACTACCCCAAAACTTTGTTTACCTTCAGCACTGTTCTGTTTAAAACGGTGTTCACTATTACAAAGTTGCCTTATTTATTAGCATGCAGGGAGCCGGAAACGTTATTTACACAAATTAATAAACGAATAGGTACCTTAAATTTTGTAGCCTGATATATTCTCTATTACAGATATAAACATTGAGCAGAAAGCACCGCTCGATTCGTTAACGTTATACAATAAAATACTTGAAGTGAGTACTTAAAAGCACTTGTTTTAGCTTCAAACTAAATTTTGAAAATACAACGCACAATTTTATTGAGGATCAATTTGAAAGGTGACGTAGATGTGAAGGTACTTTAGACTGAATAAATTAATACTTTATAAAAGGCTTCATTTATTATAATATATTAGTTTAGAATTCTATCTCGGTCAAGACTTAACCTTGAATGAGAATTAAGAGCAAGCAGTACCATCAGTACAATATCATTTACAAGCAATAAATGAAACGAATTACTGCAGTTCGCATTATTCTTGGAAGTGAAAACGTTAATATGAACGTAAAATAACTTTCTAAATTAAAATTCTACGAACTGTTTTCGCTACATTTCTCTAAATTCCTTTTAAAAATTGTATCGATGTCTGTCATGGAGCCATTACAGTTTCGAATCTCGTTATATTATGTTGGCGCATGCCACGGTACGATATGAGAAGCACGTTCCTTGACTCAATAGAAATTTTGATCACTTCCTGAACAAAGAACCTTCAATAACAAAATATGATTTTCTGTTTACCATCCGTAATTGATGGATAATTCATAAAATATACGCATTCGTTCGTTGCTCCTTCCCGTAAACATTTGTATTTTCACAGCTGATTCACGTGGTTTGTACTCGATAATATTTAGTACCTATTGAAATTGCTGAGTTTATGAAAATGAATTTACTTATTATTTATGTTCTACCACATGTATAATATTATACAACAGCTACTTTGGCAACAATTTAACTATCAAAGCTAGATTTAAAACTGACGCTGGTTTAGACTGATAATCAATTAAGATATTAAATTTGGTTGAAATTTTACAACAATCTCTCTATCAAGTTGCAATTAGACGTTCCGAACTGAACTCGATTCTATTAAACTTCGAACGAACCCACATTAAAGTTAACCTGGACCGTACATTAAGCGGGGCGGTATGCACGCGTGGGGCGGACCCGAAACTTGCTCCCTTTATCGTTATCTGACCGAATAAACTGTGTATGAGGTGATGTCTCGAGGCGCCGAGGGTGTGAGTGCGAGCAGAAATGCATACACTTCTGTCCGTAGCAGTCCTTAACCGAAGTGGGGCAGGTGCCGCCGCGGCCATGAATATTAACACACATGAATATTCCGACTATGTTTGCACATTTCTTGCTTGATTCCACGTCGCACTTGTAGCGACGCTTTATGTTCAAAATAATTTATGGCAGTGCGCTCCATGATAATTACATGTGTTACGGTGCGAAGGAAATATGTGCGCATGATAATTTGTTGTAAAGCATGTGTCGTTATACACTCATTTACCAAAGTACATAAATAATTAACTTGCTAAATGAGAAAATTAAAGTAATTTTGTTTCATGTATCTTATAAACACTTCATTTCATAGAATATCAAATTAAAAGAAGACATATCCTAGATTCAGCAGCCGTGGCAGATCAGTGGTGAGGACCTCGCTCTTAAAATTGATAAGTAGAGTTCGGGACCTGGCTTGTGTGCAGAAAATGAATTAATTGTTCAATTATCTGCACATGTGGATAACATCACCGCTGCACGAAACAGTGAAAGAAGCATCGTGAAGAAATCTGCATGCGTAAGATTAAAAACACAAACGTAATTGTGACATCTGCCAACCCGCACTTGGCCAGCGTGGTGTATTATGGCCAGGAACTCTCATAGGAGGCCCGTGTTCCAGCAGTGAGAAAGTACTTGTTTATTGACTGATGATGAAGATGATCTATCTTGCCAAATGTAGAGAAAAAGAAGAAGTAGAGACGGCATAGCTGACGCTAGAAATATATTTATTAGTATATGCTTATACTAAATTTCATCGACTTTTTATAATTTAATTTAATTATTTTCAAATCTTCAAATTAGTTGCTCGAACATTTTTGAACAGAAATTAATTAAATACCCAAATATAGAATCACGTAAAGCTCGATCTAAGAAATCAGATTATTAACGTTTTATATAGTTCAATTAGCTATTCATTTCAAAATTAATAATTTCAATTCTAAGCAGTAAATATCCAACGTTGTAACTATATACATCTGATAATATTCAAATGTTACATAGAAATAATACCGATTACATAAGACATTTTACACATACTAAAAATATACACCTAATAATAAAATCCTATAAACATAATAATTACCATATATATTTATGCAGAAATTTTAATGACCACTTGGAAGTCCAAGTGAACGCGTCAGTTATTTCTAACAAAACAGCGAAAGATTTACTTCTCTCGTGTGTAGACTCTCAACAAACAATAGTGACCTTTTTCTAGGTAACCGTTTGTGTAACAAAAGAATGTTCACACGTTTCTTGTACTATCTACAAAGTACGAAGTATGGTCTAGAAACAGTTTTCTTTTTATGTTTTTTAATGTTTATTGTACATGTAGCGAGCGAATCTTCCGACATCTATCAATGTTCTTTGTAGTGTGTAATTTATTTTTAGCATTATTGTTTGCGGTGTATAATATTAAAGACATAATTAAAGCTTACATTTTTAATAAAAGTCTGAATTTGATATGGTCACTGTCATGGACATTTATTACATGTATTGGTCTATAACGATCATTTTCAGCTGTGAATTATATAAAAGATAATTATTTTGAATAAATATTGTAAATTAAAACTATATATCGTTCACGTATCCAAGACAGATGTTGCGCTATGTAATTAATGTACTAATTACCTTGTAATATAATATCACCTACAGAACCGGTATTCAGCAGCCAATCGCTTTTGCATAATTCAGAAGATCAACTCTAAACTGTAATATTATGTAATATAAAATAAATGTATAATTTCCATACTGACTGAAATGCCTTAACACAAGAAAATAATGCTTTTGTACCTATGAGAAAAACCTAAATTTTGTACTAAGTTTGTCAATAAATACTTGGCCTGAAACCTCATAAGAGATCTGTGTCCCTGCCGTAACAACAAACGTAGGGTGCTGATGATGATGATAATAATATATCACCATTACTTACCTTTACGTGATTGAAACAAATCACCATCACATCGCTATATAAACGTAATTTATCGATGCACTACACACCGCTCCCGGTCAATGGACGTATTGAAAAGTTCCATCTATAATTTATCATCTATTGTTAGCTACACACAATGCCCTGGTAACTGGCAAGACGTTGTCTAGATCACCATAAGATCGATCCTGACCGGACTCAGCCATTGTTGAACGAGTACCGATTAACACATAGCTATTTAGGTGCTCTAGCCCTAACTGCATAAATGGATTTGTACGATTTCATGTGTATTAATGCAAGTGAATGCAAACAGTTCGGTTTGGATGCGGCTTTGTTAAAGTGTAGCAAATTGAATGAATGTACTTGGCAAATTGTAACAAATAGCACGGAATGTATGTACATAAACGTTTCAAGGTATATCTACAACTTAGCATAATAAACACATTGAAGCGGTATGTTCATGATTCGTTGACCAAAATTGGAATTTATAGTAGTAGTTAGTCTTCATCACTACATAGTATAAAACAAAGTCGCTTTCTCTGTCCCTATTTCCCTATGTCCCTTTGTACGCTTAAATCTTTGAAACTACGCAACGGATTTTGATGCGGTTTTTTTGACGTGACAACGTCTTATAATTCGTTAGAGCCGGCTGCACGCACGAAAAAACATGACTCATGCGGCGTTACCTCGCTCTGAGGCGTTCCGTGTAAGGCTTGAAGTGCAAGCGAGAGCGCGGAACGAGCGACAAAGAAGCACAATCGGACGTTGTCACGTTCAACTATCGTCAGTAAGCCGACTTTACAGACAACTATTTTTTTTGACGTGACAACGTCTTATAATTCGATAGAGCCGGCTGCACGCACGAAAAAACATGACTCATGCGGCGTTACCTCGCTCTGAGGCGTTCCATGTAAGGCTTGAAGTGCAAGCGAGAGCGCGGAACGAGCGACAAAGAAGAACAATCGGACGTTGTCACGTTCAACTATCGTCAGTAAACCGACTTTACAGACAACCAATTTTTTAATAGATAGAGTGATTCAAGAGGAAGGTTTATATGTATAATAACATCCATTAAATAGTGGAGAAGTACTGTTATTTTTGAGGTTTCTAATGTGATGTCGTAAATAATTATATTTTTTCCGCTTACATTGCAAACGCAGGCTGAACCCTACGAATTTTATCAAAATAATGTATATAGTATTGTACACATTGAAAAGGTCTACAGAAAAGTCCGTGATGGTATATGTCTATCTCTTATGGATAACCCACAATAACTTTTTTTGTCATTTACTTTTTACGACAAATAATGGTTAATACTTAATTTTCGAAGCGATTTTAACCAATACAGCATTAATCCTTAACCAATTAAATACCTTTAATACATTGTTCATCTTATAATATAAAAATGAATCCCAAAATGTGTTGGTAAGCGCATAACTTGAGAACGGCTGAACCGATTTCGATAATTTTTTATTTATTATATTCCTTGAAGTACGAGGATGGTTCTTATGTAGAGTAAACGTAAATATGTACCACGGGCGAAGCCGGGGCGGACCGCTAGTTTAATATAAATCTATATGGCCCCTTACACCGTATGATTTAAGTGAATATTTTCGAAGATATTACAGATTTAGAAATTGCGGGACGTAGCGTTTGCGGCGGTACCGGCCGGCCGCCATTGCACCCGTGCAAAGCCGGGGCGGGTCGCTAGTTTTAAGTACATATATGAGTAAAAAATTTCTCAAACATAGCAATGTTAATAATAATTTATTTCAAGTACAATAGATAATCTTGTAATACGTCTAAAAATGAATATTAACAATTAACATGAATTGATATCAATTCATGTATGTAATTAACTTCAACTTCTAAAATGTGCTCAATTAATTTGGTTGGTATTAGTATTGGAAACAAAAAAAAAATTTAAATATCAAAATTAAAGTTAATAATCCAAGGAGCAATGAAAACAAAATTACATTACCTATGTAGGTTACAAAGGCATGTATATACATGTAAATGTATATATTACGAACTACTCGGTAACAAAATCCATTTCGAAATTAGTATCTAAATTCACAGTTCACACTAAAAATGTCTAAACAGTTAACTCATTACCGAGCAAAAGGAAAGTTTCGAAATTAAATATTTAGGAAACTCGATTCATTCGAATTTGTTAAATGTGAGTTCAAATATAGAGACACAATATTATTTATATACATGTAGTAATAATTACGTTTTAAATATTATGTTATTAATATCGGACCCATAAAACATTGATCCATTTTTCGTTGCAGCTTTCCTCGATAAATGATCGAAAAAAAACAATTATTCAATTCTAACCTGTATCCATGGGATTGTCGCGTTAAACCAAACAAACAAATTCAGCTCTATAATATTAGTATGGCTTTATAGAACTGTGAATATTCATTAAAACGTATTATAATATAGTTTTATTTTTATAATTATAAGACTAATAACTACTTAAATTATCTTTAAATTGTGATCTTTCATGAACGGCCGTTAAAAACGTGATACGGTAAACATCGCATCCACAACACACGCGCGTATTGGTGCACATAAATCCCACTTTATGGGCAGTTAAACGCTTGTTATACGAACTCTGTGAGTATCTCTTTATATTACTACTGAATAATATTAACAACGCATTCCGCTATAATTAAGAACAATTTATCTACCTTTATGAGCTTCTATGTAAATTGCTTTTCGATTCGGATTACTCATCAATCTCATGATGCACACATTTGTGGTTCTGATATTTCTGAATATTTTTTTGCCTCTGATTTTCCTCGCTTATTAATATTTATGGAATAATAATTGTATTTCCAAAAATAGAAAGCCGGTAATTATTTATCTTGGTATGTTATGAATATAATTAAGTTTACATTCAATAAATGTAATATTGTTTCTTGCCTCGAAAATCAATTATCATAAATTCATAATTTAATTTTGTCGATTTAATAACAAAGGAACAAAAGCTTCGAATTTGAACTGAGCAGTTTATCGTCAAATTAACTACAAATTGTATTTACAAAAACAATGCGAAGTTTGCACATGTTTGCGACGGCTCTTGTCCACAGCACAACATAGTAAAAGGCTTTGACTTTCCTTTACATTATGTGCAGGTTTCGACATATCTGATAGACTGTATTAAATTTGTAAATTTAAATTGAAAAATAAAAACAATTTTCACGTAACATTAAATGTATTGAAAACATTGAACGGTATTTAAACCTAAAAGCCGTTTTGCCCCTTTAGATATCATCGATTATATTAGTATGTAAACTTTAATTGCTGAATTGATTTATCCATACTAATATTATAAATGCGAAAATAACTCTGTCTGTCTGTCTGTTACTCAATCACGCCTAAACTGCTGAACCAATTTTCATGAAATTTGGTATGAAGATATTTTGATACCCGAGAAAGGACATAGGCTACTTTTAATCCCGGGAAGATGACGTAATCCCGGAAGTCCCACGGGAACGGGAACTATGCGGGATTTTCTTTGACTGTGTGGGCGAAGCCGCGGGCGGAAAACTAGTATATTATAAATTCATAATTAATCTTTCTTAAGATTAAGCATTAACAGGCAACAAGAATGCATTGTGCACGGTTACGTTTTGTAACGTCACCGTGCAATCTCGTATTCTGTGTAGTAGGTACCTATAAATTAAACATACTATAATTTTTACACAAAAAGAAGAAGACAAGCTCCTAGTTACTGAAAGAAAGATCCTAAGAAAGATATTTGGGCCAGTGTTGACAGAAGAAGGGGTTTGGAGGAGGAGGAAAAACCTAGAACTTCAAGATCTAATGTCCGAGCCAAACGTCATAGGTGAGATTAAAGCCCAAAGACTCCGATGGCTCGGCAATGTGGAAAGAATGGGGGAAGATCGAGCAGCGAAACGAGCGTACCTGGGACAGCCATCTGGACGCCGTCCGGTTGGACGTCCCAGGTACCGCTGGAAAGACGAAATTGCCAAAGACCTGCGCAGCCTCCAGATCGAAAACTGGCAAGAGATGGCGCAGGATAGAGTCAAATGGAGGCTCTTATTGTCGGAGGCCAAGACTCACTTTGGGTCCCTGCGCCACTCTAATTATTATTATTTTATTATAATTTTTACACAAATTAATGTGTATAGATGATTAATTGATTCATTTTCCTATAAAATTGTATCATTAAAAATATTAAATAACGTTCGTATATCGTGGTTTTACGGTTTATATGTAGGTAACATAATATGAACATTTTTACCGCGAATATTATTAACATAACGTTTAATTAAAAGTTAAGTTATTTGTTAACGAGCGTTGTTAACTCGGTCAGAAACGGACGCAATGAGCTGGGAATAAATTCAAATACGGGAAGCCCTGGAGTTTTGCGAATTAATATATTATTATTTTCATGAAAGTTTGATTATGAAAGCTTTTAATCAAAATACTTTGTATTACTGAAACTCAAACGAAACCATATATTTATTATTTGTGTACATTGATACTAAAACTCTATATAAAAATATACTTATTTTAGTTCGAGAACCGCTTCATTAAAATACCCCAAAATTCCATTGAATGGAGGTATAGACGATGTTACTATAAATTGCTTAAATGTATTGAATTCGCTTTTCTATTGAACATTAATTGTCTTAACTCTACAAAATAAAGCCACCATTAATTTCACTCATTGAGATCATTAAAGGTATATTTATATTTCATTATTATATCAATAAATAATATATAAGTTGATGTTGTGGAAATGAACGCAATGAGACGGGAATAGATTTCAGTGGCTGATAAATGTGATTGATTGCTTGAAGACTATAATTAGTCTCGTGTTATTTACAGACATCAAGCCTATGTTCTTTCTCAGGGTCTAAAGATTATCTGTGCCAAATTTCATCAAAATCGGTCCAGTAGTTTATGCGTGAAAACCATACATACATACATACAAACCTTTCCTCTTTATAATATTATATAGTATAGATATGTATAAGGTTACAAAACGTAACATTAAACGATATTGTTAACTCGAGCTCCATTTAACCTCTTATTTTATCCTTTCTTCCTATTTAGCTGTTTTCATTTCCACTTTTATTACATTAGCGCAATGAAAGAGAAAATATCAGGCGCATTTAAATAACATTTCGCGTCAGCGACTCGGCGACTGAATCGGGAAGTTACTAACGACGTAAGGTTTTTACAGCTCTCTGTTGTGAAAGTTAAGTCGTGCTCAACCTAAAGCATAAAGTCTATATTATTCTATGTCCAAGGGTTCAGTTAATAACATCGACACTGCAACGTGTTGCAAGAATATTTTAGTTATAAATTATGTTTTGTTAGACAAGAATTAATGTACTTATCGTTTTAAATAAAGTCTTTTGTTGTAAAGCTACTCTTGTTATAAAGTATCGAATGTGTATTACCTATTTATTTTTAAAGTCTTTAGTTCTATAATAAATAGAGAAATAATATAATATATGTAAATATAGCTGCCTAAAAATGTAAAAGTCATATTCCATTTAAATATCTACGTATATTTCGTCATATGAATGTAATGTACCCAGCGCTAGGTAATTGGTAGATTTATTGCGAGCCCTTTTATATCGAAGATAGCAGCATAAGTTGGGTATTTTAATATTACATTAACATGGTAAATTTTTCGTGTACAATGGATAGCATAAGCGTAGGAACACCTTGTGGACAGTCGTTACTCATATTTCTCAAGTTGTTTTCGCAATAAACGCCTAGTAGTTTATATCATCTATTGCTCCGATATATTATTTAATTTATTAATAAAATTATAATGTATTCATTGTACTCAATAAACTCTATAATTTATGTCTTTGTAAAATTCGAACTTGAGAAATTTTAACAAAATTGTGATACAGTAACTTTTGACACTATTAGATCGTATAGCAAAATTAATTTAAGTTTGAAATTGAAGGCCTATGCTTTAAATGATGACTGTCTAATATCCTTTGTCTAGACTTGCTCCGTTCTCGAAGTTTAAAATTTAATTAGCATTCTGTTTCTGACTAACAAATTATCATAATACCTACTGTTGCCTTTGAACTCACAAAAATATTTTGGTAAGGATTTTAAATTTACTATTAGTTCATCAATCAAGCACCTTGACATAGGTCTCTGAATCATGTCGACCATTATTCAAAAACAACCATATTTTACTCACGTGTTTATAGATTTTGGCAATAATATGTATACTGTACATTTGCATATTTAATAAGATCTTCGTGTTATTATTTTCTTTTAGAAATTTATATATGCGGGAGTAGAGTCTGTGGTAGAGTTGTAGATATTTTTTTTAAATATGTGCATGATCTGTCAGTAGCAAAGAGGAACTATTAAAAATGACGCGATTGGCTTAAAGCCAAATCGATTTGTAACTGCGCAGAAAAAGCAATAAAAGTTGAACGTGAATACATGATAGCAACGGAAAATAGCTGCATTCGTCATAGTGCTTCCGTGATAACATTCAGTGTTTACAGGCGAGCCGCGACCCCATCATCTTGCAAATTGTATGAAACCATTTATCAAACGATATTGAAGATTTATGAGAGCATAATGCTATTGTTACCTTTTAAGTCTTAATAAAACGGAATGGCTAATGAAAGTGAAGCATAAATTAATGACAATTGTTTATTGATAAATTTAACTTTCCGAAAAGTTGATTACAAAAATCTTAAATAGAAAAGTTATTATTAGACATACTCTTGTTCAATAAATACGATCCGATAACATACGATATCCGATAATATATCTACAAAATATATAAAATAAAAAAATAGGAAATTTAAATATAAAAATCACAAAAAGGACTGGAAGGAATTATATTTTTTTTTCACCAAAAGTAAAATTACAGGTAGGTAGTAGGTACAATAAGCTGGCTTACTGATGATGAATGTCTTACGACGTGGTCTGGCTACAAAGTAGCCATACCTCACCCTATGGATACATAAGTCTCGAGCTATATGTACTAGCTGTAATACAAGTCCTATAAATATATATCTAAAGATTGTATGACCTTTTTTCTCCAAAGAGATTTATAGAACTCATGTCTCTAAGAGTAATTATTTTTACCATATTAACTAGGTATACACATTATATTGAAGATAACCAGTTTTATTTTAATAACAATAAATATTACTTTATTTCTTCATACAAAAAATATACGAGGATCGTACTATTGTTGTATTTCGTTATTGTATTGCCTCGTGCTGCAAAAGTTCCTTTTGAATTCGTTTTGTATTTAAAATTATTACTGATACCCAAGTAAGACCGTATATTATGCCTTTGACCGAAACCTGAAATACCAAATATGAATTCACTGATGTGACAAACATCCCACTAACATGGAAGTAGTAAATACTACATCATATGTATTATTTCTTCTCTCAATAATAAATTTTCCTTTTGTAATAAAATATATAACTATGACATATTGCAAGCTTTATGTATTTTGACCTAATATCTAGGAATATTTCAGGTAGTTTTGATGATCAATACATCAAAATATATTATTTGATGTACTTAGTTATATACAAATTTTCTCTTCTCTCTTATACATCGTAACGTACCTTTAGAACAAAATAATTTCTCATTTACATTTCGCACACTCATCAGCTACTTCTCCGTGTCTGAACTAAAATTACTTCAAAGTTGAACTAAATCACTTCTCGACTTCCTCAGCTCATGCATGAGTCATGACACAAACTTCACCCGTACCTTAATCTTTCAAGTTTAATGCGAATGTTTTTATTAGGAAACTGGTCAAATACTCGACACTCGTTTAATAAAACATCACATGTGTAAAGTACGTCCATTCGTAATGTACTTCCAGAACAAAACTAATTCGTTGTCACAGTTACAAATGCTTTAAGTCGAGTGTACTTTATCTTTTCAGAATTTATATAAGTAAATTAATGTTATTTAATAAATTCTAGTGGAATTTAATTAAATGTTACATTTGAATCTCAAACCGCGGCAAATTAAACACGCTGCCGGTGTAACCTCACAATGTATTTTTTGAGGTAGAAAATCTTTCAACGAATCATTAACGCCCACTTAAAAATAGAAATGTCTTCATAATTTATAGAGGCAAAAATAAAATTAAAATTAAATGAAGTGAAGGAAAATGCTTAAGATATTTATTGTACTTTACAATATTTTCCGCTTCTATGAATAGGATATAGGATAATGAAATAACGTTATAATTTATAACAGATATTCATATTTATTGTAGCCGACTGCTACAATATAACAAAGGGTAATAATTGCATATTTATATTTTGCATATTTATATTTATTTAGTTTTGATTGATTATAAAATGATTGAATACAAAATATAAAATAAGTTTTTATATACTTAGCAATATTTTTCAAAATCAAATAATAAATAAATATTAAAATATCACCAAAAACAAGACAAGATACAATTTTTTTTTACATAATCATATCGAAATAAATTAAAATTACAAAATAATTATAAGCACAAAGAAGAAGGTGATCTTGCATAATTATTAATCAAGTGAATAGGGAATTAATTAAGATAGTTAAATGGTAATTCTGATTGAAATTTTGTATTTAAAATACGAAAATATGCTACATGACTAAACACGAATACAGAATTTACAAGCTACAATGAATAGACACAATATAAAACTGTGAAATAGTTTTATCAAATGAAAAATGTGTAACACTGTAAAAAATGGGAAGATCAAAAGTCAGTTTGTATTTTAATCTAAAACGGAATTCCGTAATGACTGGATATCGATAAATAGCGAGGACCAGATGCAACGAGCGGTATTGCCTATTCTATGACAAACGATCTGGTACGATATTTGTTCCGTGTCTCGATATATCAAGCCCATAGAATTATTCTTGTGGCTGCGTTGGTGTAAGTTATTTAAATGTGCCATTATATCTTTAAATTAAGATTTTTTTTTCTTCTTTTTAGCGCAATTTTTGTATTAACGACAAGTTAAAATAAATGGTTGATTCATAATAAATAGGCTCTTTTATGTTTAAAAAATTACACTAATTTTAAGTTTTATTTCTTAGAAGAGAATCTCGCATTATTAATTTGTTTTAATTATATTAGTTATGTTTGATCTTAAACGTCAACGTCGTTTAAATAGCAAGCAAAGTAGAATAATCTAAAAATGCCTCCAATATAAATATTATCGTAAGTAATAGCGGATCAGAAGCGTATGAAAATGAAAATCCTTTCAATAGCGTCATGCAAAATATCATAGGAAGCGGGTTTCTATTACCTCCCGGATGACACATGATCGTCGTTCGTGTGCACGGCTTAATTGAATCAATGGAGGAGAGGAAAACTTAAATCCATTATGCGTTTTATTACTTTACCACGCTGTGTGATCTATTATGATATTCCATGCAATATCTGACACTTTTTACACTCTACTTTTGAGCGTTTATATATTTTGTTTTGATTAGAATTTTCTCTTAAATGTACATATATAATTTTAGAAAATGCAATGAGCAATGTAATTTTATTATTTCATATGGAATTTGTAATGTATGTATATGTGCATAAAACCTTCGGTGCTTATATATTTTTATCCTATGACTATGACTTCTATCTATATTTTATCATTATCATATTATAACATTATAACACAAATAAATGTACAATTAATGAAATTTAAACATTCTTAATACAATTTAATTTTAAGCCAAACATATACAATACTGCAGAACATCATTAATCATCCCAACCTTGGATCAATTTGTATCCGCATAATTCCCTAGCTGATCGGCTATAATCTCATTAAGAGGATTAAAAAGATACTACGAGTAGAAGAGATAAAATAGGTGCAATGTTTATTTATCGATCCACTCAATATCACAAAAACCAGTGATTCTGCTAACACGCTTCGAACTAGTCTATAGAAAGCAATGCTTTTCACTCAAAACGTTGTAGTTCCATTCGTAGTTTACAATAGACCTTTCAATTCGACATTTTGTAATCGAAAAACTCTCAAAGGAATTTGAATTTAAGAAAGAGAATTGGAGTATACGGGATGGTAATTATAATATATTTATGGCTATATTTCTGTTATTAGTTATGATTAGAAATCTTTATTTCATTGTACTACGCATAAACTACGCTGCTACGATGTAGCACATGCTACGACAAATACGTAAATAAATGGCATAATATTATTATGTTACTGGATCGTTTCAGACATAACAAAAAGTTTAGATTAAAATGTAGAACATAAACATTTATGTATTAATTCTGAATCATTTTACAAGCAAAAACGAAACACACATATATCAACAACAAATGTTATAAAACAAAATATACATATAGGTACAATCAAGCGAATAAAGGCGACAAATTCGAAACATAATAAACACATAATGCAAACCAATATTACGTTCCCAAATCGATTTCGCGTAGTAATTCAACAAGTTATTGGCGGTAAATGAAAGGCGAGAATAATCTTACATAATACAAAGTGGGGACCGTGCAGGTGGCGGGCCCGGTAATGGCCCGACGACTTGATGAATAGCTGAGGACGTGGCTTGAGAGCAAAATACACCATTCTATATCCCTCTATAAAATATTACTCAAATCCCACGCTTACATCCACTAATTTTATGTATAGATTGCTTCAGTCCTCCCGAAATTGGGCCGTCAATAAATGATTTAATTTCGTGAAAAAGATTAAAGGATATCCTGAATTTACGGGATTAATAAAATTTTATTCATCGACTTTGCTTAATAAACATTACAAATTCTAATTTAAAACAGACATATTTTGGGCGTTGAAGGAAAATACTTTCATTAACGGTTCACGAAATGCTTACTTTGTTAACATAACGTTTTTTATGAGATAGGTTATTAAAGAATATTGATAGGCATAAATCATAATCAGTCATAATATTTTTTAATGTAGAGCAAACCTTTTCTTGTATAATACTCAAAGTTATAAACTGCAGATGATATTCGGAAATTCGTAAGACGAGATTTATTGGGAGGGCTTTGATTTATGGACCATTCCACACGTAGGACCAAGGGTTCAAAGACAAAAAGAAAATTTATTTAAGGACAAGAAACAACCGGGTTCCTTTATATTGCAGTTTCTTTGAACAGGAACCAATCCTATCAAGGTTCACTTTTACTTAACACTGGTATAAAACAAGCCGAAGCTTTGAGGTAAAGCAGCTCATTCACTTCAAAGCCTTTTCGAAAGAAATTATTTAAAAAACTCTATTGCTTTGCGTTAACATACAACTATCTCTTAGAATGATATATATGTTTGTAGTAACATGGTAGTGTGAAAATAACATAATTGAATTGCGGAAAATTATTAGTTACGCAAATAAATAAATATGAAACCCCATCCGCGGCTGAGTAGTAACGAAAATCAAATCATTAACAGACCTCCTTCCATTAACAAAAATGCAAACAACTATATGCAGTACAAATTTACAAGTAATTACACTTATTTGCATGCATAATTTATGACATATGCACAAGAAACGGATGAAGGAACATGTTTAATGTTTACACGGAGTGTAGCACGTAATGTTGAATTTCTCATATTACAACTCCGCCACGCTATTGCCAGTTAAATAAATCAATGTCATATTCCACATCCCAACGATCAACTTATATGAAGAATGGGTTCTTACAGAAATACCTTCAATCTACAGACGAAACTATTTTAAACCACAACTTTATACAAACTTTTACGAGAGGTCTGAAAACTTAACAGAATCCGATCAAATCAATTCCACTTGAACAGAAAGGAGATGTAGTTCTTGTGACAACCTCAGAAAGTTTTTACTAAAACTATTTCAACAATAATGATGAAAGTCTTCATAAAGTCAAGACAATAACAATCTCTCAAGCCACAAAAACTTTTTATATTATAAATAGCATCTTCTATCGGACATTTACATATAACATTTTAAACACAAATAAAAAAAGGTTACTAATTAAATAAATGATATAACTACCTGATGAAGTGTGTATATGGCAATCTCTTCTTCATTAGAATGTAAAAACATTAGATTCATTTTATTTTGATCATCTTCCATCTAAATTTAACTTGAAGTAACTCAGATAAGTTTTAATCCAAATTCGCTACATATTTCAGCCGCGTCATGCATATTCATGACAGCTACTTACTTTGGCATAGAGGTAATGTTAAAACAAATATGCATAATACATATCCTTTATAATATATACTATTTTATTATAAAGATTTGGACTGATAGAATTGCGTCATATAACCGAAAACCTTTCTCATAAATCAGTATATGGCCGATATTGTACATTTCGTGGGCTTGTCTCAAATATTGCGCAGTACTGCAATGAAGATAGATGAAAGTTTGACCTTTAAATAAAAGATCAAAGGTCTGCCGACAGTATCAGAATGTAAATACATATTTATATATTCTTATCCTGAACGAATGTCTGCCCTTTATAAAGCTTTTGTCTGTTCTAAAGACCTTTACAATTTAGCAAGCTAACTCATTTTTGTTTAATTAATGCTAACAATCGACACTTTCAATACAGTTTAATATTTTTTTACTGACTCTCTACTTTAATATCTACTACTCCGGTTTAAAATAAACTGTTGTACAATTTCAAATGAATATCAACGGTCTAAGTTTATTATTGTAGTTTATTAAATAATTAATTGGTCAATTGTTTCCCTTATACATCTACCTAATTCTAATTTGAATCTAAAATACATTCAATTAGCGGAGTTCAGACATAGCAACTCGCAGCGTAAGATCTAATATTTGTCTTATAAACAAAGATTACTAACTTCACCAACAAAACTAACCTCAACTGCAACTTGACTGAAATTTGCATAAGCCGAGCTATGTCACTATGAAGAGAATGCCAGTGCATACTCCTTATTCTCTTAGACATGAGAGCTAAAACTTCCTTTGCCGGAACGATCCATCATTGTTGCACTGTCCCCGCATACAAGAACGCGAATAGCTGCTTATGTAATTATGTTCCATTAAATATTTTATGAAGCTCATAATCCTACGGGTACAATAATATAATACAATTGTTTCATAAAATCGATTTTGCTTTTATGTCACATAGATACGATATATTTTATAGAAAGCACTGATCAATTGTTTGTTATTTTTACTTCAACCAAAAAATACTCACCTTATCTTTTTCTAAAGTTTTTCTATAACTCTATCATATCTATTAGGTATAGTAATCCGCATATCTATAACGTGTGTAAAGCCTAAACGTATTATTTAGTTCAAACAGTTAATTATTATTCACGAAAGAACACAATCATTCCTCATACAGCTTCAATTTACTATTTCTTTTATCTCGCTAGAGCATAAAAGTTTAGTAAATCGTAACAAAGGAAAATCGAGGAAAAAGAATACGTTTTCCAGTTGAGTAGAATTGAGTGTGGGGAGGAAAGGAACCATAAAACAACATAAATGGGACGTGAGTCGTGCTTCAATTTACAGCATGGTCTTAGCCAACTTAGAAACCGCTCGCGCTAAGTTTGCTCAATTCATGCCGCACTCCAGCTCGCACCTACCGGAACCAGAGTTGCCGCACAATTGAATATGAAATATTGATTAAACTTCTTACGGAAATTTGCTGTTATTAGAATAAAACTTAGTCAACTTACATTTAAAGAATAGCATCCCCAGTTCTAAAGGTAAAATAATATTGGGAGAGGAAAACTGTTTTCTGTCATGGTTTTTGTGTTTACAGTTTTTATTCTTAACAATAATAATATAATGTTTGTGTTGTCCTATCTCCAACACAATCTAATAATACATACAGACATAAAAGTACAACGTTAAAATAAATCCAAATTCAGATTCTGCACCTTTTTTCAACTCAGTAAAAATATAACAAAGTTCTACTTTAATGAGACCTCGTTAATAGATAGTTGTTCGAAACTCTAAGAAGGGTTTCCAATAAGAATTAAAGCTCTGTTAGTACTATGGATTAAGGCTAAGTAAAGCTCATTATTAGAAAGTTTCTCATTATACAATGTATCCTTACCGTCGTCAGGCCATAATTATTTCAGCGCCGTTCAGTGTTCACTACCTCCAATTTAACGGACTTGAGCATGGAAAATTCATTAAGACACAATTGATTTTAAAACACATTATTATACAATTTTCACGATAATACTTTAGCAAATATTTTATTAAATAAGGCTTCGTTTTAAAAAAACAACATTTTTTATTTAAGGCACAAAATAATCTTATTACATAGGTAATGAGTTTTTTTTTAATCATACTGCAGTGTTGTGACACAGCGTCTGGTAAAAATGCAATATTGCTAAGCCAAAATAAACAGAAAGAAATAAACGTTGGTAAAATATCGAAATGAAAAAGAACAGTTACCTGTCTTGAGCAATACAAAGCTATTATATCAAAGAAGATTGTTAGAGCGGAACGTGTGCAAAGTGAGTCGTCTTCATAATAATCGTTTGTCGGAGGACTTACAATAAAGCTCCATAACACTGGGTCTAAACCGTCGACTCTCTTCACGAGGTTCCTTTTAAATATTCTCCGCCATGGCGCTATCTTCTTACATGAAAGGTTTTGACGACGTTTTCTACTCAAATTTGAATATGTAGGTAATAAGCCTATAAGCTTAAGATGGTCCTCGTGAGAGGTGGTTGAACTTTAAAGTGTAACATTTATTAATTAATCAGTTAGAAATATTTAAAACCAGGAATAAATAAAAATACAGTGTATAATTTTATGTTCTAAAAAATTTTAATTTTTCAAGACCTATTTTATAATTATTTATTTCACGATCAACTTGATCCGCGTGATATTTGCGTTCCGAAAACATTTTTCCGTAAAGCAAAATAACCTTAACAGTGAAAATTAAGCAACGGGACAATAAATTCTTGCCGTGTTAACTATTCTCGTCTGCGCAGCGCAGTTACAATTTATATATTTTTTCTTTTTAAACGAACAAAAGCGAGAAAGTCTGTGGACACAGTAGACAAAGGATGGTTAGAAAAACATTGTCTCGGGAGGTGTCAGCGTTACTCCGCCATCACGGGCAGGTTCATGATTAATTACTGTGGAGATTTATGACGTAGAAAACCGATTTCCAGTGTCGATAACAACGTAATGAAGATGAAACTTGCCCGTACAATAATACGGAGACAGCTCTCTCAGGAAAAACTAGAGGCTATTTTTTACGGCGCGTAGGTAGAATACGATCATTTATAACGAGAAGGATGACAACTGTAATGTTTGTTGTCACTTAAACTTGTGACAAGTTGTAGTAAAATAAAGTTTTTTAGATAAACAAGCTCTTTACAATATTTTGCTGCTTCCCATGGACAGCGCGTCGTATGAAATTATTCCCTAAGCAATATATTTTCTAATCCGTAACTCAAAATATTAAAACCTGATAAATAACCATGATGTTTTTGTGCTTTGGTTTTATCCAACCCAGACCTATTAAAATTGTCTATTATTATAATTTTATACCAATACTGCTACAATTTCTTAAATCCATAAGATTTATTCGCCGTTACCTACGGTTATCTTGATACATTTTAAATATACACTATTTCCTCAGCTGATAAATTAAAAGCACATGCATACGACCATGCTAAATCTAGATTTGCCGTTCATTGGATCCAAGACTTAAAGAAAAGCTTATTTAAAATATTAGACTACTCACTATTATTCGTAGTATTCTAGAATCGCGGGTATAAATTTTCTGCTCTCGACTATCCTAATGTGCGCTCGACATTCGGTGGAACTCAAACTTTTTCTCAGTCATTCCCAAGACGGCCAGTGATAGATGGCATTCCTATAGACGCCTGAAGCGCTTTTTATCCGTCGCTTGTATTTTTCCAAAGATTAAACGTTAATAAATAGGTAATCTTTGTGAGCTTATTAACCAACAGTTGACCTACACAATTTCGACCTGTTTTTGAAACATACCTATTATCCAACACAAAAAATACATACCAATAGTTCCTATGCTTGTTTACGTTAACAAACTTTTCAGTTTTATTAATCCATACTAATATTATAAATGCGAAAGTATCTCTGTCTGTCTGTCTGTTACTCAATCACGCCTTAACTACTGAACCAATTTGCATGAAATTTAGTATGGAGATATTTTGATACCCGAGAAAGGACATAGGCTACCTTTTATTGCGAAATATGTACCACGGGCGAAGCCGGGGCGGACCTCTAGTATACTATATAAATAATTCTTCGTAAAAGATATTTTATTTTCGCAATAATGAGAACGTTTAAATTTACACCATATTTTTTAAAAATATAAAACGATAAATAAATGATGCATTGATGCATTAAGTATAATTATATTCTTAAACATAACTTTTCTTGTTGTTTGTCGTAACTTTGTATTGCACAGAAAACCATAAATTAATACGAATTGCCCGTAAACTTTTAACAGGATCGTAATATTTTGCATATTATGTCGCTAAAATAACACGGTACAAATCCTGGTTAGGGACGAAAATATTGACAATAGAATTTGAAATTCAAAATTTCATTAAAAGCTGACTTTAAATCATCTTGATAATAATCGATTTTATGAAATTCCTTGGAGAGGAGAGATAAATGAAATTTGTTACAAAAGTTCCATTGGATAGCTCTCGGTCACGATATTAAATTTATGCCATTAAGTGGTATTCGAGGTATGAGCATTTAGGTTTAATTTTTGATTGTGAATTCAACAATGCTTAAATACTTTCGATTACATTTATGTGGAGATACCAATTATATTATTTGGAAGTATTTCAAGCTTTAAGAATCTTGTGATACAGATTTATGGCCATAATATTTAAAGTTCATTTAAAGTGAAACTTTAGGAGCGTTGACAGTAACATTTCAAGGTCACGTCATGGCAATACCGTTACGTCATGGAGTCAGGCGACGATATTGGTATCTTTGAATCTTGCCAAAGACGTTTCATTTCTGACACGTGTACTCGGCACACACGCTCTTTCTTTAATATTTCACGTTTCGTGCTAAATTAATAACATTTATTATTTAGAGCTAAATCGTTTGAGAACAAAAAGGAAGCCAGCGGTTACCCGCCATTCACAACTTTTCCACGTATAAGGTAAAATAATGAAAATGAAATGAATGAATAACTACGAAAAATTAATAGTTAACTTTCAATTTCTAAGCTTAAATTTTACTCTAGCATTCAAAAGAAACTAATGAGTAATTGATTTAAAATCTTTTAAATCCTCAACCCGTTTCTTAATTTATTCAATTGCAAATGTTTTGAAAACCCATATTTATAAAAGCCTACCCCATAAATATAAATTCTATAATATGCATAGTTTACAAAATAATATCTAATTGGACGATAAAAATAATTAAACTAAATTTTGTAACGCGCGCCCATCACGTGTTCTTCAAATCGCGTGGGTGATGCACGCACCCAGTTTTATGACTTAAGATTTTCAACATGTCTGTCTTATTTTATGCTTCGTAAAACTTTTATTTGTCTTTTATGTACATGGCTTATCGAGCTTATGGGTTTAAATTATAGACAATGACAAAGGTTACGGAACAAAACATTTAATGAATTACAGTAGGTATTATGTACATATTAAAGGTGTATAATTGTCAATATATCTATATTTGTCGTTTGAAAATACAAAGGCCAAAGACTACCCACGATAATTTGATTGAAATTCGGTATGCAGGTAAATAATTGAAACATTACCTTATAAACCCATTAAATCATAGACATAAAGTATATGTATAATATTAAGATACTATTTAGAAAACAAGATTGAGTGGAAAAAATATTACAAATAAATAAATAAATAGTTGCAATATAATTTATTTGACCGAGATTAATAAAAGGGATAATTTTGAATTCAATATCAAATGTACTGGTTAACGATTTCCTGCTGAATGATCATAATGAACGCCATTAGTACGTGAGAAACGCGTAATTATTTCCTTTATCGTAAACGTATTTATATAAATACTTTCCTTCCTGTAAATATACTTTGATAGTTTCAGAATTCAACTGAAATTCAATATCAAACAGACACCGAAATAGTACAAAAATATCCGTTGACCAATAGGCGAGTAAATAAAAACGAGAGGTTTTTGAGAGAAATAGGTACCGTAAATTGATTTGGGCCATGAACGCTTGGTTTCGGAGTGTTTTACTGACGTCTGCGTAAATTACTAGAGACGCTGCAAACGGGCGTCGGGCGCCTTAATCGCTACGAATTAAATTTTATTTATAAAGTAACAAAATAATTGACGGTAAAACGTTTTGTGTAAAATATCATAGAATTGGTAAAGTAGAAACAATGGCATAGGTATTTGTTTCTACGTAAAACTCATATCCATCACTATATTCATTACTTATAAAAGTTAAAATGTGTATTTATATAAATTGACTTTTAAATAACCGTTAAAGGTAAGCCCCAGTGATATATCTGCAAAAGATATATCTTTAGTTTTCCTGCACTGCCTTGCACTTTGTTATCCAGCAAACAGAGTATTGACAGGTAAATTGAAATGACCAGAACGGTATCTCGACAATAAATACTAAACTACATATTCCAATCTCGATTGTAGCGTTTCACAGAGCCATCAATATTGTTTCAGAACTTCTAAACTATATCAACAAGGTTTTAACGTAGTTTCTATGTTTAAATTAACCAAACTAGCAACCAATTTTAGTGATACGTCAACACTTGCTTATGAAGACATAATCGATTCAATATGTCATTTTCATTTTCTCCTATTATCATAGGCTATTCTCAAAAATTAAAATAATAAAAGAAAAACGTGAAATTTTAAGCAGTATTTCAAAATTTAATTCGTATAATATAAATAAACTAACTACCACCGTCTACCTGTAAGTTCTTATTCGCATTAAGGCAATTTAGCAATGTCACAAGCCCTGTCAAATTGGCGAGTATCTAAGGTGAGTTCAGCAAAAGTGGGTAATCTCATAGAATTTCTTTAAGCGCTATTCAAAAGGGTGTATCGATGGAGTTAGATCGAAGGGCTTATCTCACCGCCACAAATCCACGGTCGGACCGCAAGGGTTCGGAGCAATGAAATAGATGGTGCCAGGTAGTTCGACCAGATAACCATAATATATCAACTTGATATGCAACCGAGTTTACGGTAACCATTATTGATTAACGTAGAGCTATTATTGATTAGGATTAGTAATGTACCTGCTAAGAAATAGTGCTAGCCCAATAATTCAACGAGGGAACTATATATACCTGTCGATGATACTACATCAGATTATTGAATAAATTGAATGGTATGCTGAATGGTATGTTAAAGCTAAAAGATAACTTCTATTCATTTCTCACCCTTGCGATTGTGGAAAGGATCAAATTACAAATTTACAAAATAATCGGTCTATATATGTAATAATCTATATAATAATCTAGCGGTCCGCCCCGGCTTCGCCCGTGGTACATATGAAAAATAGATGTTGGCCGATTCTCAGACTTACCCGATATGCACAGAAAATTTCATGAGAATCGGTCCACCCGTTTCGGAGGAGTATGCAGACTAACATTGTGACACGAGAATTTTATATATAAGATATAAGCTTGACCCATATCAATTTTTTTAATGAGGTTATAAAATACGAGTACTGTAGGGTAAATAAAAATAGTAATTCCAAAATATTAAAATATAAAAAATCCATTAATTAATCGCAATATGGTCACCCCTCAGTACGCTGGTACTAGGTGGCGCTCTGCTGATTGTGTGGTCGCTACAGTCGATTCGATTTAGTGTTTTTGAAGCCAACGTGCGGCCAAATGATTTGCATGTAGTTCGAAATTAAGAAAGCCATTTCAGGCCATTTCGATCATTTTGCCGCCAACAACATCAGTGTCCTGGGTATTTGTAACATGAATACGGAAAGCATTTAAGACACAGACAATTTTATTTTAATGAACAAATTTAAAATGATATAATTGACATAGGTAACAACAATATTACATTTATTTTATATATTTACTACCCAGTTTTAAATACCACCAAAATTAAATGTAATAAATTTTATTCTTTACAGCCAATCTTGATAAACCTATTATTTATTTCCCAAATTCATAAATATAATATCAACCACATTCAAACGTAACGAAGCCGGTCGCTTAAGCTCTACAGTCAATAAAATTCTAAGCTCAACTATGATTTACAAGCGAGCCAAGCGCGATATTTTTATTCCGCCTCACAATAAATGTCAGTTAAGGGTGCTTGAAAGAAATTGCCTAATATGTCCGCAATGTACCAAAAGCTTTTGAGTAGCGAATGGTTGCATCGCGCGAAATGGGGGCTCTAGATTAGTGATGTGAATTCATGCCGCGAATTCACGGCATAAGTCGTGTCGTCCACATTCATACGACACTTGCAATCGTTCTTAAAACCTGTCGTGATATGGACGTAGAAGCTGCTGCCCAAATTATCTACTATGTAGTATGTTACTATGGCTTAATATGGTTACTATGGCACGGTGCTCTGAAGTACCGACTCTGGTCGGAGAAAAGGCGCGAACGAGCGTGAACTTCTCAAAAACCGTCCACATTTACGTTCACGCCTGTTCACGGAGCTTCACGGCACACATGTAGAGTCACCATTATAGAGTGCGATCTCAACGGACACTCTGCGCGATTGGACCCAGTTCCGTTCTTCTCTATCTGTGCCCAAACTAAGCACATGCTTTAGTAGGTACTGCATTTATTATTCAAAAAGCTTGAATTTGTAAGATTTAGTTTAAACTCATAATGTAGATTGAAATTTTATTTAATTCAATTATAGCTAGTAAATATTATTTTATGCAGATGAGTGGTGTAAGACACTCTTTCTAACGCTAAGCTTTTTAATGATGTCTAATCTCTAATCGTTGAAACATTCTAATAAAAACTCTATAATTTACAAATCAATTCATAATACGGGATGAAGTTATTTTCAATTGTGAGAGATAATGAAATACCTAACAACGACTGGTATCCATTCCACCGACCTCTTAATTTATAATCGATTAACACTAAATTGTAAAACACGACACGTATCTCATTATTTATCACCGTCTCCAAGCCATGACACAGAGAGGTGCTTTTATAGCCTCTAGTCACGTATTCGGGGAGCTTAACAAATAAACCTTTTACTCCTAATACACCCACTAAACGAATGAGATTATCCAAACAATCGAATGGAATAAAATTTTGTTTCTCTTATTTCGAGTAGTCGTTATTAAAATTACCATACAGTAATTGTATTCCTTAAATGCAATAAAAGGGACGATGAAAATCCGAACCTAACAATGAGAACATTTTGCACGGACAGGATAAGAATCTTGACTCATAAAAAAGTAAATACAAGGAGCCCAGACTTTGGACTGTGCAGTGCATAAATTGCCCTCTATCTGGCCATCGCCTGACCCTTAATGGGCGTAAGGTGGGACAGATCGTTATCGTGAAATGAGATTTCTGTGGTTACTTTGTCGATACAAAAGAAATTTTGTAGCTCGTTTGTGAACTACTAATGTAAGTGCGGATAAATCGATCTGTATTCACAAAGACCATTATATTTTTAAAAGAG
Organism: Colias eurytheme; assembly: GCF_061535395.1. Classification (NCBI taxonomy): domain Eukaryota; kingdom Metazoa; phylum Arthropoda; class Insecta; order Lepidoptera; family Pieridae; genus Colias; species Colias eurytheme. The sequence continues at coordinate 4,980,300 of NC_142998.1, read as the reverse complement.
CTATTCGTAAAATAAACACATTAGTTTCATTGTTACATTTATGATTATCATTATTGATAATTGATATAAATTTTGGGGTTCAATCACCCACTTGTAAGCTTGTGTGTTCTTAAAAATCAAAAGCTGATTTTATCTTGCCAGACTTAATGAAACCATCCCCATCTATGTACCTAAAAATCTATTGTCATTAAAAATTACAAAATAGCATAATAACCTACAAAATAATGTTTTAAATAGATAATTTAAATTTAATATTATATTGTAAAATTATAAAGAAAATCATAATAAAAGTTGATAAACTGCTGGCAACCTAGTTCCTTGATGTTTATCTCCATCGAGTTAAAAGTTGCAGGCGCTTAGTTGCTTAAGAAGTAAAGAGAGACTTCGCTTACATTGTTGTGAAGTATCACAATCGATCTATGAATCTATTTAAGAACTTTATCATAGTGCGCACGTGTAAACTAATAATTATACTTTGAAATATTGTAACTGTTATCAAACATAGTTAACAAAACAATTCTACATATATTATAAATTCGAAAGTTTGGGAGGATGGATGGATGCTTGTTATTCTTTCACGTAAAAACTACTGAACCGATTACAATGATAGCTATGCTATAGCTAGCAATGGCTGCAGACCCAGAATAAGACATAGGTTACTTTTATCCCGTTAATCCCACAGGAAAGGAAGCGGAAATGCGGGTTTTTCTTTGAAAATGCGGGCGAAGCCGCAGCGGAAATCTAGTCTTGTTTAATAAAATACGAAGTTAAGACAAGAAATAAAGAGATTATGTCTTTTGTTAAAATACATTAATTGTGGCTTAAAAATTTAAGCAAATATGCTCCAGTTATAAAATAAGAGAAATACAGACGGACCGATAGACACACAGAGTTGCTTTCACATTTATAATATTAGTAGGGATAATCTAGCTTCTTCTTCGTACGAAAGCTTCAATTATTCTATCCATCATGATTTTTCGAATATGAAGGCGATATGATATATTTTCATTTCTCATCATTGAGGTAAAGAACTTTGCTATAGAAAGCTGTTTCCTTAGTTGTTATAAACAAACAACCTTGTATCTGAAAGTTTGTGCTCTGGGCGGCCCTAGCGTGCCTCCAATAAATCTATGTTTATAAGGAAAGTTACAATGTAAACAGCCCACCTGAAATATTAATTTCTTGCATGTTCGCATTATGTTTAAACTTCATCGTTGTAATAGATACCATCATAGATGATTTCTAACCATTACGGTAATGCGTAACTAGCACGCTCATTTGAAGGAGTATAATAATACGCAAGCTTTCCTAATATACAGCATAATAAATTGTTATGGAGATTAGAAATAAAAGAAACTTTAAATCAACACAGTATTATCACTGTACCTAAGGTTTTTCAGACAATTTTCAAGGAACGAAAGCTAATATAATTAAAAAATATTCTGTGGTTCATCGAAATAAACTTTAATTTTATATGTACAGAGCCATGAGTTCTGATTTAATATTTTTACAAATTTTAAAATTTTTATCAGTCATTAGCTTAACCCAATGTAATCATAACCTGCATTTGTGTTGCTCTGATTGACGTCAATTGTTTGACGCTGGGAACAGAATGATTTCAACGGGAAAAGGAAAATATTGTTTTTATATTTTCCTCGTATTTTTTACTTTGTTTTCTCTGCATAAAATACTTCCTTGTGAGAACTATGAAAAAACAAATTGCCGAATTGGTAGCGCCGTTCTCAAGTTTTCGCTTAGCAACACTTTTAGGGATTCATTTTTTATTTATGAGGTGCAAAAGCCACACAGAAATGTTCGAACAATTTTGGAAAGTATTTTAGCTCAGGTTGTGCAATAGTCTATGAGTCACAGTGGGAAGGTCAGGCTTTCATAAGACCTAACGTGAATTCGATGACGATGAGTCGAACAACCCGTCCGATTAGGGCCCTTCTGGCCTCCTCCACTCAAGCGACAGCTCAAGCCGAGGTTCGTGGTCCCCGTCAAGGGGGGACGCCCTTGTGCATGTCGCTACCAGGGTGAACCTTCAGTTCACCCCCGCGTCCGCGTTAAAATGTAGAAGCCCTTCTGGCTAACATTGAGAGACACCACACAAAAAAAAAAAAAAAAAAAAGAGTCGAACAATAAAAGAAAATGCTACACGGTCGAACACCAACGTGCCGCAAATAAACGTTGTAAATTTAACTAAAAATATATCTTTCGTGAAGAAAAACAAAGAAGATTTCCGAGCGCAATGAAATTTATGCGATGTGCGGTGGATTAAAAATGTTTACCGTGCCCTCAGGCAAGGCCTCGGCTTTATTAGAGCTTGTTTCTGGGATATTCTGATTAATATTTACCTTACACTTCTTGGGGATTGTAGTTCGTTACCCTTTTCCTTACTAATTGGAGTCCTTGGCAGAATCTTTTGATAAGATAATGTGACAAACTGAGAGCAATTTTAATCAGGAAATGTTTAACAATTATATATCTTTAATGAATCTTATGTATTCGTGTGTCGTTGTTGTAACGTGCGACTGTTGCTCAAATGATAAATGAAAAAAACATTATCTAAATAGATAGGTATATCAGATACTATATAATAATCGTGAAACAATATCATAATTAGAACTTGGTTCTTCAAAAACAACGATTTTTCAATATTCCAATGTATGTCGCGAGCACGTTAAAAAATTTAAATACCTACATCATAATATGTTACCAGAATATTCTATAACCCTTGCATAGATGATGTATCCCTTGTATTAATTATGAATAATGACGACAATATTAATTCATTAGCAAGTGGAATAATTTATCACGGATTAACCTGCATAATGAGTTGATTAGTGCGTTTGTTAATTATTTACGTCCTCGTTGGTTTTTGCTAATTTTGAATTATTTATGAAGGCCCCTGCTTATTTCGAATTATACGAATTCCTGGTATTTCACTAATAATATTAAAGGTTTTCACCGACTACGAGTGGCCGTGGTAAATATCTTAACTATTAAGTTACGTTTTGATTATGATGTTTTGTCTCCTCTCCCTTTGTAATATGAAATAATAACTGGAACTGAAAGTATTTTGAAAAATTTTAATAGGTAAATTGTTTTTAAGCATTATGATCTTCATGACTATACATAGTATAAAACAAAGTCGCTTTCCCTGTCCCTATGTCCCTATGTCCCTTTGTACGCTTAAATCTTTGAAACTACGCAACGGATTTTGATACGGTTTTTTTTAATAGATAGAGTGATTCAAGAGAAAGGTTTATATGTATAATAGTTTTTATATACCTACTACGTTCACAGTTTTTCTGTAGTGTTTTTAGTATCAGTATTGCACCCGTGCGAAGCCGGGGCGGGTCGCTAGTTTATTATAAATCATGCAGCACAAAATATAAATAAACACAATACAACACTGCGTTACAATTAAACACAAAGAACAGGATGAAAGCCCCATTAATACTTGTAATGTCTGCAGCCAAGAAATTACTATTTTGCAAACTTTAATATCGTATAGCAAGGAGGGTTCAGCTGCTAGGCAACTTGAATTTCCATTGCAATTCTACGTTTACAATCCTCTTTAGCGATTATATTTCTTGATAGAAATCTCTGCCGACAGCGATTCGTTTGTTTCAATAAATTATTATATAGCATTAAGTAGGCGAGTGTAAGCTGACAAGTGCAATTGCTATAAACGAGATACGAGAGAGCCAAGCCGCTAGTTGTTAACACTTCCTTAGCACGCCAAGTGCAACGACCCACGTCCACTTACCAACACTACGCTTGCCTGCACCCACACTGCTATTATAAACATCGCATTATCTCATCATGTGTTACATTAAAACAACTTGTCTTAAAATGTTACATTAAAGCAAGCACACGTTGAGACTTAAATCACTCTTAATTGTCACGATAACAAGTTTGATTAATTGTCTGTTATCTTAAATTCAAGAGTACGTATTAGTTAATTGAAATCAAGCAGCAATTAACATTATACGAAACGTAGTTTTTAACGTTTTAATAGATATCTGATTTTTAAACGAAAGTTGAATTATTAAAACTAGCAACTGAAAATTAATTCTCACTTTTAAACGGAATAATTGGCATTGCATTTTTTGTCGGAACCAATCAGCATTAATCTATTAAAGTGCAAAACAATTATCGCGGAGCGTGATAGGAAACAATCTGGTATGTAATTTGTATCTGAAATTGGTAGCAGTCGACGGCATACGCTGCACTCAGATTATCCCTCGTATAAAATTAGACTCACGAATTGCGGAAACAAACTGCTGAACGATTTTGTCCATTCATATCAAACAGAAATTCAATTCGATTTTATTAAAATATACAATCACTTTTATTTCGACTTTTTGATCATAAAAAGGTATTGCTCTACATTTTCATAGTTCTATGTGGTTTTAATATTACTTCCAGACGATAAATAAAATAAAATGTCACATTTTTTCAAGTTCGACGATTAACAGTAATGCATGCATTACGGTTGCTAATTTCATTACAAAACCTGTGTACCTTGCTGAAATGTGAAGTATACCTACGAGCATTTACTCTAGCATTTACTCTTGAAATTACCCTATTTTACTGATAAAAAAGCAAATGATTTCTATGTTATTTAACTCTCAATCAAGGGTACTCTCGAAAAGCTCTCTTTAAAGTATTTAAAACATCAAGTAAACGAATAAATCGCGTTTGATGTTCCTTAAAAGATGTACCACGTAAAATTAAGTACAAGAAATACTATTTAATAATTTTATTGAATACATTTAATTTAATTAAAATGCCTGTTGCATTTTGCAGGTTCTTGTGTTCTTACAATTTGTAATTACAGAACACTGACGTCTTCTGCAAATACCTATTATATTTTTCCTTGAACTAAATTACTGGCAAATCTTTTATTTTTATGTTTTTGGTCAATGCAAGATATTATGAAGTACTAAAACTGAAAAGTATCATAAACACGGAAATGCATTGTTATTAAAGCTTCGTAAAATAATAATCTGCATTTTAATATCTAATACTATCTACCTTTAAATAAGGGCTGGGAAATCAAGGAAGAGAACGCAATTTCTATCTTTTGTTATAATAACGTATTTCATATTTAATCCTTTGCGTAGCTTCGAACCCTGTTTTCCGTACACCGCCCTCGTCCCAAATACGTACCTACACTTTGATGTTTCATTTATCAATATTTTGCTTGTCGCTGAACATCCTTAAAACATCGATACTATGTCGGATTATCCCTGTAAATCCGGATTACGTGACAAGCACAAACTTTATGATATCGGTTCAACGGGGAATTATTTATGGGAACATGGTTACGCACTGACACATATTGCAAAACAGTAGTTAAGATAAATTCTGTACATTATATACGACCGTATGAGTTCATAATTCGTATTTATTTTATACTAGCGGTCCGCCCCGGCTTCGCCCGTGGTACATATTTACGTTTTCGCTACATAAAAACCATCCTCGTACTTCAAGGAATATAATAGAAAAGAATTATCGAAATCGGTTCAGCCGTTCACACGTGATGCCATGACAACGCGAAACGGGTGCAGACCCGCCGCCTTTTTATAGCTCCCGCCGCGAAGCGCGTCGAACGCGGCAACTGATACACAAAAATAATCCGGCTGCATGATTCTGTATTCACGCGCGATGACTTAAGCGTATTTCATGTATAACTTCGGTGTTTCTACACCGAGTTACATGATTCTTTTACTATAACCTGCCCAGGAGTATGAAGAATAATTGTGCCAAATTTGGTTAAAATCCGTCGTGTAGTTTTTATTTCTATAACGAATATACAGACAGACAGACAGACAGACAGACAGACAGACAAAAATTTTACTGATTGCATTTTTGGCATCAGTAGCGATCCCTTATCACCCCTTCATAGTTTTTTTTTAAATATATTTCATGTACAGAATTGGCCTCTCTACAGATTTATTATAAGTATAGATGAATATTATCTTTTGAGTAAAATATTGGTTTATGTTCTATTAGATAAGCTATTTTAAAGGAGTTATTGGTTTATTTCCATATAGATGATATTTCTTCTTTCAAAAATATCCAGAATAACACATAATACCTATACTTTCATAAGTTTATATTATGACAGCCTGTCTGCTCGGCGAGTTCGTTCGTTCTACTTGTGGTTCTACTGTACATATACGATTTATAGAAGAAATAATTTTTCTAATGTAATGAAAATGAATAGGTTTTTATAGTAAGTCTAAGATTTTATGATAAAATGGAGGAAAAATTCTATGAAACAGTAAATAACGAATATATTTGACATCGATAAATAAGAAAAAAGTAGCACATCACTGGGAAACACTTCTATAACTTCCTTATCCAAATGCACATTTTATTTATGTTTCATGTTATTACACGGTAGTCCTGACGGCGGACAGGATAGAGGCGTGTTAATTTTTCCGAGGATATATTATGTATATTCATATTATTTTGTTTCAACATATAAAAACATTATTTTTTAGGTTTGTGATGACGATTTTATTCTAATTGTAACCACATTTTGTTACTATTAATTACTTATCCTTACAGTTGGCATACACATTGGGCATTTAAATAAAATGATTTATTATCAGATGTAACTTTCTCTCACCGTTAGAAACTTATTTTGTAAAATAATATTTTATTATGATAGTGTATAACTGTGATATTCAATTATTTTTAATGTATAAACATATACACATACAGGATATAGGATTGAATCAAAAAATCAGTGTCGTGTTTTGTTATATGATTATTAAATGTATATGTATATGGGATCCACTTTGGATCTTTCCAATATAAACAATATCACATGATCAATTGGCTAGTTTCCTTTGTATGTATTGGGTGTCCAAGAAAGCTGTAATAGTCAGGTATTAATAGTTCCTAGCTGCTAAGCGAGTGGGTGTATCGGAAACTATTTTGAGATACAAATGAATGTCATGCCAAAGTGAATAGAGTTTCTATAGAGCCTTATGGCATTTAGATTTATTAGCATTCTGCTTTACCGTAAACCAACTACCATCAATCGAGATATAGCTGCCCAGAAATATTACAAATACGACTTGAAAATTTATATTAATAAACCATTCAGTATTTCATAATTAACTTAAAAACTACAGTTTTTTTATGACAAACAGTAAACTAAAAAGGAAAAACTAAAATGATATAGATATAGCATCCAAATAACAATCACAAGATTATACCATTAATCTCCGGGGAAACAGAATTTTAGGCTGCATATTTCTTAGAAACTTTGTGGTTTCTAATAGGATAAATATTGACAAATAAGCGAATGGATATCATTAAAATTATTATTAGGAATATCTCTCATCCATTCCAAATGTAGTATATTGACTCAAAACAATTACGCATTGATTTTCTGTGAAATTCTGTGGCCTCATGTATGGCAATTCAGCATTCATATATTTCCTCTTGTCCTATTTCAGACCGCTTGACATTATTCCACCCACTTTTTCTCATTTATAAAGCACAAACCTTTCCTTTACTCCTGGGCTATATTCTCCACGACACATAATAATAGGATAACAGGACTAACAGAAATACAACAAAATACAAAACGACCAAAAATGTATATGGTTGGACTATGAAAATTGCTCTTAATTAAAGTATGTCGTGTCACGTGTGTTCAAAAAGTGGAAAAATACTTAAATTACTTAATTATTAAATCTTTATTTTACTAATAGAAATTACAATATAAGTCAAAAATGTACAGTGTGAGTAGGTATGTATTTCAAAAATGCATTGTTATAATGATTGAAATATAAAATAATTTTGCAACTACGTAGGTGCTATAAATGGACTATTTATTTTCTAATTCAAATTTGCAATACCTAAAACAACAACATCAAATATTTTTCGCAGACTAATATAAATGGACTTTTTAACACATTCATCGTTCTATTTAAAAACTAGTAACTACCTACCTGGTTCTGAAAACATTAATTCGCGCTAATATATTTTTTTTTAATTAACAACTTAAATGAACCTTGTTTCCCAAAATGTCTCAAACTTAATATTTCAAGAAAAATATAACTGAAAGAAAATTCACTCGCGTGTATTTTCTAGACTGGAAAATTCCTCTCCCTTCGCACTCCTCGTAACATATATATTACAATGTCGCTGTTTTATCTTTATGTATTGTTCAAGAATTTTCATTTAGATGCTGCATTTTAATTACATGCTCAGATTACATTCATGCCTTTAGAGTTCGTGGTAGAAACATTATTATATGCTGACCTCGTATGGTCCTCGAAAATTTAAGTCTATTGCTGCTTGTTCATATCATTTCTTATTTTTTCAGGACAAGATTATTGATTAAATGTCAAGGCCAGTTTGAAAACTATTTTGTTATATTGTATCAGGCTGTATCGAGAAACGTTGGCCGAAAGCCTCACCAAGACGCTTACGTGAATCACGACGCTGTGGAAAAGCTATTGTGAGCTATTTTATCTTTTTCATCCAGCTATCTCACATTTTGTGAAATCAATAAGGAAATTAAATAGTGACGGTTTGACAGACTATTATTTATCAGCAATTGTATTGACTATAAACAAGCAATAATGTTTTATTATTTTCTATTTCACTAGCAAATTGCCTAAAAATGGAATGGTTTGTTAATTTGTTGGAGCATTACAAGTATACTCAAGCAGTGCCATTCCATTCTATTACTATAGAGTAATATAAAGTTAAAACATTTATGAAATATTAAACTAGTTTGTAGAAGGTACTTTCAAGAAATGATATTGCGTTTACAAAGTTCTAAATTAAATTTCATAGTTTGCGACGACAGTGAAAACAAGCACCTTGGGCTATTTGTGGGGAAATGAGAAGTAAAATAAGGAGTCGTAGCCGTTAAGAGGATCACTTAGTTTCTAACGCAAACAAATAAATCTACCAAATGTTACGTCCAGACGAAATGTATTATCTACTAAAAGGCCGGAGAAGGTTAATTAATTTAACCCTTGGCATGCCTGGTGGGCATAAGTTACACTCTATGCCTGGTGGGTCTCTCAGACCCCGATTTTAAAATGGTATTTTTTTCTATAAATTTTATTATGTAAGGTGATTTAATGATTCAAGACGCATGCTTAAAGGGCAAAAAAGAGATAGTAATAAAAATCACATTAGAAATTAATCAACTTTATTAAAATATTTGAAATTAAACTTTAACTCACATTTTTAAGCAACATTTCGTGACTATAACTTTGTTAACATATAATTAGTATCAAAAGTAATGAGATCATAATCAGACTTTAATCCAGTGTAAGGCACTATCATATACTTAATCTAAATAACAAAATAATTAGCCTTCATCACTTGCATTTACACTTTGTAAAGCTTTGGTTTGGTAGCACTTTGCGCATGGGAAAATCGAGTGGTCAAGACAAATGTGATAACTAATTGTCTCACAAATGTACTAATGGATGGACAGAGGCACCTTCATTTCAGTATCCGAAGAGGTGGAGCCTGCATCATTTTCTTCCTCCTCAATCAAATGCAACTAAGTCTTCCTCATCCAACTCTTAGAATATTAAACTAGCTATATCCTCGTCTGTTAGTTGTTTATTCATGATTAAACTGAAAAAAACAATAAAATAGGATAATGTAATGTACAAACTAATATTATTTAACGCCAAATTCCAATATTTATAAGAAAAAAGAAAAATAAATACTTACAAAATAAAGTCACGCCGTATGCCTGGTGGGATCTGTGGGACCCACACGCACTTTAAGCACATCCTTTTACGCTCGTAGCTCGCCTCGGGCTGAGGAAGTGGGCGGAGAGCATTCCGCGGATAGTAACGGCCAGCTACTAAAAACGGTGAGGCGCGAAATTCAAATTTAAACGAACTACAACGACTCGCGCGTTGGTGTGGGTCTGACAGACCCTACCAGGCATGCCAAGGGTTAAGCAAAAAAATAATAGTTTTATTTTTCCAATAGACCATCGTGTTATTTTTCTCATCATTCCATCGTGTTTGTTATTATTTTCTAAATGTCAAAATTTTTTCACATGAAATAAATAAATGAATTAACTTCAGTGTAAGTAATTAATTAAACCGTTAAATAACGCAACGAAATCGAATTAAAACAGAAAAATCGCGAAAACAAAAGATGAAAATATGGCCACATGTGAGAAACGCCTGTTAATCGTCAGACTCTAGTGAAAATTGACGTGCACCCTTTTCTTTATCCGTTTGCTTCTCATTTTAATTCAATTTAGTGGATGAAGGAGAAAAAGTAATCTCCAGGGTTGGGTCGGGACACGCTACAGAGAGATTGGAAGTCATCGACGCAGTATTGGGACGAACTCATATACTTTTATGGTAGCGAAAGTTTTTATTCGCGGCACGAGTAAGATTCACAATCCGCGCGGAACCTCTTTTGTATGCGTGCCCTGTGGATCTAAATATTCGGGCAGTAAAAAATTGACTGCGAAATTAGGTTCTACATAAATACTTTCTTTACCTCAGAGACGACGTATAAATTACCTAAATATTATAATATATAGTGATATCAACCATGGTCAGTACATAAGTTATCTAATAAAAGTGTATTAAACAGTTCAACCTTCAACTTAAGTGATAATATACTTATTCTTTTTAAAAACGATGACCCTTAAGACCCTAGAAATAATTAAACTAATGTTTTAATTTGTTAATTTTGCTGACGTTTTCTATATCTGCTGAACAAAGGATTATTTCAAAAATTTTAATCAAAGAGGAATGCCCTTTTCACCTTCGACATTAAATCGGCTCGAACCTCACTAATTAAATGTTTGTCGTTTTAACAAGTAAATCAAACTTTATATTACACGGCTGTTTTCTAAGTAATTGCCCACTCTACCGAAATAAGAGCTTTAAAAGAAAAGTTTGCATCGCAATAAAAACTCGTTTCTTTCGGGCCTCGTAACTCCTAAACTTTCTTTGGGTGTTTTTGTTATCGCGTAAAATCTTGGAAAAATAATCATCCACGATACGCACTTAAACCACTGATCTCAGAAATTTATAATAAATATAAATCAACTTGATAAATACGTTTTTATTTAAAGCTCGGTAAAAATAGAATAAGTAAAATTGATTTGCTGTTTCGTGAAAAGACTGTTAATAATACAATAGTTGTTTTCAAAAAACATAACAAAATTACCACTAAACTGCAAAGTCATGTTGAAAACTTTGCTGTCTTCTTAGAAGCAGGCATCTATTTGAATGATCGGTAGGTATTGTTGGGATAAATTTGTTCTACCGAAAAATAAATACCTATGTCGAAGAAGAAAGGGTCGTATAAGTCAATACTTCAATATCCACGTTATAGCTTAGTGTAATTAGAGTTTTCCAGTAATGGTTAGGGAGCCAGGTGCAAATTTGGTTAACTATTTCCTCTCAAGAGATAATTCGTCAGACGCATGAGAGTATAGTATTATAAAGCCTCGTGAACGTCAGCTGGCGCTCGGTTGGGGGGATGAGCGGTTGTAGCCTCCCAAGCACATAGGAAAAAAAATACATTCATTCATTCATTTCCTCTCAGCTAAAAATTTGTCAAATTGTAGCTAACCCAATATCTCAACGAAAAAAAATAGTCAGCTGGTTACAACATGGTGTATTATACGTCAGCTGGTGTCTCGAACATGAAAGATAAATTTAAAGAAAAATTTATTTTCCGTTATTTCCTCTCAAACAAAAATTTACCTGATGATAGCTTATATGTAACTGTGGATAAATATATATGTCAGCTGGCTGTATCTTGGTGGAAAAACCGTCAGCTGATACGGGAGGCTACAACCGCTCTTCCCCCCAACCGAGCTCCAGCTGACGTTCACGAGGCTTCATAATACTATACTTTGATGCATTTTACTAATTACCGCTTGAGAGGAACTTGGTCATAAAATCTGCTGCTGGCTCCCGGACCATAAATCCCATATGCGATCATAAAATTTTATTTTCTTCATTTAAAAATATATTGGTTATTTTCAAATACATATTGAATAATAGTATAAAAACGTGTGAGTTGTGGTATACGTAGAAATTTGAAATCTAGAATAATATAATTATTTAAAGGAGTATTTTAACCACACGGGATTGTCTATCTCAACGATTCTATTTTTAATGAAAGGATATCACAGATTAGGCGTCTATTCTATTCACCAAGATACGTATCTTTTTTGCTCTTATCGGATTATGTAGAGATTTTAGTAGGCTTTTACCGACATGGTAATAGGAAGGGGAAACTGGAAGGGCTGGTTTACCTAGTAAAAATTTAGTTAGACCTTATGCATATTAATTTCTACTTGTACCTTATTTTCTGAATTAATGTTTATATTTAGTAAATCGTCACATATGACTTTAACCCTACAGTAGTAGCGTATCTAAAAGTGACGTGTGACGTCGCGTGGTCTACAAGGGTAAACCATTTCTAAAACAAGAAAAAGTACACAAATAAATTAAAAAGTCTATTTATTTATTTATAAATCTTCATTACTATATATTTTCTATTTAAAATAATCAACACAACATACAACCATATCTTTTATGATTTTAAAAAACAACAACAACAAAAAATAGCTCTTTTGCAGTCGTAATATCACATAATTAACATTATTAGTATTTTGCAAACAATAAGCATACAATTTCAAAATGGTCAGATCGGGTTTCAGACCACCTTGCCGCTGAATGCAGACCGCCTTGCCGCTGAATGCAGGCCGCCGGCTTTATACAATGGTTTATTTTCTTGATACTTTTCTATTAATAATAGTACTGCACTATCATCCCAGTCAAATTCTGTCATTTCGTGATTTACTTATATTAAATTATGTTATATATGAAAACGACACCACTACCACTCGGTATCGAATCTGCAATTAAACTCCCGCCGGCAACCAAAAGCCGCGCGTGCCGCAGGTAAAAGAGGCAAATGCCGGCGGCCGGTATTTGCATGGCACTTGCATTACATTTGCATGGCCTGTGTGTATGCGCCATTAGGTGGGCCACGGGTTTTATACAAGCCAGCGCCGTCCATGAGGAGGTCACGACGTTGAATAGATTCAAAGTATTTATTTGCTGATATGTTCAGCATAGCGCATTGAATGCACTGAGGTAGATCAGATAATAGAACACGGTTACAAGCCATCTTCCTGAATTTCTGGACGTGAAAAATATAAGAGAGTAACAATACAGTGAACACTTTTATCGACCAGATCCACTACATTTTTAATGCGATTATAGGGAGATATTATTTCCGGTTTAAATTTATCTCCAGTATGGGCATCTACTTCAGCTTCTCTACATGGTCTCAATAAATACATTATAAAATTTAGAATGTATGAGTCTGTAACATTATTTTTAATTTCACAATATAATTTGTAAAAAATAAATGAAACAGTCACAACAAAAATCTTACGTAGTTAGTCGCGCGGGATACGTATGTAGACCGCGAATTTTGCGGAGCTCCTGTTGCACAACCACACGCACCCGACTCTCCGCGCTGCACTGAGTGATTGCGGCAATTATTCAACTTAGAGTACACGAAGGATGAAATAACTGAATCTATTGAACTTTTTGAAATTTGCAATTTTGTATCACTGGATTACACATGTAGACTACTGTAGGGTTAAATCTATACGATCATGTTATAGCTATGTAAATCAACGATGTTGATATTTTTCTAAGTAAAGTATTGCACGATAATATTAAAATGTCACGTAAACTGTCAAATATGGGCAATTAGAATACGTTTTTAAAATGGTAGTTTTATACATTATTCGACGAATAAGTTTTAACCAAGGATAGAACAAGCAGCTCTAAAACAATAAAGAATTAAAGCTGAAAGTATAAACTATAATAACATATATACGTTAGCAACTAAACACAATGTTTTATTCGTTTCCTCTATGTTTATAACGTATTTTACTGCCTCACATATCCGGTACAAAAATGTACCCACGACACATCGGCTCCCGTCCGATTAGGGCCCTTCTGGCCTCCTCCACTCAAGCGACAGCTCAAGCCGAGGTTCGTGGTCCCCGTCAAGGGGGGACGCCCTTGTGCATGTCGCTACCAGGGTGAACCTTCAGTTCACCCCCGCGTCCGCGTTAAAATGTAGAAGCCCTTCTGGCTAACATTGAGAGACACCACACAAAAAAAAAAAAAAAAAAAAAAGACACATCGGCCACAATCAATGGGCAACAATATATTCCGCTTGCATGTATGAGCCCTAATGCGATAAGTTAGATCGGGTTATCGAGATCACCAATCTTGTTTTATTTGATACACCCGTGCGTGACTTGCGTTACTTGTTTATGCTCGCAGATATCCGCGATAAGCCTCAAACATTGGTAAAACTCACATGGGGTATTCGATGATCGATCAGAACGCAAATTAAATCACTGAGAGCCACGATAAAGGAAATACGGATTTAGTTTGTTAAATTTTTGGCAAAACGAAAATTTTCATGCTATTGGAATAGCTATTCAAATAGTTTATAATAGTTAAGTTATCATATGGAACTAAATAAAAAAATGTAGGGATTAATTGACAAAACCGCATTTTATTAAAACAAATTATTAAAATTCAATATTAAGACTAGAAATAAAACAGTTCGTTCCACTAGTTAAACTTTTGTTTATTTCAATTTATATTGCATGTAGATACATTAATAAATCATATATCCCAATGCTATATTCTCATTACATGTCTGGGAATAAAAAGCTCATCTAACTATTGCTTAATAAAATTGTTGTGAATCATATAAAAGCTTCTTTGTTGAACAAAATTGAAAATGTATGAAGTTTTATAACACCCTTTTACTTTTCTTGATGTGCATAAAATAATGCGAAAACTGAATACGTTCCTCTAACGACCTGTAAAAGAGATACACACACAATGTTATAAACACTCATTATAAAATGCTAGAAGCATTTCTAAATGATAATATTCATAAAGCAGACATGCGTTTTAAAATATATTCCCAAAAATGTGAACTTAAAATAAGAGCACAGTTCATTTCCTGAGCATGGCTCCATAAAGTAAAATTTTTAAAATCATTTATATTAAAATTGTTTGACTTCAAAATTATCGTTGGTTAGACAGAAATTGTATAAATAATAAATATTCACATTTATGTTATTTTGGTATCTTTATATTATCAAAATACGGAGAATTTGGTTCGGATAGACATGCTCTAGGTTTATTTTTACCAACGAACCTCAATCAGCAATATTTCTTACAAATAGGCAAACAATTAAAAGAAATAATGTTTGCCCAATAAAATATTTTTGTATGAATTAATATTTGTATTGTTCCCACTAACGATGCGCCCTCGATTCGTTTCGGCTTCACAAAAGAATAAAAATAAGTTGAGCTGAGTAGCAACACACAAATAAAAATTCATTACAGATTTCTTTGGATTCAGAATTATGAGACATGGCAATCAAAGCGTGCTTCGTTTTCAAATAAATTAGAATCCCAGGTCTACGGGAATACTTAAAACAATCTAATATGTATTTAAAAGTTGTTCTTCAAATGTGCATACTCACCAAAAGAAACGTCGCATATGTTAGTTCTAGCATTTTAAAAGCTTTCATTATCGGAGGACGCTGTGCTTGAACACATGCGATCGAGACAATCTTACGGAGATGCGCACCTCGCGGCAAGTGTGCGGGAAAGAGATGCCAGCCACAATAGAAAATTGAGTCTGATAGCAACGACGCCTACAAAATTAAAATAAATATTTCTTATTTGCATATAATTTGAATGAATCTATACCAATAAAGTGTTAAAAATAAAGTTCACGATCCAAAATTATAGTGAAGAACATTTCAATGATAAATAATATAATCAATCTTACCTGATATGTTATCTCTCCTGCATTACATAGAAAAAGACCGAGCAACAAAAATAAAGCAGCGACAAAGAAAATTATCTTGAGACTGGCAACAAATGTTAAATCTTCTGAAACCTACACAGAAGTGATTATACAGGGTGTCCCGCTATTGGTATACTAAGCGCGAAGGAACTTGTAGTTTTGCATACACTGATCACGTAAAAAATACTTTAAAAAAAATTACGTCCAAAATTTTTTGCTAAATTTTTCCTGAAAATCCATGTTTTCTTCTCTAGCTTCGCGCAGCCGGCATATACCGCTTCTCTAATATGAGCATTTTATCTATGAAAACATAATCTTAAACGATAGCTCACGTGCTGGTGGCAAAGTTGGGCGGCTCGCTTGTTATGGGTGTACACATAGAGTTTTAAGAATTCATCTATTTGAAAAAAAATGCGTCTGGAATTTTTTAATTATTTTTTACGTACTCAGCGTATGCAAAACTATAACCTCCTTTGAGCTTAGTATACCAACAGTGGGACACCCTGTATATTTTCATTATTATTTATCAATTTACAAAACACTTTTTAAAAACCTTACCGCAATTTGAAGCAAAAGTGACACAGCAGATCCTGAGCTCTGGCATAGCTGGCATGCCATTACGTTACCAAATGCTTTAACAATTTCCTTTCCTAACCTGTTTAAAAAAAGGTAAGGACAAAAAAACAAATTAACACAAACTGTTCTATAAATTGCGACACTTTGAATACCTCAAAAGTTCCTTATGCATAATAATGCCTTCTATAAGTCCATTTTTCAACTTTTCCGCCGCCATCTCAGAATTGCCCATTTCACAGATCCTTTCTACCTCATCTCGTAAGTCTTCAAAATAATGTCTCAATGTAATAAACTTGTACTTATACATTATCAGATTAGCCATTGTAAAGCCGTCTACAGTTATTATCATGCTCATCAACATCACGAATAAGGTAATAGTAGTTAATATTCTGGTTATGTTTGCCATCACTGAGTTATCGGTAAATGTTGGATAATATGTGACGATAGTGACAAAGTGGGATCCTAAAATTAAAAAAGAATACAGCAATTATTATCGTTACGTCGGTAACTTCTAGATAGTGCTATTTCGCTGTATGAATCAAGAGATGCACTAGAATTGTTTTCTTTTCAAACACAGCACAAAATTTCGAAATGTTCCTGCGGCATTTTTTCTGAAATAACCCGAATTCACAATGTATGCGATTTTGACCGCAGTAGCAATCTGAAATAAGACGATTGATGCAACGAAACACTAGTTGGATTTTGAATGAAGAATCAAAACTAACAATAACAAAACATTTCAAAAAAGGATATGAATAGCAGCTTCTCAATTTGCTATTACTTGTTATTTTTTCTCTTACTTGAATAGAACGGTACCTTCTACGAATACCAGATAATTTTATATCAATAAAAACTTGAATTGAAAGGTTTACCTTCGTATACTTTTCGTAATCCTTCAAACACAAAACAAGCAGCCGAGCCATATACTGTACCAGTATACGCTATAATGTTTATCTTCATTATTCTGTATTTTTCTGCCATAAGAGAATCTTTCTCGTGTAACTCACATACTCGTATCATGTCGTACATCAACTTCTTTATCAAATTTTTATTAAATAATACAGAGAAAATTTTTATCATCACAATTGCGTGACTAACAGAAAATGTTATTGAATCGCTTTTTTCATCTTCCGGAAAGTCGCCAATTACCGCCGCCATTATCTCTAATGCCGTCATAGAACCATATGCTAGGAATAACATTAGAGTAAACAGTCTATAGTAAATAACGGAATCATCTCCTATTTCCCCATTCTCATACCAAAAATTCCCAGAACCCACGAGGAATATTTTCCTACAAAATGTTTTAAGAATATAATAATTCTTCATGGTAGATACGTGTGAAAAGACTCCTTTCAAATAACAAAATGGTGTCTGGCAGTAATTATTCAGAAATTTGTTTTAAAAGTCAATTTAGTTGTTAGAAGTTAAGTAAGTTTGTGCAAAGTTTGCTGTAATAGATTTTTTAATACAATTCAGCATTGTATTAAGTTATTATATCGAGTTGGCTCTATTTAAAAAATATTTGATTATATTTTTTTACCGTAAAAGTTTTATATAGTATATTCTAGTGTTTGATTTTACGCGAGTACTGTACATTTAGAAATTTAAGATTTTAACGGATTTTAGACTTGACGGTCACGGGGGTAATATGAAAGTCTCCCCTTGATCACGCTCGCTGCAAAGTGTGCGAAACGTCGGGATAATAATGTAATTAATAAATTGCGTTTAAAATCAGTTAAAATCTTTAATTTCTAAAAGAATTATCTACTATTCGTTATCGACACGACAAATAGCGCACTAAAAGGTTGCAATTTTGATAAGTAATGATTTATTCAATTATTCTCGTATTTAAAATAATCTGAATTAATACCTACACTAACCGTAATCCATACTAATATTATAAATGCGAAAGTAACTCTGTCTGTCTGTCTGTTACTCAATCCAATTCTCATGAAGTTTGGTATGGAGATATTTTGATACCCGAGAAAGGACATAGACTACTTTTTATCCCGGGAAAATGACACAATCCCGGAAACTATGCGGGGTTTTCTTTGACTGCGCGGGCGAAGCCGCGGGCGGAAACCTAGTGGATTATAAAGTTTTTTATTTTATATGGAATAACATGTTTTATTTATTAAGTTTTTACGATAATTGCCCAAATTGTATGAATTAATATAACAAACAAATCTTAATATCCAAAGCTACGAATTAATTATCCGTAGCACTAAAGTAGAGTACACCTTCAAAGGTTTTTACCTTTATATATTTATCCCTAAATATATGAGTCGTTTAAAACTTTTCTAATTTGTGAAATAGCTCGTAATGATATCAAGCTGTGAAACTACAGCGTGAATAACTGAATGTTTTATTAGCGGCACCGGCTACGGTAAAATACACTAGTTTAGCAAATAGTACTTTTATCAAGTTAAATTACTTTTGGCCCCCTCGAAAGAGGAAACTTTTGTACCTATCGCTCACTGTTGCGGCAGCTGTTCTAATTATTTATCACTGTTTTGATAACTCAATCTCACTGAATTATAAATATACTAATTGTATATGGTAGTTAGTACTCAAAGGTAGGTACACACTATACAGAAAACAACGAATTTTATTAAAACGAAGCTCAGAGATTTATTGGACACGGTTTTGAACCTTTTACCATGTTTGAGGCATCTTTTTTCATGACCTAATAAAGCATTTTTTGACAATATAAAATTTTCACATATTCTTCATTGCAAGTAGTATTTTTAAATTAAGCATCTATATTTTCGAGTACCGCAATTTATGAAATCTCAGTTTACTCATAATCTAAAGAAGTAGCATATAATATTTATCGTTGTAACTATTCGATATTACAATTTGTCTCATTTCAGGACCGCACGGAGCTTGCTGGCCGCGGGCCAACCTTCCCCGGGTAGCGGAGCCAACTCGCAATGCTCTCTAAACAATTTTTGTGAGAGGATTCCAATTAAGCGCCCCCTTCAATATATATTATTATAACTTTGATCTCAGTGTAATCAGAGTGCTACGGTAACGTTTACGATTTAATTTAAGATTAAATTTATTTAAGTTTATTTTCCTTAAATTAGGTCGACAAAAAATATTTACTACCTATATTTGATTATAGGACTTTCATTATTTGAAAAATAAATGGTGCTGTAAACATTGTCTACCAACCAAATTCTAACGACACAAATTCAATAAACATAAGAAGAAGAGAAAATTTTCCGTAGTAATAATTGGATAACAGATATATCTATTTCCTACAAATCTGTAAACATGATAATAAAAATGTTGCCAATTATTGCCAGGAAAAATATTTGTTTATATGAAAATTCCGTTTGGGAAACATAATAATCTTCATATCTCCAAAAGATTTTTGCACTGAACAACCATGGTCAACCATATCAAGGTCTTTAAGATTATGATTGAAATTCGTTAAAATATATTAAAGTTAGTGTCCGACCGAAACTGGTTTCCAGGCCGAAACCGAAACCGAAACCGAATGTTCGGCCGTGGCTTCAGTTTCGGCCGAAACCGAAACCGAAACCGAAACTCACGTGGTCTAGTATGAAATTTCTAAAAATACTGAACTTTGGTGCATTTTACCTATTATTTTGCCTTAATTAGGGCATGAAAGGAAAACACAGTATATTAAATTTGTTGTAATCATTTATTTAATATAAAATAAAAAAAAATATTTTTAAAATATTAATAATAACAAATTTAATTTTTATTATTTTTTCAAATTAAGTTCTCGGTAAAATCAGTCATCTAAATCAAATCAGTAATTGTTACTGTTACTTTAAATACTAAGTTTTGGTATTTTGAGATCTTTCTCTTTATTAAAGAGTCTTTAATACTTTGGATTGATATTTGTACTTAGAAGAATAATAAGTCTCTTTTAGGTACCTCTTATATAAAAATAATAATTATTAATTACAATTACACCCAGTTCCAATCTCAACATAGATAATCAAAAATTGTTTCCACCAGCGTGGGTCAACCAACGCTTTGACAGCGTCCGTCAAAGCGTTGCCGAGGAAAACGAAGTTAGGCGAGCGTGAACGTGTGTGAACTAAGTTCACTGAACTTGCGAAATAAGTTTCGGTTTCGGCAAAAGTTTCGGCCGATTTTGGCCGAAACCGAAACTGCGGCCGAAACTTGATTTTTGGCCGAAACTCGGCCGAAACCGAAACCGAAACCGAAAGTTCGGTCGGACACTAATTAAAGTCTAAAAAGTACATACTTGCATACTTTTTCAAACTACGGAATTTTCGGCAGCTAAATTTAAATCATGATTAAATGAATACGAACGATGTTCAAATTTTACTTGTAATAAAAATACATAGACTGCAATATCCGAGTATTCCTAGAATTTTTATTATGTTTGGTCTATTCTCCTCACAGTTACTAATTATAAGGTTATTTTTTTATAAAAAATGTTGATACATAGAGATACAAACAAACTCGTTAGTTGGTTGTATTTCACATATTTTTATATTTGTATGTTAAAGGACTTCCTCACCATGCAAAGTAAGTTATAACTTTTTAAATGTGTTATCAAAGTTGCTGGTCGGTGTCAATCAAATTGAATGAGTAAGAAATTGATAAGACGCCTACGTACTTGATTATAAATAGATTTAATAAATAGATTTAAGTTGCTTGCTACTTTTAAGGATTCGTCATTACCAATATATAAATAAATAAATAAATATTATAGGACATTATTACACAAATCGACATAGTCCCACAGTAAGCTCAATTAAAGCTTGTGTTGTGGGTACTAGGCGACGATAAATATAATATTATAAATACATATATATAGATAATAACACCCAGACCCAAGAACAAATAATTGAGTTCATCACGCAAATATTTGCTCTGACCGGGGATCGAACCCGGGACCGTCGGCTCAGTAGGCAGTTCTAATCTAACAAACTTCCTTACGTAAATACGAAAATATATTTTTTTACATTCTTCTCTATCTATCCATATTTAACAAGAACTTACTCGTCTCGTAATTCCATAAAGGGTAAGTAACAACTATACTCCATACCTACTCTTGACATTATTAATCTATCAACCATCTCGAAGTTTTGTCAGTTATTTATCATTCACCGCGTTTCAACCTCACAGAGGATTTGGAAGCAGACACTCGATATCGGAGCGAACTAATAAGACTTTGTGTTGCCTTTGAAACTTACTTAAACTGAAACTTAGCTGTAGTTCTAATAGTGGCTATTCAATTATTGTTACTGCTCTGTATTTAATGCTCGTCTCAGTTATTTTAATTAGATTTCCATTTAGTTTCATTCTCAAATGCATTTTGAATTAATTTTATTATTTTGCAAAATGGAAATAGGAAATTCTAACAATAAATTTTAAAATAACGTGAATTAAAAAGACCACATCAAAATCAAGATAAGCTCGCTTCTGGATATTGCATTTCCATAACGAAAAATTATGCAATCCTCCACGGGAATATTTAAATTTAAATAGTGCTGTATTCTATTTTAGACAAACTGTGTTCTGCCGCTCGACAGCCCACGACGGCATGGCACATGTGACAAATTTTCGCTTCTCTCTGGTACCAGGCAGCTGGCGGGTTGAAAATTCAAAATCCTTTTACGCTGCACATTACATTATGATTGATGAATTATAACGAAAGGCGTGAAAAGAAAACGTAAACATTGTGGTCGAATTATTTTAATATTTAATTTTAAACTGGTGGATTAATGATTTTCAGTTACAAATTGAAACACTGTCAAATTGAGCGTTTTTTTTTCCTATATATGTATACTCCATTTTTGCCGATTTTTACTCGAATCAAAAGCTAAAATGAAGCTTATATACATAATATATGATTCGAGATTGTTTGTTGTAATTGCAAAGTTTTTGCCATCTTTTCTGTAGTCCATGAATTATGAGAAATTTAATTCTAACAATTCACAATGACCAAATAAAATAATTGTTTATCAATAGAACTTCAAAAACGCATCCAATAGACAGTTCATAAGAATATGTAACTATTCCTATTTACATTCACAAATAAAGCTTAATAGAATCAGAAGATAAATCTTCAGGATAAAATGTGTAGTTGAAAATCCATCGTGACTGATAAGAAATACCTTAGCGCAGGGAATATCAACGACGCAGCATGTAAGAGACCACTATACGAAATTGTGTATTTATTTGATTTCTGGCGTGTCTAGAAACTTATATTATTTATATAAATTTATTTTTCACAACGTGAGTAATTCCAAACAGTTCGCGATCGTTGACTTAGAGCTTTTGGCGAAAAGATCTACGGCAGCAATTCATTTTATACGCGGTAGGATTTATTGAAGCTTACCATTTGTGATTTTTGCATTAAAAATGCATTTAAAGTGGTAAGTGCCCTTTGGATATTTTCTGTAAATGCACTCAAAGTAATAAAATTTCAGTGTGAATATATGTATTTCAACGTAGCAAGTTTTACAGAGAAAATGTACCAGACTTTATTATTTTCGTATACGTCTATCAAACTTTACGATAATTTATCATGACACATTTTATAATAAAAAATATTTAGCATATACAGTGGTGGACGTTTAATTAGAAACAGGTAACACGATGAAGTAGTCATCAAGTTTATTTAACATTTGTGTATTAAAGTATTAGAGATTAAGCATTATTTCATATGTAATAGAACACCCGTTTATCTAGTTTTATAATAAATTACTTAATTTTAATCAAACGTTAGCTTAAATTAATAAAATCAAACAACTTTAGGTGAAGTCTGATTTCCGCGTATTTTCAGTCTGGACAACAAATTAGAAACAGCATGTTTCGAGTGTTCTAAAGTCAAAACCTATTAAAATGCCGTCAATATTTTTTTCATCTATAAATATTTGCACCGTTTTTTAAACATTCTATCTAAAAGTTTCTGAAAAATAATTTACTTTGCAGCAAAAATGGGAAAAAAGTAAGATTCGTGACCCATCAACAAGAAAAATAATTTTAAGTTTACAATTTGACAAAAGCTGGAGTTACAGGAAAATTGCAAATCATTTAGAGTGTTCGATAAAAAGATATTCAATGTTACAGTCTATTTCAATAAGCATGGTAGTTCTGATCAAGTGTCTAGAAAAGCTGGACCATGAAAAATCACTGCTCGCGAGGATAAGCAAATGATTCTTTTGGCAAAAATGGATCCATTTAAAAGCTCAAATTCTATTATAAAATTAGTTTTTTCCGAAGATGAACCACGCCATGTGTCGATGAGATCGGTTTTCGGGTGGTAAGTCGAGGCAAAATTGTTTGTGAGAGACGCCAGGAAAGTACAGCTTCTTATTAGGCAGGGAACGACGATTTGCATTTACTAAGAAATATTGTTTGAGAACAGTCCGCCAGTGAAAAAGTTTTATTTTGGGACGAAACAAATTAATTTAATCAATTCTGATGGCAAAAGATACGCGCGTCGTCCAGTTAACCATACCTTAGATAATAAATTAAAAACAGTTAAGCAAGGCGGAGGAAACATTATAGTATGGGGTTGTTTTTAGATTGTTATTATCTTTATAGACAACAACGGCTTTACAACGTCGTGGCTCAGATTGTAAGAGATTTTCACACGTTTGCAAAAACATATTTCCTAATAGAATTGGAACCTTTAAATGGATCTATCTTTGCGAAAAGAATAATTTACCTATACTCGCGAGCAGTAGTTTTTCATGGTCAAGCTTTTCTAGGCACTTAATCAGAAGTACCATGCTCTTTGAAATAAACTATAGCATTGAATATCTTTTTATCGAACACTCTAAATGATTTGCAATTTTCCTGTAACTCCAGTTTTTGTCAAAATGTAAACTTAAAATTATTTTTCTTGTTGATGGGTCACGAATCTTACTTTTACCCATTTTTGCTGCAAAGTAAATTAATTTTCAGAAACTTTGAGATAGAATGTTTAAAAAACGGTGCAAATATTTATAGATGAAAAAAATATTGACGGCATTTTAATAGGTTTTGACTTTAGAACACTCGAAACATGCTGTTTCTAATTTGTTGTCCAGACTGAAAATACGCGGAAATCAGACTTCACCTAAAGTTGTGTGATTTTATTAATTTAAGCTAACGTTTGATTAAAATTAAGCAATTTATTATAAAACTAGATAAACGGGTGTTCTATTACATATGAAATAATGCTTAATCTCTAATACTTTAATACACAAATGTTAAATAAACTTGATGACTACTTCATCGTGTTACCTGTTTCTAATTAAACGTCCACCACTGTATATAGCACATACTTATATTATATATAATATAAAATCCAAATACATATATTTGTTGTTTATATTACATTTAAGTTTCATAACTTTTACACACAGAAAAGATTCTACTAGGTATGTTTTCATTATACATACCTATTGACCGAAACTCACAACTCATTCAAGATTGGTAACGAAAATTTTCAATTATATTACATAAACTACGCTTCATCAAAATTATAACGTGTTTTAAAATTTATGAATAATATATTTTCCCCATTTACAATGTACATACATACTCCTTGTATTGAAACATGACTGTTCATAAAACATAATGGCCTCGTACGTAGGTTAATTTATACACTTTGCTCTATCGAGGCTATGTAAGACAGAGAATACATAATACATTTTGTGGATAAAAGGTCCTGCCCAACAATTAGCACCACATCACTCAATGTCCAACCAGGTTAAGTGCCGCCAAAGATGGCTCGAGAAGGCATATATATTATTTACATTCTGAAGTTGGTCTGTGACATGGATTACATCCATGTTAATAATGAAGAAAGGATGAAATTAGGACAATCATTTAAACATCTATTAATTTTTATAAATGAGACTATTTCTAAAACTCTATATTTCGCAGTTGTTATTTTTATACACTTAAAATATTTTTCTGTCGTCTTCTTAATTATTTTTAAGTTAAGGCGAAGAAGCTTTTATTTTTTTTTAATTATGTTGTAAAATATTTTACGGTAACAAATTTTAAATGTAGCCGGTATTATTTGGCGCAGTTTATCTTACAAGTTGAAATTAAATTGCTTCAATTATGAATTGAAAAATAAACATTCACAAGTACGATAAATAAATTATTAATTGTTGCCGATTTTCCAAATTTATAATAAAAATTATAGCATTTAATTAGTTAATACATTTCTATCAAATTTGACTTAAATGGCATAAATTGTGTTAACAACTAATAACAATTGTAATCATCGAGTTCCCAAGCCTTCGTACGCAATTAAACTGGCTCTAAATTTATTACGGTGCCTCGTTCATTTCAACTGCGTCACTCACAGAAGTAATTTTCGATGTTCTCATTGTAAATTTCAACATTCATAGCCCACACGCGGAGACTCGAATCCAATTCACGTTCAGTTTACTTTAGAGCGTCAAATATCCGCTCTCGCTGCGTTATATCTACCTAGTCAATAGTTGCCTAATTTGTATGCATCTCTAGATAGATATAGAATGAAAACGTATGATAATAAAACGTTTCATTTTACATTTGCATTTCCAAATTATTGCTATAGGTACTAAGTATAGCAGTCATTTGGAAACACAATGAAAATAAGTTTTACTTTCATTGTGTACGCACAGCGCACGTGTATATCTGTTGAAAGTATGTAGTTTTAATACTAACAACTTTTCTAAATTTATATGTTCCATATAAAAGTTCCATATGTAATTTTATTCATTTAAGTAAAATATTTAAAAAAAAGCAAAACAATATTATCTATAAGTGTTGTATGACTAAAGAGGGAGTAAAAGGCTTACCTATTTTTATTCAAAGTAACCAACTTGGAAAAGTAGATACTCCAAACCAGGCGTGAATCCTAAAACGCAACGTCGAGAAGGTTTTGTGATGATCGTGGAGCTAAGACGGTCTTCATAATTAGATTTAGTTAATTTAAATACATTTATTTATTATATCTTAATCCTACTTGCCAAATAAATCATTAGGTATTATAAAATATAGCTCAACTTGTGCTACTTTTATTAACCTACAAAATACCTACCTTAAAAATAATGAGGTTATAGCTTACAGCTTCTTTTACACTGAATAAACTCTTAACATCATTTAGTTTGGAAACGAACAAATTAATACAAAGCCCGGTCCAAAAGTCAGATTGAAATATTCATTATTTTCAAAGATCTAGTTAGGCGGAGTCGCGAGCAATTAGTATGACTCTCGAAAGCCCGCAAAGTAGACAGACATTAATTTATGAGTGGCGAGAATAAGAAAAATGCTACGAACTACTTTAATTTTCTTTCTGAGGTACGCAAATGAGAGGTTATATTTTAACGTTTGTTCATGGTAATTTAATGTTTTATTCATTTCGGTATAAATAAATAAGTACTCTAGCAAATATACGTTTACATTAATATTACGTCTCTATACTTTTTAAAACTGATGCGTGGAAAGACTCCACGTTAGTTGATAATGTAAACTTTTTAAGCGCTTTTACCGAGAAAATGCATTTCACTAATATCCATGTGCTAAATTTTAAAAGTACTAATACTGTCGTTTCTGTTTAAAATTAATAAGTTAATAGGCAGGTAGGCTTTACTCGTAAATCCCAGATACGAAACGCTATTTGCGTTTCGGAACTTGAACATGGAATTATCTACTTACATCTAATAAAACAAATAGATTCATTGCAATGATATACATAATTAAAATACGGTTAATGAAATAAAAAGCTAGTAAAATATAGAAGTTTTATAAACGTAGCATACTTATTGGTACTAAGATAAAAGGAACACTGCAAGTAGTGTAGTAGCAGTCATTAGGGGCGGTAACGAACATATAACCAGTATTTTGCATACAAATGAGATGCTTGTCAGCACTCGGTCCTAGTACGACCACACGTTCCAGGTGCCAGCTAATGAGACTTACTTTAAACTTCACGTCGACTCTACAATAGGCAATAAACGTACAAATGTTAGGTAACAGAGCTTTTTTTAAGAATCGTAGAGGTTCAGTTCACTTTTGCTTAATTATAGAGTCCTATAAATGAGCTTATATTTTGAAAAGCGTAAAATAAGTGAAAACACGTCTCTTTATATTTGTGCTACGAGAGATATAAAATATAAAGAGGCCGTATGTCACGATCGTACAATTGTTATTTTTGTATTTATATAATAGTCCTACAAAGTAATTGAAAATAATTTTTCATCATAATACGTTCAAGCGAAGACTGGTGGAAAATGTTAAAATGTAAAGTAGTATTTAAACCCCCAGCATTAACTCGCATATTTTTAATCTTAAGCTGGCTTAAAATGTCAGATAATTAATTAATTAGATTCTTTATAAAAATAACGCAAATATTATAAATAAGCAGAATCATTTGATTCTATGGTACTAAGTAATGATGGTACCTACGCAGATAACGTAAATAGAACTTTATAGTACAATTATCTTCAATGCATAATTATCTATTTTTAGCAACAAAGACACCGAATGAACTGCAATATCTTATAAATAATTATTGGTATTCAGTCTTGGTTCTCGTAACATAATATAGATACCTATGTGCTGAAATTCTAACTATATTATCACAACGGGAATGTCTCGTTTATTCTTATTGTTTTTTTATTTCGTTAACAAATTGACTAAAATTAAATAAAAATCTTATTTTATCTTTCAAAAACTACAGGGGCAATATCGAAATCTGGGAGTGAAATGAGCTATTATCAATGACATATCTGCCAACCTGTTATAGACCGGGAGATACTGACACAAAATTTCGAGTCATTTGTAACAGGATGGCGGTTCTACAGGGTTCTTAGTACGCAATGACAAAAAGAAAAATGATGGTGTGAACGCTGGTACTGGCGGTTTAGTCGCGTGGGCGTTAGTCGAACTCGTCGGAAAATAGCGAAAGTCAAACGATTTGTAACAGTATGGCACTTATTTTTCTTATAAGTTTGAGGATCAACGAATATAAATACAAAATTTCAAAGATCTAGGTGTTGGAAATCTTCACTTACATAAATTAATAATAAATTTATTTTTCAAGTATGACAGCACTTTTTCCCCCTACTAGAAGTATGGCAAATATAATAATGGTCACATTTTATCAAATACTCTCCAAAAAGCCAAATGCAATACTGGTACAAAAAGATAGGCGAAATAAAAAAAATTTGCAGATTTTCGGCGGTATGGCGACCATTTGGAATCGTCCGAAAAGTATGGCATGGCGATTTTCGTAAATGGCTGCACGACGATGGTTACCTGTGCAAAAGTTAGCTTGGTACAAATGGTTGAATAATTGTTTTTTTTAAATCAACACATTCGCGTCGGTATGGCGGGCTGTAAGTCATACCGGAAAAGTATGGCATGACACTACCGCCTACTTCTTTTTTATGGGCTATCGGTAAATTCTAAAATTTTTGTGTTACAAATCGTTTGACTTTCGCTATTTTTCCGACGAGTTCGACTAACGCCCACGCGACTAACCCACCGGTACCAGCGTTCACACCATCATTTTTCTTTTTGTCATTGCGTACTAAGACCCCTGTAGAACCACCATCCTGTTACAAATGACTCGAAATTTTGTGTCAGTATCTCCCGGTCTATTACCTCTTTCACAACTTGCCGTTCATCTGTTAGAACTAAAAATTTAACAAAACTAATTTATTATAACGCTGTTGCTGATAATTCAATTTATAGTCGAAATAAAAATACGATTCTCCAATGCGCAGTTGACATCAATTTCATCTAAACGTATTTTCACAAATACTTAACCACAATTATTTGAAACTAGCGGTCCGCCCCGGCTTCGCCCGTGGTACATGTTTATGTTTTCTCTACATAAGAACCATCCTCGTACTTCAAGGAATATAATAAAAAAAGAATTATCGAAATCGGTTTAGCCGTTCTCGAGTTATGCGCTTACCAACACATTTTGCGATTCATTTTTATATATAAGACTAGCGGTCCGCCCCGGCTTCGCCCGTGGTACATATTTACGTTTTCTCTACATAAGAACCATCCTCGTACTTCAAGGAATATAATAAAAAAAGAATTATCGAAATCGGTTCAGCCGTTCTCGAGTTATGCGCTTACCAACACATTTTGCGATTCATTTTTATATATAAAGAAGATAAGAAAGATGGTCTAAGATTTTTTTTTCATCTCAAACTTGAAATGATTACAGCTAATAATGTAGATAGTAATCCCGACGAACTCGTCACTCACAAGAGCAGCCCTCCCTCGTATATATCTTCGAATAGGATCTAATGTAAACGTCGAAACCGTCCTCTTTATCGGCAACACGAATAATGCACGCCATCTGTCTCCTCTCGTTATACTTCATTCTCGCGATTCATATTATTCTTCATTTATCACCATCATTAAGTAAAAGTGGGTAAGCGAGATAGATATGACATAATATGAGGTTAGGCTTTTTGCACTATCATTGATTAGGTTGAAGTGTGGCACTTGGCAGCAATTCGAGGAAAAGCCTGTAAATTGTTTTATACTCGTGCTACTTTAACAAAACCTTTTTGTTATACAATGAATTTTAAATCAGCCGCTATTTAATATGCATTACAGGACATGCCTACATTAACCGCATGTACCAATTTATAAAGTATCAACTGAGGAGCTTCGGAACAAAAACCGCTAAATCCACTTTCTAAGATTTTTGACAAATCGGAAAAAACGTTTTATTTCTTTGTTTTTTTAGGTAAAAGAGAGTAGAAAATCTTAATATATCAACATTAGCAACATTGTTTGGTGGCCAAAACAACAGATTCGTGTGTGAAGTAATAAACGAAAAAAAAAATAAAAAAAAATGGATATAGCGGTTTTTGCTTAGACTATCCGGATTTATCGTTTTTTGAAAAAATCAACTAAGGATTTATCGCTATGTGAAAAAACCATTAACATTTTTGGTTAAAACTAAGTATATGAGGAATTAAATAATTAAAAATAAAAAATTGATATATCGGTTTTTGTCTCAACCTTATAAAAATCTATCAAATTATTGTAGGATTTATCGGTTTCTGTTAAGATATCAATTTTCTTTTACCTCATCAGTGGATTTATCGGTATCTGTATAGATCATTTAACTTGAAGCGCATTTTTCTACTAGATTCATCGGCTTTAGAACAGATTCAATAAGCTTATCATGTAAAATTATGCAAAAGCATCGAAATTACAAAAAAAAAAAATAATAATACAGCATGGCGTTTATCGGTTTTTGTTCCGACCCTCCTCAACTATGAACCTTACTTAACGATCGCTAAAAGCCAATTAAATGGTATTAGAACGTCAAACGCGTGTAATTTTTATGATGAATGGCTCGCAACGCTATAATCAGTACGTCGAGGCTATTTTAAATTCATCTTACTTGACCGAGGCGGGAAAATGAAGTGGAGTATTGAAGTCGTTCTAAATGGTCAGCGGTAACAACGACCCTGTATCCGTTTATGCGAAGTACGAACGTGCACAAAGTTACAAACGATATGCGCTTACCGTAGCCGCCGTAGCTCTACGCTAAAGTTGTAACCTATATTTTCTTTGAATAACTTTTGTAACGGCGTTGGATTGCATTTCTATATTTCGAATATATTTTAACAATTTCTATAGCGTAGACTTAAATACATTTTGTCCGAAGTTTATCATACTTTTAAATCCAGTATTGTACTAATGTCTAATACATAATATTTACTATTGACAATATCTAATATTTTCTATGTATCGAAATCTTCTCATGTTCCGATACGAGTTCTTCGTAATCGGTAATACGTTATTGACGTTTCAAGGTAAGCATATAAAGAATGAATATCGACAACCCACGAATAAATGGGGTATAATGAAAATATATTATAGGGCCCGCCCTCGTAAACGACTGCGGTTCAGTCGAATGTTATTCAAATAAACATTACCATGAGCGACATCGTCACGGATACCAAAAATCATAAAATTTATAACTGTGTGCTCGCACATACTCCTTTATGGCTATTCTATTTGTAAAACAGTAAAATCTGTAATCTTAACAAAGCATTAACTCTTATATTTTCTACAGAACAATACCAGATATATGAACAATACCATATTATTATCTTTATTTTTATTTTATACTTTATCTTACAAGGAAGCTATCAACGGCAAAAAGACTATAAGTTTGTAGGACTATATTTTTAAACGACAAACACTAATTTTATTTGATTGCATGACAGGAACTGACCAGTGAACTAATGTAACGTGAATAATTGATAAAGTGCGTAGGCGTCCACGGTGATCCATCAGCCGCAGCCTAGGCCCAGCGATTAATGATGATAACGCACCTACTAGCTAAATCTAATTAAGTAATTAATTTGTTCACGCACGCAACAACGATCGGAATAACGTGATAGATATTGAATCATTTCTATTGAATGTCTCTCCTATATTGGATTAATACAGCAATACACATCGTAAATGATCTCGTATAATTCTATGATAGTGATACATTAGGTTGAATAAAGTGATATGAGTAGCGTAGTGTCGTAGTGTATGTGTGATAAATAATAGGTAGGTAATATTCAATAAATTTTATTTAAATCTTATGTAGTTAGATGATTAGTAATGTAATATTAGAGTCGGTATGAAAAGAATAATCTTATTTATTTATAGCCTTTATTGCCAATATTACATGTTACATTATTACTTATTAACTAAAAGAATAATCTTACCCAACTATAAATACTAAAATTAAATAATTGTTATCTTGAATTAAAGAAAAAATAAAAAACATTAAAAATATATTGTTTGTAATGTTGAAATTTAATTTTGCCCTGATCATACCGTGTTAGTATAGTGTCGATATCCTACGGTATGATGACGGCCATTATGAAAATTCGTTGAATTCGCGGCCTCACCCCTTTAGCAAACGTGACTGGAAAGTGAGACACGCGCGTGAACGGCATAATCTTTGATAAGATACACTCGAGAAAAATGAAATCCACATTATTTTGGAACTATTTTATAGCTCACTTAAATCATGTTTTTATAAACTACACGTAGGAATATGGTTATACTACGTAGTACATACGTCATGTATTTACTATTTAATCAATAGCAAATACTATAATGATAATGTTGATAAAATTATAACTTAAAATTATTATTAATATGAATATTTAAGTTTAGCTGTTCTCTTTTAATTGTTTTTTTTTATTGGATAGTGCTTACTTTCCAACATCTGTCCGATAAAAAATAAATATATTTATATATTCTGAGATATTTCTAATTATAGGATTTAATAGTCAGCGTAGAAGTTCATTGTCTGGATATAATTTGATTCAACTTAATATTCTGTTTAGTTAGCCACACGCTATTCGCACTACGAGCGTGCCTAATAGAAATAATTAATTTAAACAACACTTGCCTAACGTATTTCAATTCAGTTATTACACCAAATTAATTAAATAGAAGTCATGCCTTTCGATAGTTATATTAATTCAAGCTACGATTATAATTTCCTTTTACAGGACATCGTTTTGATTTAATTCATTCATTTAATCATAGATTTAGGGAGTACCTACAGTGCACAGAACATAATACTCAGGGGAGGCTACAGTGTCTCGCCTTACTTTAAAAGTAATACATTTAACAAAAATCAGCATTTTTAATTGACATTTAACAATTGATCCACAGCGTCTACTTATATCTAGTTCTTTTTCAATTATTCGTTCTTTGTGCTACCAGGTTGGAGAGACCGGGTTTGGTTGTCTCACGGGTTGGTTGTCACAGCGGTCTTAACACAAAACTGAACTATCGAATAAGTCTGTTGAACAGCGTGGCAAGAGCGATACAGTGACAACGCTGTCCCAACTCCCAACTTCGCGTCAGACCGCTCCGATCTGCCGTGAGGGCCTCACACGTGTTTATTGTTATCGCACAGCAAAAGTAAATTTTTGTGCTGCTGTGTCGAACCTCGTAATTATACGTTCTTGTTTTACAGTAATAATCTTTCAGTTCATTTGATGATGATGAAATGTGTTTTATAATATCGTAGTATAGTTTTTTAGATATTCATTGATTGGAATTTATTTTTAATTTTATTTTTCTAAAACGTGTTATGGGGCTCGTTGTCACAAATTTTCGAGGGCTGGTTGTCACATATTAACCAGCCCCCTGTATGCGAGATGACTTTATTTGCGTTTTGAGGTTGCTTGTTTCAGCCGTAAATTTTCAATCAACACCGGAAAATCACCCTAACAAACCTGCTGGAAGTCCATCTATCCTTGATGACTCTATATTGACTCACGATTATTATTATTTGCTAAAATTGTGATTCTTAATATTCAGACTGAAATAAAGACCGTAGACACGGTTTCATTTGGTTAAGAGTTCTTAATTAAAAACTATTCCGTAAAATTATAAGACCAA
The DNA here is from genome assembly GCF_061535395.1 of Colias eurytheme. Lineage (NCBI taxonomy): Eukaryota > Metazoa > Arthropoda > Insecta > Lepidoptera > Pieridae > Colias > Colias eurytheme. The sequence goes on along the minus strand of NC_142998.1, from coordinate 4,946,388 downwards.
AAAGTGACTTTCTATTTATAAATTGCCTGTTATTTAGTATGTGACTACCTACCCTAGGCATTGTGACAACCATCCCTGACCCGGGGTTATAAGTCACATTTTTCTTAAGAGTGAAAATACAAAATATTTCTACAACTGATAAAATTACACAAAAATACGTTTATTTCTTTTGTAACAGAATAATTACACTATCTTTTGGTATACAAATATCATTCCTAAACAACGTATTTTGGAAGTTACATAAAAAAAGTTAAAAATGTGACTTTCATCCCCGCTCTCTCCTATTGCAATATGTTTGTACAGTTGTAGCACAGTACCTGTTTTATGACACGTAGGTAAGTTCAAGACATTTTCACGGATGTTTCTCGCAATGTAAACTTTCTACATGTCGTATTGTATCAATACAACCAACTGTAATCCGGACCGCGCCGCTTCAACTTTTCCAATTCCGTCCGACCATTTCTCATGGTTGCCACACTAATCCTCGGTTGTCCCAACTTTCATAACAGAAATATTCAAAAATGTTTTGAAAGTCGCCCGTCAACGACTACAATAGAACTAGGACAGCCGCAGTCTGGTAATATCTGAAGATTTTATGTGGCCTTGCGCGTATTTTGTTAGCGACGATCTTGCGACGATGTACAAAACAAATACCTACGAAATTAAATCATTCTCATGAATATTTTTCACCACTTTCGAAAACAAAATCATTTAAATTTTCAGTTTATTTTAGATTTTATGTAACTAATTCAATCTCATTGTTCATTCTTTTACCAAATTAAACGAGGTCAAATTTCGGATCCGCCCTAGACAATATAAACATTCCTTGGGCCAACAATCATTTAAATACATTACTAGTATCGAGTATGTTATTATGTAGCATTAAATCATATTTAGGCGTCATCGTATAAATAGCCTGTTTATGAGTTACAGTGACATTAGACATACGCGTTAATGAGCCATACTTATAGCGTGTACAACACAATTACTATTGTTATCGCGTCACGGGATTTGTATGTCAATAAATAATTAACTCCGCCGCAATGTGTGTTCCACGCCAAAATACTCGTGTACGTTAATTAGATACTATTGCAATGAACAGGTTGCACCGCTTTATCAACATTATTGCCAATGTATCAAACACGATTATAATGTTAATCAAACAGCTGAGGAATACGAGTAAGTTTAGGTGTATAACGCGATACCTATATCTAAGTCTTGTACAGCAAACAGACATACAAACAAATGTAGAGTTCTAGTTAGAGCATTTGTGTTAAATAATTAGTCCATTACCTACGTAACATAAAGTACTATTGTGTCAATTATTAAAAAGATAAATTTTCAATATAAGTAGTAAGATTAGGGAAACAATGTTCAAAAATATTTTCTTCTTGATAAAGGATTTAAGACCAGATTGTTATCATCGTCGAGTACCTAACCCAGCAACTTTATAGGGGTGCGTGGTTTATGGTTTCGAGTGTATTGTGGGTTGTGTGCTTTGAAAGGGTATTAAAAGGGTTCTGCCACAATAATTAGTAATAATATTTACCTAGAGAGATTTGATTTGTTACCACGTACCTAATCGTGCTCTTTAAAAGTCAACACTCAACAGAAATCTCTGTCACACTGGTGTCCATCAGAAAACTAATTACGATCCTTCTATTATAAAAGATAAACATAGAACGAAAGCAAACTAATTTAATAACTAAATAAACGCTTTTCTTTCTGCGAAACGAAAAACTAATATTAACAATGAATTATGCTAAGCAAACATTTAGAACATCTCATACAACATTCAGCTAAACATAAGTTGGACAACAAGCCGTAGTGTAACTACACTGATTTACTAGCGCCCAACGAGGTATGAAAAGAGCTATGCAAATATTTGTCCGAATAACGCGGCTCAACTCAAAGCCGCCCTCTATACCTACTCAGTTTGTACGAAAGATTGTGTAGTCAGCAGGTTTGTATTTTAAGATTTTATCACAATAGAAAGGTTAATAATTTATGCAATTACAATATTGAGATATTTAAAAAAAGCAATTGTAGGTATTTATGTACTCTAAGTAGGTGTAACTTTTCAACTACTTAGGTACCTACATAATCTTTCTTATTTCTAATGTCAAATTACAATGGATACTGCGACATCAATTGTGAGTTTCGGGTACATGATATCAATAATTAGAGTAGATATTTTTACTTGAATTCCAAGTCCGAATAACGACAGCAAACAGAAAGTTCTATCGAAATCGTATTAAACTACCTATGCGTCGTACCATATTTCAAGTAAAACAAGAAAAGGGGGATTCAACCTGAATATGTGCTCAAGGTGTCGGTATTCAGTGAAGCAAACTTAAAGGAGCGAACTTCGCGAATTCGCCCCCGGGGCCGATCCAACTTCTCTGTTGCAATAAATAAGGATTTTAGCGACAAATTACCACCCAAAGCGGTTCACCCTTTCTAGGAAAGTTTAGAACTACTTAAAATGGGATACGCAGTCGTAATCGTTTGGCACCAATAGGTACAGACGGCGAGTTTTGAGTGTTTTTTGGGAAACTTTTCTAAGTGGTTTCGATTTTATATATAAAAAAGCTCTATGTCCGATCATTAAATTGGACAAACTTCTTGTTCAGGCTCTTTTTCTACGTGTTCTGATTAATTTTCTGATTGTAAATAAATAACTCAATCCGGCTTTCTTGTCCCAAACCCTCATATGCCTATTCAGAGAATTTAGATTGGTATAAATTTAGAAGATTAAATCGGTTCAAACGATAATATTACATTCCTGATCAGATTAACGCATGTACCTACCTTTTTTTTTTTTTTTTTTAAGTGGGGAAATCTTGCATAGATACCCACGGCCTCCGGGGAAGGGGCCGTGGGTTATGTCGGATTCCTACCGACCAAAACCCCACTGTGTTCCGTCAAGCCGCATCAACGAACGCATGTACCTACCTACCTCAACATAATATATTATGTAAATCAATCAACCTACCTACCTTAACATAATATATTATGTAAATCAATCAACTTGGTAATAGATATCTGTTGTCTATTAGATTAAATCATATAAACGAGTAGAAGCGAAATTAATTATATTTTCCAGTAAATACATTATCCTACCTGCATTCAAATCATGTAGTTATAAATACTTATACATAATTTAAGTAGGTACTACAAGAAATAATGATTTAATTGTTACCCGTCTATTTTTTTAAAAACAAAATTATATTTCAAATACATTAAGTAGGTACTAAAAAGTGAAGTCCCGTGTATCCTATGTGGGGCTGATGCATTATTGATTATAGGTACATTAATTATTTTACTGAATATGATTTTACATTAAGGACATCTAGATGAAACAGCCTTCTATGTTCCAGCCCTGCCAGACCTGCCAGACTGTAACTTTTTAATCTACTACGTGTTAATCACTGTACCACGCACTATATCCACTGTACTGGTTATAATAAAATGTGTCATCATGGACATAATATATTTGAAACAAATTCAAATGCAGTTATTATAATACTAGCTTCCGGCCGCGACTCCGTCCGCGCGCGGATGTCAGTCTTCGCATGGATGGTTTATTTCTCCATTTTGAGTAACTCTGACAATGACATCTTATAAATATCTATTGGACCCAAATACGGCTAGGCCTGTAATAATACCCAACGTGTGTTCGCGGTTCTACAGAACAACGTCTATGGATAAAACTGAAAAATTAAGATTAATTTTTTTTCTACGTATTTTTCCAGGATAAAAAGTATCCTATTTTACGCCCAGGATAATAAGGCATAATTATACCAAGTTTCATCGAAATCGAACCGTTAATTTTCACGTGATGTCTTCACATACAGACAGACAGACAAAAAATTTTTTAATCACATATTTGGGTTTGGTATCGATCCAGTAACACCCCCTGCTATTTATTTTTTCAATATTTTCAATGTACAGAATTGACCCTTCTACAGATTTATTATATGTATAGATAAGGTACCTACCTACATCAAATAATCCAGTCTGTAGGTATTTATGCTCTACAAAAGGTGGCGTAGAAAATGTTTTGAAACGATATTGTTTAGGTATGAAAGGTTAATAAAAATCCAAGTTTTCGACCTTGACGGACCCAGGCGCTAGCCGCCATCTTGAATTAAAGGTGCTAAAATTAGGTATATTTTAAATAACTTCTCAATTGTTTACTAAATCACAAAAGTGTCTATGAGGGGTTCAAAGAAGACAAAATTACCTACATTTTTTTCATACATGATTATTCTGTAAGTCTTAAAGGTAAAAAGTTACAAGCGACGGAAATAAAAATATTTACAGAAATCATATAATTTTAATTTTGTTTAAAAATTGTGCAGCAATCTTTTTTTATTCTTTTTGATGGCCCGGGCTGGTTAATGGTGGCTTCTTCATTATCGTCGCTGAAATTTTCTGTTCCATTGTCTGTATTTTTAGTTTCCAACCATGAAATTTCGTCATCATGACCAGAAGAAATCGAAGACGCTGGAGCACGCTTTCTAGTAAATTTTTACGGAGGGGACATGGATAAGGAATCCTTAGAAGATATCCGATATGAACGATTCGTAAAGTTATCAATAAAAAGTAAATTTAATCGACGAAATTTCATGGTTGGAAACTAAAAATACAGACAATGAAACAGAAAATTTCAGCGACGATAATGAAGAAGCCACCATTAACCAGCCCGGGCCATCAAAAAGAATAAAAAAAGATTGCTGCACAATTTTTAAACAAAATTAAAATTATATGATTTCTGTAAATATTTTTATTTCCGTCGCTTGTAACTTTTTACCTTTAAGACTTACAGAATAATCATGTATGAAAAAAATGTAGGTAATTTTGTCTTCTTTGAACCCCTCATAGACACTTTTGTGCTTTATAGTCCTTTTCACCTATGATGATTCCTGTGACACTTCATCGTGTTCCGAATTACGAATTTTATGTTTAAAAAGTCAAAATAATTTTAGTGCATAATATTTTTATTTTATGGCGGCATTAGTACCAAAAATATAAAAATGAAAGATCTTAAGCTTAAAAATCAAAAACAGTATTGTTTAGTTTAATATAATGAAAAATAAAATAAAATAACACAAAAATATAATACTTACGCAATTCGTGTACATGAAATGGATCGTTGAAAAATCATAGAGTTGGAAAATCATATAATCGGCGCCCATCTTGTGATCGTTTGTCAATCGAGTCAATCGTCTGTACGAGTGCGTCAGCCTTGTATACAAGTTGCATTTTTATATTGATACTTTACGTGGTATTCTGTTATTGTTACTAATTGTTATTGTTGACTTTTTGTTGCTGTTGTTTGCTAAGTTTCCTTAGTTGATTGTTGGCGAAATGCCGAAAAAACTAATTTTGGTACTTTATTCAAATCGATTTCATTTCCATATAGAATATTATCGATTATCGGAAACAATTGATACGATTTCAGTAACCGACATCTCTACACGTGTCAAAAATCGATGTGTCACAGAAATCATCTTAGGTGGAAAGGACTATAGTAAACAATTGAGAAGTTATTTAAAATATACCTAATTTTAGCACCTTTAATTCAAGATGGCGGCTAGCGCCTGGGTCCGTCAAGGTCGAAAACTTGGATTTTTATTAACCTTTCATACCTAAACAATATTGTTTCAAAACATTTTCTACGCCACCTTTTGTAGAGCAGAGGCTTTTACATTTCCCCACAGACTGGACTAAAATTTACTCCTCAACAAAAACTCTACAAAGAGAAAAAGCGTTTGATTAAAAACTAACTAGGTATTTAAACTGTCAACTCCGACATTTCTTCAGAACCACTTCAGAACCTATCTGAAGCTTTGTTCCAGAGAGCATAATAAAGACATTTTCCAGGGTGATAGAGCGTCCGATATCTTATTACAGCGAGCTTGTAAACTGTCGAAACGCTCCTCGAATCACTGCCTTTATGGCCTGCGCCGCCGATATTCACCTCCGAGAACATTTATAATGGATCTCAATACAATGCAAAATGTACCTTAGGTGTATGACTATATAGTTTAAAGCTATTTGTGTGTCAGAGCAAATAGTAACAGACTGATATAGGCAGATTTTTTGTTGACTATGACGGATAAAGCAAAGCAGAGGAGGGCGGCAACTTGATTGAAAATCCCGTTAAAGGGTAAGAGGTACGCTAAGAGGCCTTGTGATTTGTTAAAGACTATCCTTCAACGTAATATCCTATCGTATCAATACAAAAAAAAAATAACGAATACATTATTGATCATTTTATAATAATAATATAATAAATACATCTACTTACGTCATTAAACAACGAAATAAATATATGTATACATACTTAGTATGTACTAATACTAAGTATGTATACATATATAGGTCTACCAGAATCTGATGGCATATTTATATTTAAGAAAATATAAAAGATTTCCATGTGGCAACTTATTTGACAACTATCAAATTGGTTGTCAAATTATTTGTCTTTTTTGCAGTTGATGAATAATTTTTAGGATTTTGTCTAAAAAATCTTCGAAAATGTCGAAAAAGCCGCTTCGATCACAAGCAAGAGGTATTGTTGACGACGCGGTTGGCGCAGTGGTAAAGTAACTGCCTACTGAGCCGACGGTCCCGGGTTCGATCCCCGGTCAGGGCAAATATTTGTGTGATGAACTCAATTATTTGTTCTTGGGTCTGGGTGTTATTATCTATATATGTATTTATTAAATATTATATTTATCGTCGCCTAGTACCCACAACACAAGCCTTAATTGAGCTTACTGTGGGACTAGGTCGATTTGTGTAATAATGTCCTATAATATTTATTTATTATTTATTGTTTATAATGTGTATAGAAAAACATTCGATAAAGAAGGGTCAAACACATCACAATTTTCAATTTTAAAGCGCGTGAAAGATTTTATTGCTAAATTGGACTTACCCGTTTTGATACTTTAAATTAAAAATGTTATAAATATAGGTAGTTAACTATAATATTGTTTGTTGATTAAAATATAATTTTATGAAAACTTATTACAGGAGTTTCCAATTCGGCTATTTGTCAAGTCCAAGGTGTACAAGTCAATTTTATAATGTGTTCATACTTACGAAAATAAACATGATTTTATTTTATTATTGTTTTATTTTATAAAAAAATATAAACAATCGTTAAATATAGTAAATAAGTTTTGATCTGCATTATCGTTACATCCATATTTTCACATGCCATAATAATATATTATATTCAAATATAGGTATGTATAAATACATAATATTATGTATTACCTTTAGAAAAGTAATATGTATATTATAGATGTAATAAGTACCTACATAATATTACGTGGATATCTCATTATTAAATACAGTATTATCCACTTGCCAGTCACATTATGACTAATGATATTGAGGACAAAATAAAAAAAAATAAAATAATAGTTTAAAAAAACTAAAAAACACGCTTTTTGCAAATTAAAAAAAATGGAATAATTTTATCAAATTAGTGTATTGTCATCGGTCCTCAATAAATCTACAAAGTTTGAACGAAATCTGGCCGTTTAAAGTGGGTCAAAATCGCGCCCAAAGAAGTCGGTTACAAACATACAGGTGAAGCTAATATAAAGCGTGTAAAATACGCAGTATCAAGATCGTCAGTCCATTTTCCCTATTTACACTCAAAATTTTGATTTCCCTAATTGCCATCAGATTCTGGTTTACCTATATTAATAATAATCCTCATATGTGTAATGTATATTATGTATTATAGATTCCATAATATTATCATTGATAAATCCAGACTTTGTTTTCTCTTTTAAGTTTTAAATTTAAATATTTTTTACCGATACATAATTCGTGCGATGGTGCAAAGTCAAACAAAATCAATTACCTTTGGAAGACATCTCGCTCGGACCGTTTTTCTCTGTTGTCTAGTTAATAGTCTCGAACTCTATATTGTACAATATTTCCGAGAGACATGCTATATTTTATTTTGTTTTTATATCGCGTCAACCCGGGTGGATCCGGAATAAGCGGCTAGTTATGGATTTATAGATGACCAAATAGCAAGATACCAAGCCAAAAAAGAAAGAACGGGTATTAATTTTGACATTGACATCAACAGCTGGCTCTTGTCTATGGATTATGACTCACGAATTGTCATTTGTCAAGCATTCTGCATTGCACAAATTCTGTCAAACTGTAAAAGCCGTCTGCGGCGTTGTATTCATCGTTGCAGTTAAATTATTGATTTCTCTTACCTATTGGAATAAAGAACACCCAATTATTCCATATCACAATGGGAGACTCCCTTGACGGGAGTGAAAATGCCCCAGAGGCTCAAAATGTAGTCGTAGTAGACTTTCAAGACTTTGCAAATTATCTTCGTCGAGCTGCAACGGTACTTTTACCAGAGGACGACATCGTGCCACCGGCATTGAACGCTGCACTTGATGATAAAGTCAACCAAGATTGCATTAGAAAATTCATATCGGATCCTCAAGTCTCGTCACTTTACGTGCAGAGGTTTTCGCTAAAAGGTATGAAAAAACAACGACCCACCCAATCAATACAATGCTGACGTAGTTTATGTAAATTAAGTATCTACCCTTCTTTGGAATAAGCTATAATTTTATTCCATTGAATATGAATTATTATAAATAAACGACAGGATAATAAAAATAGACATCTTGAACTAAATAGCAAGCAAAAACATAGATAAAGATTATAAACTTAGAAATTTTATTTTATAGAAGATGACAGTGAGCAGCCAACTGAAGGAGAAGAGGAGAAGGAAGCAGTATCATATCAAATCAGCACTGAGGTATCACATTTTAATTATAAAACAAATATTGAGTGTTGCATTTACCCCATTACCAAACATTCCAATATGATCAATTTAAAATAAAATAATTTCTAAATCAGTTTTTAATTAGTCACTCTTACTCTTATTTCTAATAAAATATAAAACCCAGCCACTTATTAAAAAAATAGGTTAACAACACAATGGTGACGTTATGTTCTTCTATATCAGAATAATTTAAATACAACACATCTCTTCATCTATTGGTTATTCTAACTAAATGCAAAGAAGAAAATAGCATTGTTGTTAACAAAATCTTCGACTAGAAGGCAGAATTTTAAAACACAATTCTTATAGGTACATTTCACATCACCAAGAGTGGCTGCGTTTGTGTGCATCAAGCGAGGACAGGTGATTGAAGCTGACAAGTCCATTCACAGCCAGCTGCGTCTCATCAACCTGTCTGATGGCTCACCATATGAAACACTCCATGCTTTTATCAGCAAAACCATGGCACCATTCTTCAAGAGCTATGTCAAGGAAAGTGGGAGAGCAGACAGGTAACTTATATATTTTATGAATTCTATATAATATGAATAAACTTATTAGGTAGATGTAGTTCTTGTTGTATTGTCTCATTTTGATCCTTAATATGACAAAGAACTAACTAAATTACGAATGTGCATAGTTTCTGCGGCCAAACAAACAGTGGTTATATTATTTGATTCCTTAAATGTTGATGTCACATAGTATGCATGTGTAGTTCTTGTGTCTAGTGTTTGTCATAGTATGCAATGTGTAGAGTTCCGCTGGCCAAGGAAACAGCGGTTATATAATTTGATTCATTAAATGTGGAAGTCAAATACAAAATGCATTTAAAAGGATTACCCTTATAACCTTGATACATTAATTTCTATAAATGTTATTTATTTCCATAACAGAGATGGAGACAAGATGGCACCATCAGTTGAGAAGAAAATAGCCGAGTTGGAAATGGGGCTCTTGCACCTTCAACAGAATATTGACATTCCAGAAATTACTTTGCCTGTCCATCCATTGGTCGCTGCAGTTATAAAAAGGTAAACTATTATAATAAATTGTATAAATATATAATCATTTTAAATATTTATTGATTATAATTAAATAATTAAATTAATCTTCTAGTTTCCAGCTAATCTTTATATAATAACCAAAAATGAGTAACACAAGTAATATTTTATTTTTAGAGCTGCTGATGAAGGTCGTAAACCTAGAGTAGCTGATTTTGGTGATAAAGTAGAAGATTCAACATTCCTAAATCAGCTACAAAATGGAGTCAATCGTTGGATCAAAGAAATTCAAAAGGTATGTAATTTCACATGTAAAATGCCAATTAACATTTAAGATATATATGTATATGCATATAAGATTCTAATAATCACTAGGATCTATTCAATACATCAAAAATAAGAAATTTAAACACATTCTTGCTAATTAATTGGTAAAAAGAGAAAAATAAAATATTTAAAAAATTTGTAGTGATACAATAATACTATGTATTTTCACTTTAAAATAAATCCAATTAGAGATTTCTTTTAGAGAAAATATTTAAAATACATACATCTTATGAAACACTTGTTTCAGGTAACCAAATTGGACCGTGACCCATCCAACGGCACAGCTTTACAAGAGATCTCATTCTGGCTCAATTTGGAAAGAGCCCTTCATCGCATTCAGGAGAAACGTGAAAGCATTGAAGTAAGTATTATTCTTATCAAACTGAAACATTTATTTATTCAACTAGACTTAATTATGAGCGCTTTTGCATCGTCAAAATACGTCAAAGTAATAATTTATCACTTTTATAAGTACAAGACATTAATATTACATTTTACTGGAAAATAATGCTAGTAATATTTAAAAATGATTCGACACTGTAAATTGATCAATGGATGTTATAAATATTATAATGTATTAAACTTATTTATCTTTTCTGTAGGTGGCTTTGACACTTGAGATTCTGAAGTACGGCAAGCGTTTCCATGCCACAGTATCATTTGATACCGACACAGGTCTCAAACAGGCTCTTGCTACAGTCTCTGACTACAATCCTCTTATGAAAGACTTTCCTATTAATGATCTATTGAGTGCTACAGAACTTGAAAGAATCAGGTAAGATTTTTACTTAAATTATATGCAAAGTGACTAAAAGTAAAAAATATCTAAAAACTCAAAAAACACTTTCTATATGTTATTTGTGTGAAAAATATGACATTATAATGGATTTTTTTTTAATTTCAATTATAATTTGATATACTTTTTTGTACAAGTATGACTAAGAAAATGTTTTGTTACTAGATTGGCAGTCCAACAAATATTCTCTCACTTGCGTAAGATCCGTTCAACGAAGTATCCCATTCAACGCGGCTTACGACTCGTCGAAGCTATATCGCGTGATTTGGGCCAACAGCTTCTCAAGGTAATAAATAAAATGCATAAAATTTTAAATCATTATTAATTTAAATAATATGCATAAAATTAAATAATAACTATGAATTGAATCAATACATGTCATACAAATAACAAAAATGTGTTATAATTATTATTAGGTTCTTGGCACTCGACGACTGATGCATATTCCCTTTGAAGATTTTGAAAAAGTGATGACACAGTGTTTCGAAGTTTTCTCTTGTTGGGATGATGAGTACGAGAAACTTCAAGGTTTATTGAGGTCAGTATCAAGAACATCCTCCAGAGAAAATAATATTATTTAGATAAAAAATTTTTGACATTATGTAAAATTTATTTGAATTTAATATATTTTCTTAATGTACAGGGATATAGTTAAAAAAAAGCGAGATGAACATCTTAAAATGGTGTGGCGTGTGTCTCCCTCACACAAGAGGCTCCAAGCGCGGATGGAACACATGCGCCGATTCCGCAGACATCATGAACAACTACGCACTGTGATGTTGAGGGTATGTTGTTATTAAAATAAATACAAGTTATATATTATAACAGAACAATAAGGCCTAGATTTCATCCTTATACCAGATATGATAAGTTATAGCCATAGAAATCTAAATAACAAGACACTAGAAGTCGTAAACGTGCGTGACCTTGTCGCCACTCAGGTGATTTGCACATCACCAGTGCATTCGTCACTGTTCAGTTGCTCTGGAGACGTATGAGTGTATACATGGTGTGTTTCAGCAATTCCCAGTGCGGAAATTCTTCCACAAGTTGTAATTATACTTATAAAGGAATAATATTTCATCGGAAAATATTTTTTTTTAGAAATAATGCCGTTTTTCCTTAAAATTATAGAATATTTACAAGTATTACGAGTGTCACCATAGTAATCGAAATAACAATGAATGACACAGTCTACCATTCTTATTATCAAGTTTGTTCGTATTGGAGCAAAAAGTCTCATATACTTAGGGATGTTATTCTAAAATAAACCGTAAATTCGTGCGTTAGGATACATATTCAAAAGCTTAATTTAATAGTTAAGTTAGTTTTCACTAAAATCGAGCTGTCCAATAAAAGGCATAGTTTACTTGTGTGTACTGTTTAGCTTTCGGTTTGAATGTGTTGATTTTGGCGACAGCGGTTTTCATACGAATTATGACAATAAAGCACTTCATGTGTCTTGTTATTTAGATTTCTATGGTTATAGCTTTTTTAAAATACTGTAAATGTATAAAGTGTCAATTTTATATCTTCTCTTAACTTCCTGTTGTCTGGCAATTGAATACATTCATATAATTTATTATATTTGCCCTATTTTATACTTACTTAAATTTTTTCACATAGCTGATTACGTGGCTAAATGTATAGCTCAAAAATACAACATTTTGTTATATATACCCTATCTATTTACAATTTTCAGGTATTGCGTCCCCGCGCCACACCCGCAGCTGAAACTGGCGGTAGCGGCGAGCCGGCACAACCACACTCTTTGCCCATGGATGCCGCTGATGCTAACGCTATTGCTGAGGTCAATATTTAGTGTCTAATTAATTATTATTATTTATAAGTTTAACTGACAAATACTTTATTTTTTAAATATGCAATCTATTCTAAACAAAAATTAAAGAAATTTTAGTTTTTTTCTTGAAAAAATTCAGTCAGCTATGTGAATAATATATATTATGGATAACGTTTCCTACCTCATGAATATAATTGTTCAGGTGAATCTTGCGTACGAAAATGTCAAAGAAGTGGACTGCCTGGATATTTCTCGTGAAGGCTGCGACGCTTGGGAAGCGGCTGTACGACGATATGAGGATAGGATCGGTGAGCTTAGAAATTTCTATCATATTCTATCACAGCGAAATCTTTCTCAAGGCATTTTTGAAATCCCAAACATGATCTAATGAAACTAAAATATTCATTTATAATAGCGTGAAGAACGCGAACGAAATGTTCCGCATCTTCATGCGGTTCAACGCTAACGCGTTAGCTAACGCAAGAATAACTTCTTGCGTGCCAATAACACTATCAACACAAACATTTGAGTCACAATAATGACCTAATTAAACCAAAATAATATACCGGCTGAATTGAAAACCTCCTCCTTTTTTAAGTCGGTTAAAAATCTTTCTCCAGACCGCGTAGAGACGCGCATAACAGCGCACCTCCGCGACCAACTCGGTACAGCTAAGAACGCAAACGAAATGTTCCGCATCTTCTCCCGATTCAATGCGTTGTTCGTGCGCCCGCACATACGTGGTGCGATACGAGAGTACCAGACTCAGTTGATACAGCGCGTAAAGGACGATATTGAAGCGCTGCATGAGAAATTTAAGGTACGTGCTTTTTGTATGTGATTTTGATAGTCCTACAGGTACACTCATACATGTGAAATTGCTTAAGTGTTTATTAGAATTTAATAAACGAAATTCACTTATCTTTAAAACTTGAATGAATTAAAAGTGAATTGTTTGAACTGCTTCATTTTTGAAATTCGTTTTATTATGCACTTTTTAACATCACAGAACAATTAGGAAAATTATGTTAATTGAAGAATCACTTCTTTATTATAGAGAGAGTAGTAGGCATCTATTTCTCTTGTAATTTTGTCTTATACAATTATTGTCTTATTTATAAGTATTGGAAGTGTATAAAATTGAATGACAATTAACAGGTCCAATACCCACAATCGAAATGCTCCCGACTGTCTCTGGTTCGAGACTTGCCGCCAGTTGCTGGTTCTATTATCTGGGCGAAACAAATCGATCACCAACTTACCGCTTACCTGAAGCGAGTGGAAGATGTACTTGGTGAGATATATTAAGTGGTCATAATTTTAAATGAAACTAGGATAATATTTTGTATTGACCTTGCCTATTATGACACATTCGTTTCATTATCATTTACTGTAATCATTTTCATTTAACAACATATATTTTTTTAGGTAAGGGTTGGGAAAACCACATTGAAGGTCAAAAGCTAAAAGCCGACGGTGACAGTTTTCGTTTGAAGCTCGACACACAAGAAGTATTTGATGATTGGGCTCGCAAGGTAAGTTATTTATATAATGTAACTTAAATTATTGCCTTCTTATAATTAGCTTGTTTTATTACCTTTCCATAAATTATTTTGTATATGAAATTGTGTTTGTGTTACAGGTTCAACAACGAAACCTTGGAGTTTCTGGTCGCATATTCGCCATAGAGTCGGTTCGCGCTCGTTCAAGCAAAACCGGTACTATATTGAAACTTAAAGTGAACTTTCTACCTGAGATCATTACTCTGTACAAAGAAGTCCGCAATTTGAAGAACTTGGGCTTCAGGTTTGTTTATATCATATTAAAGAAATATTTATGTATGTAAAAAACAGTCTGTGTGATTATTATGTTGTTGTTTACAGAGTACCTTTAGCGATTGTTAACAAAGCCCATCAAGCCAATCAACTATATCCCTTCGCTATTTCGCTCATTGAAAGTGTGCGCACTTACGAACGCACTTTGGAAAAGGTTTGTATCTTTATTGTAATCTATTTACACATAATATGTAAAACACGCATTTAAGAACGCGTCCAATAAGAGTCAATGAAAGGCAATTACAGGCTTTAATATAACTTCGAACTTGTTATACTTAGTTTTAAAATAAATAAAAGAGAAAATATTATGTATCAAGTTCTATCCAATAAGAACTGCTCTTGTCGTTCATTGGCTCTCAGTTGCGTATTCAAACACGCGTAAATCACGGTTAGCTTAGAATACCACTATTAGAGCGCAACACCATAATGTCCCCATGTTTAGTACATTTGGTATTTATTCAGTTGAGTATATTGTTACGTAACATAGGTTTAATAAAACGAGTTCAAACTTTATTTCACAACATTGAAACCATATACGAGTAGTTCAATCGTTTGAAATATCCAATACTTTTATTTGCTCTTCATCTTCATAATTATAAAATAATTAGATGAATCGATTTGTTCATCGTATTGTAAGAAAGTAACAGATAGTAGATTTTGATAATAATGTTATTACCATTGTACATACATAGTGAGTACTAAAACATAACAATTCAATTTGAAAAACACTAAGACACGTATTTTTTCACGCAGCTAAATAATAGGAATCATACAAAGGTAGTTTTGGTTTTTACTAATGATAAGCATGTTTTCTTTATTCGCTTATTTATTTTCGTTGCAGACATGTGTGTTTTTCCTTTTTGCTACATATTTTTATTTTTCAAAAAAGTCAATCTCGATAACTATTGGCAATTTGATTTCTGTCTATCTATGAAATGAAATTTTACCTGAGTCCTATTTTAGGATAGCACTTTTTAAAGAAAATTAATCCAGTTATTTTTGCTAGCATCTGTCCTAATTATCCTTTCATACAGTCTAGTTCCTTCTATGTCTCCTTCTTTATCAACTTATTCTATTTTATGTTAGTGTGAACAAATTGATATTTTTTTAACATATACATACAGAATGAATATTAATAAGTAATTTTAAAATAGATCCGTGACAAGGCGTCCATCATACCTTTAGTAGCTGGTCTCCGTCGCGATGTGTTGCACCAAGTATCGGAAGGAATGGCGCTCGTATGGGAGTCCTACAAGCTCGATCCATACGTCCAGAAATTGAGCGAAGTCGTGCTCCTCTTCCAAGAAAAGGTAAATGAATGTATTTTATTTTAATTAGAGAACCACTTGATAAATTTAAAGTTCAAATTTAATTGTTTTTCAGCGATCCTTATTAATACGATACACAATTTTTTGATTTTCCTTAATATAATTATATGTACGGTTCTCTACAGGTTGAAGATCTGCTGGCGGTAGAAGAACAGATTTCTGTAGATGTGCGGTCATTGGAAACCTGCCCGTACTCCGCACAGAGTCTGGCCGATATCTTGATCCGCTTACAAAGAGCTATCGATGAACTCTCGCTCAGACAATACAGCAACCTGCATTTGTGGGTCCAGCGTCTTGATGAAGAGGTAAAGTACATTAAAAGTCATGTGAATTCTTGCAATAAAACTTCTTAATCTACTTGGTTAAATTATAAAACGTTTTTCTACAATATTACTTATGCTTCTAGGTTGAGAAAAGCTTGGCAGCTCGTCTGCAAGCTGGTGTGGAAGCATGGACTGGAGCACTACTCGGAAAAACAAATGAAATGGACCTCTCTATGGATACTTATTCACCAGCTGAGCCTACTCACAAGCCTGGTGGTGAGCCGCAGGTACGACATAACTTAAATAATAATAATTATGTGAAATAATTACTGATCCCACTGATCTTACGAAAAATTCAAAGTTACACTACTTAAGAGATTCGAAGAATATCTGAGACCAGTGATATAAAAATCTCTTTCATATTAAAAACATAACTTGCAGATATAGTGTTTTTTTATTAAATTTCTTAATCGACAATAATAAAACTCATTTAATTTGTACAGATTGCTCGCGTAGTACACGAGGTGCGAATCACAAACCAACAAATGTACTTGTTCCCCTCGCTGGAGGAAGCGCGTTTCCAACTGATGAGGCAGATGTTCGCCTGGCAGGCCATTGTTACCAGCCAGCATCGCTTGCAGAGCACAAGGTTTGTGTCTAAACTAGATATCTAGATTCTAGAATAAAGAGTATTAAAAAAGTTACATTTTTCTAATTTAGTAAATGATATCTAGCCTACTATTTTAACGTCAAATGAAACTTCTGCTATTTAATATAAATAATATTTAAATTTAAAGTTATTAGTTAGGTACTCGATATTATGCAAAAAAAATATCGATTTAAAATATTTATTATTTTAATTAACCCATAAAATTTTAGATACCAAGTGGGTGTGGCTCCGGCCCAAACAGCCACGTATAGGAATCTGTTGACAAAATTGCCAGGAGGTTCTTCGCCGCTAGAGAACGCATACGGCGCTATTGAGCAGAAGATATCGCAAGTGAGGGAATACGTCGACGAGTGGCTGCGGTAAGATTTCAAATATTAATTTATCATTTATTTATAACGTCCGGGCAGTATATACTACTATTTATATCCTTACTGGGAACCAAAAAACTATATTGCTTTTATTTTAAGACGAATAATTAAATTGATATTATACTTATTTTCATTTAGCTACCAAGCGCTATGGGATCTTCAACCTGAAAGCTTGTACGGCCGTCTCGGCGAAGACATCACACTGTGGATCAAATGTCTTAATGACATCAAGTAAGTATCCTTAATCCAATTGATATTTTTATCCAACTTTTTTTATTATAGTACTTTATGTAACTTTTGTATTTGAACAGGAAATCGCGTACAACATTCGACACGTCAGATACTCGTCGTGAATACGGTCCCGTAGTTATCGACTTCGCTCGTGTGCAAAGTAAAGTGGCGCTAAAGTATGATGCCTGGCATAAGGAGGTGCTCGGCAAGTTTGGAGCCCTACTAGGAGGCGAAATGGTACAATTCCATGGAAGATTGGCTAAATCTAGGGGACAACTTGAACAGCAAACTATAGGTATGTTGCATTATTCTACAGCTATATAGCTATTTAAGACCTGTTGTTAAGGCAAGTATTGATTTGAGATAAATAAATTTATATCTATAAAAAAATTGTACCGTCGTATTCTTAACACTTCAGAGATAAGTTTGTCAATTTCTGTATCCCGAATGATTATATGAGTGAATGTATTATTTTTGGATATTAAAAATAAACTACTAAAATTCGATCTATAGAAGCCGCATCCACTAGCGACGCTGTATCGCTCATCACGTACGTGCAACAACTGAAGCGAGAGGTGTTGGCTTGGGAGAAACAAGTTGACATTTATAGAGAAGCCCAGCGTATTCTCGAGAGGCAAAGGTAGTAATCAAACCGAAAAATAAACAAAAATAAGTAATTGCTACTAATTTTATTCAGAAATTGAAAACTAAATTATTACAGTCATTAAATTGTTATTTATTTTATCATCCATAGATTCCAATTCCCAACAAATTGGCTGCATGTGGATAACATTGAAGGAGAATGGAGTGCTTTCAACGAAATTATGAGAAGGAAGGATTCGTCTATACAGACCCAAGTATGTAAAATGAACTGGCTTTTAATCCCACAATCAAGTTATGATTGCTTGTTATTTACTTAAATCTTTTAAATGAAAATCAGCTGTAGTAAAAAGGAATATTATTTCATTCTTTAGTTACGTAAAGTATAAAAATATGCCACGAATTGTTTCTAAGTATATTACTTTTAATTCTACCAGTCACATATCCAAGAATTAATCAAAGCTAAATTATCAACCAAGAAATATCGAATTTTTCTCTCCAGGTGGCGTCACTCCAACAAAAGATCGTAGCCGAAGACAAAGCGGTGGAAGCGCGTACAGTGGAGTTCCTCACAGAGTGGGAGCGCAGTAAGCCCACGGATGGTTCCACTAGACCTGAAGATGCACTTACAAGGTTGAATGCTATGGAGACGAGATACACGCGTCTCAAGGATGAAAGAGACAATGTGGCTAAGGCTAAAGAGGCTTTGGAGCTACATGATACAGGTAGGGGGAAAGTTATGCAAAACTTTAGTAGGGGACTAAACTGTACAACACTGGCTCAATATTGTCAAGTAGAAAAAATTGTCTCAAGACTATTTGATTTTACTTAATAACAAATATTCTGCTTATCTATGAGCTATATAAAAGATTTGATACATATGTTTATCAATTTCGCTCTGCGCGAACTTCAGTTATTATTTATAATTGCAATTACTTCTTAAATAAACAGGATACTTTTCTTGAAAATATCGTACAGGTTCATTATCGTGGTTTTTAACATATTGCTATTACTACGTACACTCATCATACGATTTTTATTTTCTGTAAAACAGGTAGCTCAGTCAACAACGAGCGTATGACTGTTGCTCTGGAAGAACTTCAAGACTTGCGTGGCGTGTGGTCTTCACTCAGCAAGATCTGGACTCAGATTGACGATATCCGTGATAAGCCTTGGCTCTCGGTACAACCAAGAAAACTCAGGTAACTTTTTCAGCAAAGGCAACAAAATTATACATTCTTAAAAGTTAGAACTAGTTAAATTCAATGTTTATTTTTTATATAGACAACAATTGGAAGCTATGTTAAACGAGTTGAAAGAGCTGCCCGCTCGTCTCCGTATGTACGACAGCTACGAGTACGTGCGCAAACTATTACAATCGTACACTAAGGTATTTAATTTTTAAATAAATCAAATTTTAACCTATTAATCTTTCCACTAAACATATGAAAGATGACACTAATACAATGTGAAATTTGCAGGTTAATATGTTGATTGTGGAGCTGAAATCTGATGCATTGAAGGAGCGGCACTGGCGCCAACTTTGCCGTGCCCTTAAGGTAATTAATAGTAATTGAATGTATACAGTTCGAAATTACATATTAATTATTACTCAAAGGAAATTGTTTCTGTGAAATTTTTTCGATATCTATTTCCAATTATTTGCGTTTTTACTATGTATATATTTAAGTTTTTGTTAACATCTTTAAGATAATTTAACTATGTCAATTTATTATTAATACTATTTCTGAAGCGAAATACGTAATAATTTAACTTTAACTCATATTAGGTGGAATGGGCATTATCAGAGCTGACGCTAGGACAAGTGTGGGATGCTGACCTGCTGCACAATGAGCACACCGTACGAGATGTTGTTTCCGTCGCACAGGGAGAAATGGCGCTTGAAGAGTTCTTGAAACAGGTCAGATAAATATTTTCACATTAAACCATTCAAAAGAGAAACATACAAAACACTCTTCTCTTTCGTTTTCATTTCAGTTTGTATTAAACATAAACTTCTTTCTTAGGTCCGAGAATCTTGGCAGAGCTATGAACTAGACTTGATCAACTACCAAAATAAGTGCAAGATTATACGCGGCTGGGACGATCTTTTCAATAAAGTCAAGGAACATATTAACAGCGTTGCTGCTATGAAGCTCTCGCCGTATTATAAGGTAATATTTGATTAAAGTTCAATAAAATGGTAATAAAATAATTTGTAGTTATAACGTTTTGCGTTATCACTACAAGTTATTTTACCGAAAAAATTGCATTATACATATAATGTCCTGTTTCTTTAGGTATTCGAAGAAGAAGCACTTACCTGGGAAGAGAAACTTAACCGCATTAACGCTCTATTCGACGTGTGGATCGATGTACAACGTCGCTGGGTATACTTGGAGGGAATTTTCAGCGGCTCCGCTGATATTAAGACTCTGCTACCGGTGGAAACTAGTCGCTTCCAAAGTATCAGGTAGATATTTAATTATATGAAAGCTCAATTTGACATTAATTAATTGATAAGAAATTGATCAATTCAACATAATATGTTTTATATTTTGGTCGAAAACCGAAAGCTTTATATAGAAAATAGATTTTTTACATCATAATAATGTTTTATTTACCATCTAGCTCGGAGTTCCTGGGTCTGATGAAAAAGGTGAGCAAATCTCCCATGGTGATGGACGTTTTGAACATTCCCGGAGTACAACGCTCCCTGGAGCGTCTCGCAGATTTACTGGGCAAGATACAGAAAGCGCTTGGAGAATACTTGGAGAGAGAAAGAAGCAGCTTCCCTAGGTAATTAACATTAAAATTTATAAACACAAACTTATAATCTTCAGAAATTAGAACATTGTTCTATAACTAAAACCTTATTATCTTTATACAGATTCTACTTCGTGGGAGATGAAGATCTATTGGAAATTATTGGTAACAGCAAGAACATTGCTCGCCTTCAAAAGCACTTCAAGAAAATGTTTGCGGGTGTCGCCGCTATTATTCTAAACGAAGATAACACCATTATTAATGGTATCGCTTCACGTGAGGGAGAGGAGGTAAATATTTTAACAAATTATTTATTGACGTGTAAAAAAACCTTACAATTGTAAATAATTTACCTACAAGCTATATTTCTATCACCTTTTTCAAACATCCTGAAATATGTTTTTACTGACAGATGTTCAAAAATACTAACTAATGCATATTTCCAGGTATACTTCACTTCTCCTGTTTCCACAATAGAGAACCCCAAGATCAATTCATGGCTATCGATGGTGGAGCGTGAAATGCGCGTCACATTGGCTTGCCGGCTCAAAGACGCTGTGGGTGACGTCAAACAGTTCAAAGACGGAAATGTGGACCCGCAAAAGTTTATCGAATGGTGCGATAAGTATCAGGTAACTGAATAAAATGATTTTAAACACAACAAAATTTTTTTTATAATACTATAGACATTTCTATTATTATTCTATATCTACTAGCCATTAACTTACTGCAAGTCTTAAAATTTTATAACCCATATTATCTAAAAAAAATTGGTTGTCTGTAAAGTCGGTTTACTGACGATAGTAGAACGTGACAACATCCGATTGTGCTTCTTTGTCGCTCGTTCCGCGCTCTCGCTTGCACTTCAAGCCTTACATGGAACGCCTCAGAGCGTTACCTCGCTCCTTACCGCATGAGTCATGTTTTTTCGTGCGTGCATCCGGCTCTATCGAATTATAAGACGTAGTCACGTCAAAAAATAAGTTAAAACTAAGATGTACTTTGCAAAATCTGCTAAACTAAATGCTGAATTTTAATATGAATAAAATATTTACAGGCTCAAATAGTGGTGCTAGCAGTTCAAATCCTCTGGTCGGAAGATGTGGACGCAGCCTTAACTGGCGGCGGTGGAGATGGACTCAAACGCGTGTTGGCTCATGTTGAGAACATGCTTAATATTCTTGCGGATTCTGTGCTCCAAGAACAACCCGCTCTTAGGAGAAGGAAGCTGGAACATTTGGTGAGCTTTGTGAATTGATAGATCTTTGATATATCAAAAAAAGATGTTATTTCTTTGAAAGCAAATTAAATGGAGTAGTTTCCTGTGATTTGGTGTATGGTATATGTTTCCAAATTTTTGTCTCATATTTTTTTTTTATAGATCAATGAGTTCGTACACAAGCGCACAGTAACCCGTCGCCTGATCGCGTCTGACGTCACCAGCCCGCGCTCTTTCGAATGGCTGTGCGAGATGCGCTTTTACTTCGATCCTAGGAACAATGATGTGAGTTAATGCTTAAAAAATATATTGTCCAACTGTATTATATTGTTGGAAAATTTATTTCAATTAACTTTTTAATTGAACGTAAAAAAATCTTTATGCATAATTTTCTCATTTCATGTCATCAAATAATAAAGAAGATATTTTAATAGAATAAATTGTTATCCAGGTACTACAACAACTTACAATCCACATGGCTAACGCGAAATTCCTGTACGGTTTCGAGTACCTCGGTGTGCAAGACCGTTTGGTTCAAACTCCGCTCACAGATAGATGTTACTTGACCATGACGCAGGCTCTTGAAGCTAGACTCGGTGGTTCACCGTTCGGTATGTATAATATTTCATTTATATTCATTTATTGTCGTTATAATAAATTCGGGCATAATTTGCCCGTGACTAGTAATTTTTACAATTCGAGCTATTTCCTCACACTTCTCTCTTTACAAAAGGTTATAATAAATTCGGGCATAATTTGCCCGTGACTAGTAATTTTTACAATTGGAGCTATTTCCTCACACTTCTCTCTTTACAAAAGGTACACATATTATATTGTAGCGAAAATAAATAGGTAATAAGATAAAGCATGCTTTATTATAATAATTAATTGATTTTCGTGTTCATAAAAGCTTATAATTCATTTTATTCTAGGTCCCGCTGGTACGGGTAAAACGGAGTCGGTAAAAGCTTTGGGTAACCAGCTGGGTCGCTTCGTGTTGGTGTTCAACTGCGACGAAACGTTCGACTTCCAAGCTATGGGTAGAATTTTCGTCGGTCTCTGTCAAGTAAGTACCAATTTAGAAGCATATTTTTTAAACATCTGTAAAGAATCAGTTAACGTTATTGAAATATTGTTTTTAATAGCATGAATTACTATATCATCCCTTAGAATAGTTATGGATATACATACATAGATAAAAACGTTATCTTTTATTAGGTGGGTGCTTGGGGTTGCTTCGACGAGTTCAATCGTCTAGAGGAGAGAATGTTGTCTGCTGTGTCGCAACAAGTTCAAACCATTCAGGAGGCGCTAAAGAGTCACCAAGAGGGAGACAATACAAGTAATAAGTTTTAAATGAAGTTACATCTTTATACATAAAACCAATGATATTTTATGTATAGATACGTTATATACTCACAATATATCAAAAAAAATGCTTCATATGCAGTGTCAGGCACACACAAATACAATTTTCATTTTACTTAATTTATTACATTGACAGACTGTATAAGAGAGATGGCTCTAATAAAATTATATAAATAAAAAAGACAAAGATAGTTTGTCACTTCCGCGCAGGTGTAAGCAAAAGTCATAAGAATTCACCAATTAAATATAAATAAACAAATAGTTGCCATGGTAATTGGCATAGATAAACGACACAGAAGGTTCAATGTTATAGATGTTAGGTTTCCTGCACAAGTAAATAAATGTGACAATTTCATTTACTATTTTATGATTATTATGATGTCGTATTAAAATGAAAAAAAAAATAAAAAACTTTTTTGGAGATATAACTGTATTAAGTATTTATTACTAGCTGTGGTGTTCGTTTAAGTCATCATCATTTCACCCGATAATCACCCACTGCTGAGCATACTGCATATAGTCCTCCTTATAGAACTCCATAAGGACCGATCTTACGCTATTCGTTTCAAGGCAGTTCCCGAAACCCGTACAAGGTCATCACTCCAACTTGTAGGATAATTATAATAATAGTGGTGCCTAGATGAAAAAAAAAGGATGAAATAAAAGAAAGGATGAAGTATAAGCCTTTTTTATCTAAAACACATATAAAATTTATATAACTATGTTCAATAGCTATTTACAGAAAAGCAAATAGCCTTTTTCGTCAGTAGCGATAATCTTTTCTTCAATGTATACGTATATTCAACATCATTTTTGCAAACAAACATTTTTGCCATCACGATTTCATTGTATATAATAAATAGATATATTTGTTAATTATATGCACTGTGTGGATTTAAATATAAAATTAATCAAGTATTTACCCAAATCGAAATTAATAAAATAACCGTTCTATTTTCAATAATCGTATCTACATGATAATCTTTGAACACAGTGTACGCTAGCATTGTCACACTAGTGATTGAAGCAATGTTTTATCCCTTTCATTATTTCAATACACGTGTCAAGCAAGTGTCATTAATAAAGAATTGTAAATTGTTATTTTTACTCTTAAACTGTAATAATTTAATATATTTTGCTGTGATATGATATTCCTTTATCTTTCTTTATTTTTTTGCACGAATACGTGCACTTTCTGAACACACAGAAAGGCATTTTCGACAACTTTAATGTACCTATAGGCACATGCGCTCACTGGGACCGGTGACAATCTGATTGATTGCATTGGTCCCAAATAGGACCAATTCACGGAATCAGTTTTGGTGCGTTGATGACGTATCTACCTCTTGTTTCTATATATAATATCATTGCATAAAACTGCACAAATCAGTGAAGACACTTTTTGTTATTCTTCTGTCTTACGGAATGAAATAAATAACGAAACATATGAATTAATCTTAATTTTTTACTTAGGCAATCAATCCAACCATTATATTAATACTATACTAACCATATTTGCAGCAAAATCAATCACAGTGGAACTTGTCGGCAAACAAGTACGCGTGAGCCAAGACATGGCGATATTCATCACCATGAACCCCGGATATGCTGGTCGTTCCAACTTGCCGGATAACCTCAAGAAGCTGTTCCGCAGTCTCGCCATGACCACGCCCGATAGGCAGCTCATTGCCGAGGTGATGCTGTTCAGCCAAGGTTTCCGCACTGCGGAGAAGCTGGCCTGCAAGATTGTACCGTTCTTCAAGTGAGTGAAGGGATACTATGGAAAGGAAACCCGAAGAGATACTACTATGGGGATCACATTCAGGGGAAAATATTATGTATTGTGCTTGCAACTTAATTATTAAGCATATTACTTGGTTTTTATCAACTTATACCAATGTTAAGAATAAGAGAACATCAAACGGTAATATTATATATATATATATAACTTTTTCACAGGTTGTGCGATGAACAATTGTCTAATCAATCTCACTACGACTTCGGTTTGCGTGCACTTAAATCTGTACTCGTGTCCGCTGGTAATGTGAAACGTGATCGTATTCAGAAAATCAAGGTATGTAAAATTCCATAATGTTTATGTAACTACATAACTTTTTCTTCTATTATTATTTTATCACATTTTTTTGGCAAATAAAAAAATTCATTTCGTTTTTGTGTACGACTAGATTATCTAGACTATTTTAATTTATCCTTAAATAGCTAGCAAAGTACATATAACATTTTCATTCTTTAGGAGAATCTAAGAGAACGCGGAACTGAAGTACCAGACGAAGCTTCAATAGCAGAATCTTTGCCGGAACAAGACATTCTGATCCAGTCAGTGTGCGAAACAATGGTGCCGAAGTTGGTGGCTGAAGATATTCCACTGCTGTTCTCTCTGCTTAATGATGTGTTCCCTAATGTTGGATATACTAGAGCTGAAATGACCGGTAACATTCTTACGGAAAATTTTTTGAACACATATTTCTAACTCAAATGTATCTCAGTTGTTTCGAAACTTAACATCATGAATATTTCAATGATTATAAAAATGGCAATGAACTACCTTACTAATCAGATAAATTTTCACATTAATGCAAAAAATTATCTCTACTTAATAAATCCTTCACGATATTAATAAATTAATCTTTTGTATCAATAGGTCTTAAAAATGAAATTCGTGCCGTATGCGCTGAAGAATTCCTTGTCTGTGGTGAGGGAGATGAACAAGGAACAACTTGGATGGAGAAGGTAAATTGTTTTATTAATTACCTGATAATTATTGTAACACTTCTAATTAATTAACTCTAAATGCTAAGTTTAATGATATTAACAAATTTAAATAACCAAGAAAATCAACTGCTGCTGCACATGTTTATATTTTTTTCATAAAATAAGTTATTCATGATCATAACATGATAACACGTGCATCATAATCAGGTGTTGGTCAAAACCGCATTTACATCATTTATACAAATATTCGTTTATATATAAATAACTCGTATTCAATTTATTTATTAATTTTAACAATTTCATTACATTTTATATTCATTACTGATCTAAACATGTAAAGTTATTTGAATATTTATTGTAGTCATAGTAAATAGTAAGAAAAATATCAGTAACGAATATAGAACGCAATTCTAGCATGCATACGTACTTATACCGGTATCGGGTACTACACGTTTAAAATGAGAATAGGATGATCTTTTCCTCGATTTTTTACACCAAAAACTTTCGCGATATAGACATAAAACTGTCGGTCTTTGGCTAGACATCATCTCATCTTATTCTTACTTTAACCGTGTCGTACGTGAGTGTGAATGTATGCGTTTCCATGCTAACCCGATGGTACGTAGAGACGCAGCGCGGCCTCTCGGGCGCAACACAGCACCTGGATCGAAAAGGTCAGTGCGATGTGACCTCAGAACTTCTCCAGATATATCTTCTTTTATCAATGTGTGTCATATTTCGCACGTCTTGTCTTGCTCGATGTTTTTACTGTGTGGTATCTTTCAGTCTTTTTGGTTTAGTGACGTCCCTATCGTGTAGATCACTTTCATTTGCACGCAATTTTTTTATCCTGCGAAATTGAACATTTTTTAAACATAAGACACAAATGTTACTACTACATTTTAAATTATCTCTATATGTTAAACACTTGTAAACACATTTTCAGCCATAAATTTGGGTCATTCAACTTTCGAGCACTCTTCATGTCACATCACACGCATAACACAGAACATTTTGCACATATTTTTCTATATTTTTGTTTGTTAGTCGCAAGTTGTTTGTATTTTATTTGCAGATATCAAATTTGTTTCTTTTACGGCTTCATACCTTCGTTGTTCGCATTTTCTTGTACAATTGGCAAAAATGTTGATTATAATATTATAATGTAATTAGGAGTTTTGATTTTATCAGAAAGAACTGACAATTTGTGTTATTTAATTTAATAATGGTTTTTATATAGGTTCTCCAACTGTATCAAATCTGCAAACTCAATCATGGTCTGATGATGGTTGGACCATCAGGAAGCGGAAAATCTACAGCATGGCGTGTATTGTTGAAAGCTTTAGAACGGTAAGCAAATATAGAAATTAATTATATTGATAAATTTTTGAATGATAAGGAGTGAGCAAATGAAGAACTATAGATGTAAAAAAAAATTACCCACATTTATTTGCTTCATCCGAAGTCACTAAATGATATGGAAAATATTTTAAATTCTATTTTTTACAGGTTTGAAGGTGTAGAGGGCGTAGCTCATGTAATCGATCCTAAAGCAATGTCAAAGGAAACGCTGTATGGTGTTCTGGATCCTAACACTCGTGAATGGACTGACGGATTATTCACTCATATACTCAGGTAACATTACGTTAGAAACTTGAAAATACTTTTCTTTAACACTATGAGTTTCATAACTAATATTTATTAATATGAATGTTTTTAGAAAAATCATCGACAACGTGCGAGGTGAAATAAATAAACGCCAATGGATCATATTTGACGGTGATGTCGACCCTGAGTGGGTAGAAAATCTTAACTCCGTATTAGATGACAATAAACTGCTAACACTACCAAATGGTGAACGTTTGTCTTTACCGCCGAATGTGCGCGTCATGTTTGAGGTTAGTAAAGTAAATTTTTAGTTTCATGTCTTGTCTTTTCTATTTATAGAAGTAAATAATGTTTTATTGTTATGTTCTATAGGTCCAAGATCTGAAGTACGCTACCCTTGCCACAGTTTCACGTTGTGGTATGGTCTGGTTCTCGCAGGATGTCCTCACAACGGAAATGATCTTTGAGAACTACCTCCTAAGGTAAGTCACTACACATTTTTTAGACCTTTACTAATTGTCATTTATAAGTTTTAAATATTATGATGATATTTATTTATTTAATTATTTGTTAGGTTGAGAAATATTCCATTAGAAGATGGAGAAGAGGACTCATTCAGTATCGTAATGGCAGCACCATCAGCTGGCGGTGATCAGAATGCTACTGAAAACATTTTGTCACCAGCTTTACAGGTATTGTACATTGTTTATTTTATTTTCTTCAATTCTAGATTAAATGTGTTTTTTCACAGGATAAATACATTCAGGAGAATTTCGCACGAACGACGAACATGAACGATATCAATTTTATATATATTCAAACAATTTCGCATGTATATAATCGATATTTATTTTTGACTATGTTGTTGCAAAAGTACATTTTGTTATGAATACATTCTAAAAAATTACGTGCTTCACTTTCCAATATTTAGACGCAACGCGATGTAGCAGCAATTCTTCAACCACTGTTCTACGGCGATGGCCTCGTGGTCAAGTGTCTGGAACGCGCCGTGTCGCTCGATCACATTATGGACTTCACCAGGCATCGCGCTCTGTCATCATTGCATTCCATGCTTAATCGTGGAGTCAGGTAATATAAAAATGTTCAGCTATGGGTTATGATATTAAGGGCTAGTATCAGAATTTCTGATTATTTAAAGTTGTCAATTAAAAAAGTGTTCCATGCATATGCATAATTTACATAAAAAGCGTCCAATAGTGACTTTATCGTCAAGTGGTGAAACTGGCCCTTAGAACGATAAATTTTAGAATTTTTCGAATCGTTATTAGCTTTATTCAACATTTTTCATGTTTACAGGAACATTCTGGCATACAATCGCCAACACCCTGACTTCCCCATAACAAATGATCAACTTGAAGCTTACGTACCGAAATGGCTTGTATATTCTTTGCTATGGTCCTTCGCCGGAGATGCCAAACTTAAAGACCGAAATGAATTGGGAGATTTCATTCGATCTGCCAGCACCATGTTGCTACCCAACTGTGGTGCCAATCAGCATATTATTGACTTCGAGGTATACAAAAATCACATTCCCTAATAACTAAGTATATATTAACATTTACCAATTTCGTAATAGACTGTTAAATAAATTGAAAAACTTACAATCTTTCTTCCTAATTTCTCTTTAACGTTTTGCCGATATTATTATTCCCCTAAAGTAATTGCAATATTTCATTGCTCTAAATTTTAAATATCCCAGGTCTCGATAACCGGCGAATGGGTACCGTGGTCAGCAAAGGTTCCACAAATAGAGGTGGAAACGCATAAAGTGGCCGCACCCGACGTGGTCGTGCCCACACTCGATACTGTGCGACACGAGTCACTGCTGTACACCTGGTTGGCTGAACATAAACCGCTTGGTAAGTACAATAAATGACAAAATTATATGTATAATTTTGCTGCGTAAAATAACTAAAAATGTCCGAGTAACGGAACATTAGCAGTCATTTAAATTAGCACCTTATTTCGTGGTAGTAGTGTTCAAAATCTATTGTATATGTATATGAATATTAGAAAACTCTGCCTTTGTAAGGCAGAGTATTGCATTGGACAATTTTAATGCATCTTAAAAAAAATCAATAATATTTATTTAACAGTACTTTGCGGTCCACCCGGGTCGGGTAAGACAATGACGCTATTCTCGGCCCTCCGTGCTCTGCCTGATATGGAAGTGGTCGGTCTTAACTTCTCTTCGGCCACCACTCCAGAACTACTGCTCAAGACCTTTGATCATTACTGCGAGTATAGGAAGACTCCTAATGGTGTTGTGCTGGCGCCAGTACAGGTAAAAATAAATAATATTATTTTACAGTGAAAAAGTAGTGTTCTGAACATTTACGTTATGAATCAATAGTAATTAATTGAATAGAAATAAGTGAAAATCAATAATCAACCAGTTATTATTTTTGCATTCTTTGTGACTTTACGTATTTTTTATTGCTTAAATTGTATTTCTTTTTAACATAGCTGGGCAAATGGTTGGTACTCTTCTGTGACGAAATCAACTTGCCCGATATGGATCAATATGGAACTCAACGTGTTATTTCCTTCTTGAGACAACTGCTGGAACACAAAGGATTCTATAGAGCCAGTGGTATGAATAAGTAATAACTATCCAAAACTTAGCCTCAACTTTTTAATCGGAACAGAACTAGCCTTAACAGAATATAAATAAGATTTTCTATGTAAACTGCAGTACTTTAAAAGTATATCTTGTTTCTTTTACTTATTATATATTTTTTTAAAAAGTGCCAAAATAGAGCCAATTATTTAAAAAAGTGCAACTATTTTAGTTTTTACCTATGTTTTATAGACCACTCGTGGGTGCACTTGGAACGCATACAGTTTGTTGGCGCGTGTAACCCGCCTACTGACCCTGGACGTAAACCGCTCTCTCATCGTCTGTTGCGACATGTGCCAGTCATTTATGTCGACTATCCTGGAGAAACTTCTCTTGAACAGGTAAGCTGGAGAAATAAATTATACTTTTATTGATGGAACAAAATATATTACAAATCGTCTGTTCAGAATAAATATTTCACTTAAAGATAGGCATTATATAATCACACTTAGACCAATACTTGACTTACTTACGGTGCACAGTTAGTACAATAATAGTGAAAGAACAATACGAACTACATAACTTATTCTATCTCTTCCTCATATCCTTTATTGCAAATTGCTTCTAAGTTCTGACACCGCCTTTTTTTTTGTTTTTTTTTTTACATTTCAATTAATTCATCTTAATTCCCCAGATCTACGGCACATTTACGCGTGCAATGCTGCGTATGCAGCCCGCACTACGCGGTTACGCGGAACCGCTGACGCAAGCGATGGTGAAGTTATACCTCGCGTCGCAGGAACGCTTCACGCAGGATATGCAGCCGCACTACGTGTACTCGCCTAGAGAAATGACGAGATGGGTGCGCGGTATATGCGAAGCTATAAGGTAGGAACGAAACTTTACAAGCTTACTTCAACTATATCATAATGGTCCGGAAATGTATTTTGATACAATTTCAACTTATATCAAAACTTTTCATTTCAGAATACAGTAATTATATCTTATATTTTTTTTAAATCTTATAATTTCTTTAATAGTTATTAAAATTCGGGCAAATGATTGTGTGATATTGTGAACTAAAAAGTTATTCCATGTTTTGTAGCTAGTTATATAATATGAACCATTTGTTGTTATGTTTCAGACCCCTGGACAACCTCTCGGTTGAGGGTCTTGTACGCCTGTGGGCTCACGAAGCGTTGCGTCTATTCCAAGACAGACTTGTGGATGACGTCGAGCGACAATGGACCGATGAAAACATTGATACCGTCGCTATGAGATTCTTCCCAGGTACTTACTTCTACTAATAACAATATTTGTTTTTTTTTTGTTGAAGTTGTAATATTGTAATTATAAAATTATCTTCTTTGCAGGAATAAACAGAGAACAAGCTCTTGAAAGACCAATTCTGTACAGTAACTGGTTAAGCAAAGATTATATACCTGTCCAAAGGGATCAACTGCGCGAATACGTTAAAGCTAGGTTGAAGGTAAATTTATTGCATTTGATTATGTTCTCCATAAAAAAAATGTTATGAAGTTATAAATGTTACTAAATAAGTTTTCAATACAATTGAATACAATATGAAATGTAGACCGGGAGATACTGACACAAAATTTCGAGTCATTTGTAACAGGATGCCGGTTCTACAGGGGTCTTAGTACGCAATGACAAAAAGAAAAACGATGGTGTGAACACTGGTACCGGTGGCTTAGTCGTGTGGGCGTTAGTCGAACTCGTCGTAAAAATAGCGAAAGTCAAACGATTTGTAACACAAAAATTTTAGAATTTATCGATAGCCCATAAAAAAGAAGTAGGCGGTAGTGTCATGCCATACTTTTCCGGTGTGACTTACAGCCCGCCATACCGACGCAAATGTGTTGATTTTAAACAAAACAATTCAACCATTTGTACCAGGCTAACTTTTGCACAGGTAACCATCGTCGTGTAGCCATTTACGAAAATCACTATACCATACTTTTCGGACGATTCCAAATGGTCGCCATACCGCCGAAAATCTGCAAAAATTTTTTTTTTCGCCAAACTTTTGGTACCAGTATTGCATTTGGATTTTTGGAGAGTATTTGATAAAATGTGACCATTATTATATTTGCCATACTTCTAGTAGGGGGAAAAAGTGCTGCCATACTTCATAAATAAATTTATTATTAATTAATAGAAGTGAAGATTTCTACCACCTAGATCTTTGAAATTTTGTATTTATATTTGTTGAACCTCAAACTTATAGGAAAGATTAATGCCATACTGTTACAAATCGTTCAAAATACGAATAAAATCATACAATAAAAAAAAATCTTATACACATTCGCCACCTCCCACAGGTATGGCATTATCACACTTCTATTTATAATCATTCAGGAGTTGTTGAAAAAAAAATTAGGGTGTTACAAATGGTTCGGCGAAAAAAAAAATTTGCAGATTTTCGGCGGTATGGCGACCATTTGGAATCGTCCGAAAAGTATGGCATGGCGATTTTCGTAAATGGCTGCACGACGATGGTTACCTGTGCAAAAGTTAGCCTGGTACAAATGGTTGAATTGTTTTTTTTTTAAATCAACACATTCGCGTCGGTATGGCGGGCTGTAAGTCACACCGGAAAAGTATGGCATGACACTACCGCCTACTTCTTTTTTATGGGCTATCGGTAAATTCTAAAATTTTTGTGTTACAAATCGTTTGACTTCGCTATTTTTCCGACGAGTTCGACTAACGCCCACGCGACTAAGCCACCGGTACCAGCGTTCACACCATCGTTTTTATTTTTGTCATTGCGTACTAAGACCCCTGTAGAACTGCCATCCTGTTACAAATGACTCGAAATTTTGTGTCAGTATCTCCCGGTCTAATGAGTATCTTTACAATTTATTTTAATTAAATTTTAAACATCAATCAATGCTTTAAAAATAGGTGTTCTACGAAGAAGAGTTGGACGTTCCACTTGTATTATTCGACGAAGTTCTAGAACACGTGTTGCGTATCGACCGTATCTTCCGCCAGCCCCAAGGACATCTGCTGCTTATCGGAGTTTCCGGTGCTGGTAAAACTACCCTCAGTCGTTTTGTCGCCTGGATGAATGGACTCAGCATCTTCCAGATTAAGGTAAACAATATAAAACAATAAGATTTATAGTTTACCAAAGTCATCTTAAAAGTTTAGTTTCAAGTATCTAGTTTTCCCGAAAATATTTTCCTTTCAGCGATTGTTCATTATTTTTTTTTTTTGAGTTTTAACTATTTCCGTATACACCAAAAACACTTATTTCAGTGTCAGTATATTTTTATTTGATTTAATCATGTGTCCTAACTTTTAGGTCCATAACAAATACACCGGTGCAGACTTCGACGAAGATTTACGTTCAGTACTGCGCCGAGCTGGATGCCGCGATGAGAAAGTTGCCTTTATCCTTGATGAGTCTAATGTTTTGGATAGCGGCTTCCTTGAGAGAATGAACACGCTTCTTGCTAATGGAGAAGTAAGTTTTATGTTCTATTTATTACTATAGAAATATTTTAAGCAAAGTTATGTTATAAATTCGATATTCAATTGTTATACTCTGTCCATTATATTATTTGCTTTTTGACAGCTTCACGCCTATGTAGGATTGTATTGTCTATGTTAAAATGTCATACAAATAATTATCGTACTTCATGGACAGGTCCCGCCCACTTAGTGATGCCTACACAGAATTATTCAATGATGGGTCGATAGATTAAAATAATCGATAGAAATACTCTGTAAAATATATCCGATACAGAAACACTCTTCTATTATGTTATATAATTTAAACGTAAAGACAACCAAATTGTAAGATAGAAACCAATAAATAATAAAATATTAGTTTAGTTTAGTTTTAACATACAATGCATAGATATGTGGTCTTATTATTACATATCTTATTAGTACGTTTACGTTGTAATTATTATTTAAGTACCTGATTCGATTTATGATAATATTTTGAATTTATAATTGAAATGGTATCACAATCGATAATCTTTTGAACATCACTTCTGGTATCACCCGTCGAGCTGTCAAAAAGCAATTCTTATAGTGGACAGACTATAACAATACTATAAAAAATATTGTCTTGTAATTTTTCAGGTTCCTGGCTTGTTTGAAGGTGATGAATTTGCAGCTCTCATGACTCAGTGCAAAGAGGGCGCGCAAAGGGAAGGACTTATGTTGGATTCCAATGATGAATTATATAAATGGTAAGATAAGATTTGACAATTTCATGCTAACTAATTTAAGTTTGAAAAATATTTTTGCTTAAAATATAAAAGGATATCTTTTCATGGCTTCGTGTAATGTATGTCTTAAAATCATAATAAAAAATGATTTAATATTGTCATTCTCATATAGGTTCACTGGCCAAGTCATGCGCAATTTGCACGTAGTATTCACAATGAATCCATCCTCCGAGGGTCTGAAGGACCGTGCGGCAACCTCGCCTGCGCTGTTCAACCGTTGTGTGCTCAACTGGTTCGGTGACTGGAGCGATTCAGCTCTATTCCAGGTAGAAATTTCTTGCAATCGTTAAAAAGTCCCTAAAAACAACATTATAGAAAATAATTATTCAAATTGTGCGAACTAGACATAATTTAAATGAGGTAGATAATAGGAAGGCACCAGCTATCATATAAAAAAAAATTAATCATCAATATCTGTTAATCCGTTGAAAGTTCTAAGTTAACAAATCCAAAAAGAATACAGTCATGTCAGTAAATCGAGAACCTCCTTTGAAGTGGGTTGAAAAATTCTTACCCATGCATAATTTATATTATGTAACTGTATTCATATTATATACTGGTAACTGTGAGTTAATTGTAACAGTTAATTTAACATACTATTAAACATAAATTAAGAAACAACGTTTCAAAATATATCCTTTTGAATTGATATATAAATTTCTCTTATAATAATCACTAGCATAAATTGTACAAAACTATAACATTACCATCTTCACCAGGTCGGCAAAGAGTTCACGACCCGCATGGACCTGGACTCTTCGGACTACGTGCCCCCAGACTTATTCCCGGCCGCGTGCGGTGAGATCGGCGCACGACCATCTCAGAGAGACGCGGTCGTAAATGCGTGCGTGTACGTGCATCAGACGCTGCACCGCGCTAATGCACGACTTGCTAAACGGGCAAACCGCACTATGGCTATCACGCCCAGGTATGATACTATAATTAAGAAATTGTATCAATCGTTATTGACGAAAATCATGATAACATATTATAAGAAACAACAAGCGAGGCCGGGTTATGATCGAATAGACTTCTGAAATAGTAAAACACTGTGTTTTCCGTACATACATACAGACAAATATACGTACGTAGATCACGCCCCAAGTATACTATAATTAAAAAAAATATGCAATGTACAGTTTTGCATTTCCTACGATTTTATTATATGTATAGATTGAATTAGAAGATTTAAAAACGATTAGTCTTATTTTAGATAATCCCATTGTAAAATAACTGTAATACAGATGATTTTTAAACGATTCTGTATAAAACAAACATTATTTGTTGTTACTAGACATTACTTAGACTTCATCCAACAAATGGTCAAACTTTACTCTGAGAAACGCGCGGACCTAGAGGAGCAGCAGCTGCATCTCAACGTTGGTCTGGGCAAAATTGCCGAGACTGTCGAGCAAGTTGAAGAAATGCAAAAGAGTCTTGCTGTTAAATCACAAGTAAGTAATATGTTAATGTAAGAAAATAAATTGTTAAACATATTACTTTATAAGGTAACCGAGTCATGTGTGGCAAAAATATTCCTTCATGCGTGGCATATATATGCCCAATTATATTAATTTTTAACTGATTTATTACAGGAACTACAAGCTAAGAATGAAGCTGCCAACGCGAAACTTAAACAAATGGTTAAAGATCAGCAAGAAGCTGAAAAGAAGAAAGTTGAAAGTCAAGAAATTCAGGTTCTTTACAAAATCCTACTAACCATTTACCTTTTGCCAGAGTTTTGTAATAAATATTTATATTATTGTACTTGTGATAATTCAGGTCGCTTTAGAGAAACAAACTAAGGAAATAGAAGAAAAGCGTAAAGATGTAATGGCGGATCTTGCTCAAGTGGAACCAGCTGTCATTGAAGCGCAAAACGGTTTGATTCTTTTTATTTGCTATAACCCCGTAGTTATCCCAATTGTTAATATTTGTATTCGATTTTTGATACACATATTCGTTTATTATTTGAAAATTGGATGCTCAAAATTTATTGAATTTCCTTGCTAATATTGAACAGTTTGTCATCTAGAGAGTTTCTGTATAATGTGTGTGTTTTTTCCCCTAACTATAATTAGTTATGGCAAACTCAAACATGTGCCTAATCCTCATGTCACAGAAAATGTTTTTTTTTTATGTTTTGTTCATTATTTTCATATTTTCTTATAAAGTACTGTAACGTTTGCCGATGCAGTGTGCCAATTGAAATAATGATCATTCGAAACTTCTAGCTAGACATTAATGCACGATATTCAACTTGTGAATTATTTATAATACTTAATCCGTGTAAAAAAGGAATGCCGAATCCGTAGCGATATATATAGTATTAAGTAACTGAAGACGATCCCAAACAGCGGTACGGTCGATCAAGAAACAACAGTTAGTCGAAGTGAGGTCGATGGCCAACCCGCCGTCCGTGGTGAAAATGGCCCTGGAGTCGATCTGCACGCTGTTGGGCGAGAGGGGCGACACGTGGAAGGGCATCCGCTCCGTGGTCATGAAGGACAACTTCATTTCCACTATAGTTAACTTCGAGACTGAGAACATCACGTTAGTGTCGCATTGTTTTGGGCGCGGAGGTTGCACGGTGCAATGGATTTACACGCTTTTACACTACCCTCAACTTAAATGTGGACATAGGAGCTATCTTTGAAAATTATATATGGCTTACATTTTTAAAGTGTGCTCCCGTGTTACTGAGCTTTGATTATTATCAATAATGACGACGTCTTAAGTACACATTACTTGATAAAAACAAAAAAAAAATACTTTATAGTAATGCCGTGAAATCTCCGTACTGCATAATAATCAAATGAAGGAAATGTAACTTAATCGTAGAATGATCACGTAGATAGCAAGCGTTTATTTCGTGTTCCTCAGTCTCATATTTATTGGCAAAAACATAATATTAGCGTACTTAGTGCATTGAATGATGTCATGTTAGAATTGAATGTCGTAACGATTAACTAAAATCCTAGTATTATATCCTTTTATTATTTAGTGTAAGACTATTATTTTCTATCACACTTGAATGAAAGTTATGATTTATTAGAAGATAATTTCGATATTGTATATACGCTACGCTTGCTCGCATATGTGACTGTTGTTATTAATGTAAAAATGAATAACGCTGTAAACACAATGTATAATCGGCATCCTCGTAAGGCGCACTAATAACCCGATAATGTCGTGACTAACACCGCTGAGCATCGTCGTGAACGAACGTAAATAACAGACGTGTCCAATAATAATAATCGATATACGTGTTCCGTGTCATGATATAGCGAGAGAATAACGCCAGCCGCATGTGACACGGTCCGCTAAACCAGCTTTTTTGTTTCTCTCTTTTTGTCCTCTGTCGCTCTCGCTTGGTGGTGTGCGGCGCGATACAGCCGTGAAGTCGATAAAGAAGCAGCACCTAGTGGAGGTGCGCTCTATGGGCAACCCGCCCGCCATCGTCAAGGTGGCGCTCGAGTCCATCTGTCTGCTGCTCGGCGAGAACGCGACCGACTGGAAGGCCATCCGCGCGGTCATCATGCGCGAGAACTTCATCAACAGCATTGTCTCCAACTTTTCGACCGAGGATATCACGTGAGCACTGCCTAGAGAGCTTTATTACCTCGTCCTACCCTGGATATCCTACATGTCCCTCTTTTACTAGTGGTGGTTTGGTTATGCATGTTTGTTATTTATCGATCAGAAATTTAAAAAATTGTTACTTTCTATTTCTCAGATATACTGTTTATATTTTAAACTAAAATAAGATATAATGTGTGTGTTATAATAAAAGGAATTTAAATATATTTCCGATTGATAAGTAACAATAGTATTGTGTGATGTTGGTATGTTTCTTTTTTTATTTTAACGCTATTTGCTTGCTTGTTGCATGGTGTGTTTGCATTTTATAGTTTTAAGATGCTCAAAAAGAAGGCAGGTATTTTTAATTAATACAAAATATTAACTTTGAACTTTTTAAGCATTCATATTTTAACTGGATGTAGCATGTTTTGGATTTGATATCAAAATAAAATGGAGAAGTTACTAAACTATTCACACATAATAATATTCTCACCGTGAATGGCCTTTTTAATTCCATTAAAATATAAAAACGAAAAAAGCAATAAATAAAGATTTTGCCACATTTACTCATTGAAATTTAGGTTGCATGAATGTATTTGCCAATAAATAATGTCCGTCCATTTTCCTTTTCTTTTTTTTGTTTTCTTAAGGTAAAAGGAGTTCGAAATCACCAATGGCAGTGAATCATTTGGCTTGTTTATTTTACGTTTAGTTTTATGTTTGCTATCTATTAATGTTATTCATAAGCATTGTTATTTTATTTGCTGCGTTTTTAGTGACGTCCATTTCATTTCCATATTTTTATTTTTTGGTTAGTGGAAATTTGCATGATTTATTTGATTTAATTTTTTTAAATGGTTTTGGTTCAGTTGATGCACAATCATATTTTTTTTATTCATTTTTGTCATGATGAATAATATATTAATACAATTTACGCATATCGTTAGTGACGAAGTTCGTGAAAAGATGAAGACCAGATATTTGAGTAATCCGGATTATAACTTCGAGAAAGTTAATAGAGCCAGTATGGCTTGCGGTCCTATGGTGAAATGGGCCATTGCACAGGTGAGAAAAAGAGTTTTATGTGCATGTGCGTAATATACAATACAGGAAGTATTAAATTAATGCAAAAATTCCGAAATTATACCCTTTTATAGATTGAATACGCAGACATGTTGAAACGTGTTGAGCCTTTGCGTAACGAGCTCCAAGCTTTGGAAGATCAAGCGCAAACGAATGTTAAAGCTGGCGATGAAGTGCGTGAATTAATAGCGCAACTGGAGAAATCAATTGCTTCATACAAGGAAGAGTATGCTCAATTAATCAGTCAAGCACAGGCTATAAAGACAGATCTTGAAAATGTCCAAGCGAAGGTAATTACATATTTAACATACATATGTAACATATTTTTTTATGAAAAATTAAACTATATTTATTGTTAATATTAAATATTCATTCGATGTTTCTAGGTGGACAGATCAATAGCTCTCTTGAAGAGTTTGGTAATAGAGCGTGAGAGATGGGAGTCCAGCTCAGAGACTTTCCGCTCTCAAATGAGCACTATCGTTGGTGATGTGCTGCTTTCTGCTGCGTTCATTACATATGGCGGATACTTCGATCAACATGTATGTTTATTTTCATTTTCTATTCGCATAATTGAAGGTCTTTTTGTGTAAAGACTGTAATGTGATGTTTTATTTCAGTACCGTCAAAATCTCTTCTCAACATGGACTGCTCATTTGGCGGCGGCTAATATTAAATACCGTCCAGAAATTGCTCGTACGGAATATCTTAGTAACCCAGACGAAAGGCTGCGTTGGCAGGCCAATGCATTGCCTACTGATGAGCTGTGCGTAGAGAATGCAATCATGTTGAAGGTAGTATCCGATAAAACGTATATTTTAATGGCATTATAAATGACAATAAACTTCTTAATACAAAATGTCCTTTTTACAGCGCTTCAACCGCTACCCACTTATTATTGACCCCTCAGGTCAAGCTACAGAATTCATCATGAGAGAATTTAAAGATCGCAAGATTACAAAGACATCATTCCTTGATGATTCCTTCAGGAAGAATCTGGAATCTGCCTTGCGTTTCGGTAATCCACTTTTGGTGCAGGTAAGAAAAGAAAAAATAACATTTTTTTTTTCTAAACAACATCTTTAAAAAAACATTTAAACAATACATTTTACTCTTAAAATTTTCAGGATGTAGAAAATTATGATCCAATTTTAAATCCAGTGTTGAATCGTGAATTACGTCGTACTGGCGGACGTGTGCTCATTACACTTGGAGATCAAGATATCGATTTGAGTCCTTCATTTGTTATATTCTTAAGTACCAGGTAAGAAGATAACCATAAACTTCCTTTTTATTTTTTTCAAAGTAAATACTCATTCATTTTGTAATTTTCAGAGATCCAACTGTTGAATTCCCACCGGACATGTGCTCTCGTGTCACTTTCGTTAACTTTACTGTTACGCGATCTTCATTACAATCACAGTGTCTGCACCGTGTATTAAAGGCTGAGAGACCTGACATTGATACCAAACGTTCAGATTTACTTAAATTGCAAGGTACAATGTTTTTAATAAATTCTCAAATGTATGGCTATTCTTTTGACTATAATTACAAAGATATAATGTTAAATATACAATTTGATTTAAGGTGAATTCCACCTACGGCTGAGACAACTAGAAAAGTCGCTTCTTCAAGCCCTCAACGACGCTAAAGGCAAGATTCTGGATGACGATTCGGTTATCGCCACTCTAGAAACGCTCAAGAAAGAAGCAGATGACATTGGTCAGAAGGTAAATTTCAAGACTTAAACCATTATTAAATCAACAAGAGATATGTATTATGAATTTGATATATTGTTTTTTTTATCATTATTTCTAGGTGGAGGAAACCGACAAAGTTATTGGAGAAATTGAAACTGTTAGTCAACAATACTTACCATTGTCTCAAGTAAGTTACATTAGTTTATATAATTTAAACATTGCAATTAATCATTTTGAAGTTGGTATGTACTAAAATTATTATTTATTTTTAGGCTTGCAGCAGTATTTACTTCACGATGGAGTCATTGCACCAAGTGCACTTCCTATATCAGTATTCATTGAAGATGTTTTTGGATATATTCAGTTCCGTTCTTATTTCGCCCGGTCTCAATGGACTTTCAGATTACACAGCACGTCTGAAGATTATTACGGATGAATTGTTTATTGTGAGTGAAACGTTTCAATACTATATTATTGAATAATTATGGCTTGTACTTATTATTTGTGTGATTTGAGCTATTTATTTGTGTCTAAATCTATAACCTGAAAAGCAGGGGTAAAAGCTTCGAATAAGTCTCTTTTAGTTTGAAGATGTAAAGACATATTATTAATTTTTGTACCGAAATGTGTAATCAATTTTTTTTTAATTAATTTCAGACTGTATACGAGCGTGTAGCTCGCGGTATGTTACACACAGACCGGCTTACATTCGCGCTGCTATTATGCCGCATCCAACTGAAGGGTGCAGGTGCAGCGGATACTCTGGAACGACAATTTGCTGTGTTCCTCCGCGGCCGAGAGGGCTTTGTGTCGTCTGGTGCTCATCCTCAGCTTGAGGCACTCACGCCACAACAACAGGAGGCTGCGGCTAGACTTAGTTCAAGGTAATTGTTTAGTTACCGCCATATTGAATGTAAACAATTCCTTTCCATGTATTTATTTAGGCAATTATTCTATATGAAAATCCTTATACTAATATAAGCTCTAAGGTTAGTAAGTTAGTGGAGATAACATTTGTCATAGAGGTAAATAATATTCTTAAAACTCGAAACATAGGTTTTTCTTTCGCGGTTGAAACTTTCTAGTTTCAACATATTATACCATTTATACAAATAAAAATTGATATTTCTATTGGCCATAACTTGCTTAGTGATGTACAAATTGCAACGTATTATTTCTAACAGATTGGTGGCATTCCGCAAACTGCTCGACAAAGCGCAGTCATTACCCGAGCTAGGAGCATGGCTGTCACAAGCGGCGCCCGAGCAGTGCGTGCCCACACTTTGGGACGCGGAGGCTGCGTCGCCGCCGCAACCGCACTCGCTGGCTATGTACCGCTTGCTGCTTATACAGGTGGGTGTAATGAGGAAATAAATAGTTTTTGCTATTAAGAACATTATTTTTTTGACATTATTTAAGGGAAAAATTATTGAAGTATGTAACGGCTTATAAAACAAATGATCTAGTTCGTTAATACGATACGAAATAGACGGTTTTTTTGGCAGTAACCCGAGTTAATCTATAGCAATTTCCCCAGTTTAAAAAAATTTATAATCCATAGATTGCAAAATACAGTTACTGTAGAGTAGAAGTGCTAAGTGCCATAGATTTAGTAGAAGATTTTATTATTAAATTGTAATCTCTGTGTTATTTTTATCATTATCATTTAGTATTATTACAAACATAAGTTAAACAAAAATTTTCCACAACCAGGCGTTCAGACCGGACCGTGTGATAGCAGCAGCGACACAGCTAGTGGCATCAGTTTTAGGCCCAACGTTCATGTCTCGCGCGGAAACCGAGATGGAGCTCACGGCTCTCACTGAGAACGAGCTCAACGCAACCACACCGGCACTGCTCTGCTCTGTTCCTGGATACGATGCTAGCGGTAATTTTTTATTTTATTTTTTGATTTTTAAATGCAACAATTTTTTTTTCATAGGGGTCAAAAATTATATTTTATTTAAGGATAGTTAGAGACTTATCTTTTTTTAACAGTATATCAACGAAAATTTGAAATACATGTCATTTCTTCGCAGGTCGTGTGGATGACATGGCTACTGAATTAAATAAGCCCCTGTCAAGTATCGCTATCGGTTCAGCTGAAGGTTTCAACCAAGCTGAACGAGCTATTAACACCGCTTGTAAGACTGGGAGGTAAGAAGTTTAGAATATAATCTACCAGCTATGAATATAAATTTATAAAATGCAAATGCAGAATGCCATAAAACCAAAAATATAAATTTACCAGCTATGAAACTTATTTCAATAGCACATCAAATTTCCACACAGCAAAATTAAGTAATCATATTTCTCCTTCCAAACCAATATTTTATAATCTTTTATAGATGGGTGATGCTGAAGAACGTGCACTTAGCCCCAGTGTGGCTAGTACAACTCGAGAAGAAGCTACACTCGTTACAACCGCATCCCAGCTTCCGATTGTTCCTAACAACGGAGATCAGTCCCAAGTTACCTGTGAACCTTCTAAGGGCATCCCGTGTGATCGTCTTCGAGCCGCCGCCCGGTATCCGCGCCAACTTGTTGAGGACTTTCGCTACGGTGAGAATAATATGCCTATATGTGCTTTGTTACCATATTATGTTTGATAGTGCCATTAAATCTTAAAATTCAGATATGATAAAAGTGATATTACCATTTTGCTGTTTATACTGTTTGTTTTTTTATTTTAAAGTGTTTTGTATAAGCGTATGGTAATGACAGTTAAAAACAATGCAACAAAATACTCCTTAAATTATGTATGCTTCTTTTTCAACGCAACGTGTATTTTGTTTAGGTGCCAGCCGCACGTATGATGAAACCACCATCAGAGCGCGCAAGACTGTACTTCTTATTGGCTTGGTTCCACGGTATGTATGTTTTATAGACAAACTATTAAATATATTTTTTTTTTTGTTTCCCGCTGATTTTTTCTATTTGAATAAATTTTTGTTCATCATCAGGTATTGTGCAAGAACGTCTGCGCTACGTACCTCTCGGCTGGGCTAAGTATTATGAATTCAATGAATCCGATCTTCGTGTGGCTTGCGACACACTTGATACATGGATCGATGCTACTGCTATGGTAAGTTTTTTATACATATCTTTAAACACATTTGATTGATATTGTAGTGCTAATTCCTTATGAAAAAACGAGCAATACTGCTTTTTCAACAACTGATTTTATTGATATTATAATGTGTAAAATGTAATTAAATTCTGACATTGACTATTTCCAGGGCCGTACCAATCTCCCGCCAGAGAAAGTACCATGGGAGGCCATTGTTCGTCTCCTGTCCCAGTGTATCTATGGAGGCAAGATCGACAACGCATTCGACCAGCGGCTGTTACACTCCTTCCTAACCAAGCTCTTCACGCCCAAGTCGTTTGAGGCTGACTTCGCTTTGGTCGCCAATGTCGATGGAGTGAGTATTTCATTGATTGTTATTATTATATCGTTTTAATACGATATAATACATAATAACAATCTAGATAGATTTTTCATAAGTAGAACGATTAATGACCACCGCATTGTGACATAAGATATAAACTTTTCGCTTGTGTGCATACTTGAGTTTTAAGATTTGTAATTATTGTAACGATTTACAATTAGAGCGTGATTAGCCTTTTTGCTATCGTGCTTTACTAAAAAGTATATCGACGTCAAAGTGAATTAATTACTTCTTTATTAGAATAAATATTAAGACAATAAAATGTGATACAGGCAACCGGCAACCAGCGGCACATTACAATGCCGGACGGCAA
Source organism: Colias eurytheme (assembly GCF_061535395.1). NCBI lineage: Eukaryota > Metazoa > Arthropoda > Insecta > Lepidoptera > Pieridae > Colias > Colias eurytheme. The sequence goes on along the minus strand of NC_142998.1, from coordinate 4,901,644 downwards.
CCGACGCGACCAATTCTTCAAGTGGATCGAAGAGCTCTCTGACCGACAAACACCCTCGTGGCTTGGACTGCCTAATAACGCTGAAAAGGTAAATTAAATGTGTTTTCACCAACATTATCTTATATATAAAAATGAATCGCAAAATGTGTTGGTAAGCGCATAACTCGAGAGCGGCTGAACCAATTTCGATAATTCTTTTTTTATTATATTCCTTGAAGTACGAGGATGGTTCTTATGTAGAGAAAACGTAAATATTATGTACCACGGGCGAAGCCGGGGCGGACCGCTAGTGTCAATATACAAATTTATCACATAACATATATATGTTGCTGATTAAATTTCTTATTGGTGTATTCACTTTACGTAGTTCGCAATAACTTTATAATATTGTAAAAATCCAAAGTCATTAAAAAATATGGTGTTATTAAGCAAATATTAATACAACAGGTGCTACTGACAACACAAGGAAGCGATCTCGTATCGAAACTGCTGAAAATGCAGCAACTTGAAGATGAAGAGGAGCTCGCTTATAATGCAGCCAACCAAGATGACCCACGTAAGTTGTTTCAATTAATTGCCACTAAGAAATATTTTTAGGTGTGTTACAAATATTGCAAAGTGTAATAGAAATAAAAACCACATTTCTCAATTACGATTTCTATTTTTGTAGATTCGATAGTAGTAGAGGGCGATGGTCGACCAGCCTGGATGAAGTCGTTGCACCAGACGGCCACTAACTGGCTGCAAGTATTGCCACAAGAACTGCCTGTAAGTAAAACTCCGTATTTCTACCATTTTAAATAATTGAAATAAGTAATTTTCTAATGTATCAAAGCAAAAAGTTAATTAAACCTTATCAAAAAAACTAGCCCTCACTTCGAATTTGTTTTGGACTAGCAATATAAACAAAAATAACTGATGGCAGTTATCACTTGCCACATCAATGAAAAGTTTTCTCTTCAGAGTAGATAAATCTAAAGCAAAATTTGTTTAAACTTATGCCTAATCGATCTAATCGTATCCAACAGACGCTCCGCCGTACAGTGGAGAACATCAAGGACCCGTTGTACCGTTTCTTCGAGCGCGAGGTGGCGGCCGGCGCTGCTCTGTTGCAGCAAGTACTGCATGACTTGAGAAACGTTATCGCTATCTGTCAGGTACGTTGGACATAGAACATGAGTTCTTTTTATCTATATTAGGTATATCTAAAGTTATAATATCTATAATGTTTTGATTGTTTTCCACTAATCCAGTGTTATTTTTGCAGAAATTAATGGTTTTCAGAAAACTCAATTAAAAATGTGTTATTTTCTATTTCCGCAGTCGCACACAATTTTAGTGTGTTTTGAATGTAGTAGAGATCATCTAATTTATAATGTGCATGAATTTGGGGGTCAATACGATTAGAAGCGGGGCGCCAACCGAGCCAAGCCACCATAATGTATCGATACTAATGCACGTCACTACGCAGGGCGAGATGAAGCAGACGAACGAGACGCGCGCGATGGTGGGCTCGCTGGTGCGCGGCATGCTGCCGGCGAGCTGGCGCCGCTACGCCGTGGCGCGCGGCTGCACCGTGCAGCAGTGGGTGGACGACTTCGCGCGCCGCGTGCTGCAGCTCGCCACCGTGTCGCAGACCGTGGCCGAGCGGGGCGCCAAGCGGCTGCAGGTGCTGCAGCTTTTCTAGAAGCGTTTCAATTTTTCAAGAATGTGGTGAAGCGCAGCGTAACAACGCGCTGAATGACTGCAATTTACACTATATTGCTCTATATGTCCTATTTCTAGAAAAACGTAGCTGTCGACCACATCAGACGTCATTGCAGTAGCTCTTCAATAAAATAATACCAAGTCACAAATGATAATTTGACATTAATGTAGTTTAAATACTTCAATTTACGATCCCTATTTTTTCTACTTCATTTTTTAATTTATTTCATTTTCCCAATTTTAGAGTATTCCCGTCTGGCTGGGCGGTCTGCTAAACCCTGAAGCGTACATCACAGCAACTCGCCAATGCGTTGCACAAGCCAACTCCTGGTCACTTGAAGAGCTCAACCTACAGGTATATTATACTCCGAAGATTTAAGTACTAACAATTTTAACCCTTGAAATTTAGTACGAGTAATCGTTTTGGGTTATTTTATTGAGAATATAAAATATTTACTTTATACATAAATGATTTTATTTATTATTATTTTTTCTAAGGTGACAATCCCGGACCCGGGCGTGGAGAGCGAGAACGCGCAGACGGAGTGGTCGTTCAGCGTGACCGGGCTCAAGCTGCAGGGCGCCACCGTCAAGGGCAACCGCCTGCTGCTCACCAACACCATCATGGTCGACCTGCCGCTCACCGTGCTCACTTGGATACGGTAACGAGATACTACTTTTCATTAATTCCACACAATTGTAAATAACTTTGCATACTGGACTATAGAATTTTAAATGGAAACTTTATTTTTTACTCCAAATACATATTTTTTTTTGTTTCCTTTCCGCCCGCTTTGTCTAAAACCGAATAAATTATATACTGAAACCATCCTCTATTTATTAAAAAAAACATCAATCTGTTGCGTAATTTTAAATATCTAAGCACAGACGGCGGACACAAAGTTAACAAACATTTGTCAAATAAATATTCTGTTATAATTTTATAAATTGTCCTTTTACAGTGGAGCGGAACCAGCAAGCGGTGGACAGACGCTAACTCTGCCGGTATATCTGAACAGCGCTCGTTCGGAACTGTTGTTCACGGTGCGACTCAACATCGCGCCCGGACAAGAACCGCACGCATTCTACGAACGTGGTGTCGCACTGCTTACGTCTACTGCATTGAACTAAATATCTACCAACATGGACTAAGCATTCTAGGGCAATCCTATTAATAGAACACAAAAAATGTAAACAATCAAAACTTATAACGATCTTTCATCTTGATGCGTTCTGATATCGTAACGGTTGTTAGTTAACACGCATATTATGTGTAAAATGCGAAGTCCATTTGTTGGTCATTCAAGAGCCCAAAACGCAGCTTCAATTTTATTATTATATTGTTATCCTGTCTGTTTTTTAACAGTATTGCTTATTCTGTACGTTAATATTAATTATTATTGTATTTATTGCTTACTATTTACTCCATGAAATTAGAGTTTATTTATTTGAACGTGTAATATGCTATGAAAAATAATAAATAATCCGTAATAAATACTTTGTTTCATTTATATTCATTCCAATCCTTGGTTAAAACTTATCGTTCCTATATAGTTTTATAAATACACCCGGAATTTTCGGTCTATGGCGGAAAATTACGCTTTTCATACATTTACATTAACCTTTATGCTAAATACACATATTACAATGTAGTGTATTTAAATAATCAAAACATTAATCGTATAACAGTAATTATACGATCTGCAAACCAAATTCATAAATGTAATATAATAAATTATTGAGGAAATTTTTGGTTATTTGCAATGCTAAAAATACGCTGGTGCAACCATTGAGGTATTATTATAGAGAGGACACCACGAACAAAATCTGTGCAACAAGCGCGGCGAAGCGGGCCGGCTAGTGAGTCATACATTTTGTAGATATTCTGCCTCTTATTACTTATAAATTAAAACCAATCAATCTTATTGTTTATCGTATTAAAAAAATATGAATAAAATTACTAAGTAAAACCAATCAATGTAACAAAAAAAATGGTTTGAGACGATTGACTCTAACTCGTGTTACAAATAGTTCAGTAGCGATGCCCTCTCTAGTACGTACCTAGTACATGGTAACTCAATGGGTGCAACATGGGTTTGGTGCAACCCATTTCACTGTCACTATAAAAGTTACCGTTAGAGCGGCCGTACACGGGCGGCTCGAGCAGCTAACGGCTGAGCAAGCGCGGATCCAGGGGGGGGGTCACGGGGTCACGACCCCCCCCTGGGCTAGGTCCACGACCTAAGTGGACCACTAATTTAATATTAACTTTTTTAAATTAACAAATTAATACTGTTCAACATGATGTTTTTATTGAATTTTGAGACATAAAAGTAATATAGAACAATGACATCAATTACAAACGGTAACGGAAGAGAATATAACAAAGATTATAGAAAAAGTTTATTAGGGTCGACCTGTGGTCGTAATTTAAGGATAAAAAACAGGTTTTTCGATTTTTAAAAAAAATCTATAACTGCGGAATAAAGTGTAATGGTAAAGTTGTATGTAATTATTTTTTTTCTACAACTTTTGCTGTTACACTTTTCACACAAAACCTCAAATATCGAAATATCCCAGTTCGTGGATAAGAAATAAAATAGCAAATTTTTTTTTAAATGAACAGTAGAAAATACAGTCAAATTACAACAAAAAATCGGCTGAATGCGCGTCGGACTCGCGCACCGAGGACTCCGAGCAAACAAATTTTTTCTTTATGTTGTATCTTACAATTTTGTGTGCTTGTAAGTGCTTAAGAGGGGGCATAAAGCAAAATAACCAATCTTCTATTAGATGATACGTGTAATATTCAAGACCAAATCTAAAAAATAAAATATATATATCAAACTAGATGATATGTTAAACGATTCTGTTTAATCAAAAACATAAAATATTAAAATTGACTCGATAAAAAAAAATCACCAAGTTAGCTCTAGTTTTCACACTTTTACGTTTTCTACTTGACATGGTAATACTTATTATGATTTTTTTTTTCATAAACAATTATATTAAAACATTTGCAAGATATTTGTCAGAGCATTTTGTGTAATTACTTTTAGTTTTGGTTTTATCTGCGATAAACCACTTTTGGCGCTCTTTTTTTCTCGAGATAAAACGTTTGGTTTTGTCACGATAAATGAAGAGAATATGCGGCTCTAATTGCTTTTTTTTCGATTGCATTGACATAGAATTTGAATTAAATAACAGATTTAAGTTATTATAGACCTGAGTTCTGATGTGAATATCAATTAAATACATGTAGATGTTCATGAGTAAAGGGATTGTTAGTTTAAAATGATTTAAAAAATATATTTTTTATTTAATTCAATTAAATAATTAGGGTTTTCGCAGTTATTACTACTTTTTACTCAATTTCAAGACTGTGTTTATGGGACAGGGTGCTCCCTGCAGGTATTGATTCCCTTGCTAATGTCGAAATCCTACGGTCTACGGTCCCTTGATGCTGTGAAAAATTGAAACGTTTTAGCCAACGCAATCAAAAGATGCAGCTGTAAATGCTGAAATTTTTCGCAAAATTCGACTCTCCCTAAGAAATCAAAACCTACAGGGTAGTTCCCGAGTAACAGAGTCATGAAATTTAGTACAATCAAACGTCTTTTATAACGCAGACTAGCTTACCTAGCTGTGAAAAAATCAAACTTATAAGCCAACGCAATCAAAAGATACAGCCGTTTATGCTGTAAATTATCGCAAATTTCGACATTATCGCAAGGGAATCAAAATCTATAGGTATTGTGCTACTTGTGTCAGCACAGATGGAGGAAAAATTGCTAAGACATACATTTCATGCTTATCAACATTCGCAAGTGTTGCCAGGAATCAAAACCTACAGGGTACTTTATTTAAAAGAAACTTACGTCTTATAGCACAGATAAAGGAAAAATTGCAAAAAGCATAAAAATATTAAAATTTAAAACATACCAAAATGTTTATACGGAACTCTTGAATCCGACTCGCACTTGACCAATTTTTTTTTTTAAATCTACGTATCAATTAAATTACCAAAATATAGCTTTTGAAAATTGCCCACGTCTATGTGACCCCCCCCCTGGCACTAAGGCTGGATCCGCCCTTGCGGCTGAGCGACGTACACGGACTGCTCGAGCGGTCATTCGTTGACTGCTCGAGCTGTCGCTACAAACCGCGCAGTTGACGGTTTGAAACAGTTGCAACGGCTTGAGCAGTCCGTGTACGGCAGTGAATGAATGTCTATAGTACACCGCGCGGTCGCGGCTTCAAGCCGTCGGTCTCAACCGCTTGAAGCGGTCCGTGTACGGCCGCCCTTAATGTTATTGTTAAATTTGACATTAACCTTAACTATAACTAAAATATTAATTTAAACATTCAAAAACGTTAAATTAAATTAGTATTTATATCCTCGACCGTATTAACACGAGTCATGACTGAGTTCGGTTGAAACAACTTTATCTCATAAACAAGAACAGTACAATAATATTATGATCTTTTACATTTAGGCGAGCTGTTCTCCCTCAAATCTTGATTCTCTTTCTCTCTTCTGAATATTTATTTTTGTATGAAAACATAATCTAATAAATTATCAAAAGTCGTAGAACCAATGAGGTTAGCTATCTTGTCCTGCGAGGTTGCTGGTGTTTTACAAGTAACCCTGTATATAAAAAAAGTAACGGTCCTAAGAAAGAGCCCTGAGGGACTACGTATTTGATTTCTGACTGGTGGCTGACTGTGTCGAATGCCTTGTAAGATCTATAATATTCCTAACTCTTTAATTTTGGAAACAAGATCAATCGTAGATGATAGTGCATTTGATTAAGTTCAAAAGTTAACTTTCCAAGTATCTATTTCTCTATGAATTCAAGAACACGTAAATATAGGAAAAATGGATAAAGAAAAACACTAATTTTTTTATTAAATAAATGTATTTCTTATAATCTACTAATGACACTAACTACTACAGCTGACTTGTGCCTTGAATAACAGTTTTCATGCCAGGTGGTTTCTGCTTTGGTAATCTGAAAAAATAAATATGTATAAACAATAATGAAAATCTGAAAGAAGCGATGCTTAGAAGTTGGAATCGTTACCGTAACAATACGGTACAATGAAGTTTAATTTAATAGAAAACGTAATTCACGTAATTGAATTCAAATTAAATATTTAACACGTGTATCCCCCTGACTAGTTTCGAGCACGTAAGAAGTTATTTATTTATTTATTACATCATGTTAAAAAAAAAGACGTGTGGCACTCGGGGACTGCCGCGGTAAAGCTATTGCATAGCATGCCTTCAAGCCACACCTCCGTGTCCATCGGAGTGGAGAGCGTGAGGTTTTTTCGTTACGGAATTTCTCGATTCGGTCCCCGCGCTCAAGGCCCGCGATAGAAGCTATGCAATAGCTTAAAAACAATAACCAGTGATATTACATCTCTTCTGCAGTTGCAACTTGCAAGTAAATACAAACGAATTTTATACGCAATATCATATTCTCTATATTGTTCGTAATAACAAATAATAATTGTATATAACCTGGTGTGTATGATCTTGCGCGGCGAGGACGGATGCACGAGGTCGTGTTGTCGCTCCCACGCCTGCCACTTCTGCTGCAAGCGCTGCCGGCGACGGTCCACGTAACTTATCTGTTCACAAACATAATACGTATGAAAATACAAAGTACATATATATTTTTTTTCAATTGTTTGTGGTATGCTAAATCCGAAAGTGTGAGGAACATTACATTTTTGCAAAACAAACTGCGCTATTTTTGTAAATTCAGCTGAATTTTGAAATTTCAGATATCGAATCCGTTGATCTTGAAAAAATCTCCTTTATTATATCAATTGATTGTGTCTGATTGGATTGATTTAATTTGCTACCATTTAAGAAATATACGCTTTATTTATGCAGAATTGTCGATATATGAAGCAATTTTAGATTATTTAAAGATAATTGAAAGAGGTTTGTGCAATATACGTCATCAAAAAATTTGTCCTAGGTTTATTGTAGTTAGTAGTAGTAGTATATGAACATACTCGTAATACACAAAATCTTATATATAAAAATGAAAAAAAATGAACGGCTGAACCGATTTCGATAATTCTTTTTTTATTATATTCCTTGAAGTACGAGGATGGTTCTTATGTAGAGAAAACGTAAACATTTACCACGGGCGAAGCCGCTAGTTTTATATAAAAGAGAATTTACATACTTTGCAACACCGAATACATATTTAAATAACGTACCACACAACTAGCAGGAATCCAGATGAAGGCGGTGACAAGCACGACCACGCCAACAATATTGTCTCGCAGGAAACCCAGCACATTGTTAATGTTTATATCTTCTATAATATCCCAAAATCGTTCCACGACATCTTGTATAGTTTTCTCGCAAACTCCCTGCAAATAAATTGTTATTACAAAATTACTCCGAATTCCAAATATAGGCCATATGTTAATACTCATAAAGTTCCAATTAGCATGGTGACAAAGACAAACCTTATTACAGAAACCTTGTATGCAAGGGGTACCGTCTGGGAGAATATCGTTGTGAGCCACCGGGAAACACGTCTTGTTCAAACTTTTGCGACAACAACGCTTACACGCATCCGCAACTATAAAACACAAACCATTATTTTTTTTTACAAATAATGGTTAGGGAGCCAGGTGCAAATTTGGTTAACTATTTCCTCTCAAGAGATAATTCGTCAGACGCATGAGAGTATAGTATTATAAAGCCTCGTGAACGTCAGCTGGCGCTCGGTTGGGGGGGTGCCTCCCACGCACATAGGAAAAAAAATACATTCATTCATTCATTTCCTCTCAGCTAAAAATTTGTCAAATTGTAGCTAACCCAATATCTCAACGAAAAAAAATAGTCAGCTGGTTACAACATGGTGTATTATACGTCAGCTGGTGTCTCGAACATGAAAGTTAAATTTAAAGAAAAATTTATTTTCCGTTATTTCCTCTCAAACAAAAATTTACCTGATGATACCTTATATGTAACTGTGGATAAATATATATGTCAGCTGGCTGTATCTGGGTGGAAAAACCGTCAGCTGATACGGGAGGCTACAACCGCTCTTCCCCCCAACCGAGCTCCAGCTGACGTTCACGAGGCTTCATAATACTATACTTTGATGCATTTTACTAATTACCGCTTGAGAGGAACTTGGTCATAAAATCTGCTGCTGGCTCCCGGACCATAATACAATGTGTATGTTTTTCTAAAAAGAATAGGAACTTAAAAATAATAAATGTGTAATTTGCGATTAGATTTTACTTTGTATGGTAGATTATTATTTATTATACTTTAAAAATGAATGAAATTTTTGCAACAAAGTATGAATTATAAACTTAAATGAGGGTATTATGACATGCCCTAGTGTTACCCTGTAAATAAAAAACAACATGAGTATGTGTATAGTTACCAATATCGCACATGCAGCTGTGCATGCCTTGCGTCTCGCAGTACGGCACGCACGAGCCGTTGCGGCACCGCCCGCGCTCTGCGCACTCGTGCTCGTCCGCTATCGCCGGCGCCTAAATTAATTTCATTTCATTAAAATATATGGAATAATTTGAATTGAATATAGTAAACTAGAGGTCCGCCCCGGCTTCGCCCGTGGTACATATTTCGCAATAAAAGGTAGCCTATGTCCTTTCTCGGGTATCAAAATATCTCAATACCAAATTTCATGCAAATTGGTTCTACTGAACCGCGTGATTGAGTAACAGACAGACAGACAGAGTTACTTTCGCATTTATAATATAAGTATGGATTAATTTATTGTGAGTGTTTTTTTTTTCTTTTTGACCGAATTACCCTGATGCCATACTAATCGTACCTGTTAATATTCCCGTAAATAAATCATAATTTGAAAAGCCATCAAATATAAACACGCTTAAAAGGCTTAAAATAATTCTCTGACAAAAAAGCGTGTGTGCCAAGCACACGTGTCAGAAGTCAAACTTCTGGCGAGATTGATTGATGTACCAAAATTGGCTTACCCCATGACGTGACGGTATCGCCATGACGCGACTTTGAAATTTTATTCTCAACGCGGCTAAAGAAGTTTAACTTCAAAAATGTCATTTCATAATTGGTCGAATAAATGACCTTGGGGCAGTCAGCGGAGGCGCCGTTGCAGGTGGCCTCGCCCTCGCACGCGGAGTGCGCCGCCTCGCGACACACCACGCCGGGCGGCGCGAACACGCAGCCCGCGCAGCACGGCGAGTTCTTGTCGCTGTACACAACATAAACAAGCTATTTTGTCAAGTTTTTGATGTCTGTTCCTTTATTTTGTTTATTATTGTAACACAGTGTTATGTAAATAAAATATTTATCTAGCTATGCGCTGTTAATTTGTTTATTTCATCATCAATAATAGCACCCGACCCCACCCCTAGAACAGAAATAGATATAGATCCTACTAGCTAGCTACTAGTTATTATTCTATGATTCTTCCCCTAAAACAAATACTGAAAAAATTCGTTAGATACGTTTAGCATCTATACGTTCAGAACACAGAGCGACCGGCAGCTGCTGCGAATCAGAACAGTTTATGCGGATGTGGCTCGGCCGAGGAAAAAAGCATCACATGTGTTAGAGCGCGCTTATAGTTTCATGAACTCCGATGGATTGCCCTATTACTGTTAATTTCCTTTATCCAAAACTACGGATAACAGCTGATATAAATAGTAAAGAAAATATCACATCATAACCTACCTACAAAGCGCGCCCTGATTCTTTCTTAGTTTGCAATTCTTGTCGCAGCACATATCGTTGTCTTCGGTACCTGAAACAATATGTTTCAAATCAGTTTTAATTTTAATTTACAACACAAATCACAATATAGCTATGCAAATTAAGACATATTACCTAATAATCCCGCATCACACTCTTCCCCGCCTTCGACACGTAAATTCCCGCAGAAGCTCTCTTCTGGCTCCGAAAAGCATCGGCCAGATTTAGCTTGCAACACTTTTCGAATCGACCGCAAACTGCATGGAGAAAATCGCTGAAACGATAAATAATATTCATATTGTATTATACAGTTAGTACAATTTTAAGAATAGTTTTCAAAAAATATTATATTTACTCACATAAAAATGGTTAATGATTTTTTGACAAATTATATTATTGCTTTTTAATCGCCTTCATAAAAGCTATAAATTCTACGCGTATTTATGCAATATTTTCAGAACTGCCGTTTTGAACATGTTAAACTAAATAGACGCGGTATCACAGCATCTGGATTGGTGCCTATAGATTCTATACATCCTTCTCTTTACTGACCTTATTATTAAGATCGTATCCGCTGACACTGTACGTGTACATGAGGTAGGAGCCCCCGTGGCTGGCAGCGGGCGAGCACTCGGCCACGTCGGGGTCGTGCTCCGAGCCCCAGTTGTGGCCGAACTCGTGCGCCGTCACCAGGTCCGCCTCGCGCGTGATCACGCGCTGCCCGTAGTGGTTGCGGGACGAGCTCAGACCAGAGTTCAGGTATAGCGTGTAGCCGTTCTTGAAGTATTCTATGTATGGGAATGTCTGTTAGGTATTTATGTATGTTTATTTCACAGTTGGGTTATGTGTTAACTCAGATTGGAGTTTTACACCGTGTAGCCGTATTCTATTTATCTGTTAGTAGATATTTATTTCTATAAGTGAATGGAGGTCAATGTATTTTTCTGGGTACATAAAGATATATTACAAACATTAGTGGATGTTTCGTTGACGGTTAGATCATTAGAAAGTTTCCTTGGAAGTTACTTTAGTTCTTTGTATGTAAATGATAGATATTCAGATATAGGAGTATGTTATGAAACGTTATAATATTTATGAAATCTCGAATGGAAAAAAATGAGTTCATTTTTTTTAAAAATCATCACACATAATAACATGTACTTGTACGACAATCTCCTTTACATGAAACGAATACCATAACATCAAAATAGAGAAGGCACTGCACCATAAACACTAATCGCTTCATCACTCAATTTAAAAGCGCTACAACAAAGCGTAACAAATTATAAAAAAGCAAAATAACGTAAACATAAATACATATCAAAAATTAAATAAAAGCAACAAAAAAGACACTCACATTTTGCACCATAAAGAGCTGAAAATAGAAAAAAAAAAACAATAAAAATTAACTCAATACGTATAAACAAATTAAAAAACAAATGGAAGCAAAATAATAATGGCAATCCAGGGGCATAGTCATTCAAATGATTAATAACTATGCCCAGGTTTAATCTCAAATTATACAATATATTAATATTTAAAGGTCAACACAACTTTTTCTACATCAAAAAAACACAAAAGTGACATAAGTACAGGATTGCATAAATAATATATGTATTTTAATATCATGCCTGGTGTACAAATGCCTCCAACGGAATTCCTTCTTGGCGAGCCGACGTAAGCCAACCCCAGAATACCGCCCTCAAACTTTAGATCCGTGAACAAGTGAGCCAAGCAAAAATCCTTGTGCGAATACTCGCGGCTAAAAACCTGAAAATGTTATTGTATAATAAATATTAATGCATTTTTGTGTACTTTAGAAAGAAAGAGTAACAAACATCCATACATCCATACATCCATACATCCTTACAAACTTTCGCCTTTATAATATATATTAGATTGCACATGGCAATACAGTTCATCAAAAATTTTATAACTACACTACTAAAATTGTCACAGATATAGGGATCAAAATATGTTATTAACCATTAATTTAAGATTAAATCTGAACCTCAAGTAAATTGCGCACGTCCCACTTCTCTCGAACCATATTGTAATGCGCCTCGCCACCGCGTACGCGTGTCGGCTCTGAATGAACCAGAATCTTTTTGATCACAAATCCCATACCCTTGAACCCATCCATATCCTGTAAAGTAATTTTAATAAATAATAATGATACGCACAATAATATATTATGAATTATTTTTTTATTTTCAACCCCTGAATCCCTATCTTATGAGAGAACAATGGCAATTTAATAAAATTAAAGAACAATTTTATTTACAACATGCATTTTATAAAAATAATGAAGCGCAGAAGAGGAGGACGTGGGTTCGAATCCCGCCTGGCGAATATTTTTTATATTATTTTCAAATGTTTCAAATATTTACGACACAGTTAAATTTAACACTGCAATGGGATGCATTATTATGGAAAAAATTATTTTATGTGATAATATATGGAAAAATCACAGTCATATTACCTGTCTATCTTGCCAAACGGTATCATTGTATATTTTATGTACCCGATCTATAAGACTTATCTGAAAAAATAGATAAAAACTTAATAATTGAAATAAAAAAAATATATTTGTATGCATTATATAATAAATAGCTACACAGAAATCGTACCAAATAGCTGATAGTTGTCTTGGTGTTACTAGAACCCATTTCCTGAAAGAATCTATAATCGGCGACTAGAAGTAACGGGCAGCGGGTTTTGGTCGGAGTATATTCATAGTCACTCTGCCGTTTTAGTCTCTTCCCACTCTTAGTATTAGTTTGTACTCTACTGGAGTCAATTTCTTTGTTAAATATATGATCCAAGTATTTATCTTTTTCAGATTGCTCTTGTATTGTCTCCAAATCTTCATTTTCTTCTTCTTCATCATCATCTTCCAATTCTATAACCATAATATAATGAATTTTAAAGCTATTCCACTTTTTTTTTTACTTTTACTTTCTAGTGTACACACAAATTTATTTAACTTGTTCCCTTTTCATATTTTCACCGTTCATGTTTTTATATTTGATCCAAAACTGTATATTGAAAATTCACAAACTAATATTTTAACATCAAAAATATATATTATATGAATGTGAGATTACCTTTTCCTTCTTTCACATAACCACAAACACGCGGCTTGTCTCCGCCAGAACCGGACCAACTAAAGCGAATATCGGAAGAGCGATATGTGATCATACTTTTCTCATCTAGATGCGGCAAGTGACGCCAAGAAGGCTGAATATTTATAGAAAAAAAAAGTATTAACTAATGGCACCATGTAAATTTATTTTAAAAACAATCGCAAAATCCTATTTTCTACCGATTTCAAAAAAAGGAAGATGTTCCCAATTTGCCAAATTTTTTTTGGTTGGTTCCGGTTGGTCCCATTTATCTTGTGTTCATCATTTTCGAAGTGGTTTATTTTATTAAATAAAAATAATTAAGTATGTAAACATCAACAACAACAAACTACAAACTAAGTATGTACTTCCAAATAATTTTTCACCGACTTATGTTGGGAAGATAATATGAATAAATATATTATATTTTTATAATTTTAACAAAACATGGTATGTATAAACTACATAACAATTTTTTCATTATCATTTTCAAGTAAAAAGCTTAGCTAAAGGTTTATTGGATATAAAAGTTTTAATCATTGCTATTTATTATTCAAATTATTTAAATAAAAATAAGAATAAAAAAAATTCCTTACTCTTTTCCCATCAGCTAAAATTACACTAAACTACATTGAATGAAAAGAGAAATGAGGTGCATGACTGATGATGACTAATGCAGTTCTCCGTGCATGGGGATGTTCTTATATCACCATCCTAATTAATATGATTTTATAAATTTATAAAGAATAAATTTGATCACGAGGCGGGACTCGAACCCGCATCCTTTCACGCCAATCCGGGGCATATAAGTTTTTCTTAAAATTTGAAATATTTCAATTACATTTTTATTTTAGACCTCACAATCTGCATTTTAAAACACTCAACCACTTGACTGTTGTGGTAGTTAATAATATTAGTTTAAAAAAACCTTATTATTTCTAATGTACCTCAATATGATATGTTTCCCCAGGTGTATGTATAATTCCCGTAATAACACCATCATCAATATGAATTTTTACATCAGATGCTGTCTCCCCAAACACTCTTCCAGTGTAAAAGTTTTCACGGTCTGAAAAAATACTTTCATCTGTCTTTGTTTTTTTATACAATTTGAATATAATCTATGCATACTTATATTATAAAACTGAAGAATTTGTTTGTTAGTCAGTTTTGTTGAATACTCTTATCAGGAAGTACTCAACCAATTACCTAAACACTTTCATTGTTCGATATTTATTTATTGTTAAGATATTATATGCAGCATATGTTCTGATGTAGTTAATTAATAAGAATTTCACATAAAAATAATTCAAATATGTAATACATAATTATATATTACCAATATGAACAATAGTTTTATTTCCATCACCATCTACTGCATAAGCCTTGAATTTTGAATGCAACACACTATTGTGAGGATGTAGAATTAACTTGAAATCCTTTCCTAAAGTGCGAAATTTTAGCTCTTTGATAGTATTGAACGGGTGCATAGACTGTTTTATTCCTCGCTTTACAACATGATGTTCAAGACTTGATGCGTGTAGTGTTTCAAAGTATCGCAGATTATGGTGAATTGAACCTGTAAATCAGAAACGACATAATATAATAATTAAAATCGATTAAAGAGAACGGTATCATTTATTTAAACAACGAAATATTTACGATATTTTATGATATTTAAAATACGTAATACTCACAATTAGCATTGTGAACAGTGACCAATAAAAACAGAATGCCATTTATAGGGATACTGGACATCATTATATTCATAATATTTTACGACTGGATTAATTTTAAAACAAAATTTAAATAATAAAAACAACTTTACAGCCCTTCAAATGTCAAATCACAAATGAAAGCATGATGAAAGCTGCACAGATTATGCCGGGTCCAGACTGGTGAAACGTAACATGCAATCTTAGATCATTACTTAATGATCTAAGCATGCAATGTAACATGCAATGAAAGAATTCACCGTCCACATTGCTGCAATGTATCACTTTGTAACAATAGTTTGGACGTCTTGCGCGCGCGAATTGAGCATTACACGCGCATGCTACGAGCATTACAAGCCGCGCGCGGAGCGATCCGAAATTTGTCGGTTTTTCGACGAACACAAAGGGGCAAGGAACACGACTACGGGAGGTTCGTAGTGAATGCGCGTCGAGCGCAGCTCAGCGCGCTATGCGTCCACACCAGCAGCGAACATGCAATGAAAGGCAGAATGCATTGCATGTTACGTTTCACCAGTCTGGACCCGGCATTACAGAGCATTTTGAATTTTCAAATAATAAGTTGCCTTGTTGCCATACCACACAGATCATACCATTTAAAAAGCATATAAAGGATTGTCTATGAATTGGTAGATAAAATATAGCTGCCGTCGATATTAGGGCCAATGGCCAATAAATTCAAATTTAATCGTACATAATCATCGTCCTATGATCGTCCTATACAAACCGTTTGTAATCTATATTTATGATGACAATGATAGCGCGCGCATACACCTCAAAAGTTGCTCGGCTAGTGTATATTTTTGTTCTATGGTAGCTAAAGGATGATAAATTAGCAATTATGTATTATATTTTATTAGCGGCTGTACTTGTTTTTAGTACAAGATTCAATTGAATAACTGGATATCAGTCAGGCCAGGCTGTCTTTGAATTAGACACACAGAATCCATACTATATAATATTATAAATGCGAAAGTAACTCTGTCTGTCTGTTAGAGATAAACGACGATAACATGGCGCGCCCCTCCAAATTACTGTTTCAATGTGTGTAGTGACATCCTAACGAAGGAGTTTGTATGTAGTTGTACGTATTCGTCTTTAGTACTTTACGTCCAGATTTGTTGGTCAACTAATCATAAGTTGCCGAGCGCCCAAGACAACGCACGTGTCGTTTTCATAGAATACTGGAATACATCAGTGCAGCGCCATTACTAATAATAATGAGCGATTAGAGCGTGACTAGTCGAGCAACAAATCCGTGGATTTGTTTTTGTTTGACGGCCGTCTCATTACGCACACATGCGTTGTGAATCTTGGTGGTCCATTGTAAATACTTTCACAAATACTTTCAAACGTTTTGAATTTTGGAGGGGCGCGCCATGTTATCGTAGTTTATCTCTACTCAATCACGCCTTAACTACTGAACCAATTTGCATGAAATTTGGTATAGAGATATTTTGATACCCGAGAAAGGACATAGGCTACTTTTTACCCCGGGACATAGGATAGGTTTTATCCCGGAAATCCCACGGGAAGGGGAACTACGCGGGTTTTTCTTTGACTGCGTGGGCGAAGCCGCGGGTGGAAAGCTAGTACTTAATATATAGTAGCTGACGCTAACGACAATATAATATTTTCTACACAGTAACCACTAAAAATTACAAATAAAATGTTTGTCTGCATTGCTTCACTCCTATTGGTCTTATCCACGTCTTAGCGTATGATATGATATGTTTAATGCATCCCATAACCCTTCACAATAAACGGAGGTATCTGTAGTTCCCGAGACTGGCTCGTTCAATCAAACAAACATACAGTCATCAATTCAGGCAGATTCTTAAATTTTGTCTACTTTGAAAACTCTTAAAAATATCAAAACATCTTAATATGTTAAAAAGTTAAAAAGTACAGTTTTCAATCCAAAGAATTACAATAATTACGACATCTATGTTATTTTTCAGAATTCATAAAATAATATGGAATCATTCATAAATCATTTATAAATTCTCTAAAGAGATAGGTAAATAAAAACAGTATATCAGGTATCATAGTTGTTTATTATTCCCAATTTGTTAATTTAATGAATTCCACCCCTAAGCCTCAAAACCAAGTGTAGAGTAGATTCTTTTTGAATATTATAGTCGGACAATGTGCGGCCATCTTCAAGTTGTTTTCCTGCAAAAATTAATCTTTGCTGGTCAGGTGGAATACCCTCTTTGTCTTGGATTTTTGCTTTCACATTCTCAATAGTGTCTGATGGCTCCACTTCTAATGTGATTGTTTTGCCTGTCAATGTCTTAACGAAAATCTGCATACCACCACGGAGTCGCAAAACTAAATGCAATGTAGATTCCTTTTGGATATTGTAATCTGAAAGTGTGCGACCATCTTCCAGCTGTTTGCCAGCAAAAATAAGTCTCTGTTGATCCGGTGGAATGCCTTCTTTGTCTTGGATTTTTGCTTTCACATTCTCAATAGTGTCTGATGGCTCCACTTCCAATGTGATTGTTTTGCCTGTT
The DNA here is from genome assembly GCF_061535395.1 of Colias eurytheme. NCBI lineage: Eukaryota > Metazoa > Arthropoda > Insecta > Lepidoptera > Pieridae > Colias > Colias eurytheme. The sequence continues at coordinate 4,883,814 of NC_142998.1, read as the reverse complement.
AATGTTTTTACGAAAATCTGCATACCACCTCTTAGACGAAGCACTAAATGCAATGTTGATTCCTTCTGGATATTGTAATCTGAAAGCGTACGACCATCTTCTAGTTGCTTCCCGGCGAAAATAAGTCTCTGCTGGTCTGGGGGAATACCTTCCTTGTCTTGTATTTTCGCTTTCACGTTCTCGATAGTGTCTGATGGCTCAACTTCCAATGTGATTGTTTTGCCTGTTAATGTTTTTACGAAAATCTGCATACCACCTCTTAGACGAAGCACTAAATGCAATGTCGATTCCTTCTGGATATTGTAATCTGAAAGCGTACGACCATCTTCTAGTTGCTTCCCGGCGAAAATAAGTCTCTGCTGGTCTGGGGGAATACCTTCCTTGTCTTGTATTTTCGCTTTCACGTTCTCGATAGTGTCTGATGGCTCAACTTCTAATGTGATTGTTTTGCCTGTCAATGTCTTAACGAAAATCTGCATACCACCACGGAGGCGCAAAACTAAATGCAATGTCGATTCCTTCTGGATATTATAATCAGAAAGTGTGCGACCGTCTTCTAGTTGCTTCCCGGCGAAAATTAATCTTTGCTGGTCAGGTGGAATGCCTTCTTTGTCTTGGATTTTTGCTTTCACATTCTCAATAGTGTCTGATGGCTCCACTTCCAATGTGATTGTTTTGCCTGTCAATGTCTTAACGAAAATCTGCATACCACCACGGAGGCGCAAAACTAAATGCAATGTCGATTCCTTCTGGATATTATAATCAGAAAGTGTGCGACCGTCTTCTAGTTGCTTCCCGGCGAAAATAAGTCTCTGCTGGTCTGGGGGAATACCTTCCTTGTCTTGTATTTTCGCTTTCACGTTCTCGATAGTGTCTGATGGCTCAACTTCTAATGTGATTGTTTTGCCTGTCAATGTCTTAACGAAAATCTGCATACCACCACGGAGGCGCAAAACTAAATGCAATGTCGATTCCTTCTGGATATTATAATCAGAAAGTGTGCGACCGTCTTCTAGTTGCTTCCCGGCGAAAATTAATCTTTGCTGGTCAGGTGGAATGCCTTCTTTGTCTTGGATTTTTGCTTTCACATTCTCAATAGTGTCTGATGGCTCCACTTCCAATGTGATTGTTTTGCCTGTCAATGTCTTAACGAAAATCTGCATACCACCACGGAGGCGCAAAACTAAATGCAATGTCGATTCCTTCTGGATATTATAATCAGAAAGTGTGCGACCATCTTCTAGTTGCTTCCCGGCGAAAATTAATCTTTGCTGGTCAGGTGGAATGCCTTCTTTGTCTTGGATTTTTGCTTTCACATTCTCAATAGTGTCTGATGGCTCCACTTCCAATGTGATTGTTTTGCCTGTCAATGTCTTGACAAAAATCTGCATACCACCCCTAAGACGCAATACTAAATGCAAAGTTGATTCCTTCTGAATATTATAATCAGAAAGTGTGCGACCATCTTCTAGCTGTTTTCCGGCAAAAATTAGTCTCTGCTGGTCTGGTGGAATGCCTTCCTTATCTTGAATTTTAGCCTTCACATTCTCAATTGTGTCTGATGGTTCCACTTCCAATGTGATGGTTTTGCCAGTCAGCGTCTTAACGAAAATCTGCATACCACCACGGAGACGCAAAACTAAATGTAAAGTTGATTCCTTTTGAATATTATAATCAGATAAGGTGCGACCATCTTCCAATTGTTTTCCAGCAAAGATCAGCCGCTGTTGATCTGGGGGAATGCCTTCCTTATCTTGTATCTTTGCTTTAACATTTTCAATTGTATCAGAAGGTTCAACTTCTAAAGTTATTGTTTTGCCAGTAAGAGTCTTCACAAATATCTGCATTTTGATCTGAAACATGGAAAAAATACATTTAAAAATCTTATTTAAAAAAAGAAACATTTTTTAGATTAGTAGGTAGGTTTTTTCAAAACGTTGCACAACTACAATAAATGTGAATCATCATCTATACTAACATTATAAAGAGGAAAGGTTTGTACTTAATTATGTATGTATGGGTTTCACGCATATACTACTGGACCGATTTCAAAAATATTTAAGATACTTATTCCGAAAGGAATTCGTTTTTGCAGAATATATCATTTTAATTAGGTATTTATAGTATTAATTTCAACATTTGTTGCGAACAGGAAACGACGCTATTAAAAATGTAGGTCATTGAAAATTAACTATAAGTAACCTACTAGAAATTAGAATAAACTAGTGCGTCACAGGTCACTACTCTTCCGTAAGTATTTATATTCCAGTGTAAAATTGTTTTAGGTACCTACAACCTTAATAAAAATAAGCACAAAAGAATCACACAACGTTAGAAAACAATTATTTATGTACTATTTCTTAATATTACATTTATAAATTCTTATAATGCTTATAATCCATAAGCATTACAATTTACAACAATCACACAATGGCACAATGGCGACGTTTTATCGTAGGTATCTACGCAGTTATGTTACTGCACAAATAGTTCATTAGATCAATGAAGAATTAGTATTAAAAATACGGTTAAAATAGAAAAACATACTTACAATGTAATTTCACCACCAGAATTTATCAATTTTTATTTTATTTGAATCCAATAATTATTATAAAAGCAAGTAAATGCTCACGAGATGTAACACACGTTTTACTCTTTCGCTTTCTCTTTATTAAATACGGCCAATATTGAGAGACGAACCTTTTTATAGACTTCATGCGTCGATCAATACACTTCTTGAAACATGGCGGTGAATGACGAAGTTCACCGACTTTTGTTGTTTGTCCCTTTTTTTAATATTGAAATATATGAGATAGCAATAGATGATAAACAAGATTCTAGAACGTGGGCGAATTTTTCTTTGTGACGTATTATGATGTATCATATTCTGCGTATAACAATGTTGATGCAAAACATTGAAATAATATTATTGTCCTACGCAGAAACAAATTAGATTGGAAATGTATTTTAGGAGATATTTATAAGCACATTGTACTTATTTAATATTTACGTTCTACTTATTCTTACTTAATCTTTGTTCAGATCGCTTAATTAAGTTAGGTACTTACATGGTACTTACTTACTTATCTTTTGTTAAACTAGTTAGTTAGGTAAGGGTACATAGTGCAAATAACAAATAGGTACTTACTTCATAATACATATTATCATTCGAGAATATTCTAGTGAGCTGTGAGCTAAACCATAAAAAAATCTAACCTTACTTCTATATCAATCACAAAATACCTAACCTAAGTAGTTAAGTACCTATTATTCACAAAATACCAATTGAATAGCCTTAGGTATTAGATATTTATTAATGCCTTCGTTACATTATATTATTCTAGGATAGGTACCTAGTTTACTGTTAGGTACCTACTACCTACCCATTTTAGTTGTCTACCTAATAAACAGTATAGATATTTTTTTAACCTTTATAGTACAGGTACTTAAGCACATGTACTTAATAATGTTTAGATAATATGTATGAACCTACACTTTGTGCAAGGTAAATTATGTTACCTGTCACCTACCTTAACATTGTTAGTTGATCATATTGACTTCTGACTTGTCAACTAGGTACAGAGAGAGACCCATGAGAAATTTTTGATAGGTAAGTTATCATAGGCCGATTTGTTTATAAATTATATGTCTCATCTGGTTATCATATCAGTGAAAGTCAATACCCCACGGTCTCCTCTACTATAACAAAGCAATACTTAGGATAATGTGTTTTAATTGAGTCTAACAGGGTAAATATAAATAAATTCAAATAAAAATTAAACATTTTATATTCAAGAACTATTTAATAAATTACTACGTTTACATTTAACAATAATTATTTTCCAGGTTGTGCATCACTGGTTTCCCATGGCCTTGGACCACGCTTGTTCTCCCAGTTATCTATGTCTAGCTTTTGTATTTCTTCATAAGCATCTTCTAAAGTTGGTTCTCTTGCTTTATGAAGTCCCATTTTTTCAGCTTCTTCTTTGGTAACACCCTTAACTCTAGCAAACTGATATCTACAAAAAACAATACAAAATCCATACTAATATTATAAAGCTGAAGAGTTTGTTTGAACGCGTTAATCTCAGGAACTACTGATCCGATTTGAAAAATTCTTTTGGTATTAGACAGCCCATTTATCAAGGAAGGCTATAGGCATATCATCTCGCCAAGACCAACAGGAACGGAGTGTTTTTCAAAACATGGAACTCGCAACAATTGTTTTTCCAAAATAAGATTAATTGCCCATGGTGCATACATAGTCTATACAGCTATACTACACTGTCATCACATACGATTTGTAAGCAGTTTTTAAAGTGAAACTTTTATTTTTTAACTCAGTTTTGTAGTTCCCGAGATTAGCCTGTTCAAACAAATTGTCCAGTGTTATTATATAATATTGGCAGTCGGTATAAAGTATAAGTTTAAAAGTGTAGAAATATACATAGTATGTAAATATTTCAAATATTTTATTATTATGTCCACTACATAGATAGATATACATTGCATTATTTAAGTATTGGGAATAAGGGGAAAGATCATGGGTAGATTTTATTGAAAGCCCCGAGGTATTTCAGATATCAGTAAGGTAAATAAAATTTTGGAGTTTGTAACCCCATTAAAAACCAACATTTAAAAGTAGGTAATAGTTTTATCAGTTTACCTAACTTGTGTCCATTCTCGTAAGCCGAATGATCCACCTACTACAAATAATATAAAAGGCAGCCCATACTTTACAGACTTCCTTTTACTTAGTTCTTTCAGGTTTTTAGTTAATATATTTATTTGATCCATTATATTTTATTGTTATTCATATTCATGTTACAATCATCTACAATAAATTTACATGAGGTTAAATTAATTTAATCTATTTCCCATGTTTTCTTGGCAATTACAATATTAATGTTAATGTCATTGTCATATTTTGTCAAATGTGGATGGACATTGGACTGTGGACAGTCGGCGGACCGGCGGACAGTAAACGTCAACTGTCAAATCAAATTATGCCCGTAGACAGAGATTCTCTGTCTACGATTGCCCTATACCACAGACATGTATATTAAGTAGACAACGCAAGTACCGCGATCTGTATGAAAACCAAGCGTGTCATATTTTTTGTACTGACCTTGACGCGTTATGACGTCACGAGCACTTTTTAGTGATGGTAATTTCATTTTACGCTAAATCGATTAGGACGCCACTCGCGCGGCGATTCTAGTATCGTCCTATCCCATCGAAGTAAATCGAAAGAAATCAGATTAAACTAAGTAGATCTATGTCTAAGAGGTAGTTAAATAAATGAATCGTAATCGATTACTAAATCGATTCAAGACAGAAAAATGATAATTACCATAGACAGAGGAATGATAAAATAAAGTTATAAACCTTTTAATATTCTAACAAGTAAACTAATGTGTTTTAGCTTTTTCTTACATATGCCCATTGAGTTACCATGTACTACGTACTTGAGTGGCCATCGAAAGAAAGTAATGAAACTGTCAATCAATCAATCTTTATGTCCCGTTGCATCGATCCATTTTTCTTTTATGTTCGGGTTACTTGGAAAACTGAAAAAACAAACATAGTCTAAGCAATAAGGAGTTTTCTTAAAAAACTCCCAAGATGACACTTTAACTAATGGCGTCCATGTCATAATATTTATTTTTAGTACCTTTGTATTAAAATACTTAAAAGTTCTAGGTCAAGTCGTATTAAATGACAAAAAAAATCTATGCCTTTTTTTCTGAAAAATTGCTCCTTCAAATTGTCATTTTTCTGTTCGATTATAAAATCGATTAGAATCGAGAACTGTTGCATCAAATGAACATCACTAACCACAAAATTGGACAGAAAAATGAGAACAGAAAAATGAGAAGACGCTATTCATTGCTTGTTATCATACGACGCGATCTTTACCGTGCCAAGTAAAAGCCGCAATGTATTCCGAATCATTTCGTATGATTTGGTATCCGTGTTTGTCACGATCGTTTTCCACAGATATTCTTTATTTGATTTTAAAATAAATAGTGCATATTCTGATCAGAAACTTACCGGTGGAAGGAAACATCTCTGCTAACTCGGCCACTCACAGCTGTGGAGTTTCTACAGTTTATAACGGCGCAATTCGGCATTTTACTTTATTCAGCTTCACGTCTTTCCTTGGCGAACTGCAAGCGCGGACTGAGTGTAGGCCAGCGTCAAGTACGGTTCATAAACTTAGTTTGGACACGGGAAGTACATACACTCGCTTAGTCTATCTTGATACATGTCTGTGCCCTATACCAAAGAGTATATAATGTATAATAGGGCACCTATACAGTGCCACAAACTTAGAGCATATACAGACGCTCCGATTTGGTTTGTGCCAACCATATTGGAACCGACATGGCAACCATTCCAACCTCAGAGGAATAAACCTATAGAGTACTTGTATCGAGCGTATACAATTTACATATATTTGTTTCTCTCTATCTAAAGAAAACGTCGTATGAAAGAATGAGATAGCTATAGACTACAAGCTACGTTTCAACATAGTCATGGCACCATTTTTACTATAGGTACGTATTTAGATAGATAGAAGGTGATAGTGATGGGATGTGCTTCCATCGATAAAATCGTGAATGCATTTTGCATTTACGGTTTCGTGAAATAATAAATAATAAAAAAAAAAACAAAATTAATCATAAATTTCAGTTGAATACATTATTTGTTTAATCCTACGAATATAATAAATGCGAAATTATGCGAGAATGGATAACTTTCTCTTTCACTGCTGAACCGATTACAATGAAATTTTGTACATACACACATAGGATAGGTTTTATACCGGAAATCCCACGTGAACGGGAACTGTGCGGGATTTTCTTTAAAAACGCGGGCGGAAAGCTAGTAAGTATATTTTAAAATAAATTTTAAAACTTGAAATGTAACTAATTTAAAATAAAGATCAATAAAGTTAAAGGAGTGAGGAGAAAGGCACAGTCAGCATGAATTTTAACAAGTTCATAAAAGGACAGTCTTAAAGAAAACATTTTCCTTACATCCTACTAATAAAGCGAAAGTTTGTGAGGATGGATGTTTGTTACTCTTTCACGCGAATACTACTAAACCGATTACAATGAAATTTGGAAAAATTACTTTTGATCCCGTAAATCCCACAGGAATGGGAACTATGCGGGTTTTTCTTTGAAAACGCATGTATATTAACCCATTGACCACCGAGCGGCCCGATCGGGCCGAGACACAATAGATTTTCTATTGTGTCTGTGATCCGAGGACTGACGGATTAAGTATGTATTTCAATAGTAGTTTCTCATCTATGAGAACTGCCATTTAATCAACCGTTTAATTTTCACATAGTTACACATTTAAAGTACCTAAATGTGTAAAAAAAATTCCAAATAAAAATTCACTCACACACAATTAATGTATTTATTATCTAAAGGAACAAAAAAAAAAACGTAAGCGTAAGATTGCACAATTCTTCTAGAGTATCCATCTTGATAACACGCAGGCTCGAAATGCAGTGAACACAATCTAGCAAATTTCGACGGCGTCCAATCTACACGTCTCATGTTTTATACCCATTTTTTATTTAGCTCTGGAAATCTAAAAAAAAATGAATTTATTAATAATCTAAAAGAGAAACAACAAACTAAACAGATAAGTCAAATAAAACAACCACGTGGTATTTTTTATTTTCCTGCTGTAGAAAATTTACATCTATTATTTGCTACAACAACTACATATAAATCTGATATAAGAAACAAAATAAATAAATCAACGTTAATATGAAATAGATTTTTTGTCATAAATCGATAATATACGCTAGATGTGTTACAACACTACGGTGGTAAACAAAATGCCAAACGTGATAATATTGTGACATTTTTTAAAAATTATTTAATTCTTTTGTATTCCACAACCCCATAAAGTGGGTAAATGTTACAGTTACAACATAAACTTATAAAAAAGCGCTTGATAAAACCTTCAAATAGGGTTAGAACATAAATATTTATCAATTTGCTGAAAATCACTTACCGATGGAAAGATATTTCTTCATTGTTTTCATCCAAAACTCCCATTCGACTAGTAATAGCCGGTAGCTAAACATACAATAGTCATTTTAGCACACTGACAAATAAAAAGAAACACTAAACACTTTATATTTTCTAAATATTTCGTTAAAAACACTTGACGCACCGAGACCTCCAGCTGGAAGGCAAACAAAACTTAGCCGGCGCGCTACGTTTGAAGACAGTGCAGATACTCTATCGCTATCTCAATCTGACTTATGCTGTTATTGACTAAGAGTAAGTAGATTAGAAAATATGTATTTTGTTCTGTCTCAATATAAGAACTCTATAGGTTTATTCCTCTGAGATTCCAACATTGCTACAGATTGTCCGACGGGGCCTTCCAGCTGTCAGTTGACCATAGAGTAATATGTCAGTTGACCATAGTACGAAGAGAATGGGCTAAATTCTACTATAGAAATAGAGAAAATTACAGTCATATGCGGCTCTTATAACATATTTTTTAAGGTTTTTAATGTAGCCGCACTGTCAATTTTTTTTAATACTTCTAACATAATAAAATACGCTTGATTTCTGGCATCTCTATTTGCGTAATCTTTGTTACTTAAGTCCCACAAACAGGGAACTGGGAAAGTCTTTATATAGTTCCAGTAATTTTATTAATATGTCACGTTCGGTGACCGTAACTCCCTCGGCATTCATGTTGACGTCCTACACCGGCGGCGTTGCGAACAAAGAATATACTACTCTCTAACGAGAATGAGAGATGGTTGCGAATGTGAATATGTATTATCCTTCTCAAAAAAAGAAAAAAGTTCTCTATGTTATTGACAGCAAAGACCATAGACAAACTAAGTAAATTTATAAAATGGCGGATCTGTATGAGTGACGTATGTGTTGTGTTTATGAAATTGTAATATTTTAAAGTGTTGTGGATAAAATATGAATTGAACTTCATCGTATATTCATCCTTTCCAGTTCTGTTTTCGGTAAGTTTTAAATTTAAAGTTCCTATCCTTATTTCTTTGAATTCAAAATGGTTTAGGGCTGTTACGCGATGGAGCAAATTGTAGGCGGACGGATTGTGAAGTACGATTTACTAAAGGACGAATTACTTCGTGCAAATAATATTGTCATAGAGGTCTACATTCACAGCAATACTTTTCTTCAAATGAAAAATGATTCAATTATCTTCTTGAGACATAAACATTTCTAAGTCGTGATAAAGATTGGTATTCTTAGTTTCCGTATTCGAACATAAATCATGCAAATTTTGTAGGTAACGATTGTGTACAGTAAATTAAAGTTTGATTTTTTTTTCATTTCAATATGTCCTCTTTTACTATAATAAATAAACAATTAAAAACTAAACATATTATAATATATTATATTATAAGTAACAGAAACAGAAAGACAGGAATAAATTTAAGAATGCACTACTATATTGTAGGTGTTACAATATAAATAAATTTAAATGGAAAAATAATTATTAAAATTATATTAATAACTCAGGCCCCGGAACCATAGACACAATAGAAAATCTATTGTCGTGGACCGATCGGGCCGCTTGGGGCTCAATGGGTTAAGACATTCATAAGTTACAGGTGGTGTAATTAACTCAACTTTCTTTTATATAGATTAAACTCCTGTTTTTAACTGTGTGTATCCAAATCCACTTTGCCTTTAATCCACAGAATTTGTTCAAGATATAATTTGAAAGAATGGACAACAAAATTATAACAATTTTTTTTCTTCCTACCAAATGGTGGAAATTGTAAGAATGCTAAATGACCCATTCATTTAGTGTTTTTCTATCATATAATGGAGTTATTTAATTTTTTTTTTCATTATTAATATGCACACTTATTAGAATCAATATCTATAAGATACAATGCACAATCTTATTTTGTGTCATTAATGGGTACTTCAAATATAAACAGAGGACTTTGATTTATACTGAATAGCTGATGTACAATAATGTGGATAAATGGAACTTTAATCTCTTTTTTTTCTCTGTGTATTGGATTGATTTTGCCTGTCAATGTTGTATTTTGTATACAGGCTGGGTTTTTGAGACAGGTCAGTAAGTACAGGTACCTTAACCTGAAGAAGATTATGCCTGTGTATTTGAACCTGGTGAGGTGTTGTGACTTACTGTTGTTTCTGAAATAACTTTTCTGTTGCAAAATAAGTAATAATTTTAATGGATTTATCGTTTTTCAATTTAAAATGTATGGGAAATATTTTTAGCAATTTCTGTTTTTTCTACTATTCAAACATAAAATGTAGCACATAGAGTATTTTGATCCCCACATGAAATAGGATTGATGGCCAAAAAGTTTTTTTTTTTTCATTATTTTAGCCAGTCATTGTTGACTGTAATTTTTTTCCAAAATTTGTCAATACGTTTCAGAATAACTTAAAAATTGTAGATGGTCTCCTAGGAGTGTTTTCCTAAGATTTCCCCACTTAAAAAAAGGAGTGTTTTCCTGTAGCTGTAACAGTAAATTTACCTGCCCTTACTGACCCATCTCAAAAATCCATCCTGTATCACTTGCAACACCATCCAAAGGGAGAGTACTTTGAATCTTAGTACTGTATACAGAAAATTTTACTTAAAGGGAACACTCCATTGCTTTTGAAAAGAAACAATCTGTGTTCAAAAAAACTTAATCCTGATTTTGGCTCTATGTATAATGTTATTTTTACCAAAACTCTAAACCATAAAACATTTTCAAATCAAAATATACATATGTACATATTGTTGGCTTCATCTTAGACCACATCAGCTATGCTTACCAGAAAGATTGTGTCCATATCCAGCCTATGGCAAATTAACAAGCCAAAAATAATTGAAATAAATCAAGCTATTCTTTAGTTATAAAATACAGTAAAATACAAACGTTATATCTAATCCATCAGTCCCCGGAATCACAGACACAATAGATAATCTATTGTGTCGCGCCCCGATCGGGGCGCTCGGTGGTCAATGGGTTAATATGTAAATTTTAAAATCTCAAAATCCTACATGTAGTAGGTAGATTATAGATAGGTAGGTGAGGAAAGATGTCATCTGTCCCAAAACTGATATGGAACAAAGCCTGAGTTCTGCAACCTAAAATAAGGCGGAAATGAGTATGTCTGTCTCTGTGTTGCTGATCCATATGTGTTGACAAACGACGGGCGCGTCTGATGACATCATAAAAGCGGCTATTACGCGCTTCAACTGTATTTTTTTTTAATACTTGTAGATTGCTGAAATTCATTAGTTTATTCTTCTAATATATTTTTTTATTAAAGATAAGCATTAGTTAGTAGGCAAGTTTGGAATAGTGCACGATCTACATTCTACATTAATACGTGTTTAAAGAAAGAAAATTTATATTCACAATGAAAAAGGTTCGTATAAATTATGTCGCAAGTACCATTTATTCATGCCTCATGTTCACATTTTTCGCATCACAGAATAGTAAATAAGTTAGGTAAACTAGGATATCTATTATCTGCATGCAAAAATGTGCAAGATATGTACAATATCTACTTCTAAAGGTTATGCAATTCTTGAAATGGTTTGTTACCAGTCATAATTTCGTTAGTAAAAGTAAGATTCGTTATACTTTTCAAATCGAGAGCATTCCTTGAGTAACCAGCGTAGTCGGTCACGGGGCATTGTGGCGTGGCGCGAACACTACCGTACGTTGGATTCCTCTCACGCTCCAGTTGTCACAAATACCACTAAATGTATCGCGTTTTTACTGCATCGGTGAGGAATTATGGTCATGTTGACATGAATGCTCTGCTGAACTACTAATCATCTATATTATTACGCCACTTGGACGATTACGATACAATTGCTGGAAGTGCTCTGGAAATTTTCCTGGAAAAATGCTTAATCATCCACCGATTTTAATTTATTTCTGTAAAATCGAACGTTTGCGCTCGCTCTGTCTTTCGAGTTGTTTAAGAAATAAATATTACTCTGATAATGCAAGGTTTGAACGAAAATTCGCGCTGTTCCCTACGTTTGAATATCGCTGACTGCTGTTATAAAACTGCCTCATTATATAATTAATTATATAGTTAATTAAAATACAAAAACTAAAGCAATCTCAACGTAGGACGTAGTTGGTGTAATATGTTTACTAATAGGGAAATTTTTCCGGAGTGGAAATCGCGCAACTCACCGGCAGTATTTAGTTGACGATCACGTCGATCGCACGTAAACGACACCGATACTCGCTTCATTGACAGATGATAATGAGTTTCGGTGGACGGTCGTAAAAAAAATAATGATTATGTGCTGGTGCCCCTTCCGGACACGTTGTCAATGTAAATAAACAAAAGAATCTCCCGCCCCCGTTGACTCACCGCAAAACGTCGTCAAGTGTGTAAAATTAGACTGTGATGTGCTTTGTAATTTTTTTTATAGTCAGCATAAATTATGAATTGGTAATTAATTTATAATAGTGATTGTGCTGTCGGTGTGTATGCGTTGACGTATAACACATTGAAAGTAAGTAATGAGTATCAATTATCAAACAGGAAGTAAAATATTTATGTGTTTGGTACAATTTAATTTTGGACACAGGATGCAAAGCGCGCAAAAAGCACTATTCTGGGACCGAATCAATACAAGCCGCTTTAAGTTGTAAGTTGTGGCGCTTTAAATAAACCATATGGCGAGCGTTTTGTTGAGTGTAGCTTCCGTTGTGCTACAAAAACCTTTAAAAGCTACATCGAGCAATTAGTATTCTTCCATTTAAAGACATCATACATCTTATTCTTTCTTTTACAAAAAGCTTTTCTTATTTTCTGGTAAAAATGAACCTTATATTTCATACAAAAAAAAAAATGAAAAGTATGATGCATCCTTATAAAATCACTGTCTATGTTGACTTGCGTAAAAATGTAATCACATATTCTGTTTACGTATCGATTTTTAACGTAGGTACCTGCCTAATAAGAAGCGGCCAAGAGTGCTGTGGGTATCGAACTATAACTTACCATATTACATATACTTACAAGACCACTAGAAGATCAAGTTACAAGTTTTTATTTTGTGTTAAAATAAATATTATCTACATCATCACTGACTGGCTCTCTCTCTTTAGTCGTTCCCTCATTACTGACGATCGAGACTCCTACCACCAGGGTTGTTAATTAATTGACGCCAACGAGTCCGGTCTGTGGCCACTGGCCAGATGTAGCGCCGTATTCATCGGTAGGTCCATGTGTTCCGAAATCTGGTCAGACCACCGCTTGGGACTCCTTCCTCGTAACCTCTTGCCTTCAACCTTGCCAGTAATAATTATTTTTTCTAGGTTGTCGGGATTCCGGCGTGAAATATGCCCAAAGTATTTCAACATTCGCTGTCGGCATACGGTCGATAATCGTGGCTGGTTTGTAAGATGTAATTCGTTCAATATTGAAATGTTTGTTCTATGAGCGGTCCACGGAATCCTCAACATTTTGCGCCAACACCACATCTCAAAGGCATCGATTCTATTTCTATCAGTCGCTTTGAGCGTCCAGGACTCTGCTCCGTATATGAATATGGAAAAAACCAATGACTGCACGATTCTTATCTTTGTCCGATTGCTTATGTTCCTATCCTTCCAAAGTTTAGTAAGTTGCGTCATAGCCGATTTTGCCATGCCGATGCGCTGCCTTATTTCTGCTTCACAGTTGTTAGTGTTATTTATCATGGAACCTAGATATCTAAACTGTTCCACTATTTCATAGTTTTTGAGTAAGTCTCTTGAGTTAAGACAGCATTGACGGTCGACATTCATGATTTTAGTTTTACTCTTGTTAACAATTAAACCATATTCTCTACTGACTTGTTCTAGGCGAGCTAACAACTCAACCATTTCGGTTACGGAAGATGCAAAGAGTGTGGTATCGTCTGCATATCTTAGGTTTGAAATTTTATTACCGCCTAGCTTAATCCCGCCTTGCCAGCCTTCTAGATCTTACGCATTATGAGTTCTCCATATATATATGTTAAAGAGTATTGGTGAAATCACGCATCCCTGACGCACGCCTTTATGAAATTTGAAGCTGTTTGAAATAGCATTGCCAAGCTTAACAGTGCCATCATTGGATTCGTATAAACTTTTTATTAATAGTACTAAGTGATGGGGAACACCAATTTCGACTAAAACCTCCCACAATTTAACCCACTTTACGCAGTCAAACGCCTTATGGTAGTCAACGAAGCATATTACTACGGGGGTGTTATACTCGTATGTTTTCTCTATTATTTGTCGAACGTTAACTATTTGTTCCCGTGTACCCTTGCCCTTTACAAAACCCGACTGTTCTTGTGGTATTTCTCTATCTAGAAATGCTTTAAGACGGTTATTTATAATATTAAGCATAATTTTACTTGCGTGAGATATTAAGGCAATGGTTTTATAGTTGTTACAGTCCCGTACCGATCCCTTCTTGTGAAGTGGAAGTATTAATGAGTGTGTCCAATCCAGAGGCCAATCAAAAGTGTCCCAGATAACATTACAGATTTTATGTATTATGGATATTCCACGATTACCCAAACATTTCAATGTCTCCGCCGCAATATTGTCTGATCCAGGTGATTTATTCCTTTTGAGTTTAGAAATAGCATCTTCTACCTCTGAGCGGAGAATATTTGGCTCACGTTCGCTTATGTCAAGCATGGGAGTTAGAGGTGAAGACGACTGGTCGTCATATAGGTCAGCACAATACTCTCTCCAACGTTCGGCCGCTTTTCCAATGTCGTGTATTGGGTTACCATCCTTGTCGTCAATTATCCAGGAAGTTGGTTTGAAATTACGCGTTATTTGTTTGATTTTCTTAAAAAGATCTGCTGTTTGATATTTATTTGCATGTAGTTCTACTTCTGTGCACATCTCTTCAAAATATTGGTTTTTGACCTTTTTGTCCTTACGACACATAAATTGTATTTTGCGATTCAGCTCTGAATATCTTTGTCTTGATTCGTCATTTATTCCATTACTCTTTAATTCCTTCCGTTCCTTAATAACGTCCCATGTTTTCTCTGATATCCAGTCCTTCTTGTAGATGCGCGGTTTTAGACTGAGTTCTTTGATGGTTTCTGTAATACATTGTTTTAGGTGTCGCCATAAAACTTCAGATGTTTGATATGATTGAAAATTCTGTTTCAGCAATTTATCCTCTATTTGAGATTGAAAGGTAACCGAGTCCATGATGTTGGATTGTGTTCTTTTTCTCTTTAACTTTGGGCATTTCATGCGTGTGCGGATGTCCACAGCTAGCAATTGATGATCGCTGCCACAATCCGCACCTGGGAACGTTCTTGCATTAGTTATTGACGATCGCCATCTGTGGCGGATTGTGATATAGTCAATTTGATTTCTAAAACGGTCACCTGGGGATATCCACGTATAAAGTCTCCTGTTATGATGCTGGAAACAAGAATTGGTTATTGTCAGATTATTCTCTATACAGAAATCTATCAGTTTACTGCCGCGCTCATTTCTAGTGCCAATCCCGAATTTACCCACAATGTGTCTTATGTGATCGTCATTAGATGTGTTGCCGATCTTGGCGTTCCAATCACCTTGTACGATGAGAAGCTCTCTGTTAGAAATATTGTTTATGGTGGATTGTAGTGTATTATAAAATGCTTCAATATCCACTTCGGAAGACTGTGCAGTTGGTGCATAGACCTGGACGATGTTAAGCGGTATTGGTTTGCAATTAATTCTAATAGTAATTATTCTATCTGATACTGGATTATATGCGGTGACATAAGCTTATACTTTGTTTGGAATTAGAAGAGCTACACCATTTTTACTATCAGACTCATGTCCAGAGAAGTATACTGTGTTCGCTGCAGTTTTGAAGTGGCCACTTCCTTTCAAGTGAGTCTCGCTGAGACCTAGTACAGAAATGTTGTAATTGGCCATTTCATTTTCTATAATCGAGAGTTTACCCGGTTTTAATAATTCTCTTACATTCCAGCATACAATTTTATGCTGTTTTGGTAGCAATATTTTTTCTTTTATCTCAGTAGCATTAACTACCACAGGAGCCTGATGATCCACTCCTGAGGAGTCATCGGTCGCAATTTCACACCCAAAGACCCGGAAATCGTTGGGCGCCGGCGGTCAACCGGGGCACTCGACATCGCTATATTTTTAATTGTACTTTTCATGTTCATTTTTATCTGAATGGATGGAGTTTTCTTGGGAGGATAATCGTAGTGGTTTCCCGTTGCCTTCTACGTTGGGTTGTTTTGAGGCTATTTGGTTCCTCATGGCCCCCATAGCCATCCTTTTATAGGAGACAGGTTATTTCACCGCCGCCTGTTGCTCGGCGTTGCTCCCGTTTAGCACCACCCGGGGGTCACGTGTAGGGTGTCGCTCGGTTATACCTACGGACGCGGAAGCATTCGACCCCCAAGACTGACTGGCTCACAGTTTAATAAATAATCTCGGAACAAAAAAAAATGTAAGAAACATCTTAATAGCTGCTGACATCTCTTGAAATGAGATCTCTTCATTATTCTTGAGTATTGCGAAAACACCACTGCAATTAATTAGCGTTACTAAAGATAGTCGTAAGATGTCGAAATCTACGGCATTCGAACTGATGAACATTTCGAGCAGAAACTAAAACATGAATCCTGAATATTTATTGTGTATCTATCACCGTCATCTGGTTAAATCTGCTATTTTGTCGTTATTCAATGAAGGCGCTAGTCATTCAATTAAATAGCAAATTCAACCAGTTGACTGCGACATATCGAAAAAAAATCCTACTGCATCTACAAAGTCGGTAATCTATATATATAAAACTCAAAGGTGACTGATATAGTGATTTATCAACGCACAGCCCAAACCACTGGACGTATCGGGCTGAAATTTGGCATGCAGGTAGATGTTAGGACGTAGGCATCCGCTAAGAAAGGTTTTCCCGAAATTCTTGCGGGAACGAGGAAAAACGGGGATGCACGTACAAAGTCGTGGGCGGAAGCTAGTTATAAATATGTGGAAAGCAGTGATAACCATTGAAACTTTAGACTTACCTGTACCTATAAATTACTAGCTGCTCCCCGCGGTTTCACCCCCGTGGCTCCAATCCTGTTGATCGTAGCGTGATGAAATATAGCTTATAGCCTCGATAAATGGGCTATCTAACACCGAAAGAATTTTTCAAATCGGACCAGTAGTTCCTGAGATTAGCGCGTTCAAACAAACAAATTCTTCAGCTTTATAATATTAGTAGGTATAGATACGTGTATTTTATTGTACGTATGTATACAATTAAGCAAGGTGGACGCCTGGGCCTACAAACTATGTATTCTGATTCATTTTGTTTATATTTTACATTGGAGTATCTCAAGAGGTAAATTAGCAATGTTGAGAGCGGTCTATTTAAATTTAGAGGCTTGATAAATAATCGTCGCAAGGCCGATGCTCGACTGCCTTGGTCATACATATATGTAGGACGTGGGTTTGGTGATTCATCCTATTACAATCCCGAATTGATATACCTAAGCATTAAGCACACGCAAAACTTAGAAATCTTATCATTAATGACATAATTTAAAAAACGTATTGGCAATTCGGCAAGTAGTTTGTGATAAGAAATTTTAGTATAGGCACAAAATATCTTAAAATTTAATCAATATTGTATATTGTACTAATATTATAAAGCTGAAGAGTTTGTTTGAACGCGCTAATCTCAGGAACTACTGGTCCGATTTGAAAAATTCATTTGGTGTTAGATAGCCTATTTATCGAGGAAGGTTATAGATAGGCTATATATCATCACGCTAGACCAACAGGAGCGGAGCAATGCGGGTGAAACCGCGGAGCACAGCTAGTAAAGATTAAAATAGAATCTGTTTAAAATATTATACCTAGGTACCTATATCTTTTCTATTTTTATAACTACTTATGTTTAATAATTTAAAATAAATCAAATTAATTAATAATGTAACTAAAGCAAATAATTGGAACCATTTTAACATAGGAAGTAGGAATTGTGTTTCCTTTTATGCCATTTTACATGACCATGGAGGGAAGGAAACGATTTTTATTAGCATTAAGGTCACGACAATTTACTCGCAGTTGCGGGGCTACTGAACATTAAATTACATTTAACGGATAAGAGCCAAATCGCAAATTGTTTATGTACTCACTTTTAATTTATATAGAGTAATAGTAATTTAATTAATTGCGAATGCGTGATGAATTATATTATTGCAACATTAATTTGGCAAGCAAAGTGGTTTCTAATTCGTACATTTTTACATGCATTTAAGTCGTTTAAAGTTACGTAATACGTTTATTTGTACGTGTGGCCGATACTTTCATGAAGCGTCTGTCACAATTTACATTTTTTGTGATTTTTAATACTAAGAGCGTATACGCACTATGCGGGTAACCGCATTGCGGGTAGCCGTCCGGCTGACCGCAAGCACAATTATGTACGTAATATTCATTTCTATGCGCACTGCGATGCGGCTACCGCAGACCGCACAGTGCGCATAGAAATGAATATTACGTACATAATTGTGCTTGCGGTCAGCCGGACGGCTACCCGCAATGCGGCTACCCGCATAGTGCGTATACGCTCTAATCTATCAGGAGAGTAGGTACCTAATTTATTGCTTTAATTTCAAGTATTATACAAATCAGTATCCATTTTTCTTGATGAAAATTAAAAATCATACAGTGCTGTAATAGGATAATCCAATTACTAGGGAATAATATACAGAATAATTAATAAATATAGGGATTAAATTAAATTAATTACCTCAAAATGGTCAAGAACCATACTAATGATAGCGCGAGTGTTAGCTGTCTTTTGCAAGACAACATTCAAGAATCATTGATGCTTTATACAGCTGCACTGTATACTCTGAATAATATGAGTTCCCGGTTTTTGTGTGTTAACTTGGACATAAACACATGGGTGTTAACGTAAACATTAATGCCAAGACTTGACACCTACATAAATATAGTAGCAGTTCAGCGTTTCACTTCCTACATAAAATTTTGAGGTCAGACTGATGTCAACGACCAAATCTTTAGACTATCTTAATGCTTTTTGTGATAGAGGAAGCTTGTATTTAGCAGCACTAAAAGGGTGATATGTTATAAGGGATACGGGGCTTCCGTTCATCGCGAGGACTAAGTACCTTGGTATGAATATTCGACAGGGCTATATATATGTCGGCGCAACGACGATAAACGACTACCCTCAAACTACTAAATAATTATAACTAGCTAAAGTTTACTTTGATCTTTTTAAATAAGTGGTTGATTCATTAATCAACCACTAATGAAATAATTAAATTAACGAAATAATTAATCTTTGTTAAAAATGATAAAAATTCATTGTAAAAATTCGAGTGGCAACACTCAAACTAATTCTTGTGAGTCATGGTTTGCTTTAAATGCGATCGCCCGACGGCACAGAGCACATTCACTCGCCGGCCGTCGGAGCGTTCGGAGCTCCCTCTATAATTTCGACGTGGATTAAAAGGGCAGTAAAAATACCTACGGGCGTTCTACTTCGAGTGTGAGCGTCTGCTCTGATGATGGTGACGTCGGAATTGCTGACGTCACTCTTTTAAAAATAGCCTTCGGGCCCCCTTCTTCCGTCATCAGAAGTGGGATAGAATTCAAGCTCTCTATTTTTAAATGTTAACGTTTACGTAGTTTTGTAACGGCATACTGGCGTTTGTGTTTTTTCGTGCGTTGTGTAAAGTAAAAGTTTGTTACGTGGATTATTGTAACGGGAGTGTAGTTCATCGAAGGAATTGTGTGTGTTATCTGGGCTGCACCTCCCTTTGTGATAAGCATAAATCTACGAGAACCTCCGAGAAATCTACGAGAACCTTCGAGAATCTGCCTATATCACAAATGAGTAGGTGTTGATCACATGATACGTGAACGGACTGTCTCTGTCATGTGGAGTGTTCAGTATTCTGAAAGGTCAGTGTGGCCGAGGCAGTGTGTTTTTGAAATCCCGAGATGAACTACCGTAGTGTTGTAATACGAGAAAAGGCGTACGAGGACGTACGATTGTCAGTATGGCCGTGTTAGACTTAAAATCTACGAGAACCTTAGAGAATCTCCGAGAAACTACGAGACCCTCCGAGAAATCTACGAGAACCTTCGAGACTCTCCGAGAACCGACACAAAATACGCCGAGAATCGTTCTATTCTTCTTTGTCGATTCACTCTTGGCAGAGTGGTCGTGGTCACGTTGAGACATCCACATTGGTAGTGGAGGCGGACACAGCTTTCCGTACGATCTCCCGCCATGTCTTCCTGTTACTAGACTGTCTGGTGCAGTCGGATACACAAATTCCTATAGCAGATTTCACTTGGTTGGTCCAGCGCATTAGTGACCTGCTTTTACAACGAGACATTTACAACGAGGCTGGTGCAGAGCGCGCACCGCCTGTCAGTATGGCCGTGTCGGCGCAACGACGATAAACGACTACCCTCAAACTACTAAATAATTATAACTAGCTAAAGTTTACTTTGATCTTTTTAAATAAGTGGTTGATTCATTAATCAACCACTAATGAAATAATTAAATTAACGAAATAATTAATCTTTGTTAAAAATGATAAAAATTCATTGTAAAAATTCGAGTGGCAACACTCAAACTAATTCTTGTGAGTCATGGTTTGCTTTAAATGCGATCGCCCGACGGCACAGAGCACATTCACTCGCCGGCCGTCGGAGCGTTCGGAGCTCCCTCTATAATTTCGACGTGGATTAAAAGGGCAGTAAAAATACCTACGGGCGTTCTACTTCGAGTGTGAGCGCCTGCTCTGATGATGGTGACGTCAGAATTGCTGACCTCACTCTTTTTAAAAACAGCCTTTGGGCCCCTTCTTCCGTCATATATATATATACCTACTGTTATACGTAGTGTAAATATGGTTTTTCAACAATCGTTATTGAATTTAGTAAAGATCGTAAATTTTTGAATAAAATTATATCTACATACGCGTCACACTTCACGATTATATCTAGACGTTTAGCGAGTCATTGAAAAATTGTCGTCTGCAATGTCGCGGTCGCTTGTCTGATGAAAGTATAATGTCGTAAATAAACTACAATGTCGTACATTCAGCTAAATTGGCAGTATTCGTAGTGGGAGGCGGTTTGGCGTCAGAGAGGATGAAAGTGAAACGCGCGTGGTGCCTTGGTCATTCAACCCGGCACGCGCCTGCATCCTCGGCTCGATCTCTTTGCTCATGTTGCGTTGTGGTTATGATTTCATTGCAGCGTGGAGACGGGTTCTAGCCGCCTCGACGCGTCAAAGTTGCTCTACTATCTGACCATTTATACAGCCGTCAGTGCTATACGTAAAGTAGAGATACAAATGTAAATAACTCGCCCCAGCCCACCATTGATCTCAAACGCAGATAAATGAAATGAAAAGTAAGAGTGAGGATTCATAAATAATGAGGCACTCCGCACTAGCGAGCTGCTCGCGCTTTGTGATAGAATGTTTTTATAATAAAATCAATAACATTCAATCAAGATTAATCTCATCTCATCTTTGCACTTATATTATTGCGACTAGTAAGTCTCGATACCGCACTGCACTGCCCGGGTTAAACCGTGATAAAAACAAAAAAAAATATATCATCTGAATTATGCTCCTTATTTCTCTTCATGAAGGGTAAAGCAAGTATTTACCTACTTACGTATTTACAGTTCATGTGTTATTATGGTACATAAGTGCGCTACACCACTGTAAAGTTATATGATCATAATCGTTTCGGTGTTTTTCCCGTGAAAAAGGAACAAACATACATACTCAATCATAATACTCAATCCTGAAAAACTTTCGGATTTATAATATTACTAGGACAACGGTTGCATAATATGTCATTGATATTTTAGTTTTATTCTATTCAAATTTAAAAATACTATAAACTATTTTAATAGACTTTACATGCTCTCAAAACATCTCAATTTCAATGGTTAATTAAATTTTTGCTAGTTTGTAGTAGCTGAAAATGTAACTCAATTTAAATTGGAATATGGAGCTCCAACTACGATAAGACTTTATAAAATAATATCATGAATTTTATTTTATTTACATTAAGTTTGTTGTAAAATTGGTGACCTTTTTGGTTAAAACATTGATTTTTAATTTTGATTAATACTAATGTGATAAGTGATAACATTGCTCAATGCCTCGTATGGTCTAACACATCCATCTTGTTAGTAATAGCTATTTGAATATATTACACTACCACTGACCTTCAAGCTTATGTGCTCAGATGACTGTGTCAACATTCAACGCCGCATAAATAATTATGTTTATACGTAATACTTTATTAATATGAGCACATATATGAGTGTCTGTTTTTAAAACTGAAGCATGTACTCAGCTTTCAGAATGATACACTTCATCTTGTGTTTCACGGATCTACAGTGGCCGTATTGGGTAACTGTTGTACTGTAAAATTCTAACTAAGTTGCAAACTCTGAATTTTGCTTGGGACCAGTTTCGACATTATTTCGTCTCTTTGACAATTATGGCTCAAGGTCTTACTCAAATCTAAGTTTTTTAAGAATGTATTCATGTTAAAAGTGAAGTGTT
The DNA here is from genome assembly GCF_061535395.1 of Colias eurytheme. Taxonomy (NCBI): domain Eukaryota; kingdom Metazoa; phylum Arthropoda; class Insecta; order Lepidoptera; family Pieridae; genus Colias; species Colias eurytheme. Next base: position 4,861,162 of record NC_142998.1, on the reverse strand, counting down.
TTTATTAAAAATCCCCCGTTTATAATCTCGTACTGCTTTGATTTAATCAGCTTTATATACAAGATTTATTCGGTACTTGAGTAATGTGTATGTATGTCACGCTCAAAGACCGTAAGCGAGCTTTATTAAACATCCCTTAAATATTTCCCATAGTATTCGATGTGTATAATGTATTATTTAAACATAATAACATTATTTTGTAAACTATAACGGTACACTGCTAAATTAGGTAGGTTTCCTGCCATACAATCTACGTGCTCTGCTTGCTGTTTGCAAAACTCGGCGCTGATATGTGTTTGTAAATAGCATTGCTAGCGGCTACGGTTGCCTACGTCTTGATTATGAAACATTTACTTATTCTCGCATTTCACTAGATACTGGAATGTGTTTCAATGAACTTCGATATCACCACCTAACTGAATTCACTCAAAGCCTTCTATAGGACTGAAACAGTATACTTTAAATTTTTGTCAGAATATTAAACCTACCTACTTATTTCTTCAACATAAATGTTCCAATTGGTTTGTAGAATGAACTAAACAATAAACAAGTCGTTTATCATAATTTATAAAGTTCACTATTTTATAAGCAATTCTTCTGTATAACGCAGTTATGTAATTTTATTCATACTAGCGGAACAGTTGCTATATAGTCACGGCATACGACACGCTTGGTCGGTCCACGTTTGTCTCGTACACAAACACAACATGGATAGAAGAATGAGAGTGAATCACCGGGCCACTCCCACGCCACTCATCATATCTGTAGAGATGTTGCTAATTAGCAAGTTCCCGTGACGCAATTATCAGCGTTAAAATAATTAATTCAGATATTTTTCTGATAATCGAAGTAAAGTGAGAATATGAAATATTGTATCATTTAAATTTTACATGTTATATACAGGGTGTCCCAAAAAGTAGTGATGAACGGAAGCTGGGAGGTAGAGGACCAAGAGGGCTATCCGAATCACCCCCATGTGGGTTATGCGATTTTTCGTATTTTCGGAGTTATTACATTTTTTTCAATTTTTCATCTATCGCCGAGTACGATGAGATTTTTATTTATGGTGACGTGAATTATTGCGCTAGATGCTTGTTTTTTTTTGTGTGCTAAGCTGAAAGATAGGCCAATTCAGTATAGTAACATTTACTATCGTTAGATCTTCGAATGGAATAAAAAAAGAATTAAATGCCAAGAAAGATAAAATTACCCAGTATGTTCATAACTTCAAGGGCCCATAAAAAAATAAACTCACATAAAAAAGGTTTTCCATTTGGCTTTTAAAAACTTGCTCTATCGATCAGGTAGCCACCATAAAAATTTCATTTTATTATTCTGAAGGCTTCAATCGAAAAATTGAAATCTAAATGTGGTAAGTGCAAAATTTTTATTAACATGATGATCATTAAAACCAATAAATAGGTGTTTAATTACCAGAATTTTTTTAAATAGCCCCGCTGTTGCTCAGTGCAAGTGCGACATCACCGTAAAAAGTTGTCTTTTAAATGTCTGAATGCTTTTTTATCATTTTTAATGGTTTCTTCTGCTACTATGAATTTCCGGGTTATTTTGTCCAAATTGGGGCATTCTCTCAAGTAGCCGAGGTCTTTTTAGTATCCCCATTGAAAAAAAATCAATGGGGTTTATTCGAGGGACCGTGGAGGCCAGGCTTTAAAGCAGGCGTCACCGGCGCATGCGCAGGCTGCAACGACCAATCCATCTTTCAGGGTATTTTTGCCCTTTAGCCTGGCCTCCACGGTCTCCGGACATAAACCCTATTGAATTTTTTCCGTGGGGATACTACAAAGACGAGAGACTGCCACAATTTGGACGAAATAACCCGGAAATTCATAGTAGCAGAAGAAACCATTAAAAATGATAAAAGAGCATTCAGACATTAAAAAGACAACTTTTTACGGTGATGTCGCACTTGCATTGAGCAACAGCGGGGCTATTTAAAAAAATTCTGGTAATTAAACACCTATTTATTGGTTTTAATGATCATCATGTTAATAAAAATTTTGCACTTACCACATTTAGATTTCAATTTTTCGATTGAAGCCTTCAGAATAATAAAATGAAATTTTTTTGGTGGCTACCTGATCGATAGAGCAAGTTTTTAAAAGCCAAATGGAAAACCTTTTTTATGTGATTTTATTTTTTTATGGGCCCTTGAAGTTATGAACATACTGGGTAATTTTATCTTTCTTGGCATTTAATTCTTTTTTTTATTCCATTCGAAGATCTAACGATAGTAAATGTTACCATACTGAATTGGCCTATCTTTCAGCTTAGCACACAAAAAAAAACAAGCATCTAGCGCAATAATTCACGTCACCATAAATAAAAATCTCATCGTACTCGGCGATAGATGAAAAATTGAAAAAAATGTAATAACTCCGAAAATACGAAAAATCGCATAACACACATGGGGGTGATTCGGATAGCCCTCTAAGTCCTCTACCTCCCAGCTTCAGTATATCACTACTTTTTGGGACACCCTGTATACGCTGTGAGCTTGTTTGGTGAGTTACTTGCCAGACAAAACAGTGTCCACAGGACAGTTAATATAATTCTTTACAATAATTAATGTTGTAAAAAGATCATTAATGGATATATCACTACTGTACATAATATCTTTTACCCGCAATCGAGGTCCAGGCTAAGTGCTAGTCTAGGCTTGTGGTTTCTCTTAACTTTCATCCAATTTGTTACGATAGCGGGATTGAAAATTATAATTTTCTCTCACTCTGTCGCCTATTCATGAGAACTCATAAAGTTATATATGCACGTGTATGCAAACTTATGGTTTAGTAATGAGATGGTTGCTGCGATTAAAATATAAGGGGCCTTAGACAAAGTAACAATTACAAAACGATAACGAAGTTAGAAATCGCAAAAATGTATGGGATTGACATTAGATAGACCACGTGATCTAACGCGACGTATGTCAATCCCATACATTTTTGCGATTTCTAACTTCGTTATCGTTTTGTAATTGTTACTTTGTCTACAGGCCAAGTTCAGATTAAAATTAAAATGCAGGCATCACCACATACCTATTTAACATTTTTTCAAATTTTGTGACGTAACTTAGGTTTTAGCATTAGGATAACTTATAAAAGTCAACCCCAAAGAAATGTTAAACTACGAATACATAAAACGTGCTTACTTATTTAAGAAACAATTGATTTCTTTATAAATATGATAACTTTTTATGCGTATCAACAAAATTGTGCATTACCTTATTAGTACATATAAATTTATGTTCATTACCTGGAACATTTGACCTACCTATTTCATGATGGACGTTTTGTGGTTAAGTGAATTGTTGTGTATAACAAATAACAATTGTGTTCAATATTTTTATGATTTCATAATAGACCAGACTCTCAGTGGAGTTTCGTTTGCAAAAATAGCGGACCTAAATCTGACTTCTGATATACATATATTGTATAGATCCCAGACATCCTATAGACATATGGACTATTGTTAATTATTTAAAATAATAATTTAAAAAATATATTCATGAGTTTTCAATCTATAGTGGTTTAAAGTTAACTCAAAAATGGAGCATTTTCGTAAAATTTCTAAAAAATCTTAGAGAAAGTGTAAGAAATGTTATAGTATGCTATATATTCGTGATCTACTCAATAAGCTCTTTCATTTGACACCCCACACGACATGTTTTGGAAATTTTTATTTTTTTCTTTGTATGCCATATTTAATTACCGGGGTGGGGGGAGGGGGACCACAAAACTGGTTGGCAACATCTGTCTATAGGATGTCTGGGATCTATACAATATATATATATCAGAAGTCAGATTTAGGTCCGCTATTTTTGCAAACGAACCTCTTCTTGGAGCCTGCTCTATAATGCATTTTTATTTTTTATATATGTACCTAATCGTGTGTATTAACTATTAAGTAACTCAGACTTATTATTTAAACTTTCTGAAAATATGATGTCATTGACCATTGTACAAAACGTTACTTGCGAGAGAAGATAAATGTCTAGAAAATGTTTAGTACAAGTAGGTGTTAATTACGGCCTGTGATAAGCCGGTGAAAAGTGTTCCACCAACTTCTCCAATTGTTGTTCACCGTTACACGCTCACTCCAATTGTTTAAGGGCTTGTTCCGTTCCCATAGAAACACCCGTTTCGTATTTTAATTAATTACATTTTCATATTATTAGGGTCGCAGATTTTGATAACTTATAATAAGCTAAATATTTCGAAATGAAATTTCCATTCAAATAAAATATGTATGACTAAAAAAACAAGTTTGTACCTAGATAATAATTTTAAATGCTAATCATTCTAAACAACGTTCTAAACGCTTTTTATTTTGTCAACAGATGATGAAGTGCTCTTGAACAGCCGTGTTGGTTACATTGCCTGCTATGAACTCTGACGTGCATCGTCACCAGGCGCATCCGCCACTTGCACAGGTAATTTGAATATATCACAGTACATCCATGGAGTGGATAAACTATATTTTGTAAAAAAACCAACCTCCGTTAATCGTACTTATAAAGTCCTTATAAATTACAGTTGTTTACCAATAAAAGATCATGACTTTATACTTGTTTCATGATTCTAATTTCTATAAGTTTATTTCTTTATTATAACGGCGACATTGTTTGATATGATGTAGCGATGATTAAGTCTCTTGTATTCTGACGAAAAATCTTATCAGTACCTATACCATATACACACATATTCCATTATGAAGCACTTGATTAAGTTTAAGAAGGAGCGTTTTGTATTATCGCATTTTATGTGAGTCACGTGCGCAATTAACTCGATACCATGTGTGGCAAACATAAGTAGCATTGTATCACATTCCCAACTGCAATAAATGTATCTCGAACTTATATAAGCCAATAGTGTCTACACGATATTATGTTGATCTGCTATTGCGTTGTACCTGATTCTAAATACTTAGTCCTGATTAGATCTTTTTTTTTCTTTCAATGTTCATCAATTACCTATTTCGAAGAACCTCCTTTCATAATTTACTTCAATATCATTCTAATATTTAAAGAAGACACTCAAGTAGCTGCATTTTATAAGACACCATGTTATAAAGTAAAAAGCCCGTTTAAGTAAATGCAAAGTTGAATTTTAATCTGGCACTCATCCAAGGTTCACCGCTCAATGTCTCGTTAGCTCTAAAGCTGCTCATAACAAATCCTTCAATTTCATTGAACAAAAGAAATTATTTCCGTATATAGACTACAAGCCCGCATAGGACAAAAATATGGGTCAAATGAACCACCAGGAGACATATCTAGAACGATAGCAGAGCAAAAAATAATAAGATTCATCACTATGCCGTCACTTGTAAGCTGTCCAACTGAGTGCAGATGAGAATTGAAAAGTACAGGTAGACTCGGTAAATTTTGGTCATATATTTTTGTACGGCATTCTTAACCATCGATAGATCCATTAAAAATAATAAGAAACCGCTCAGTGCCGTACAAAAATGGTGGTCCACCAAGTCGGAATTTTTATTTAATTTCCGAGAGTTACCGGGGGTAAATTTGGTCATTTGACCATGTACGGCATCTGTGTCATACTATTGCTATACTGCTTTTAATCCATTATTCCGCAACGCCGTACAAAAATTATGGGGACAAGGGGAAAAAATCGAGAGTTGTAATCCCCTCTCTTTCCCCACTCCAGGGGGTCATTTGACACAACACGAAATAAATTTATTTTTAAAGTATTTTATGCATAGATAATATTTTTTCATGTGCCGTACATTTTCGTTGGTTCAAAGGGGAAAAATCTGAAAAAGAAAAAAATCCATATAACGAAATGTTTGCTTTATATTTTTATAATAAAATATAAATATACATTAATATTAAGAAGCTCGAGGTGGTTAATTATCACCTTGGAAAGTCGGAGTCAGGTGGAATGGACTCCGTTAAATTGATGAACTAATAAAAAAACTATGAACGAAAAGATGTGAATTATATGCAATCAGTCAATGAATACAGGTAAAGTCACAAGCAAATGCTAGTAATATATACATATTCAAAATGTACAAGTAAAGCGCTTTCAAATGATACCAAACACTGCATATTTATCTTAACTTTATTTTTTTACTCTGTATGTTTTGTCCGCTAGAGGGCGCCACATTAGATTTTGTGAAACCCCATATAGCCTTTAGCTAGCTGGTCGCTGGTTATCCAGTGAACAATTCAGACGCTTCTAATGATATGTCATTTGTCGAATTCTGATAAGTAGTTTAGAAGTTACGAGGGAATAGATGAACATACATACATGACCTGTAAACAACCATAACCCTCCTTTTGCTTTGCCGTAGTTGGGTAAAAATATGTTAATGCCGTACTGTATCAAATGGCCATAAAGCACCCTTAAAATTGTAGCTTTCGTCGCTTTCATCAGCCTAAAAGATGTGGTCTGCACAAAAATGTACGGCATCGTTTTTTCCTAATTTATCTATGTTAATACTATTTAAAACAACGAATAAAGTGTAGAAAACTATTATATTTCATTAATCTACGATGTTTAAACTTTAACAAAATTTCTGGTTTTGCATTTCTCTTTAACTTTTTTTAGAACGGTTTCTTTTGAACGGCAATACTATACAACAATTGAATTTTACAATATCATGTTAAAAAAAAAGTTCCCGTACAGGGTCAAATGACCTTACAGCTCTTTATATCAAGAATTCGATGAAATTAAGATGATTATTGGTATACATTTAAAAGAACAATTATTTTTAGACGGCATTGCTTTTAATAGTACTTTTGAGTGCTAGATAATGTTTTGGAACCGAAGCCGTACTTAGTCAAATGACCCCCTGGAGTGGGGAAAGAGAGGGGATTGCAACTCTCGATTTTTTCCCCTTGTCCCCATGATTTTTGTACGGCGTTGCGGAATAATGGATTAAAAGCAGTATAGCAATAGTATGACACAGATGCCGTACATGGTCAAATGACCAAATTTACCCCCGGTAACTCTCGGAAATTAAATAAAAATTCCGACTTGGTGGACCACCATTTTTGTACGGCACTGAGCGGTTTCTTATTATTTTTAATGGATCTATCGATGGTTAAGAATGCCGTACAAAAATATATGACCAAAATTTACCGAGTCTACCTGTACTTTTCAATTCTCATCTGCACTCAGTTGGACAGCTTACAAGTGACGGCATAGTGATGAATCTTATTATTTTTTGCTCTGCTATCGTTCTAGATATGTCCCCTGGTGGTTCATTTGACCCATATTTTTGTCCTATGCGGGCTTGTAGTCTAATAGTCTTTAGCGTTCAAAATTTCAATAAAATTCAACGTCAACAATTTTTTAATTAAGCATTATTGGTTCAAGATCAATGTCAAAAATTTTATGATAGACGACTCTTGACTACTGCGTATTATATCTTATGAGGAAAATACTTCCATACTTTATGATCATTTGATCAAATGAACACACAGAACACGTACTATGTGTATTACGGAGGCGATGTAATTTAGCATAGTGGTCATATATTATTGCCTGAGTAATAATTGTAGATGCTTCGATTAGTGTCATGTTTTCCTTTTGAAATAATAAAATATGTTTATTACGTCAATTGTCCATGGACACGCTATGCGGAATGTCTGCTCTCTTTACCGATAATTTGTATGTTGAGAATTTTTGATGAAAAAATTTTCTACGTCAGTGATTACGCACTACAAGTACCTAAGTATGGAAACTAATTATATAATATACTAGATTTCCGCCCGCGGCTTCGCCCGCGTTTTCAAAGGAAAACCCGCATAGTTCCCGTTCCCGTGGGATTTCCGGGATAAAACCTATTCTATGTGTTAATCCAAGTTACCCTCTATATGTGTGCTAAATTTCATTGTAATCGGTTCAGTAGTTTTTACGTGAAAGAGTAACAAACATCCATACATCCATACATCTATACATCCTTACAAACTTTCGCCTTTATAATAGTCTAGTATTAAGAATTAAGATTAAGATGTAACGTAATTTTGTTTTTTCTAATTATCGGAGTGTTAAGTGAAACATCATGATGACTCAAAATCATGATTGCGCAGAACATTATAAAGTAAACGAAGCTTAATAAAATAATGTATAGTCGAGCCAATTTAATAGGCAACATTTGACGTCTATCAATTTTATCTTCGAAGAGAGGTAACCTGCTTAAAAACATCGATTAAAGTGAATTAATCGATACGGATTTGAAACATTTGTCAATCGAATTTATTAATTTTTGATGATTTTTATTCACAAGTAATCAATGCATTCGATTCTAGATGTCAGATTTCGATTTTTAGAGTAACGTCTCTGGTATTTAAAAAGAAAAAAGGTTTATTGACACAAAATTGTAGCGACGTCAGTTCTTCAATTCAGAAATTGTTTATTATGTTTAGTATGGTTTATCAGTGAAATGAAATCTTAAAATTACTTGTATCGGTTATTATTATTATAAATATGTAATCGTAATTGAAAAAAGTTAAGCAAATGTGCAGTTCTAACAAAACCAAATATCATGTTATTCTATGTCGTCGTTACTAGGTTACGTTGTTGAATTTTGTTGAACTGCCAAATGTTGCCTATTAAAATGGCTCTACTATAAATTGTAAATTTGTAGTTAGTCCGAATGTCTTCTGTCAGATAAAAGTTAATATTATTTTCTTTTATAAATAATTGGATTATCTACCTAGTAAATTGCAAATGACAAATACAATGATAACGTTATAATTATTAACCCAGATTATCAAAATCCCACCTCACTGCGGCCTTGTAACACAAACTTGGATGCAAGGACTTAGTAAAGCTAATGCTTATTTGTTTTTTTTTACCGATAACAACTGCATTCTGAACCCATAACTCAAGTAGCCTTGTGTATACTGATAATAATAATAGCAATATTTCTATTACTTCATAGATTAACACAAATGAGTGTGTTGTTTTTTTTTTTAATACTGATTACTGATATACCTTATAACATATTTATGAAATACTTATTTCTGTCTCTTTAGTTAAACACATAATAAAATTCAGACACTAGATTAAAACACTTTTGGAACAATAGAAATCTTAATTGTCCTAAATCCAATTTCCAAAAATAATGGTATAAAAATTATTTCTTATCTCTTATAACCGTAGCTAATAATAATATTTCAAATAAGCGTTATTATTTTTTTTTTATAACGGAAGTGATATTTAGAAATTCAACCACTTTCACGCTAGTTTCACTTATTTTTATTATTCTTAAAAATAAATATTAATCTATTACGTTTCCGATGAACGTTTCCGACACAATATCATAATCAGGTTCTATAATAACATTGAATGAATGAATGAATGAATGAATGAGAACTTTATTGTACACACCAAATTACAGACATTACATAAAATAGAATACACATAAACATTATGTCTATATGCGTGTTTAATTATAATTTATATTAATTACTTTCAACTTCTCAATTGATAAGTCTTCCTAAAAGTGTACCACATTTTATTTCAATTTTCAAAACATATATTTTTTTGTATTTCAGCACGGCGTCCACGCAGGCGCGCAGGGTGTGGGCCCCTGCGGTTGGTACTCCGCGTCCGCTGCGCCGGCGCCGACCGCACCCGCGAGGCTCAAGCGCGCGCAGCCCCCGCACCAACTACCGGTACTTTTATTTTGTATTGGATTTTTTGTTTGATCTATCTATCTAGCTGTTTATTTATTTCTCATACTAATATTATAAGGCTGAAGAGTTTGTTTGTTTGAACGCGCTAATCTCAGGAACTACTGGTTCGATTTGAAACATTATTTCGGTGTTAGATAGCCCATTCATCGAGGAAGGCTATAGGCTATATATCATCACGCTTAGGCCCAACAGGAGCGAAGCCATGCGGGTGAAACCGCGGAGTGCAGCTAGTTGGTTGATACGGTGACAGCTATCATCTTATTAAGTTATTAGTAAGTAGCATTATGCTGCATTATAATTAAATTAAGCTAAGTCTTTTGGAAGTCAACCTTGTTTTGACGGGTAAAACGATTATAATGAAATGATGATAATAATGCATTCCCTTCCCTTTACTGCCTTCCTACGATATTTTATCTTGTTTATATCCCGGTTCAACCCAGGCGGTGCTGTGCGAGTGGCTAGTTTGTTACATACATACTGATGCCTATTCCATGATAGTCACACTTTTCACTAAGCCTATTTCAGTAGGAAACATTAATTTATTATAAATCTAAATAAGACTTAATTCTGATATTGCAAAATATTGTATAAATGATTGCTTAGAAGAAATCAATGTTGTAAATATTGCTACAGAATAATTAGTTAAAGGAAATAAATATTCACAAGTCTTGATTGCTTTTTTATTACTTGATTGAAAGTCAATATTAATAGAATGTTTAATTTATAATTACATAATAGAATCTATAATTTTCTGTCACTATGTTTATTATTGTTTAATATACCCATAACTCTTTTTTATTATCTACCAGCGGTCCGCCCCGGCTTCGCCCGTGGTACATAATATTTACGTTTTCTCTACATAAGAACCATCCTCGTACTTCAAGGAATATAATAAAAAAAGAATTATCGAAATCGGTTCAGCCGTTCTCGAGTTATGCGCTTACCAACACATTTTGCGATTCATTTTTATATATAAGAAGATTATTAAATACTAAAGATAACAAAGCTCATAAAAAAGGATATATTGTTATATGTTGCAGTATGTGTGTCTTAATATTTTAAACAAAACTATCAAGAAAAAAAAAACAATTAATTCAAACGACATTCAACAAACACATTCTACTGAATAAAACACTTAAAGTATTTTGTCCTTTTGCGCAGTAAAATTGCCATTAATAAAATACAATAATTATTACATACTATGCTCTATTAACCACAGTTAACGAATAAATTAAAAAGCTTTATGTTGCGTTGTAAATACATTGTTATAACATCCTCCATATATGTTAATGCTATGTATTGTTGTCCATGTGTGTATTGTGGTATTAGGAAATCTATGACCAACACAAGGACAAAGATGGAATAGAAAACAATACATTTAGAACTCGAACTGTTTGAATTCATTCAGAAAAGACGTAGGCGATACATAGGAAAGTACTATAGTCACGATAAAATGGCGTACATATTATATGAAGGCTTTTGTCATTGCTATAGAGGAAAAACCTTTATCACAGAAATCCGCTTATTGCGCTGTATTGTCATGATCCTGAGTTGTATAGTGATTGGTTATTTCTATTGTATGTTTCTATCAATTACTTAGTTTCTATTATGAAAGCCTCATTGGGTCTATACTGTAAGATTTCTAAAACAAAACTACTTTTACTACAATTAGTAGTTTGTCAATTGTTTTTGTCACTGATAACAAAGAAGTTTTTTTTTTCTAATTTTCAAAACTAATTTTATAAAATAGATAATCACTTTCTTATTAAAACGTGTTTGATATGTATAATTGTTCTTGTTGTAGTCTGGAGGCGGTGTGAGCGGCAGTAATGGGCCCCACGCTCCTCTCTCGCCCACCGCATTGCAAAATTCTATCCAACATAATGTAAGTGTTATATAATTTAATGGGTATTGGTTTTTATTTTGACGTTTATTAATAACCTAACATTTTTCCCTTAAAAATAAAATATTGATTCATTTTATCATTGAATTGGTTATCATGTAAGATTAGCACAAATCAGTTGTTAAATCACTAAAATCACGTCCATTTCAGACATTCCACATTTTGAAATATATTTTGACCATGTATCTATAAATGGAGCCCAAATATATGTAACATAATAAAACCATGTGTAACGATAGCAATATATGCGAAATATGATCTTGATCAACCTGCATAATACATATTTAACATATCAGATCATAAACTGCACAGAACACGCAAATGTAAATTACACACTATTATCATCATAATACACTACTAACCCATTCATTTTGCTACATTTTTAACGTACAAAAAATAAGCTCTACAATTAATGGCGACTAATATGAAGATTATGGTCTAATTAATCGTCTATTAAATAAGATTGTTCAATGAGTGAACACAATAGTGTTATGCGACGCAATATCGATCGCAATATTTATGGTTGAGTGATAACGCGTGTTCGTTTGCAGAATGTGATGTCGTCGTCGGTGCGCGCGCCCGCGCCGCCCGGCCCCGCCCCCGCGATGCACGTATCGCAGACTGCCGGTATGTTTGTTTATTTTTTTTTTTGTTACATAAACACATATAATATTTGGGTTTTGTTTCTTAATAGTTAATGGGAACACTATATTTGAAGAGACAAATTAGTACTTACAGATAGAAGTTGAATGGGCAACAATTTTACATTATTTAGGTAATGCCTGTTTGAATAATTGTTGAAATGTTTGAATAATGTTTTGTGAAGCCTATGGATATGATCGTTTGAAAATGGCTTTTATGTTTGACCGCCTGTGCAGAATGAAACTCATGAGCATTGATCTAAGAGGACTCGGATTTGATACCAAGTAGGCACTTACATGAATGATTCGACATATCATTCAATCGATAATATCAATCAATCAAGTGAACATATGTAAAATATACATATATCATACTAGCTGCCCCAGCAGACATTGTTCTGCCCTATTGCCCTTTTTCGTGGCTTCGCTCCGGACCTTCCTTGTGCCTTCACGAAATCGTTAAAAAATAGAATTAAAAAAAAGATTCGTATCTTTCTATACTTCAGTTTACCTCACCTTTATCTTTTAATTGTAAAATCCTTTAATCGTAAATCTATATAATTCCGTTGTTGACGCTATGAGGTAATCTCGGAACGTTCCTAATGACTCTCACGAACTTGCATATTCAATTAATTATATCACTGCCCATCAGATGAATGCCAATCAATCATTATAATTAGTATAAGTATATTTTTATTGGATAAAATATTTCATATTGATAAGGTCAGTATTGAGTATTGACCGAAGTTGTTTATGGCCGCGTTTCGATATTTATTGAACACGTATCGAACGTTATCTCAAACGTGACCATGAAACACTGCCCTATTGATTTGATATACAAAATGTATGTGTTATGAACTTGAGATTTAATGCAAGTATGCGATCTCATTTGTAGAACCATTTAAAAATGTATCGCCGAATTATTCTGCCTTCACAGTGCTAAATATTATACATCGTATTATATTATCAGGGCTTGATAACATTTAAATATGTACTATTATACTAGCCATTTATAATCGATAAATCTAAAATCCATCAGCCTACATGAATAGAGCTGTTGCAAACGAGTTAGATTTTCAAATGCAATTAACCTATGTATTTTAACGCAATCGAAGCCAGTGTTTATTTTTTTATCTTTTGCAGTAATTTCGAAAGGCGCCAGCGATGTCTTAGTGAATACGTCCAACCAGAACCCTCCGCCCGCAGCCAACAGGCTTGTTAACATGACACAATATCCGTGAGTATTATATGAAAATAATGCCCTATCAATATAAATTTTAGCAAATATCTAATCACAAAAATCATGGCCTTTGGTTTTAATAGTTTTTATTCTTATCATTATAGTGTGCTTTCCCAAAAATCAATTTTAGATAGTGAACATTGATACAATAAAAGATAATCACATTTCGTATGGAGGATGTCGGGACAAAATTGATGATAAGATAGAAGTTATCTTGTAAAGTGACTCAGTTGAAGTGTAACTGTGATGGAGAACAACAGGGATAGAGAAGTGAATACTAGAAATCAAATAATTAATCGCGAACATGAGTAAATATTCCTTGTAAATTTGCTGATCAATGTATTCGTTGTTGACTTTGTGTTTGCGTCAGTGCAGCTGTGGATTCATCTTGGAATGTGCTTAATTACAAGAGACTATTAACAAATATTTGTAAAATAGTGCATGTATTTATGCCATCACTACATAGTATAAAACAAAGTTGCTTTCTCTGTCCCTATGTCCCTTCGTATGCTTAAATCTTTAAAACTACGCAACGGATTTTGATGCGGTTTTTTTTAAATAAATAGAGTAATTCAAGAAGAAGGTTTTAGTATATAATTTATTAGGTTTAAGGCAAAGCGGGCAAAGCCGCGGGCGTTAAGCTAGTATGTTATATGTGGTTACAAAATATTTAATTCATTGTTTAACATTGTAAATTCCTAAGCTTGTGTGTGATAATATTATAATCACTGATAAAACGCATGTAGATTATTATTGTTCATGTATATTTTGTAAACAATTACAATAAACATGAGCTTTGTTTTTGTTTCGTGTAGATTGTAAAGTACTTATAGAGTATATTAAAGCTTACAAATAATAATATTCTGCAACGCAACATTGAAATAGTACCTAGATACACGTGGCACTGGCATAAACAACGGGCACAAGCCAAAAGTAGTAATATGCGTCTATAGTTCACTGAAATACATTAACGTGTCCTAGCAAACAAATGTGTTGGCTGAGTGATGAGACTCAGTCAACAAGTCAATAATATAACAAGTTATTACGTTCAAACAATTATATATTTTTTAAATCATCTTTAATTGCATTTTAATGTCGAAATAGGTAGGAAATGACTCTTTCTTAAAAGCTAGGAGAGAACCGACACTACGTTTAAACTTCCTCAAATCTGTTCTAATTGTCATGTCAGCGGCGGTTTTGCCAGCACGCCGACTAGATTGAAGCCTAGAAAGGCTCATTTTTTTTTTTTAATTAAACATTAAAATATTAATTTAAAAATTAAAGATTTTAACGGATTTTAAACGCGATTTATTCAAAGCGTTTCATGTAACATTCGTTTTATTTAAAAAAAAATTATTATTGCCATTTTACTTATTATTTACAGTACTTTCAATATAAATTTAAAGTTTTTAAATTTACGGGATAAAACCTATGTGTTAATCCAAGTTACCCTCTATATGTGTGCTTAATTTCATTGTAATCGGTTCAGTAGTATTTGCGTGAAAGAGTAACAAACATCCATACATACAAAATTTCGCCTTTATAATAGTATTAGGAAGGATTAGTATTAGGATGTGTGTCACGTTACAGCTGGCACCACGGCGCGATATCCCGCGAGCGCGCGGAGGCGCTGCTGTCGGGCTCGCCGGACGGCGTGTTCCTCGTGCGCGAGAGCACCAACTTCCCCGGCGACCACACGCTCTGCGTGCGATTCCGCGGACGCGTCGAACATTATCGGTATGGAATGATATTAATTACTCCCCTCTTCGAAGATTTTTTTTCTTGTCTAGAGTTAATAATTCAATTATGGTAACTTTTTCAATATGTATATGCTCTGAAGTGACTCATCGCATCCTCTGCGACTGATTAAAGGTCAAAAAAGAAAAATATTTCTAAACCATAATTTGCATTTAACATTATTATATTTACAAGTTTCAAGTTTTTAAAATGATTGGAATAAATTTCAATACAGAGTAAAATGGGCGACAGCGCCGGATAGCCAGAACCAACGGTTAACAATCGATGATGAAGAATTCTTCGACAATATGACCGACCTCATCCATGTGAGTTACTATTATTAGTACCTATTACCAAAATTTCAGTTTAGTAACTAATATTAATACAAGGATGCACTAAAACATTTTCATATATTTTCAGCATTACCTAAAAGACGCAGACGGGCTGTGTACAAAGCTAGTACGGTGTCTACCAAAAGCGTCTCCCAATGGTGCCAATAATAACAATGTCCTCCAACCGCCGTATTCACCGTTACCCGCTGTGAGTATCATCTTATTTTATTATGAATTCTGTTATAATATATTATTTGCGTGGAAATGTAACCACAAATCTTTAACGCCCTTTGCAAACGAGGCGTAAGCGTAGACGTAAATTATTAAACGCCCGCACGCGAAGTGTTGTAACAGCGTATCGTAAGTTTCTTGTACATACGTTTGCTTACGATACTCACATCTCTGTGAAGGTGATTTTATCTTTAAAGAGAAAACTATTCATCAATGCAGAGATCATTTGAATGAACTTTCATGATATTTAAAATTGTAATAGTCTTCATCGTCTAGCTAAGTTATTTTTCTTCTTTCTTGTTATCATCTAAGTTCTTTTCTCATAAAATCGTGTCATCGCGTAAATTCTTTTTCCAAAACTAATAAGACATTATCATTCTTCATTCATTGACGACGCGGTTGGCGCAGTGGTAAAGTAACTGCCTACTGAGCCGACGGTCCCGGGTTCGATCCCCGGTCAGGAAAAATTTGTGTGATGAACTCAATTATTTGTTAAAGTGAAACTTTTATTACATCGTCTCAAACTTTTTGGTCTGTGTAGCTCATGTCGCGTACGTATCGCGGCTGCCGAGTAGGTATCTACTCGGCAGCCGCCCGACACGCGACATGCGCTACACAAAGCAGTGTTCGGAACCGTTCGAACAGTTTCACTTTTACCGTGGTTTCATAAAACCACACAACATTTTTTTCTTGGGTCTGGGTGTTATCTATATATGTATTTATTAAATATTATATTTATCGTCGCCTAGTACCCACAACACAGGCCTTAATTGAGCTTATTTATTTTATTTATTTATTTATTTTTACACTTTATTGTACAATACCAGTAATAAAAAACATATATAATTTAACATAGAGAACATGAATATGGTAAGTGCACAATTGGCGGCCTTATTGCTTAAAGCAATCTCTTCCAGGCAACCGTAAAAATAAAGGAAATGTACGATGCTGGTTAAACGCGAAGGCGCAATCAAAAAGAAAAAAAAAAAAGAATAAATAAAATCAAGGTTACAAAATCAAAAACTATCGAAAATATTATACAAATAACAATGTATACAAAACTCAATAATATCAATATTACATACATACTACATCAATACTTAAAAAATAATAATAAAAATAATAATAAATACAATTATATATATATAAGATACATAAATATGCCAATACATAAAATATAACATACTATACATAATATTAAACATTGTATATACAATACAAATACAAAATCATATAAATACATACATATACATAAGATAAAAAAGGTAACTAAATAGTGGAAAAAAAGTGCTCTTTGACAAGTGCTTTGAACATATGCGGTGATTTGGCGCGTCTGATAGTCTCAGGGAGAGAGTTCCACAGTCGAATTGCTAGGACGGTATAGGATGAGTTAAAAAAATTGGAATGGTGAATAGGGGTGGATAGGAGAAGGAGATCAGAAGAACGGAGGGAAAGGGAACTATTGGAATGTAAATATTGGAACTGATTCTTAAGGTAGATAGGAGTTTTCGGGTCAAACAGGATAGAGTACAGGAGTTGAAGGATGTGAGTATTCCGGCGAAGACGAATAGGGAGCCAGTGAAGTCTTTTGCGAAAATCAGAAACATGATCGAACTTGCGTAAGCCGAAGATGAATCTGATGCAAAAGTTTTGCAGCCTTTCGAGAGCGTCCAGTTGATATTCGTGAAGATCGGGATAACAGGAGTCGGCATAATCCAGGAAAGGGAGTAAAAGGGATTGTGACAACGCAATTTTGGTAGAAATCGGAAGGAAGTTGCGCAACCGACGAAGAGAAGAAGCAGAGGCATATACTTTTTTCTGCACTTCCTTAATTTGATCACACCAGGATAGGTTTTCGTCCAAGTGCAAACCAAGACTTTTCACCTTTTTACTGAAGGGAATCATCGTGCCGTCTACCGTAACACTAGGTAGATCTTCCCAGTTAATTCGACTTGTGAGCTGCCTACTTCCCAAAACAATAACCTTGGTTTTTTCAGGATTGATTTTTAAACCATGGTCTTTACTCCATTTAACGATGGCAGCTAGCTCAGTATTTAAGCGAAAAATCTTGTTCGGTAGTTCAGATAAAGAGGCGTGCGAATATAATTGGAAATCGTCTGCATACATATGATAGGGAGAATTAATATTACTGGAAATAGAGTTAATAAAAATTGAAAATAAGAGAGGAGACAACACGCCACCTTGCGGAACGCCAGCATTTACGTTACACCAAGAAGAAGACAAGTCTTCAACCATGACACGCTGCCGACGTCCAAACAAGTAACTATGAAACCAGTCAATAACCGTTGGAGATATGTTGAGAGAGCGTAGCATTGCTAACAAAACATCATGATCGACGGTGTTAAATGCGTTGCTAAAGTCAAGTAGAGAAAGTAATGTTAGCTGCTTGTTGTCAAACCCCCGGCGAATGTCGTCTGTGATTTTGATAAGAGCAGTAGTTGTGCTGTGACCTGGTCGGAAGCCAGATTGAAAAGGATTGAGGAGATCGTGAGTATTGAGGAAGCGACTTAGTTGCTCTTGTACTAAACGTTCTAAAACTTTAGACAGGAAGGGTAGAATAGCAATAGGACGGAAGTCTGAAAGGGCAGATGGTTTAGGATTCTTAGGAAGAGGAAAAATGTGAGCATTTTTCCAATTATCAGGAAATTGGCCAGAGGAGATGGAAAAATTTAAAATATGAGTGATAATCGGGATAATGATAGGAAGGATGGGAATGATCATGTTCCGACCAATACAGTCACTTCCAACCGCCTTAGAGGTGATTGACATTATACTCTTCTCAACACCACAATCGGTAAACTGACGCAAAACAAACGGAGGAATATCAGGAGAAGGTAAGGAGTTAAGGTAATTTAATGTACGGGATTTAGAGTTAGCGTCAAAGTCCAAAAAAAAGCTTACTGTGGGACTAGGTCGATTTGTGTAATAATGTCCTATAATATTTATTTATTCTATTGCAGCAACCGCCACCCTACCCGCCGACGCCGAGCGTGTCGAGCGCGCTGAGCTCGGGCCACTTCCAGCACGCGTACAACACGCAGGTGCCGCCCGCGGACCAGACGGACGGCGTGCAGAAGTTTGTTGATGCTCGTGAGTTGGTTTTATAAGTTTTAACGTGATAACGTTTTTAAAATCGTTTTAGTCGGGTGACATGTTCAGAAACTTGTGTCACACCAAAACCTCACGAGCGCGATCGCAGGTATAACGAGAGAGAGACGGACCGATCTCCCGTCTCATCTCGAGCGCTGCCACCAATAAGATGTTATCACGTAAACATCTCGATCGTAAACCTACTTTACAAACAACCAATTTTTTCCGTCCAATTTATATTACTTTCGTACAATTAATTGATGTTCGATGAACATGATGTTCGTTTGAAAGAAAAACTGGAATAAGGTTTTTTTTTCCGTAGTGTACTTACTATCTTATACTAATGTACAAATAAAGTTATTTCGGTTTTTGAGATATGGTGTCTGTTTAAATGTATTTTTATTTTATTCGTAGGTTGGGTAATAGCAGAACGCGATCTTGAAATCCGCGAGAACATTGGCAAGGGTGAGTTCGGTGACGTGATGCTGGGCATCCTCAACGGCACCCAGAAGGTCGCTGTCAAGATATTGAAGGACAAGGAAGCGGCCAGCAAGTTTAGAGCGGAGGCTAGTGTGATGGCGTAAGTGTTACTTGTTATGAAATGCTTGTAAATCCTGAAATATTTTTATAAGTTATTATTTTATTGCTAAAATTACAACTGGCCGCTCGCCCCATTTCCGCTGTGGTTGAACTTTTTTTAAAGATTAAATGTTTTAATTATCCTAATCCAAGCTGAGATAAATACATCAAAGTATAACTTATTAAAATCTGTTTAGAAGAAAGGTAGTAAGATTAATTTGTACTATAAAATAAATGTTAATGATTGTGCACTTCCTTTGGGATTGCGATCGGTAGTCAAAATCATTATAAGATGAATTACATGGGATTTAATTATGTTATGGATCACAACACCGAAATAAAAAAAAGACGTGTGGCACTTGGGGACTGCCGCGGTAAAGCTATTGCATAGCGTGCCATCAAGACACACCTCCGCGCCCATCGGAGTGGGTAGCGTGAGGTTTTTTCGTTACAGAATTTCTGGATTCGGTCCCCGCGCTCAAGGCCCGCGATAGAAGCTATGCAATAGCTTAAAAAGCACGGTGTAAGAATATGTATTGAATAAATAACAAGTTAAATAATGTATTGGTACTCGCAGTTCACTAAAGCACGAGAACAATGATTATTTATTATTTTATTAATAATGTATTGGTATGTGCAGTTCGCTAAAGCACGAGAACCTGGTGCGGCTGCTGGGCTGCGTGGTGTTCAGCTCGAACGGCAGCACGTGCATAGTGACGGAGCACTGCGCGCAGGGCTCGCTGCTCGACTACCTGCGCAGCCGCGGCCGCCACTACGTCACGCAGATGGATCAGATCAACTTTGCATAGTGAGTTTTGCTTCTAGTTTTGGGTTGCATTGATGTAAAAAAAATATTATCGTTGCATTCAATAAATAAATAGACAGGGCCATCCAATAATTTCTCTGCGTAAATTGTAACACATTTTGTTTGTCTTTGACGAACGATGACGAACTTATTAGGGTGATAGGTTATCATTGCCGGCACGTATCTTGAGAAGGTAGTGGCGTAGTGGAGGAAGTTTGCACTTGTACATTTTTACATGCACAAGCCGCCCTCGCTACGCTAAAATGTGGTCAAGTGACATACCGGCAACTATACGTACATATATGTTTTTTTAATTAGTTTTTATATTTTACACATTTAAAAAGTGTTAAGTACATATAGTTGTTAGAGTGTGTAATTTATATTTGTATAACGTACAACGTCTGTTCTAGCGACGCGTGCTGCGGCATGGAGTACCTGGAGCGGCAGCGCGTGGTGCACCGCGACCTGGCGGCGCGCAACGTGCTCATCTCGCAGGAGGGCACGGCCAAGGTGGCGGACTTCGGGCTCGCGCGCAGCGACGCCGCGCCCGACGACCCCGCCGACGCGCTGCGCGTGCAGGCCAAGCTGCCCATCAAGTGGACCGCGCCCGAGGCGCTCAAGTACAACGTGAGCGCCGACTGTTATTTGGAAACAGATTTTGATAGATGTTATGCCACTTTGAATGAATGTTTTTAGTGTAATTAATATTTAAGGATATCGAGTTTTATATTGTGATTTTTGTTTTATTACATTTCTGGAGTTTGAATTTGTTTTTTCTTTTCTCGGTTAACTAATAAAATTTGTAAATATTAATCTTATATGTTTTTTTTTTGTTTTAGAAATTCTCCAATAAGTCCGACATGTGGAGCTTTGGGATTCTTTTGTGGGAGATATATTCATTTGGAAGAGTGCCATATCCTCGAATTGTGAGTATTTCATACTTAAGTTTTTCATATAGCTTATTATTTAATACCTGCCTTTCAGATTTCTTTTACAGGTATAATGTGTTCTCTATATAATATTTGTCGTGTGTACTGTAGCCGCTCGCGGAGGTGGTGCGGCACGTGGAGCGCGGGTACCGCATGGAGGCGCCCGAGGGCTGCCCGGCCGGCCCGTACGAGGTGATGCGCGCCGCGTGGCACGCCGACCCGGCGCACCGGCCCACCTTCGCGCAGACGCGCCTGCGCCTCGCCGCCATACGCGACCAGGCGCACGCGCACCAGGTACGCACCACACCACCACCTACATATACACTCACCAGCTACGCGATTCACACACACACACACACACACACGCATACCAGCTACGCGACACACGCATACACGCACGGGCGACATGCATACAAAAGCACTTACTACGCGACGCACATACAAATGCACACTAACAGATCTGTTTGCATATAAAACGATCTCTTCTATATAATTGATTAACTTGGATGTTCACTTCACTTGCTATTCCTTCTGTTGATTTCACTACTGTTCTCTTCGGTATTTAACATCGACTAGCGAAGCCGATCATAAATAATAATATCTATGAATCTAACCTATTGATATTTTATTTGCAGTGAAAAAATTACGCAGCAGATTGTGAGGATTTCCATTCTACATAAATTAATGTACAATTATTAAAAGTGAGGGCGCTGTGAAGATGGTAACTGTATTTTATATAATTAAATATTAATATTCTATATAAGTACTAAATTATTTTGATAATGTTTAAAGACACTCCCTTGCTTAAAAGTAACTCTTACCTAGGATAGCTGATTAAATGGTGTGTGTCATAGAGAGAACTTTATCAAGTGGAGTGTAATTTTGCTAATACGGGGCTTTTAGTGAAGACCTTGTTATTGAATGACACAAAACCAACAAAGTTGCCGGAATGAGTTGAGATCTCGTGTTATAATAATAAATTGTTACATTCACTTCTTAATTTTAGATACCACAAACCTAGAAGTGCAAATTATTTTGATATAAAGCAATCTGATATTATAAGATTTTTTTAAAGTTAAATAATACTTTCTATAAAATATATTCACTAATTAATTATTAAATAAGAGAAATATTACTAATATGCACTAAAAGCCCACTATTTTCGAAGGCCTAAAATTATTCTTGGATATTCTTGTATAAATCACACTATATGACTACCATACGCCTGTACTATGGTACTGTCTAGTCAAAATAATGTTTGTAGTGTTGTTTGTATCATATAATTTTCCCAATTTAATTTAAAGTCGTATAATATAATGGTGACTGATCACTTCTATCTTTAAACGTCTATTATGCACATAGTTATTTAATTTATAAATATTGTAATTTATAATATCTTGTCAGCATTTCTAAAGAATTTATGAAATATTTGAAATTAACTTCTACAATATTTTCTATATCATTTCTTTTATTGTGTGTTACAGAATAGTGTTCCATTCCTTAATTAGGGACTTAAGTCTGATTTTGTAAATTTTCTGTGCATTTTAGAAAATCTTTGTCCATTGTGATAGATTCGTAATTGCACTATGTGTCGCAGAAGTATATTGTGTGCTTAGACTTGGGGTAATGTTGCATTCGTCAACATAAGGTTGTGTATTAACATAAGATTTGATCCTCGTGCGGTACGACACACGAGTTATTCGTGAATTTATTGAAGTATTAAATTGTCCACCATGACAAATATATTATAAAAATGAATCTCAATTCGAGATATCTGTATTAAGATGTTGTAAGCTAAATTATAAAATCTAAAATTTTAATGTATGTCTTATATGCTTGATATTGTACAAAAAATTAAAAAGTTAAGAGTAATTTTCCTATATTATGTTCATATTTTACCAGCTGCTGCATGTATTTACATCTTGTTAATATAATAACGAGCATATAGGATACTATATTGTAATTTATTCAGAACTTTGGTTAAAGGCTTTTCAATTGGGAATGACCGTTCATTTTATTCTTATGCAATATTAGTTGATAAGTGTTATATTGTTTTTTACGAATTATTTATGATTTTTCTGTGAATTGGATAGCAGTAATTATCCGAGCTAATTTTGGCCTATTAGCGGGTTGCAAAATTTTGTTATATCTACCTCGTTAGCTGATTCTATTCAAAAATACTGTGTTGACATTATTTTCTCATGCTCTATTATGGATGTTATTATTAAATTTTACTATAGGTACTCCGAGCCATACCTCCTCTATATTATCTTATGCTAAGCCTTATATAACTGCCTGTTAAAATATAGCACAAATATTTTTAAACCTGTAAAATATATAAGTAATTTCGTCAACTCGCTAATAGACCCGTCTGACTCCATTCACGAGTCATTTTTACCAAAGTAAAATGATAACAATAATTACCGAAACGTCTTCCGTTCTGTCGCTGGTCAATTTATTCCATGGCCCATGAACTCATTAGTCGAAAGGTTTCGATATCGCCTTAACGACTGAGACATAGCAGCTTATTGTATCCATTTAAATGTTCGGAGGTGAATATAAAAATCTCGTTTTGTTTTTGTTTATTACTGTACTATTCAATGTAAATACATGTCGTACTAAGAAATAAAATGTATTATAAGAAAAACTGACTGATTTTTTATTTATTTATGCACAGAAGTCGGTAGTGGAGTCATTTATGCAATGTTTGCATACTTGACAGCAACTTTCATACGAAGTGGCCGTATTCACATCTGATAATTCGCATTTAGAGGAACTCTGACTAGCCATCTCCACGATGGTCTGTGTTTCTCGACCATCTGTATCGATACAACCGCACGCTTGATCTGAATAAGTCGTTATTTTCTTATCGGTCTTATTGCATTTACAGGTTTGTTTAGCTGGATGAGTGTCCGTTGATTTTGTATGATTTTTCAAAGATTTACCTCTCTTATGTTTATGTAAGGGTTGTTTATCATGTTTTTCATCTATTGACATGGCACTTTCAGTAGTGTCTGCTGTGTAATGACGCACAAATTTATTTTTATTCAGCCGTAACACTTTTAAGCTCGGTGATTGACCAGGAAATCGTTGAGTTTCATATTGGGTATATTTATGGACTCTTGGCGGAATGTCCACTTGTACGCCTGTAGAATATTTGAAATTGCTTTTTCTTAGCTTTGGATAAAAATAATGTATATCTGTTGTCGAAGTCACATTATCATTATGAAACTGAAACAATATAAAAAAAAATCTAGTTTCAATACATATATTATGGTGAAATAAAAAATAATTGCGAGTTTAAAACGTGATTAAATTAGAAAATTACATCAAAATAAAGGGCAGAATTTGATAAACAAAATAAATTACCTTTTGATAGTAGCCGTTTTGGGGTGAAATATCGAGAATTCCTTTTGTAGCATAATAAGATTTCAAGAATGGATCATTTGTATTTGTAAATTGTCCTTGAATAAAGCTCGGTAATACACTTAAATGTGAGAAAAGTTTAAGCAACAAAATATAAATGATTTAGTATAATAAAAATGTAATAAGTATAAATTTAAGGATGCTTACGGACTAGATATTCTTCTTACTAGCCAAGCCTCAGGAGCAACAGGCCATGATATGGGATTGTTTGATGGGAAAGTTGGATATTGTGGGAAGGATAAACCTCGATCTCTACGGAACACAGGTATGAAATATAATTGAACACTACCATTTGGAGACTGTTGGGAAATCACATCACCTTCTCCTACTACATTGGGTAACTGAAACGCTACAAACACATTTGTTCGATGTCAACATATAATTTATTAAAATTATTCAGGAACAGAGTTCATATATACAGAAATTTTAAACATAGAAGTAGGCATTTGCGCGATATAACTATAAAATCATACTTACGCAAGGGATATGAATGACATTGTTCGTTAAAAAAATAATTGTTGAATGGCTGATTGTACTGCATTGTGTGACCGAATTATCATTGACATTACTATGTAAATTATAATGGGAACTGTTGTGTTTACATTATGTATGTTTTTAAACTGTATATTTTAAATTTTTTTGTGTAGATTGGGCCATTTTCTAAACTTGACTTTTATTGTCATTATTAGACATTCCACTAGGATGTCATGTAATTAGTACATAGTAAAAGAAGGTTTTAGTTCCATCTATTTTACACATTTTAGCGAGTTTTTGAAGTGTAGGTACTTAATAGTTAATACTTAGAAAATAATTTGTAATCAAATTGCTTTCTTTAAAATTAACGAAACAACCAATATTTGTAATTCAGTTGCAATATAACAATACATTTAGTCACTGTTAAAGTTACTTTGGCAAAGTAACTCAAAACATTTGTTCTTTTATATTTGCAATTCGCTTTTAACAAAAGTATACACTTATAGAAGCAATACACATACATATTTATCATATACCATTTTCCGGTCACAAATTATTTACAAATTTTATAACAACAGCTGCATGTAACCAAAATATGTATATTCACCTATAATGTTGTATGAGTGACATCAAACAGAACATAAATGAAAGGATGTCAACTAAAAACAGCATTTCTAATGTGAAAATTCACTATGTATTCAGAATTTGTTCTTTGCACACTTATGGCGAAGGGATCAGTTGGATGGAAGGTAAATGCGACGAGTCTTCTTGCACTTGCTGGCACTGATTGTCCTAATACTCCTGCATATATTTTAAATTTTAAGAGTCCAGAATCTCGCGCGTAAAACCTAAAAAGAATTCAATTAGTTAATATTGTATTATGGTATTTCCCATTTCGCTTTTAAGGCAGATAGAAATGGAGAGACTAGAAATTTGATCAGATTTAATATTTCTACCCACACTACAAAACAAATTATTTTACACCTAGTAGTCCGGGATCCATCGCCCATTTTTGCAAGTGATTACTATCAAGCTAATTATTCGTGAGTAGCTTTATTTTGATGAGATGCCCAATAATTTCATGTACGAAACTCTCGATTGTGGTAGCTTACAGAGGTAACAAGGATAAAAAATTTTGATATGACGGTTCTCAAATATTTATTACGCAATTTGTAGGACATTATGTCTGTTGAATTATATAAGTATTAAATAAATGAAAATAAAAAAAAAATCAGCTGGTTAGTAATCATTTATGATGACTTCGTTATCGATACACATTGGAAAGGGGGACTCTTTGATCAAACCATAGATTTTGTAGGACAAATATTTTTTCGAATAATTTAGATAATTATCTTGATATTGAACAAAAAAAAACATTCAGTTAGTAATTAATATTTGAGAACCATCAAATCAAAATATTTTATCCTTGTTTCCTCTGGTAGCTACCACAATCGAGAGTTTCGTACATGAAATTATTGGGCATCTCATCAAAATAAAGCTACTCACGAAAAATTAGCTTGATAGTAATCACTTGCAAAAATGGGCGATGGATCCCGGACTATAGGCAATTCAAATATTTACACATTATTGAAAAATATTTTGTACCTTATCGGATATTCTCCATATGCTTTAGGCCTTTCCATAACAGATACCCATTTATCATCATAACTAAATAAACCAAGATCAAGGTATGGAGAGCCACTGTAAGACTGTGCACTTATGGGTAACTGTGCCAAAATCCTTTTAGTTGCCTCTGTACGGCCTCCATATATAGCTCTAACTATAGTTTGTTTGAACCTTTGCTGTGTTAACCTTGCGTACAAATTATTTGATGGAGAACAAGTAAACTGGGAATCTGCACATAGTCTAGCATTTCTAAAGCAATCACAGTAATTTTCAAATAATTGCAACAGCCCTTCTGAAGTATTTTCAAATACTTCCAATATTTTACTCTCACTTATGTTGTATATGACAAAAAATGAGGACTGACTGTTTGGTTCAGCAACTCGCAGTGTTACAACCTCCTCACTTGCATATTTTATAAACAGATGATCCTCATCCAATAATTGCATCTTCCACATTCTTAAACTTTTAAACATATCAAAATATTTATAAAATTTTCTAAGTTCCAATGGATCATTAGTTTCGTCACTAATTGTTTTTGCTCTTTTAAATAAGAACACTAGTAGTCTATGTTTTAAACTATTTATTGTCTCTTCATGAAAGGGTCTCTCATTCATAAGTGGCGCAAATACCGAACCAACTAGAAAGGGGTCATCATCATAGCAGAATCTTCCGATTTTTCTTATTTCTATTAACATCCCTTCAACAATTTGAAATAAATGAATTGTCTGGTGCTGCACAGACAGAACAGCTAAAACTTCTTTATATAAATAAATTCCTTGATTGTGTGAAAGATAAATTTTATCAGTCCTGAAGTGTTTTGTGTCACACAATTTGCCATGATGTAAGTCAACTAAATGTAATGAATAATCTTCTAATGCTGACCTGAAATGTTAATGAAAGATATATTAATTCAATGAAGATCTCATCAGCTTTATTATAAACATATTTGAATGAGGTATATAAAAATTATATTGTTTAAACAGCCACATAAAAATTACCTTATAGTTGGGGTGACAGCTTCATTGTTGCTATGTATGTGATAGAAATGTGGGCGTAAATCTTCAGGAATGTGTGCAGCTGACCCCACAATAACATACCTTCCGTCTTCAGTGAACAGACTACACTCTCTGTTTAATTGTTGTTCCATAAAAGGCAACTGGCCTGCATTCCGCAATTGCCTACCAGTGATCCTTTGTTGGCACACATTCACAGTAAATTTTGGCTAAAAAAATATTATTTTTTAGTATGAGTAATTCTATAGAAAGTCTATTAGTAATATTATTACAACAACAATATTAACATCCTATTTTTTACTTCCAATACTGTATATAATACCTTAAAAAACCTGTAGAATATATGTGTCCTAATTCTGTGGTGAGCATCTGCATCTGCATTTAATAAATCTGAAGGGTAGCCAGCTACTAAATCTCCTGCTGCAGCAGCACCTCTATATTCATATATCTGCAGGATACAAACAAATGTCTCATAAAGTTTTTTTATTATCGTGCCGTTATGAGTATAAAATCAATGAATATAATATGTAATAATAAGTATAATCAGTAGACAAATGCATATTTCTTTACCTCAAGTGATGTTTGATCAGCTGAAAAAGCTATAAAGTGCTTCCCATCAGGACTAAACTTTCTTAAGAAACATGGTGGTTTCTCAACATTAACAATTGTTAAATTTGGAAAAACATTTTGATAAAATTCCCGCACAACATGAAAGTGTGATCCCGGTTTCCGAGAGCCATATATTTCCCTGTTCATAAGTCTTATTACTATATTTTGGGGTTTTATTTTCCTTGGCACTATTTTTTCTGTACAAAAAAATTCGCTTTCGTTTAGTTTTCCTGAAGGAACGTCTTCGTAATAAACATTTTGTGATGTACTTGTAGTATTCATATTGACATCTGAGCATTAATAGTTAAGCAATTAACGTTGAGATTTCTATTGATTTGATATGATCATTATTTGAAAAGTTTATAATTTATTTCAAATATACACAATATTTACAATTTGTTGATTGTAAATTGCTACAAAAACCAGTGTTGCCACATGCCAAATCGATAAATCTGGATATAGTAGTCTAAAAATCTGTATAAAATCTGTATGAAATCAAACCGTAAGTTGTTTAAAATCTGAATGGTATGTTTGTTAAAGAAAACATTGGATTGTACATAAAACTTTATTGATTAAAAAAATACATACTTTTATTCATTTTATTAATCAATTTCTTGTGAACATTGAGCTTAAAACATGGCTCGTTATTCAATAATTATTTTGTCAAAATTAGCCCCTCCATCGTTTCGGTGCCTAAATGGTTCCTGGTTTTTGTTTTAATTAAATTAATAGATGAAAAAATCCTTTCATGTAATCAGAAAACGTAGTCGACTCGTAATCATCGTAATGAACGAATGATTGATTTGCAAACATTAAAAAGAAACAAATACATTCATTCGTTAACAAAATACATGTTTCGTGAAATCCCCAGAATTGTTTGTTTGTTCCGAGGGAAATCCCCGATGTACGCCATGAATGTTGCCGGATTTAAACAACTGTATAAAAATAATATACTTAGATAATGGATTATTTTATCATAGTAGTGTCCTTATCCAAAAAAGGTTTTAACAAATGTATAAAATTTACTTTGCTTATCAATTATTTTATCATAGTTAGTGTCCTTTACCTAAAATCTGTATAAAAGTAAAGCCAAATCTGTAATCTGTATAGTGGTCTTAAAATCTGTATAGATACAGATAAATCTGTATATATGGCAACACTGACAAAAACTGACAATTGACATTTGACTGTGAACTGTCATGTGTGAAATGAAAACGTCTATTTTTACCGTAGATAAAGAATTGAGTAGGTAATAAAATATCTTATTACTTAGAGTATAGATAATATCTATAGAGTGCGAACTTAGATCATTAAGTAATGGATAACACTCACAGGCGCTTCCCCTTTTGCCGAGGTATAAGATTATTCGAATCGAAAAGTCTTATGCTTTCATAAAAACTACTTGCGTAATCGATTATATACAAACACTCTGCGTATTCGTAAAACATCGAAAGGACGTCTGCGAGTGCTCCGCTAAAAATGCCGTTTTGTGCAGTCAAGTCTTGCAGAAACAAGTCAAACACATCAAATATTAAAAAAGATGGAATAACCTTTCATTTGTAAGTATTTTTTTATTTTTTTTACGTAAATATCAATTTAAATGCAATTTCTAATAATCGTCGATGTATCGTTTAGCGATATGATCAAGACAAATAATCGAGTCATGTGTTTACTCGATCATTGATGCGGCTTCACGAGACTATCATGGAAAGAAAATATACAAATTTAATCTTTATGAACTAAGAGATAAAGTTGAATTTAGAACGCGATATTGAACCGCACTCCCCACGAGACTATAAAGCGATGTAGCGAGACTATCTTGGTGAGAAATTCAAATTTAATCTTTATGAACTTGGTGATAGAGTTGAATTTAAAAACTCGTCGCTTAAAAGGTCGTAAAGTTTTACGACTTTCTTAGTGACGGACTGCTTTTAACTTGAACGTCGATAAAAAAATATTTTTCTAAGTATAATTTGAAATGAGATGAGAATTAATCTTTATTATATTACAATTTTACACAACTGCATACAAAGGAGTATAATGTTTATTTTGTAAATCTTGTATATATATATTAAAATTTACGCTCGGTTACTTTTAACTGGCAGAACATTTTAATGGTACGGAACCCTTCGTGCGCGAGTCCGACTCGCACTTAGCCGTTTTTTTGTAATGTTAATCTTGTAAGCTTTCTATTATGTAATTTGTTTATATGTATGTATTAATATTGCGTATATTTCAGATTTACAAAAAATCGAATTACAATTTTTATTATATCTGTAGCGACACCTCGGTACAGAAATAAAAAAAGACGGGTTGCACTCCGGGAGTGCCGGGAGAAGTGAAAACTTGATTATTAACGTTGAGCATGTTTGATATCCATCCGTCTTACGCTTTTTCGATCAGGTCACGTGTCCTGACGCGAGTTTAAGATTTTATACCCAACGCCGCTAAACAAGTTTTCACTTCAAAAAAAAGACGGGTTGCACTCCGGGAGTGCCGGCAGAAGTGAAAACTTGATTATTAACGTTCAGCATGTTTGATATTTTGGAATGGTATCCGTCTTACGCTGTACGCATGGAATATAAGGGCTAAAAAAAAATCCGTCTTACGCTTTTTCGATCAGGTCACCTGACGCGAGTTTAAGGGCGCTTGTGCACTACAAGGAAATTTACCGTCCGGCATTCCGATTTTTTACGGTCCGGTGTGGCATGAAAAAACCGATGAAATGCTTGTGCACCTGTCCGTCTTTACTCGGATCAGTGCGGTACAGTTCAAGGAAGTTTGGCGGTATAATGCTATCATAAATGATTGTTTTTGCATTTTACAAGAAACGATTAAAAATATAGAAGGTGAAATATTATATTACTTCGTTATAATAAAAAGTAAAGTTCTGTAAGAGATTTAAAATGCGTGTTTCACTTATTTATTTTAATCGGTGACGAGGAGCTAAAGCTATTCCCACTTGAACTTTAACTTACCAACACTTACTTAGATAATAATTATAGGTCAATGCTTGGTCAATGTATATAAAATAACAATACCGACTTCTCAAATCTCATTGCCAACTAAAAGAAAGTAAAACAAGAGCTTGCTTTCAATTGGCATATGCAGTAAAAACAGTAAAATCCAAGCAAGTGGGCATTCGAAAACAATTATACCTACAGCGACTCGTAGACACAAAAAACCATCCGGAATAGGGAAAAGTAAAATGTCGGACAGTAAAATTACGTATAGTGCACAAGCTAGTATATAGATTAATGGCGTGCCTTAACGGACCGTAAAAAATCGGAATGCCGGACCGTAAAATTCCTTGTAGTGGACAAACGCCCTAAGGGCGCTTGTGCACTACAAGGAATTTTACTGTCCGGCATTCCGATTTTTTACGGTCCGGTATGGCACGCCATTAATCTAAATGCTAGCTTGTCCACTATACGTAATTTTACTGTCCGACATTTCACTTTTCCCTATTCCGGATGGTTTTTTGTGTCTACGAGTCGCTGTACATATAATTGTTTTCGAATGCCCACTTGCTTGGATTTTACTCTTTTTACAGCATATGCCAATTGAAAGCAAGCTCTTGTTTTACTTCCTTTTAGCTGGCAATGTGATTTGAAAAGTCGGTATTGTTATTTTTATATACATTGACCTATAATTATTACCTAAGTACCTAAGTGTTGGTAAGTTAAAGTTCAAGTGGGAATAGCTTTAGCTCCTCGTCACCGATTAAAATAAATAAGTGAAACACGCATTTTAAATCTCTTACGGAACTTTACTTTTTATAGAATAATATATCTTACGAAGTTATATAATATTTCATCTTCTATATTTTTTACTCGTTTCTTGTAAAATGCAAAAAATATGATAGCATTCTACCGTCAAACTTCCTTGAACTGTACCGCACTGATCCGAGTAAAGACGGACAGGTGCACAAGCCAATTCATCGGATTTTTCATGCCAAACCGGACCGTAAAAAATCGGAATGCCGGACAGTAAAATTCCTTGTAGTGCACAAGCGCCCTAAGAGTTTATACCCAACGCCGCTAAAGAAGTTTTCACTTCAATAAAAATTTCTGTACCGATATTTATTTTATTGAATATAATATGTGATGTGTTGAATAAATACATGTTCAAATACAAATAAAATGGCGTTTTATTGTTTTTTCGTATGCATATAATAATGATGAAAACGTTACAAATGACCTGTGTAGTATTTTTTATGAATATAATATTAATGTTATTTCTAATTTCAACAAAATTATTATTTTTGTAATATCGACATGGTTACATCCCTTTAGAGCGATTGTATTATTACGTATATGTACAGAGATTTTTCCGTGTAATCGATGTATGTGTGCAAAAACATGCTAGTCTGCCAATTTTGTATTAGTTTGAGTTTGTAAAGACACAAATTATTTTTGTGAATGTGTGATTGTGTTTCAAAGTGTGAGTTACCCTCCCCGCACCAAAATCGGCAGAAAGTTTATAGTCTGTCCACTATAAGAATTGCTTTTTGACAGCTCGACGGGTGATACCAGAAGTGATGTTCAAAAGATTATCGATTGTGATACCATTTCAATTATAAATTCAAAATATTATCATAAATCGAATCAGGTACGTAAATAATAATTACAACGTAAACGTTCTAATAAGATATGTAATAATAAGACCACATATCTATGCATTGTATGTTAAAACTAAACTAAACTAATATTTTATTATTTATTGGTTTCTATCTTACAATTTGGTTGTCTTTACGTTTAAATTATATAACATAATAGAAGAGTTTTTCTGTATCGGATATATTTTACAGAGTATTTCTATCGATTATTTTAATCTATCGACCCATCATTGAATAATTCTGTGTAGGCATCACTAAGTGGGCGGGACCTGTCCATGAAGTACGATAATTATTTGTATGACATTTTAACATAGACAATACAATTATACATAGGCGTGAAGCTGTCAAAAAGCAAATAATATAATGGACAGAGTATAGTTAGAACATTTGCCAGCGTGCTCCATCCATAATGATCTAAGAGTGCGAACAACCAAGTGGGAACAGTAGGCACAGGTGGGAACAACACGACGTTCCCGCCGCGCACGCTCGTAGTCGTGGTTGAGTGCTGACGAAGTGCGTTGCTCTGGATTTTTATTCATATCTAGGAATAAACATAGTGAAATGTGCAGTTATATCTTGCAAAAACGATACTCGAAAATACACAAAATTGAAATCCAGTATCACATTTCATCAGTAAGTTGATTGTTATACTTATTTTTATGAAAATAAATCTAGCATCGCGGGGGTGAAGGGGAGGTGGGAGGCGGACACGCGCAGGCTCGCTCGCGCACCTCTGCCGTATTATTATAGTACTCTTTGCGCGCACCTCACTGCCGCCACGTGATCGTAGTGATGTGACTTGACCAACGCTGTACTCGATATAAAGTTTACTAGAAGAACTATATTTTAACAAATTATTTATTTAACTTTAAAATTAAAACTCTTTTAAAAATGTATTATAAATAAATTTGTGGTGTGTTTTGTATGATAGACATTCTAATATTATGAATGCAAATGTATTATAGTGTAAATGTAAAGTATGCTGTATGTAATGTTACGATATATTTTCTGAACCGCTAAATTGATTTTGAACATTTTATAGTAGAATGGATAAAATTAAATAAAAAAATTATTTATATGATTTATTATATTATCATTTTAAATTACCAATTATTTCTTATTTTTATTTAACATTTTTAAAACATTATTATTATTGTTTCATTTATTATTAAAGAAATAGCACCAAACCCGAATTTTTATTTTATTAACTTTAATATCGAACTCGTTTTTCTGATATTCATAAACATATTTTTTTTAAGTACTTAAAAAAAATAAGAAATATTCAAATGGAATAAACACTTTATTCTCTTGGCAAACAAATTTAAAATGACATATTTATACTTTATTCATACATTTCTCCTTAAATAACATATTGAACATAAAATTTACAAAAGATACATATTTATTTACATAACTTATCGATAGCTCGGCACGCAATTGATACCTACCCATCCCTATTTGTCACACACACATCTATATATTATCTATAGCTCATCTGCCTACGATGCGCACTGAGGAATTTGTGCAATACACTCGCTCTATACTACTGTAATATTATGTCTTATTATATCATTGTTTACCATTGGAGATAATCTTCTTGCCATAACAGAAATAAAAACATTGGAGATAAATTCCTAAACTATGCTTGAACTGTCAAGTGCCAGTTCTCACATCAAATTCAAAATTCAAAACGTCAGATTTCAAATTGTTGCTGTTACAGATTGTAGAACCCACACAGTAAAACCGAAATAAAATAAATTATAACGATATATACACAGCAGTAACTTAAGCAACCACAATGTATAAAACATAAAAATATATTTTATTATTTTATAATATCTATCTTTGAAAGTGTAGCTTAATTATAGTTTTATGTTGTGTTTTCAAAAAATATCAATATGGAAAGACCACCAGTTCGTTACGAGAAGATCGACTTCTTAGGAGAGGGTCAGGTACGTCCTCTTTAGTATAATTTCAGTATTTACATTACAAATATTGATTCTTTGTTATCCAAATGGTTATTTTTTCCTAACATTTCTGTAACCTCAAAAATGTCAACAATCAAGAGGTGAAGTAAAAATGTATTGTTTTTGTTTTAGTTTGCAACTGTATATAAAGCAAAAGATGTTAAAACGGATAAAATAGTCGCGGTAAAAAAAATTAAGATAGGGTCCAGAATGGAAGCTGAAGATGGCATCAACAGAACAGCACTCAGAGAAATTAAATTGCTTCAAGAATTAGAACATATTAACCTCATAGGACTGCTTGATGTATTTGGACAAAAATCTAATGTTTCATTAGTATTTGACTTTATGGACACTGACCTAGAGATAATTGTTAAGGATAATAATATTGTACTTACTCCAGCAAATGTGAAAGCATACATGATAATGACTCTGAAGGGTAAGAAATATATTTATTGTCTTCAATAAAATAAAGTGCAACTTAATATTTAACTCTATGAAAGAACAACAGGAAATTATCTCAATATCTTATGCATTTTTTGCAGGTTTAGAATATTTGCATCAAAACTGGATATTACACAGAGATTTAAAACCCAACAATTTACTTATAAATAGAGAGGGCATCCTCAAAATTGGTGATTTTGGTCTAGCAAAGGCTTTTGGATCTCCAACCAGGATAAACACTCATCAAGTGGTCACTAGGTGGTACCGGTAAGTCGTAATTTCTTAATTTATTTATTATAGCTACCGTTACCTGACTTGTTTAGTTGAAGTGCATCTGTATGCAACAACACTATAGTGGATAATTTATTAAACAATGTATTATTAAAATTTTACATAATAAATGCAAATTTTTTATAGTATGAATGCCAGTTTTTTGTCAGTACACATGTTCTGTTGAAATAATTTCAACTAAAAAGAGGTGAAAATTAATTTGTAATCAATAATACCTAAATAATAATAGTTTAATTTAATATTATACAAATTTTGTATTACAAAGTGAGAGAACATTGATTTAGCTATGAATTGTTAAAATTATGACATTCTATTTACATTATATTATTTATTATATTATTTAGATCACCAGAACTGCTGTTTGGGGCACGTCAGTATGGCACAGGAGTGGATATGTGGGCAGTTGGCTGCATTTTGGCTGAGCTACTTCTCCGAGTGCCCTTCCTACCTGGTGAATCAGATCTTGATCAACTCTCACGGATATTTCAAGTGTTTGGCACACCCACAGAAGAGATATGGCCTGTAAGTCATTTGCTAAAGCTTTTGATTCCAGGAAAAAATATGCATTTTAATTTTGTGTAGATGTGTCAGTCTCTTACATCTGTGAATGCTTATTCTTGCTTAAATGAAGCTGCTTATTGTTTTAGTTTACATTTTTTGATTTATTTTACTATCATTTCAATTTTGCTTTATGATGCATTTTTATTTCTATTCATAAAATTTTAAGGAAAGATTTAAATTTTACAAAAAAAAGAGAATTATATTATTTTTTCTCTCATAAAATTTTCTATTTTTGTCAATTTGAAAGCTAAATTGTTTATTGTTATAATTACAGGGTATGAAAACTTTAACAGATTATGTGAAGTTCAAACAGTTTCCTGCACAATCCTTGAGACATATCTTCAGTGCTGCATCTGATGATTTGATTGATTTGTTAGAAAGTTTGCTTTCACTTTACCCACCTCGGCGTTGCGACTGTACACAAGCATTACAGATGCCATACTTCAGGTAATTTATATGATTATAAGTAACTAGCTGTTTTCAGCAGTTTCACCCGCATTGCTCCCCTCCTGTTGGTCTTAGTCTGATGATAGCCTTCCTCGATAAATGGGCTATCTAACACTGAAATTTTTTTCAAATCGGACCAGTTGTTCCTGAGATTAGTGCGTTCAAACAAACAAACATAAACAAACTCTTCAGCTTTATAATATTAGTATAGATAATTAAGAACACAATTTTATTTTATTTTTTTTGTATGATGTACATATTTAATAACACTTATTTTTATTTTTCAGCAACAAACCAGCTCCTACAGTGGGATCAAAATTACCGATGCCTTCAAATATATCCAAAATAGAAGTAGAAAAACCATCTTTGAAGAGAAAGTTGCTGGACAACATTGATGGTGGTTCTTTAGCAAAGAGACTTCAATTTTAAATTTAATTACTGTTGATACATAGATTTATTTTAAATTGTAATATACTGTATTTGGCTGAAGCAATGAAAATTTATATATGCATAATAAATTTTAGGCCTATGAGTATTTGTTGTTCCATCTAAACTAAAAAAGTTAATAATAGAAAAGAAAACAAGTGTCTTATCTTTCACTGCCATAATTCAAAATAATTCAGCAAAAGCAATTATAAACAAACAGAACTTTGAAATGTATAAACATTTGACATTACATACTCTCACGGAAGGTTATTATAATGGCAGTAAATGACTGGCTATTAGGGCATTGTAATAATTAAGATAAATAAATTTTATATTTCATAGAGTGTTGTTTGTATTTTATTCTTAAACCTTTATAGTTCAGGATCCATCGCACATTTTTGCAAGTGATTACTATCAAGCTAATTTTCCGTGAGTAGCTTTATTTTGATGAGACGACCAATAATTTCATGTACGAAACTCTCTATTGTGGTAGCTAACAGAGGTATTATGCAATTTGTAGGACAATATGTCTGTTGAATTATATAAATATTAACTAAGTGAAAACAAAAAAATCTGCTGGTTAGTAATCATTTATGATGACCTCGTATCGATACACATTGGAAAGAGGGGACTCTTTGATCAAACCATAGATTTTGCAGGACAAATATTTTTTCGAATAATTTAGATAATTATCTTGAGATTGAACAAAAAAAAATCAGTTTTAGTAATAAATATTTGAGAACCATCAAATCAAAAAATTGTATCCTTGTTACCTCTGTTAGCTACCACAATCGAGACTCGAGAGTTTCGTATAGGAAATTATTGGGCGTCTCATCAAAATAAAGCTAGGTACTCACGGAAAATTAGCTTGATAGTAATCACTTGCAAAAATGGGCGATGGATCCTGAACTATTATTATACCTACACTACACACTGTTAGTAGTGAATAATTTAAGTAAAAAAACCGTTTAGATTACGATGGCACTAGGTATAATTACCTATTATAGTTTAGCATCCTGGGCATGACATTGGCTTTTATATGCCGGAAAAGTATACACACAACACTAAATTCTGCTGTTCAATCTACAAACACGATTAACCTAATTCTTTTTCTAGTCCGCGACCCTACTTTAGCAAGTTTATAGATAATTTTTAACTAGAATCGATGATTAAGAACCTGCATTTTCCTGAAAAACCTGAAATCGCGGCGCTAATTTGTGCCTCTTCATTGTGTGTGGATACTGGATAGGTAGGCCTAACGGCAAAAGAAGTGGCAAAAGAAATCACATCTCGCTTGACTATTTCATACAAAAAAAACATTTTTATAAAAGTGATTATATACAGGCTGTTAATTTAAACACCATTAAGCGCGTCACACACGGACCACGGTGAAGATACTCCCCGTTTTCCAATTACAGCACTAGAGCGCATTATGCGGCATAATGCTTAACGTTGAATGTTCCAACTACAGCAACGCTTCGCACAATCGAGCACTAGAAAAAGTAATGCGCGTGAATTGATGCGTGCAATCGATTTATCGTTATATATATATGTCACGGCTAAAGGTAGGTGAGAACATAAACTTAAGATTAGCCGGCTAAACTTAGGTTTATTTTCGACGAGGTGTTAATGTTAGTTTGTTCTATCTTTAGCCGGCTAAACTTAAGTGTAACCACAGGCCCGTGGCTAAAAATGTCGGGGTGGGTAGATTTGGTT
Organism: Colias eurytheme; assembly: GCF_061535395.1. Lineage (NCBI taxonomy): Eukaryota > Metazoa > Arthropoda > Insecta > Lepidoptera > Pieridae > Colias > Colias eurytheme. The sequence continues at coordinate 4,822,348 of NC_142998.1, read as the reverse complement.
AGCGCCGGGCCGGTGGAGGGCTTGAGGGGCCCGCACAGTGCCAGAAAACACTCGCCCTGTTCCTTACATGTATTATAGTAACCAAATCTACCCACCCCGACTCAGGGCAGAAAGCTGGTGGCTAGGTTAGGTTAGGTTAGAACTCTTAAGACCCGCACGAGCCGAGCGAGCGCAGCGAGCGTGCTGCGGCAGCAGCCGGCGAAGTGCCAGAAAACACTCGCCCTGTTCCTTACATGTATTATAGTAACCAAATCTACCCACCCCGACATTTTTAGCCACGGGCCTGCGGTTACACTTAAGTTTAGCCGGCTAAAGATAGAACAAACTAACATTAACACCTCGTCGAAAATAAACCTAAGTTTAGCCGGCTAATCTTAAGTTTATGTTCTCACCTACCTTGGAAAAAATTTTAAAGCTTTCGTTTCATTGTAGTTTTTTCGAAATAATCAAAGTTAATTCAAATTATGTTATAAAAATAAATATAATTATGGATGAAGGTACAAACATTGAAAAAAATGTTAATGAAATAATCAAAATCCAAATTACTTAAAATAACCGTAAATATTTTTCAACCAATTATTATTAGTCCATTGAATGAGTCCCTCCAAGGGGGGTCTAGAGTGCGTGAGTTAGTAACGTAAGATGTTTCTTCGGAAACATGTCAAGAGTCCCTAGGTAATAAACATACTAAAACCCCGGGACACTAGGAGGAGCCCCGGAGTGGGGGGAGGGGGGAAATGAGTCCATTTTTTCATTTTTCGCTTAAATCTCAAAAACGGTACATGTTAGAGAAAAACTTTCAAGGAAATTTGAAAGGCCATAAAGTTATCTACAAGTTGTACCTAAATCATTTTTTCCTATATCCTACCGTTTCTGAGTTATAGGCAGTAAAAAATGATTTTGGCTCAAACAATTTCCCCATACTACACATCAATCGATCAAAAAATATTTATTTCTTCCAAAAAACTCAAATGTGCAACTTGTGACCGGTACTGATAGATTGCTCTTAATTAGGTCTATAATTGGTAAAATAAACACATTCCTCCATGGAAGCCTTTAGGAGGAATCGATTGCCAAAATATTATATTAGGGCAGTTTGAGTTACTGAACTTGATCTTTTTATTTTTTTCTTCCAAAAAACTCAAAAGTGCAACTTGTGACCGGTACAGATAGATTGCTCATAATTAGGTCTATCATTGATAAAAATACTAGATTCCACCACGGAGGCGTTTACGGGGAATTGAATTTTATTAGGGTAGTTACGATACTTGAACTTTTTATTTTTTTTCTTTCAAAAAACTCAAAAGTGCAACTTGTGACTGGTACCGATAGATTGCTCATAATTAGGTCTATCATTGATAAAAAACCAGATTCCACCATGGAGGCGTTTAGGAGGTATTGAATTTTATTAGAGTAGTTACGATACTGGAACTTTTTAACTAACTGTCCTAATAAAATTCAATTCCCCGTAAACGCCTCCATGGTGGAATCTGGTATTTTTATCAATGATAGACCTAATTATGAGCAATCTATCGGTACCGGTCACAAGTTGCACTTTTGAGTTTTTTGGAAGAAAAAAAATAAAAAGTTCAAGTATCATAACTACCCTAATAAAATTCAATTCCCCGTAAACGCCTCCGTGGTGGAATCTAGTATTTTTATCAATGATAGACCTAATTATGAGCAATCTATCTGTACCGGTCACAAGTTGCACTTTTGAGTTTTTTGGAAGAAAAAAAATAAAAAGTTGAAGTTCAGTAACTCAAACTACCCTAATATAATATTTGACAATCGATTCCTCCTAAAGGCTTCCATGGAGGAATGTGTTTATTTTACCAATCATAGACCTAATTAAGAGCAATCTATCAGTACCGGTCACAAGTTGCACTTTTGAGTTTTTTGGAAGAAAAAAATAAAAAGATCAAGTTCAGTAACTCAAACTACCCTAATATAATATTTTGACAATCGATTCCTTCTAAAGGCTTCCATGGAGGAATGTGTTTATTTTACCAATTATAGACCTAATTAAGAGAAATCTAATAGTACCGGTCACAAGTTGCACTTCTGAGTTTTTCGGAAGAAAAAAAATAAAAAGTTCAAGTATCGTAACTACCCTAATAAAATTCAATTACCCGTAAACGCCTCCGCGGTGGAATCTGGTATTTTTATCAATGATAGACCTAATTATGAGCAATCTATCTGTACCGATCACAAGTTGCACTTTTGAGTTTTTTTGGAAGAAAAAAATAAAAAGATCAAGTTCAGTAACTCAAACTGCCCTAATATAACATTTTGACAATCGATTCCTCCTAAAGGCTTCCATGGAGGAATGTGTTTATTTTACCAATTATAGACCTAATTAAGAGCAATCTATCAGTACCGGTCACAAGTTGCACATTTGAGTTTTTTGGAAGAAATAAATATTTTTTGATCGATTGTTGTGTAGTATGGGGAAATTGTTTGAGCCAAAATCATTTTTAGTGCGTATAACTCAGAAACGGTAGGATATAGGAAAAAATGATTTAGGTACAACTTGTAGATAATTTTATGGCCTTTCAACTTTTCCTTGAAAGTTTTTCTCTAACATGTACCGTTTTTGAGATTTAAGCGAAAAATGAAAAAATGGACCCATTTCCCCCCTCCCCCCACTCCGGAGCTCCTCCTAGTGTCCCAGGGTTTTAGTATGTTTATTACCTAGGGACTCTTGACATGTTTCCGAAGAAACATCTTACGTTACTAACTCACGCACTCTAGAACTTTTTATTCAATGGACTATATGTATACCACTTTATTTACACATTAATGAGGTTATTGGGGTTATTGCTAACTCTATGAATATTTTTTTTTTCAACACTGAACTCAGCGCAACCTGCTGGTTCGTTTCACGTTCCAATTAAGCATCAGCATAATTCGGCATTGTGCGGCACTGAGTCGCATTATGCTCTGTAATTGGAAAACGGGGACTATAATATTTTATCTTGAGATACTGTAATATTTTATATTACAGTATCTTAAGGTATCCGGTATCAGCGTTCTGACCATCATTTTTCTTTTTGTCATTGCGTACTAAGACCCCTGTAGAACCGCCATCCTGTTACAAATGACCCGCGAAGCACTGACACAAAATTTCGGGTCATTTGTAACAGGATGGCGGTTCTACAGGGGTCTTAGTACGCAATGATAAAAAGAAAAATGATGGTCAGAACGCTGATACCGGATACCTTAAGATACTGTAATATAAAATATTTTATCTTAAAGATACTGTAATATAAAATATTACAGTATCTTTAAGATAAAATATTATAGTATCTTCACCGTGTGTGACGCGCTTTATTTGTATACCTACGTAGTATATTATTATTAGTCTGTGCCATTATCCTTGAAAGTTAAACTAAAAAGTTCACTAACATCCGGTATATCTCATATTATCTGATTTAACTCTACCTTGCCTACTTTCTAACACCTGAATGCCTGACGCACCTATATCATAGAAAGACATTTATTCCCAAATGTGATACACATACAGTACATTAGATCATGGGCGTAGCTAGCCATGGGCTCAGGGTGGGGCAACAATAAAAAATAATTTGCAACTAGCAACTATACCCGAGGTCTTATCCCGGTTAATTTTTAGTGCTTCTGAGTTCGGACCTCAAAAGGAAAAAAAAACGAAATCCTTATAGGATCACTTTGCTGTCCGTCTGTCCGTCTAAAAGCGGTATCAAGCTGAAATTAATATTGAAAACTAAAGTCTATCGTCTCTTGAAGCTGTGAAAAAAATCAAACTTTTATACAAACACAATCAAAGATAACTACAGCAGTTTATGTTAATGTTTATGTTGCAAATTTTCACAAATTTCGACATTTGAAAGGGAATCAAAACCTAAAGGGTAAGTAGGTAGTAGACTTTTCACAATTATTCCTTTATTTGCGCTATAAGACGTTACTTGATACAAAATTTCAAGATTCTGGGTTCACGGGAAGTAGGTACCCTGTAGGTTTGTTCCTTGCGGCCCTTGCGAATGTCGAAAAATTTTCTGCAAAAACGGCTGTATCTTTTTGATTGCCTTGTCTAGTATTAAAATATTTTTACTGCTTCAAGGGACCGTAATCGATATGAATTTCTGCATGAACCTTCGCTGACAGATCTTCGCACGCTAAGAAAAGTTTTGGGCCGATATCTCGGAAACTATCCACTAAAGTGGTCCAGTATCCACTATAGTTTCCGAGATATCGGTCTACATAAAACATAAAATTACGGATCTTTTATATCCTGTAAACTTTTGTGTAAAACTTACTGTTCACGATTTATGGCCTATTTAATGAACCGATTTATCGTTTTTGTCTAATTTTGTTTGAATTTTTTTTCGCTAGTGCCCATACTTTTTGAGTTATAGGCAGAGCATTTAAGGTTGTACGACGTTTAATGTTGGTTACCGGGCGTAAAATAGAAAATTTCAAGGCATGCATAGCATATAATGGTACACAGGGCCGGATCTACCCATGGGCTTTATGGGCTGCAGCCCAGGGCCCCGAGGTTAAAAGGGCCCCCAAACCCCGATAAAAAAAATAGGCGATAATTTGAAAAAAAAAATCTGTAGTTTTCGAAAAACAAATTGATGAAAAATCGCATACCTACTTTAATTACTTTTGCTAACATGTAAAAGGATGTTTGCATGTTGATTTTCAACTTATAGAAAATAAATCTTATTTATTGAAACTATTTGGTTATTTAATATACTAGCGGTCCGCCCCGGCTTCGCCCGTGGTACATGTTTACGTTTTCTCTACATAAAAACCATCCTCGTACTTCCAGGAATATAATAAAAAAAGAATTATCGAAATCGGTTCAGCCGTTTTCGAGTTATGCGCTTACCAACACATTTTGCGATTCATTTTTATATATAAGACTAGCGGTCCGCCCCGGCTTCGCCCGTGGTACATATTTACGTTTTCTCCACATTAAAACCATTCTCGTACTTCAAGGAATATAATAAAAAAAGAATTATTGAAATCGGTTCAGCCGTTCTCGAGTTATGCGCTTACTGGACACCCTGTATAAGTATCATACAACATACTTTAGGATCCCATTTAAGAAACACATTCACATGTTTTGAAAATGCTTTCTTTCACCCACTCATTCACTCAACCACCCACTCACTTAACCTACCAACTCACTCAACCCACCCACTCCCTCTACCCACCCACTCACGCTACCCATCCACTCACTCTACCCACCCACTCACACTACCCACTGACTCACACTACATACCCAATATCTCTACCCACTCACTCCCTCCCTCTACACACTCACTCACACTACCCACTCACTCCTCTACCCACTCACTCCTCTACCCACTCACTCCTCTACCCACTCAGTCCTCTACCCACTCACTCATCTATCCACTCACTCACACTACCCACTCATTCCCTCTACCCACTCACTCACACTACCTACCCACTCCTCTACCCACTCACTCACAATACCCACCCACTCTACCCACCGTTCACACTACCCACTCACTCCCTCTACCCACTCACTCCTCTACCCACCCACTCACTACCCACTGACACACTACATACCCACTATCTCTACCCACTCACTCCCTCCCTCTACACACTCACTCACACTACCCACTCACTCACAATACCCAGAGGGGTATTGTTAGTGAGTGGGTAGTGTGAGTGAGTGGGTAGTGTGAGTGAATTACCCACCCGTTCAGGCTAGCCACTCGCTCACACTACCCACCCGCTCACACTATCCACTCACTCCCTCTACCCACTCACTCCTCTACCCACTCACTCCTCTACCCACTCACTCCTCTACCCACTCACTGGCACCCTGTATAAGTATCATACAACATACTTTAGGATCCCATTTAAGAAACACATTCACATGTTTTGAAAATGCTTTCTTTCACCCACTCATGCTACCCATCCACTCACTCTACCCACCCACTCACACTACCCACTGACTCACACTACATACCCACTATCTCTACCCACGCACTCCCTCCCTCTACACACTCACCCACACTACCCACTCACTCCTCTACCCACTCAGTCCTCTACCCGTTCACTCCTCTATCCACTCACTCACACTACCCACCGCTCACACTACCCACTCACTCCCTCTACCCACTCACTCACACTACCCACCCACTCCGTCTACCCACTCACTCACACTACCCACCCACTCCCTCTACCCACTCACTCACACTACCCACCCACTCCCTCTACCCACTCACAATACCCACCCACTCTACCCACCCGTTCACGCTAGCCACCCGCTCACACTACCCACCCGCTCACACTTCCCACTCACTCCCTCTACCCACTCACTCCTCTACCCACCCACTCACTACCCACTGACACACTACATACCCACTATCTCTACCCACTCACTCCCTCCCTCTACACACTCACTCACACTACCCACTCACTCACAATACCCAGAGTGGGTGGGTATTGTGAGTGAGTGGGTAGCGTGAACGGGTGGGTAGTGTGAGTGAGTGTGTAGAGGGAGGGAGTGAGTGGGTAGAGATAGTGGGTATGTAGTGTGTCAGTGGATAGTGAGTGGGTGGGAAGAGGAGTGAGTGGGTAGAGGTACCCAGAGTGGGTGGGTATTGTGAGTGAGTGGGTAGTGTGAGTGAGTGGGTAGTGTGAGTGAGTGGGTAGTGTGAGTGAATTACCCACCCGTTCAGGCTAGCCACCCGCTCACACTACCCACCCGCTCACACTACCCACTCACTCCCTATACACACTCACTCCCTCTACCCACTCACTACTCTACCCACTCACTACTCTACCCACACTCTCCTCTACCCACTCACTCCTCTACCCACTCACTCCTCTACCCACTCACTCCTCTACCCACTCACTCCTCTACCCACTCACACCTCTACCAACCCACTCCATCTACCCACTCCCTCTACCCACTCACACCTCTACCCACTCACTAGGGCATGCACCCGGGTTTACCCGGTTCCGAAAAAGCCGGGTAAGCCCGGGTTTTTTTTATGTTCTTGAGAACCGGGTCTGAATAGTATGAAACCCGGTTCTCCCGGTTCCGACCAAAATATTAAAATATAAAGTATTATTCATATTTTGCTGCATTATTTTAACAAATTTATTCTATCTGGCAACGTCAGAATCACGTGCATCGCGAATTTTCGTGCCACGCCTCAAGCGTGGCTCTGATTGGTTGTCTAACCTTAGATGCTATAAGTTTCCCACGGGTGTATTACTTTGAAAAGCTGTTGATTTTACTGTTTCATATAATGATCCAGTCATGTTTTTGTTTTTGGTATCAAGCTGAAATTTATATCGAATACTCAAGTCTTCGGTCAAGCATCAAGTGCTGTGAAAAAGTCAAACTCACAAGCCAACGCATCAAAAGATACAGCCGTAAATGCTGAAAATTTCCGCAAATTTCGACATTCGCATGGGACTCAAAACCTACAGGGTACTTCTCATGAACACAGAGCCTTTAAATTTGGTAAAAGTAAAGTCTTATAACACAGTACACAGATAAAGGAGAAAATGTTAGAAACATAAATTTTAAAGTTACAACATTATAAAAAATAGGTTTGTGCGGAGCCCTCGGAGCGCGAGTCCGACTCGCACTTGGCCGGTTTTTTGCTTTACAGTTTATGAATAAGGAATGAATAAGGTTTAAGTTTATAATATGTGATATTATGATAACAAGGTACTTTTATAAGACTGATAAATAAAAAGAAGTATTGAAATTTTGTTTCTTTATTAATTTAATAAAATAAGACACAAGCCGCGTAAAATAAAAGGCCCATCAGGTACTTTTACAGTTACTTTTGTTTAATTTCGTATTTTTTTCTTAGGTATTATAAAAGAACCGGGTAACCCGGTTCTACCCGGTTCTGAGATCAATTTGGAACCGGGTTTCAGAAACTTGGAACCGGACTCGGTTCTGCATGCCCTAGCGCTTACCAACACATTTTGCAATTCATTTTTATATATAAAGATAAGACTAGCTTTCCGCCCGCGGCTTCGCCCGCGTTTACAAAGAAAAACCCGTTCCCGTAGGATTTCCAGGATAAAACCTATCCTATGTCCTTTCTCGGGTATCAAAATATCTCTATACCAAATTACATGCAAATTGGTTCAGTAGTTAAGGCGTGATTGAGTAACAGACAGACAGAAAGAGTTTTCGCATTTATAATATTAGTATGGATTATACAGGGTGTCCCAAAAAGTAGTGATATACTGAAGCTGGGAGGTAATGTGCGTCCACACTGAATGCGCGGTGGCGGCGGCCTAGGCGGGCGCGACGAGCGGGCGCTCGCGGTGGCCACACCGACGCGCGAGCTCAAGTAGCGGTTCGACGTTTTTCGGGTGTTGCAAACTTTGGACGATTTGCTATTTTTACTGGACAGTCCGATTTTGAGATGAGATCATTATAGAAGTTGTACACGAAATAAATAAAACAGAGGAATAACGGGTGAATCTTATATGAAGAATTGAGATTATACCCTACAAAATTACTGTGGTGTATATAAGTGTTTTAGATTGAATCGCACTTATAAATAAAGAAGTTTCACTTCAACAATTAAGTATTTACCGCTATTTTACGAAAAACAATAAGTGTGCGTCCACACTGAATGCGCGGTGGCGGCGGCCTAGGCGGGCGCGACGAGCGGGCGCTCGCGGTGGCCACACCGACGCGCGAGCTCAAGTAGCGGTTCGACGTTTTTCGGGTGTTGCAAACTTTGGACGATTTGCTATTTTTACTGGACAGTCCGATTTTGAGATGAGATCATTATAGAAGTTGTACACGAAATAAATAAAACAGAGGAATAACGGGTGAATCTTATATGAAGAATTGAGATTATACCCTACAAAATTACTGTGGTGTATATAAGTGTTCTAGATTGAATCGCACTTATAAATAAAGAAGTTTCACTTCAACAATTAAGTATTTACGCTATTTTACGAAAAACAATAAAGGATATATTTATAAGAAGTCGAGCGACAAGACCGAACTGGTTTGATACCCCCGCCGTCCGCGCATTGGGTCGCTTGCTGACTAGGCCCGTAGTGTGGCCAGAACGCGCGGATAGGAGAGTTTGAAAACTACGCGCGCTGGCTCGCTCATTACCGTCGCACTAGGCTTCCGCCAAAGTCATTTCAATGTGGACACAAAGGCGCGTTTCATACGTTTGATATTTCGCGCCCGCCGTCGCAACCGCGCTAGGCTCGCAGTGTGGACTTGCACTAAAGGATATTATATAAGAAGTCGAGCGACAAGACCGAACTGGTTTGTTACCCCCGCCGTCCGCGCATTGGGTCGCTTGCTGACTAGGCCCGTAGTGTGGCCAGAACGCGCGGATAGGAGAGTTTGAAAACAACGCGCGCTGGCTCGCTCATTACCGTCGCACTAGGCTTCCGCCATAGTCATTTCAATGTGGACGCAAAGGCGCGTTTCATACGTTTGATATTTCGCGCCCGCCGTCGCAACCGCGCTAGGCTCGCAGTGTGGACCTGCACGTAGAGGACCTAGAGGGCTATCCGAATCACCCCCATGTATGTAATGCGATTTTTCGTATTTTCGGAGTTATGACGTTTTTTTCAATTTTTCATCTGTCGCCGAGTACGATGAGATTTTCCCTCATGGTGACGTCAATTATTGCGGAAGATGCTTGATTTTTTTTGTGTGCTAAGCTGAAAGATAGGCCAATTCAGTATGGCAACATTTACTATCGTTAGATCTTTGAATGGAATAAAAAAAAAGAATGAAATGCCAAGAAAGATAAAATTACCCAGTATGTTCACCACTACAAGGGCCCGTAAAAAAATAAAATCACATAAAAAAAGTTTTCCGTTGCTTTTAAAAAGAATTTGAATTTGAATTTGAATTTCGATTTCGATTTCGATTTCGATTTCGATTTCGATTTCATTTTGAATTTGAATTTGAATTTGAATTTGAATTTGAGAGTTTGTGTTTGCGTTGTTCGTTGTTCGTAGTTGTTCGTTGTTCGTTGTTCGTTGTTCGTTTTTCGTTGTTCGTTGTTCGCTGTTCGTGTTCGTGTTCGTGTTCGTGTTCGTGTTCGTGTTCGTGTTCGTGTTCGTGTTCGTGTTCGTGTTCGTGTTCGTGTTCGTGTTCGTGTTCGTGTTCGTGTTCGTGTTCGTGTTCGTGTTCGTGAATTGAATTTGAGTGTGTTTGTGTTCGTGTACGTTGTTCGTTGTTCGTTGTTCGTTGTTCGTTGTTCGTTGTTCGTTGTTCGTTTTACGTTGTCCGTTGTCCGTTGTCCGTTGTCCGTTGTCCGTTGTCCGTTGTCCGTTGTCCGTTGTTCGTTGTTCGTTGTTCGTTGTTGATTGTTCGTTGTTCGTTGTTCGTTGTTCGTTGTTCGTTGTTCGTTGTTCGTTGTTCGTTGTTCGTTGTTCGTTGTTCGTTGTTCGTTGTTCGTTGTTCGTTGTTCGTTGTTCGTTGTTCGTTGTTCGTTGTTCGTTGTTCGTTGTTCGTTGTTCGTTGTTCGTTGTTCGTTGTTCGTTGTTCGTTGTTCGTTGTTCGTTGTTCGTTGTTCGTTGTTCGTTGTTCGTTGTTCGTTGTTCGTTGTTCGTTGTTCGTTGTTCGTTGTTCGTTGTTCGTTGTTCGTTGTTCGTTGTTCGTTGTTCGTTGTTCGTTGTTCGTTGTTCGTTGTTCGTTGTTCGTTGTTCGTTGTTCGTTGTTCGTTGTTCGTTGTTCGTTGTTCGTTGTTCGTTGTTCGTTGTTCGTTGTTCGTTGTTCGTGTTCGTGTTCGTGTTCGTGTTCGTGTTCGTGTTCGTGTTCGTGTTCGTGTTCGTGTTCGTGTTCGTGTTCGTGTTCGTGTTCGTGTTCGTGTTCGTGTTCGTGTTCGTGTTCGTGTTCGTGTTCGTGTTCGTGTTCGTGTTCGTGTTCGTGAATTGAATTTCAATTTCAATTTCAATTTCAATTTCAATTTCAATTTCAATTTCAATTTCAATTTCAATTTCAATTTCAATTTCAATTTCAATTTCAATTTCAATTTCAATTTCAATTTCAATTTGAATTTGAATTTGAATTTGAATTTGAATTTGAATTTGAATTTGAATTATAATTTGAATTTGAATTTGAATTGGAATTGGAATTGGAATTTGAATTTGAATTTGAATTTGAGTGTGTTTGTGTTCGTGTACGTTGTTCGTTGTTCGTTGTTCGTTGTTCGTTGTTCGTTTTACGTTGTCCGTTGTCCGTTGTCCGTTGTCCGTTGTTCGTTGTTCGTTGTTCGTTGTTCGTTGTTCGTTGTTGATTGTTCGTTGTTCGTTGTTCGTTGTTCGTTGTTCGTTGTTCGTTGTTCGTTGTTCGTTGTTCGTTGTTCGCTGTTCGTGTTCGTGTTCGTGTTCGTGTTCGTGTTCGTGTTCGTGTTCGTGTTCGTGTTCGTGTTCGTGTTCGTGTTCGTGTTCGTGTTCGTGTTCGTGTTCGTGTTCGTGTTCGTGTTCGTGTTCGTGTTCGTGTTCGTGTTCGTGTTCGTGTTCGTGTTCGTGTTCGTGTTCGTGTTCGTGTTCGTGTTCGTGTTCGTGTTCGTGTTCGTGTTCGTGTTCGTGTTCGTGTTCGTGAATTGAATTTCAATTTCAATTTCAATTTCAATTTCAATTTCAATTTCAATTTCAATTTCAATTTCAATTTCAATTTGAATTTGAATTTGAATTTGAATTTGAATTTGAATTTGAATTTGAATTTGAATTTGAATTGGAATTGGAATTGGAATTGGAATTGGAATTGGAATTGGAATTGGAATTGGAATTGGAATTGGAATTGGAATTTGAATTTGAATTTGAGTGTGTTTGTGTTCGTGTACGTTGTTCGTTGTTCGTTGTTCGTTGTTCGTTGTTCGTTGTTCGTTGTTCGTTGTTCGTTGTTCGTTGTTCGTTTCTCTACCCACTCACTCCCTCCCTCTACACACTCACTCACACTACCCACTCACTCCTCTACCCACTCACTCCTCTACCCACTCACTCCTCTACCCACTCACTCCTCAACCCACTCAGTCCTCTACCCACTCACTCCTCTATCCACTCACTCACACTACCCACTCATTCCCTCTACCCACTCACTCACACTACCTACCCACTCCTCTACCCACTCACTCACAATACCCACTCACTCCTCTACCCACTCAACGAATTTGAATTTGAGTGTTCGTTGTTCGTTGTTCGTTGTTCGTTGTTCGTTGTTCGTTGTTCGTTGTTCGTTGTTCGTTGTTCGTTGTTCGTTGTTCGTTGTTCGTTGTTCGTTGTTCGTTGTTCGTTGTTCGTTGTTCGTTGTTCGTTGTTCGTTGTTCGTTGTTCGTTGTTCGTTGTTCGTTGTTCGTTGTTCGTTGTTCGTTGTTCGTTGTTCGTTGTTCGTTGTTCGTTGTTCGTTGTTCGTTGTTCGTTGTTCGTTGTTCGTTGTTCGTTGTTCGTTGTTCGTTGTTCGTTGTTCGTTGTTCGTTGTTCGTTGTTCGTTGTTCGTTGTTCGTTGTTCGTTGTTCGTTGTTCGTTGTTCGTTGTTCGTTGTTCGTTGTTCGTTGTTCGTTGTTCGTTGTTCGTTGTTCGTTGTTCGTTGTTCGTTGTTCGTTGTTCGTTGTTCGTTGTTCGTTGTTCGTTGTTCGTTGTTCGTTGTTCGTTGTTCGTTGTTCGTTGTTCGTTGTTCGTTGTTCGTTGTTCGTGTTCGTGTTCGTGTTCGTGTTCTTGTTCGTGTTCGTGTTCGTGTTCGTGTTCGTGTTCGTGTTCGTGTTCGTGAATTGAATTTCAATTTCAATTTCAATTTCAATTTCAATTTCAATTTCAAATTCAAATTCAAGTTGAATTTGAATTCGAATTCGAATTCGAATTTGAATGAGTGTGTTTGTGTTCGTGTTCGTTGTTCGTTGTTCGTTGTTCGTTGTTCGTTGTTCGTTGTTCGTTGTTCGTTGTTCGTTGTTCGTTGTTCGTTGTTCGTTGTTCGTTGTTCGTTGTTCGTTGTTCGTTGTTCGTTGTTCGTTGTTCGTGTTCGTGTTCGTGTTCGTGTTCGTGTTCGTGTTCGTGTTCGTGTTCGTGTTCGTGTTCGTGTTCGTGTTCGTGTTCGTGTTCGTGTTCGTGTTCGTGTTCGTGTTCGTGAATTGAATTTCAATTTCAATTTCAATTTCAATTTCAATTTCAATTTGAATTTGAATTTGAATTTGAATTTGAATTTGAATTTGAATTTGAATTATAATTTGAATTTGAATTGGAATTGGAATTGGAATTTGAATTTGAATTTGAATTTGAGTGTGTTTGTGTTCGTGTACGTTGTTCGTTGTTCGTTGTTCGTTGTTCGTTGTTGATTGTTCGTTGTTCGTTGTTCGTTGTTCGTTGTTCGTTGTTCGTTGTTCGCTGTTCGTGTTCGTGTTCGTGTTCGTGTTCGTGTTCGTGTTCGTGTTCGTGTTCGTGTTCGTGTTCGTGTTCGTGTTCGTGTTCGTGTTCGTGTTCGTGTTCGTGTTCGTGTTCGTGTTCGTGTTCGTGTTCGTGTTCGTGTTCGTGTTCGTGTTCGTGTTCGTGTTCGTGTTCGTGTTCGTGTTCGTGTTCGTGTTCGTGTTCGTGTTCGTGTTCGTGTTCGTGTTCGTGTTCGTGTTCGTGTTCGTGTTCGTGTTCGTGTTCGTGTTCGTGAATTGAATTTCAATTTCAATTTCAATTTCAATTTCAATTTCAATTTCAATTTCAATTTCAATTTCAATTTCAATTTCAATTTCAATTTCAATTTGAATTTGAATTTGAATTTGAATTTGAATTTGAATTTGAATTTGAATTTGAATTTGAATTTGAATTTGAATTTGAATTTGAATTTGAATTTGAATTCGAATTCGAATTCGAATTTGAATGAGTGTGTTTGTGTTCGTGTTCGTTGTTCGTTGTTCGTTGTTCGTTGTTCGTTGTTCGTTGTTCGTTGTTCGTTGTTCGTTGTTCGTTGTTCGTTGTTCGTTGTTCGTTGTTCGTTGTTCGTTGTTCGTTGTTCGTTGTTCGTTGTTCGTTGTTCGTTGTTCGTTGTTCGTGTTCGTGTTCGTGTTCGTGTTCGTGTTCGTGTTCGTGTTCGTGTTCGTGTTCGTGTTCGTGTTCGTGTTCGTGTTCGTGTTCGTGTTCGTGTTCGTGTTCGTGTTCGTGTTCGTGAATTGAATTTCAATTTCAATTTCAATTTCAATTTCAATTTCAATTTGAATTTGAATTTGAATTTGAATTTGAATTTGAATTTGAATTATAATTTGAATTTGAATTGGAATTGGAATTGGAATTTGAATTTGAATTTGAATTTGAGTGTGTTTGTGTTCGTGTACGTTGTTCGTTGTTCGTTGTTCGTTGTTCGTTGTTGATTGTTCGTTGTTCGTTGTTCGTTGTTCGTTGTTCGTTGTTCGCTGTTCGTGTTCGTGTTCGTGTTCGTGTTCGTGTTCGTGTTCGTGTTCGTGTTCGTGTTCGTGTTCGTGTTCGTGTTCGTGTTCGTGTTCGTGTTCGTGTTCGTGTTCGTGTTCGTGTTCGTGTTCGTGTTCGTGTTCGTGTTCGTGTTCGTGTTCGTGTTCGTGTTCGTGTTCGTGTTCGTGTTCGTGTTCGTGTTCGTGTTCGTGTTCGTGTTCGTGTTCGTGTTCGTGTTCGTGTTCGTGTTCGTGTTCGTGTTCGTGTTCGTGTTCGTGTTCGTGTTCGTGTTCGTGTTCGTGTTCGTGTCCGTGTCCGTGTCCGTGTCCGTGTCCGTGTCCGTGTCCGTGTCCGTGTCCGTGTCCGTGTTCGTGTTCGTGTTCGTGTTCGTGTTCGTGTTCGTGTTCGTGTTCGTGTTCGTGTTCGTGTTCGTGTTCGTGAATTGAATTTCAATTTCAATTTCAATTTCAATTTCAATTTCAATTTCAATTTCAATTTCAATTTCAATTTCAATTTCAATTTCAATTTCAATTTCAATTTGAATTTGAATTTGAATTGGAATTGGAATTGGAATTGGAATTGGAATTGGAATTTGAATTTGAATTTGAATTTGAGTGTGTTTGTGTTCGTGTACGTTGTTCGTTGTTCGTTGTTCGTTGTTCGTTGTTCGTTGTTCGTTGTTCGTTGTTCGTTGTTCGTTGTTCGTTGTTCGTTGTTCGTTGTTCGTTGTTCGTTGTTCGTTGTTCGTTTCTCTACCCACTCACTCCCTCCCTCTACACACTCACTCACACTACCCACTCACTCCTCTACCCACTCACTCCTCTACCCACTCACTCCTCTACCCACTCAGTCCTCTACCCACTCACTCCTCTATCCACTCACTCACACTACCCACTCATTCCCTCTACCCACTCACTCACACTACCTACCCACTCCTCTACCCACTCACTCACAATACCCACTCACTCCTCTACCCACTCAACGAATTTGAATTTGAGTGTTCGTTGTTCGTTGTTCGTTGTTCGTTGTTCGTTGTTCGTTGTTCGTTGTTCGTTGTTCGTTGTTCGTTGTTCGTTGTTCGTTGTTCGTTGTTCGTTGTTCGTTGTTCGTTGTTCGTTGTTCGTTGTTCGTTGTTCGTTGTTCGTTGTTCGTTGTTCGTTGTTCGTTGTTCGTTGTTCGTTGTTCGTTGTTCGTTGTTCGTTGTTCGTTGTTCGTTGTTCGTTGTTCGTTGTTCGTTGTTCGTTGTTCGTTGTTCGTTGTTCGTTGTTCGTTGTTCGTTGTTCGTTGTTCGTTGTTCGTTGTTCGTTGTTCGTTGTTCGTTGTTCGTTGTTCGTTGTTCGTTGTTCGTTGTTCGTTGTTCGTTGTTCGTTGTGTAGTGTATTAGATATAAGCTTCTTGTCTTGTACTGTAGTGTATTATAAGTGCAGTTATAATAAATCACTCGAGGAAGATACACGTGTTTCATTACCCCGCAACTCGCACTCTACATGGCGACCCTGCCATGCGCGAGCGCCGCGGTGTAAGTTGCCGGGTGTCGCGTATCGGGCGAATTATGCAATTCAGCGGATTCCTGTGTGCCTCAGTGCTCTAAGTTAGAGCATTTATAATATTGAAGTAATGAAAATGGAGATAACGCAAGGAACATTCTCCATAACTAGTCACGTACGTCGTTTAAGAAATGGGCAAAAGTTACTCTAAAACGGGAGACAAGGAGGTTATAATTGCACAATATGCATCCCAAGGAAGTAATTCTGCGGTCGAATCTAATATCCACATAAATAATATATTATTGGCGACAACCTTGACAATTTTCGCTATTATAATCGTCATATTTATATGGAAAAAGCTGAAGGACAGACAAAAGAAATGGATCGAGAAACAAATTGAATCACAATTTATAAGAAGAATGCGTTTGCGGTTGTCGGGAAGGCGAGAACGTGAAGAAGGAAACGAATCCGTGTAAAGTGAAAAAGTGATTTCCGTGTTAGTGAGCCCTAGTGAAAAACATAATATATCGTATATTAAGTGCTTTCTTTTTGTAATCATTTAGTGAGCAAAAGTAATAAAAACAACGAACTGTGTTGCGTCATCTACTATCGACTTAATAGGAACTATAAGTGTCGGATTAAAAATAATTAATAATTATATTACAATGCCAATGTAATTGTTATTTTTGTCATAATTTTATGTTTCTTGTATCTTACAGCCTAAGTATTTCGGAATGTCACATGGAAAATATATTGGCCGTAATGCATTCATGTAAGGACCAAACTACTAGGTAAATCATTTTTATGTAAGTATGTTTTAATTTCGTTTTATATGGAAAAAGATTTAGAAAGGATTTTTAATGAATTATCTGATATTCAAATTACTTTGAGGAAGTTAGGCCCATCTAGAAGGTTACAATATAAAAGTAAAGTTAAGGATAATATATTAAGAGCTAAGGAATTATATTCATCTTATAAAACTATTATTAGTATATTTTCTAAGCGAAAAACCTCGTTAGAATTAGCTGAATACGTTTATGAAGTCTTGAAGGACAGAATAAACGTTATTTACGATAAGATTCTGTCATATGATTTTCAAGGTAACGTAGAAACAACTACTTCAAACATGGAGAAGTTTGAAATCAAAACTGCAACATCCTTGATACCTGTTATGGATGGTTCAGAAAGTACGACAGAAAAAATTATAGACGCGGTAGAATTATATAGCGATTGCCTAAAGGACACAGACCAAGAAAAAATGTTAATATCTTTTGTTTTGAAAACTAGATTAACTAAAACCGCTAAACTAAAACTAAAATGCAAATATGATGATGTAGCAAGCCTTTTAAAAGATTTAAAAACTTATTTACTTACAAAAAAGTCCGCCAATGCAATACTATATCAATTAAATAATTTGAGTCAAAATGATATGTCAATTTGTGATTATGGAAATAAACTATCTGAATTATTTATAGACCTCACTATTGCGCAAGCTAACGGTAACGAGGAGACCTGCGAAATACTGAGACCTATAAACGAAAAAATTGCTATTAAAAGATTCTCTGATGGATTAAGAAATAAACGTTTGAGCACTATCATTTCAGCGCGGAACTTTTCCGAGTTGAAAGATGCGGTGCGTGCTGCGGAGGACGAGGAGCTGGGGCAGCCCTTGACTTCCGGAGGTATTTTCAGCGCCAGGGGTAAGTCAAACAACAGATATAATAATAATTTCACTAGAAGAGGGCAGAATAATTATTATAATAAAGGTTTCAATTTCCGTGGCAATTCTCGAGGTCAAGTTTATAATAATAATTATTATCGGCAGAATTATAATGGCAATCCCCGTGGTGGATATATACGCGGAAGAGGTAATAATTTTCCAAAATTTGGCAATAATCATAATGCTTCAGGATATTATCGTGGTAGAGGTAGTCGAGGTAGGAACAACCGACACAAAATTTTCTCAGCCGAAGGGAGCGAGAACCGTCAAGCAAATAACGAAGAAATAGAGACCAAAAACCAGTTTTTTCGGTCCTAAATGTTATAACATTTTAACCTGCAATAAAAATGTTAGGTACGTCCATTTCGACATAAACAATTCCAAGTATTCATGGTTACTTGATACCGGCGCGTCCATTTCCGCTGTTTCTAAGAACGCCTTATTAGAACATACTACTTTGTATGAAGATAACATTATAATAAATGGTATCGGTGGAAAAATATGCTCAAAAGGATATGTTTATCTTACTTTGCGTACTCAAAATAGTAGATTTAATCATAAATTTTATTTGTTCGATCATTTACCGTGTAAATCAGATGGAATCCTCGGTTTAGATTTCTTATCGAAATTTAATACACATATTAATCTAGAAAACGATACATTAATTCTACATAACCAATGCAAAAATATTATACCACTATATGCGTCACCTACTACTTCACATAACTACTTAACTATTCCTGCGAGAAGCGAGTCCATTCACTACATACCAATTATGAATAATAAATTAAATAATGACTGTGTTGTTTTACCACAACAATTACAAGAGGGTCTATTTTTGGCAGCTCTAATAGTGAAGCCAGTAAATAACGTTATTCCCATTAAAATATTAAATACTCAAGAAGAATCAATTACTATACCGACCTTTCAACCAGACTTACACTCGTTAAACGATTACCAAATATGTCAGTTTAATAAATGTAAATCAAACGCAGAGAGAGCTAATATTTTGTTAGAATTATTAAAATTGGATCACTTACATCCTACCGAGCGTGAGACTATACAAGCAATTTGTACTAAATACAATGATATCTTTCACTTACCGGGTGATAAGCTTACAACTACTAATTCATATGAACATAATATTTATTTAAAACCGAATGCTAGCCCCGTTTATACAAAACCATACAGGTTACCACATAGTCAAAAACCTGAAATAAATAAGCAAATTGAGAAAATGTTACAGGATGATATTATAGAAGAAGCTCAAAGTGAGTGGTCTAGCCCCATTTTACTTGTTCCTAAAAAGTCAAATGATGATAGCAAAAAGTGGAGATTAGTGATAGATTACCGTAAATTAAATGAAGTTATACAAGATGATAAATTTCCGCTACCGAATATCACTGATATCTTAGAGTCCCTTGCTGGTGCCGTGTATTTTACCCATTTAGACCTTAGTCAATCTTATTACCAAACGACCTTGAACCCCGAATCACGTAAGATTACTGCCTTTACAACCAATACTGGACAATACCAGATGAAACGAATGCCAATGGGTCTTAAAACCAGTCCAAGTTCTTTTTCAAGGTTAATGACTATAGCCATGTCAGGTCTAACGTATGAGAAATGTTTTGTTTATCTTGATGACCTTGTAATTTTTGGACGTAATTTAGAAGGTCATAATAAAAATTTAATAGATGTTTTTGAGAGACTTAGAAAAGTTAACTTAAAATTAAATCCCATCAAATGTAATTTTTTGAAAAAGGAATTGTTATATTTAGGACACACAGTGTCAGCAGATGGAATTAGTCCAGATAAAACTAAAATAAAAATTGTTGAAAATTACCCAACACCAAAAAATACAGAAGAAGTAAAACGTTTTGTTGCATTTTGTAACTATTACCGAAAATTTATAAAGAATTTCGCGGAAATAACTATCCCTTTAAATAATTTGTGTCGTAAAGATGTCCCTTTTATATGGTCTGAACAATGCGAAAACTCGTTTAAAATCATGAAAAAAGCGTTAGTATCACCCCCCATTTTACAATATCCAGACTTTTCAGACGAAAACGAGTTCATCTTACAAACTGATGCTTCTGGCATTGCAGTAGGAGCAGTACTTTGCAATAAAGATAAAAGACCAGTCGCTTATGCAAGTCGGCCTTTAAACAAAGCTGAAAAAAATTACCCAACTATACAAAAAGAATTACTTGCGATAGTGTGGGGAGTTAAATATTTTAGGCCGTATCTCTTAGGTAAAAAGTTCACAATCATGACGGACCATAAACCATTATTGTATTTATTCGGAATTAAAGATCCATCGAGTAGATTATTAAAATTTAGGTTAACATTAGAAGAATATGATTTTAACGTTGTGTATATTAAAGGTAAAGAAAACGCCGTAGCAGACGCGTTGTCTAGAATTACAATAAACTCAAACGAATTGAAATGTATCAACGATAAAATAATTAACGTAATGACTAGAGCACAGAAAAAGAAACTAGAAGAAGTTAAAGAAAAGAGTGACACTCCAACTACCAATAATGACACAGACTATCGGCCTGATCAACCGAGAATCGTGGAATTATTGCGAGTTCCGAGTGGTGCGATAGAGATGATTTTAATAGAAGGAAAAGAGTTAAATAGGATTCGAAATCGAATGGGTATAGATGTAGAAACCGAGTGTTTTGCTTTCTCCCAAAATAAGAAAATTTTATACATTAATCTTGATTTCAAAGCACAATACACGCGAGCCGTTTTTGTGAAGAAATTAAGTGAATTAAGTAAAAATATTAATGTCGACGAAATATGTATAATAAAAACAAATAATAACGCGTTATTTATAAAAGAACTAATAGAAGAAATTAAAAGTAAAGATATATGGACCGGTCCACGGATATGTATATTACGAGGTGTAGAAAGAATTGATAATGAAAATGATAAACAATTTATTATTAATGACTATCACTTACTGCCCACTAGTGGCCACGCAGGCATTCGTAGAATGATAAATAATATTAAGAGAAAATATTTCTGGCCAGAAATGGAAAAAGACATAAGAGATTTTGTAACTAAATGCGAAAAATGTCAAAAATCTAAGTATTCCCGAAATACCAAAGAGCCGATGGTTATAACAACCACAGCCTCGTTTGCTTTCGAGAAAGTATTTTTAGACTTAGTTGGTCCATTGGATCAAGATGTAGACGGTAATAATTATATACTTACGTTACAGTGTGAATTAAGTAAGTTTGTTGAGGCTTATCCTCTTAAAAATAAGGAAACGGTCACCGTTGCTAGAGCATTTGTTAATCAATTTATTTTAAGGTTCGGAATCCCAAAAATTATAGCAACAGATAGAGGCACTGAGTTTATGTCATCTACTATGATAGAGGTCTGTAAACTTTTAGAAATTGAAAAATTAAACTCAACCTCCTACCATCACGAGTCGATTGGTTCACTCGAAAATGCACATAAACATTTAGGTTCATTCTTAAGAATACAATGCAATAATTACCCTGAAACGTGGAGCCATTGGCTACCCTTTTGGTGTTTTAATTTTAATAATACTGTACATTCCTCTACAAAATATACCCCGTATGAATTAGTTTTTGGAAAACCAAGTGAAATTCCGAGTAGACTAAGTACTAGCATAGAACCTTTATATAACCCAGATAATTATAGTTTAGAATTAAGATATCGTTTGCAAGTAGCACATAGAGACGCACAAAACAATTTGTTAAAAAGTAAACAAGTGCGAAAATCTGTATATGATAAAAACATAAATCAAGTCCGATATAAGAAAGGTGATTTAGTATTGTTAAAAAATGAAACTGCAAATAAATTAGATACTTTGTATAATGGTCCATTTATTGTTATTGAAGATAAGGAACCTAATGTTATAATTTTGAAGAACAATAAAGAAGAAATTGTACACAAAAATCGAACAAAATTGTATAAAAATTAGGAATTTTCTTTTAATCTCATATTTGTTACATAACAAAAAAAAAAAAAAGTTTAGTATAACATTTTTTTTTTATCTCCTACCCCTGTGGTGTAGTGTATTAGATATAAGCTTCTTGTCTTGTACTGTAGTGTATTATAAGTGCAGTTATAATAAATCACTCGAGGAAGATACACGTGTTTCATTACCCCGCAACTCGCACTCTACAGTTGTTCGTTGTTCGTTGTTCGTTGTTCGTTGTTCGTTGTTCGTTGTTCGTTGTTCGTGTTCGTGTTCGTGTTCGTGTTCGTGTTCGTGTTCGTGTTCGTGTTCGTGTTCGTGTTCGTGTTCGTGTTCGTGTTCGTGTTCGTGTTCGTGAATTGAATTTCAATTTCAATTTCAATTTCAATTTCAATTTCAATTTCAATTTCAATTTCAATTTGAATTTGAATTTGAATTTGAATTTGAATTTGAATTATAATTTGAATTTGAATTTGAATTTGAATTGGAATTGGAATTGGAATTTGAATTTGAATTTGAATTTGAGTGTGTTTGTGTTCGTGTACGTTGTTCGTTGTTCGTTGTTCGTTGTTCGTTGTTCGTTGTTCGTTGTTCGTTTTACGTTGTCCGTTGTCCGTTGTCCGTTGTCCGTTGTCCGTTGTCCGTTGTTCGTTGTTCGTTGTTCGTTGTTCGTTGTTGATTGTTCGTTGTTCGTTGTTCGTTGTTCGTTGTTCGTTGTTCGTTGTTCGCTGTTCGTGTTCGTGTTCGTGTTCGTGTTCGTGTTCGTGTTCGTGTTCGTGTTCGTGTTCGTGTTCGTGTTCGTGTTCG